>NC_089885.1:15457500-16707500 GCF_040182565.1 Anser cygnoides | reverse complement strand
TCATCCTCTATTAAAGTTTAGCACCGTCAAGGGACCTCTGACATCCAGTAAGTTAGTTCTTCCTTCCTAGCAGTTACTTTTACCTTTTTCTTTTTTTTCTTTTTTTCTTTTTTTTTTTTTTTTTTAAAAGTTCACGCTTAGAGTTGGAGTACAGCTATTTTAACTCCAATAGTGAGACAGAACTGAAAAAATGGAAAAGCTCAAGTGCATACTCAACCTATACCTGTGTGGTTTCTGAAAACAAGCAGTTAACTTGATAGAGTTATATTCTACAGTCACAACTCACCCCTTGTTTGTGATATCCCAGTGAAAATTAAACAGTAAATGCTTAGTATAAGAATTCAGAAGAGAGGTTAATGAAACAGTATTAGGCAGGTGCAGCAAAATCATCATGTTTTGGAATGCACAGAGATTTGTCATATAATGTGATGATTGCGTTAACCGCTTCTCTGGCAGGAGATGTCTTACATCATATTCCAGAAAGTACACCACTATCAGAAAGTAAAAACTTTATTAATTCATTTTGTAATATAGATTTTTACATGCCTCCTTAGATCAGATTACTTAATTTAAACATCACTATTAATTAATTAAAACATACTATAACATTAATATTAATTAAGACATACTATAAAATATTACTATTATTTGTAAATATGAAAAAATTATCAATTTTTAATAAGAAATCTAGTTGCACGAGTTAATTTAAAGTAGAAATTGTGTTTAAATTAGGTGATGGTTAACGCTTCCTCCTCCTATCCCCCAAACCATATAGCTTTATGCAGAAAAAGAGAAACTTATTTGCTGGGATATTAGATATCTTTTCCTACTGAGATGTGTGTTGTTGTTTTTTCTTTCTGTTAGATGACTCTGCCCACACTGAGTGTAGGATCCGACACTGAAATTCCACAATTCTCCCTCTAATGCTATTGGGAAATCTATGCCAAATAACTCCAGATTGAACCTGTAACAGGACAATATCATGAAGGAATAGATGCTACATATACTACATAATTTTATCTCATACTATACTTCCTCTCAGAATTATAGCATTCTTAGGTTTTTATTTGCAGCTCATCCCATATATAACAAGAAGATAAGAAACAAATATTTAAGTCCTTTATCTTAGCCCTTCATGACTTGGGCTCTTTACTGTGATTTGCATAATTGTTTTGATCTTAAACATTATACTTTCTAAGAGAAAAATGCAGTACATAATATAAAACAAAGGAAACATTTAAGAGTAATGATGCACCTCAACAAATCCATTTTTATTTTCCCATTTAATAACTACAGAACTACTCTCATGGTTATGTGTGTGGCCATGGTTGTGTCAACTGATAATATAATGATAAGACTATGGTAACTGCAATTCCTGAAAAGTGAATCAGATAGTCTAAATAAAAAAAAAAAATGCTATTTATCACCTGTCTGTAGCCAAACGTTACATTAATAACATTTCAATTAGAAAAAATATATTATTAGGCTGTTTATCAAGTACGTGGCATCTATTTCACATAATTTTAGCCAACTGAAAGTATGGACTGTAGTCTAATTCTACAATATCAATTTATTTCACCATCAATTACCACAAGATAATTAATTCCCTCCTAATTTGGCACACTGAATTGTCCTCTGGAGAACACACTCACTGACTACAGATCACTTCCATATGAGTTGTGTGGACTACGCACATTTATTAGCTAAATGTTCTCAGAGGGACTTTTAGATCTTGGAAGTCAACAACCTGTATATCATGTACCCTTCTTTATAACCTGATTCCCTTCTAACAAACATCAAGCCTAATTATTAAAATTTCTGAATCTTCAAGAAACCCTCCAAAACACACTGACAGTGAGAATAGAAAAAGAAAATACCTAGTGGACAATTGATATCCAACGGCAGGAAACTGGCTGAGTAAGATACACAGATGATCCGCCTGGTGAGCACACACTGAAGAAGAAAATAATAATTCCAAAATTGGAAAATGCAGCTTTGTGTTGTAGAGCTTAAAGAACAGAGCATATTTATTTCACCAAAGAGAAGGCTGAAGAAAGGCTTTCTCTACTCTGGGCCAAGCTGAGCAGCAATTCTAATAGCTTCCTGTAGCACCCACAGTTTATCATCCTATCTTCATGTGGAAAACAAAACAAAACAAAACAAAACAAAACAAAACACAGTGCTTCAGAAGGGAGAAAAAAATAATAGTAACTCGTGTTAAGACAATATTCCTATGTGAGGGGAAACTAATGCTGATTTCTGATTGGTCAGATGACTAAGTGAAGCTCTGAAGCATGAGACTGACTATAAAGTGTTGCGTTTTTGTGAAAGTAAGAGTTATGAGAGTAGTTAGAGCAAAAAGAATATCACTAAATGCCCCAGAAAGGTAGAACAGACCACCTGAAAGATTTAGCATAATTCCTCAGTACACACAAGCTGAAAATTTCAATTAAGACAAATTTATTCACGTGCGTCTTAAAAAGCTGTTCTACCTCTCATCAAAGATTCTGAATGATAAATTGCATCTTTGCATCATCTGTAAGAGCACTATGAAATCATAATCCTACTTAAGCAATATATTTCTCTAACCTCAGTTAACAGTCTTTGCATACAAAGATCTTAGTGTATTGCAGTATTTAAATGAAGCCATGTCTAAGCACTTCTAAAGAAACATCAAGTCTTTTTTCAACTTCCTCATTGATAAGACCACTCTTTATGACAGAAAGCTTGATTTTCCAAATTCTGGATATGTTTCATGAATTTTCTGTATTCCTATTTGATTACATTGATATTCCTTTTTAACTGTGGTAGTTTTAGCATGACTAGGTTAAAAAAAAAAAAAGCAAAATCCTTTAATTTCCTAGATTATGCTTTTTTTTCCTTTTTTTTTTTTTTTTCCTTTTTTGGCATTTTTTGGATCAGCTGTGAAATTAATTCCAATAGTATATCTACTCAGAATGACCATTAAAACACTTTTTAACTTACTGCATTTCTGTACAAGAGCTCCAACATTGTAAGCACAGAGTGTGGTCTTCATTTTGAAATGCATATCATTGTGTATATCAGTATTCAATTGTAACCATTTAATTAAGTGCTCCAGGTCATTCTTAAGATCAGATGTACTGGGCAGAAGGAGGAGGAGATTAATGAAGTTGTAACTTTTGCCCTGAAGGAGGACGGGTTGATGCAGTGAATATGCTCCACTTGCATGGCTGCTGTTGAGTAGCCTTTCGATCAGGTCATCTATACCTGGGATCTAATACCTTTCTCTTCATCAGTATTTCATCTTAGTCATCATTTGTTGCCCCACAAATGTCATTTGAAAACTTCACTGAAAATTCTGCATATGGCTCCACATATTCTGTATATGTCTCCAGCAAATATTAATCACTCAGTAATTTCTCATTATCCAGTAATTAGTCTGTACTTTCTTTTCTTCCCATTAGCAACTTGAATTTATCTGTTCTGAGGGAGTCACTTTTAAACTTATTCTGCAATATAACCTGTTACTGCATGCAATGAGAGCTTTCAATCAACATGTAGCTGGAGAAATCCAGATATGATACTGATTCTCTGTTTTGACCAGGTCTGCAAGCCTGTCAGAACAAACAAATACAGAAAGGAAGGTTTGAAGAGACATCTTCCACAAAAATAGACAAGCAATGTAAGAAGCAACATTGTGATAATCATTCTTATTAAAGTCCCAACTCAATGGTTCCTTTGTTTTATCTAGAATCAATATCAATCCAGTCAATATGTAATTATTCGCAGGTCATGATTTTCATTTTATCCAGTGCTGGGGCAATTGGACAACCTCAATCTTTTGGTGCAACCCCTATTTTCTTGTTAATGTTGATACTAATATTTATGGTCCAGGACTACATACAATTAGTTTCTCTAGGACTCCAGGATTTAAGTCACTTAGGCTAGATGATTATACATGGTGTGTTTTAGTAAATGTTTCCTCTTATCCTTCCCAGCTATAGCCAGTAACCCTTGTTTCACAAGGACTGGAAACAGCTTTTTTTTTTTTTTTTTTTTTTTTTTTTTAAATCCTGACATAATGGTTATTCTTTCCACAGGTTTCAGGTTTAACAATGTTATTTTTAACTCCCAAACTTTTTTTATTTAAACCTCTCTTGTACTTATTCTATTCACTATTGATATTCCTGTTCTGCCCCCCCGCCCCCCTTAGTAATCATATAAGCCTTTTAATTAGTGATTATATTTACTACCCCTTTTAATATCCCTTATTCTGTTTTCAGTGCCACTGTCCTATCTCTCTTTGATCTAGATGACTGCCTTCCACAGTGTAACTTTATATAGAGAACAAAGTAGGGAATTTGCTAACTTTTAAGGACTTCCAATCTATGTGATTTACAAGACAGTAAATATTATACATCTTTATAACTATTGAAGCAAACATTCCTACCACTTCCAACAATCAGGATTACTAACGGTTTTGTTGATGAAGATAAGGCAGCCCTTAGTGGCCTGGCTGGCACAAAATCAGTAGAACTTTGCTCACACTGCTTGGTGGCTATCCAGACTCAGGCTCTTCCATATGAGTGAAATCACTTATGGCTTCATAGCTGCAGGACTTGCTTTGTGGTACTTGTATGTTTGCTTAATCTTCCTGTAGCTACTTGCTTAAGACTGCAAATAATATTCGACTTCAATTTTTAATTTAAATCTTTAAAAAATGTTTACTTAATAAAGTAACAGAGATTAAACAGGTTGGAAAGAGTGATTTTTATAAGGGGAAAAATAGAGTCCCATGTAACAATCCAGAACACTGCATAGATAAATAAATATAACTGAAGGTAAGAATGCTAAGAAAAAAAAAAAAAAAAAAAAGATGTTTTGCCAGTGGTGAACTAGCTTCTTAGAAAGAAAAATCACTAGGATAGGATCTGCCCATTAATCTGCTTTCTATTCCCATCTGTGCAGGATATAGCTATGTATGAATGCAATGAAAGGCTGCAAGAGCATTTCAGCACTGAGTTCCCCAAACTCCCTCCCCTCCCTTCTTTTTCAGCTGCAGTTTCTAGCAAAGGTTTGTGTTCTTGGCTCATGCTACTTCCTGGTCCACGTTCACCTGTTTTTAAGTGGTACTAGAGAGAATAAATGGAGAGCAGAACAGCATCTGAACAGCAGGATTTGAGTGAGCAGGCTGCAAGATCCTTGAGGGAAGAGAAGCTTCACAATTGTTAAATTGTTTTTCTCTGTACAACAGAAGAGATAAGACTCAGTTTTATCTGAACACTCTCTGGACCCGTTGTTTTCCTCTTGCTGTCCTTACAACACCTTTACATAGCTTTGAAGTCAGACACTTAAAAGAGTCTTAGCAACTTTCTGACATCTATGACATTAATGGCTTTGGGGCAGCTACAAAAGGGCAGACTTATTGTTTATTTGCCATGCAGTTACCATTACATTTATGGTGCACTGATCTTTCCAATGAATCCAAGTTTCAATTATATACAGTCACAGGTATCTTACAAAGAAGGCACATATGTTGCTTGTGGTACTGGCAAACTCTTTTGTGAAAAAAAAAAAAGTATATATAAATATATACACATAGGCTTGAAGTTCTTTAATGAAAACATCTTAGCTTCATTAATGTTTCTCTTCAAAGCTTTGCATCAGACATCAAGACATCTTTGGGCATGCTCAGCCTAAGTGATTATCTCCAACTAGAAGAAGATAAATTGTATGCAAACTCACTATCATGCACATCTCTCTCCTCCCTCACTCAATATAAAGGACAATTTTCATAAGCCCTACAATTTAAAAGGCGATTTACTTATGTCTCTGTATTTCTTTTTTTTTTTTTTTGGGGGGGGGGGGGGGGGAGGAAGAGAGTAGGAAAGATGTAATAAAGAAGTCCTTTTTATAGGGAATCTGTAGCGTGGTATTCCCCTACTGTAACAGTACTCTGAAATTCCATTCTTTAAAAATTAGAATTTCAGTCATTTCTAATTTTTGTTTGTATTTGATGCAAATGCATTTTCTGTCCTCCCAATGGTTAATGTTTTAATAAAAAGCGTTAATAAATGTCATTTTTGAAAGTATTTGAACTTGAACACAAAGTCTCTTAATAATAATCTGAGACAACATGTAAATTATAAATACAGTAATGCTACTCTTTGACTTACCGGTAAAACAATGTATAGCAGGTTTAAACTCAGAAAAGGAACTTCCACACTGAGAAATGAAGGATGTTATAACCCTGATCTAATATTTCATTTTTTTATCTTTTTTTTTTGTAACATTTACAGATTACAGAAATATTCTGAATAATATGATTTTAACCCTCATCCTTAAAAAGATATCCACAAAGCTCAAATGAACTGCTATTTGATTAAGTACATATTAATGTGAGCCTGAAGGATGTCTATTCTGAGCTCAGAGTGTGTGACCAAGAAATGTTACAGTTTACTAAATTCATTAATTTGATACAACCTGGCAGTACAAAAAACGTTTAAGTTTTTCAACAGACAAACTGTAATTTTGTTCTCAAGGGAGAAGACAAGCAAGGTGTGGAAAAACAGAAGGTAGAACATGTAATCAATAGAAATTAAATCAAAGGTATGTTCAAGTACAGAAGGTACCATAACATGTCACTATTTTATTGTAAACTTACCTTATTCAATAGCCTGGAACATCAGACCCACAGGTGTGTATTGCTAACTGCATTGGAGGCAAAAGTGAGCCTATTGGAGAAGGAGTGGCAAAAGCACCCTATCATAACTGGCCCAGAGGCTCTGTGCATCCTTGCCATAGACTACCTCAGGAGAGGACCCAAGAAGGACCCAGAAGGATACTGATGAGCTTTTGGCATAAGTGCCTTGGAGGCACAGAAAATTAAACACCTGTGTACCTTGCCTGGTCTCTTGGAGATCCCTTCTGTTTTGGGGTTCCTGAGGGTTGAAGAACAGCTGATTGCTACCACAATCTGATTGCACAATCAGCACAAGCTGATTGCTGGTGCGCCAGCAGCTATATCTGATGTATTGATTATATCACACTTCCACAACCTTGCCAAGACAAACACCATATTCTTACAATGATGGAAGTAACCAGTGGATGGATGGAAACATATTCCGTGCCCCTTGTCACCACCCAGAACACTATCCTGGACCTTGAAAAGTAAGTCTTATGGTGACACTGCACCCCAGAAAGAGTTCCCAAACGACCTCATAGACACCTGGGCCAAATACTTCAGTATTGAATGGGTATATCACATCCTCTATCATGCACTAGCCTCTGGGAAAATTGAATGATATAATGAACTGTTAAATACAACACTGAAGGCAATGTGTGCTGGGAGATTCAAACATTGGGATTACACAATTAGCAAAGACCACCTGGTTAGTCAACACAAGGCAGACTGCAAATTGAGCTGGCCCTGCCCATTCAAAACAGGATAAAATCCCTGTAGTGCACATAAAGAACACGCTGGAGAAGACAGTTTGGGTTATTCCTGCCTTGGGCAAAGGCAAACCTGTCCATGGGATTGCTTTTGCTCAAGGACCTGGGTGCAGTTAGTGGGTAATGCATAAGGATGGGGAAGTCTGATGTGTACTTCAAGGGGATTTGAGTTGGGGCAAGAATAGCCAGTGATTTGAGTTATATGAAGTTAATTGTTATATTATACTGTGTTTCATCACTACTATGGTTGCTATATGCCATATCAACAGTATTATGGTATGAATCACCCAGATCAGTGAAGACTATTTTGATGGAACCCAGCAAAGTGCAACAGTGATAGAATCAGACAAGCACAGCAGTGATGGAACAAGAATGGGCTTCAGCATGCAACAATCCAACACCACACACCATCTCTTCTGCCCTGAAGGACTGTTATGACAGATGGAGCCCAAAGTCATGGACTGAACAAACTCAACAGATATTTTAAAGGGATGGCCAATAGACTAAGGGAGTTATATCTGTGTGTATATGTCAAAAAACAGGAAAGGTGGCGGTGATTAATTGGGATGTATTGGAAAGTGTGAGACCTGATCATGACATAAATGGTATAGAAGAAGGGCTGGATATTGTTCTGGTTTCAGCTGAGTTAGAGTTAATTTTCTTCTTAGTAGCTGCTACAGTGGTGTGTTTTGGATTTAGGATTAGAACAATGCTGATAACACACTGATGGTTTAGTTTTTGCTGAGCAGTGCTTACACTAAGCCGAGGAGTTTTCAGCTTCTCACACTGCCCTGCCAGTGAGGAGGCTGGTGGTGCACAAGAAGCCGGGAGGGGACAAAACCAGGACAGCAGATGCAGACTGACCAAATGGATATTCCATACTATATGGAGTCATGCAGAACAACAAAACTAGGTGGGTTGGCTGGGAAATAGGGCTGCCACTGCTTGGGGACTGGCAGGGCATCAGTCAGTGAGTGATGAGCAATTGCATTGTGCATCACTTGTTTTGTATATCCTTTTATCATTATTATTTTCCCTTCCTTTTCTGTCCTATTAAACCATCTTTATCTCAACCCATGAGTTTTGTCTTTTTTCCTGATTCTCTCCCTGATCACACTGGGCAGGTGGAGCGACTGTACAGCTATGTAGTGCTTAGCTGCCTGCTGGGTTAAACCACAACACAAAGACATCAGACATTACAAAGCAGTCAGTATTGAAGGAAACTTTTGGCTAAGGTAATAACTATTAATGTTAGGACTTGTAAAAAAAAAAAAAAAAAAAAAGGATACAGTTAAATCTATCCATACACACACCCCAGTATTCAGATAAGCAGAGTCAGCATCCATTGTAAATTAAACAGTAAGATACTTTTCTTATTGTGCTACACATTTACTCAAACACATTTAGGGAAACAAATACAACTGAAACATAATCAGCAAATACAAATCCAGGTAGAGGAATGACAGGCAAAATCCATGGATGCATAGCTGAAATTCATTAATTATTAATAACTCCTGAAGGTATTTACTCCTCAAGTTTTCTGTTAATATAATCTTCATTTTCCTGGAGTTTTTTTATATGGCCAATGAACGCACATTCAGTATGGCCTCTGAGAAAAGTTCATCTTCAGGTTAGATCAGAACTGCTAGATAAACACTACACCAGCTGTATTCCCCACACTAGCTAACAGGAACATGGTGGGAATACATCACTCTGGCTAGTTAAGAGCTTAACTTAGAGGTTGCAGTCTTTGAGGGTGTTTTATTACCGGAGGCCACAATGCCCTCTGAAACACATCAAAAAATGGAAGCAAAAAAATGGTTTTGAGATATCTTTTTGCTGTCAGTTGAAGGACAGACTGGATGAGAATGGCCCTTGAGTATTTGTGGTTTTCTACTGAATATAAAGTCATTGTGTACTCTCATAAGTCTATTTCTCCATTCTTTGCTTGTCCAGCCAGTACATGAAAGGCCTGAAAGCTGTCTTGTTTCTCCAGAGTTTTCATCAGAGCTGCTCTCTTTAAAGTTTTTCAGAAAGAGGCCGTGATGGATGGAGACTTGAGTAAAAGCCAAAAGGCATTTAGAAGGAAATGGTCTATGGAAAGAAAGTGCCCAGGCCTGGGGTAATTGAAACAGTAAGGAGATTTTGTCAGCCACAAGGGAAACAAAAGGGAGAAAACTCAAAAAGCTCTAAAGTTAATCCTTAGGCAGCTACTATTTTTGATATTGTTGTTTTACTTTTTTTTTTTTTTTTTTTTCCCCCTGAAAAAGTGGACTGGCAAAAAGCAGTCAGTAGTTCCTGCTAGGCTAAAGAAATGAAACCTCTAAACCTTTGCTAGGAGATTTTCTCCCTACCTCTCCTGGTACGCTGATCCCAAATGCTCAAAACATGAATCAAACTTATTTGAATCCTCTGTCAAACTGAAATTTCTTTCACTGTATGCTCTACATATGCTAACTTCCCTCAAAACAGTTGTTGATTTACATTAAAAGTGCATTGTTCAAGCAAAATGGCTTGCAGGATTAAACTTAATTAAATTAGCTATTGAAAGGAAGATTTATAAAAAATAAATAACTCGTGAAATTTGGCAACTGTGCACCTGAACAGATCTATAACACTCATGGCAACTCACAAATCTATTTCAAATACTTGCTTAAAGAAGGTAACAAATATATTTAACATACATATGTATCTCTGTCTGGCATCGTTGCACATTTTTCTTGAGAGTATTTAACCTTTGCACATTCACAGCCTATTTAATATTTTCTAAAGTCATGATGAAAATGAAATAAAATTCAGACATACTAATTATAAAAAGCACAGTCATTACTCACCAGGAAACGGTATTTTCCCACATTCAACCTATCTGCAGAATTTTATCTGTTTTGTGAATTTTACTCACATAAACTGTTTCAAGACAGTTAAATTGTATTTTACAGAGAATTCGCTATTTAGCAAGAGCAAGAAAATTTTTGTCCCATTCCTGACATTCATGGGGCTGTAAGGAGATACCTACACGGTCTTTCTGTCACCTAACAAAAGTGTCTGTTAGAAAACCAGTCACACGCTATAGAACCAAAAATAGTAGGAGGATGTTCTTTGGAGAAATCCAATTCAAAGCATCTAAGTTAGATTCTCACTCTGAATTGTCCCGTGAAAAAATCTATCCCTCTCTTTATGAATTTCATTGTAGCTTAAAGAGATTAGTTTCCAGTTTTGGGAACCAAAAACTCTTGAAGTTAGCTGGTGCTACTATGCTTTTATGTACCAAATAGGGTGAACTAAACACATTGAACCACACTTCCTCTTTATCTACAAACATGGTCTTAAGCTGAAACAAAATTTCCAGTATTCAAATTAAATTAAGTCACTATTACTGTTTGTTTGTTTTCATAAAATGACAGTCAATATTTGAAAAGGAAAAAACAAAAAGTATAGTTTTCAGTCTTCTTAAACAGTTATCTACATTGCTGAGTCTGACAACAGTGTGGAAAACATTTTGACTATTGAAACTCTTGTTATTAACTCTTGCTATTTTCCATATAAATTGTCAGTGGCAGTTACAACTTTCCCAATTATATTTAACAAAAGTTACTTGTTATAAGGGCATTTACTCTCTGGAAAGAACATGAAAATGAGCAAGAAAACACTGGCATAAATAAAGGAGACATACATGAAGCAGAGCACACTGCACTACTTAACTTGCTGGAGGTGACAGAGCAAATATTAAGCTGCACTGTGGTTAAGTGATTTTTGTCCAGAACAGTATCAACAACATGCAGTTCTGTTTTCCTCACTCATGGCCTGTCAGGCTCCCCTGAAATTTGCAGTATATCAGGTGCTCTCTCTGCTTTCCTTGACATAAGTCAACGATTTGTGTCCCATTCAATTTAGTTCATGTGAAAATACTCATAGCTTCTTGCCATATGTCAGTGGATGATAATTGCATTGATCCACCTTGCAGTGAGCTCAGTAAGGGCACTGTTCTGATAACTGAATAACCAGAGGCTATTGCTTGTTAGAATTAGTAAATTTGACTGTTTGACTTGTTTGATTCCAATCATGCTTGACAGAGTGATGTATAAAGTAGGGAGTGTTAAATGTGCCAATAAATGAATTACTTTTCAGATTATGTTGCTAGTAGAGATATTGATGAGTATGCTTTGCAAGCTAAACATAACGGTTTCCCTGATTCTATTTTCTACTGAATGGGTGAATGTGCTCTGAGAAAATAAAGAACAAATTTAAATTTTCATCACTGAAGAAAGAAAACCACAATGTGTTAAAGAGAACAGTATTTTTTTTCAAAAAAATTTCACCCTTCTACTTTAAAGTTCTCATCAGGAAAGAATTCGGAATAAGAATTATTCTCTTGAAAATGTGAATTTAAATAAAAAAAGTTAGAGATAGATTTAAGACAACATTGTTGGAAATATAGCCAGAGTAACATTATTTTGGGGTATAAAATTCTTATTAGCTAATGATTGCATCAGAACCCTGTTCCATTTAAATAAATATATATATATATATATTTTTGAGGTATTTAAAGCATCAAAGTCTTGGCTAATACCCTGAAACTCTTTATTAAAAATTCCCACAGTAGTCAAACATAACTATACCATCTGTGTGCAGTCTCTGCATTTATCATGCAAGTGTACTTATATTTACGACTCTTAATTTGAACAGTAAGGACTTTTACTCTCATCTCTCTCCTGTCTGTATGCCTTGAAAATATTTTAGAAGTTATTTTTCTAGTATTTCTTTCAAGCAGAGTAGCTCTAAGGAAAAGAAAAGCAAAAAAAAAAAAAAAAGTAGATGTAGAGTAAGAGATCAACTGCCTCATTTTAAATTGTCCCTTACCACCCAAAGCTCCAAAGAACTTCTATAAAAGGTGCTAGTGTTCAGCATCTGTTATAGAATAATATCAAGAGGATCATGTTTACACTATGACTTACAACATGCAAAATATCCACTAGCATTTGTAGGACTTAGGTTGGTTTCTTAGAGAAGTCCCTCGTGCTTACTTAAGTTTTGGTCAAACCTTGGTGTTCTATATACTAAATATTACAAGAATAAAATATTAGCATTAATCTAATAGATGAATAGCCACATTTTGACAACCTTTATTGCTTTTCAGAACACAGATCAAAGTAAATAGCATCGATACCTTTAATGAAACCAAAACGAGAGAAAAATACTATGTAAAGTGATTGGAAGTATGTGTTTGGAAAGGACGCTATCCATGATCACCTAGGATTTGTAAACAATAATTAAAAGCCAAACACACGAGATTACTTCTCACCCACCTGTAAATGCATTTAAAAAGAAGCTATTTTTAATATCTAATTTTTGACTTGAGGGGAAAACAGATGTAATTATTTTGTAGATAGAAAAGGAAACAAAAATATTTTAACATAATTTGAAGGCATTTTAACCTCTCCATTAAAGTCATAGTTTGTTGTACTTATTTTACTGTTTGGAGTTCAATTAATGAAACAGTTGGAAAAAAATGTGTGTTCTTATGTTATACTGTACAGTGGTGAATGTCCAAGGCACTGTCTTGTTGCTGCACTCAGATAAATTAGATTCCAGGACTGCAAGAATACCAGCAATAATAGCAATATTAATTTGCTGTATTTGTCATTGGACTGGCATTTTCATTAAAATTATATGTGTGAAAGGAATAAAGAACAAGATGCAATTCCTGAATGTTGAAAAATATGGTCATTAATTAATACATTAAGACCAGTTGGCTGTTATTCCCATCTTTGGAAAAAACAGTGCGTTTATCAGTGCATAGTCATTGGCAGGAAATTAAATTTCTAGGAGGAAAATTAGGATAACCATAACTCCTATGGTTTCTTAATTCATCAGCACAGCAGGATGAGCTCAAATAGCAACTATTGAACACATGTTGAATAAATGAGGCCTTTAAAAAGAGTCCCAATACTTGCTGACCTCCAGGTGATATAAGCAAATTTGCCTAAAAGTCAAATGGAATTTTTCAGGTGGAGCCACATCTAACATTTACTGAAATCAGAAGACATATTCCAGTTTTAAGTTCCTTCAATACGCAGTCAAGAATAACCAATCTTATATAATCAGTTATGGTGAACCATAAGGAGGCCTGTTTTTGGCTACTACTGTATTTAACCACATGAAAAAAAATACAGAAAAATTAGCATGTGATCTATTGAAAAGAATGTTAACAACCTGGGCACAGGCACATTTAGTTTAACCATACATTTTAGATTCTGAGTGGAAACCTTTAAAACAGCTAGAATCTTTTTTAAAAAATCTGAGGTGCTTATTGAAATTTCATCTATAATTGACAAACACATACTCATACAGAAGAGCAAAAATATGCCTTCCAACCTCCTCCAAACTATATTGTTAGTCGTGTTTTCTTATCTACTTTATTTTTTAAAACAGTTGCTCTAAACAACACTGTACAGGATAGGTATCAGATGAAAAGATCCCTTTAAAGAGTTTAATTTTTATTTACCACAGTATTAAGAAAGAGAATGTTTGATTGCAAATGATAGCAACAGCAGAAGGACCAAAATAAAATGTATGGGGAGAGGGAAGAAAATAAAAGAAAGTGGCTGGCTAGGGATACTCAGTGCTTGGTTTAAATAGACCTACTGAAGTTCTGTATTAACATGCAATTACATATTCTGCTGATGCCTCATACAAAATTTCCCAAAAGCTTCTGGTATGGACAATTCTGCTGCTAAAATAGAAGATACTGATTCATTCCTTTCTTTGGTTCACTTTTTGAAGGGTGGGCACACATTCTTTGTTGTAGGATTATTGAGCTGAGATCAGTAATACTAAAAATACATAAAGATTGCATTAAAATTAAGGTACATGTTTCATTTTGTTCAATACATTGTTCCTCACATAAAGCCACAGCTGTTGTGAGTAATGAGAAAGTCTTGGAAAATTATAATAGGATTATACTTAGGATAACCTTTTGACTCTTTGTTCTCTGGGGTGATTTTAATAACATCATACAATCATACAATTAAATCCTTAGGATGTATATTCTAATGTCCCAATCAACAAGCCACTCTGTTATTCAAGTGCTTGAATAATTATGTACATTTATCCAATGAATGCTTTCTTTACTTATTACTTCCTGTACTGTCTGGCATAAAACATTATCCTGTCCAAATGGTATCTAGAGACTTACATCCAATATGGAGTTGTCAGTTAATAGCGTTGAAACACAGCTCTTAAAATAGCTATTATTGTCTGTTCCATAATGCAAAAGGTATTCTTCTCCTGCACCAAGAAGGTGAGACAAAGAGATCCTTTATCAATCCAATAGAGAACTAAGATCAAGAAATCCTTACGTTCCAACTATTCTGATTTTTTTTCTTTATCTACATCATTTGACCTTGATGCATTAATTTTCCCTGTCTAAGATGAGGGCTGTTACCATCTTGTTCAACAGGCATAGCTTATGAGCTCACCTACTGCCATAAAATGTTTTAACTGCTTAAACTTTTATTATAAGAGAAAAGGGAAAAAATGGAATGTGGGATGCATAAGCTGACCAGCTGATAAAAATGCAGGTTTTGGTATAAAGTACTTTGCAGCTACTGTCCTAAAATAACCATTTTCATTTCAAAGTAGCAAATCAATCCCAGGAGACAAGCACAGAGTCCATGAACAGCAGCTTGACTTCATTACGCTGTCTTTCTACATAAAAATAGTTTCTGCCTTTGGATGCCTTAAAAAAAACACAAAACCCACAAACTATGGCAGTTTCTGCACGAATGAAAATGTGAACTCAACACAGAAATAATGCTAGCTTTTATATTATTTATATATGGAATCTGGAAGATTCCAGACATGAGTCTAAAAGATACATGTAAAATAAATCCCACCAAGTAAGAAACGAGTGAGCCAACAGTAAGACCCCTTTTGTATCAGTAACAAGACTGGTCTAAAAGTTTTGACCATACACTAACAATACATCAATGCAAGTCTTGAATCTCAAGGACCTCCTGTTTATTTCATATAACTGTTGCCACTGTTACTTCATTATTAAGGTCCTTATATATACAACAGCTTCGAGGTACTGCTTTGAATACATTCATTCACTCGTGCAGATATGTATATAGCAAAGCACAATCTATAATGAAGAAAGTTAATGCAAAGAAATAGTCTCAGAAGCTCAACAGACAGTAATTAGCCAAAATGACAAAAATCTGTACAAGGTCATAAATACAGAAAATTTTCTAATTCTAATCAGCCAAAGGTGCTACCCAGCAAACCATAATAAAACACAATAGAATACAATGCCTTGAAGGCCATGGTTTTCTGTTGGACCTGCAGCATCTTCTCTGATGTTTTTGAATTTCAGTATGGAAAATATTTCCACCTTCACACTTCCCTATCTAAAGATCTCTCCATTGTAAATACCATCTTCCTTTAGTCTTTGCATCCTCTCTAAATATGAAGAGTATTAGTTTTCAGTGAAGCCACACTGACAGAAATGAGTAGAAAATATATCCAGGTCTTCCTCAATGCTGCATCTGAGATAGCATGCATTCTTTGTGCAAATGCATTGCACAAAATAAATATAATAGACATTGCCCGTAACTCTTTTCAGCATGCTGCTCTCACCTGTCACTGTTATTAAGATGACACAAATGCCAAGAGAATGAGAAAGGTGGGAATTGCTCATGTAGTCGTGACTTCACTGGACCAAGAATAAAACTGAAGTCTAGTAGTGAGGGCCTGGGGCTTTGATGTGAGTGTGGGGATGGCTTCTCAGTGCGATGATTTATTTTTTTTTCCGATTTTTTTTTTCTGAAAATGCTCTTGAGTTTGGGCTGATGTTACTGTATTTGCTTTCTGCTTATTTTTATTTTTCAGGTGTTGAGAACAAAAATACTTTTAAAAGTTGTCATTCATAGTGCTATTGCTATTATAAGATTTTATGTTGAACTTCTAGTATGTATATGCTTTCCTCACAGAGTATGTTGGATACAAAGTACCACAAATGTATGAAGTAACATAACACTTTGGTTAATACTATTTTCTGAGGATTGAGCTGTGATAATCTAGGGAATTTGTATGTAATTTATGAACATACATTGATTTAATAAGAAACTACAGCCTTATTTCTCTACTGCGCTGTTTCTGTGCGTTACTTATACAAGAGACTACAGGATGGCCTGGAAGACAGCAGTCTCTAAACATTTATTAAAGTCAGTCAGCCAGAACCAGAACACAATTGCTCTCACAAGGGAAGAAAAATAATTCTGAAGCGAAGAGTGCTAATTAAGATTTTTTTTTAATTTTCTTTTTCGTCCCTGTTTGTTACCATCTGAATTTTCCATTCCTTTCTGGAGAGGAAAGAATAGGAACTCCCTACTCGGCAAACTCTGTTTAACAGTAAGAAAACTTCAGAGTGGGGAGGACTGAATCCACCATGCTTAAGTTCCCAGTGGAAAGATTTAAGAATACATCCTTGGAATTAGGCAGCTCCCTATTCTCTTTGTAGAAATTGCCTCTCTGAGTTTTGTAATCTTTCCTTGTATTGACAAAAGCTGAACTGGGTTTGGATTCTGCTCTAGAAGCCAAGCATCAAAACCGCGGATCTGCAAGTCTTACAGTGACCCAGCACTCTTGTTGATCTCGATAAGCTTTAAGAATAAAAGTTTGGAAACAATATATGATTTTCCTTCCAGAATCAAAGGATAACAAGGAAGAACCAAATAGAAAAGAGTTATTGGGATTTTGTTGTTGTTATTTGTTTGTTTGAAATCAGAGCATTTCTTCAAGATTTAAAACAGTTATTTTAAAATTTTAGTCTACATACTTCTTTGAGCCACCAGCTATTTCTGAAGAAGTGAACTAACTATATATAGGACAGGAAAGGAGTGTGTTCAGCATTTGAATAGACTGTTAATGTCTGTGCTACTCACTGAGTATTGACAACTCATCTTTAAGGAGGCTGGTCCTAGAAACATCACCCAAAATGGGCTTAAAAATAAGAGTTAGAAACTGCTGAGCCCTATTTAATTTTAAAGCACAGACATACAAAGAAATCAGATGAATGTAAGTAAGGGAAAATTAACCAGCACTCAGAGAAAATCATTGAACAGGTAAATGTGTCTTCATTCTTTGCATTTATGTCTCTTTGAGCCTTAATTCTCTCATCTAAGCATTCAATGCTCCTTGAATCATGGCTAATTTATCACAAAATCGTATTTCTTTAAAATCTTTTCTGAAGTTAAATCAGAAGCTTTTCAGTTGCAGTTCAACTCAATCCGGTTTATGTTGAGGTGGTTTCTAATGAGAAAAAAAAACACCACTGCAACAAACCATGATAATTTAAACTGATAAATTAAAGATTTCACTCAAATTAGAATGTAACAAATTCTGCAGTGCAATTATAAAAAAAAAAATCAACTAACCAACAACAAGAAAAATATCAAGCAGATAAAAAGGAAAAAAAAAAAGATAAGCAGAGTAATTGTAAGAGAAGAGAGAGAAGAAAAAACAGATTGTTCTTTATCTTATTGCAGTTTACTCTGTTGAAGCCAAGGAACTCTGAACAGTGTAATGAAACGATGAATCCGACCTAGTGCCTTTCCACATGGTAAATTTAATGTTACAGAAAATGGTATTAAAGTATAATATCCATACTTTAGGGCTTAACAGAAAATGATAAACATAGTGGTTTTTTTTTGTTTGTTTTTTGAAATGACATTAAAAAATAAATTTAACTTCTCTCTCAAACTCCTCCAATATTTCAGAGTATAATTTAAGAACACATTCTTCATTGCTTTCAATAATTCTTCCTTGGGAGTAGGAATTCAGAACTTTAATAGTAACTTTCACATTCATGCATAAAGTTATGAAGGAAGCTTGTAGTAAAAATGAACATTTCTGAGTACAGAAAATATTATAAGGAAAGGCAGGTTACTCTTTCTCAAATTGCCTTTGAGTAAGGCAATTTAAATGACGTAAAGGATATTTTAACTTTTAGAAACTGGATTTAATGTACAGAGAATTAACTGTGTCAGTCTTTGTTATGAATGACCATTTACCTGCATATTGAAAACATTTTTATTGTTTTAAACCTGTGCAAGTTCTTTCAGAGAATTTACCAAATAAATATTTATCAGAGTTACAAAGAATGTAAGTGGAAGGACTGCTTGTGAGACATCAGTTTCCCTTGAACAAGCCAAATGGCAAGGAGAAGAGGAAAAAAAGCCAAAAAAACCTATGTGGCTAAGTTGATCAGTTAAGTTTATTCTTCCTCAGTGTTTGAGGTTGACATCTTATGTTTTATGTTGAGATATACTCTTTTATGATACTCAGCTAAATGAAGTAATAAAAACTCCTGCTTTCCTAAACTACGGTATCAAGTGTCTTATTTTGTACTTGCAGCCCTCAGAATATCTCTCCAAGATTTAGAGAGTTTAGTGTTTTTATTAAGCCTCTGCCATGATTTAAAAGGAAAAGTCTTGGACAAAACTATTTGAGACACATCAAGAGAAAAAATACACTGAAATCAATACACATTAAATTAATGTCAGATAAACAGTAGTAACAATTTTCTTTCTACTGTCACTAATGTCTGTTTCAGAAATATTTTAAGCTTGATTTTTCCCTCTCCTTTTTTTCTTTTAAATTCCAAGTTTATTAGCTTTGAAAATGAAATTTTCTTCATCACTATATGGTCATAGATCAATTGGTAGATTCAGGTAAAGTGCTAGAGCAGTTGGAATGAAAATCAATCGGTGCAAAAAGTTGCAGAGATCACTCTATCATTCTGCTACCAAAAGCCACCGTCCCATGTAATGTGCTGAAGAAGTATCTGCAGCTAAAGAGAATTTCTCCTAAGGCCACATTCCTTCCTATAGTCATAATGTGGGAAAACTTCACAGTGACAGCACAAACTATACAGAGGTGTGAGGAGATAAAAGCATTGCTGCAGGTTACCTCTTCTGTTTGTCCCTCCCTCCTGACCATGACCCTAAACAGTCCCAGGAATAGAGTCTGAATGGTACATTCAGTTTTGGTGTTGGGTCTATTTCCCAACATAAACTGCATGGATTTTATTAAAAAAAAAAAGCACAGCAGGAAAATAAATTTCCATGACAACGTACTGCAACAACTAAACTCATACTTTGAACCATTTCTCATGTTAGTTCTTAAAATCAAAAAGTGTCTCTAGACTATGCTGTTCTAACAACAATCATTGTTGGTTCAAGATACATTGTCAGAAAGATGTGAATTGAACATCAAGTTCAATTCAAACCAAATGCTATGGCTTCAGTACTTTCCAGTTACTCTTAATTTTGATGTTTAAAGCATTATCCCTTTCACTGGAGATTCAGTGTTGACTGATCCAGCATGCAATACCACCTGCAGCTTAGATCTCAGTTCTGTTGCACTAGCAAGCATTTGGCTGAGCCAACAGAGCTCGTTTCTGTTTTTCTCAATCAATACATAATTCTTCTTATTTGTGTAAGCTTTCCACATCATTTTATAAAGAATAGGTTGCTCCTGGAGTCAGGTAATAAAGCTTAACTTGCACCTTTACACCATTATGTTTTCCTTTTACAGTTCTCACTCTCACTAATACTGTGGCAAAAACAGGAAGGTGTAAGTTGCAGGTGTTGTACAGATTGCAAAACAAGAGATGGATAATCACTTAATTCCCATGGGGCAGCAATGTAACATCACCGTTACTGCCACACACTTGCAGAGTGTTTGGCTAGCATTAAATAGATGCCTAATTGGAAAATGTGCTGAATTAACAATTTTTTTTAACATTCAAAGATGCATTTGAGTAGTTACAGAAAACCTGTTGTGTTGCTTTATGCAAATGCACCATCCTTAAGGGTCATTAACTGACTTGAACTGAAGACTGAATTTGTATCATAATAAAACTATATAATACAGTTTTGACAGTTTATATTTTATGTCAACACTATACATGACTTGAGGTGAAACTCAACGTGACTTGAGATGAAACTGAACATACATTCAGGGTACTTTCTATTCTTTCAGGAACATAAGAAATGCAATCAGAAAGGTTTGGTTTCATTTTGTTCACTATTTTAGGTTTACAGTGCCTGCAAATCTGTACATGAATACTTAAAAGAAGCTGTTGGTTTCTATTATTAAATTTTTCTGAAACCACTCTTTAGCCCAAATGCTGCTATAGACACTACAAAGATTTTCTCTCTCTCTCTCTTTTCTTTTTTTTTTTTTTTTAGGAACTTTGGGGATTAATTTTTTTCTAAGTGGTAAGAACCCCCTAGGTAATGTAAAGATGTCACACAGCATTCAAATGCTGAAATATACTGAAAATAGAGAACAGAATATCACTTATTTGATTGCAGATACTAGGCAGGACACACATATCTTTGAATACTGCCTACATTGTTTGATTACTGTATGAAAAGTAGATTGTAAATGTAAGTGCTTTATACATTTCCAACAGAAAAAGTTCTTTTTAGTTACTTAATTCATACACTGATCAAATCTTTGTTTTATTTCATTATAAAAATCAGAGGCACTAATCAGAAGTATTTAGTTAATAATAAAAGAGAAGACAAAAGCCACTGGAATGATAACACAGTTAAAGTTCTGTGAAAACTGTGATATTATTTAAAAAGAAGTCAAATATTTGATGTATTTTTTAAAAATACCTTTCTTGATTTCAGTCAATATTCATCTCTTAAGTGATAAAATAAATGCTACTGGTGTTTCTTTTTGAAATGAATGGACACAAAAATGTTCAAAAGGAATCCTTTATAGACATCACATGGCCACATCAGAAACCTTAAGTAGTTAAACTACATCAGAGTGAGAGCTACATCAGAGATACCGGCCTGAAATAGAGGCATTGATCGGTTAAGACTGAAATGAAGACCAAGTATCAAAAGTAAATTAAGCCAACATTATTTCCTTGTTTAAACATATAGTTATCTAATAAAATTAGAATATTCTCTGAAAATGCATTTGGAAATCCTTTTAAATTATATTTTTAACATAGTTCTCTAAACACCATTTTTTTTTAACATCGAAATACCATGATGTCGGTTAAAACATACAAAAGTCTTTATTCTAGATGGTAGCAATAATTTACATAAACAGAAATTGAGGCACAGTAGTTAGGATTTCTGTTTTCAGAAGTGGATACTGATTGTAGATGCTCAGTCCAAGACAGGTTGTATAACCTTAGTTTATCAAAGTTTTGAAAACTAAAGTTTCTCTGATCAATCCTCTATTCAGTCTCTGAAAATGAATCCTAAGAGTTTTAGTAACATTCACTAACACATGTGGTCAAGGAATTGTGAAATCCCATTTTACAGTATAGTCAGGTCTTTCCAAACACATGCACCAAACCACCATGCTTTAAAATGTTATCAGCTCCTTTGAAAGCACTCCGTAGAGACGCTTCAGAAAGCCAAAGCAGTAGAGCACTGTAAGGCTTTACAAAGGTGGGTGTCTACATTTGAATGATATATTCAGAGGAAAGTTATGGAAATGTAGTTTGCCATTAAAATGATACAAAAATAAGGTATTAACTCGATAGCAGTATAATATTTTGAAGCAGAAGAACAGAATTTTATTCATTTTAGTCACCTCTAATTTGAATCATGCTACATCAGTTAAGTAACAGTTCATCAGAAGGAATGATAATGGACCATTTTTTTCGTGTTGCTTAAAAAAACCCACACAAAACAACACACACACACACAAAAAGCAACCAAGCAAGCAAGCAACGATGACAACAACAAAACAACCAAAACTTAATTTCAATCCTGTAGCACCTAACTTCCTAATTTGTTTCATACCAGACAAGACACTGAACTCTGTTTGCTATTTATGCCAGGACCACTACCGAATTAAAGAAGTACTAGTTCTCTGCCTTGTTTTTTATAATACTATAAACTACAGAGTGTTGTAATTGCTTTTCTGCAATGGTACCTCTTCCACAAAGACATAAAGAGGAACCATTAAATAAAATTCTTCCAGTTGCACAAAGAATAATCACATGAAATTTTTTTCTTTTTCTTGTTTTTCATTTCACAAATGAAAAGCTATATGATTTCACAGATTTTGAAGGGATTTGAGGACTCTGAATTTTTCCAGCCCCTGTTCTGACCAATCCACTTGCTAGCTGGAGTTGCCCAGTCCTTGAGCAACCTTTCCAACAGTTCAGGCATCTCTCTCCTCCTGCCAGTTGCTGCACAGGGTGCTAACCTCCACTGCAAGCCTAAGTCCTCCTGAAACTTTCAGCTTCAACCTCTTCAGAGACTTAGCCTCTTGTTTGATACCCGTACAGATCACATTTTCAGAAAGTTTTCATTATACCTTGCAAGTGCTTTATTTCATATTTAAACAGAAAAAGCAGGACATCAATATTGGACAGTTTTTAACGAGGCATTTCAGTTTTTCAAAGTTGGAAGTAACGTATAGAAAATTGTTTTCACTTTACTCATAGTTTCACATTCAAAAAGGGGTATATGCTAAGGCTCTCCATGTGTGAATTCTCTAGCTGAACCACACCCTTTAAAACATAGGAACCAACACTCACACAAACAAATTTTTAATATTATCGAATTATGAATCACTTAGAGATTTCATCCAGCATCAACACAGTTGTGCTGGTAGAGTTTTAGAGAAAATTTCCTCAATACTATGTAAGTGTGATTTCAATTAGAAGCACGTTTAGACCCTTAGTAAACCTGTTCAGTCTAGATAGGCCAAAGGGCACCGTGATGCGATACTTAAATTCATGAAGGACTATTAGGCTGAATACCTTTTAACAACAAACACCTGTAATGGTAACCTTTATGCTTTCTTGAGGATAATGATTAAGTCCAAATCCGTTTTCCCTCTTTCAAGTCAGGGAGGTTTAGGCTGGATATTAGGAAAAGATAAATATCTCACCTATTCACTGAAGGGGTGGTCAGGCAGTGGAACAGGCTCCCCAGGGAAGTGGTCACAGCCCTAAGCCTGCTGGAGTTTAAGAAGTGCTTGGACTATGCTCTCAGACATATGGTTTGGTTTTTGGGTGGACTTGTGTGGAGCCAGGAGTTGGACTCAATGATCCGTATGGGTCCCTTCCAACTTGGGATATTCTATGATTTTATGACAAGCAAGCTTATTGAATGGGATATAGAATATGCTCCAGTGAAGCAACTGGTTTCCATGGATACAGCTAAGACTACACTTCAGAATATTTTTTATTGCAATTCAGAGTTTAGAAGAGCTCAATTTGCCTTACCGAGAGGGAAGAAAAAAAAGAAAAAAGTATCTTTGGTAATGTGTCCAATGTGCAGTCAAAGAAAAATAAAACAAAAGTAGCATACTAAAGCAGTAAGTTGTATGAGAACTGCTGGTCTTTTAGTTAGAGATTGTTAAAAAAAAGGCTACATAATTACAGTAACACCTGGAATAGAAACTTCTGAACATTGAGAAAAGCTATATGCAATTCTAGGATTTTTTTTGAAAACGTTAATTTTAAATGTTTTACCCTCAAAATTAATTAATTTATTTATTTTAATCAATATCTTGTTAAAAATCCAGTGTGATTTGCTACCTAGGTCTTGTTTTCTTCCTAAAGAATGACTACCACACTGGAGTAGAAAATTTCTATTTGTGAGACAAGATTGAAAAAAAAATAGTTGTCAATGAATTTTTTTTTTAAATTGTGTGCAAGAAACCATGTATTTTTCCATCATTTCTTTAAAAAATTAGGTGACCCAGCCAAAACTTTTGTTGTTACTGTACAGTTCAGTCTCCCACATATTTCTGTATTTCATCAATACTCTAAGATAGAAATATTTCTTTAGCTACAAGTGTAACTATGCACTTTAAATGATTCAGTTACTATGGTTTCAATTACTAAGATCTCTCCTTCACTAAATGCCTTGCAGCAACCTCCATTTTTACAGAAAAAGTTAAATCATAGAGCTTGCTACCATACAGCATATGCACTCCAGTGATATCTTAGGCAATTTCCCACAGATTCTTGAATCCAGACACCAGACTCCAGAATTTTACATAAGTCACAAAGAAATTCTGTTTTCTTTTTAGCAACCAGTGAGTAAGTGGAAAACTAAACTTAACCACAGCATGAATAAATTCATATTAAAAAGATTTAGTATGAGCATTGTAGTTAAAAACTTACAGCTTCACCAAAGGTCACATCTTAACTATGATTTTTTTTCTTTAATTATTGTTGCTTTATTAAAATTATATTGATCTACATTAAATTCTTATTATTTTGTGATTACTTCCCTTGCATGTTTAAAGAACAGACAACACCTATCTACTCATGTTATATTTGTTCAAGAAGTCTGCAATGTTGAAGTATGTCTGTGAATTTATCTCCTGAAGTATATTTCCTTTGTCTATTCCTTCCCTAGTATAATCACTCCTAAAACACTCGCAAGTTACTATACAATTTACCAAATCTGGTGAGCTACTATGACAAAATTTCTTTTTGCCTCTTTCCAGTGTATTCTTTGCTGATTGTAGAAAGCTCTATAAGACTACCTATCTGCTGAAGGCTGTCATATTTATTGTTCATTTCTCATTTCTTGTTCCAGACAACATCATGATAAAATTCTGTAAAGATCAAATTTCTGTTGTTTCATTAGGGCTCCTTTGTATATGTAAACATTTCATACTCTGTCTTTAACAATGCCTAGAGGTTTAGAGTAGTTTTACATAATTTTTGCCATTTCTACTTTCAATCTTGATCCCAGTTAGCCAGAGGCTTGGGATTGTTGTTATTTGTTTGTATAACTTCAAATGCAATTTATAATTTCTGCACTGAATACTGACAAATTGAAAAGAAGGTATAAGGGAAACATGAAGCAAGACAGCATTAATCTGTAATGCCCTACTGCACATAAGCAAGCTGTCTCTTATAATACTCTGCCAGGCCAAGGTCAAAGAACTTGAATTAAAAAACAAACAAAACAAAACAAAACAAAACAAAACAAAAACTTAGGGACTTATATTTGTAGAACTTAGCAGTTGCTCTATTCATACAAGATCATATAACTTTGAACTGTACTTTTCAACTGACATACACATTTTAGCGAACAGATACTATTTTTATTTTAAAGAAAGTCTTGCATATATATTTTTAGAAAGGCTATGCAATTTAATACTTTTGCTTGCCTACCTAATGAAAATATACACATATTTATCATTACTGTACATCTCTTTCTGGGAAAAGTAGACAGTCAAGAAATGCATATTCTTTATAATGGAATAACAAATGATACATTTAAGAAACCAAAATGGCAGCAATTTATATCTTTTTTTTTTTTTAAATGAAAATAATAAAAAGAATCCTTTATTTTGAATTAGGCTTAATAGAATTAAAATAGAACTCTTATCATTCTTGTACTTGTAATCACTCATTCTCTACTCAGAGTTCTGAGAAATGTTTATTTCATTACTGCTGATAAACATGAATATAAACCTAGATTATTAACTTAAACATTAATTTTGATGCATTAATTTGAATTTCTACATTATCTTATTAATCATATTGCAAATTGAATGCATCAAGGCTTATAAATTATGCTGAACAAAGTTAATCCAACAGTAACACTAAACAAATCTTGGTATTACTATTTCATTGGTAGTTACAATTCATAGCAATTGTAACTGGTAATTAAAATTTCATACCATATATGATGTGATAGCATATATGATGTGATATAAATAACACTCTATGTATTAAATCATGAAATATTTCTTTTAAGCACACTTTTTATTTTGCTTCAGCATCACTGTCTCATTCCACATTTTTTCTTTACAGAGTTCATCACAAAAATTGCATTTCTGTTACTGTTGCTTGAAAATAAAATAAAAAATATTTCAAATTAAAGAGATTTGAATGCTTCTTTCCAGAATGAAGTTTCATCAAAATGGCCATGTTGCTGCAGTTGACTTCTTCAGGCCATAAAGTTTTTGGTAGAAATTATTGCAAGAAATAGACCTAATTTATAAATTTAGAAATGTGAATTCTGCTTTTGTTTAATGTTTAGGTTTCATGGACCTGTTGGAGCAAGTCCAGAGGAGGGCCACAAGGATGGAAAGAGCTCTGAAGCACCTTTCCTATGAAGACAGGTTGAGAGAGATTGAGTTATTCAGCCCGGAGAAGAGAAGGCTCTGGGGGAGACCTTATAGCAGCATTCCAGTTCCTAAAGGGGGCCTACAAGAAAGATAAAAAGGGTCTTTTTATCAGAGAATGTAGTGATAGGACAAGGGTTATGACTTCAACTAAAAGAGGGGAGATTTAGGTTATATATAAGGAAGAAATTATTTACTATGAGTGTGGTGAGGCACTGGTACAGGCAGCCCAGAGAAGGTGTGGATGCCCCCATCCTTGGAAGTGTTCAAGGCTAGGTTGGATGGGGCTTTGAGCAACCTGATGTGGTGGGAGATGTCCCTGCCCACGGCAGGGGGGTTGGAACCAGATCTTTAAGGTCCCTTCCAAACCAAACAAAACCAAACCATTCCATGAAAATGTAAAAACCAACCAACCAACCAAACAACAGCAATAAAACACTTCTTTTTCTTAATTAAGCATAAGGACAAATACTGCTTAAATAATCTATTAAATTCAAACAAATATTTGAGGATTTTTTGCCCACCCTGTTATTTTCCACCTCTAATATACAGCTTTATAATCATCATTGTGAAATGACATTCACTCTGCTACTAAGTCTTGCTTTCTTTAAATAGATGGTTAATCAATCTCATTTTACCCATCCACTCCAGTAATCTGAAAATTGTTAACAACTCTTAAGTTATTGGTAGAATTAAAAAGACTGTTTGGTAGATTTTTTTTCCCCTGACCTCACACAACCTGTATCACTCTTCATGCCCACTATAATGCAATTATTTCCCATACCTTCATAACTAATATTTTCTATGGCCCCTCTGTGTATACTCTAATTTAGCTCTGTGTATACTCTATTGCACGCCTTGTTTCATTTTCAGCCCCTCACGTAGTCTTTATACACCAGTGTGTCTGCTAGTGGCACTGAGTGTGTAAAAACAGAATTTATCTGGTGAACCCACACTGCTCCCTCCCCTGCTAATCCCCCTGTATACTACTTCTCTTGAAATCTGTAGGAACTTAATTATCTTTGGGACTTTTGTCACTTTGCTAAATCAGGTTGAAATTGGCCAAGGAGTTCAACATTTACTGAAGGTAGGAAAGGATACCAGACAGAGTGCACAATCACACAAATATTGTTTCCTTAGGACACTAGGCTAAAATAACTGTAACAAATGGTTTGAAGGGAACCATCTCATGAATGTACCAATTATATTACAAGCAAGTGATTTGTTTTGCATGTATTATCATAAATACACTGCTTTACTGTTTGCAAAATATCATTTAACTACATTCATTTTAAAACAAAAATTTCAATCTGAGTTTTGTTTTTGTTGAATAGCGAGGGGAAAATGTTCTCTTATTTTCAAATGTTATTAACTGGAAATGAGTGTAAGCTATGCTTTGAGGTCCTTATTGCAATTTAGATAGACAATAAGACATTATACCAAAAACAAAGAGTACTTGGTAGTAGAGATTTTTCTCCTGGTGCCCCAGGTGGCTATGGTAGACTTCCTTCTGTGCTCAAATGATTAAAAAATGCAATATATACATAGGATTGTGCTTTTTATAGAAAGGTAAATTGTATCCTCATTTGCAATAGTTATTTTTCCATTTCTTTCAAGGCTGGAAACAAAGAGTAAACCAAACTCTTGCATCATATAACTGTATATGCGAGAAGAACTTCAACCTTGGAGGCTTCCAGTAGTTTCAGTATTAATGCTATATAACTAAGAAAAAAAATATGCCTCTGCTCTGTCACAAAACATCTTTCAGGACAGTGTTGAAAAGGAAATGCTTATTGCTGTGCAGTTATGATAAAGAAAAACAACCAGCCAACCAACCAACAAGATTCTGGTCTGATGTTCAAAAGTGAGAGAAAAGATGACAAAATGTGTTCTGTTGTTTTTGTTGCTTTTGTGTGTTTTTTATTTATTTTTTTCTTGCATCCAGATGTTGCAAGCGTCTATTCTGCTCATAAAGTTTTTATAGATGGCCTTTCTACACGGAGCTTTAATGATTTAGTCACATGGGACCAATGAGAAAGTTTATAATTTAGCAACTGATGGTTTTTGTGGTAGGTTCTATGTTGTAAGATGGCACATAGCATGGAAACGTATTCCTCTGAGGGTAATTGTGAATTACCTGCACAATTAGAGACATACCACTATACTAAGTTTAGTTCAAAAGCATTTGCAGAATAATGCACTTACAAGAATTGACTTAAATATTGTTTTGTCTTCCACTTAGGAAATAAATATTGGTAAGAAGAAGCCAGAGTGGAGCAAAGAATAGAATAAAGAATTTTTGCACACCCCACCAAAAAGACAAGGAGAGGAAGGGAAAAGAAAAAAAAAATATCCCTAAATTGTAACTGCATTATTCAATCACGCACAGATTTTATTGACTGAAACGTATACTGTACAAGGAGCCACTCTCAATTTCCTAATTTTTTTGCTCAACTATTTGTATTGACATTTGAGATTTTGGGGCGTTCTGAGAGTGTATAATGCTGATGAGGTGATATTTGTATCATCACTGGAAGTCTACATATTTTCATTTTGTTAAATGACTACTTCATCACATAGCATGCTGCTAGCAATTTATTGTTCTTTTCTGATAATTAGCAATGTTTTGTGGTTTTGGCAAAATTATATCCGGGCAAAAGACCTTGGTGTGACGTAAGGGGATGACCCTGCACCCTGCAGAATGCCCTTGCTTAACTACAGCCCCAGATTCAGGACATTAATTGGCTACAGAAAGTAATACATACAGATAAATGGAAAGAGTTTCTTCTGTTAACTGAAAAAATTATGTGGTAATTAGACTCAATTTAAGAGAATAAACATCAAAAGTTTTAGTAAAATAAAACTTTTTTTCAACAGACTAAGCACACTAAGAAATATCTGAAGGTCAATTTCTATAAGAATAGTGTGTAATCTTCACTAGGTTGTCACTATACAACTCAGAATACATTCTTCTTTTCCAAAACAAAACTTCTGTGAGATTTAATAATCAGGAAGGGAAAGTTAAAAAACTACCAGTGTAAACTGGTGTAAACAGTAATCAGAAAAGTAGGCTACTCTGTGGAAGTAAATGCTTCATTCCAGTCTTTAGTGTTTTATAGTACTGAATTCTTTCTTACAAGTATAAAAGTTATTTTTGTCACCTTCTTAATTTCAAGTTTTTATTGCAAAATCCAGATTCAGAACCAAAGAACCCATTAAAATAAAGAAAACGCAGCCCATATTTCATTGCATCTTGATCATTCAGAGTCACCATGATGCAGTTGCAGGTTATCCCGTTGGATGTCAATTTATGCAATATCTTTGTTCAACTGCAACTACAAGCAAGAGAAAATGGAACAATAGTTCTGAAAATCAGTATTCCAGATGCTAAGACTGGAAGTCCTGTAAGTATGCCTCTCTTAAATTATACAAAGTAGTAGAAGAATAGGTGTCTTCATTCACAAGACTCAGTAGGGTAATCTACACTCATAAAAGCCTTAAGCTAGGTTGTATTTCAAAATGATCTCAAGATAACACAGATAATTTTATTTCTAGCTTATGTCGTACTCTAAACACACTCTGGCCTGCAGCACATCTGACTGATGTTATTTAGCTATGAAAAATATGGCTATTTAATTTGACACGAAAGTTAAAAATTCTGCGATAAAACAGATTAAAAACGAATTCAGCTTTTAACAGAGATGTTATATTTGAATATTTGAAATATCAAATCACCATTTTTAAAAACCTGATTTGACTGTTTGAAGGCTAAGAGAAAAAAAGGCATTAAAAATATTGTTCAAGATATATTCAGACCACACACAAACAGAATGTTATGAAATAAACCAGAATTTATTCACTTAACACATAAGTGAAAAGATAATCTAACTGTCAGAGAAATTGTTGCTGATGTCAAACAGACTTTCTGGTTAACTTCAAAATGCTTCACAAGAGGATCCTTAACTTTCTTTTCTGTTTGACCTTTGAAATGACTTCTTCCACACACACCCCCACCCCCCCCTCATTCCCCACTTCATCTTCAGTTTTAATTTGAGGGAAACAATGAAACAGAAAAAATATTTTCCCTGAGGATAATAGTTGAAGACTTGAAGCTCCTTGCATTTCACTTGAGCCAAACTCTGGAAGAGGATTATAGGCTTGGTCAAGAGGGAAATGTTGGGGAAGACTAACAAGTCTGTCCATATAACACATTAAAAGATTTTCTCTCCACTTGACTCTCCTAATCCTTACAGCCATTGTTGATTTTATGCATAATTTTCACACCATGACAGACTTTAAATTGAAGTGTTCATATGAATTTGAGAAATTTATATGAACTTTTAACAATATCACAATAGATTTCTATAAAACATCACAGATTCTGTCAGATATTATAGAAGTTGCAATTTCCCTAGCAGAATGTAAATAAATGTGTTTGAAAGTACATTGATTTTAAATGATATCATCTTATCCTTTACACAACTGGGAAAACTCTTTTCTCACCTAACATCAGTGCACTAGAATCTGAAGCAAATCTGAATTTCATTATACAGTTTAATTCCTAATTTGTCCTTATGCCTTACCAAGCTTGCAGAAAAAGAAGAAAAAAAACCAAAACATTCTAAACCCAAATATTTTTGTTTATTCCAGTATAATTAAATGACAAAACTTAAAACCTTTTTATTATTATTCTTTATTTTATTATTTAAAATCTAATAATAAGCCCAAAGAGTAAATATTTTATAAAGGCATACTATATGTATTTTAAAAGCAAGAAAAATTAAAATTCAGAGTGGGAAGTTGATAAGATAATGGTAACTCCCTGAGATTAATCTGGGAATTTATTTTACAATAAATTGCAGTTTAGCTATTTGTGTAATTAACTCTACATGGATATAAACATTCACTGTGGAATATAATTCTTATCTAAAACTTGTGTTCTTGGTATACAGCTAATTGACATTTAAAATGTGACCTTCTGAAAACCAGGATTTGTTAAATTGTCAATGAAAAAAAATGAGACAAAATACTGTTGAGACAGCAAATGAGGTGAATGGCACTGGCACTCTAGCCTTACTGTGGGGGAAGTCAGTACTGTACTAAAAAGGAACCAAAGAAGAAAAGACAGAATTTTCCTTAGAACAGTTTCACCATTTCATAAAAGAAGGTTGAAATGATCATTGTGCATAGCATTAAACAGTCCATCTGGGAAAAGAGATCCCATTTAGCATAGAGGCTGAAGAAAAAAGAAAGAGGAGATTGGGTATGAAATCCAACGCCTTTGAAGTCAATGGGAATTTTGCCATCGATTTCACACAAGGTGGATGCAGACTGTGCTTTGTGATATCCATATTGAATTAAGTTTTCTGATTGTAGAAGCTGTATTTAAGTCACCCCCACATAAAGCTAATGTAGCAGAATAGAGTCTATTATTTTAAAGGACAGAAAATTAAAAGTTTAAAAGTAAGGTTAAAACCTTACTATTAATGTAATCAATCATGGACAACAAGGAAAGCATATATCTTTCAGCATTTACTTCCAATATCTATTTTGCTTTTTCCCTTTTATTTTTCTTTCCTGAACATTCATGCCTCCTTCCTTCACTCCCTATACTCACTTTAACAGCTTAACTGCAAATTCCAGTGGGGGAAAGCAAACCGACTGAAACGTAATGCCATTTCTGTATAATCAACATTGTTAAGCTAGACTGCTCAAATTCTGGGTAAAATTTGGTATATACACCTTGTATTTTTTATATACGTTTTATATACGTTTTTTAAATTATTTTTATATATTTTATATATATTTTTATATTATTTTTATATACTTTTCCTGCAAGGATAAAAAGTGTTTCAGATGCCTATTTTGTTAGTAATAAAACAAATGTAGCAGTAGAAAGTAAAATATCAGGTTTCAGTGAGGAGGCATTTGATGTAAACAGCATTATAAATGCTATTTTCTACTATCCTGAACAAGCAATAATAAGTACAGGTTATTAGTAATAACTCAAAAATAATTGTTTATAAAGGGAAAAAAAACGATCCCTACTGGGATCTTTCCCAAAAAGCGCATTCAAAAGTTAGATATGTTAACTTGAATGGTAGCAAAATGCATTTTCCTTGTCCAAAATTACACCTATGATGATATCCAATAATGTTAATAGGAACTATAACCAATTAAAACTAAGAACAAAATAATATATTTTTATATGCTGTAGAATAATTTGTCTCCTTTCAAATTAAAATTACTTCTGGTAACAAACGTTAAAAATGTGTATTCATTCCATACATGTATTTAATGGAATCAGCCGTGCAAATTAATCAGATGCTAAAGATTTAAGTTAGAAATAATGAAGGTTGGGAAAGTGTTCAAATGTTCTTTACCTGCTTCTTTCCTCCAATTTGTTAGATGTATTTTTGATGCAAATATATCAGCATGCTTTCTTCTTTTTGCTGTCCTTGATGAAGACAGTCCCATAAGGGTGAAATGCTGGCCTCTTCTGTTTCTTCCCTGTTGTGTGAAGAGAACATTCAGGTTGTAACTATCAGAATATGTCTGATGCCACTAAAGCTGGCAGATCTTTGTCTACCAAGTTGCTTGGTTTTAATATTAAAATATTTTTGCTTATAAAATACAGCAGTTCAGAAAACTATTGTATATAAAAAATAGCACTGAACATTTAGGAGGCTCTATAGAAATATTACTGCTAAATAATATTTTGTCTACAGAGGAAGAAGGGCTTTCTGATTTAAAGAAAGCATCCTTTTGCTTCTAATGGCAACAGTGCCAAATGTTTTATTGAGTAAAGTATTAATTACTAATAGCTACAAGGATCAGATCTAGCACTCCTTTCTTGTCATGTAAATATTTTCTTTTAAAAATTGAAGCAATAAAGTTTTCCAAAAACAAATGGGTTACTGAATTTTTACTGACAAGTGATAAAAAAATGTCTTAGGTTTCATTTTTGGCTTTTGAATGTTAGGGTATTAAAGGGTATTGTTATTCACCACTAAGATATAAACATGAATAATAGAAAATAAAACATATAGAAAATTATTTGATTGGGCTTCCAAGCTATTGTAGTCCCTCATTGCCAGACCAGGTCTCCTCCACTTTCCTTAAGCTGACACTTAAGGTAAGCTCTATTCAAACAATTATTTAAACCAACACACTCACACATACTACCATGTGCATCACATCATATGCAAGCTATTTTGAGAAAAACAAGTGTCACAGGACGATTTTTAAAAAAAAGTGTCACAGGACCATTTTTAAAAAAATTTATTTAAGCTCCTAATTCTTGCCTGCTTAAATCACTGTAAATCCACAGTTATCTATATATCTATGAAGATCTATACAATCTATGGCACCTGGAGACTCATACTCTCAGCTATCATTTAAAATCCAGATCCCAAGAGATTTGCTTTGACATATGACTATAAATTACATCTCCTTGAAAATAAACGGACATCAGGCTAGTTTTGAATTTAGGTGATTGAAAAATTTCCTTCAGTTTAGTTGAATCTGTAAGATCTTGCTATTATCTATGATCAAGAAATAAATCTCTTTGAACATCACAAGTATTAAATGTAAAGAAAAAGCCACATGATGATGTATAAACAAGCTGTTATATACACTGAAATAAAACTAATTGCTAACACAATGTCCCAGAATTATAAATCTTATTTTTAGTTCAACATATGATAATTTTGCTGTATTAAAGTCCTTTTCTTCTGATAAAGAAGTGAAAGTTCTAAAGTTTATCTTTTTTTTTCTTTTCATTGTTTTCTTTCAAGCATCCTTGTGAAAAAAGACGGTTCTCTGTAAATGTTTCCAGAGGCATTTCTCACTCATTCATCCTTTAACCATGTTCAGCTTTATGCTGCAAATAGTAATACTCCAAACCCTTCCAGAAATTAGTAAAAGAATGCATGCAATGGAAACTAAGGCAACAGTCACTTAATACTAAAGGTTATGCTGAATTGTATAGTCAATTGTATAGTCAAAAATATTTTTCAGAGACCAGGAGCATGTATAACAGATGTAGTCTTAGGCTTTGTGTCACTGAAGCTATTTACAAACTGAAAGTTCTTGTGCCTAGATCTATTAGTTTTAGGGTTCAGCATATTATTACGCATTAAATGAGCAAATTCTTTGGAAACACTTATTCACATAAATTCAATAGAAAAATAGTAACTGTTTTGATGATACATTCTGAGATTTCTTTTAAAACATTTTTATTTAGAATACATCATAATATGTACTGAGTTCTCAACATTTGTCTGTTGAGACAGCTTTGTGTTCTGAAGACCAGTTATGCACTTGTAATAAGAAAAGCCCAATTATATATCAATGCTAAGATTTTTAGGCAACCCTGATAGTTACTCTTGTCTTGCTCAAATCATAGGAATCACAATTCTTCATAAGCATTTCCTTGTGATTTTTCTCACAGTATACATTTTAGTCCTGTCTTGATTTCGTTTCCTGGATTGTTTCTAAAAATGGACAACAGACCTGGGATGGAGAAATGGGAAAGACTGGAAGAAGAAATGGTGATGCTGTGTTCAGGATCTCTAACATAAAATTTAGCTCTTGTTGTCTTAAGGGAATGGGTCTGCACAACCTCTCAGCACATTCTTACTTTCCCCAGAGCTTCAGGACTTGAACAAAATTGTTTCTGGGGAATTAAATTGTTGACATTCTGGGTTCCAGAATTACTTTAAACATCAGTTTAAATACACAGCTAGGTTTATTTATTGACTAGCAGTTGTTATTTACAAATATATTAGCAGTAGCAACCACTGGGAGAAGGAAAAGCTGTTAAAGCTCCAAGATAGTGTTGTCACATCAGCATTAAAGCAAAGAATATATTTAAACTACAAACAGGAAACTGGTTTATAACTCCAGGAAGGGTGAGATTCTGAAGAAGCCTCCCCTGAATAAAAGGAGAATGAAAAGGAGGGAAACATAACAAAGAAAATAACATATTTTTTAAATGAACCTTGATAAAGTTAGAGAACTAGTCTCAGCGTAGGAGGGTCTTTCTGAGCCTATACTCCCAATAAGATTAAATTGATTCTTGAAATTACTTCAAGCCTAGTGAGGTGCTGTCCAGTGAGCCTTTAAAGGTATGTGCACACTTCAGAAAAAGCAGGATGGGTGTGAGAAATCTGCAAATGAGGGGAGGTTTGCCAACAAATGAGTTAACAAGAAAATCTTGCAGTTTGGTCAAAAATGAAAGAATCCCCAGGTTGTACTACAAATTCAATGAAAAACACAAGAACTATCTGTCTACAGAGCAAAGGCTGTAAGCATACACACTGGAAAGAAAAATGAGTATCATGAAGGTAATCCTTGTACCAATTCATCAGGTGGTTTAGTTCCTCGCTAGTTTGTCATCTTTTATATTTTGTGCTACTCTATAGAATGGCTTAAGGCTTAGATCTAAACACTGCCCTTCTTAAAGAGCAGGGTGTGAATGATGTAGCATTTGTGCTTTAAAAGCATTGCTGTGTTTTTAACCATTTCAAAAGCTTTGTGTAATACTAGACTTCTAATGAAGTCTGCTCATTCTGTCTCAATATGTTAATAATGTATTTTCTAGGGAAATTAATTAAAATCAACTTCTGTTATTGCAGTGAAAGGCCAATCAACAAAACAAGGAACGGTAGGCTGACTTTTGAACAAATACAAAAGGACAATAATGGAGAAATTTATGGAATCACTAAATAATTAATTCTTCATTAGTAAAAAACAAAACAAAAACAAAACAAAAAAAACTATGCAGAGTTCCCACATTACAAAATACTGAAGGTCACAATTAACTGTCACAAATTATAATTTGCCTTAATTTCAATGTAAAGGGAAAAAAAATCCTTAAGAAATAAGTGGATGGCTGGTGGTTTTTATGGAGAGGAAGAGGAGGTTGTGGGTTTCAAAGCACAAAGGAAAATGCTTACTCATTATACACAGCAAAGGACGGTTGTGTAGCATTGTCCTCTTCACCACGTATCTGACACTGTCTCCTTGGGATCAAAGCAGATCCTGAACACCATGGGGTTCGACATCAGGCCTGTTCAGCTTGCAAGGATAGCTGTTTTATGCAGCAGGTTACCATAGCAACTTACCCCAATTTACATTGTGAATAGCTGCATAAGTTAATGTGACTCAATATAAGCATTCACTCCCAGTGCAAGATTTCATCTCGTTAGTGTAAGACAGGCAAAACTGCTACGTGGACGTCAGAAGCTGAAATGCATAGGCATAGCCATTTACATGACTTAAACCCATCTTCTTTACACAAGGATTCTGTCTTTTGACTGTATACCTTAAGCATATTTCCTGTCTACAACTTTAATTGCTAGCTTCAAACCTAGCTTTCACAAATGGAAGAATTTTTTCTGTGAACGTAACCTGCACAACTAAATATAAGCTTAAACACTGTTCCTCTTTTTTCCTTCCATATGGTATGCAAAAATAAAAACCAATAAAACCCAACAACAATTTCTTGCATGCACTTTGAGACCAAAAGTCAGATTCTTGTGCATGAGCCCTGGTTCTGCTTCTGTCACTGCTGGCCTAATTTAGCCTGAAAATGCAACATCAGAGACTTAGTTCTAAACATAATGCTCTAAATTAGAGCATTGTACTCTAGAAGTTTTGTGGTGGTAACTGTTCATACGGACTAGAGGCAAGACACTACAACTCAGTATTTCCCCATTTTTTAAATTATAATTATACTTGGTCTTAATCAAAGATACTACTAATAAGCATTAATCCCACATACAATTTTGTAATACATACACCTACATACACACTTACAAAGGCAGATTTCAATGTATGAAGGAGCTACTGAAATAGGGCTAATCAGTTTTGCAAACACAATAAAGAACCAAATACTAGGCAGAAGTTCTTCAGAAAAAATCTGGGAATTGTTTTAGATTGTGACCAAAGTATGAGTCAATGTCATGACTTTGTAGAAGGCAAATGCCATACTGGTATCTACAAACAGGAGTCAGTACTCACAAGATATATGAAGTGATCCTTATTTACCCAGCATGGATAGAATTTCTATTGAAATAGGAGTTTCAGACATTGTGTTCCAGGAGATGCATGGAGGAGAGCAGTGAGGTGGACGGGTCAAGAGAAACATTATGCACTAGAAAAGAAACAGAGTTAGGTACTATTTAGCTGAAAGACTAAGTTCTTTAAGAATTTAAGAGGCCCTTGAAAAGAGGAAGGAAACAATCTGTTTTTCATGTTTGTGGGTTTAAATTGCAGTGAGAAATTGGGCCTGGGAGTGAAGGGGAAACCTTTCTCACAGGAATAGTGAAGTCAGAGACTATAGAAGTCTGGGGCAACTACAGGGTCTCCATCAATTGAGGTCTTAAGGAATATGTCAGGCAAAGTTTTACAAGGACAATATGGTACGGTCAACAGGTAACAGATAACAGAACAGTTCTATCTAAATTCTCTAAAAGTGAGTACATTATATCTTGTACACTGGAAATGGAATACGGTACTACTGATAAGGCAAGTAAAGATTTTTCTCCCAGTTTGTTTTTTAATTTTTTAACTCAGGTAAGCAGAGGGACAGTCATAAATAGCTTTCACTTTATTGGGTGAAACCTTAAACAGTGACCTTAATATTCCTTGAGTAAGGAGGAGAGAAGCAAGAGTCTAAAAGGAAAAGGTTGAAAAACTGATTACCATGAGACAATGAGCCCCATATAGTATGAAATGAACATTGATGTTTCTTCTTCTAAAAATTCTCATGTTATTTCAGATCATTTTTACTCTGAATTTTATTGAATTATATTGACTGACTGCATTTATTTATTACTATTCAAAGATAATTTATTGATCAATCACACAATAGTGAGTAAGTATACTCATAATCTGAGATTTTTCATTCATTATTCAGGTGAAGAGTTGGTTTGGTCTCTCCTAAGGCACAGCTTTTCAGTCTGGAAGTCTTAATCATAATAATGATAATTACAGTAATTTAGTTTTGCCTGCTGCTGCTCTTACAGTAGGATTAACAAAATTTTTTTTAAGAGCCATCAACAGGAGCAAGCTTTAAGTCACTGATAGGATCCTAAAACAATAGAATGGAATGTATTGAGCATGAACTGAAATCAACCATAGTGTTAAATTTAAAATGTGTAAATCAGAGGAGAAAAGAGTTATGGGTAATGATTTTTCACTTCTGAGCTAATGGAAGGTTCTAACTGGATAATATTCTTTCTGCTCTGTTTGATCTGCAAAGACACTCCAATCAACTACTTGTAAAAGAAATTCTCCTTTTGCTGAAGTTATTTTTTTTATATACTGCTAAAATTTCACTCTAAAGTGATTCTGGATTCCTCAATGGTCAATAATTTGCCTCTGAAAGCATTTATTAAGAAATGTAACTGTTGAACATATTTAAAAAGTGGGAAATTTCTTTCTCTATTGAGATGTAATGCTTCTACTTACATCTGAGATCAGAAATACACAGATACTTTCATCAGTGAATTTCAGAACATACAATTACTGCAAGAGTTAAAAATCAATTGATACCTATCTTTCTGCTTGTCATACTTTTATTTTTTATTTTTTGCCACAAATATTTTATGGATTTTTTTAACTAGTGCATTCTGAGAAGAACAGCGTCCGTGGAATAAATAAGAATACTGACGTTACTGTAAGAGTAACTTCTGTATAAAGAATTATAACTTCGAAAACAACAACAACAACAACAACAAAATGGAGAGTTTGTCTTATCCCTGTCTTTTAAATAAAAAACTTCAGAAACAGGGTGGTGAAATGACATCCTGAAATAATTTAGATGTCTGAAAGCGTAATCTTAAGATAATTAAATTGGATGTACATTTTTCTTCTAACTCCATGTAAGTAATTCCTAATATTTACTGCAGTGTAATAAAGAAAAAAAACATGTCATTTGAGTCTAATCATTCTAAAAACTTTTGAAAACTAGTACCTTTCATTTAACATAGAAGGTGTTGAAAGAGTTAACACTTCACTTAGGCTTTCTTAAATCTATACATTCCTCTTACTCAATAACATACTTGAATGTGAGTGCATGTGAACACAGACAAAATACAGCTTTTTTTCCAAAGAAAAAGATGTCTTTTAAAGAGTCACTGCAAGAGTACACTGTATTGTTATGCACAAATTGTACTGTTATCCACAGATAGCACATTAAGTTCTACAATAGACCTCTGAAAAAGGAATGTGGTCTTTTCTTTTCAGCTTTCTTGTAATAAATACTTTATGTATAGCTTAAAGGTGCATGGGCAGGAGACTATCCAATGTCTAGTCTTTAGAAAGCCTCATTAAATAACAACTAACACAATTACAGACCCTAAAGGATACTGAAAATGTATGCAATACATACTGAGAAGTATGATATTTAATAGAACAGAACTTTCTTTCAGTACTGCTGAAACAAACATGCAATGTTTTAGTGATAGGAAACAGATGCTGTCTTTGAGAAGCTTTACTGTAAGAAGAAAAGGGTGAAATATCTGTGGCTTATTACAAGCAAACATAATAAGATTCAAATTGTTACATGTCATGAAAAGAAGAAAAGGTTTTCAAATTGTATGCTTTTTCCAGAACGCAGGTACGATTCCTGGTATACCACTAGCCCAAGGGCACAACATATTGAATGACTTATTAAAGTTTCATGATACAAATTTATTTCGTAACAACACTGTGGGAATTTATTGCTTTCCATTACAGGAAGCAATGCTTCTCAAAGGTGTTTACAATTCTCAAATTGCAAAAATTAATTTTCAAATTGAATGAAGCATAGTAAGCTTCATGAGCTCCTCATTCTTCACACCCAGACCTAGCTACAAATACAACACAGCAAAATAGATTAGAACAGGCAAGCCACATGTATTAAAGAATTATGGTTTAGTGAATGAGCATCTTTCACTTGACCAATGACAATTCAAAAGATTCTTCCAAAGAGCAAAGCAGAGTCAGGCCAACAGCCTATTTTCATATTTAAGCTTAGAAGAACAATGAAATTATGTGCTCTTTGCTGAACAGGGGTGAAGGCACACTTATCAGATAGAATAAATTTCAATCTCATATAAAAGCAGCTCATTGTTGAGATGCATACTACTAATATCTTCGCAAAGGCCTATGATTTTACTGTAAAAATGCTGCTCTTGTATGAGAGTATCACAATAGTGCAGAGAAATGATTGAAGAAAAAAATAGCAAAATAAGAACTAGAAGAGCCAATCAAATTAGAAGTGGATATACTGAAAATTTACTAAATCTGATCTTTTGAACCCAATTTTAGAAGATGCATGGCTGATAAAGTGATAAATTATAATCCACACATCAAACTTCAGCTCTGCTTCTCTGTGAAGATCACTGACTGGAAATTCTCAAGCCTACTCATTTCCACTGGTCCAGCCAAACAGAATCAAGATAAAAGAACTACCACACTTTCCAATGAACTACTGTGAAGGCTACTTAAACAAACAAAACCAACCAACAAATCAAAAACTGATTGTAGTGTAAAAATAGAAATAACTTTAAATGTTCAGTTCTACATATTTTTCTGTATTAGAGACTTCATAAAATATTAAATCACAAATAATTAAGTCTCTTTTGAATTAGCTTTTCTCACTTCTTGATAAATTTTATCAACAGACAACCTAGGAGGAAAAAATTCATGGCAATTTAACTGAATTACCCAATACTCTAGAATGGTCTTGTCTTGACATTATTCTTTGTAAAGACTAAATCACATTTAACTCAGAAGTTAAATTTCACCAGAAAATAAATTAGAATATTTCTTCTAATACAGAAAATTCAAAGTAGCTAAGTAAGCCTAGGTATATAACACCTATTTAAAAACAAGTGTCCAGGTAAAACCCTGCATCCAGGTGGGTTTCAGTCTATTCTGCAGCTTTCTGAATAGTGGCAAAATCTTAATAATCCCTGCTTATCAAGGAAGGTTATTCAGAAGGTTGTCAAGGCCTTGAAATCCGTTCCCTGCTCTGCTTAGTTTACATATCCTTTGCGAGTGCCCAGCTTGCTGCTATAACCCTGTCTATCTCTTCTGCCTGGCATAATCTCCCCAGACAATGTTCAGTGTTTGCCCAGGAAAGGCACTGTCTGCTCTCTCTCTAGACAGTGTCACCTTGCCTGATCACTCCTTTAAAAAAGAAATAAGATGCACATTTAGAACAGAGAACTCAACCAAATGTTGTTTGTCAAACCATAGCTTGACAAATTCATATACATACGAAAAATATACCAGGTACACAATTTACAGTGGGGCTTGGAATCCACTTTCACAAATAACTTTTTTTTCAAAGTGTTATTTAAAAAAAAAAAAAAAGATAAATTTAAATGAAACTTCATAAATTTAAGTATAAATGTATTTCAGTATAAATATTTCAGTATAAATCTTTACTGTGACATGCCAACATATAATTGAAGAAAAGCCCAGGAGGTGTAAGAGGTTAGTTTTCCCATGATAGGCATTTCCTTCTGATTATGCTATGACAGCTGGAAAGTAAGTCTTAATTTTTTTAGAAGTGAATTTAATTGCTTTAGAGAGTCAGTTTAGCATATCACTTCAGAAATGCCCCAAAGCTACAAGTAAACCCACTGTTAGCCAAATAGCATCTTATTTGTAAGCTTCTTAGTTTAGGGTACTAGTTACCAAATTATGTTTTCAGTACCTTACTGAGTATTCCACAAGTGGCCTCCAAATCTTATCCCTGTTGGAACATTTTCAATTAAAAGTTGAATGATAAGGATCCATGACAGTCTTAGAACCACTGATGGTAGATGATGTGCTATAATCCAGTGAATTTGGGAATCAGGGACTTAAAGGTTATCCTGGCAACATGGCTAATCCATCGAGTGTAAGCAGTTCTAAGGAAAAAATTGTTCAAAATATGATTGTGATTTTTTAAAGAAATGGTAAAATTCCTTTTCTGAAAAAGATTATGATTCTCAGCTTGAAAGAAGCTTATCTTAAATGAAACAAATATAGTTTATAATTAACAGTGATTTAACTCTTCTGCAAATACAAAAAAAAATGCTGTTTTAATTGTAGAAAGTTTTCTAATTATCCAAATATCATGGCTGTATGTTTTCCACTACATCCAGTTCTTGGATAAATGTTGGGTAGATACTTTATATCAACAGATAAGGTATCTCTAGAGACCGCTTCATCTTCTGGAGGCATACCATTGATTTCCAAACAAAACAAAACAAAACGAAACGAAACGGAACAGAACAGAACAGAACAACAACAACAAAGTAATTGCTATTGTACGTTTAAGGAAAATAAGGTAAGGCAACATACAATATGTATGAAAACATAAAATATTACAATTATGCTGTACTTTCTCCCTGCAGTCCAAAATTTATAGGGCATGAATAAATTAGAAAATTTAATAATCATCTTGTATTTTCTATACTTGTAACATCTTGATAACTGTTTTACACTATATTGTAAAGCTGTTTTTTATGTCTTTTTTTTTTATGTGTGTTTGTGTGTGTTTTTCTCGAAGCGGTATGATACAGATTAATACATTAGTCATGAAGTTCAAAAATAAGATGCATATATACATCCAATAATATCCATATGCATCTTATTTTTGAACTTCATATCCATATTGGATGTATATATGCATCTTATTTTTGAACTTGCTGTTCATAAAAATGTGAATCAATTACTATTAAACCTTGTCATCTCATTGAAGATATTCTGATATCTTACAGCTTGTTTTTGTAGTCTTTTAGTAAGAGTAAGTTAATAGTCTTTTAAAAGTCTGAACTTATTCATAATTATTTCCTTCTTTTTTGAAGAACAACTAAAAGGAAGCTAAAATGGAGAGGACAAGCCCAATAGGGTGAGACCATACAAAAAAAGTACATCAATATTGTTCAAGGGAAACAGGATAAACAAAGGCTGTAAGAAGGACAATCACTGAAATAATGCATAAACAAGACTGGTAGAATACAGTTATATTTCTCAAAACATACAGTTTAGCTGGAATGAGAATTTATTTCAAGAAATAACAAAGGAACACAACTCCTAAACATTAAAATATTTATCTGTATCTGAGGATAGCTCACTAAAAGGTTAATAAAACAAAGAAGTTAGAATAGTTTTAATAAAGAAAAATTAAGCTATTTATTGTAGAGCAACAAGTATAGTTTTGAAGATACGTCTTTAGCTGTTGGAAGTGTTTCTCTAAATTGAGGATTTGACCAGATATGCTTTTCATCTGGCAAAAATTCTGTTGAAGGAAAGACGATGTACAAATCCTGTTTCTCCTTGTTTAGAAATCTCTAAGTGTTTTACCGTGAATATTGAATGAAGGATTCGGACATTATAGGTAGTACAGTTGCTCGTTAATCTTAAATCATGCCATTTCCTATGTATACTAGGGAACCGTACTTAGAAAAAGAACACACTCACCAGGACACCAGAATTTAAATTACATAAAAATCAACAGTTCTGGAATATAATGTTCTACCCTACTTTTAAATAGATGACAGTTAAGCAACAAGGGACATATCTCTCAACAATTAGCAACAATACTAAAAAAAGATCTGTGTCTGTGTATGGATGTTAACTCATCTGCAAACATTAACATGATTCTTATATTCCAGGTCACCATCAGTAAACTCATATTGATGCCCCTGACAGCAATAAGTATCCTATTATTAGTCTCACCAATTTCCCTCTTTTCTGACTTTTAAAAGTCAGAACATTCTTACAATACATAGCAGAGTTATGATCAGTAATAGTAAAGAAAAATATAAAAAGCTCCTGCAGTATTAGGCTAAACTTATAGACTGGAGTTATGGCTGAAATGTATTGAAATTTATATGGCTGAAATTTCAACTAATAGTCCAAATAAAGTCTGAAAATATAACTACAGGACATATGAACAACATTGCTGAGGTGTGCAGTATGATATTTAGACCTATTTATTATTTTGTATTTTGTATGAGGGAATTTTAGTAACTAGCTGTGAAATCTAACTTCATTGAAACATTACATTTACTAGATACAGGATACCTCTTTACAGCTGTTTATAGAGAACATAACTCTAATAATCTCATTTGCCTTTAAGTAAGTATGGAGTGTCCTTATGTCCTTTATACAGGAGAATGTCATTTAGAATCCACGTGTTGGTTTTTTGTTGTTGTTGTTGTTTTGTTTTGTTTATTTATTTACTTATTATGGACCCTCTCTGTTCCTGTGTTCTGGGTCAGCAGGAGTTACACATGTTTGCAGGTAGTACTCTGTGCAGATACTGTTTGCAGTGTTCATTTGAATTCAGTTAAAGAAACTACAGAAAGCTTAAATCTAGGAAATCAAGGTCACCTTGTTACTGTTAAAACAATGGAAAACACTGGGTAAATACAGCATGCAATGAAAATTCATACAATGATACTTTCATTTTCTTACTGGCATGAAGGGCTTTCTGCACTACATTTAACTGCCATTCTACCAAATTTCAAGCACTGCAGACAGATTAACGATCAAAATTGCTTCAATACTTTTCTATCTGTTGCATAGGATTATGACACTCCTTTTTCCTACAGCACAGACAAAGAAAAAATTAGTATGTCGCTTCATAAAAACAGTCTAAATTTACTAGCCAGATATTGCAGAGAATGTGCAAAAACATCTTAGAGAACAGACGATGAATTATTTCTAGTAGAAGTTTTTGTTCCTTTGTACCTTTTAGCACTTGGCTAATCTCTAACACTTAGCTTTTCTAAGAGAATTGAGGATAGTTTCAACCATGAAAGTAGAAATTAAAGAATAAAAATCTGATAATTCATAAACATGCACTCATTGTAAAATCCAGACAAGATCAGCTCATCTACGCTATTTCTTCTCTTTGCTAAGCCTACTCTTACATTTGTTGTGACCTCTCTCTTCAAACTGAAGTCTTTCCACAGTCATAACTGTTTCTGTTTCCATGTGTGGACTCTGCCTGATAAACAGATTATACTTTCATTTCATCTCTCTCTTCTATGATATGTGTTAATTGCTCAGCAATAAAGATATTTCTAGTCACCTATTTGAACATGTATGAGCCACCGTCATTTGTCATGCCTTATTGGCAAGTCTATAGCTGACTTTACAAGAAAAAAAAAATAAATCAAAAAGTCCAGGCAGTTTGAATTTAATTCATAATCTACTTTGGCAGGATTTTCAGAAGCACATGCCTCTAGTTTAAAAAGACTACAGCAACAGTTAGCATATTGGCTAACATGCTTCAGACAGAACAAGACCAACAAATCTAAACAGATGACTTGGTACAAAGTAAAGCAAAAAGAGCTGTCAGTGCTTATGCAATGATGATTTACACATTTGCAGTCCTTTTGAGATATTTTCAGCAATACTAAACTCTCATTTACTATTTGTAGTCACTGATTTCTTTCTTTCTTTATTAGGAGAGTTAATTGTGGAAAGAAAGTATCTTCATGATTCAGGCCAGCCATCTACTGTATTCTATTCATATGCATGGATTATTATGAACTGTAATCCATAAGGCATACAGTAACACAACAACCACTGTTCGGAATGGCATTTAATTTCTTAGCGTTTGTGACCTTATTACACCAGACACTTATCAGACACCAAATAACAAATGTAAAACCAATGGTTCTCAATATCAGATTAATCACACATTTAGAATTCAGAAGCTTTTGATAAATTACTAAATTCATATGTTGACTTCTTCAAGCATTCAGTAAGAGCAAATGCGGCCCTGTGTAATCCATACTTAAAATGGATTTTGATGGCAGCACATCACGCGCTGCGCAGATTACCCCAAGCAGTTTACAGCATCACTGCTCCAGATGTGGAAAGCAGTTGTATTCTAATGGGAGTAGCATATAATTGGCATCACAATTGAAGAGGTCAGAGAACATCAGCATTAATTTGGTCCCAGTTTAGATGTCGACACAGGTATTAAAATAATGTATAACACCTTCTGCACCTAAACAAATTGGTTGGTCACTCCTGTCAATGTCAAGCATGTTTGCGTGATAGACATTGAAGAAGTTTCCCTGTGAAAGGTCATGATCTTGAATATTACTTTTTAGATCAAATTGTATCCACCACATCTTTAACTTCATTTTAACCCTGTTTCCATTGATCTGTGCATCTGCTATTTCAGAGCAATGTTAAAAAGCAGTTCCATATCTCCTGAATAACAGAGCCTCTCTGCAAGCTCTCTATTTAAAAGCTCATATAAGCCTTAAAAAAATCATCAGGTTTAGTACAGAAGGGTCATACCTTTTTCCTTATTTACATTTCCACACAACTTCTTGGGAAAAATAAAAGGTGATAGAAGAAACATGTATAAATAAACACTTCCAGTTGTTTGCCACTCCTTTCAGCCTTATATAGGTAATATGGCAAAGGTTTGGAAGGAGTTCCCAGTTGCTGGAAGATAAAGCCAAGTTGCTGGATGACAATGTGAAATATTATACCAACATCATTTATAGTTCTTACAGTTACTTTCAGTGGAGATGAAGAACTAATGTAATATCTGAACCTTAAATACTAAGTTGATGATATTTCCAAATTTTAATACATTTTTCTAAACTTAAACTTACTAATTATATAGGGATCTGAGTGACAGCTTCAGCTGTACTTATAAATCCTGTTAAACTGCAATGTAAAGCTATACATATATTTAAAGACTAAATATATATTGGTCTTTATATTTATATGTTGGTATATAAAGACCAAATATATGCAGTTATCTGTATTCTTTCTTCACTTTTAGGTTTCCAGATAAGCTGTTTTGTAAATGTTGGGAAACTATGAAGAAAAATAAAGTCTACAGAGCAGTTTTGGAATAATAAATCAATATCTCTCTATATCCTGCCATTTCATAACTAAAGGTTATTTTACACCCAGAATAGTGTTGGGAAATCTCATATTTTTATCAGTGCTAACTGTAATTTGGACACATCAAGGGACCCTACTTAGTGAAAACTCTATTGGGATCTGTCAGATCAGGTGCCATATTATATCAGCTTGTCATTAAAACATAATCTGTGTGTTTTATTGGATGTATTCAGCTTTTGTCTGAAAATTATATTAGGTCTGGGATCATGGAATTGAATAAGGACTGGTACTTTGAATCCCATTCACAGGGCTAACTCAGATTTCACCATCACAAAAGTCATCACTTTTAAAGAAAACTTTTAAAGAAATAGTAAAGAATGAAATTTCTTAATACCTTACATATATAGAAATAGCAGAAGAAGCTAGGATCTTCAAGTCAGATGCTATCTGAATAAAATATGTATTATTTAGTGATTTGTTATTTTCATCCTTAGAGAAAAGGTCTTCAGTAAGACTTTTCTGGGAGATCTCCCAATTGAAATGTATAAAATACACAGATTGCAAAACACAGCTGAAGTAAAGGTGTGAGTGCATGAACACATTATAACAAATTTATCTAAGGCAGTCATTTACTTTTTCCTCATGATAAATGTGAAGTACTATTACTTTACAAGTGGTACTATGCCAGGGTAAGGTTTTCCAAGTCTTAACCAGTGCAGAGCCTGGGCTCAAAATTGTATGTGTAATTGTACCACTGCTACTTAAACCACAGAGAAATCTGCATTTGATGGACACCAAAGGCTTCAGAATGACACAGAAGAGAGTGCAACTACATTCACTCAAGCTCTAAGCATCTAGCTGCAGATATTTTTATGTCAGGTAAACTGTGCAGTTCTCAATCACTATTTTTTTTTTTATTATTATTTTTTTATATCTCCCTGTAAGCTGGCTATGATTGAAAGCAAAATGCCCCTTAGGCAAAGACATCACTTTTGAGTTACAGAGGCACTTATCAGAATTGTCCATATTAAGGTTCTGTCCATGGTATAACAATTTTCTTGAGGAAAAGAATATATCTGAATATTCAGCTGATTTTATTAAATCAGTTCTCCTAGGCCATGCTCACATCCTTTGGGGTGTTTGATTTTCATGAACATTTGAGTGACTAACTTATTGGCATGCACATTTGTGCAAAGTTAATTTCAAAGTACTATGCACCACTATTTGCAGAAAGAAAGTAAAATCCACACACAAAAGTATTTGTGCTGGAAGGGTTTACTGCTGTGGGATTTATCTGATTTACCACAAAATCCCAACCTCCAGCAGTCAATATCTACTGAACTACACACGATCTCCAGAGTTCAAAATTATTTCAATAACTTGATTTTTTAAACTATTAACACAGTTTAAAAAAAATAAAAAAAAATCTGCCGACAAACAATAACCAGAAGAGACCAAGCTTTTAAAGTGAACATATTAACTATTTAGTTCCATTGAATTTCAGCAATTATTATTTTAGTAGACATTTTTAATGGAAAATCATATTTGAAGAAGTATTGGAGAAAGCTTTTTCTTTATTTACTTTTTCATGGGAACAACATAAATGCAATATTAGTTCCAATGTCAGCTTTACATATATTTTATTCTTCCTTTCATTTAATATCATGCCTCCAGAGAACAGATTCATTTTTCTCCTCCAGAAGAGTGAAACAACAGATGATGTCTATGGAAGAAAACACCTTTATTTGAATTATTGAGTGAATCATTGTTTCTCCAGTTCATTAAACTTCTCAGTAAGAAAATTCAAACTCATATATTTTTGTCCACTTTAAGGTACATATCACAGTTGTGTTGCTTGTTTACTTTCAATATAAAAGACGAATTAAAGTATTAATCTATGCAATCAAAATCTAATGGAAATAATGATAGTTTCACACTTTTTTTTTTTTTTTTTGTAAAATGCATCAATCACACTTTAAAGAACCTCTCATAAAATTGCAAGGAGCTGAGGATATAGCCTCAAGAAACAGGACTCCATATAGGACTTTACTATTATTTTATGAGTTGCAGTTCTTAAACTACATTGAAAAAAGATTCTTGCTTACATTTTTACTTATATTTCTACTTCAGAAATGTGTTTGGATTCTACCAGCTGTGGTTGTCAGGAAACACACAAATAGAAAATAATAATAAAATAATACTTAGAGAGCTCAAAACAAAGTTTAGTCAGTCATATTTCTAGGTGAAGATGCTTCTACCTTGCTTATCACTGCAGGATTTGTAGGAAAGGAAAAAAGCAACATATAAAGTTCTGCTGCCTTGCTTTTCTGTGATTAATGGAAGAACTGAGTTAAGAAATGTATCAGCTACTGGGGTAGAAAGGCTTATTGACAGTCTTTATAAAGATAATAAAATGTTTTTAATAATAAAAACACTCATTGCTCTTGCATAAAGGCCCATTGTTATTACATTTACTATTAACAATAAAAAACGTTATACGTTCAGCAAAGAACTAGGCTCCTCACCCTTCAAAATCTGCATGGAAAGAAGGGTAGGGAGAGTCCAGTATTTGGTTTCTCCTGAATCAAAGAGACATATAAAATAGGGAATCTGAAAGTAACCTGGACAGCTCGTTAGAAGAACGCCTCCAGCACTCCTGTGCTGCTCTGCCTCTGTAAAATCTTGCACTCACTCACAGCAAGTGCCTCAGAAAGCAGCATGTCAGTGGGATTATTGGGTAGGCAGAAACCTCGCCTGGGGAGAATTGTACCCTTTCTTATTCTTTTTGGAATATGATGTGCAGGGCTTACAAAAAAAAAAAAAAATAGACCTGAAGAAAGGAGAGATGCTAACCTGCAAAAATGTGAAAGAAAATAAAAGGTGCTCTGGGAGCCAGCACAAAATGTAGAATGAGCGAAAAATTTCTTATTCATATACACGAACATGGCTACATTTCACTTCCTTTGCACATGACTATTCCACTTCTTTTTGTACTCCTACTTAACAGGCAGACAGTCTCCTGGGAATTCTCCCTCCAGGAGCTTGTAAGGGACATTATAAGTTTTCTGACCTTTACACTTCTCTGCTTCAGGGTCTCACATCACAGTTACCAAATCTTTACTCAAGGACTGTAGGCTGTCAGTCAGAGCTAGCTAATACCACTCTATCCAGACAGGTCAACAAAGAATAGTAACAAATGTTTAATTTGCAGGCCTAACACAGACATAATGGCAAAGCCTATAGGACTGTTTCTGATACGACATGGTAGAGCACACCAAACTGTTTTCCCAAGCTCAAATTTTACATTTAAAGTTTTGTATTTGAACACAATCTATTTATTTATTTATTACCAATAAGATCAATTTGTGAAGATCTAATAAGAAGAGATGACACTATTTTTTAGGTCAAAATTTAAATATATGTAGGACAAAGTATTTTTTTTTTGTTTTGATACATTGCAAATACTTAATTTGTGAAGAGTGAAATCTGAATTGTTTTATCCACTTTAGTTTGCCCACATGAATGCACCTATGATGAACCCAGCATATTAGTTGTAATAACTCGCAGCTACACTTAAGGTCAAACAGTTCATCATTACAGCAGTGGATGGGGAAAGGGAGTTGGAGGGAGATAGATAATTATCTTTTCTCTCCTCCTATTTTATCCTCCCGATTTGCATCGTTTTCTTCCTTGGATCTCACCCCTGTGTGTCTCCCTGGCAAACAGCCTCCCCATGTGAGCTCCCCTGACAAGATACGGGGAGAAGTTCCAGGGCTGCATGTGTTCACACCAGAGTCATGACCCTTCCCTTTCCACTGTTACTAGATGATCATAATCATTAAATAGTATTTCTTGTACATATAAAAAAAATCATTTTTTCCCTTTGAAAAACAAACAAACAATTTTGGATTAAAGTAAAATTGTGTAATTTCAAAATTTGTGAAAATGAAAAGAAGTCCATTAAGATGAACTAGCTTGTATTATATACAAAATTATTTACCTTTCAGCATAACAAGAAAAGTCCTGCCTTGAATGATTGACTTTGCCTCATATGTTAATTAATCCATTGTTGTTGTGTGTACAGTTATGTAAATGTTAGTTGGAGCTGGTAGTTACTTTGCCAGAGAGAAACGTGTCAAAACATGGAGGTCTGTTACCCCTCCATTCCAGGTATCCATATGAAATTGAAAGAATTGAGATAAAGAAACAGCTAGCAGGGTAGACTTACATTGCACAGGTAAATAAAACTCAATCCTGTACACACACATTCTCCCCCCACCAAATGAAAACCAGACTTGCAGACACCAGAACATGAAAGTTAGGCCTTAAACCTAGAAATTAGATACAAACAGTTTAAGCCTACAGATTTTCATCACAGAAACTGTAACCTCTAATGAACAGAGGTTTGATTACTCTTGACCCTTCCTGGGAATCTCTAGGTCAAGAGAACAGAAAATGATACTTGGTGAAAATTCTGAGATAGTGGATGTTGTATAAAGCCATAGTTGATATTTATTGACATGGTGTTTGGAAGCTTTAAGAAGATTAGGTCATACCTGGCCCTTGAGCCCATGGCAACATCAATGGATGTTCCACAAAGATTCCTGCTTTTAGCATTGTCATCCTTTATCTTAGCAAACATCAAAATCTGAGCACAAAAGACAGAAAATGAGCTATTGATTTTTCAGTATTGTCTTAACCTGCAGCTTAATTGAAGGTCAGTATATGTATTCCTGTCAAAGACAGACTTTTGCTATTCATTGTCATTGTCTGACAAAACTCTCCTCAAGAGGGAGAGCACAGATACTCTTCAGACAATGCACAAAAGGAGAATACACAACCTAACACTTTCAAAAATTCTCTAAGGAAAATAGAGGCATGGAGAAGAAAAACTGCAAAGTAATTGGATTAGATGTCAAAAGCTTTATGGAAGCTGGGGCAGGGGGGAGGAAGATAAAAAAAGAGGGGGAGGGACAGAAAGAGTGAGAGAAAGGCAGAGATGAATGTGTATTTGCCATTATAAGACAACAGATAAATTGTCTCTTTAGAGAAAGTGGATGACTGTTTCTCTCTCTGTTCTGTTCAGTCTCTCATTGAAGGGTGTACAACTGCAAACACTTCTTTTCCTAACTCTGTAAAATAGTAGCTTTTGTGAATAAAAGGAACTTGTTTTATTAGAAGACAAATGTAGTATGACAGCAAAACAAATTGTCAGATAACAGATAGAAAAGAAAATCCACATATTTCTCTTATTTCCTGTTATTGCTCTTGCTTTGCTATCCTTCACCATCACCCTCTCATGAAGGATCAGGCTTTGCCATTTCAGATCTGTCATTCACAAAAGGAGTTGCCAGTTACTTTTAGCCATGTGGTACTTAATAGTACCACATTCCTGGTGAAGAATAACTGCTGTAACCATAGGACAAGAAGTTTTAACAATTAAAGTAAAGATCTTAAGAGCTCTTGATTTGCTTCAGAATGACAAGGAAAAGGAGCACGTTTGAAAACATAGTCAGGAAGCTGAAGAGCATTCATAGCCTGTAATTTTATAAGACATCTATTAAACTTTGGTAATTTGACTTACAGAAAGAAAAGACAGTGGCAGTTTTACAAAAGACATCTTACCCCATTAGTAAGCATAGCAAATGGACTATCCTTTCAGAAAGGTCATTTCCCAATGCATAGTTTATGTGAAACACTGCAAAGCTAGTAGTCTCAAACCAGTGGGCAGGTACTTTAAAAACATATGCTAAAGTTAAAGGAGTAAAAGCATTCAGCCTTCCACAGGATGGAAGACCAGGTACACAATATCGAACTAGATAATAACAAAGTTTCTCAAAAAAAATCTTCGGAAAAGAGCATTGTATGACATGATTATTTAATTTCAGACCATGTCTTAAAAATAGTATATACTATACCTGATATCCATAAGATCCATAGTTTCAAGGGATAAAACTGAGTCATGGAAAAAGATTTTTTTTCAAGAATCAGCTTATACAGAGCACTGGCACATGGAGAAAATAACATTTCAGGGGGGAGAACACAGCTAATGTAAAACATTACTAAAAGAGCTTGAAAATGTTTTCATGCTTCCTAAATGATTGTCCATGGTCTGAACAATTCCTGGAGCTATGAAAGCTGCAAGTCATACACCATGGCAAATTAGCCAACTTCTTTAAACAAAGTTAAGGGATGCTACAGAAACAAAACAAAGTTAAGAGGAAAAAAAAAAAAAAAAAAACACCTGAACACCTTCACAGCTAAAGAAAGATGAAATCCTACATGATACAGTAATTTGGTAAAAATTCCTTTCACAGAAGTAATTTGATACAAATATAAATAGAATTCCTCATCCCATGATACTCTCTCTTAATGGAATATTCATTCTTCTAGGACTTGTTGTTGCTTCTTTTGAAAAGATTTTCTTCTTCTGTCCCAAATTGTGTATTGTGATTACTACAGACAACAATATAAATTGGCACTGCAGTGGAGACTCAATTGCAGATCTTCCTGGCTATATTTATAACCTAACACCACCTGCACATTTTGGATCTAATACAACATTGAGAGCACTACAGTGAGATTCTGTTTGGAGGCTTAAGTCACACACAAAATTGCCGATACTTTCTTTCTAGGCTCACAAGTCTTTTACAGTAATTTATGACAGTAGAATTGACTCGTAGTATGTATTTGTGTGGATTATGATAATTACCACTGTTTTTCTGCTGTCCAGAGAGAGCCCTCTTTCCCCCTTTTTTTATTGTATCATGTAAACTAAGGTCTGAGAGGACACACTTCAAATCAAGTACTCTATTATTAAATTCAGACTAACTAGTTCATATATTAAAGGAAGACTAAAGAACACAGAGAACTGACCTGTAACATAGAAACAAAGGTGAGAAGCTTAAAAACATGCTTTCTATATCTCACCTATATTTTACTTGAAAAGATAAGTAAGCTATTTGCCAAGAGTTGAACTTTAACCTATAAACATGCATATTTTCATATAGATGCTCAAACTCAGAGTTACAGAACGACCACACCAGAATGCAATCAGTAGCTAAGGAATGTTATCTAATGAAGAAATAAATAATGAACTTTTTTTCTTGTTGGTGGTGGTGGTGGTTTTTTTTTTTTTGTACAAAACTTATGAAATAATTCTGTTCCAGCATTAAAAAAAATATATGCTGATGTGCCATAACTTCACAGCAAGTCTTTTTTTTTTTCTTCTTTTTACTATCTAGGAAGCTGAAAAAGACTTGACTTCCCAAGTGGAAATAGACTTGAAACTGAGCCAGCCATCTATGAGTGGTCCCTACAAAAGCAGTACAAGCTGTGTTTCTATACCATGATCAAAAGCCTAAAAGAAATGACTGAGAATGGACTGAATTTCCAAATTCCTCTTTTAGACACTGATACAAAATCATAGATGCTATATTTTGCCTTTAAGTATCTCTGAAAGAGGTTATAAATGATTTAAACTTAAACTAACATTCTTATCTTTTATATCCAAGTTCCTTTTCTAGTTAATTTTTTGCTTATGACATCTATACAAGCTAGCTTTTATTTTTACTTTTTATTATTATTATTATTTTATTTTGAAACATTTCCAGGATATAATCAGGATTTATTTATTTTCTATTTCATCACTGCTATTTGACTTTTCCCTTCCTTTTAATTTTTCCACCTCTTTTACCTATAACTTTTACCTCTTAGTTCTTAAGTTCAGATGTTTTACTCAAGCTTTCCAGAGTACTTTTCTACACCATGGCCTTCAACATGGACTCATTTTTGTCTGGCTGTATTTATTAGAGGCATTTTAGAAACAGCTAACTATAACCACCTAAGAATATTAGCTTTGAGAAAGAAATCAGGGCTTGACAAATTTAGGGTGGGATTTCTTAAATCTTGATCAGTTGGACTTGACCCCACATAATGGACTGGTCTTCTTTTGTAGCTGTACCAATAGCAGAGTCAGATGAATTAAAGGAGGGAATGGTGAATGTCTGGTACCACAAAGAACAATTTTTCTATCTAAACTAAGCTCTTCAGAAAGCTTTTCATATTAAAAACTCCTATAGGTTTTGTAAACAAATGTAAAAATGATTTTTGGTCTCAAACTAAGAGTTTGTACTGCTAACAAATATTTCACACCCAGAAAGCACAAAAAGTTTAGGATAAACTTCAAATATCAAAGAATTCAGTACAGATAAATTCCTTGGAGTTTAAAAGAATATACATTTTAAAGGAGCCAAGACACTGAACTTAAATATATATATATATATATGTGTGTGTGTGTTTGTGTGTTTCTTGTTGCATATATGTATTTTTCCTCAGCTTTTCTTTTCTCACAAAATATTTCAATTTTGAAAGCCTTTTACAGCCTGCTTCAGCTGATTATTGAAATGCCCTTCTTATTTAATTCAGAGAGGTTTTTTTGACAAGTTTTATTTGACAAAATCTGTATAATTATATCATCCTAATCAGCTTAGTTATGTTTCATATACTGCTGAAACTCTGGAAGAAAAAAACTTTATGAAATGTTTAAACCAGAGGAAACCTCAATAAGACATTGTAGTATGTTTCACTGCAACTCTGCTCAGACTTTGATAGGAATATGACAGGTGCCAGTTAATGAGATAAAATATCACCACCCCATTGAATTAAAAACAAACCAATCTCTGAGCCTGGGTGGAGGACTGGAATTTTCCATATGGGAGAAGAAGTTTCTGAAAGCACATATATATTAGCTATTTAAATTAATTATTACATGGACTACTACTTATAGGAGATATTTCACTGAATGCTGCTCAAAAATTTTTAGAATTTACAATCACTTTGTTTAGATCTTTCCTCCAAACCAACAGTATAACAACCTACAGTTTTAGGGGCTTATAAGTTTGAAGTTTTTTTTTTGTGTGTGTGTGTGTGTATTACCTAGAATATATTAAAGGAAAAGTACCTGTGAGATTGTAAATTGAAATAGGGAAATTAGTGGAGAGACTTATACCACTACAGGTCTTGGAAAAAGATGTTGATACAAAATTTAGCTAAATGATACCACAGCATATCATTCACATAAATACCTTTTTCAAGTATTCTACATTTCTTGTGCAATTCAAATAACCTTCCTGGAAAGGTTAACCTTTTATTCTGATCTTTGCTGTATCTTTAGGTTCTTGTTCTCTAGTATGTTTATTTCAGCATAGAGATCAAAATTACGGTTATGTTTTGTGTTATTAAAATTATAACATTTAAAATACTTCTCTACAGATAACTTACATGGGGACTCCTTACAGGAAAACATTTCTTTAAAAAAAAAAGTTATTTTTACAATGCTCAGTGCTTTTCTGTGCAATCGTTTTCTACAAAGACTGTTATTTAATTGCAAGTGATTTCAGTCCTCAGTATTGTCTTAAATAAATAAGAAATTGAAACATTACACTTTGAGCTGATCCAATAACAGAAGTAAATGCTTTTGTTCCCTCAACCTATATTGTATCTTGATAGCTTATTTTCTCATTTTGCTGTACAGGTATTACAAATTGATCATCATCAATGCTCACTTTCTGCCTGAGTTTTGATTTTTTATTAAAAAAGCATAAACAGAGTAAGTTTTGTCCTGCCTCAACCAAACTACACTTAGTAGTATGGGAAAGAACTGTCTGGTATCAACTGTTCCACCTTGTCCTTTCTGTATGTTATTATATGTGATCTCCAAAGTGAGGTACTTTTTTAAGACATGGTCAAGTCTACCCCCTTATATACAATTTTCACGGGATTAAAAATACAAATAATAATAAAAAAAATGGTACCCCACTTAGATATCATTTGAGCTCCAACACTTTTAATGCCTGCCATGAGTTATCAGCAGTTTGGGTGCAAAGTATTTGGGAACATAGAAGAGGAATGTAAATATAATTAATACTTGGTGGTTAAGGCTTTCCATGACTTTACATTCACAATGCACTGAAATGCCAATGCTTCCCTGATCCCGCACATAATTTATTGCGACCCTCTTCCTGTATCAAAAGCTTTCTGAAAATGATCTCTATGATCCTCGCAGTTGTAGCTCAACCACGGCAGAGTATAACAGGATTATATGGCAGAGTATATCAGGAAACCATCACCACCATTACTGAAACTTGTCTGACATTCTTCTGTAAAAGAACAATAACCCTGTACATTAACATTACCTTCAGCATGGAAACTAACCTTAACCTGATAAAAATAGAAAAGAACTCTCTTATTCCTAGTTGATATTGCCTTTGTTCAACATGCTCTGGGTAGGCAATTGCCCATTGCACAACCTCATATCTGTATGACGACTATTACAGATAAAAGCCACGTACAAGAAGGGATTCAATGTGGAGTTCACTGTATATCTCCATTTTTGGTATTGAACTACCTATAAGATGTGATAGCTCAGTGTTTACCACACTGATGATTTAACACATTTATAAAATGCTTTGAGAACTACAAATAAAATTCATAAAATGAAGTATCTTTATTTTACAGTTACCAGCTGAATTCTGAAAAATTATTTATGGAGGGTGCTTATTTATTTATTTATTTAATCTTTTCTTTCCATTGAAGAAAAGCCACTAGTGAAAAAATATTTTCCAAGTGCACTAACCATCATCTGTAGCTATGAAGCTTTCTGATAGGTCTTGCAAGTTAAAGCACATAGAATCGACTGACGCTCCTCAGGCTTCGGCAGCCATCAGACCTTCCTGAGCTTGTGCACAACTGTAACAACTGTGTTTGAAGCAACAGCCTTGCTGTTGCAGCTAAGTTAGATGGATCCCTGCATAGGCTGATCCCTCACCTGATTTGATCGAAGAAAAGTGGAGGAGAGGAAAAGTGTATGTTTTACTTTGTAGGGGTGTAGCCCTAGTCCCAGAATTTATTCACATCTATCTATTACCTGTAAAGAGGTGAGACAAAATATATTTGATATATCATGTTTTAACCTAGTGTGTAGGGGCAGAGAGGAAGATACAATGGACTTTGGTAGCTCATGAATGAAGCATAGTTAACTGTATTGCACTGAGGTTTGTGACACACTTTGCTTGCTCTCTGGCTCAAATCCCTCTTCCGAAGCCTATGTTCCTTTGCAGAGACTCCCCTGAGGCTCCTTAGCAGCTCATACTATGAGATATCAAAGTTACTGAGGAAAAAGCCTTTCCTCCTCAGAAACCACCTGCTGTTGCCTCTTCTTCCAACACTTCTGAGTTCACCACACAGGAAATCAGGAAAGCAAAATTAATTCTAATATATAAGAGCACAAACATTGCCTAGTCGCACGTCTGCCCATATCTGAAGCAGTATAACTCTCCCATCAAGCACAGGGAGGATATCCAAGGAGATATAGCTCTTAAGTATGTTCTCAAGCCATCTGTGAACATTTTAAAGTGCATTCCAAAGTACACAGGAGACTATGGCATCATTTGGAGTGTAAGTGAAATGCATGGCACAGGGCTGGATCCAAATAGATTCTTTCTGCAGGGAGGTTAGTAGCAACCCACACAGGTTTTTTTGAACATTATTTTACCTTTCCAGAGCTAGACTGGTGAGTATTAGACTATATAACTCCATGCTTAAGATGATTATTTTCCTTCATTAATAGCTTTCTATAGAAAGGCAAATCTTTTATGGACTTTCTTAGAAGCAAATCCCATGCTGATGCTGAAGCTTTCCTCTTTCCATCTTCCACATGCAGAAAAAATGCATTTGGAGTTGAAGAAAAAAAGAAAAAAAAAGTTGTTATTAATCACACTCCTAGGCCAGAAACTTCTGTCTGAATGAATTGCTTTCTTTCAGAAACTATGCCAAATTGATTTCTTTAAATAAAGTTTTATTTTAAAGGAGGTCCTGTTTTGTTCATTGTGAGTAAACTCTTATGGTAACAGCCTGTCTTTTTGAGTTAATTGCTGCTTGTCTCCTTGGATATTATCATTTGCATAATTGTGATTCTTTTCAATAAAAAGGGATTATATAATCTTGGAAAAGCAAACATCATAAAATTTAAATTTACATGAAATTAAAGGAATAGTGTTCCATGGTAACAGTGCTATTAACTTCCACTAAAGAATAAAGTCTTTAATATTATAAAGTCAACGTATTTATAGAAAATCATTTAGACTATGCTGCTTCTCAAATGTCATGCAAAATTAAAACATCAGACCATACTTTGAAGCAACATTACTGAAATAAATATTAATGCCAACTTTAAATTTTTGTAATAAGGACATAAGATTCTCCTGAGGTCAGTTTCATATTTCTGACTAGGAAAATTTGTACACCTTGTAAAAGTAAAAGAAGCAACTGGATACCAATTTTATAAATAAGAGTAAACTGAAGTACGCCATGATAAGTTTTCTGTGCCTTCCACCATAACCAATGATTGCATAAATGAACTTCAACAAGCTGCAGTGAGATTCTGAGATTATAGCAGAGTTTTTCCTGCCAGGGTAACTGGACCATTTACCCCTTCCTTTTTTAAAATATGGATTCATTTGTTGTATTTGTTTTTAATTGCCAGAAACATTTGAAATTGTCGAGAGAACATGCCAGACTAATCTAATTAAGAAAGTGCATTGTAAGCTGAAGAACAAAAACAAATTAGTTCAAAGGCCTGACACTGAAGAGCTACAAACTTGAATTTTCTAATGTTGTATCAGTACATTTTAAAATAATTCTTTCTCAATGCATTGCTGCACATTTAATACTCAAATAATTTAAATTAGGCCAATCTCTAGCAAAAAAGGAACCACCCACACCTCCCTTCCACTTTATTTATCACTGCCCAACATCCCACAAAATTTCTACTCCCTGTCAAGAGAGCTATGTATTTGGCGTCATAAGAGCATTTCTTTCAATTAAATCACCAAGGTCAATAAAGACCTCGATTGTTGCAACCTCAAATCAGTCAGTATAGACAACATAACTATGGAATGTAATGCAGCCACCTCTCTTCTAGAAAGGGTAGCCTCAAAAGCTGAAGTAAGATGATGAAGATGTAATTCAAAGCACAATCTATATTAAGCAAAACAGAAATTGATGAGCTTCAAAGCTCAACTGAAACTTCGAAGCTCAACAATTTTCCTGCTCCAGCCTGATAACAAGTAATTTTCGCTTAAACTTTATAAGGTTAAATAGGCAAAAATTACAGAAAAATAGGCAAACAGAATCTAAATGTCATCATGATCTGAGGATGAATGAGCCTGTTGCCTTACAACACCAAGAAGCTCCTAAGCACAGCACAGTGAGCAAAAAGAATTCTTCCTAGAAAAAGCTACTGTCCGCATATCAAGGCATATTCTGGCATATTTTTGAGTTAAAGGCTGTTCAGAAAGACAGATAAAATCATCTAGCATGTGTTGCCCACCTTAGCCATCAGAAAAGAGTAACTGTATTTTAGTTGTTTTCCTCAAATGACAAATGCTTTTAACCCAGCAAATTAGAATGTCCCTTTTACCCTGCACTGCCATGTCTGCTATGAGGATTTGGGAAGATATGAATTGATGTTCACACCAAAGTGAAAACAACTTTGCCACTGTTTAGTGTACATATTAAGATATCCAGAACAATAAAAATAACTGTATATATTTTGTATTTTTTTTTAGTTATGGATCTTGGCTGTTGTAATTGGCTGGGAATACAGACAGAGCAGAAAATCAGCCTGCATGTGCCTTGTATTTGCCTTTCTTATTGCAGCCAAACATGTTAAATGTTACTGATTATATATATATGTATATAGATATATCAAGAGGCAAATAGTAATTAAAAGCCTGTGTGGGGAGACCCTTTAACCATTCATTCAAGGGAAAAAATAATTTCTAGTTCTACAACTGCAAAACATTGGAAGGCTTCCTTGAAAAGGAACACGTTTGCAAAGGGCAGTAACAATGCACCAAATTAGTAATTCCACAAATATTCTATCTTGAGTTAAGCTTATGATAACACGTCAAAATATAGTTCCTCAGTGAGACATGATTTCATGTTTAACAAAAAAAAAAAATGGAGAAGGAAATACTAGGTAACCATGTCCCAAGATTTCACCTTGAAATTAGAAAACATTAGCAAGCTTAGAATAGTGACTTTAAAAAAAAAAAAAAAAAAATCTGTGCTTTCAGTGTGTTGCAAATGCTTGATGAATGTTAATGGTCATTGAAGATAATTCTGGACTGTCCAAAAACATCTTGTGAGATAATCTTTTCTATTACTACTAAGTGTATGTAAAGTAGTAGTAATAGAGAAGAAAAAGTAGTAATAGAAAAGTAGTAATAGAGAAGATTATGTACAAACTTTATATGGTGTGAAGCATACATGAAATACATCCTCCAGCTTAAAAAGAATGTGTAGGGGGAAAAATTGTTCCAAATTACTGATGTCATAATTACTCTATTAAGTATTTTTTGAAATATTTTTGAAAGAAAACTTTCATTTTCAAAAGCTTTGGGATATTGTCAATGTGTAACTCAGTAAAACAGTTTTCCTTTCTTCATAACTAGAAAGAAAGGTAAAAAAAAAACAAACAAAAAAACCCACGAACTCGTCACTCTAAATTGAAGTTTTTTTCCTAATTTCATCTCCAAATTTGAGATGTGGGTGATAGACGGGTAACAAATAAATGAACAAAACTTGTAACCAACCAACCAGGGAACCAACAAAAACATATTCTTTGGTGAAGTATAGTTTCGCCTCTGTAGTAACCTGGTAGAATCTGTGCAAGTGCTGAAAAAGACAAAAGAGGTAAGCTGGTTTGCTCCTAGAAGTGGAAGGACCAGAAGTGGAACAATTTTTTTAGAAGTGAAAGGACTGTGAGTCCTGAGATAAAGCCACACCTACACATACAGTTGTGAACAGCATGCTGCTCGACAGGAATGGCTGCAGCTTTCACAGAGACCTGACAGCAAGGTTAATGCCTTGGATTACTACATAGGAAGTAATGATTGTGATAAAGTCATTGGCAGCCAGAACTCAATGAAAACCCAGGTGTTCTAGTCTTATCTAGATTTTCTCTAACAGACAGAGCTCTTCTGGACAGACTGTCTTCTTTTGAGTACAGATGGTTGAAATTAAAATAGCTATGACAGTTCATTAACATTCTGGGGACAGCTGCTTTCTGCCTATTCTTTCTGTCTGGACTGATTTTGTCTTTTGCCAAGTACAGATCTGTACCTCCTGTAACCCAGACAAACACACTTTGCAACGAGTTGCTGCTGGGAGTCACTGCTGTGGCACTGCACTGGTAAGTGAAGTACCACTCTCAGCCTGTGATTCTCTGCATTGCCTGGCTCAGACGAGGGGCTGCAGCACAGAAACAGACACTGAGCACACACACAACCAACCATGTGTTTTCAAGAGATGCATATCAAAGTACTTATGCAAAAATACATCAGAAATTGTTACCATACTATAATACTATATATATAAGCATACTATAGCATAAAGTACAATATTATGATTTTCTGAGTACTTATTCAAACATTTTAATGAAGTAAGAGAACAAGAAGACAACAGCTACTTGCTTTGGTTGAGAGAGGACAGCATTATTTAAAGATGACACTTGCACAGTCTGTAGAAAGAATGAGCATTTCCTGTCCATTCTCTTAGAGAGACCTAAGGTGAGAAATTATAGTATGTCATCTGAACACTGCCAGATCCGCTATCCAAGCAAAACAGTCACGAAAGGGTGCATTAGAAGGAGAGGGAGAGCAAAACAGAGAGATCAGGACAGACTTATATCCACAAATTCTATTTTGTGACATTTAGTATGAAAGTTGGCAGTTACATTTCAGGTGACAGAGCCCTGACACAAAGCCTACTATAAAATAATAAAATAAAAAATATTTTTTTATGTCATAAACAAAGAAAAAGACATCTTGGCTGGTAGAATAAGTTTTGTGTTTATTTTTTCCCCTTGTAAAAAAGGAACCGGCACACTATAGCTAGCTGGATGAAAGAAGTGATTCACTAAGTGATACTTAGTGTTGGTGCAGCCTCACCTTGAATATTGTGTGCAGTTCTGGGTTCCACAATAAGAAAAAGATGAGAGCATCCTTGATAGGATGTCCTATGAGCTCCTTGAGAGCATCCAGAGGAGGGCAACAAAGCTGGTAAAAGGGCTGGAAGGCATGTCCTGTGAGGAGGAGCTGAGGGCACTAGGGTTGTCTGGTCTGGAGAAAAGGAGGCCAGGAGGCAACCTCCTTGCTCTCTGCAGCTCCCTGAGGAGGGGAAGTGCAGAGCAAGGTGCTGGTCTCCGCTCCCTGGGAACCGATCACAGGACACATGGGAACAGCACAGAGCTGCACCAAGGGAGGTTTAAACTGGACATTAGGAAAAGTTTATTTAATGTGAGGGTGGTCAAACACTGGCACAGATTTGCTAGCATGGTGGTTGATGTCCCATGTCTGTCAGTGTTCAAGAGGCATTTAGAAAATGCCTTAATACTATGCTTTAACTTTTGGTTAGCCCTGAAGTAGTCAGGCAGTTGGACTTGATGATCTGTGTAGGTCTCTTCTAACTGAACTATTCTATTTTCTCTTCATTGAAAAAACAATTTGGGTTTTAGAAGATCCTCCTCAGTATGCCCATTTTTAAACACAGTCTGAATCAATATGCTTGCTCGAGGAGTCATAATTTCCTTTTAACTTTCTTTTTTTTTTTTTTTTTTTTTTTTTTTTTTTCTTTTAAATATTTAGTGGGGAAAAGTTTTGATTAAGCTCTATGAAATGATAAGGCTTAATACAAAACACCAAGTCTGAGGAAGCTTTAACCGTCTTGTTTCAACTTCAAAAAACTGTTGAACACTTCAACAAAAAATGTTCAAATAATTTGGCTGAACACACACTTTGTGTGAGTGTTCAGCCAAAAACGGACTCTGGAATAAATTTCTGTTGGCAATCCAAACTGAGTTAATATATGTCTCCATGCAGTTCACCGCATGTTTCTATACAATGTACACCATTATGAACTACACAACCTATAAGACACTATTTCAAGGAAATATTCTGATTCGTTTTTTCATGGAAGAACAGCATAATCATTATCAAAAGTGTGCTAACTATGAGTGCAGAAGCTACAAAAGATCTGATATTGCACCCTCAAGAAAACACAAAGATTGGATCGTGTTTCTTCTACAAGAAAACAAAAATAAATGTAAATAAACACGTAAATAAATAAATCAACAGGGGCATTTCTCTGGAAATTTAAACATCCATGGCACACTACTATGCTTTAGACCTTATTCTCAAGATTATGCAAAATATTAGCATTATACCCAATATGTGATTTTAAGTCTGGATTAAAACAACTATTAAGAGATAAGAATTAATGTAGTTTGTTCAAATGCACAGAAAGTCAGTATTGCATGCAGCCTGCATAGTAGCCGTGTATTGTGCAGACTTCCACTAACGCAAACATAAGTTATTGCTGCCACCAACAGGAAGTTTCTCAGTATATTTTATCTCAATAGTTCTCAAAATTTGCCTTTCTATACGAAATGCTGTACGACTGCATTCAGAAGGATACTTTTCCTGTGATACGAAATTTACAGTCAACACTGAAAAAGCTGTACAGCAATTAATTCCATACTAAGTTCCCTACTAAACCTGAAGCATGCATTACTTTTCCTTCTCATGAAAACAGTTTACAGAAAACAGCCTACTATCATGTGTGTAATTCAATTGCTTACACAAATCCCCAACCAAACAACACATAGTAAAGAGAGCACGTAAAATGGATGAAAGGTTCATTATGGTGAGTACTATAAAAAGTAGCATCTTTTAGACACTATCTTTAGACACTACCTGAATTTTTCACAGTAGCAACATACTATATATAGAAAGTAATCATGATTTGATCATGTTTAGTGTAAACTGATTGAAAAGAAAGAAAAATATTGTGATGAAAATCAGTGCTGATGCAGGTAAGGGGCTCTTCCTTTTCATATTCTCCTGTTGACCTGACCTTGTTTGGCATATATGTTTGCTTATCATGAGAGGGGAGCAAGGGGAAAAGAGAGGGAACTTTCTCTGTGGGACTTCACATGGTAGGTGGACGGATGGTTTGCAAGTAACTTCACAGAGTCCAGGCTTTGGAGAAGGGCATGGAACATGGCTGAGAAGGTGCCCAGTAAGGCTGTACTATACAGATTCCATAAACAAACAAGCAAAAAAAAAATAAAAAATATTTCATTACAGCTGCCATGATACACTGATAAGTATCAGTGCTTCCCAGATGATAGCAAAATTATTGTCTGTAAGAACAAAGCTTTGACAAGACTAGCAGATTTATAAACAAATCAATTCTAATCTGTTGAAAGGTCATCCTTCCATTAAGACTGAATAGGAATGAGATTAAATTACATGGTTGGCTACAGACATCTACAGCAGGGCACTAAGTATGGGGGAGGTTAGGAGCTGAGTTGCATTTAAAAAGTGTGGAATGATACTCTCCATCTTTTCTCCTGAAACATTTGCATGAGGCTGGCTAGCCAAATTTTGGTGAAGTTTAGCTTGAGATATATCTATATGGTTAAAGGAAAACATATGACTAAAGAAATGCTGTAATGACAGTTCACTCTGTTCCTATACAATAAGTACTTCTTTCCTCTTCCTCTATAAATTAGGTCCAGCTGCTGAAACCTGCAATTCAACTTTTGCGGCACATCCTCTGCTGTTTTTCTTCCCTGCACGTTTTTCCTGTTAAAGAGCTTTAATGAATCTGTCTTAAAAGAGGTGTGGGGGGATAGAGAGACAGGTTGTCTAAAGGCTAGACACAGAAACAAGGGATGTGTATATGTCCATATATAATGGACAAAAGTGAGCTGGGCGCAGTAAAGGGACAGAACAGAAACTTTGCCCTCAGCACTCAAAATTCCCACAAGAAAGATTATGCCCTAAATAAAAGGATAATTTTTGAAGAAATACAATTAATGTCTGGATATCTCAGCTGACTCTTAATGTTTCTGGAAAGTTAAACATGAACAGGTCCAATGCAAATCAGCTTTCTTTGCTTAGCTGATGGCTAAACTGCAGCAGATTCTAGAGGATTTTTAAGTTGCAGAGAACACGTGTAGAGGCTGATGCACTGCATTGCCCATATCGATGCTAGCTTGATTTCAGTGTTCCCTTTTAAGAAGGTAGAAAAAACACTTTGCAAATGACTGCAAGAAAACAACTCTTCTCCACTTCTGCTTACAGAATATGTTTTAAAACTACTTTTCCATTTCTAATATAAAGACAAAGAAAGCATTATTTATTAAATATCATTAGAATTTAACATAACATGCATGTAAAATATATATGTTTTTCTAACATTTGTTTTAAACCTGTCATTAAATACTTTGGCTTAATTAGCTTATACTGGCACCTATTGGTGGGAAATAATATTTGCATGCTCCATTATCAGTTATTGCTTGCTCTTTAATCAGGAACCACCATACTATTTGTAGTAATTATTGGTTTGTGCCTTTCCCATTTCGTTTGGAGAGTATCTTCCACTGTTTTAATTGCCCTATAGTAAATCATTGAAAATAATGAGTAAGGGGGGAAACTTCAAATTTATTTAAGAGATCTCTTTTTGATATATATATATATAAATATATTTTTAAAGAAAGTGCTCTGAAAAGATTCTTAGCTGATTTAGGCTTGTACTCAGAAAATCTGCAGAATACACTTAAACACTGTGATGGGCCAGAATTCAGACAAAAACACAGATTTTACGTGGAAGCACAGCATATCTTAATCTTAGCAGGCAGACCACTACCCAGAGCCAATATAGAAAAGATAATTGACAATAATTGTTTGAATGGTAACTAACTAGGATTTTATTGCTAAAACGTATAAACTAAATAAAAATAAACAATACATAAAGATAAAAGGACTGAAATAATTATTTATTATGAAAGTTATTCCTGAATGAAACTGATTTAGAAATAGTTTTCTTGCCTTTTTTTTTTTTCCTCCAATTTATCATGGATCTGGTTATTTATACAGAAAGGTGAAAATTCAGCTCTTAAAGGCCAATTTAGTTAGTAGTTTGTGCCAGGAAATTAAAATCATTTCAAGGATCTGTGCAACTGTGCTCTGAATGTACATCACCTCTAAATTTGCATCTTGATCTGGAGACACACTTTTTCTCCTATGTGCTTAATAATATTTGAGATTATGAAAAAAATACAAACATTTTGAATTTAAAATTTCACAACAGCCGCTCCCTACGATTTCCAGAAACCTTCTTTTCCAAGAAACCCAAATTTCAGCTGTCATGTCACTACTCAGGACAGGATGAGGGGGAATGGGCGAAAGTTGCGACAGGGGAGTTTTAGGTTGGATGTTAGGAAGTACTTCTTTACCGAAAGGGTTATTAAGCATTGGAACGGGCTGCCCAGGGAGGTGGTGGAGTCACCATCCCTGGAGGTCTTTAAAAGACGTTTAGATGTAGAGCTTAGGGATATGGTTTAGTGGAGTACTTAGTGTTAGGTCGGAGGTTGGACTCGATGATCTTGAGGTCTCTTCCAACCTAGAAATCTGTGATACTGTGATACTCAATAATTCAGTTACTTTACTATAGGTTTCTTGAGCCATTTTACATGTTCTAGGATAGCTCACGTAGCCTCCATCAGCTGCTCGAGAAGAGAGCTGATGTACCATCTTCATACCTTTTAGCCCCACAGAAATGTCTTGAATGCCTAGAATATCTAAAAATGGCTTTAGCTTTCAATATTTAGGCAACAGAATTCTACACTTAATATTCAGAACAGCTTCACAAATATAGTTCCTCGTACTACCAGCTTCTCAGCCATATAAATAGCTAATATGAGTAAACAAATTGATACAAAATTCTGGTTTCATGGAGTTCCTTCTGTAACTGCTCAGTTAGTTATCCTTTCCTATTGTTTATTCTATGAAACGTATCATTCAATCAGATTAATCAAATTGAACGGCTAACTTGCACACTTCAACAGATATTCTGTTTCTATAGTGAATTTAGTTAATCTTCAGATACCGATTGTATCCATTGCACAAGGTGCAACATAGAAAAATATATAGCAAAGCCAAAAAATATCTGAAATGTATAAAACATTGTTTGAATGGTACTGGCTAACTTTAGCAATAAAAAGAAGTGCAGAAAAGGAATGCAGTGTCTACTAGACATTTTGACCATATCTTCTTTCACTTTGAGCTCTGTAAAGATGCCCTAAGCACACATCTTTATGGCATTGTGGTTGTGATTTCATTTCACATCATAAGCTGCTATCAACACAGCCTTGTCATTGCAATTTGTCACACATACTAGCGTAAGCATTCTCTATCTCACTGAAATTTTTATCTCACCAGTCACAATCACAGACTGCTAGTTTAAAGCAGAGCTCTCAGACATTATGAGAAGATGAAATCACAAAAGATAACATTAATAGACATTGCCACCACCACAGAGACAAATACCGTAGCTTTTCTGGAGCTTATAAAATCAAAGATAAAATGGTATAATAGACAAGCTTTCACATATGTATATATAGGAATGAAAAAAGAGAACCCACTTAAAACACTCCTGAATTTCTCATGAAACATATCTAACGCTATTTGTGGGAAGTATGATATTTGCTTTTATCTTTTGTTTTATCATTTTTTGATGTCTCCCCTTCTTCCCTCCACACTGATGCAATCTCAGGGAAGAAGCTTAGCTCATTCCTCAAGTCTTGAGTTTCTAACGTATTTTTTTTCCCCACTGTTATCCAGATTAGCTCTGATTGTACCATGTGCTGTAAGAAACATAGCCCTTAAGCTGGAGACTTTAAATTAATTGAGGTATGGATAGATAACATAGTATGTCCTAATCTATACTGTATGAAGAATTCTCAAGAACAGAGGCCTTCTGTGTTTTGTGCCTGTAAAATTCCTGCCAGACTTCACCTACTGTGCAGACATTTGATTATTCATTTGTGAATGGCTCTCTTTATAGAAATCTATTATCATCTCTACAACTAACAAATGAATGTTTTTCACTTAGATCTCAAAAACAGCCGAAGTCTTTTATTATAGTTTACTGAACTAAAATCAGCAACTCCACCTAACGGCAAGCATTGATTACAAGTTCCTAATTTTTTCTGGTTTCAAGTTAAAAGTTAAAGATGCATTAAAACTTCCTAATCGAACTCCCTTCCCCCCCAAAAAAAAAGTTTCTATGACCTTTGTTAATGAGTTAACTTTTGAAGATACCCACATTAAAGGGCTAAACATTCAGAAATATTTAAGTATCTATTTCTTATTAGTCCACTCCAATTATTTTTCTGAAATTCACTGAAGCATCAATAAAATGCAAGAAGCATATAAACAAATCATAGCATCATGTATTAACTAATCATTTTTGATTCAGACATTCTGAATCTTAAATAAAATTAATTTACATATTGCTCATATAACAAACACAGGTTTTACAAAAACAATCCCCTAATCTGTGTCCAGTGCTGAACAAAATGTATATTACAGTAAAAAATGAGTATAAATAATATCAGAAAATAGAGATAAAACATATTAGAAAAAATGTGGATCTTCTGGAATGTGTACTGAGCACACAACTGATGAGATGTCACGTTCAAAGAAGTGTTTATTGAAAAATAAAAGATACAAAGATAATGTAGATACAGTCACTAAAAGGTTCTAGTAAAATATAGCAGTGAAATATCAAATATACAGGACTATTAATCTTAAAGCACATCCTTTCTCAATGCTTGAAATTTGGCAAATACATTAAAATAAAAGGAGGAACAGATCCTACAAGCATTTATATCTACAAACAGTTTGCAGCTTTTTTGTTTGTTTTGTGTAGATAACAAGCCCTGCATGCGGTGCAATAAAGCATAAAGGTTCAAACAATAGGTAAGGGAAAAACAAACAAACAAACAAAAACCAGTATTTTCTAGAGGCGTTCCTCTAATTCTACTAAAAACATTAAACTGTTGGTGCCTATACTTTAGCATGTGTGGTTCTGGTGATCCAGACCAGTCCTGGTACCGTAATCTAGACCTTCTATCAATCTATCTATTGATAATATTTTCCATTTTTCCTCTTTTTCTAAAAAGCTCTTTAAAACAGTGAGCACCTTAAAAAGCGTTAAAATAAAAATTAAATAAAACATATGTAACTGCTGAGTGCTATTTGATCTAGAAACAATCATGAACAGTTTGCTTTGCCTAGTTTTTACTATTGTTTTATTGACATTTTAGTTCAAAATTCCTTCATTAGATTTTTGTTCAAATAATATTTTCACTTTAGTTCAAGTCAAGCAGCTTACTCCTCACATAGACAACAGTTTGGTTTTGTGTTGTTCTCCTTTTACTTTTCATTGCAGAATGTAAGAATACATTTTAAAATATGTATTTATTGTTCAGAAAAAAAATCCAGGCTCGAGGAAAACCTAAAATGCCCTATTGTGAATACACAAGTTACAGTTAAATTAAAGAACAGAATCTAAAACAGAACAAAACAATAAACATTGAAGAGCAACAACAGAACAGCCCAAAATGTTCTACTTTGTACATTATTTTACCCACATTAGTTCTAAAGAATGCCAAAACAGCAACAAAGACCAATTTCCATGGTTAGTTCAGATACAGTCTATTATATCAAGAAAAGAGGGTAACACTCCCCCACCCCATGTGGATTCCCTATGTTCTCAAGTACCCAGTCAGAATAACCAACATTTAGAGTGAAATTTCACGATAACAAAGTGTTTTTTTTTTCTATAAATGACAGTTCAAAAGATACCATACCTATGCCTAGTTTCACTTGATGAAGTACTTCAAAAAAAAATAAAAGTTTAAAACACAGTCACTTGATTTGTCACAGTCTGAAGATTCATATTAAAGTATTTTTCACAAAGGGATCAAATTAGCAGTAGGGCTTCTGAAGCTTTGGATTCTTTTTTTTTTTTTTTTTTGCTACCATGACATTTTATATGTTATGTACTTCAATTTATTCCAGCTTTTGCTTTCCTTATCATCATCTGAACTGTAAAAAATAGATGCTTATCCAAGAATATACAACCCTTAACTTTTACTTAAAAAGAAAAAAGTATTTGAATGACTTCAGAATAAAAAACAGGTTTTGAAACATACTTTGGATTGTTGCATGTAAGAACACAGTCTCACTCTTATTAAGCAGGGTTATAGAAATAGGACACAATTTTAAAAGTGCTGCTGGAAAAGGCAGTGACAGATGCATAAAGTGAACATTAACATTAATTACACCCCACCCCCTTTTTTTTTTTTTCCCCTATCTCCTCTACTCCACCTGACAAAACTGCAGGGATCCTTATAAATGGAAACCAAGATGATTCTTCTAAGCAGTACTTAATGACATAAAATTTTAAATGAGGAATGGGTATCCTCCTCAAGACTTGGCAAATACAAATGAGATTTCTTGGCATGCGGAGGTACTGTTTAGTAAGATTAACTGTACAGGAATTTGAGATCATAAGGATAATCAATTTGAAGGCTTGGATATAAGAAGTTTGGATGCCGAATCCTCTAAACTGGATTGAGAGAAAGAAAGAGAGAGAGACAGACAATTCAGAGAACTTTTCTACGTGTATTTCCTTTGGTGACAAAATTGAGACAAAATTCCTAAGAAAATCAGAGATACTAAGTACAGCTCCTAATGAAAAAAGTCAAGTAGAATTCTTAATGGGATGGTCTAATCATGGGGAAAAAAAATAAAGGAATATTCTATTCCAGACTATCTTTACTCTACAAACTCTGGAGAGGATGAGATTTCAGCAAGTTAGGCTGTAAAGATAGAAAGTGATCCATATTTGCCTGTGGACACTAGGATGAGATGGCTGTTAAAGATAAAACTTCTAACGGAGGAGAAGGAATTTTGAAGAGTATGTATTTACACATTATTTATATTTACAGAAGCATAAAATGTTAACTTTTTTTCTTAAAACAATAGTGTATCAAACATCTTATGTCGTGTCTTTTTATTGAATATATATATGGATGGTGATGCAGAAAAACAATTTTAAATAACACATTTAATAAAAATCTGGGCTCACAATATTGACCATTTTATAAAAACTGCCAATATGGAACTATTTTTGATGAATATATTCACTTTATACTCAATTACTTGACAAGTAATCAGGAGATGAAAGGCTGAAGCAAAAGAAAAAACTCAGAATAAAGGAGGTGATAACTAGAAATAGGTACAACGATACACATCCGTATTTGAACATCTCAAAGTTAATATCCACTCAACCTACTGAATAAACTATTATCTGAACAAAAGCACTTTAACTATTTCCCTAATTGAACGCAGGATGCCTTTTTCAAAAAAGGAGTTGGAGTAAAGATATATTTAATCAGAAGTCCAAGGAATACTCACCAAAAACCACAATACACTTAACCTGAAATGTCTAAATCAAAACATTAATAACTGATATTTTTAATACTGTATACTTTTATTTTGAATCATTATTTTTCCTAGAATTTTCATTCAGCTTCAAAGGCATAATGACTCTTAAAATAAAATGCTTGCATAATGGACTGTTTCTAACTGACTAAAGCCACTGACACCTTGGTTTTATAAACTCTTCCTAACTGATCAAACAATATATTCCCCACCCTGTACGCAATTTCAGTTTTGACCTCATGAAGTTTATAAAGAAATAGTGAAACAGAAAACTGAAAGAAGCAAAATTTGCAGTGTGTCATTTGCACAGAAATTGTAGCAGAACTCATAGATGACACAGACTGCTGAAAGCCTGAAGAGGGAAGGTACCAACACCTCATGATATAAACAGGCACATGCAAACATGACAAGTCCATATTTTAAGAAACTATTCAGGGCAAGGACATGATACTTTAAAAGTATCAAATTGTCATAGTATTGCAAGCATTTTTAATCTATAAGTAATCACATACTGTGCTTCATAACCTGATGAAGGAAATTCAAAGATATTCAGAGAGGGATTGTTTTGGAGGAGTCAATGGAGGAGAAGAAAAAAAAGAGGGGGAAAAAGAAAAGAGAGTCAAGGAGGATGCAGTTATTTAGAATTGCAGTTTCACCTTAAGCTTTGTCAATCCTAACTGTAGGATGCTACAAAAAATGGACATCTTCTCTTACCCCTCCCAGCCATGAATTCTTGTGCTTAACCTCATAGCCTGTAACTGTACAGTGCAGTGAACGAGACTGCTGATCTGGAGGAACACTAACGCAACTAAACAACCAAAGAGGGTTTTGCATGTTTGTTTTCTTTTTCCTCCTTCATTCTACTGGTTAATTGTAATAAAAATTTTAAATTAAAAAGAAAAAAAAAAGGTTTTAAAAGTTAAACTTAATAATGTAGCTCTTTCTGCAAATGGATATGCTGGTAATAGCACTTAAAAAAATTGAGTATATTAATAAATGTGCAGAAAAATTAAACATTTATGACTCATAGTTTTATTAAAAATCTTCTTATCATCTTCTGCATTACAGGAAATCATTTCACCTGCTTAATGTTTTTTTCTGGAACAATGATACAGAATGACTAAAAGTGAATCAGTCAAAAACTGGAAAAATTATTTTCTTCCCAAATTATCTATTTATTAATTGCATACAATTAAGGACATTAGAGCTAAAAAGTCCTCACTTGCCCTCAAAATTATGGCAGTAAAATAGTTTGCAATCAATTTCATGAACAACTTAAATTTTTGCTTTCATATGTGATAAAAAAAGGCTTGACTTATTCAAAAAGTCTTCCAGCACAACTCCCACACAATGCTGGCAAAGAGATAAATCCTAGAAAAAGCCAGTACAATAAATGACCTCAATATGCTTTCAAAATCTAGAACATTAGTGTTAATGAGTTAATGTTAACTCTACAATATTGAGCAAAAACTCCTATCCCTTACTAGACCTTACTCTTTGAGGAAAAAAAAAAAACACCTTCAAAAGCAACCTACAGGATTAAACCCTAATTAAATAAGATAAAGCTATCAAACTTGAGCTTTCAGATTTTTAAAATCTTCAGAAAAGTGAAGATTTTAGTAATAGTTATAAGATGCACTTATAAGACTGTTAGCTTCATAATTAAGTAGAAAAAATCCATAACATCAAATACATTGAAATATTTCCTCACAAGGGGGAGTGGAGAGGCAGGCACTAATCTCTTCTCTTTGGTGACAAGAGATAGGACCTAAGGGAGTGGCTTGAAGCTGTGACAGGCTGGATATCAGGAAAATGTTCTTCACCAAAAGGGTGGACAGGCACCAGAACAGACTTCCCAGGGAAGTGGTCATGGCACTGAGCCAGCCACCATTCAAAAAGTGTTTGGACACCGCTCTCAGACACACGGTATGTTTTTTTTTTGTTTGTTTTGTTTTGTGTTTTGAGTGATCCTTTGGTGACCCAGGAGTTGGGCTAAATAAGCCTTGAGGATCCCTTCCAATTCAGATATTATACGATTCTATGATTTTGCTTTATTGTATTCTTACTTCTATTTTGTTTGCACTTATTTTAAAATGCAATATAGGCTAGACTTCAAGTTTGGAAATACAGAACTTTAGAGGAGAGAAAAGTTCTTTTTAAGGTTGTTGTATTGTAAATAGTTTCCTATTTTTCCAGTTAAAGGAATTGTTGATTGATCAATCACTGAAGATTCATGAAAGTTCTAGAATTAGGATCTCTAAGTAGCTTGCAGAAATGTTCTTTCTCTGCATACGTTTAGTCTTTTAGTTATGTTTTGATTCCAGATTTGAAGAAAAAATGTAACTGTGTTTACAGAAAGAAAAAGCACGTTAAAAAAAAAAGAAAAACTTGAAAGTTGAGAAGCTCAGACACTAAAAATACAGTAAATCTAGTCTGTGGCTAAAACTACAATCAAACATGAAAGTTTTTGCATGACTTGTGCAATAGAGACATACATTTATCTCTGCGTCAGTTCCGTCACTTCAATGAGGAAATAATTTCTTTCACATACACAATACAGTGTACAGAGTCAAAACGCTCGACAAACAAAATATCTGCTGATTAGCTCTTCCTAAGTACCTAAAGAACATAGATAAAAATCTCAGAGACATTATCCCAGTGAATACTGTGGTCCAGGTAGGCAGCTCTTGACAACCTTTGGTTATCTCATTGCTGTGTTCCCAAATCTATGAGGTACATGAGTATTTGGGAAGGCAAAGGGAATCCCCAGCAGATCACTAACTCTTGAAGAGCAGAGGGGCAACTCTGGGCTCAGGGACTTCAGGCTGTCTGTTTGCAACATGTACCATGATGGGTTCTACCTTATTAAGTTACTAGAACTCATAAAACATCTTTTAGTCCTTGAAGTTAACTACAATCTGGTTTCTCCTTATAAACCTAAGCAGTGAATAGATTGAATAAATAAAGCAGTACAGCGCTAAGGAGATGCCTCTCTGCTGATGAAGTAAGCTTTGGCAATCAGAAATCACAGCTAAGAGGAAAAAAGCTTACATGTAAGAAAGCAAAGTATACTGGTGAAATAATTCTGGTTTATACCTGTGACAACAAAAGAATATCCCCCGCCTGGATGGGTGGGTGGCTCAGATGGTCTTAAGTACTTGATAAATACATTTTCCAATCAGTAACTCCAAAGTGTATAATAACCACATGTCATTTGGATTTTCTGTAACTTAATAAAACCCAGGAGAGTTCTTTTGAAATAAGTTGGTTAAGCTATATTACTTCTATATAAATTTAGGTTAAAAAAAAAAGTCTCTTGTTGAAAAGCTAGATAAAAGTATATGAACTGTCCAGGTGTAGTGTCTGCAGAAATATTTAATTTCTTTACAAGTCTCCAGGGATACTTTTGCTTGCAGTAACAATAGCAGATCAAGTAAATTTCATTTATTTGCAATACACATCATCACAGGTGGACCTGGTATCTTGGAAACATGTAAAAAATTAGGTTCTGGCTAGTACAGCCTAAAGACAGAAACACAAAAGAGAAAAATAAAGCTGAAGAGCAGATGGCACTGAAGAAGATTGCAGCAGAAAAAAAAAAAAGAAATACAATAAAATTATCAATTTAAAAACAAACCAGCATATTCCTAAAATAGGTATGCTTCTGTAATTTTTTTGGTAGCTTGTTAAAGTTTCAAGCATGTAAAAGGCATACAGATATACCTTCAAGATAAGTCAACCACAAGTCAATTTCTGTACCAGAAAATAAGAGTTTTCTGCTCCAGACACATTTAATTAGTTTGCCTAATGAGGCCTTTTAACATAACTGCTGAACTATTCACCTGCTGTACCTTTCAGGGGAAATATCAAATATATAAAATTTCCAGATTAGCAGAAAAAAGTTATTTTCTTTGCAAAATGGAAAACCATCAGATGTTTTGAGGTAACTCTGGAACCTTATGAAAGTTATTTTGGGATCCTCTCCTCTCAAATAAGTTTAATCTTTTTTTTTTTTTTTAAACCATCAGCTGAAATACATAAAATAAATAAAATCATATTTAATTAAATAATAATTATATGACATGTGAATAAATGACATAAATAATGAGGATTAGAATTGCCACTTGCAAATGAGTATGTGATATGATAGAATAAATCGGACATAAAATATTCCCATGGCTAGAAACATATTTTGTCGCAAACTTAACCTTGGTCTTCTGATTAAAACCCTCTGAAATAATTTTAAAAAATGTTAAGGATATGCTCGGCACATTGCTCTGATGTAAGCTGATCATACAACAGAGTTCTGTATAAGACAGTACATGAAATTTGACCACTAAGCGTAATACAGGGTTACAGCTGTGGTAAGTGGGCAGTAGATAGTTAAACAGATAGGAACAGGGAGTGAGATGAAGGAAAGCAGCCATAACTAAAGTGCACCAAGAAGCTAAAAGCCAGAGATGAGACTGCTTGTCATACCTAGCAGAGTGATAAACACCCACCAGACTCAAAGGGAAGTCTCCTTGGCTAGTCAGGACAAGCTCAGGAAGGCTAACCCTCAAGAAGTCAATCCAGGGAAGTACCAGCTGAAGGGCCCTGACAGCCCTTCTTCCCTCATACGTCATTTTTATCCAGCTTATTGCAACCTGGGCTGGCAATTCAAAAAGCCCCATTATTTTTTGAGTCCTATAGAAAACTCATCAGCTATGACTTACCTTAAAGCTTATTTTTGAAGCCTTTCTAAGAACTGGCTAGGCTTAACCAGGAGAGCTTGGGATTTGGTATAGGTGAAATTCTTTAATCAAGTAAAGCACGAAGTCAGTCAATACAACTCAGATGGTCTCTTCTAACCTTACATTTTCTGTATATTATGTGCATTGTAAATATATATATTTATTTTTTTTTCTAATTGACAGACAAAAGAGGAACTGCCACTGAACAATACATCTTGTAGCGTTTTGAGGCGTGGTATCGCAAACTAAACAGAGTACCAAAAACACTAAAATCTACTGATAATAAAATTGTTTTACAAACAGCAGAGTTTATTTTACCACTTATAGAATGAATCCTACCAATACTGAAAATGAATTAAACATCTAAATCCATCTTGGAGCCTAAAGGCACGTTCAAGCAAGAAAGAGAATAGCTATATGAAGTGGGAAAGTAAGTCTAGGAGAAAGTTAAAAAATATATTTTCCTAGACTTCACCAAGTGATCTCCTTCAATCAACCATTTTAATAGGCACAGACTGCATTGCCTCACATAAGACACAAAGTAGGAAACACAAATTTCTTCGACTGATTATGTCATTACTAGTATGCAATTAGAAACACATTAAAAATACGAATGGAGGTTCAAGTTCAGGTAAGTAAGTAGAGACTGAAATGCACTGCAACATCTTATTTTGTTCTCTAATATCTTCACAACCCAACAGGAAGCCTAACACAAACTAATGATTGTAGAGAACATTAAAGTCCCAGATTTCAGCCTAACACAATATATTCTTGAGAGCAGGCTACAGAAGAAACAAAATTAAACTGTCATCTAAAATGTAAATTTTAACTCTCAGGGGAGGAGGAAAAAAAAAAAAAAGCTTAAGTTTACTGTCCTGTCTTGGGGAGTTGCTTCCCAAGTATTTTGTTTCACACGTTTTTTCAGATTGTGTGGGGGAGTATCAAAGTAAATTTGGGGCTTAACTGGAAATATATAACAAAAGGGTGAAATGTGCTTTGATAATGCACTCCACTGTGATTTTGTAGAACACATGGAAAATTTCGTGTCTTGAATTGATTTTTTTCTCTTGAATTCTAGATACTTATGGCTCAAGAAACATTTTATGTATTCATATATGGATGTAATTTATGGCATACTGGATTTATCGTAATCAAGACTTAGAGTTAAAATTAATTTTGTTAACCCATTTATTAGTTTTCTTATGAAGTCCCTGTTTCTACAAGCCTATATGCACACTCATCTTTATATGACTACTCCTGCTAAATTAATGGCAGCAGAATGAATATAGTGTAATAAATCCGTAGAACTACATAGTATCATTGCCTGAACTGTGACTTTGATTAGACAGCTTAAATGAAGTGAATATAATCATCTCTTATATATGAAATACTGATCATAGAAGTATTAATATTTGTTGTTTTATTGACTAAGTAGTAAGTAGTTTTATATTCTTCAAATTAATGCATTTAATTGCATTGAATTGGTGTGCAACTTCTTTATTTTCATTGTCAGTTTTGTATAAAACCATCATATCACTGAAGAATGTAGGTATTTTTAATTCCTCAGTCACTCTATTAATTTTAAAATTTAATCATCCTTTCCATCATTTAGGATACTTGATAGGTCCATGAATTTAATCAGAATGTTTATTAAGCATATCTGTGGAAAACAAGGCTTCTCATTAAGGGGAGTGGGTCAAGCTTTTACACTGACAGCTGGTATCCACTTAGGTCACCAGAGGTTCTGATCAACACTGATTAAAGAAATGTGATACAAACTAACTTGTTGTTTTGACCTTCATTCAATTCTTTATTGTTCTTTGGGTTTTGCTGTCTGAATGGCGACACAAAAATACATGAGTAATACAGAGGAATGACCTAGTTTCAATGTTGAAAGAAGCTAACTAGGGCAATACAGAGTTCAGTACATCCTTAGCTAACTTTTTTTGACCACGTTGCTTCCAAAATTTAGCTTCAAAGTATCATATAAAGCCTGTTTTCTGATGGAACCTTTTTCACAAAAGGACAAACGGTCAATTGAATACAGCCACATTATGCTCATTTTATTATGTTGGCTTCCAAATAGATCCTCAGTAGGTGAAAGATTCAGTGCAGTATTGAAGTGCTCAATGTCTCCAGCTTACCAAGTAGAAGTCTGTATTATGATTCTTTGTACGCAACCATTTTTTGAGACTTGGAGGGCAGAAAGGTTAAAGAGCAGGAGGAAAGGTCAAGCCAGATAAGTAAAAGTCCATATTTCATAGAATTACTGTTTTACTTATCACTTTCCTTGAGATTTGACAGGCATACTAGTGATTAGGTTATAACCTTCAAATAGATTTATAGGCTCTAGGGAATTTTTATTCAACTTACCCTTGGGGATGTCTTGATATAATGTCTTTATGTTGGCAGTTGTGATTTTTAAAGGTCTCACAGAATAATGAAGAAAGACATAAGCAGCAAATATCTTTGGATTCACTAAGTATTCTAGAAGCAAATACTTAATACTATTTTAAATAGCCTTATCTGCATTGTTCATTGATTTTGAATGTTTTGATAGTTTTGAACAGTTTTGACAGTGAATGAAAATCAGCATTTCTGCTTTGGTTAACTTTGGTATTCTGCTTTTGTCATCAGTGATCTTATTTGATGCAACACTAATTAACTTCAGGGGATTCTTTCATATTAATTGGACAGCTAAGCACTGAAGAAAACAGTAATGGATCTAAGCTTATCATAGGTAGGAACAAGTCCACATACACACACTATTACAATATAGCCAGTAAGAATTTAAATAGGGAATTTTTCAAAATCATGTATACTTGGTTAGAACCAAACACAGCTGAAGCTCTGCCTTAAAACTGCACATTATAAATCCATGGAATTACTCAGCAGCTGACTTCTCAAAATGTTTTCAGCCTGTTATTGACAGAGCTGCAATCTTCCCTGAGTTCTTACAAAACATGGTCTTGCCAAGTTTGCCACAAAAGACTTTCCCATCTCTACCAAGAAAAAGAGTATGAGGTAAGATACCATGGTATGCAACATCAAAATCATAGATTCGCTGATAGAAGCAACAACCAGAAGTGCCAGTGAGACCAGACAGACAACCACCCGTTCGGCAGTAAGACTTCTCTGGCTGGTCTTGGGCTGCTGTTTCGTCATTCTGGACTTCAATGCCATTTTGGGGGGAAAATCAGCCAACAGCTACCACAGTACCTGACATACCTAGCTATCAGCCAACAGGCTGTTACAGCACCTGATCAATCCCTGTCAGTCTCATTTCAAAAGCAAAGACTTCCCTGCTGTCTGGGTGACCAGATTCCTTGTTAAAGATTCTCCTAGACTAAATCTCATCTTTCTTTTTCAATTTCATTGGGTCAATGTTCAATACCTATATTAAAATGAATGATAGCCTCTTGTATTTTGTTGTTAACACCCATCAGATACTTATGTGGTTGGCACAGACACATCAGTTCAACTGGTCAAAAGCAGGAAAAAAGAATACGTGGCCACAGGAAGAAACTTACTCAACTTATTTCTTCAGCTTCAGAAAGTAGATAGCTGCTTGTCTGAGGGCAGGAGGGAGAGAGGAGGGAGAACTGTCACTGTTCCTTTCACCCATTTGAGACAAAAAAAAAAACAACATTGACCATCAGCTAGTTTCTGACAATTGGCTGTTATTAAACTCCAACTTGCCGTGGCCAGCTGTGCCTAATTTGAGTCACTGGTGCAAAAATAACCAGTCAGCAGGAATTGAGGCAATTATGGGTAATTCTGCTGTAGAGCAGTCCTGTATCAGAATCCCAGGATTAACTTCAGGCTGGTACTCCAAGGTGATTGAATGAAGAATACAAGGCTTCAGTAAAATCATCAGTAGTCAAAATCAGTTTTTATATGAGTTGATTTTGGAAGGCTATTACCAGTTTTGGTTTTTATTTTTTATTTATTTACTTACAAGCAGATTGTCAAAGCTTTTTTTTAGTGCCTGAAGGTGCATAGAGGTACATAATATCTTCTAGGGGCTATTTGCTTTCCTGTTAAATATCCAGCCCTCTTGCTTATATGTTAGCTTATAATCATTTTGCAACCCAATCAACCTCTACAGATGTTTAGCAATTTGTATATCTTGCCTCATATTCCCTTTGCTAGATTGCAAAATAATACAGTAATTTTTTAAACTTAATTTTAATAAAATATTTCCCTCTTCCTAGATAAAAAACATGTTATCTTTGTAAGGACTGCTATGAAATACATACAGTAAACAAATTCAGAGAGTAAGAAGTGTTCTTAAGTCAGCCTTCAGTTCTGCTTTTATGCTAAAAATATGAGAGTAAATAGAAATAAAATTTGAGGTAACCATGTCATTTTGAAAAAAGTCTCCAGAAAAAAAAACAAAAAAACAACAAACAAAAAAAATAACAAAAAACCGAAAACTTCAGAGTTTAAGATGTAGTTTAAGCTTTGAATGTAAAAACAGCAGCTGGATGTAATATATCACTAAACAGGATCCTTAAAAAAAAAAAAAAGTGTAGAAAAAATCATGAAAACCCAGCAAACAGTCCCATCATTAATATCAGTATTAACCAGACCACTGTAAAACAACTGCATCTTTGCTTTTAAAGATGACAGTTTCCACTCACTGCTTCTGACTGATGTCAATGTAACAGAAATTTTTTCACAGGGAAAAATTAATAGTATCTTAATTGTATGTGAGAATTACTACTACCAGTTTTTCAAACTCTTAGGTCGTATTATATATGTGAGAGATAAAAATATCAGGTATACTGACACTGTTGCCTGAAGTCAGCTTCTGTTGCAACAAAGCATAGGCTCTCTACATCTAACAAGGTATAATTTAGGACATCAAGCCTCTATTCAAGCTAATAAGTAGATCCGTGTCCCTTCAATTATTTATTCCTTTAGCAGACAATTCCATTAACCCCCTCCTGTGCAATAATTTGTTCTGCCACATGTTAGAAAAATTATTTTCCAGCTGCTCAGCAATACTGCTACAGTAAATTGAAAGTATTTCCTGGTAGACAGCTGATACTCAACAGAGAGGTGAACAGTGACATCTGATACATAGAGGGTAATGTGGTAGTAAACAGTATAAGACAAATGTTAAGTTCCTCCAGCTTAATGTTTGTGGACTGACAGCGAGATGCAAAAATACTTATGAATTATTCACTCACCTCAAGAAATAAATTATAGCTTTTCTTTTTAAAGCTACTACATAGGTGAGAACCAAGAACGAAGTGAACGCTGACACCTGCTACGTAGAAGTTATTCATAGCAAATTGTACAGTACACACATAGTTAAGTTCACCCACCATGATGTTTGTGGACTTACAATGACACGACATGTAAAATTGTAATAAATTATTCACTTAGCTTAGGTAAACAAGAAGTCATTCAATTTTCTGCACCCAAAAGGACTGTCTGGTGAGTTGATGAAAACAAACATTATAGCAGCAGCCATTGCTTTTGTACTTTGTTTCATAGGAGGCTATACAGCCCAGAAACCTACAAACCTAGTGGAGTCATTTTGCAAAAAAGCTTTACAGCTACACCAAATGGTATCTCCACAGCAGTTACAAGTTTTTGAATGCATGCCTTGTAGTGCATAATTCTAGATTGATAGTGATGAGTAACAGAAAAAGGAATGCTCACACCATGATTTTTTGGAAAATTGTATATTAGGCAAACAACTGTCAACCAGGTCTAAGGTAAGATGGGTGCAGCTGATGAGACTGACCAGTAAGCACAAAGTAGTGACATCCATGACTGCTCTGACTCAAGGGTCTGATTGTATTCAACATGTGAAATAGTCCAACATAGATACTGATCAGTTTTGTACTCATCCCAACTACAAAACTTCTTGTTTTCCAGAGATAGACCTCCAGAGAACTATAAAATCAAAAATTCAAGGGAAGAAAGAGTGGCACTTCAGTCTGACATAATTGATGAGATCAGTACAGAGGAACAAATAATGAATGGAAGGGTACGGCAACCAGAGACAGAAAAAAGAAAATGAACAACTGGGAAGGCAAACCTCTCAGTATGTCTCAAGACATCCTTTTTTTTGACTTAGAATAATATAAAATTTAGTGGAAGGTCAAAAACTTGTGTAATGTATGTACTAAAATCAAAGAATTAAGACCCCCAACCCCAACCCCCCCAAAAAAAAAGAAAAAAAAAAAAGAACAAAGAACAACGAAACACACCATTCAGAAGGTCCTGTCTGACGACATACATGCCAGATATTTCTAAACAGAAGGGATATCAGCAACTAGTAGAGCAAGACCAATTCCCTGAACCCCTCTTTTCTGACCCCCTCTCTTTTCATTTTCTTGAGAGAACAATTTGTTTGTATTGTTTTTGTAAGTTCATTTTTCATAATGCTTATATATATATTTATAATCCTGTACCATGGATAGAAGATAGCCATTTCTTATAAGCAATTTTACGAGAAAAGAAACTATAGTTAAACATAATAAATTAATAAATAAAAACAACAATGTATAAAACAGAAATTCAAGCAAAGGAGAAGCTAATTTAATGCAGAGAAGAAAAGACATGGCCTGCTTTACAAATGCTAATGTATGTGACAGAAAACTATCAACCTCATTTCTCAATTGTAAATTTAAAATTCCAAGCTTAAATGGTTTACCAAAAATTACACAATAAGTCACTGCTGAATTCTGAAAGTAATCCCAAACCTAATCCCCAGACCACAGTGAGTCCTCAGGGAATTACTTATGGATGTATTTTTCACTGAAATTGTGCTTTTTCTTGTTTCATTGTATTTAATAGAAACCATGGCTCAACACCCTTTAAATTTATTACATTATATTTCATAAGAAGACAACAGAGATGTGTAGTGAATGAAGCTTTTCCCTAACTGTTCATGGGCCAGTCAGCCTGATGCAAACCCTGGCCTTTTTTTCCATGCTGAGGCTTTGACCTTGGGTTAGGTGAGGGCTTCCTGTTCCTCCCAGCTTGCTGCTCCCTCCTGCCTCACCATCAGTCAGGCACAGTCATTCTGCACATGACAGCAAAGTCTTGGAAAGTTCATTCTACATGGGCAAAAGTAATGTTTGTGACTCATTAAATGCAAAATGTTTACCTCACCTCAAAACAAGACACTCACAGTGATTAGCAGGAGCAAGGCCCACAGGGGAGCCATGCCAAGAGGGGTGCAGGCCAAGCGCCCCAGCATGCCTAGGGACAGGGCCCAGCGCGCAAAGATGCCCAGTGTGACATCGGGCAACCATGACAGTGTCATGCCAGCAAGGCACATGGCTGTGTGGGCTGGAGTAAGGGCAGGGGCACAGTGCCAACACAAAGGGCCAGTGCCTTGGCTGCTCCCAGGGCTGGCTTGAGCACAGGCTGCCAACCACTCACAGGCCCTGACTGCTGCCACAGTCCATAAAACAGACTCTGTAAAACTTAAATCCAGGTTTGGATGAAGGAATGTATGTTCTGAAAAATTTTATGAGTCCTTGTAACATATGAAGAGAACTAGGAAATGACTTTTATAGCTGAAATCTTAGATCTGTGGCCTACTGCACTACCTCATGCTGTAATGATTCTTAATTACCGTGAGAGCGTGTACCACACAGTATTTTAAAGATTTTTTCACATCATCTCTTTATTTGTTTATATTAGCTGCAAGTGCAGCCATAATTTTAATTATCTGGATAATTTTTAATTATTTATAATATTATTACATATATATAATATATTATTATAACACAATTATAGTATTTTTTAAAGAAATTTTTGCTCCCATAAGGAAATTTTATATATCCCAGTCTGATTATACTTATGCAATAATGAAACTGCAGCTGAAGAAGACTCAGTATATCCACATCACTGAATTCAGCAGAAAAAATCATTTTATTCCATGATTCAGAATGCTGCTGGTTGGTCAACAACAACAACAACAAAAAAAAAAAGTAGAGGAAAGTACTCTGACAGTGTTGAAAGACATGAAATATCACTTATATACTTACTTGAGAGTGACAATCAGAAAGGACTGGGCAAGGACATTGGAATGGAGAAGTGTGTTTCTGGGTACCGAGTGACTTAGACAGACAAAAATGAATCTAGGAAATAACCTCTTGCTAGGTGAAGAGAATAATCCAAAAGGCACATAAAGGTAGGGAAAAGTGGCATGTATGAAACAGTCCATTGGAATGGGCACACAATTTAATATTTCTTTTTAAGGGAGATATGTGAAATCTACCAGTAATATGTTCCCTCCTTTCTGGTGGTGGTTGGTATGGCAGTAGTAAGCTATTGTCCTCAGCAAGAAAATTCAACGGGCTGCACGGTCTGAGCAGTACATTGAAATACTCCAAAATTGATGATGAAAGTGGAACACCAATATGAGGAAATGAAGGAATGAAGGAATTCCACAAAGCAAAAAGAGACATATGAATATGAAAATCTTAAAATAGAAATTAGAATTGCCTTTTTTGTACAGTTCATACATAATGCTACATAATCCCTTCATTTATTTTTTTCTACAGGTGGTCATTTTCTTTATGGAAAGTTTGGTATCTTCATTAATTCCCTAGCACGCAGCTTTTAAGAATTGATCTAGCTTACAGATATGCTACTATTAAGTTAATAGAGGGATGTAAAAATACCAAGTTCCATATCAGGATACATGAATATGGTGAAAATGCCAGCATATCATTTTGGGCACCCTGTATGAGTATTTTTATCTTATTTCTGTGCTCTGATTCCCTAGCTTTAATTCTCTAGTTACATGGAGGATTTCCTTTTCATCTTACTTTTGACATTAAAAAAAATAAATATATATGATCTTAAAGCACTCAGAATTTACAAACTTGTTACAAAAGCCAGATGGAAATTAATTCCACCTTAATAGTTTGATTTTGCTTATATATCATAACTTAGGGCAACAAATGGAACAAAAATGAGCATTATATGAGCATCTCAAGTTAAAGGAGGTGAAGTCCTACAGAAATACCATGATGATGGTTTTAAAGACATTATAATTCTTGTTAATAACTTAATGATTGAGAGTGAAAAGACAGCATTAATTCAGGAAATCTTTGTGTTAAGTTGGAGTTAGTGTTACAAACAAAATACTGTATAAAAATACTATCTGTTTGTCTTGACAGTGAGCAATATTCAGAACAGTAGCTGGACTAGAAATAGTAACAAAATAATAAATCAAATAAAATAATAAGCCCTATAAGTAGTGCTTATGAAACTTCAATTCATGATAAGAATATAAATGGAAAGTTCTAAATATTTCTTGTCATTTAAAAAAAAAAAGGTGAGTTAGAAGAAGCGCATAGAAAGATGATTGATGGAGTATGGTGGTATTATGAGCAATATTCTGGAAATGTCTCAACAGACAGCCTATAAATTTGAGTTCACACATCCCTGCCTTTCACACCGCACAATTCCACAGAGGAATGTCTTCCATACGACCTTCCTCTTCATGCTTGCTTTATGCACTGTCTCTGTGTTAATGCAGACATTTATATTGGCTTTTTTTAGAAAATTGATAAGGAGGGGCAAACAAGGGACCTGTAAGAGGTTACCCCAAACCTTCAGATGGGTATAATTCAGTCAGTAGCCAAGAAATTAAATACACTGTCAAACTCAATGGGTCATATTATAAAAAGAGAAGAGCTATTGCTACTAATGCTGTAAAGAAAGGGAGGTTGATATTTTTCCTTCTCTAAGACCTACATACCCTAGATATACTTTGGACTAGCCTATACAGTTTATCAGATTAAGAAAAACATGGATGCACTGGTTCAGAAGGTATAGAATCATAGAATCATTAAGGTTGGAGAAGACCTTCAAGATCATCTGGTCCAACCATCACCCTACTACTACTATCACCCACTAAACCATGTCCCTAAGCACCATGTCCAACCTTTCGTTAAACACCCCCAGGGATGGTGACTCCACCACTTCCCTGGGCAACCCGTTCCAAATGCCTGTATACTCTTTCTGAGAAGAAATGTCTCCTAATTTCCAACCTAAACCTCCCTTGGTGCAGCTTGAGGCCTTTCCCTCTAGTCCTGTCACTAGCTATCTGCAAGAAGAAGCTGACCCCCAGCTCCCCACAACTTCCTTTCAGGTAGAGAGCAATAAGGTCTCCCCTGAACCTTCTCTTCTCCAGACTAAACAACCCCAGTTCCCTCAGCCGCTCCTCACAGGACTTGTGTTTCAGGCCCTTCAGCAGCTTTGTAGCCCTTCTCTGGACATGCTCCAGGGCCTCGATGTCCTTCCTGTACTGAGGAGCCCAAAGCTGAACACAGTACTCGAGTTGCAGCCTCACCAGAGCAGAGTACAAGGGGATGATCACCTCCCTGGTCCTGCTGGCTGCACAATTTCTGATACAAGCCAGGATGCCATTGGCCTTCTGGGCCACCTGGGCACATAGGTGGCTCATGTTCAGGCGAGCATCAGTCAGCACCCCCAGATCCTCTGCACAGCTTTCGAGCCACTCTGCCGCAGACCTGTAGCGCTGCATGGGGTTGTTGTGGCCAAAGTGCAGGACCCAGCACTTAGCCATCTTGAACCTCATCCCATTGGCCTCTGCCTATTGACCCATCTTCCAAAAGAGTCCTTTGAAAAAAAAAAAAAAAAAGAAAAAAAAAAAAAGAGAAGAGCTTGGTCATCAGGAAAAACTTCAAAAATATTTTAATTTTCCATTGGATCTTACAACGGTGTCTAAAACATTAAGAATAATTTCTAATAACCATTAACTGAGGTCCAAATGTATACAGGATCTGTATGTCACCAACTTTAAAAAAGAAAGAACAGTGTAGAACCAGTAACTGAATTTTGGTTGCATATCATATGTAATGAATAAGTTCCTAACTGGGAACCCAAATGTTTATATAATTACTTCCATGGCATTGTCTCACTTATGAGACTAGTGACAGAAAACAGCAAAAGAGAAAAGTTATTTCCCTAAGTACATAGGTAGGAACATCCAACTGAACGCACCTAACCTAAATCATAAATTCCTAAAGGAGAGGTAACCTGGAGATAACCGGATGGTAAAAATTAAATAGCATATGAAGGACAGTTTGAAAAAATCTACTCTTTTAGCAATTTTCTTTTCATAAGAACTTTTAGTTCTCTGACAGTTGGTGTATTAGCTCCTTAACCGTTTCATATAGCTGTAAAATTTTTGAAAAGTTGTTCAAAAAGGTTTCCTTTCAGGAAACTGTACTCTGAACTGTGGTATCTGGTACATTTATAATGCACTATAAAGTCCATTTGCTTCTAATTTTAAATGAAGACCTGGTGTAGTAATAGATTAGATCTGAACTTGTTTTTAATTACCTGTAGAGTTTGTCATATTAAATTGGGTTACCTTTCATCACATTACTTGCGTGGCACAAAACAAATGAATGTAAACTGGCATAACATGTAGCATACTTAAAATACTTTGCTAACTATTTCATTTTATTGAAAATGAATGAGGTAGAAATCTTCCTCTAGGATGGTAATTTTAACCTTAACTATGGCTTCTACTGTTAAGACCTAGCTTCTGGTAGGGAAGTAGTTTATAGTGAAAAAAAGTAGAATTTTTCAAGAGTGCTAAGACTGGAATGAAAGAATATTTTAAGGTCTTATTTGAAAAAATATAATAAGGAGAAAAAACATGCTTTTTACACACAGGTTTGAGTGTCAAAAAGATGTATCTGAACTGGGATGGATGAAGTCTAACAGGATAATGCATTGCCATGCAAACAACTCATGTCTTCTGACTTTGAAGTAGGATCTAGAGAGCAAGAACTGCAAAAGCCAAGAATTTAGCAGTACAGATAGATTAAGCCTTGAAGTGCTTAGGAGACTGACTGTGCAAACTTGACACATGCTGTCTTAACAAGAACAAGAAACAGCTCACATGCCATTGGGAAATTATGCCAAGCTAATAAAATTTGCCTAAAATTTATTCTTAACATTCACCAAAACAAACTTACCATGAAACTGCATAACAAATAAAGAGTCTGAATGTATGTCACACATACAGAACTGGATATTAGTAAAAAATACCCATTTGAAGTACTTTTGAAAATCTGAACTCATGAATGATAGAGGATATTACTATATCTTTAGTGTCAAAAAAGCTCTTTAAAATTTTTCTCTATACTTTTTCATTTTTTGCTGTCATTAAATTTCATCTCATTCACTTTCAGAATGAAACGTATTTGAATTCCCACCTGAATAGAAATTTAAACTGATGAAGATTCTTCTTTGTACATTTGCAAGACAAAGAAAGGTGACATTAATGGAACATGAAGCACCATGAATTAGAGGTAGTAAAATATTTAAACTTACTTGAAGTTGTTCTGTAACTATGACACCCAGTCCACACTAAAAGTACACATGAAAACTAATTAGTGCCTTTTCTTTTCCTTTTCAACACATCTTTAAAATGCAGTGATTTTTTCAGACACATACTCATCTCACAGTAGAGTTTTTAAATAAACTTTATGATAAATCCTCAAAAATCTTATTGAGCCAGTATTTATTAAATGGATATAGTAGATAAGAATGATACTAAATTCTTAAGGTGCCATTACTCAACATGTCTCAACTTACCTCCTGCCTGACCATAGTTAAACTGTAAGGTTTTAGAGCCTTTAGATAGCCTTTTGACAGCAATAGTAGGGGGATAGGGATGCAATCTAATTAATTGTAAGATAAAGCTTGCAGCATTTGCAAATAGGATTATATGATTTAATTCCTAATGATAAGGGGCCTGGACTCCCAACCAAGATTCCTGCTATTGCTAGTCCTAACATTTAGTATGATTAATGCTGCATAATATTAAATAGACTTTATATAATTTGAAAAGTATGATTAGCCAAGATAATTTTTACTGAAATCACATTCTGTACCTTTGCTTACGAATGGTCCGTGTTCTAACTTTAATATGAATGCAGACAATCATAGCACGTTTCATACCATATATTTTTCATCTCTCTCTTACCTCAATGAATAGGATTTTTATATTTCTTCTCTGACTGCATGGTGAACTCATTTATATCCTGTTTCAGTTTCCTATCTGATTAGTTCTTTTCCCTACAGATTTAGTTTTGCTGAACCATGATGGTACCACACAGACAGCAGAAATAAGTATAAAATTCATACATAATCATGTAAGCAGAGATACAATGCCTGCAACTCCTATCCATTTCAAAGAAGCTGCTATTGTTTAATACCTTTAAAAGTTGCACTGCTGTTTATATTCTGCAGAATACATTATCCCAGCATATAGCACTGGATAATTATCAGTCAATGAATGCACACTGTGAAGTAAATATCAAAATTGGCAGAAAAAGAAATGCCTTTTTTGCACTCCACACTTGTCGCCAGAATAATTATGTAATCTTTAGGGGGAAAAAAGTCTGAAAAGACCATTGAATGGAAACCTTTCCATATCTCTAGGTTTAACAAGAATACAACTGAAAGAACATATACAAAGCTGGGGAGAAAATTCTGAGGAAAGCTGATTGAATTTCCATCAAGAATCCCAAAGATTTTAGTACTATCAGCAGACTCAGATAAAACTCTGTACTCTGTCTTGCAATGGCATATAATAGAAGAAGGAACACCAGATTTCATTATAATTGTCAGTTCTATTCAGATAGGCATACAGTGCTACTGTTCCCTCACATGAAGCATTTTCTGCAATTTATAAGGCCATTTGGAAATGTGAGCAAGCTGGCAGTTTATTACCATCTGTATTTCACATAGCAGAGATGTTGCAAGTAATTTCCAACCAGAATTAAAATGAAGTGGTGGCAATCTCCCACTGTCAATAATCACATGGTCTCGTAGGTTGGACACAAAATTGGGATTAGGAGAGACATATCTTGCCACTAACTTTAGCAATGCACTTAGAATTTCCTACATTATCTAGCAATCTTAACTCAAGTACCACAACTACAGTTAAGACACTTTCCTGCTCCTATGCTCCAAATTAGTTCTCAATGAAAAATAATTCAATTTTATAAGGTACTGGGTACTGCAGTTTCCAGTAACATATCTCTACAGGAACTGCTACTTGTTGGCAATGTTAAACTAGCATTAATATTGGTAGGCCTTAGTTAGGATAAGTTAATACAATCAGTAGGATTATAATAAACAACCAGAACAGCAGACATCATGGATGAAACTAGCTTGAGTTACAAGGCTCAGTGGTCTTCTGTCTGAACCCATGGACAGTTAAAAAAGTTAATATGCAAAACTAATCTCATTCATTGTAAATTTGGGGCCAATTTAAAGCATAAAATATATCTTTCTTACTAAATGGAAACCTATTCCATTCCATTTCTCAGCCTTCTACCTTTTACATATTTGATAGCAAAATTAGAAACTGCTGTGTAAAAATTCAATCGTATGAATGGAGGGGTCCTTCAGATGGATCAGAGGAATATTATAGCAGCAGTTTCTCTGTGCAGTAAGAAGTGCCTGGAAGTGGCTTACAGTTGTGCCAGTTCCCATGTCACCTGTTAAGCATAAGATGGCACTAAAAGTAGGTCAGAAGTATACCACTTGACTTCATGAGAATAGAGCCCTAAACAATTAAAGTATAGCTGCTGGAATAACTAGTGTGTGAAGAAGAAACGAAAGGGGTTAAATATTTGATGGAGTGATGTCAAAGCATCCCATTAGTATTTCTCCCCAGCTTCATGGCTTTTCTGAGAAAACTTGTAAGCTCAGCAGCAGCACTTCAGTTGCTCTATCTGAATACATAAAAAGCATTCTAGTGAAATTTGTGACCAGAAAATCTGCATGAAATTGAGAGCAGAAGAAAAGTGCAAGAGAGGTTTTAAATACTTACAATTTGATCATTGAAAAATGAGTATTCCTTCAGTTTGCACAATGCAAGATAATAATCTAAACATTAATCTCCCTTAACTTTTTGATACTGCCCATCTATACTCCAGTACTAGATGTCTTACCAACAACTGCTAACTTTTACAATCTCAGTAATCCACACTACTGCAATGGAGCTTAGATTTAAGAGCTGTTACTGCTAGTGCATTAATATAGTCAAAGACAGTTTGGAAGCAGACTAGGCGTCCAAGTCCAAGATATGACCCTCCAGGTACTCATTCAGTTTGGCAATGAACAAGCCACACTTTCAAGCTGTGGTTTCTCACTTCATATGTACAGTTCAATGTCAGGTCTACTGTCAACTGTGACTTTACAGGGGGAGGCAACAAAGACAACTTTTCTCAGCCCTCGTTCCTGGGCCAGAATGTGGTTATTCTGTCCTCTACCAGGCTTTTGGTGTTTCTGTCCTCCACCAGGCTTTTGGGACCTTGAAAAAAGTAACACTGCAATCTATTATATGCTGTTCCTTGGACAAGATGCTATAGATTCAGGTTCATTGCTACAGTTTGCACGAAACATTTTGAAAACAGATGGGGATAACCAATGCTTTCTGAAAAACATATCCTCTGTTACAGAACATGACTGCAATATACCTTCTGTCAACAGAAATAGGATGTCATGCTGAAATCTATTTTACCAGCCACTGCTGGTCATATCATAGCTGTCACTCATATGACAATCCCCTATCACTGCTGCCTTACCTTTACCAACCAAGTCCCTCAAGAGTTATTGTATGACTTTAAGCAAACTTCATTATAGCCTATAGAGTAAGCAGAGTCCTTATTCTCTTCTTTGAACTACGTGACATCTTATTTTGAGCTGAAGCCAGTAGTCAGTACATTAGCTGCTTAACTTAAGGTCACTGAGTAAGCAGCTTAATTTGTTTTCAGTAAAACTTCACACAGCTTGGCACTCGGCCTAGTAATTTTAGGTAAATATTATTTTTTAAAATGATAAAATACTAATAACTCAAGATTTTTCAAAAAGTATTGAAATAGCTGTGGCAAAACCAAAACAATATATAGTGATCAAATGTTCTGTTGAATAGTTAATGTACTTTGAGGTTTCTTTTCTTCACCACAGGGAACATCAGACTGACCTAAGTTAGAAAACTCTTTCCATAACCCCCAAATTCGGATTCTTTTGAATTAATACATTGTAGAATTATACTCTCAGTTCACCTATTTATGCTGAAAACAGAAGCACCAGTAAATCGTCTGTATATGGCTTTGAGGTCACTTCAATACATCTATTTCTACATGAAGGTCTTAAAAAATCATTCTTTCTAAAAAAAGAACACTGTAGTCATTTTCCTGACGACATACAAAATGTCTCCTCATTTTAAATTATTTCTGCTTACTTTTTCACAGGAGGAGAAAGATATTCCCAAACATAATGCATGAAAGAAAGAAACGAGAAAATCCACATCACAGACAAAAATCTATATGATTTTGCTGGGAATAATGGACCCAATCCACTAAATAGTTTTTGAGAAGCAGCCAGAGATCAAGAAACTGCCTTCTTTTCAACACACACACAAATGAAAACAATATTTTCACAACTGGGAAGTATGCACTTTGTAATTTGTTCTTCACTTCTTTCCATACATTTCTGTGCTTCCTCTCTAGAGACAAGTCTAAAGCTGAGAGTCGGTATAAAACAACGCATGAAACATCATGACACTGAATCAACTCCTCACTAACATCAATAAAATGAACACTTTTTCAGACCAATAAAAGTGATATTTGTGCAGGATGCTCAGTACCTAATTATGCAGTTAATTGGATTCAAGGGAGTGCCACAATGTATAGGCAGTATCTGTCAATAATAACTTTTGCTAAAAGTAGGAAGATATTTCAGAAGTAAAAATACAGGCTAAGTATTCCAGGAACATTAATTTTTCTACTGAGAATACAAAAATATTTGTGTTCCTTTACACCTCTGTAGCAGATGTCATTTCATTTTTGCAAGTGTCTATCTGATTAAATTTTTTTGCCAATAATGGATTTCTCTCAGGCACAGATTAAAATCAGCTTCTATAGCTAATTCCACAAAATAAAAATTTCCTCTACATTTACCAGAATGTCCTCTGTGGTCCTCTGTGGTTTCTGATTCAAATAGGCAGATAGAAACAAATAGAACATCAAGAAATGAAAGTTAGAAGACACTAATTCTGAATATCTTCTGAGAGCTGGTTCATTTAGAGACCTCACTACCTGTGGATAATTTATGTGTGCTCATTCCAGCTATTGCTGATTTAAAATATTAAGACAGCTCACTAACCCCAGTAAAGAGACCCATAGGTTTGAAAGACAGGATAAGGCAAAAAGAACAAGCTTGCTGAGCACACCAGATGAAAAATTTATAATTTTAATATCTTCGTATTTCCATATTCTATTATATGCTCATCAGAAGCTGAAGCATGGAATAGAAGTTACTTTATTTCTTTTCTGCCTGCAGGTATACACCAAGGCGTCAAGCTGATGGGTTGGTTCATATAACACCAGCTACTCTTATCACCCAGATAATTTATTTATACTGAAAATTGTGTTTTCCCAGGACGATGTTGATGCAGTATGACTGCCTTTTCAGTTTCTAAAGATGTATAATAGTAATATGGATACATATATTGATAAAACTTCATTCCCTATATGCGATCAAATATGGTATACAATAAAGTTTTTCAGTTACAAAGCTTAGGAAACCGATTGTACACCATTTCATTTTCAACCCAGTACAATATTTTCCCAATTTTTAATGTCTGAATGGCTGTGCATATTTAGTCTTTTCACTTCCACGTTAACAAACCTATACACAAATACCTGGAAGTCCTTCACAATGTATGAATGCTGTTTATTTGGTTTTGTTCCTGAAGAATTGAAGCCAAGGCTGTATTTGGAATTTGAATTTACAGAAATGCATAGACATGTCAATCACATACATTAATCATAATGCATAAGCATAATGCATAGCAGATAAAATGTGCCTCTGGCATAATAAGTTGCACAATATATGTTTGAGCTCATTTCTAATGTTACAGCAGTACACTAGGCCGTGTGATAGCAGAAATGAGGCACAATCTACAGACATGTCCTACTGCAAGGCACTTTTGCACGGGAGACTTTGCTTGCATGTCCATGATCATTATCAGGTTCAGGTTAACGCCTTGTGCGATTGCTGACAGAATTAGGGCCCTGCAAAACAAGTAAAAAGCACTGAAGACACATTAACATCATCCAAAGAAAGTATTGAGACTCTTACTTGATTGTTTAAGTCACTTAGAGACTTGAACAGAGATCATTCAGTTACAGGTTGCTAGAAGTAAAAGACACTAATATTTCTTCTGAGAAGCATTCATTGATAAAAGTCAAATTATACAAATCAGGTTAATGAACCTGAAAGTAAAGGAAAACAAGCAAAAAAAGGTTGTACACATTTGAGTGTATACTTACAGTTAGCATAACCTTTCTTACAGAAAATGAGCTTCAAATTCTCTGATTCTATGAAATTCTGAAAATGTGTGAATATATATATGTACATATATCTTTAAAAGAGACTTCTCTAAGCCTTTAGGATTGGTAGCCAATGAGGTAGAAAACATCCGCACCTCTACTTAGACTAAGTCCTATGCATTACAGCACAGACCAGAAGTTGAGTGAAACACTTGGAGCTTTGGTTTGTGACCAAATGACTTGGCAAAACTAAATTCAGTGATAATGAAACTTCACAGATTTACACATCCTGAAAACTGTGGAAGCAAATTCAATATTGTACTCCTGGAGATCATTACAGCACTGAAATATTTTCATAAAAAGATAAAAAATATGAAGAAGACAAACTACTCACAGAACTGAATAGTTGTAGCAAATGACAACTATAAAGAAACTTTGCCAACTCTCCTAAAATGATATACTTATTTCATATACTTATTTGTACTGGTGATTTCAGTAATTAAATTTCCAAATGCTTAATTTTCAAAAGACATTTAAAATATTTACCCTAGTATGTAAGAAGCAGTAACTTAACTGAGAACAGTACTAGTTAGCTCTACGGTAATTACCAGTATAATTTAGAAGTGCTTAAACACAGGTCATGATATCCTTACCAGAGATTATTCCCAAAAGATGAAGGGTGCAGTCTTTTAGGCAGTGAGGAATTTAGCACTGAAACATAGTAATAAAGGAGTTTGAAATGAATATGCCAGGAGGGGCAACAAAGTATCCCCAAGACTTACTATACTGTTGAGAACGTAGGAAAGTTATGAAGAACAGCTACTTGCAGAACAGTGTGATAAAATAAAGAATAACATTTTAACGTTCTTAAAGATTATTTATTCCTAAAATCTGAGTTTAGCTATATGAGATAATCCACATTTACAGCAACCAACTAACCTGAATAACATTTTCTCTGTTTGAATTTCAAAAAGAGCCTATGACAGTTTCAGAGTCTCCCTCTACAGAAAACTGTAAAATCCATCTGTTCTGATGAGCAGAAATAAATAAATAAAAACCTAACCTTTTTCACATTCCAAGCATGTCTGTTAACTTTCTCTATTAACACTCCTTGGATAGAAATAGCATATAGAGTGTGCAAGAGCTAATATTGGAAAAGCTAAACAAAAGCTGTAATCAGATTTTAAAGCAGACAATATAAAGCATTGTAATTAACTGGGTTGGAATAAAGTGGTCTTTATTAGTGCAAATGAGCTCATCTGCTATAGGAATGAATATTTCACAATCTAATGCAGGATGTATTGACATCAGCCAAACATTTACATTTCTTCCATGGACAGATTGTTATTGACCTTGTGATGTGACATATCTACTGTCACTAAGCTACAAAATGGGAATCTCATCCTGCTTCTCCTCTTTTATATACAGAAAGCAACTAATTTGTCAGCATGCCAGCTTTAACTAGCTGAGATGAAGGTAAGCTAATTTAATAGGAACTGTTCAATAGCTTCGACCCACCTGACACTGTCAGTTAAGGCAGCTCCACATTGCAGTGTCTTTCATTATTTCCAGCTCTTTCTTCAGACTACTTGAACAGCAAGTCAAATAATATGCTTAGGAGTCAATAGGCCTGACTTTTTCTCAAGGACATTCTTTTGATGCCAGGAACTGTCAAGTGGGAAAATACGTAGTGTGAAGGTGAGAGGACACTAATTAAATATACATAGCTCTGGCCAAAGAAGAATGAGGCACAGCTTGCTATCTGAAAACTCAGTTGCCTGCTTGACTGAGGTCACAGCTGTTGACTTGTACAAGTTCTTAAGTTGCCGTCTCAGTATGAGATGCTTAAACACTCTTAAACACTAGACAAAGGCTATCTTCAAGGATTCTGTGTACAGTTATATCTGCTTTTGTAGCTTACAGACAGACATAATAGATTCCTTACTCCAATTCAGCTATAATGAATATATATCTTTTATCTAGTAAACTTTGAGGTATTATGGTATTTCCTGAAGCTACCGAGTGATATTATTAATGATGTCGATGCAGAAACTGACTGTATTTTTAGGCCTATTTTAAAGTGTGATTCTAACTACAACACCCCTCCAGATTAAATTAGCTACAGTGAAGAGCAATGAACAACAAGTGATGTGTTTACATACATGCATTTGGATTATTTCACAGAAGTGAGTGTGCTCATTCCCATCTGTGTCAAAAACTTTCAGGCCATGGAGATAATATAAAAATATCAGATGACCTAATGCTTTCATCCCTTCCCTCTGTTTTCTCCCCATCCCTGGTTGCTTTCATTTAATATATCTTATCTAAAATCCAACTCTCTACTATCCAGAGTTGAAAGTTTATTTACATTATAAAGTATCAGTACAACTTTTCCTATGAGCGCTGTTGGACATAGCTGTACAGTGCAAGTGTTTTCCAGAGCTCCCTGACCGGTGCCTTCCATCTTGCCAAATACCACCACCCTAACCTGCAGAGTCTTACATGCTATGTGCAAGATGATTTGTGTTTGGCCTTTCACAGGCATCTGGGTAGCAATGGCCTGTACCTGTAAATGCATTTGGATTTTTGTTCACATATTTATGCAGGAAGAGGAGAGTTTATAAGGCAGTTTACATGTTATGATGACTATCCCTCCCTCCAGACTCAAGGGTAATCAAAACCCACATTATCTGTAAATGGACAGATGAGGAAGTGCTCAAAACTGGGCTTATATGAGTGAAAAATTATGCAAATTACCACATTTAATAGTTGCATAATTTCACACTAACAACTAAGCATTTCAAACTCCAGCATTTATTATTCCTACTACATAAATATAATGGTGTATCACATTCACTCTTTATTGTTTCCAGCCTCTTGCAATTTTACCCATCAAAGGAGAGAATGTTTTCCTGGAAACTGAATTCATCCTTCCCATTTTCCCTACTGACAATACAAATGACATTGCTTGTGTAGCTTATAAGAATGAACTTTCCTCATCAGCCACCACAAAGAACAACAGGGGAAAAAAAATGTCTTGCCTTCCTCAGAGACTAGACTGACCTTCTTCTTTAGTTCATCAGACTGTTTTCAGGTCTGAAAGCTGAGATTAAATATTGCCTGATAAACTACTAATACACCATGTAACAAAGTCTCTCAGACTATTTTAGAATAATCATAGGTCTCAGTTCGTAAGCTTTTCAAGTTAACATCATTTTTTTCTTTTTTTTTTTTTTTTTTTTGTACAGAAATAACTATTTCTATCCAAACACATTTACACGTAGGTTAAGAGTGATATAGTTCATACTCCTTAAGAAAAACACGTAATATGCTATTGCTGAAGGCAAAGTCTCCAGCAAATTAACAAATGCTTCAATAGATCCCATTTTTCACTTCAATTTTCCTTAGGTTGCATTTTTCATGCATACTTTATTAACAGTGTCTGTATATATGCATTAGTCCCTACAGTTCAAGATTTAGCTCTCCATGGATAAATAATTCCACAGAGTTGAGGGATACCCAGGAGCTACCTCAGTTACCTTACTTGATTTCAATCCATTCACATGATGCTGTTACAGTTTAACAAACATACTGAAATAGCAGATACTTCATGCATAATTGCAATTACATATTTTTTGATGTCTTGGGTGTCAAATATACAGTCCACAAAACCTGGCTGAAGCAGCTGGCAAAACTAAGCTCTATGTGTTTCATCTGCCCCTTCAGAAGAGACTTCCTCACAAATCCTCTCATTTACTGTGAATTTCCAACAATGCAGTGCTGCTTGTTTTAGAGGAATACCTTACATTTATAAAAATGTAACTCATAGCAAATGTTGTCCTTTTGGGCTTAATCCCATGTAAGCATCTGCTGTATTTGTTAATTTCAGATCTGTTATGGATCTGAAACATTATGCTCCATATTCAGATATCATGTTACAATCACACTCCCCTCCTAAAGTACAGTAAGAAAAAGTATGTTTTGATCTTTTTCAACGATAGATAGGATTTCTGGAGATATGTTTTCAGAAGTATTGTAAGAGAGAGAGGAACACAACAGTCAAGAAAACTGCAAGTGACAGTAGATTATGATAGGGCAAACTGGATGAAGGTAAAATATTCAGGAAAAATAATTTTGACTTAACATTCACCCTGAAACAATCACTATATATTGATGGTAGATGAGAAACATGAGATACAAAGATTTCTACAAAATAATACATCAACTCTCTACCCAATGTCTGTTCCATAATTAGTGCACCTTAGGCACCGATCCACTTAAAAAAAAAAAAAAAAGTTATTTTCCTCCCCTCATTTCTTCAGGGCAGCAAGTATGTCAATGTTTGTAAACTGTTATGTAAATGTATAGCACTATAAACATATATTTTTTTAAACAATGAAATAATTCAATTTCTGTGCACAAAATCCCAATATTAAGAATAACACTTCTCTATCTAAAGACTTTGTAGAAGCATATATCCCAGTATGGCATAATAAAGCAAGCCCCACAACAGCCATTCTGTGTCACACAATCTTGCAGTTTCATGAGCATATTGAGGATGTTTTCAAAACTGGCCTTAAATGCATCTGCTCCTGAAACAGTCGCCAGTGAGACACACTTGGTCGCTGCAGCTGATTTGTGATGACTGGCTCAGTCTGTCAGCAGAGGACCTATCCTCCTATTCTGCCATGTCAAATAATGTCCTTCATATTTTGGAGATGAAACAAATTGCCATTCCCTAGTAACATGAGAACATTTATTTCTTTTGTCACATTTGAATGTATAAGGAAATATTGAGCATCTTTTTTTATTATTATTTTTTGTTTTTGTTTTCTTTTTTTTTTTTTTTAGATAAATAGAATTTACTGCATAGCAGCAACTGAATCAGAGAGAATCTGGGTAGCAGAAAATGATTCACTGGCTCCAGTGAAGTGTTAGAAGCAAGTAGTCTTTATTGTGCTACTCAGAAAAAGATTTTTATACAAGCTCGGTGCCTGTAATGCTGTACTCATTCAGGTCTCAGAAGGAGCACAACCATAGCATGGGCAGAAAAATATGCAAAAGGGTCTCTGCTGCTCTAACACGGTATCCTGCTGCTGCTCTAGAGCATCTTAGTGAAGGTATCTGCCTTGTAAAACATTGATCAGTGACAGATAATGCTCTATTATCTTCTATTAAGACTGAAATTTTAGAATGGACAGTGTTTATGCATAATTTCTTTTTTTTTTTTGTGGGGGGTTACTTTAGGAGTTGGTCAGATACAAAAAATTTAGCAGCATGACAGAATATTGAAAGACTCGTAAGTCTAACAAGAGCACAGGCCAAGTTTCTGGTGAACCTGTTCCATTTTGGCTCAAAGTTGAATCCAGAGACATTTCTGTCATCTATGCTTCTTTCCTAAAATTTCAGACCTTTTGGTTCAGTGCCATTTTAGAATACACACCTAATCAAATTTGTTTCGTTTGGGGAGGGTGTTGCTTCATGGGTTGCTTTTTTTCCACCCCAGATTATGGAAAATATTATACTATACCATGGCATAAACTGTCCTATAAATTCTTTAAATTGGATGCTTGCTTGCACACTAGTGGTGAATCTTTACATTTTTTAATGTTAGAGTGGTGAAAAACTTCATGTACACCAGTTCTTAGGAATGTTGTTATGTATTATCCTTGTTTAAAGCCAGAAACCTCAGCAGACAGCTTCTGGTAGATAGTTTTAAATAGGCAGGAGGTCATTACATCACTATCAATTCTCACTAGAAAAAAAAAAAAAAACAACAAACTCTACTCTTTTCATATTGATTATATTTACACATGGCATTATAAACATTGGCATTTGATGTGTTCCAAACTGACATTTGCATGGAACTGAGTGCAAGCAGGTTCCCACTTCATCAGTGAAAACTAACTGCCAACAGCTGATAAAGATTTAGATTATGGTATGATCCTCAGCAAGAGTACCAGTGTTATCCATCTGCCTGAAAACATTGACTGAAGATATTTTAATGGCACTTTCACTCCACTTTTTTCTTTTAAAAATCTACTGAGAGTATTTCATAAGGTCATTTGATTGATCTATGGGATTTAGAGATATTAATTTTTCTACCATATTGGTCAAATCACAAAACAGAGATGCTAATAATTTAGAAATGACATCTATGATTACTTCTCCAATGCTACTCTTGTTCAGACCATTTGTTTTGTAACACTTTTTAGATTATAATGTAAACCTTTAAGTTAATCAATAAAACTAAAAAGAACTATAAAATTTCATGTTACATGTATTGATTTAAGAAAAGGGATGACAGAGGTATATAAGATAACAAATGACACAAATCAAAATGCACCATCTCATTGTAAGTGAACTAAGAGAGGGTTAATGAAAACTGGGAAGTAATTATTAAAATAGACTATCCTTTTTTTTTTTTTGCTATTTTTTTTAATATAATAAATAATTAACACATGGAACTCATTGCTTCCAGGCATCATTTAATGAAGAAGTTTATGAGGTTGGGGGTTTTTAAGCTTTGTGTGGGTAATAAGAAATTTGACATATATTCCAGAAAGCATCTCCTGCTCCAAGCTAAAGACCAGGGATATCATTTAAAAGCCAAGACTCAAAAAACAGCACACGCTTCAGGTTTATAATCTACTATACCATCAATATAATACCATGCACTCCATCATTAGAAGTCACAAACAGATTCACTTATGGAATTTATCACTGTATTAAAAACACTTAAACATTAGGTACAGAACAAATGACAAGCTACGACTCACTCCAGAAAGCAAATTATTATAGGTTTTATGTGTCAAGACCTAGAAACACCATTGAGAAAACTTGACTTTTCAGACTGATATGGCTGAAATATGGCACCTTTGAAAGCATTAAGAGGAGCTTAGGTGGATGACATCCCTCTATGACAATGATTTGTCTGCCTCTATTTGGACTTTAAGGAAAAAATTAGGAGCAGGGCAAGTTTAGAGTGATACTTCCACGGAAATGCTCCCATCATTCCTAAAACCCAAACTTAAGTGCATTCAACATACACTTTCAGTCTTGTAAATTCCAACCTGAATTAGAAATACCTAAAGAACACTTTTTCTCTGCAATTAGTAGATTTATTTTTTTTTTTGAGGACAATAAAAATGTGTAGATTACTGGATGGGAACCTACAGTGAGACTCAGTGGTCAGGTAATTTCATAATTTTTACCTAATTATCTATCTAGAAATTATAACACTAATATTCAGATATATAATGACATCTTATAAAGATACTTCATCTTTATGAACTGGACTCAAGATAAAAAGCATTTATTTCAGGTTCTTTAAACTACCATTTCAAAAATTGTCTATCAATATAAAATTAATATTATATATTATTAATATAAAATATAATAGTGTAACATGTATTAGATGTATATACTATAAGTAATATTCTAATATCCAATTAGATTATGTTTATATATTAAATTTTTTTATATTAAACAATTAAACATTAGTAGAAATATCTGTCCTATTTCCTTAACACTGGGAACAACTAGCAAAAAATTTCAATTCTGAGATTAGAAGAATTTAGGGTAAACCTAGATATTTTTCTAATTGCACATGAATCAGACATTAAGGCTTGGCAAAACTGACCCTTGAACAATTTAATCACAGAAAATGTAAACTCTATGTGAAAATGAATTGTTTTCAGAAAGAAAAAAAAAAGTTTGATTCTCAACAAAAAGGAAATACTTTTCTCTGCTAATTTTCCTGAAGCAATTACACATTTCATAGAATTAAGCTGGACAGAAAACAGAAGAATTTCAAGAAACTGGAACAAACAACACAAATCCACATGCGACTACGAACACAGAAATACTCTGAAGTGAGATATTCCATTTCTTTGGAGAGTACCCTAATCATCAGCGACAGACAGAGCTTTTTTCCTCTCTTTGAAGATGTAAATTTGCAAAATGAAACACCTTCAACATGAAAAGATTATCCCTTTTCAAAGCTTAACCAGTTAGATTAATATTTGAAATTTGAACTTCCTTTTCCCCCATCCTAATTTGGTGCTCTTACCATCTGGATATCAGGAGGAAGCAGCATGGATTTGGTTGCACATCTAGCTCATTTTTTCCTTCTCTTTTATTGTAAATAATTAAAAATAAAAGATGTAAAATATCCAAGTTCATCTTGGGTAAAGAAATTCGTGATAGAAAATGAGACTAGAGGAAAAAGTCCATTTTATATGGAACAAAAAGTACAGTTAAAATAGATTTGATTTGATTTATTTTACTTCCAGTTTGATTCCCAAATCAAAAACACAATTTGCATAGCACCAGGATATAGTCTGTCTTACAAAATAAGAGGCTGTAAATATGTATATATTTACATATATATGTAGCACCAACCAACAGCTATAATAAAAAGAAACAGAAATTGGACTGAAACTCATAGCTATTGATCTTCCCTTAAAGAAACCCAGACAGAGCTTTAGGACTATAGGAATTTCTCTGGTTTTCACGAACAGAGAGAGTAGAGAGCTAAGAAGATGGTAAAAAGAGAAGGATTTTGTGATATGCATATGGTAAGAATCTAATTTCCATATGACTTTTTAACTGCACTGGGTTATTACACTCTCCCAAGCAGAAGCTTTTACTTCATGTCTGGATTGAACACAACAGCTAGTTCTCTGTAAGTAGCCTACTTTGTATACTGGAAGGGTGAAATGGGGTTTTGCAAAAACATTTTTTTACCTTTTTTGGTTAGAAGTTTTGTGCTGTAATTTCATTGCAAGTGGCTGCTATAATTAGAGGTTAAATTTGGCACCTACACTCTACTTATCTAATATTTTGCTAATTCATTTAAGCTATAACGTAAGAGGATAAAAAATGTGTTTTAGGCTTCCGTCATGTAATTATTACCTTTAATAAAAAACAAAAATGTTTACCCAATTAGTAAATAATGAAAACTAATTTCCTTTCAGTAGCTGGCAAGAGCTACAATAAAAAATTGTGCAATTTCTGTCTTACTTTTTTTTTTTAATTTACCTGCTCTACATGAGCAATTTTTTTCCCCTTCACTAAGTTTTGCAAGGACTTTTACACAAATAAACATCAAAATTCTATAATTACAAATTAGAATCACTGATTACATGTATTTACAGTAATTACATAATTAGAGACAATTACATTAATTATACAAACAATAGACTGTATTGAGTAGCAATGAAAAACAAGAACATTCTCATGTATAAAAACATGCTTTGAGCTAGAAAAAAAAGGATTTATCATTAGCATTGAAATGCAAGACTAAAGCACAGAGCAACACCGCTGTATTCTGCAACACAGAGCAACACCCTGTTCATTCAAGAACTAAAAACTCTTTAAATAGCTTCTTACAAAGATGATGCAGTATTTTGGGATACATATATCCCAAATAACATATGCATAACTAAAGAATACAAAATAGATGTGGAATACATCTTTTCACAAGCATCTCACTCCCATTTTCAAGAGCCCAATCTTGTGGCTGCACAAGCAGCTGAAGCTCATCATACCATGGGCAACCAATGTAAGGTGTGACCTAGCATGTGATAGTGCTTCCCTGTCTGAATGCTCCCACACTTGCTCTTGTGCTGGGGAGCTCACATATACAGGGTGCCACCTATTTTTATTTGTCATTGTTTGTTAGTTTTCTGTCAAACGGATTCAGCTCATTGTGTCCCAGAACAGGCAGAGTCAAACCTGCATCAGTCTCCTCCACACTGGTCACTGGGAGAAGTCCCTGAAGCAAGTGATTCCCAGAATCACACCTGTGTTTTTGCTCAGAGAGAATTAGTTCAAACCAAAAGAGACAACATCAGTAAATTAATAGGTATGCAACACTGATCAGGGGACCAGGAAATAGGACAAAGCAGGGAGACAAATGAATTGAGAGCCTAGTTGTTCCTACTATATTTATCAGAGTTGTAGTGACTATTTCTCTCTTCGTTACAGCTTTAATGTACAGAAACTTTGGCTAAGTTAAACTGCATATCTGCTTTTAGTTGAAAAATGAATTACCAAGACTGTTCGTTAGGTGAAGAAATACAGGAAATAGTGTGCTCTAGAGTGCTGAGGGTGAGGCAACCTTGGGTAAGACAATACAGGCAGCTGTTTTGTGAGTTTCAGTAAATCTGTGACATATATAGGGTGTGTCAGACAGGTGGAAAAGAATTCAGGCCAAAAATTGCCATATTAGATGGGCTAGACTCCTTTCACATCGTTAGACTCCTCTCACATCAAGAGCAGAAGCAGTTTTGTCAGTGTGATGCTAGGCTCAAGCTCTTACTTTGGGAAGCTAATACTGTTCTAAAGCTTCTGAGTTGCAGGACGTGTAGCTATGTTCAGTCTATGTTCTAGTCTAAGGACCAATGTTCTGGCATTCTTCTTTTACAAAGAGGCGTGCCAGGGGTACCGATGAAGAAATCACAAATTCTGAAGCTCAGATAGGCCAAGGAAGCAGAAAAGTACGTGCATCATGTGTAGTGGGCTCTCCAGAGCAAACTGGTTAGCAGTCCACTAAAAAGCTGAAAAGCAACATAGACAGGAGCAGTCAGTCACATACATAACAGCCCTTCCTCACTTAATTTAAGTTTTGATACAAAGTAAGCTCTCTAAATATTATTTGCTTATACTTGAAACATCTGATACCTAAGTCAAATTGTTGCTTAATATACATTCAGCACTGTTCTTGAACATAGACCCAAGGAAACATTATCAGAACGTCACCAAGTGACTCTAATGTCCACCTATAGTCACCTGTTTTTAAGTTTACTGCCATATGACAAAACCCTGGGGAAAAATAAATAAATAAATAAATATATAATGATCCTATGTTATAATACAAAAAAATATAATAAATTAGCAGGACAGCAGGACCACAGTTTGTTTCAGCTAATAGAATGTCTTTGTAACAATGATTTAAAACACAGTGAAGGTCTGTTAGTTCAATAAAAGGCCAAAGCTTCTGAGACCCACTAGCATACATCTTGCTCATTGCCTGCTCTAACCTTTATTCCTCAAATCCACAAAGAGTTGCAGGTAGAGCAATTACTGTTTAGAAATTCAGCTAGGGCAGTCTGACTTAAACTCTAATTATGTTGTTCTTATGCTACCTTTGTATTTCGAGAATGACAACACTGGTGAAGGTTTAATGAGCTGTGAATGACTATACAAAATGTATGGGATCACAAAACCTGCTTCTGGTAATTTACATGAACAGTTACATTTAAGTGCCAAGGTCTATGTCATGATCCATTGTTAATATACTCTCTATGTTCCTTCTTAAGATTGGTTGGAATACAATTATTTTCAAGTGACCAAGCTAAACCTCCCTGTTCTGGTTTTTCTCTATCTGAATCACTCATTGATACACATGGAGAAGCCTGGCTATGAATATTAACTCCCTATAGGTTTTAACATTTAAAATATTTCCTACTTTCCTACTTTCCACCTAACATGAGTGGTTGTGTTTCTTTTTTGTTTGTTTTGTTTTTAAAGAGAATATTCTAGATTTCTGTTTAACACAGTCACGCTCTGCCTGTGCATTTACAGACTGACAGTACTCCCTGCCAGAATATCTGCAGGCACATAGCACTGCTCACAAGCCTGACAGAAGCCCTTGAAGAATAAACCAATATATTGCCTTCCCTTGTGTGTTTTTTCCAACCACCCAGAATGCCATAGCTTTTATTCTTCATGTTTGCACATTGTAACAGAGAATAAGCTATTTCCTGAATGTAGGGGGTTTTGTTTGTTTGTTTTATGAAAACCAATGGTATTCTTTTAAAGTGTCAATATCAGATCTAACACTACTTACCTTAAAGTAATTTCAAAGCCTTGAAAATTACACATCAGAGGGACCTAGATTAACATAGTAATCCTTTAAGACAAGTCAGATAGCATCATCTCATTATTTGTAAGTATTCCCTACAAAGAGCTCTTCATGTTCTTTATATGCATTTTTACTTCTATGGCCACCTACAATGGCCATTAAAAAAAAAAATCCTATTATTCCTTATTATAAGAAATTTTCCATTTGTATCCTTTTGAGTGTCTCAGATCAGGAAATGAACTGACAACATGTATTCTCTAATTATATATACAATCACAAGCTACCATATAACCAGAAGCTACCTCCCACACAAACAAGGAAAACTGTAGGAAACAAAGAAAACAAAAACAGAATTGAAGAATGTTCTTTTTTTTTTTCCTTCAATGTGAACTATAAAATTTAGTTTCAATGTACCTGAAAATGCACTGTAGCAAAAAGAATTCCATCTTAGTCCTTTACATATAGATACATGGACTCTATTACTATTAGAAGATCTATTTTTTGCATCCTACAGAATGCTCAAAATTATTTAGATCACTGTAGTAACATATCTAAGGCTGTAATGCAGACATGGAAGATAGTCATGAAGACTGGAAAGAAAAACATGATTATTGCCACATCAAAAGGTGAAAAACAAAGATTCAGTATTTATTTATTTATTTATTTATTACTATTCTGGTTAAAGAACTACTAAAACAAATTACAGAGACATATAATAATTGCCTGGAGATGTCAAGCAAAGAATCTTGCCCTTGTTACAACCATCAGCTTCATAATTCAGCTTTTAACCTGAAATATTCCTACTAGTTCTACAGCACACCTGGTTAACATATGCTTCTGAAAAAACATTATCTAAAAAACAGCAATGACAGAAGTTTCATTTTGCAACAGAGAAAGGAAAGATACATCCAGTAAAGAAGAGAAAGAATTCTCTACAGCGTGGGTTGACTTGGATATGCAGAAGTGCTGTTGGGAATGCTATTCAATTTCTAAAAGTTAGCTCCAGTGGGTAAATCATTTCCCTTCTTCCTGCTTCATTTTTGTACTTTAATGTAATTTTGCTCAGTGACCTGGTTGGTCCAAATAACACATACATGAAAAATTAATTTTCTGTATGTGTTTTAAGTGTAAGAATTATTGTTTGCAAATAATCAATGTCAAGTGGTCAACTGCATTTGTTCACTAGCTGTTACAGAATTCTGTCTATACTGGGATTAACCCCAGCTTTAATTACCCTGTGCAGAGAGTTTGTTTACTTGCCAAAGCCACATATTCTCTAGCATCTTTTGCAAACTGAGCATGCAGATCAGTGAGAAAAGTCCAATTAAAATAATACCACAATGCAGCAGTAACAAGAGTAAGGTGACCTTCCATGGTGTTAAGTAAATAGTTTTGCCAGTGTGGGTATACTTGTTCCCAGAGAAGTATTTCATTATCATCATACTTTGAAAAATGATAACCATCCAGATGTATATGAAGCCAACTGTAGTGTGCTTTCTTTTCCACCTCAATAGATTTAAACAAGCAAACAAACAAAACCCACAAGTATAGGTTTATTCCCATTTTATGTTTTATATCTATCCATCTTTAAGCATTTCAGTAATTCAGGTAATGAATTCCCTATGCAAAATGTAGGAAAAATCATAAATATCAGACTGAAATTGCTTAACCAGGATAGCCAGTAGAAGACAGTAAGGGAAGGAGTGATTCTCCCTCAGCTACTGTCTTAACATTATCCATACCCTCTCATCTGGATTTGCAGTTCTCATCTGGAGCTAGGAGCCTGAAGCTGCACTGGTCATACAAAACCAATCTTCTAAAGCAACTGCCTCTTTATCCCACTATTGTATCATCCTTTGTTTAACAGAAATATTGCTCTTTTTTAACCCAGAAGATATCATTTGAATATTTACTGAACACATGGGATAGTAGATAAATAAGTAGATCGATTAGTCTAAAAAGGTCTTAAATTTTTGTTTCACTTCTCCTGAATAATGACAAGGAATAACAATTTATTTTGAGACACTATTCTGCAACAAACCTTCATTAATTAACAATCTAATGTAACAATAGTTCTGATTCCCTAAAGATCATTGCTATAGTATTTTCTTCACTGAAGCATTATTTATTCATACAGTAATTTTAGTTTATTTTCTTTTCAAATACAATGATTCATCAAAGACAAAGCATTTTCCAGATTAAAAAAAAAATATAGTCTTAAGGTTAATTACTAACAAAGAGCCACAAAATTGTCTCACATGCCACAGAATTTTCTATTCCAGACATATAATCAGGAGCAAACTGGCTCTCCTGTATCTCTTGTATCTTAGAATCTGTATCTCCTAATCTAGCATCTGCATTTCTTTCCTCACTCACCCCTAAAAAAATTCTAAACAAAACACTCCAAAATCAAATTCATGCTTCAATAAAGATTTTGAGAATTTTTAATATTCTTGAACTAGTAATGTTTAGGAGATGGACTTTGTGCTTAGTTTCCACATGCATAAAGATATCTTGTGAATATTCCACTTAATCTGTAGTCAAAAGGAATTACAGCATAATAACTACAGTTTTAAGACCTTTCAGACTTCATCAATAAATCTCTCTTTGATGCTATCTGAAGATGTGGAGAAGCTTGATCAATAATTAATGTTAATCATGTTCAGTCTTAATCAAGAACAGAACTACTACTCTTTTCAAAACCCAGTTCTGTTAGGTCAAAATCAAATTTAAATAAAGCTGTGTGTGCAGAAAAGAGTTGTTAATGCTACTATAATTAGTTTGTTTTAATACTGCGACTGCCAAATGCCCCTGTACCATTTGCAGACTACCCGATTATTACATTCATTGATTATTACATTCATTATTTGCACCTGCTGCAAGAAAAAGTTTGGCTGATCATGTACAGTACACATACATGATATTGTAGAGATGCGGGGATTCTCTTACCATTCCAAGCCTACTGAAAAAAATTGCCCAGAAATAGACAGATATTACCCAGAAGTCTGAACAGTTCTGAAGACAAAAACTGTCAATGGAAGATGCATCAAAGTCACTCACCTGTGTCCTGTCAAAAGCTACTTTTATATTTATGCTATGACTTTCCCTTAGCCTCCCAGGATCATTAGGTCACATCGCAGAGAATACCAATTTCATTTACTGCAAGTTATTAGGAAAATAAAAGTTTCTTCTTTAACTTGGGGATCAAAAAAGGTAAGTGCTACCCATTACTCCGCCTGATCTCTTGAGGGATGTCAAACTGAGCCTTTCTATTTCCTTCTACACTTGAAAGAGGAGGTCACAGAGTAAAAGTCAAATATTTAACAACCCTTCAAACAATGTATTCAGTGCCAAAAGACCTGAGTCAGGGAAAAGGGGTAAACGTTATGTGAACTGTGCTCTTTTGAGACTGCTCTCTTTCCATTCTAGTTCTGCTAGTAGGTGTCTATTTTCACACATTATAAATTAGGTAAATGTTAACCCATTCACACTGACAGCTGCCTATAATGGTATATTTCACACCTCATGTAAATAAAAGACGATATTTATTTTTAGACAGTATTTCTCATTCACACTAGCAAATGCCACTGGTCAAAGGACTGTTTCATACTATATTTTTAGCAAGAAGCAAGACAGTGATGAGTTCTTGAATTTTACCTGATTAGAACCAAAGATTTGCTTCTGAAAACTAAAAGCTTTATAATTTTAAAATGATAAAAACAGAAATTCTCCCCTGTAATGAGCCTACCTGGAGTGTTAATGTAGGAATTAATACTGCAACACATACCAATATTCTGAATGTCATCTGTTTGGATAGTTGCCTTGAGCTCACATGCATAAAATTAAACAAGTCTATAAAGATTTGTGATCTCGAGACCTTGTTAATGCAACCATTCCATAGCAGTCATATTTGACTGAAATCCAACAGTAAAAATAAGTCCTGTAAAAAAAAATAATAAATAAAAAAAAGACAAAAGCATAAAATGGAAATTCATGAGCAAGTATGTTGCCATGCACAATAAAGAATACAACTGATTAACTGCCTGGTAGTTTGTTATTGCTGTTTTGGTTTTGGTTATGTTTTGTTGTTTTTATCTTTTAAAGTAAATACAGAGAGAAATTTGCTCTGTATTTATTCTTAAGCATTCCTGATTGCTGCCAGATTCGGTCTAAAGTGCAGTCTCACATCATTGTATATTTGATTGACCATTTACTGTAATGCTGAATGACTGATCAATTGCCAGTTAAATTGCTCATTAAGAAAAAAAAAAAGTAAAAAAAAAAGTATAGGTTTAGAGAAACTCAGCTACTCCATTTTTCTCCCAATCATTTCCTTGGTCTATTAACAGACAGCTTTTGTCCTACTGTTCAATAGCACAAAGTTAGATTTGCCTTATTCTGTGTGGTGTAAAGCACTTAGGCAGTTTTAAAGTAAAAGTACTTTTTGAGAAGAGCTTCTTTAGCGTGCAAATGACAGTAATAACATACATCTTAAATGCTAAATTTCCATGTTAAAGCATCAATTCAATAATCTGCAATCTGTGAAAAAGCAAAGTTATTTTACCGTGGTTTTATTTGTTACAATGAACTGACTTCAATTCCCAGGAGGAAATATGCTTGCTATGAAATTTAAATTTAAAAATCTCACACTAATGGAAACTTCAATACACAGACAGAAATCTACTTAGTCAGCAACCACAAATAAGGACCACCATTTTCCTTCAATAACCTTTGCAACTTGTCTTCTAAGTTAAAAAGGCTTATTAAAGAATGCAAGAGGAAACACTTATGAAGGTGTAGCCTCTGATTTTTTTCTCCCTTCCACTCCAGCACTGAACAATGGAATCTGTGCACAAGAAAGCATCTGTCACCTCAGATGACCCCAAATTTTGTTCTTCATATGAAGCTTTTCTTTTTAATTCTTGACAAAGTGCAGGGGACATATATATAATTAATTCACACGAGCAGGTCTTCAGAACTGAGATATCAGTGACTCATGAAACACAGGTTAGCACTTGTGTGCATAAAAATCATAAAACTCATGGTTAGATTGATCACAGACCCATTTATAACATCATTGCATATTCTGTTTTTCTAGACAGATGGGTTTGCAGCACTTTGGCATCAAGCTGGAGGACCGTATGCCAAAAAAATAAAAGGTAGCTGTTTACTAAAGCTCAGAACCAATTTTTCCATCTTATAACATTGTTACCAGTCAAAGCTTGCTAAAGCCACTGTCAATTTATGTATCTTCATTCACAAACCACCAAAAGAACAGAATTACCACCCTAAACACATGCTCATGAAAACATGTCATTAAAAATCCTCACATGCCGCAGGAACCATGTTAATGCCGAGAAGTTGATCTAATAGAGAGGACTGAAGCAGTGGAGGTAGATATGAGGATGTAACTAGAGTCTGAAAACCTTTGGGAGGAAATCTACAAAGTTCTGAAACGCACAGAGAAGCAAGGAAACCATGATAAACTGGTAGATGTGAGGCAACATCCTGGCCAGAAACAAGCCTGGAGGAGCAGACAAAGGCAGTGTTCTTGTTCTTCCTGACAGCTGGAAACACGTGAATGTCACCCCCCATTTCTCCTCCACTGAGAGCAGGAGATGGAATATTGGTGAATCTGTTGGGCTAAGAAAATGAGGGAAGTAGTGTATCTCATCAGTTTTACTCCTACTGGCTAGGATTGCATTGTTTGCTGAACAGCATTTTAGAAAAGGACTGCTACTGTGTTCGCCCCCCCCCCCCCCCCCCCCCCGCCCCCATTATTTCAGTGCAGATGATAGAACTGCAATCTTCTGCAATTTTAAATAATTCAGTTCCTTAATACTAAAATAAAATGCCTCATGTGGGGCTATTAGATCAGAATATTAAAGGAGTGATTGTCACAATCTGCTTTCTTCTGTAGACAATCTTTCTTTTTCATTTGGGAAAGTATTTTTGCAATCTGTAATAGCATGAATCTCATTAGCAACAGGAAAGTAGAAAGGTGATAGGTCTGGGCCTGAGACACAGAACATTCTGGGCTGTGTGACTTTGGGGAAGGGGATTTTTTTATTTTGGAGGGGAAAAAAAAAACAACCTCATAATCAAGCAAAAAAAAAAAGGAGATTTGGTATCACATAGGAATTTTGTATATTGGCAGTTTTGCACAGAAAGTATATGGAACATGCAGATGAAATGATGAACAGTTTAACACAAAAAAAATCCCATTTATCACATGGCTGACACCAATACCTATGAGGACTCTCGAGGCAGGGACAATTTGCTTCCCTTTCCAGTTTGGAACTCCACCCCCAGTGGTATAGTTTTAACATGTAAAAGACCTTGTAGATACAATGTCAGTTCAATCTAACTTTTGAGAATTTTATTACAGTAATTGAAGATTTTTATTACAATTTTAAAAGGCAAGTTTCTGAATTTGCATTTTCATATGTTAAACATAACTCTAATCCTATTACCATTTTTCATCTTGGGTTTGACTTAGTTTGCCTGACAAAATTTCATCAAGTCTCTTTGAGAACAGAACTGATAATCTTTTCAAATTTATATTAATATAGTATGTTCAAAATTATATGAATATATGTTGCCATTTAATGGGAATGATGAAGATAAAATAACAAAGTTTAGAAATATAAGGTAGGATATAATGAACCTCAGTACCTCAATTATATTCATGCATACACTCATGCATAAACTCGTAAAAATCATACTGAGAGGAAAAATCTGAATTAACATGCTTATTCCTATATGATCTGAATCATAGAATGGTTTGGGTTGGAAGGGACCTTAAAGATCACTTAGTTCCAACCCACCTGCGTACACCTAGACTAGGTAGTTCAAGGCCCCATCCAACCTGGCAAAAACAGTACATATTTTTGATTCACATACAGGATTATGGCTTAGATAGTTAACATAAACCATATGCCATAATATTCTAAGTGTGGTGACTGGGAGAGTAACTAGACTCTTAATTTACAAGCATATATTATGTACACTGCCTAAACCAGCAGACAGAATTGCAAAGGAAAAAAGAAATCACCTGTGGTATACATATCACATTTATAAACAAAGATCTGGACTTTTTTTCATATGTAACTCTTTTTGTGAATCCCTGTTATTTAACTTTTGTGAACTGTATTACTGTAGCTAGTTGCTTATTAGAAATACATATTCGGTCTTGGATTTTTATTTCAGTTATTTCTCTGCTAGAACAACTAAAGTAATACATGAACATAGCTGAGGAAGCACTGGCCATCTGGAAAGATACTCAATCTGCTTGTAAATCCAAGCAGCCCTTCACAATAGTAGCCTGAACAGATGTTTACCTTTACAGATTTTTGCTCTTCCCTCATTTTGGGAAAGCTTTGTTTTGCTCAGAAAACTTCAGTTTGGTTCAGTTCAGAGTTTTTTTTTTTTTCACACGATTCTAGACACGGGAACCAAAATCACATTCCATGACATAGTAATAAAGATAAAATAAGCACACAAATCCTTACTGAGATCCAAAAAAATAACCTCCTTGTTGCTATAATAAAGAGAATAGCAGACAGAGTCAGGCACAGGCAGCACTCAGCAATTCTGCTCTAAAACTTTTTGAAAACCTTAAAGAGAAAAAGGAATAAATATGATTTTATTTATTGAAAAATCAAACAAACAAAAAACTAGGCTTCTAAAAAAACTAAAGAGCTTTTCAGATTTGACTCTGTCTTAAAAACAAAATGTATACCTACATTAATCACATTTCTCTCTTTCAATATATATTGAAAGTCTTTATTTGTAATTCATATAAAGAAATAATGTAAAACAAGTAAATTTCAAGAGGTGGATTTTACTAAGTCAACTAAATATTAGGCCTAAAAGCTATCACTGCCCCTTTAACATTTACGTGTAAGTCTTTCCCACAGTAAAATAGTCAACTACATCCCCACTGAAATATAAAGAATAGATTTAGTGGATACATTATAGCACACTACTCTGTTAATACACCTTTGCAGTAGCAAGCCAAATTAAATGCTGGACTAAGCAAGATCAATTCAGTTGTAGTCAGCAGAGATGCATCAGCCTACCTGTGATCACAAAACAATTTGCAAATGAAGAGCTGGCAATGTTGCTTAAATAGTGATGAATATTACCTGAATTTTTATTTTTCTTTTACATACACATTACTCTTGCATTAACTCCAAAAGAAAAATTTAAAGGAAGAGATTATTTTATTACCTAATTGAAAATAATGACTTTTAGGAGGTACGTATTCTAATGTCTTTGAGAGGTAACTCTGACAGTGATTGTAGGTTACAATAGGAGAAACTAAAACATGCCCTTCATTTCCAATCATTACATATATTGCTTCATCATGGCTTCATCACCAAAGGAAATAATTTGACAAAGATATTGAAGAGACTTAAGAGTGAAGTTCATAAAAGTGAAGCAGGTATGTGGAATATCAGTGTAAGAACTGGAATGATCCAATATGAATGCAGTAAGAGAAATGAAGGTCAACGGGTGTATGAACAAACATAAACTAAATCAAAGTTTCTTGGGCCATGGTGTTCTAGAGCAGAATCCCAGCATTTTTACACGGCAGAGTCAACATAAAGATCCTATCTGCTTCTGAGATGTTGCTTGATCAATTTATGTTACAATCCCTTACCTATGTCTGACTGCGCTAGCAGGAAACTGGATTCAGTCATGCAGGGTGTTCCTTCAAGTAGTCTTCCTGCTAAGAGATATAAATAATATCTTAAATGCTTGTATTGTTTAATTTAAAAATAAAAAATAAAAATTGGTGGAATGAATTTTCTGGTTAGCTGAAACTATTATGGTGGTATTGAGGGAAGGATGTTTTGCCAAGGTAGGTGTATAATTTGCAATGGCTGCAATTTGAGTGCACCTGGATGGAGATGCCCAAGGAACTCTGACAAGATTATCACAAAATGCATAGAAAGGAAATAGCTGCTTCAAATTGTGCAGGTACTTTTCAAACAATAACGTTTAGGCATAATCCTGAACAGATTAACACCAATACAGAACTAAGTAAAGCCACATTCTGCAATGGAATACAATTCCTCCTACATACAAACTAAACGATTTAGCAAAACCATTTAGAGCCACTCTGCTTTCATGGAAACATAATTTTGTTATCATTTTATGCACATATAAGTAAGCACAGACAAACTTGTGTCCAAACTATATGTCATTTCTGAATCCTGGTGCAAGACTAGGTTGTAACTGACTGTAATATTAAAAGCTCAGTTTGGCTACTGGGAGCAGTCAGCTAGACCAATAACTCAATTGTGAGTTCAGAGTCTAGAGGGTGGCAATGCACAGTTACATCTGGGAAAAGAAATATTTAAAGCTACACCTTAAATTTCCTGTTGTTGTATTTTTACTCAGGTATTTATTAATTTTCAATAGAAAATGAGTTGGATACTCTTGCACTTAAAAATGTCTCTAAGGTACTGAACTCTGATACAACAATGCATTGATTTTCATTAATTTTCAAAATATTTGAGATCTTTGCTCCAATGACATGCTGAAATCTTTCACATTTGTTATCAATGTCCAGGATGGGCCCTTCCATCTGTGATAATTTGCAATAACCATACAGAATTCTTAAGTATGAAGGAAATAGTAAAATTCAGATAATTGGTTCTTGCATTTGTAAATGAGTTAGAAAGTTAGGAAAAGAAAACAGTCTTTCTGATCCTAATCTGTTACTTTTATTAATAAGATTAAGAAGTTTCTTCATTTTATTAATAAAATGTAATTAAAAATAAAGTTGAAAAAAAATCACTATTTTTAATACCAGTGTGCTGGGAAGAACTGGAAATCCAACTATGAATGATGCAGAGATACTAAAATTTCACTTTATCACAAGATAGAAGTTCTGTTACTAAAAATTCAGCAATATTCTGACGTTTCTCACAAGTATCAGCTTGTGCAAAATATTAACTCATAGCTCATTACTTTTAGATTATACATTTTATTTTATTTTTATTTATTTATTTATTTTTAATATAAAATACTTTAAAGATCTGGTCTTATAATTTAATTTAGTCCTCTTCTAAAATGCCATATTATTAGGTTGGATTATATCAGTATTTAACTTGGATCTTAACAAATGTATTTTTAATTAATCACACTGTTGTTTTTTTCCCCAATGAACTTCAACGGTTTATCTAAAACACTAATCCAAAGGCTTCCATGTCATATCATAAAGTTAATAACCTTGCTAAATACTTATTTGCTGACAGAACAAACTGTACTCATTTGCAGAATGTGAAGAATTCAGAATTTGAAAGAAAAAAGATCGAATTCAGAATTTGAAAGAAAAAAGATCTTTAACAAGGTGTAAAGCACAATTTCTGAAAAATACCTCATCACCTAGCTACATTTAGACAATAGCCTTCCCTCCTCTAAAAACAGTCTAATTAAATACAGCTGGAGATAGCACAAAAGAATTTCATTAATTAATTGGCAACCTGCTGACACTAATTAAGCTATGAAAATTCAACTCCCTCACACCAGATTTTAAACATTAGTCAGTTACATTTGTTGGGAAGTTTGCCTTGCGTCTCTAACACAATCAAAAGAGAGAAAAATGAACCTTGTGGTTAACATGTGTGGGAACAAAATGACCTATTATTGGAAAAATTAGATATTAAACTTTGCACTGATACGGAAAGGAAATTGTGCTACAGAAGCTCTTGCTGATAGATTTTTTTATGAGTGGGATTAAGAGCTTCACAACTACGGCCTCCTCACAATGTAGAAAAGGATCCCAAAACACTAATAGCACAGTGGAGGGTAATTACCTTTATTTACATTCCCTGCAATACCTTGTGTAAGGTGCTGCAAAGCTTCCCTTCACTGCAGCTGGTTGTGTAGTGGTTCCCCAATCAAGATTTCATGCAGTAACTAAAAGGAAACACATAAACTCTTTAACCCATATTCTAAATCTCATCTAAGATATCAAATGAGACCTCACTTGAAATTTTAACTGTTAATTACACTGTAACAAAGGGGATTTATTACTGCACGTCTTGTGGTCTACTGCCAGTGAGTGGTACTGCTATTATCTGAGTGAACGTTAATGAATGTCATGTGGTGTGTGTTCTTTCCCTTTCCAAAACCCTAAGTCCATCTCATAACACGAGTAAGGTTTCAACAGCATGTACTAACCCTGATGTACACCCACATTGTTTTTATTTTGTAGCGTGTTTTTTTTTTTTTTTTGGTTTAGATCGTTAATAAACGTTGTCTACATTTTAAAAATCCCAATCTTTATCATGCTGTAGGGACTATAGGAATCAATAAACAACTCCTTTACTTTAAAGTGCCCTCTTGTGTCAGCCAGGAACGTGGCAGTCTCATTTTAATAAATGGCTTATTTGTTAAATGCATAATCTAAAATAATAAAAATAATTAAAATTAGGAGTCTAGAAAGATATTTGTTCATATTCTCCCTCCAAACACATGCTCATTATTCTGACGTATGAGCTTCATATTGAGATTGGTACTCAATGTAAAGCCAAATACAATTCAGAATTTCTGTACAGGTTAAGAATAGCTATGACTCTCAAGAGTGACTGGTGAGATCTGAAGAACTACATGACTGTGTCCTTAAATGCTTTCTTGCTGTGGTTGAACTATCTCAAGTGGAAAAAGGTATGCATATGCTTAAAAACTTTTTGAACTCTAGCCAACAAGGAATAATCAGTCACTGAAAAACAATGGAAATCCTACTGCCTCAGTCATTGCTATACAGTGCTAAATATCAGCTAGAGAGGAACATGCTCGCTACCTTTCAGTCTCTTTACAATCTGTTAATTATAATACACAAAATACAGTCAAAAAAATGTGTTTTCCATTAAGGGCAGAAATGAATTATCTTAACCAATGTACCATTCCTAGTTTTTTTATATATATATATATTTTTTTTTTCCCCAGTCATAATTGTAATATTTTATCCTGAGATTAGCGTATGTTTGACAATACTTTTGATAATGCCATTGATTAATAGCAGAGCTAAAGTAATTTAGCCTGGCTAGCATCCCACAGTGTTCACATCTAACATTCCATTTTTCAGCCTATCTCATGTTATGCCACTTTAGACACATCTTCAAAATGCTGTGGAGTTAGCAAAGCCACGTTGGTACAAGAGGATGTTGAGATCCCCTGCACCAGAACCTACCTGAAAGATTTACTCAGGTACAAGCAACCAAGATCAGATGCAATAAGATTATTCTAGACACTGAGCCTCAGATTGAGACATTTGATTATTTTTCAAAACAGATTCAACACTCTAATTTTAAAGGTATGTTTTTGAAAAAATAATTATGTATGTAGTAATAGTCAAAAGGGAAGAATTAAGGGAGAATGGCTTTATTGCAAGTGAAGACTGAACTATTTTGAACCTTTGAAAACCTGGAAATACTTTCTTAGAAACCCAGCACTGAATTAAATATTCTGCTAAAACAAACACATTTTAGGCCAATGTTCTGTGGCTGTGGATGTGTTGTTAGGATCTAAGCTCTCTTTACAGCATTTGAGGAATATATATATATATATATATGTCTCAGCACATTGTAGCAAACCACTGTTATGAGGCAGTTAAAATGTATCTTCAAGAATGGCATCTCCTAGAACAAATCAGCAGGCTCTTCAAGGATGTTCCCTTTTAAAGAAACAAACAAAGAAACAAATAGTTGAGACTTGGCCAGCTGGAAGTCCGCAAAGGGAGATGCCCAGAAGCCCTGTTCTCCTGTCAGATAGTGGATCTCAGTGGAATAGCAGAGAAAAATTTGAAAGGATACTGCCCCATGAGAGCTAGGAGGAAGATGAGTTTAATGCAGTACTTTGTCTCACTGAGAGGACAGCTCTCTTAATAACATAGGGATGACTTCCAGGCAGGATGGTCACTTCTAACAGTACTATTTTATTTTTTTTTTCATAAAACCACCAAAATAATAAAGGAAAGGAAGAGAATGCAGAAAATGGAAGCAATATCTTGTTTTAAAAATGGTCTTTTTCACTCAATTTTAATTAAAATAAAGGGTGCAGTAGCCCACATATAAGTAAATACTAATAGCTAAAAGTAGCAAGGTCTTCTAGTCTGGACTGAATCCTTCAGTTGTTATCAAGACAACAAAGTGAAAGCTGAGACAATGAAAGTTATTGTGACAATAGAAAGGAAAAAGGTTCAAGCCATGCCTGGGGCATGAAACAGAGAGTAAAAGTTAAAGGAAAAAATCATGAAAGATGCATGACTATCAGATTCATATGTATTACAGTTAAGTGCATTCATTAAATGATCATAAGGAATATATGGCATAAAAATGAAAGAGAAGAGCACAATCTCTAATAGAACCTGATAATTTCCATGTATGAAAAGCACCAGACCATGGCAACTACTTAAACTAAGATCACTAAATCTTACATTCCATCCTCCAGTGCAAGCAATGTTTAAGGAAAAGAATATCACACAGTAAATAATACAAGTAACAAAAGGAAATACCAGATTTAACTTTTAAGGCTCCACTGCAGCAGTACAAAATGAAGCATTCATTTGTTTTGAAGCCAGCGTGAAATTATCGTATCATTTTGAGAAGTACATTGGTTCTGAACATATATATCCCTAGCCTCTTGAAAATACGTATCCTAGTAAATGAGCTGTACTGTTTTGACCAGGTCATTTGATATTTGAAGATTTTTATGTTCCACTGTGTTTTATATAATCTGGTTGTATTATTTCACATAGTTATAACATATCCTTTGGCCAAGGTTTTGACACCTCTGCATGAAATTATGTTTAACACCTCGTCAGTTGGTATACATATGCTAATCATTGCTGTTTAGCACCTGTTTTCTCCCTTCCTGCTGTTCAGGCACAACACACAAGTACCACAGCTCTCAGTCTTTACAGTATTTGCAGAGCATTCCACCGCTTTGAACAGCTAATCAGATTTATCTTTTGAAAATATAGCAGAGAAGATCCTGTCCCCCACCTCAGGTAAACCAGTTGAAGTACTGAAGTAACAATTTATGTATAAATACGGGGTGGAGATGGGGACGGCAACATGACACAACACTTTATTGGTGATATATTAAAAGAGAGCATGTCAGCTACAGAGAATGGGAAGGAGCTAGCTGTTGGTGCAGGAAACTCACTTTACCAGCTCCAAAACTTCCTCGTGATCATTGTTCACCACGTTCTATATCATACAAGCACTGGTGCTCTGTGCTGACCTATTAGACTTGTTAAATAAGCATACTTCATAATAAAATAATCCACAGATTAAACACAATCCACTGATTCCCATGAGTCTGCTATCAAGGAATTCAGCCATTGGTACTCTGTGTCCCTGGCATTAACATATGTGATGAAGGTGACAAGGAACGCTTGAATGCCTGTTTCCATGGCTCTGTCTTGACTCCTCAGTGTGTTCACCGACCTCACAACTCAGCCTCTCCCATCATCTCAGTAATGTTATCAGTTTTCTTCTTGGAAGGTAAATGAAGAATTTGAGCACATGGAGAGAACACTTGTTAGAAATTCTTACAACAATTTATGCAGATCCTTTGTTCACATAATTTTAAGGATAAATTAGAAGAGATTATAGAACTTCAGAGTAAAAGTATTGTGTTTTTTCTTGATCGTGCCCTTTCCTTCAAAACATGAAGGGAAGGCCTGCCTTCTGGAAGTGAAAATGAAATGAGAGATAGAGAACCCTTACTGCGATAAATAATTATAACTGTCATCCAAGAATATACTGAATGACTTTAGTATGAATAATCCTCATGAATATTTTCATGATATGTACTTGAATACTACCACTGAAATATTTGTTGATAAAAAAAAAAAAGTGGTGTGTCAAGGCTAAGCAATATAGTTGGAAACAAGCAAACAAACAAAAATGTCTGTGTGGGAGAAAAAAAAGAAAACAACAGGAAAAATCTGCACACAGACAAGGGCTCAAAACAGCTGATCATCATACATTAATCAAATGCATTTCAATGCATTGAACAAGTCAGTTACTGCATGGGTATTTATTGCCATAAGCAATGAAACAGGCTGCTCAGAGAGGTTGTGGATGGTTTTAAAAACCAAACTGAATGAAGTCCTGAGCTCACAGCTGACCCTGTTTAGGTCAGCCGAGATGACCTCCTGAGGTCCCTTGTAACCTGAGTTACCCTTTGATCCTATGATCTTAACATATAACAATTTCTGACTTCCCTTTGTTTTAGTTTTCCTATTCATTCTTTTTGTGTTTTACAAATTAATGTTAAATCAGAATTCAAAAGCACAGTACAGCATTTTGCATTGTGTCCACTCCGTGATCAAGTAAAATAAAATACATCTTTTATTGTACTAGTGACAATATACACTATCGTCTCCCAAAGACATTGAACTGGACAAATCTCTGGGGGTTAGCTGCCAGGTGTCTGAGAATCTATATACTCTGGTCAAACATAAAAATACTAGCAAGAGCAGTGCACGTGCCTTTTGCAATAGCAAGTTCATCAGAAATGTAAATAATGGCCATCCCTAATTTAAAATACTAAAATGTCCTCAAATTAATTTTAACAGGTAAATACCAACTATGGAACTGGAATTTATCATATGGCAAACTCTTGCCAAAATAGAATTACACACTGTGCCCTTGAGAGATTTTCACATTGTTATTTTTATTAGTCAGGACAATAGCATGCCTGCTTCAGACATTAGAATATTTCAAAATTCAGAGCAAAAGAACATCAGTGCTTCAGGCACTACTGCTTGAGCTTTCAGGATAACCTGAAGCATAATTTGGCTTCATGTTGTAAGCAGGTCTAGAGCCAAATTCAGCATTCCCTGCTGAAGCAGTCTACATATCGTATGTAGCTGTAGCACAGAAATGTATAAATGAACAGAAATTTGACCATTTTAATATGAAGTACAGAATACATTGCATAAAGCTTTCCAGCTCCTTGACATTGAAAATAATGGTATCTGACAGCTCTAAGGTTAAGTAACCACTCATTCAGCACAGCATCGTTTATCTGCCAACAGTATGTGTCTCTTGTTGTTACTTCAAAGAAAAAATTCAATAAAAATTTAAATAAAAACAGTTCTGTCAGTATAAAGCTTTAATATTTTACACTGTATTCAATTTCTTTCCTTTGTAAAGTGCTTTCATACTTCCCAAACTTGTCCTGCAGTACACAATTCTCATTATTTAAAAGAAAGACACCGTGAATCACCTTTAAACACCTACATGTTTACTAAAACACTAACATTTATTTCTAATAGACATCACTTTAAAACCAGCGTCACTAAGTACTGTGGAATGCTTAATTCTATGTAGATTGAGAGAGCTTTAAGAATATATACGTTAAGTACTTCAGCATCATTGCATATAAGCAGGTTATGTGGTTAAGTATTTGTGATTCAGAATATAACATTAATGGTTTCACTTCTAAGGAATGTTTTCCTTCATGCATATGAAGTATACAATAGTCCTTAATTCCATGTGCTCTTTCATACAGTACATTTGTTGTTACAAACTGCAGTGAGCTATAAATAAACTTTGGAAAATGTTTAACAAAGGATTCATTTATTCAAGACAATGCCATCTCTATATATTTTACTTTACCCACCCACATATTTTATGAATCTAACAATTACATACTGCAGTATTCAATGCTTATGTCAGACGTGTCAAAGTTGCTAGATACAAGAAATCCAACACTGTTTATAAGAGAGATTTTATGTCTCTTCTGTAAGTGCATATGTCAAGGTATAGTCTTTCCATTTTAAGCTATCTCCCATGTATATTTTAATAATAAAATGATTAATCTATTTAGAATCATTCTAAACTATGTAATTCAGATATGGAGTGTAAAAACTTTCAGGAGAAAAAGAGAAGTTAGCCACTGGCCAGATGTAACTGATTCAGATTATAATAGCTTCAATAAAAACATTTTTTTTTAAATTTGATTACACACCCTAAAACCAAAATTACCAATCTGCCAAAGCCAATATGTTCATATAAAGAAAAGACTGTAAAATACGATCATAACTACATTCATATAAACAGATTCATATTTGATTTTAAACGTTTCTTCTAGGCAGAAATATTATCATCTTTTCTATCCTAGTCAGAAGTTTATAACCATACTACAAATTAGAGCACTAAAATTTTGTGGAGAAGATTATGATAAAATTTTCATTACATATTAACTTTACTGGGCAAAATATAGGGATTAAAATAGTATCAGAAATCATCTATTATCTTATTTAAGTATCTTTATGACTTTGAATGATAGTTGCTCCACATTTTGCTGAAATGCTTTATATGATTTTAAGTCATAAACCTCTGCAACTATCTTCTTTATAAGTGTTACTATAAAGTTCTACAATAAACTATGTAATAAGTGTTTAAATCAAACCAATAATATTAAATCTGTTCTTTCAATAATAAAGTTCATACAGCTGAGAGCTGCTCATTGTTTATTTAGCTTAAACTAACACCTGAAATTGTTTCCTTGTAACTTCAGTTCATTCTTTATCTTTCTTTTCTTTGAAGAAAAAATGTAGCTGCACCATCTCACTCCTGTATGTTGCACTGTTCTTTGGTGATAAATCTCCCTGTATCATCCAATTTCATTACCAGTTATAAGCCCAGGTAGTAAACACAGAAGTTTAGCTGAAAGCATGCTCCTATACTTGCAGGGGTGTTGGAGTTAGATGATCTTTAAGGTCTCTTCCAACCCAAGCCATTCTACGATTCTGTGCATAACACCACTAAAAATAATCTATCTGAAATCCCCAGACAACCTAAATATGATCTCAGACATCCATTACACACTGTTTATTACATTGATTTTTATTTGTTAGACTGCTTAGCTGCTATCCTGACAACTGGTTATATGTCCCTGCCTGATGGGAAAAAATAAAAAATATACTCTGAAGTAAACCATGTTGAAATATAATCCACTAACACAGAAACACGTTCAAAGTTATTATTTCTTAAATTACTTCAGAAATACCTCTGCAGTACATCCTCTACATATACATTTTCGAATGACCCTTCCATTATATTCAGAAACATATATGGGTTTAGCTGAATGCTCTGCTACTGGACCCTCTAAGAACAGGCCACCTTCTGAAAAGCATAAGCAGAAAGGCAAAGTAGATACAAAACAAAGAAACAAGTGAACAAAACTTATTTACTGGGGCAATTTCAGATGATGGTTCAAGAGATTTCATTGCCGGAACTTCAACAAAAACAAGACATTTCTAGAACAAAGATAAGATGACACAAAAAGGAAGTAACATGGATTTAGAGAAGGGCAAGAGCAATCCATATTTTTCAGTAGGCTGCTATCTTATAGCCTGGCTCAAATGCAATTCTGTGGGCAGTCTGTAGTTCAGTCTAAGCCATGAAAGGTCTGACACAACTAATACTGAGAAAGAAGGTGTTGCAGCCTGTAGAAGTGAAGGGTTAGAATTGAAGCAGTCACTGACTGCAGCTATGCTAGCTTTAAGGCTCACTTTTCACAGCAGGACAGGATCAGAACAATACAGTGTTTAAAACAGAATAGAACAGAGCTTAGAATATTTTAGTCCCCCTTGGAAAGTACTCTAATGAGGCAGTCTATCTATAACATCTACTTCTGAGCAACAGGCACACTGAAGAGCTTTGCTTAGTCCCACAAGTCAAAAGACAGGAACAATCTCCTGCTCAAAAAGCCTGTAGAATTTTTGTAGTGAAAGTGAAGAAGAAAATTAACTGATGTGGCAGAAATGAAGTTCAGTTTTGCAAGTCCAAGATGGGATAGTAGACCCCCATTTCCTGTGCGCATATATACAATGTATACAATATACAAAATATTGTTTCATTATTTACTAATACTACACACAAAAGTAAGAAATCTTCCTGTGCAACTGTAACCATGCAATCAATGAAAGCCCAACAGTTAATCAACTGTAGCTTCATTGGTGATTACTTTATGTAAGGGCAGCCTTCTTCAGGTCCTTGATTTAAAATCATGAAGTAAATTCAATGCAACATGAGGCAGCCAGAAAAGCGTTGTCTGCTACCTAAAAATTTTGTGAGTAAAAATGTGTGAGTACACATTTGAAAGTTACCTATCTGACATACTAAAAAAAAGCCTGCTGCTAATAATCACCATGAATGTAGCAGAGGATTTGATAGAATACCAGAAATTTATTGTAATCAAAATGTGTTTTTCAAATAAATAAATAAAAACACTTTTAATATTTGTGGAACTCTAGTAAAACAGCAACTGGTAAATCCAAGCTTTCAACCAGTACAAAAACAATGAGTGGCTTGCTGAATTTTCCATTAATTAGATATTGATATACATTATTGATATACTTTAGATAGACATTATATATTTTTTAATTCATAAAAGTTTCATTATTTCAGACAAGTTTAGATGAAAATATAATTCCCTCTGAAATTCAAAGGCATTTCTCAAATAAACAGAGTTCGTCTAAAAAATTCTCAGTGCTCAAAAGCATTGAAAGCTATGGACATTAATTCATAGAATCATAGAAACACAAGGTTGGAAAGGACCTACAAGATCATCTAGTCCAACTGTCCTCCCATCACCAGTACTACCCACTAAGCTACTAAATCATATCTCGGAATTCCAAATAGTGGCTTTCATACTTGCCCCATAACAATGCAAAGTTATTTTTATTTATTTATTTATTTTGTAGTTCAGTGAAAGTGTAGGTCAATTTTTAACTCACTCATTGTTAAAACAAACTTTAAAAAAAAAAAACAACGTAAGAGAAGAGAAAAGATGGAAACAGCAGTGGAACAATGCTGCTTTGTTCAAAGAAAAATCTGCCAGAGGAAGAAAAAGCAATCCTAAAACTATTGGACAAAAACAATGGCGCAACTAGAGCTGAAGAAGCAGGCCTCTCTCTTCAAAGCTTCTCTAGATTTTCATTAATTAATTTGGACATATTGCAAAAAAGCATATTTAAAAAGCATGGTAATAGATGATCTACAGAGCTAAATAGCAAAGTCAAATAGATACAGGAGTCTGTTTTTCCTACCTAACTCAATGTCTCAGTTTCCATTTTACTGCCTTTTCCACTCTGTATCACACTTCTTCTGTGGTATATAACAATCCTTGGCTAAAATAAAAGAATAAAAATTAATTTTGCTTCAAAAGGAAAAAAAAAAAGATGAACAGTACAAAACATGTAACTTGAACCTGTCGATTCCAATGATAGGGTTTTATTGACCTGTTAGATGTATGTATTATGGGAATTAGAAAAAAACTTGTTCATCAACTACAAAGACAATTACTAACAACAACAACAAAAATTCTAAATGCTCTATTTTGTCCTTAATTCTATGACTCGTTATGCCATTTTATGTCAAGACTAGAGAAAAAAAAAAACCACTCCTGAGCACCTGTCATTTTGCATAGGCTGCTATTACACTACTATGAAAGCAAAGTTATTTAAATAGTTGGCCTTGTTCAGAGAAAAAGATTTTACAGTTAAGAAATTTCTTCATTGTAACATGCAAAAATACAGTATTAAAAAACTTAATTTCTGGTAGTAGTATGCACATACTTACTTTTACAGACTAAGGAATAAAAACTGTAATCAACAAGATTACTCTTATTGATTACAAGAATATATCTAAACATTTATAATATCCCATGACATAAACCACAAGATCTTTAAATGAAACAGATGAGTGGAATTTAACTTTTATTAGTATTTTTTATTTTCTGTCTTCTGTAATATAGTTACACTGTTGTTAGGTGTGCTTAACAGATCCACTTAAAAAGAAAATGCTATCTGTTCTCCCTTGTATTTGCTAGAAGGGAAAGAACAGGAAAGTCACAGGTCATGGAAACACACTTTGCTATATGTCCAAGTACCCTTCTTAAAACTTACCTTAGAATTACCTACATGTACCACTTTATCACAGCTGAAGATAAGGAATAACATTGTTTTTATAGAAATTGGAAAAATAAAATAAATTAAAATTGTTATCTTTTAACAAGATCGAGAAGGCAGCCTAACTGCTACTTCAGAGTCATATTAACCACTTTAATATAAGCTCTGTTCTTCTGATTGTCTTCATCAGTAAGGTCACCTGACAAGAACCAGCCCTCACTTGTGACCATTCCTTCTTCCCTCCTCTTCTGGATGCTACTTTAGTTATCAGCTTGTAATAGTTCCACCCACCCCAGTGTTAAAGCTTAGACAAAATGTATTTAAATGTTAAATTTTAAAAAATCTATTAATCTTGGCATTTACATGTTATTTGCTTGCTTTCAAAGAGTAGAAGTAGATGATGAGACAGCACACAGGAATCAATAAACCCCAGGAAAACCTGTTAACATTACAGCTGATAACAGAACTCCAATAAATTGAAAGGTGTTAGGAGTGGTCCCCTGATTTCTATAGTTCAAAACCTTTTTCCATTAACGTTGGTGAAAGTCTCACTTTTAACTTCACCAGAAGCAGAAACAAATGAAAGTCTGATCGTCTGTTCAACCTTTACATGTCAGCTAAATAAAAGGTATTGCAGCATGCAATTGCATGAAGCAGTAATATTCATTAAAATGAAGAATTTTTTCCCCCAAGTACTAGAGAACAATAGATACTTGCTAACAGAAAAGGAAATATTTTATGAAACAAGGTATAGAAGCACCATTTTCACTTGAAACAATATGGACTAAATCATTCAATCACAATTTATATCTAGAAGAGAAACTTCAGACAGATTAAAAAAAAAAAAAAAAAAGAGCTTGTCCAACAAACACATTTCTGAATAAGCTGAAGCCGTAAACTATGATCATCATTCACAGAGCAATAGCTCCGAGGTCCAGTAATTCTAGGAGTGACAGGCAGGCATGGGAGTCCCTGTAAGTACTGTTACAGCCAAGGTATTGGGCTGGAATTACAAACTTCTCGGTAACAATTTTGATTCCAATCACAGCTTATGGCCCTGAGGAAATCACTTCATTACTATCTCCTTTTTTTTTTTTTTTTTTTTTTTCCATTTATGTAAGGAGGAGGATGTACATTTTCCTATAAACCTATTTCAGAGAGGTAGTGGGCAATTACTTATGACTTTCTAAAAATTTCTGAGGTAACAAATCTCTCTTTTGCTCAAGTCTTGTATTTTAAAAAGCCTGCATTTTTCATAGATCTACCTCTAAACAGTTCATGGCACTAGAAAAAACTTACCTAAGTTTTGACTGTACTTCCAGACTGAAATACAAGTGACCTAAGAAAGTAAAAATGGAATATATCAATACCAAACATTGACCCTCATTGTGCCAGGGGATAATTTTCAGAGCAATAATGATGTTGATGTATTGCAGGACCACTGCAATTAACACAATTGAAATCTCCTAACCTAGCAAGTATTTCTACACTAAGAAGTTGTATATATGCATAAATATATATGTCTCCCACATGAGCCTATCAATGATTTTTTGGCTTATTTTTGGTACACATATATTTCTATTTCATGTTTTATATTATATAAACAGACATATGCATGGAAACTTGACGAGGTCAAGAGAGATTCCAGCCAGCAAATTCTGACATAGTGCTTTTTATTTTACTTCACACTACCCATCATTTTTATTTTTTATCCTAAATATAATTTTTTTTTTTTTTCCAAAAGCTGACAATAAGCAGGAACTGTAATGAAACACTATTACACTGGGAATTATCCATCAAAATTCAAGTATATAACTGTGGGGTTGAGAACTGTAGATTCTGTACACAGCCAACAATAACATGCAGAAATGGCAGAATACGATCCATCTAAGATCACTACCACACCCTGGACATGACTCTCTCTTTGTATTGGATACATGGACAACTGGGAGAATTCTGGGCCCTCATACTCTTACTCTAGAATTAATCTTCCAATCTGTTTCTACATATGACCACATGTAGATATGGCAGAGGAAATCTGGCCAGTATCAAGAGCAGAAAGCTCTCAGAAGCTAAGCACTTGTAGATCTACCCAGAATTTGAATTGTGTATCATCCAGAAATCCTGAATGCTTCAGGTATAAGCAGCTATATTTCATATTGTAGTTTATCTTCTTTTTTTACATGTGTGCTGGGTCTGGCTGGGATGGAGTTAACTGTCCCTGCAGCAGCCCATACCGTGCTGTGCTCTGCACTTGTAGCTAGAACAGCATTGGTATCACACCAGTGTTGTGTCTAGTGTTGTGTCTATTGTTGCACAATACTGGCACCGCATCAGGACTCCCTCCAAGCCCCCAGGAGCGAGCAGGATGGGGGTGGGCAAGTGATGGGGAGGGGACATCACCAGGGCAGCTGACCTAAACCAACCAAAGGGATATTCCATGCCAAATGATGTCACACTCACCAATAAAAGGTGGGAAAGGGGAAGGAGAGGGGTGGAGCTCTCGTGGAAGTGTCTGTCCTCCTGAACAACCGCTATGTGCATTGAGGCCCTGCTTCCCAGGATGTGACCGAACATTGCTCATTGATGGAAAGTAGATAGTAACTGCTTTTTCTCTCTCTGTGCTTCTGAGCGGCCTTTGCTTTTTTTTCTCTCTCTCTCTCTTTTTTTTTTTTTTTTCCCATCTTCCTTTTCCTTTTAATTAAATCATCCTTATCTCAAACCTTGATCTCTTTGTGTCGTATTTTCTCCCCCTTCCTCTTTGAGGAGAGGGAGTGAGAGAGCAGCCGTGGTGGAACTTGGCTGCCCACCTGAGTAAAACCACCACAACATGTACCTCTAAAAATGCATCATACCTTTAAAAATGCATCATATTGTGATTATTCCTACACTGACTGAAAAGAAGATGAAAATAAAGCCCGTAATATTTTTTTCCACTATATTAGGCATATATATAGCATATATAATTATATACTAATAATGTTTATTATTCTTTTGTTTTAGAAATCATAGTCTTTCTCTATTAGCAACTATAGAAGGCTACTTCAGTCAACAGCGAATGACTTGAGAAACTGAAAAGCACTTACTTTGTTCCCCAAGGAAACCAAAAGCTTCAGATCCCTATTTTTAACATGCTCTAGGCTTGAGAAATTGAGACATTGTCTTAAATGGCTGCACTGTATGTACTGCAATTCCACTGGGTCATTCTTTATTTAAATTCTCATCAAGGGAGGCTTGGGTAACATTACATTTGCAATATACTTCTCCAAATTCTGTATTTTGAAATCCAACTATAAACCTATAGCAGCTCTTTCATCAACTCAAAAATGCCAGACAGAATGCTTGCTTGGCAGCCACATATGAGTCCTTTGGAATGTTTACAGACAAAAATCCTCTACCTTGACTAAAAAAATAAAGGGAATTATACCCACAGCTTTGTTCTGAAGATTTAAACATAATACAGCTGGAACAGAAAGTTAATGGTAAGTCAATGTTGTCTGACACAACTTCATGTACAATATTTTGACCCATTGACCTTTTGAGGATAAAGTACCTCCATTCAAATTGTAGAAATCTCAAGAGAGAAAACCACAGTGTTTTTGTTTTTTTTTTTTAATTATATTTTTCATGCACTCCAACACAAAGGGACAAAAACAATACATCTAGAAAAGGCAATAATAAATAAAATTTAAAAATACATACAGCTATACAGTTGAATATGAGCTAGCAGTGTGCCCTGGCAGCTGGAAGGGCCAACCGTATCAACCATGGCATTGCTAGTCGGTCAAGGGAAGTGATTGTCCTGCTCTACTCTGCGCTGGTATGGCCTCACTGTGAGTACTGTGTGCAGTTCTGGGCACCACAATACAAAAAGGACGTGAAACTATTCGAGAGTGTCTAGAGAAGGGTTACTAAGATGGTGAAGGGCCTAGATGGGAAGATTTACGAGGAGTGGCTGATATCACTTGGTTTGTTCAGCCTGGAAAAGAGAAGGCTGAGGGGAGACCTCACCATGGTCTACAGCTTCCTCATGAGGGGGAGCGGAGGGGCAGGCGCCAATCTGTTCTGCCTGGTGACCAGTGATAGGACCCGAAGGAATGGATTCAAGCTGCGACAGGGAAGGTTCAGGTTGGATATCAGGAAAAGGTTCTTCACCAAGAGGGTGGTCGCACACGGGAATAGGCTCCCCAGGGACGTAGTCATGGCATCAAGACTGTTGGAATTTAAGAAAAGTTTGTAATATGCTCTCAGTCATATGGTCTGAATTTTTGGATAGACCTGTGTGGTGCCAGGATTTGGACTCGATGTCACAAGTCCAGAGTTCCAACTCGGGATATACATACAACTATGGTTCTGTAATTCTATACATAAAAGTTATTAAAAGATGCATTTTCTACAGAATTAGGGCTAGATATTGACCAACCTGGGGTTCTCTGGCCCCAAAGATTCAAAACAAAATGTAAATTTCCCTTTTTGATTGTAATATGTAGGTTTTCATTTTGCTTACATGAAAGATCCTGTTGTATACCCCTGTTCCTACTTCTTCCAAAATGAAGAAACATTGAATATGTACATGAAGAAACTTGTTTGAGCTGAGGCAGTATACTTTCTGCTAAAATTTTCTTATTGTAAAAATGTTTTTGGAAACTCCATCACAGAGATTATCTGATCATATATTTCATTATTTTGCATTTTTCTTACCAAATTTATTCAGCTTTCTGAAATATTTTAAAGTGAGGAAAGCCACGGGATGGCTTATTCCACGTTACACACAAGGGGAGCCACATCGCTCTGAAATCACAGTTGCCTCACTATCATTCTTACTTCCATGTTACTTTCTATTTACCACCACTAATATTGTTGTGGAAATCATATCCAATACATATACTTCAGGAAATTAAAGAAGCAGCCCCACCGAATACCAGGCAAATCTTCATAATGTTCTCTTGTTTTACTCTAATGAATAAACAAGAGAGAAAAGAGTTTCAGACATGCTAAGTGCCTTTGGCTGCATAAGTACTACACTGCCCCAAATCCTTCCACGTGGTTCCCTTCCCCCCCAAAACAAACAAACAAAACAAAACAAAACAAATCAGTAAAATCTTCAAGCCGTCATGTCATCAGTTAATTGCTTTAAACTGTCCTCATTTTCAAGAAGTTCTGAACAACCCAAAGGAGGTCCTATCTCTTAACCTGATTTTTCACCTTAACCTAATGAAAGAGAGTCACAAGGAACTATTGACAGTTGTGTCTAAAATAAATCAATGTTTCATTTAAGACAGGAATTTTTCCTTCTTTACTCCAACCTTCAAGAGTACAAACAATAAGGAAAAAAACTGCCCTGCATATATCAATCCTAGGCAAAATTTCCCTAGCCATGCTTCCTATTTCCAGAAAGTTCATAAACTTGTACTGGAGTTTGGGCTAGTTTCATTAATGAAATACATATATTCAGCTCAGGATGACAGTGTATTGGGTCAGAATACACACCTGAAATTGCTCTATAGGTATTATTGAGTCATCTTCTATCAATGTTAAAGGAAAGATGTTCATTCTCATATTGGTAACCCTTGCTGCAGTAGTCTGTTTACTGATACCATGGTATCTTTGAAGTGCCACAGCACAGAGTTGCATAAAGGAAACTGAGAATTCCTGAGAAAAAAGCTTATCAAAGTTCCCATCATTCACCCTGTCATATTTCAGGTGAATATGCTAAATTCCAGAAAAAGTCTATTGCAAGGTGAGTTTACAGTTTTTTTCTTTTAGATTTACTCTACTTTACATAAGCAACTAAGAGATTGAAGCCAGGTCTCACATTCTAGATAACTCCACTAATTAAGCAAGTTAGATCTACATATCAGAATTCTGCCTATGAACTGCTGAGTATGAGATTATTTAGAATAAGGTCAGCTGCTAGGAGGCAATGAGATTCTTTCTCCTCAGAATGGCTGATATAGCTCAGTGCCTAATTAGGACGTTGTCTTTAAACTTGAAAGAAACAGCTGCAGGTCTTTCATACAGGCAGAGCAGAACCTTGGTGACTAGAAACTGGACTCCAGAACATTCTCTCTCATATTTTCTCATCTTCTGGGAAAGAAAATACATAAAATTCTGATATAGAGACAGAAGTGCTTCCCAACACTTTTTGCATATGATAATATACACAAAATAAGTTCTTCTTAAATAAGTTTATGAAATCCTTACTATAGGACTCCTCATATGTACTATCCATCAAGAATCCTTATCTATAACTACCCACAACTAGTGGGTGAGGTAGCTAGATCTTTGGTTTTAAGGTACTTGCCTAGGTCTGACTTGTCACCTAATGCTCCGGAATGAAGATCGCAGCTAGAAGTCTTTATCTTCTGGTTCAATGGGACTTCTTGCAATAACGCTGACGCCTCCCTTTGTGTGAGATGGAACGTTTTTAATGATTGGTATAAGACTGTATGAGAAATTGCACAATAGTTTCACCTTGCATTATGCTGTATACAGATAACTATGTTATACTATATTCACTTTATATTCAGTATTTAAAATACCAGTTTGTGTAGTTAACTCTTAATTTTATGTTCTGCAAATTATATAATGTTTTTTTTTTTCACTTACCAGAGATTTCTAAACAGGAAAATAAAAATACATGTATCAGTCTAAATCATGCTAACATATATGCCAATCTGTTAAATTGAATTAATGTTCTATCAAAAAACTATCACATAAAGAGACACAAAACATGGTGCAGAATTAAAATCTGCAAAGACAGCTGCAGTTATACTCAGACTATACTTTAATTTTATTTTTTACTTTTGTATGCATGCATGCACTATGTGTAATCTTAGAAATTTATTGTTTAGTCTCACTAATATTAGTCAAAATAATTAAAATTCCAAATAAAAATCATAATAAAAATGCCATTTTAGAGTTTCCCACTTTACTACCAAAGAGGAACAAATAAATGAGATTTTTCAAGACAGACTGAAATAGGATTTCTGTAGCATATGATAAATAATAATTTTAATCTCTCGTTAGGAAAAAAAAAATCCTGCTCATTTATACACTTAATTCCATTAACTGCTACAATTTAGCTACTGGATACCCCAATCTCAAAAATTCAGAACCAAACCTCCTGTCACAAAACGCTCATATTCACAGCATCCTCACAGAGAAAAGAACTGACTGATTGAAGCAGTTCAATGATCAGGGATGTCTACGCCAATGAACTCCAAATATGGTATTAAAGGCTGTTTTTCCTAATAACAAAAATATTAGAATAAATATTTTAATACAAATACATATCTCAGGAGAAAACTTTTAAAATGTTTTTTAAAAGTGAAGACACACTTTCTTTATAAAACACCAAGTAGCTCTGATCTGTTTTTCAGTTGTCTTTCTTTTTTCTTTCTTTTTTTTTCTTTCTTTCTTTCTTTCTTTCTTTTCTTTCTTTCTTTTCTTTCTTTCTTTCTTTCTTTCGTCTTTGAGAAAACGTTCTTTCTTTTGTCTTTGAGAAAACTTACTAGTTAGAATTTTATTGAAAAGGGTGTTTATTTACTTGGAGTTTGTTAAGGAAGGACTTAACAAAGGAATTTTGTTAAGTTAAGGAAAGAAAATTCTAGTTATATTAAGAATACAAAAAAGAGGAAAAGAGGAGAGGGCAGGGCAGGGCAGGGCAGGGCAGGGCAGGGCTGGAGAGGCTCCACAAAATAACCACATACTAAAAGTATAATGGATGTAAAACTTAAAGGAGGAATTAGAAGCTCTACATCGTTTATCATTTAGGTAACTCCTGTGAGTATCTGGCTGTCACTCAGTCTTCATCAAAACCTAGCATATTAAACAACAGGTATAGAAAATGACAGAGATGTTCAAGTAATATTCAAGTAGGCAAAATATTCACATGAGATGCAGATCTATTTTCAAGTCCATGCACTAGTCAGTGCTACACAATATATGCACATTGGCTATGCTGAACCCTCTTTTACCCGCTTTTTCTGTTTGCTTGGGAGAAGGAGGATATTGGTTTGAGGATTTTTTTTTTTAAATTTTAACAAATTTCATAGAACAGGAAAATGGTGTTCTTCTGAATCCTACCTGATATATTTTCAAAATTAATTACTTATGCATTTCACAACAGAATTTCAACTATTTATTTTCAGAAACACATTAAGAAAAATCATTAACCTTATGGACAAAATCCACACTAAACTGCAAATTCCAAAATCCATAAGCCAATAAATGTACATTCAACACTATTCCTTGGAAAAATGGCATAAAGTAGTATCAGACTCATTCCCGTGGTACATCTCTTTCCACAGTCAGCTGCTATCTTTTGATAAGTCATTAGGAGGGATGACATGTGTATCCTGGCACAACTAGATCCTAGGGAAAAGTTGACAGATGTTATAGTATAAATCAGTTCTGATGCACATTGCGTTGCCTCCAGAGGCATCTTCTGGTCTTCTACAAAAGGTTACTGAACCATATATAATATAAAAATGCAGATACAATTGTAAGGAATAAATGTAAGGTTCTGCTCTACCCCACTTAGAAAGTCTAATGTATGAATAATGTTCCATCTGCGCAATGGTCAAATGTGACTGAAATTGATTTTAGATGTACCACATGGAGCAGCACAGACCTTAACAAGCTTAGTGACATGGGGGACCTTGTCAGGAATCTGTACAAAATTCATGATACAAGAAATTTGTATAAATGAGAATCTGGGACAGCGAAGAATGGGGTTATATTACAGGAAACTTTTGTAGCAAGTAATCAAAATGAATCACATACTGAGTGCATTTTCAAATAGAATACAACAAACTTTAGTCACATTAAATTCATAATAAACATGTGAAACATGTCAAATATGCAGCTACATATCCTGACCATTAACTTTTCTGGATGCATGAGTAATATCCGAGCAATGGGAAGAAAACAGTCTTCTGCTAACCTGTTTAGCCAGTAAGAATTTTTTGCCTGCAGTCTTAATCCTTTCACCACCTGCCTTAGTCAACATCAGGGAAGTAAAACCCACCTGCATCCCTGATATTCCAGGATTGCTCTAGGCTTCCTCCCTCATTTCACTCCTGTAATGCTAGACAACGATCCAATGACAACTAACAATTCTGCAGAGGAAAGAAAGAAGAGCTGAAGTAATAACATCCCACACTTTCCTCTTCTAATAGGAAATGCTCCATGACACTGCAATGCTGGAGGGATTTGATGTATAGAGAATTGCTGTAGCCTCTTGACTCTCAGTCATGCTTTTCCTTGTGTAATTCTGAAATCATTCTAAGCAGCCATTTTAAACAAAGCAACAGGAAGAACTTGTGTTTGATCAGTATTTGACAGGAGATAAAGTATGTTACAGCAGCACTTCAGTAATATTTTGCACATATTGCAAATATGTGCAATGGCAGTAAATGTCATTTTACTCTCCTCACTCTGATTCATGCTTTCTTCACATCTTGAAGGCTAGCTTAATTCTCATTATCAGGTTCATTTGGATTCAGCATAACATGAACAACCTGGTGAAAACACTCAACAAATATATCTGGGGGAAAAAAAATCAGGATGTTTTCAACAGTTTGCCATTCCTTAAAATACACAGTTTTCTTATAAATATTCTACCACATTTATTGTTGTATTGTAAAAATAATGATAATGGTAATAAAAATGTTTTTTGTTTTGTTTTGTTTTTTAGTTTTGAAAATAAGCCACAAACATTTTTGATAAGGTTATATCAAAGTAATGAGTTTAAACCATTAATAACAAGCAAATATATCTTATCTTACTAACAGTATTTCCAAACTTCTAAGTTTTTTAAGATGAATTTGTTCTTAGTCTTTCATTAATCTTTGTAAAGATTACGGATTTAAAATCTGCTGACAGAATGAAAAAGGCTGTAAGCTAAGTATTGTAAATTTCTGAAATGCCCTGTGCCAGATCTGGTGCCTTTATTCATTAGAAGCTCAGGACCAAGAGCAATATTTGAACAAGCACTTACTAATACTTTTACCTTTCAATCTGACCTATTATTTTCATCAATATGTAAATAATGTTGATGATATTTACCTCTGCATGTATTCATGCACTCTGTTCAACTCTTTTCCAGAATACCAAATAATTCACGAGCTCTTTAAATACTCCATAGCAGTCAAACAACTAACAGACAGGAACCATCATACCTGATGAGGCAATAGTGTTATCTTCATTTTATAGATGGGTAAATGAGACAGAGATACAACAAGGTTCCCTTCAAACTAGGATGTCCAATGTAAAATATTTAGGGATACAATTTTCAGACTACTTAACTATACACAGCACCTCTGCCAATTAACCAATGGGTTTCCAAGTTAAGAAAATTTAAAGAGAAAAGGATGAAGAAATGTGATGAAGGTTTAAATAAAATGAGATGAAACCCTGGCTCAGCTATATGTCTGAGAAGTGAGATAGCAAGGCCAAAAGTGACAAAGTTTGAGAAGAGGTTTAGCACAAGCCAGAGTGTAAGTATATTCAGAAAATCAAGTCCCCAAAACAACAGTTTTGGTTTCAATAAGTAGTTATTCTTCCTGATCTAGTTTACTCTTTTACATTTAAAAAACAAAAAACAACCAACCAAACAAAACAAAATGAAACAAAACAAAACAAAACAAAACAAACAAAAAAATCAACACAGAGTTTTGATGTTCTTCTAAGTAGATTCACAAAATATGTCTGAACCCTCATGTGCTATTTGGGAAGACATTTAGGCACCACAAATTCATGAATTAAAAAGGTCTGTCAGTCACCAATTTAGTGCCATGATTTATCCCTATATGTTGCACTGGCATTAAGAGCCACATAATACTTTGCTTTGAAAGAAAACAAGAGTAGCATTGTTCAAATCAGGTTTAAATTTATACATTGATTCCATAACGTCTCAAGCTGCTTTCTCTAACTCACTTCATAGAATTTAAAGACAAGCAACTGAAATAAAAGTGAATATAACAAAATCAGTTTTCTTCCTACCATCAGTCATTTCAATTTTCACAGACAGAAAACAGAAATATTTCAAATAGTGATTCACCCAGTCTTCTTTTCTGGATTTTGATGTACTTTGTTTGCATTACTTTAAATGCATCACACTTTAAAGTGTTTAGGGATTGTATTCCCTGGCATATAAAAATTCTTCTATATAGACTTTTACAGAGGGGACTGCAGCAGCTTGAACGATGGAAGCTAATAACATAAACACAGCATGATTATGATTTTATGCACAGAAACTTGGCAAGAGTGTTTTAGTGGAATGTGGCTATGCTAATACTCCCTCCTGTGAATAGCTCCTTTTCACTGCATAATCAAGATCTCCATACAGTGATCTGAGATGCCTTTCACAGAGCTGCTTTAAAAAATGAAATTATCTTCATTATTATTAATTTTATGAAAACAAATTGCCTTGGAGTTTAGTGCTAATTACTGTCCCTGTCAGATAACCCAATGAGAGGAGGTGTAGAAATTTACGCAACAAAATCGCAAAGATACAAGTCACAACCTTGCAAAGTAACAAAATGACTTGTAATAAGCATAACAGAAACCTTATGCTAAAATGTCTCTAGTTGCATTGCCTCACAACAGAATGCAATACAGGACATATTTCCACTTATATCTTAAACTCCAATACTACTACTTTCATGTTCAGAGAAAACTTCAAAATAAATTGTACACATTTTATACTGTATTTTACAAGTCGTCAACAAACATAGAATGGTTCACATGGAGTCCACATCTGAATTTCGGCATGTATGGGCTTTTTGTTTTCTTGTTTTGTAAATAAGAAGTTTTTATTTGAAGTCTTAATGAAACAAGTATTAAAAAGCACTTATGAAAAAACATTATGCTTTGGAAGTTTCTGCGCTGATTTCATTTATAGATGAAGGGTTCAGGAACAAGGAAAAACTCACTAAGCTTGATTCCTGTTATCACTTAAGAGCAGGCCAGATAAACTTTTGGATTAAATTTAAGATACTTCAGTGTAAAATCACCTGTCAAGTGTTCAACTACTGGCTTAGGGAACTCCAAGACAGTATTGTGTTACATGTCACTACATGATGGTAGCAACGCACAAAATAGGATCTTTGACACAGCCTGAAGTTCCCGCAACTCAGAACACCCTTTGGGGGATTCTTGTATAAAATTGAGTCCCAAGACACTTGGAGCAGTAACCTAAAGAGTCTTGCTTGATGAGGCTGAAAGACACACAATAGGTTATGGAAAGCTGCAGTACTAATAACAGTTCATCTCAAAAACTAGCAGTTTTGAAAAAGACTAGTTTTATTCTCTGACCATAAAATTGAGAAGAGGAAGTAGCTAGAAATACCTGAAAAACATGCCCCACAAAATCCTAATTCATGCTGTTTCATTCAAAGAGGGGTCCAAAGGCCGTCTGCATTAGAAGAGGTGAATGTGGAAAATCCTACTGCTTTTAATGCCTTTCTATAAACTAGAGTCAGCAGAACTAAGTAATATGATGTAACATTTCCTACATAGTTTAATAACTGCTAGGTAAGAGAAATAAAAGTTTAAAGAAGGAAATAGTTTTCTCCATTCTTTTTCCTCTATTCCCCATTCAACCAAGGATGCATTAGCTAAAGCTGTTCAATAAATCTTAGGGCTTGATTAAGTAAAAGTATTACGGAGCAAGAAAGAAACAAAACATCACTGTTTGGGTGCTGATGTTAATATTATGCAAAATCAAGCCAAATGCAGCACAAGTCAACAAACTATATGAAAATAGTTTGGAAATTTAAAACATGGATTTGAGAGCAAAGATTACAAAAAAAAAGAAGTCTAGATTTGATGAAAGCTGAGGTATAAAAAATATTTAAAAATAATATTAGTATTTGATTAAAAATGAATCCATACTTCACTGGCACATGCAGGCTAGCCTAGGAGTAAAATAAAATAAAATAAAATAAAATAAAATAAAATAAAATAAATCATATATTTTATCTTGTGCAACTTTTTTAATTGCTAGTTAAAAACTGCAAGTTCTATTATGAGATAATAATTTCTTGAACACAACAAAGGAAAGGTAAACTGTGAATCTATCAGAGTATGCTTTTAATCTTGGGTTTCACATGCACAGGACGTAGTCATAAGAAAAAATTTCCTTTACATTTTTCAGAATATACAGAGGACATGAAAGCTTTGCATTGACGAATGTGAGCATGCCAAGTGTTACCACTTACACTACACGGTATTGCATGTTACACTGGACACCCTTGAGATGTCCACCGTTTAGATTGAAGATGAAGAACTTGTAGACCTGCAGAACCAACACCCTCCTAATTCTTTATTGTGTTTTTGTTGGTGGTTGGTTGGTGTTTTTTGTTTGTTTTAAACCTAAAGGACTTATTTAAGCTACTAGAAGCAGTGAACATTTCAAGGGGGAAAAAATAATGCAAAGCACTTTACAGATACCTAATTAAATAAATATATAGAATATTTAATTTTTCTCACATGTTGAGAAAACAAATTTGAGGTTTCATTAGAGATGAAATATCAGGCAAAATAACATAAACATTGCATCCATCACAGCCTCATTCAGTTAATTAAATTCAGAGGCTCAGCTGAGTAATTTAATTAGTAGTACTGGACATATTTTCAAATTGTATGGAAGCAGGAGTTTTCAAAAATTTATCCTCCTTTCTTGGAACTCAGAAATACATTTCACTGTTTGATTTTAAATGGCCACGCACATAAATTTTCCCAATGAACCATGAATAACAGTTTGTTACAATAACAAAGCTATGATTAACAGTTGGCTAAATAGAAGTGGAACAGGGCTAGCACATGTTAACTGCACCTTATTATTGGAAAATGTTGGCTTGATGGAGTTATAGTAAATTATTTATTTTTTAAAAATCTCAAATGTAGATCTCCTGTCCAAGCACTTTTTATTTCCAGATGAGTTAAGGCTGTATTTGAACTCACTCACAGTATTCCCAGGTGACTTCATGAAATCATGGAGATTATTTTTTATCTAGCATGGAAGCTGTACTTACGACCTCAACAACAACAAAAAAAAAATTGATTTTGTTTTTCTTAGAAGGAGGAACTGGTGGTGGACATTACTCATTATTCTGTTAACTGAGATTTTGTTATTTTGTAAAATATAACTTCTGGAGAACCAGAGAAATCAAAGCAAACTTTTCTATGCTCAGATCAGCAAGGTCTGTTCAACAAGTTTCTAACAAAACCTTCTGCTAGGCTTTTTTTTTTTTTCTTTTCTTTTTCCTAGTGTTGTGTTCTCTGATAGCTCAGGTTGTGTACCACACTTGTTCCTGTGTTTACCTTTAAATCTGCCTTCTCTCCTCTAGCTCACAACAGCTTAATACATACCAATTTTTTTCACTGTTAAAATAAAATAAAAAAAAAAAAACTTTTCTAAAATTCTTCAAGTAGTGAAAGGCTAGGGAATGTCCCCAAAGTTTCATTTTTCAACCTTGGTTTACCTCCTAGGCACCATTAAATACAGTTGAGTTTTAATAGCATGCTAAGATCCCACTTTTTCATTGAGCATGTTACTGGGAAGTCATTCACCCAACTGAAGGAACAGCACTCTGCAATCTGACTGCCCTGTTTTTAGTTGGTAGCAAGTAGAGGATTGTAAAAAACAGTGCATAGATTTGCATTTCAGGTAGCAGAATACTGGCCACAGCCATGGAGTTCCTTGGTTTGTTTATCAGATCAGGCAGAGATGTATCACCATGTGGATTTTTTTTTCAGTCTAATACAGTTGATACAGCAGCTGATAAAATGGGGAATTTATTGTTTACATAATCTCAAATTCTGGGCACTTGCTGTTGCTAACTTTCCTCACCTATAATTTAGCTATAACAAGGTAATTAGTATTTCTTTATAGACAGAAAGTGAAGTGGCACTGCATTAGACTGCCGGCATGAGAGCTCAACCTGAAATCACCATGTTCTACTTTTTCCAGTAGAACATCTGTGAAGTATAATTATAATTAAGCACTTTTTTTGGAATATTAATTTTTCTAATGACACTGATGTAATGTCCTAGGAAACACTGAATCAGTTCTGTTTCAAAGTACTGTATTATTTAAGAGCTTTGCCAGATGTTCTAATCATTTCACTTGGATGTTTCCACCAGGAAAACAGTTGCTGAGACTTGTGAATCTCCTGTCTTTGCCAACTGTCAAGGAAACAATTTCATCCCCAAACAGGAGGGGAAATCTGTAACAATCTCTTAAATAAATAAATAAATAAATAAATAAAAGTGATGTTTCAGAAACATTTGTATTGCTGCTGGTTTATAAAAGATTTTGCCGAGAACAAAGGAATTACTGTAATCATGGGCTACAATGAGCACTTCTGTGCTTTCAGTCAACTTAGCTTTCTATTTTCCTATTAGATCATGCAGGAGAAATTCAACACAGTCTGTTTCACTGTTATAACTGAACTTTTTTGAGGACCATATCCCTAACTGATAGATACATCATTGTATCTTTATTGACTTGAGTGATCACATGGCAGAACAGAGCTTCTAAGGATCTAGGATGTGATCTCTCTCTAAACAATTTTTGTAATAGTAGTGAGAGACTGTAAAGAAGTACTCCAACTGAAACACATTTTACAATTATTCATTCCAACAGTCACAGAGTATTGAATGTAAATTCACTTGTACTACTTCATAGCTGCACTATCTTAAATGAAATGTCTATGAAATGTCTTACTGTTGTTTATTTATAAAGATGAATAAAAGAGAGGCCTTTGTATCAAGGAGATTCAATAGTGACAATGAATGACTAAAATATCAAACTACAGCCTCAGTAAGAATCCTATTTCTTGACATATATGTTATGAAATAGTTCTTTCAAAGTAACTTATAGAAAAATTGCTGTATACACCAGTAAGTAAGTAGTTGATCTCATAATGTGTCATGTGCATTTCAATAATTTAATTCCTTCACATACATTATTTTCAGCAAGAATATAGATTTTAAGGATTGGGTTTCAATTTATAAGTCTGAATAAGTGTAAAAGAAAATTAAGAGATTTGGGAAACGTGACTGAAGGCTGAACCAGAAGACCTCCAGATGTCCCTTTCCAACCTCCACCGTCCTTTGACTGTGAATGAGTGGCTCATTTATCTGGAGACAGAGAGGTAAAAGCGCTTATTGTCAGGATTGTTTTCACAAAAACAAAGACGAATTCAGGAGTAGGCCAAGATGTGCTTGGGCTTTGGTGGAATGATCTTTTTATGAAATTATGTTTCAAGTTCATGTATAGATAAAGATGCTTGATTACAAAAGGTAAAAACCTGTCTTTATTTATTTATTTATGTGTTGCCAAGTTGTACTTTATACGATATTAACCTGTACAGAAATAATTTTAATCAGCATGCAGTAACCAAGGTGAGTTTGGCTAGCTTCATGAAAATCTGGATCAAATTACTCTGCTAGTACTGTAATAACAGCAAATAGAAAATGAAATGTGCCAACATTTTTCTGTGCCAACTACTTACACAACCGACAAACATGTTTTGTATGAGTCCTAAGGTACAAGATGACACAAATCTTTTCATAATTATATTCTGTTCATAAGGGTTAGTTCGCTCTGGACAAATAACCTCAATCAGAGTACAAGTTAAATAATTAAATTTTAATGTATAAAATTCTTCTAGATCTAATTTTTACATAGAATCAAAGTATACAATAACACATTTAAAATAGAAGACACTTTATTCTAAATATTTTTCTTTTTTCTTATATACCTTGATCAAAATTTCATAATAAATTGGTCTGAGACTGATAATACTTATATAGAAATGAGTTAGTGAAAGCAAACTTCAAAGGAGGCCATGGTAGGAAAAGCAAAGGAAGTAGTTTATCACCAGACTCATTAACAGATGGTATTAGCATGTGTATCAAAAATAACAAGGAAAAAATAGATCAGAAATGTATTTTTTTAAAGGTGGCCAGTGTTTCTAATATTAATTTACATGTTACAAGAAAAAAGTGAAAAATATAATCCATAACAAATGCAGTGAAACATTGAGAAAACTGAAAGTTTTATCCAAATTTTCGCAGATGTTACACCTGTCCCTCTTTTGCAGATTATTTGCAGACAGAAAATAAAAATAATAAAAAAAAAGTTAAAAAAATTATCTCCATGTGACTATAGACTTTCAAAAATATTTGTAGTAAACATAAAACTCAGAGTAAAGGAGGAAAAATAAAAGTTTGATGTTCAGAAAAAGGATATGCACTTTGCCAGAAAGACATTATTTTTGAATCAATCCAATAAAGTTTTAATTACTTGGACAAAGCAGAATACTTTCATTGGAAAATAAAGAAAGATGTCCTACTTAATAGTCACATGTGCATTTTGATTCATGAGGTAATTAGGTAACAGTGCCATACTAGGACCTTGTTAATTGTCCTTGAATGTTTCTGTGGTAGCTACATATACTTTAAGTAACTGGATACAAAGTATCAGTAATCATTGAAAAAAGGTGGTTTTCAAAAATAAGTGGTCAACACAATTTGGGAAGTATAAAAAAGCAAGTCCTAGCATGGCAAAAAGGAGGAGCACTGATTTCTCTGTTTTAAATACATAGCTAGCAACATGGTCCTTTTCTAAAATGTTCTCTTCATTATGTCCACAGAGTTTGCTAAAGACAATAATACAAACGTGAAGCAAACCCATAGATCATTTTAAGACAACTATGAGAAAAAAATGGTATTTAGAAGTGCCTATTTTCCTGCCAGAACTTGTTCTTGCTATGTTTTTATTATTATTATTATTATCATTATTATTATTATTATTAATTTGCATTTCTGTAATAAATGATACTAAAATTATTTATCTCACTAAGTGAAATATCTAATATAATGAATACACATTTAGCAATGGCGTGGTAACAGAACATTAAAAAATTAGCAAAATTTCCTGAAAAAATAAGAACTAATTATATGATGTACACATACTTTTCTTCCAGAATTTTATCACAATAACTCAGCAGAATAAATCAATTCCTAAAACAATGAAGCATTAACTAAAATTAATGAAGAAATAACTGATCAAAGTTTTAAAAAGGCTACCCATCTAGCAAAATGGGTGTTAACAATGAACCAAGAACGGCAATATGTTAGGCAATTAATATCACAATACGACTGGTTCATTTTGGCTTGGCTAGTTGTTTAAGAAATAATGGAGAGTGGCAGACTTTTTTTTTTTTGTCTTATTTTGTTACTGGAAGTTTTAATTCAACAATAGAACACTAGGCAGTTCTTCTCAAGTGTTAACAAACCTGTGCCCTCTTGCCAGCTGATGAATAAAGAAGAAAATTAATCCCATTACCTCCACTAACGATACATACGTCAACTAGTAACTCCAAACTAATGAGGACATGAAAAATATCAAGGTTTTGAGAGCTGTCTTTTTTAAGTAGACTTGTGTTCTATACTGTTGCCATAATTTTTGAGCTGGTCTGTGATATTACAAGCTTACAAGCTATATTATCGGAATTTATTTTCCAATGACTGATTTGCAGAAATTCACAGAATTACCAGCAAGGCTGGGCACCAAACCTGCAGATCCATGATTTCAGTTCTCTGTAACCACTTTGGGGAACTTACAGATGCCATCACATCAACAAAAACAAGTGGTAGTGTATTTTATTTCAAGAAGGAAACTGAGCATATAGTGCACTCACTTCCACACACAGCAAAGGTTCACTTTAATGGGCTCACCACATTCTGATTTCCATAATTTATTCTGTTATCAAGTGGCTGAAGTTTAAACTTACATTGCATATTTAGTCTAAATCAAATACTAGTGGCTTCACCATTTCATCAAGACTGGCATAAATCAAGCTGAGGAACACAGAAGTTTCCACAAACAGTGGAAACTGTTTTCATCCAAGGCTTGGACTACAAAAAAGGAACATAATTCAGGCATGAATTCTAATTCTCCACAAAACCCCTTATTATTAATGTTACCTTGCCAGTGGATTAGATTCATCATCAAACTTTGCCACTATAGTCAACAACACTCACTATCCGAAATGCATCTTACTCTTTAGTTGAACATCAAAGTGAGGAAAACCGAGTAAATTCTAATTATAAACAATCAGAAGGAGCAAGATTACTTGTTAAATATGCTTCATTTTAAAATATCTTTCCCTTTTGGGGAGGATTCATATCCTCAGATCCTTCTGTTCATCTCACTTTCTATGCAAGTTCTCTCAAAAGTGCTACTGCACTTAGCTGAGGTCACCATATATGAACATACTTGAATAGCAGAAAAGCACAAAGGCTGAAAAAACAACAAAGGTTGCTCTAGAAATCCTAAAAAGATACATCTATTTTTGTACCTAAAGTGTTATTAATTTTTCTTATTCTGTCAGGAATATATGCAAATTGAATATCTTTTAAAAAACATTTTATGTAAATGTTAGATAACCATAAATAGCACTGCATCCTGTCTTCTGTGACACTATTCTCAAAAAGTGGCATCATGGTGCACTTTTTTAATCTCATGCATTATTAAAGACTGAGATGTAGAGCATTCTAAGGGATTCCACTGACAAATGATAACCCTAATAATAAGGAGCTAACACCTAGTTACATACCATAGCAATCAGAAATCTAATTTCACATATGAATCAGTACAGTGTTCCTTACATTTATTACTACCTATTTTAACTCTAAAGATATGGAGTTTTATAACTTCTCTTTGTGTTATCCAAATTTCCCAAAGCAATAGTACATTTTGTACCACAAAAGCTGATAAATGACATCTATTTACTGATGACAGTGCTACTGATCTATGTCTGCTTTAAAAACCAAACTGTTAATTTTATACTTCACATGAGGCAGGCTCCACTGATAAAGCTTTGCAAGACTGCCAGTAAAATACATTTGGTTTTGGATATTGCAAGCTATAAACAAGATAATTTGTTTCTCCTGATATCTATTCTATTCAGTACACTTTTTGTTTCCTTTTGGTTAACTATACCAATATACACTGTGTTGGTCTTTTTTTTTTTTGTCTTTTTTTTTTTTTTTTTCAGCTGAGAAGTAAAAGTATGGATAAAGCAGTATGTCTGGGGGAATATTAGCTAGGAAAGTATCTCTGAGTACAGTTCAACATTATCAAATTTGTATTGATTTTGAATTGTCAGAAGAAACAAACACACAAGATGTCTTTCTCTTGCCTTCTGTTTTCATTACTTAATATACTAGACTTACTGACAATTTTCTAATGTGCTTACTTGTTTCCATCATGTTTTTAGGCACACAACAAGCATCTGCTAGACTTTTTTTAAGGCAAACATAATGAAAACGACAACTGGAATGTGCAAACGATAATTCTTGTTTATTAAATAAAGTTTGTTGAAATTATTTAAAATAAGTTGTCTTAAACTTTGAGTTAAGCAGAAAATATTTTTAAAATTCTGTGATCTTTTAACTGCTATTCTCTTTTACTTCAAGTGTAAAAGTGGTGTTTTCCTTGGTGAAAGTATCAGCTTGTCCACCACTGGTGGATGTTCCACAAACAATTTGTTCAAGATACAATGTACTTCAGTGATGATTGCTTCAAAGAAGTATATATAGTTTTATGTATATTTGATCTCCTACTGATCTGCAAACACTGCCAGTGGGGGTGCTGATTACTACAAGGCTGAGAATTCAGTGCCATTTATTTCGTCCATTAACATTAAATAGATAAATAAAACATTTGCTAGCACTCTTTGTTGGATTTCAGTTTATTCTCTATAATAATCCACAGAAGACCCCTTTTTTATTCTTATTTCAGTACCACAGAGCTTACTTTTTCATGCATGAATAAAAAAGTTAATATTATTTCAGTGATTCAGTTATTTTCTTTAAATAATGTTTGTTTCAGAATATGGAAGCTGATATTGCGATTCAAATGAAAAGATAAGAAAAATGTAAGTACTAAGGATGACAAATTTAAAATACTGGCATGTTGGGCTGAATAAGCAACTTTACTGCCTACAGTAACAGTAGGATGCAGCAAGTGGTTTTCATTTTCTATGTACCAGACATACATTTTTGCTGAGTGCGTTCTTAGCATTGTTAATATTCATACCTTACTGTGAAAACTCAGAGGATTATCCCTATGCCAAATTTTCACTCATTATTTTTCTCAACAGAAAAAGCATTTTTAATAATTCATTTAAGTTCACAAAAAAAGAAACAATATTGATCAATACACGAATTATACATAACTATCAATACATTAACAGCAGAGAAAGGAAGTAAAATATCTATGATTTTTTGTACCTGTCTAGCATTGAAGATGGTGAATAAAATACATAGATAGTTTGATTACTTCCTTTATTAATAAATAAAGAAAATATTTCCAGTCTTTAAAGATAAAGTTTATCTGATATTTTCATCAAGGTGAGAATGACCTAGAAAGTTTCTCTTATTTAATGAACATATTGTAAGCATATTTATTTTTATCAAACTGAGGAAAAAATGTTTGTGGAAAAATAAGCATAAATGAAGATATATATATCTCAGATGTTTAAAAGTGCTTGGAAGCCTATCACATAATCTGAGTCATGTGAAAACAAACGCCTTATACAACTTCAAATAATAAATCTTAAATAACAAGTGATAAATACCTGAGATAGTAGGTTTGACAGCCTGCACTGTGATGTCTGACACTACTTGTATTACTGTAATCCAAATGAAAAGGTTATCATTCAATCTTCTATTACCTAAAAGACCTTGAACTATTATTAGCTTCTTAATAAGCTCTGCAAGTTACTCCTATAGTCTCCTATAGGAAGCTATAACAAATCTTCCCTCTCTTGGTTATTGAGGGACCACCACTCTCACCACCAATCCTATCCCCACCCCTCAAAAAAACAACAAACAAACAAAAAACAGCTACAAACAAAGCAAAATAATGTACAAACAAACAAATAATAATAATAATAAAAACACCCTAGCTAACTGACTGTAGCTTTACATTGAGATTCTCAAAACTTCATCTAAAGCTTGCAGATTTTTTAAGGCAAGGGCAAACAGCATGCTTCTTTCTGCAACGGCATCTAGGCAGGAGACTTGGGACTTTCTTGCCAAGAATTGAGAGGATTTGGCATGTACGAACCCTGCAGCGTAAAGCGAGTAAAATCTTAATTTGGCTTTGTGGTATTACTTTGTGGTATTTACATTACTTTGTGGTATTAAAACAGTATTCTGTTTTGTATTTATTTGGTAGCACACCTCACAAAAACAGGAAGTCTTGATCAGGTTGCTCAAGTCCTGGATTCTCCCTTGAGACCCTTCCACATACTTAATCCTATAAACCATGAACCTTCCTGACCTAGGGGTTGCTCGAGGATTAAATTTAGTCTGAAATGGCTCTTAGACATACAAAACACTACTTCAGAACTGAAGATTCAATCCTACATTTTCCTCATGGTTTAATATTTGGAGACCACTATTTTATTAAAATATTTTACATTTTAAAAAGAAAGTTTTCAATAAGACTGTTACATCTGTGGCTGAAAGAGACATTGACATATGAGATTGAAAGGAACAACTGTCATTTTTCAGGCTGAGAGGCCATGTAGCAAGAAACACAATAGGCATCAGTCCATGATTCCTGAGCATAGCCTACAACTTGTAGTTAACATACAGTGTCAGGCAGAGAATTTAATTTAATTAGATCTAGCAAAAGAAAAATCTGTCCAAACTCTTAATCAATTACAGCAGTTCATTGGATATGCTCTTTAATAAATCTTACTTAGAAAATTAAGTTCAGCTTGCCTGTATGTAAGTTCCTATAACAGGGACTGAAAGCACCCAAAACAATCAATATGCCATACTACAAAGGTAAGTGCAGAAAAAAAAAGTAAAGGTATTTTCACACATGACATGCAAAATAGCCTGAAATACACATAAAATATATACGAACCAGGAGGAAATATAGAAAAAAACTATGAAATATGAATAGATTTTGAAAGTGAATAATATCTAATGTACTTAGAATAAGAAAAGCAATCCCTATGGTGGGAGAAACTTGAAAAAAAAACTTATCCTTATAGCCTATAACTCATGCATCAGGAAAGGTTGCCTGTGCTGAAAAAAATATGCCAAAAGAGGAGCAGAATAAGTTTATTGCTTGGGAGTCAAGACCAAATATCACAGTAGCTATACATCCTTGAGAAGGGAAGGGAAGTGGAGGTAATAAATTAATCATTTATTAAACAATCACAAGGGCGAAAAGAGAACATCTTACACTTTCAACAAAGGGAGACATTCTTGTAATCAGTTTTCCACAGATTATTAAGTAATTTTCTATAACATGAAAGTTTTATGTCATTGCAAGCACCCTTAAAAAAGGGGAGGGGAGTACAACTTGAGTACATTTGAAGTTATTATTTCTTCACATTGCACTTCTCCTTTAAGAAGTAGAAACGTTCTGCTTTCTTAACAAATAGCTAAGGTTATGTGAGACATCTAATCAGACATCTATCTAACCAGATGTCTCACATATCAAAACAGATATGACCCAAGACTAAAAACAATTTTGTAAAAGAAAGCAGAGCTCTTGTGCTACAATAAAACAAAGAAAACTGTAAATTCAGTGTAACTGAAATTACAGAAAAAAAAATGGAACAAGCAGATTACAGTATCTTTGACAAAAACAACCTAAACAACACCTATTTAGACAGACAAAGAAAAGGTTCAAAAACCCCTTTGTCTGTTCAAGCGGGAGGAAGATCTTGCTCACATTAGCAACCTGAAAGTGTTGCTAGGTAAGGTAAGGACCTCATGCTACAGAGGCAGTATAGGAAACCTAATAAGGATTTGAAGAAAATGCTCATTTTAAAGTGAAAGTATTATGGAAAAAAAAAAAAAGTTACAATTTACATTTGATTATTTTCAAATATTTCCTAGCACTGACTTTTGCAGCAGTAGGAGCAAAAACACCTTAAGTAGAGTTTATGCTGCATGGAAACCATCACAAAATGAAAACCAACAGGTCCACAAGACAGTCCTGGAGCAAAATTTCAGGTTAATGTCCATTAACTCCTATAACTATTGCCAACAGGGACCTAGTCAATATTCCCCTAACAATTCCTCCACTTTTTTTTTTCTTTTTCTTTATCTAGTTCTGTAAATTGCAGATGGAATTTAAACCTAGCATCTGTTGGTAGTTACTGATATATTCTTAAAAGCACTTGTCAGAAGTTCACTGAAGCACATTGTAGAGCATCCACAAAGCTTTTGCAGTTACCTTCATTACTGTGTCCTTCTCAGACAATCTGAGATTTGTTTAGGGGCATCTGGATGGTAATTCTTAATGTATCAAAGAAGCAATTGTTAAACAGTACATATAAGTAAATTAGACATTGGAAATTCTATTAAAGGAATAAAAACATTTCTTATCAGCAAAACAAAAAGTATTAAAATAATCACATTTTTCTCCTAACATTTTCTCATTTTCTCCAGATTTTCCTTAGTTCACTCTTAGGTAAACAAGATGGAATAATGTAGTTAAGATACCAATTAAACATCATTTCAGTACAGACTTTATTAATACACCTGGATCTTAAAAAAAAAAAATAAAACAAACAAACAAACAAAACCACCTAGCCACCAACATTGAAAAGGGATTTTCCACAAAATAAAAATAACCTCTGTCCTTTTCTTCCTTCTTGTGTCATAAAGTAGTATTACACCACACTTTTCTTTAGTGTCATTGACCAAAACACAAATAACCACTAAGGAAACATGAGGGAAGTCTTATTTCTACCCTTTGTTTTTATATTCTTCTATGAGGACTTACTTTGAATTTTAGGATTGGATCCATGGCTACCTTGTCCAATGCTTTCACAGAGTCCCTTGGACTGGGGAGCAGAAAGAAAGTTAATAGGATGCAACCCAGCTGTACCTGGTGAAGGCTTTGTGAAAAGGCCATGCTCAGCTCTGTCTTCTCTACTCCTAACATCTTGGCTTCCCTCTCCTTTCCATTTGTTCTGGAGTTACTGTATTTCTGTGTTCCCTGCTATCCTTGGTTTGCTCTGCTCCAAGTGGCTCCCCAGCACCTGACTCTCCATGCTCGACAGGACACTCATCACAAACTCATCATCACCCCAAATAATTTCATAAGCTGTCTAGAGAAAAGGACTGGAAGATATATCGAAGCAAATAACCTCACTGCAAGACAGTTATTCTTTTTCTATCTTCCTACAATGCAAGATGACAGATAATTTGCTTAAAGGAAAAGAAGACTTCTATTAATGTCAATGAAAGTACAATTAATGTTCTGCAGAATGTGTCCTATAATGCCAACTTACATTTCTAGAAGAAATATATTTAAACTCTGAAACATGCTCGGTATACTACATATAAAGAGAACAAGCAGTCTAGAAATTAGGAACAATCTAGTCAATTTTCATATCTGCCATGTCAATTCTTTTATAGAGTAATGTCTATAATTAAATATTTCTATAGTGTTTTAAAACTGTTTATATAAAAGACACTAGAGACAAGTAAAGAGTAGATCTGTTTAGAGTTGTCTTTTTACACAATATCAAAAGGCAAAAGGGTAGTCTCCAAATTCTTTTCTTATTGAGGATGGTAAAGAAATATACATACCTTAAATTTGTGTTCATAGCATCAAGATTTGGTCAGAGTTAATAAAATTGAATACAAATATAAAAGTGAATATAAATCACAAGACTGAGTGTCAGAACTTAAACTCCTACTGTGATTTCAGATTGCAAAAGATGCATTTATCTCATCCAGATGTAGCTAAAACTACTGCCTAATTCAGTCTGAACTCATGAAAAAGAAACTCTGTGTGCTTCAGCACTCATTTATGCAGACTATTACAAGGCTACTAACAATACAAAAATGTTTTCTGTGTTTTTCCTTTGAGAGATTTTTTTCCTTGTATATCTTGAGTTGTTCTTTTTATTCTTTACTTCACTTAACACAAAGATGCCTGGAAGCAGTATAATATTTTTTCATCCTTATTTTACTGTCAACAGCATCACTATGACCTTATCAGACAAATTTATGTTGACAATTTTTTCAAACTGTATATTCTCTTGTGAGCTACTATAATGTGTATCTTTATATTATCTGGTGGAATTTAGATGTGTGAGCATTTTTTTTTAATTATAATTTTTTTCTTCTTTTAACAGTATATAAAAAAAAATTGAAGGAAATCCCTGGACACGTAAATCCATGTTGCACTTTATGAATAAAACCAATAAATTAATATCAACACTTCTATTTCATTTATATTTCAAGATTAAAACTATGAAGTTTGATAATTAAGGTTACAATTGCCTGATGCTTCACACTAAAACATTATAATATTTTTTCAGGTTGAAAAACATGAAAACATGAGGGACTGCTACTTACAATACCATATCACAGCAAGAATGAAGCAAAGACACTGCTGAGTTTGTGAATCAATGAAAAAGGAATTATGTAATCACATTTAACTCTTATTAAAAGGGAGCTTCTAATGACAGCAAAGATGCACAAAGCTTTCAGGTGAAAACCTTCCCTGATTATTTCAATAGAATTTTGTTGCACAAGGAAAGGACAAAAATATGATTGTGGATAAAAATGTTCAATAAATTATAAAGCTGTAGAAATTCAACCAAATTTTATCTAAAAAAGTTTAAAAGCTCTTTCTTAAAACAGCATTACCGTCTTCTAACTGGTATTGGATAATTTCTCTGAACCAACTTAATTTTATTCCAAATTTTAGTGGAAACTTCCATGAGTTAATCTCATTTGCTGGTAGGCTGCACTGAGGAAAAAACAACAACAACAACACCCAACCAACTTTGTTCTCAAGAAAAGTACCTGCAATACACCATCGATCTAAATTTCACAATGGTCTCCATCCAACAATACACACTGATGAAATCCTGTCTGAGCACCCGTTGTTATCAGATCTATTTAAATTCTAAAGTAAATGAAAATGTGCTCCATGAAATAGAGTCCAACTGAAAAGAAGTATCAAAGGAGGTACAAAAGTTTGCTATCACTTCTGAGAGGTCTCTCAAGAGAAGCAAATGTCCAGACTTGGGGAAACCCAGACTCAGAGGAAGCACTTGAAATCTGACAGTTTCCAGAATATCTTAGCATTGCCCCCACCTGCCCACCCACATTCATAATAAGTATCCAAATGCATCATTCAACGCCAAGTCATGTACTAGCTTCTTGGAAGATTGTGAATGGCTGGAATTAGGGAACTGCCACTGAACTGCGACACTGATTTAACCCCACTCACACATATGTACCAGCTCAGGAAGAATTAGAATTCTGAATTTCAACATGTTTTTTTCTAGTGTTTTGGTTTGGAATAAAACTATTCTCACTTTGGTCTTAATTTTGGGAATGCTGGTTGAGAATCTGTGATATGCCATGGGAGATCCCAACTCTAGACATGATTCTTTCATGAGTGTCATTTTTTAACTTTTTACTTCTCTTTACTTCATTTTTATTTATTTTTTTGTCAGTCATCTATTTTAAGTTTTCATCAGTATAACATCTAAAGAGAGTCTGGAACGATGTTGTGAAGGGGAAACCACAGGATAAAAGTCAAATTCATAGTCCATATAGTTTGTTTGTTTGTTTGTTTGTTTGTTTTTATGGGGAGATCTATGGCCAAAGAATGATCATCTTCTATGACCCCTCAAAGAGTGATAACAGATCTTGCAAAGAGAATAGGAATTATTCCATGCAACTGGGTTTAGCTGGCATCATTACCTGTGTAGAAAGAGGGAGTCAGAACCACCATAGTAAAACTGACCTTTATGATGGATGTTTTACCTTGCAGATAAAGCCTCCTGGGTGAAGAAAAATTGCTTTGCTGTGTCCCAGAATATATCTTGTCCACTTGCTCTGAGTGCTACTGGTAGAAAAGGACTTTAAGATTAAGGAGACAATGAAATTTCCTTCTCACTTTGAAAGCTGAAGGAGTAGGTTTCTTTGGCAGGGAAGCAATAGGGAGGATTTAGCCTCCAGCCATGTGGTTTTCTTGCAGCTCCCTCAGTTATTGTAGCATGGACTCATCTGTCTATTATCAGACAACACTTTCACTACAGTTCCAAATTATTCAGGGTGAAGATTATTCACATATCAGCTGGGACTTGATTTCAGTGTAGCCTGTTCAGCAGTCCTGGCAAAACATTTTTCACAAAACATCTGGGAGATGAGTTTTTATGGCCTGTCAATTATGATAAAAGAATAGGAAAAGGTTATATTCTTCAAAACATTACTTCAGAGATGCTTTTTTTTTTTTTTTTAATTTCATGTGCTTTTTCTAATGAAAAGGCCAATGGAAAAATTAAAGTTATTTTACTTCTGTAGAACTTTTAGAAGCTGTGTGAATTCCTCAAGAAAATGTTATCCTGAATATCATGTGGAGGAAGGAATTCCAAGTCCTCTGCCACAGAGCTGGGACCAGCCCAATGTCAGCAGAAAGACCAGTCCTGCCCCTTCCACCATGGCTGAGTTATGCCCTATGACTAGCAGGCAATCTTTACTACACACCTAATTTAAGTTGATCATTTCTGTACTGGAAACTGAAGAAGACATATGACTCCCACAAAAGATTTATTACTGTTATATCAACTTTTCTTTTACTAACATTAATCTTCCTAGTGTCCATTATCGATTTAGTTAAAAAAGATGGTGAAATTAATCAGCTTCTTCAAATTATGCCCATAAGCAATGACTAGAGGAAGAAAAGTCATTTACATTTTAATGCAGAATCATGTGGAAAATATTTTAACAAGATGGCAAAGTGAAGTAAAAGTAAGCAGAATCCTGACTTCAAACAAATAAACAAAAATCCTTATTGAAATCAAAACCTCCCATTTGATCTGCAGAATGAATCTGAAAGCACACATTAATCCCCACCTGCATTTCTGCTTCCCAATTAATATTTTGATTTTGTTGCTGAGCAAGCTGCCAGTGCATATAGTTCATACTACATAATTGTGCTGCTCTTCTACAAAAGTGACCTAAAATGACATTAAATAACACTCTATCCATAGCAAGAGATGTCTGTCCCACAGCAAGCACTAGAAACAGCCAAAAGAGCTGTTTCTTACCATAAGAGTTAAGCACTGGATTCAGCAAATTCATGAAAGATGAATCAACATTTGACCTCTACTGTAGAACAAAACTGTCTCTTCATAAACATATTTTAGTATATATGTACATATGTATAAATATATGTTTTTTCTCTATAAATAAAAATAAGACACAGTGACAAGTATTCTTTATTAGTCCTTCTAGCTGGATTGAAGTATACTGTGTATGTCAGCTCAAATCTTTGACTGGGGCTATGTTCAATTAATGTTTTGCTCGTAAGTACTCATAGTTGAGAACTGCCTAAAACAAGCTATTTGAAATATAGAATGAGCTAATCCTAGACTGAAAAGCAAGATACCATGCTGTACAGTTAATTTCTCAGTCACTCTTTATCATGAAAAATCAGAAGAATTTAATGCCTTCCCCAGTGTTTGAACACTGGTACACTCTGAAACAAATCTTAGCCTTTTTAAGGTTTCTCACCACTTCTGTTTGAGATCACGGTACCATAGTACACTAGTCCTTTTTTTCACTGGTGTACAGCTGAAGATCAGGGATGTGCTTTGTATTGTGGAGTTTACTGTCTGCCTTTGGAGATCTTTGGATAATGGTGAGACAGGTTTGTCACTACAGGTTGTAGAGGCACAGAGAAAAATGCAAATGACACAGTGTAGTCTTTCTATACAAGCATACACAGATTATGTATGGGTCCAGCAGCATTTAGAATGTCAAACTGAAATGCTACACATTTATATAGTACTAGCCACTCAAGATGTTCCAGCTGAACACAGTGGCCTAACAACTCCTATATACCTTTATAAGGGAATAGGAATCCATAGAACAAACTTGCAGTCCTACAGAAGTAAATGGCTTTTGCTATTGAATCTTTCAAGGACTGAACACATTACTGATAGCAGGCCATTCCCCTGCAGTAATAGAAGATTATAATGTCTGTGATAATGTCAGAGGGCTAGATGTGCAGCATTAACCAACACAGCAGCCAACTGTAATGTATGATGCTGTTCAACTCATTTTCAAGGCTTATTCACTTCACAACAGCCTCCGATAAACTGCAAATCCAGTTTAACAGCTGAGCTGAGCAATCAATCATTCAGAAACAAGATTCAGAGCAGTCCTGGTGAACACACGGAAGGCAATTAGATGCCACTGTTTGTGAAATAATACTAGTGGGAATTCTTCTCCCTCATCTGATTTATTTCTGTCAATCTGCAGTTTAGATTCTGTGTCATGATTAACTCCTTTGTCCTGAGATACCATATAAATGTAACACTGCTATTATTAAATGTTTCTGAAAGTAATTCTGAACCTCACAATTGCTAAGGAAATTGATTAAAGAGAGTCAGCTAGCGCTGCTAATTTGCAACTGGCTATTTTTAATGACAGCCTGATAAAATGAAATGCTAAGCCTGAGAATAAAACTCAGTTTATATAATACGTTAACTTGTATGGAACACATTTGCATAAACATTTGTAGGATAAAATGAGTCCTTGGGCAGTTCGGAATATTCAGGATGGCTGGTTTGGAAGAGAGGCTAAACAAAACAAAAACAAACAAACAAAAAAGATAGTGACTTCAGTAGCAAATTACAATGTCAAAAGTATTCATCAGAAGTTTTCAATTTGTTTAACTTGTTTGTAGGGTTTTACTGAAGAAGTTTTTGAATTGTACTCTGCTCCAATACCAGCAATTAAATTCACTGAAGAGAGTTCAGAGAAGTAACAAAGATTATATTCCTGGATAAAAGAAGTGAACAAGTTTGGACATGCAATTCAAGCATACATGAAGTAAGAAGGTATGCAATGGTTTCTGGATGCAGTATGTGAAAGACGGAAAATTCACAGTGGAGGATAATAGCTTTAAAAACAAGTTTTTCAGAAATATCAGGATGATATTAAATAGAAATCTTTTAGAATATAAGTTTGAATAAATAATACACCATTTTATTTTTTTCCCAGAGAGATAGAAAATTATTTGAACCAATCAAAAGATAAAAACCTGCATTTATTGCTCTCCAGAAAGAAGCAAGGTAAAACTGAATACCTATGCCCTCACAAACACATTATACAGATTTTCAAAACCCTCTGAAAAGCATCCATAAGTAAGAAAGACAATATATATATATATATATATCTGCAGAGAATGTGATGCCTTTATTCCATTGGAACTGTGTTATGAGAAAGTTTAAGTGACCATTATTTTAAAATAAATTAGAATATTATAGTGACAGAGACATACTTGATGCAAACACTGCAAATGCTTTGGCTTTACTGATGATCGATTTATTAGAAGCATTCTCAGAGCCCTGAAGATTTATTAACTACATTTTGAATCCAATGTAAATCTATTGGCTAAGCAGAAAGTAAAATAAAATTTTATGCTAAATTAGTTTTCAAAACATGCATATTTGACAGAGTTTTGAGTGTTTACACAGGAACAAAAGCAAATCTCTCAAACGTTTGTGAGAACAGGACACAGCATTGATACATCTGTATTCAGACTGGACTTCATGTTTTGAAAAGGATGTCTGGGCTGACAATATATGCAATTCAAGTGGTACTTCTTTACTTTTGCCAGGTCTGACACCTGAATTCTTGATGAACCTCACACAAGGATCTGTTCCCAGATAGCAGGGTGCAGGTACTATAGTCATAAAGTAACAAGCAGTTCCATGAGCAAAGTAGCTATCACAATCCTATGAAATAGAGGTCTATCAGCTAAAAAAATCCTGTTTTCCAATAAAAGATGTGGAGATCAGAAGAGTGAACACACAGCTTCAGCAAGTTATTATCATGTGATAAGAAAGGACAAGCATTTCCTGAACTGTACCTATGTGCACACAATTATTTGCTGTAAATCTACATTTCATTTTCCATGACAACTGGCCCAATTTTCAATAATCTTCCAAAACACCTCAGTTAGGATTGAAATGTCTGTTATATTTTGTTTCATATGTGAAGACTTTGAATCATTTTGTATAACCGATTTTGTCAGTATGAAATAGTGTTGAAAACACAGCTGTAGATACAGATCTCAAGTTATTTAAATATATAAAAGCCTCACAGATGTGATTAATGTATTATACATATAAATATTATAACCAAAAATACAAGTTTATTTCCATTATAAAAACGAGACCTCAGATGTATAATCTTACCTCCAAAATATGACTATGATATCTACAGCTCAGTATCTGGGATTGAGGAAACATCAATTTCAAATCACTGTCATGTACTTTTTTGGATGAAAATGTTGCTTCAGAGCAGTAAGTATGATGTTAGTCCACTATTCCAGTATTTACTGGTATATTAAAAAAAAAAAAAAAAGTAATCTCTAAAGTCAGTAGACGTTATAGCTACTAGAATCAGGAGTTAAGTTCTGAAACAACCAGAAAACAATTACATTCCTATTTCACTTCAGTGAAAGATTATTTCTGCTAAAATAGTATCAAAATGAAACAGGAAAGAAATAACTTATTTTAGCAAACTTTTTTCTAAGTCTAAAAAAAATAATTTTGAATTTATTATTACTCTTTGGGCTTTCAAATATTTGAAAATTCTCTTTGGGCTTTCACTCTTCTTTCCCAATATTCTCTTTTCTTTTGAAAGTGCAAAAAATGCATGATTTCTAAGATTTTGTTTAATTTTTTCTTCTTTGTTATTCCAGAAATTATTCAGAGTTTATTATACAGATAAAGAAAAATCAATGATAACTGGATAAAAAAATATATACCATTTTTAATGGATCTAAAGTCAACAGTGGAACTTTAATGTAGTCAGCAAATGGAAGGTTTATGAATTTTCCATGAAAGAGAGTGAATTTCTTCAAGTATTTGGCCTAAGAACTGATCATTCAAATACTTGACATTTGGGATTTCCACATATTCATACCACCATACTGTGTGTAAATGAAGTGAAAGGTCAGAATTTACAATTTATAGATGTTTTTGTTTGTATGTATGCAACAGAAATTACTTTATAATACCTATGGAAGAAAAAGTATTTTGGGGTCATTATTGTTTTGGATGTTTGCTGAGATTTTTTTATTTTTTTAAAAAAAGAATTCTATGGGAAGCGATTTTCAAATGACATAGCTTAAGTTAATGCAAGAGTGGATAACAGAAAATTGCAGTCTGTTACAATTACTTTAAATTAAGCAGGCATTATATTTTTTGTAATGTCTTCACTGTTGCAAGAGAAAAGAATTTTCTAAACATATAGTCAAATAAATTTATAATCTATCTTCAGATATATGCATCTCCTGATTAAGTACGGTGTTTAAATTCTAGTTAGAAAATGGATTTTCATCTGCACGTTGAACTTTTAAAAAGACTGACAGAACAGTTTTCTCCAGAAATCAGTCTCATTAAATGTCAGTAAAATCTGGGCTACAATTCAAGATCATAGTGTTTAATGCACTCCAAACAAAAGTCAACATAAGCCAATATTCAAATTCAGGGAACTACTTCATTATCTATCCAGGTAAAACTACAGCTAATATAACTCAACAGTCACAGGAAAAAAAAAAAAAATTGAAATAATAAAAAGGATTATTTGACTGTAGTAGCAGAATAAGCAATAAAACATAAGTGTATGTACATCAAACATCGAACACTCAGTCTGAGAATCTAACCATTATAAATAACAAGAGTCAGTGTAGGAGAATACCACATCTACTACTATAATTTATTTTTCTTGCTCTTTTGGTGTAAGCTTTTTTTTTTTTTTTTTTTTTTTCCCCCTCCCATTAGCCATTTGTGATTCATTCATGAATTACCAAATTTAAAACTTTTGGCATAGTTATTTTCACTAACATGGTTATTTTCACTATTTTCACTAATGGCATGGTTGAAATTATATGGACCATACATACATGGACTCTCAGTCAAAACTCAGTGCTTTTACTTCTTATAGGAGCATGATTTACAGATCATTCACCTATAAAACTCTATATAGGAGTTTATTTACAGATAGGTAATTTTAAACACTATTCACCTATTTGTTTTAGGTAAAGTACCAACCATTTATTTAGATATTATTTGTGATTTTTTTTCCCCTCTTCTTGTCATAAATCCTAGAATATAACATCCATATATACAATTTCTAAACATATCATCTTTCTCTGTATCTTTACAATTATGCCACGTCAAAATAGCAGAAGTAGAAGAAGAAGGTTTACTGCTCTGGGCCAAATTGAGTGGGACTAAATTTATGAAAAACTCTTTTAAAATATATAAGCGAGCAATTAGGAAAACAAAAGATAGCAAAGATACTAGAATATCACTGTATGTATAGAAAATGAGTACTGCGTTAACACAAAAATGCACCTTTAAGGACACATAAAGCCTTTTGCAGTACCTGCATAAAATGAGAAAGGAAAACAAAAGACATGAATTAATTTGCAGAAAACAAAACCAGCACGAATTTGTATTTTTTTTTTTCTCTAGTTCTGTCGGCCTTTTTTATTCTCAGTGCAAGACAGAAAACTTCTTTCCAAGACAGAGAACAAAAGCCACACCTTTACTTCTAGAGACCAGTCTCTCTCCAATGCTTCAAAGTACATTTACTAGCACAAAATCATTGCCAGGTTTTGTCAGAGATCTTTCTGGTATTCAAAACATGTAACAAAACTTTTTCTACTGAGCCTTCTATGGTGTCTGCCTCAAGATATGGATTGTGAAGTTATTTGCCACCAAAACTCATCTGATACAATTTCTGATCTTCATTGTGGATATGAGTAACCTCACACAGTGAGTGACTCAGACTAATCCCCTTTGTTCTATTCACATCCTTTTTCCTTAACATAAGTCACCACAAGCATTCTTGTTGGGGCATTTCTGAGTAAATTCTTAGTACATTTTCTTCTTCAAGTAAAAGATGTAGTCTCTGTCAAAATTTCATTTTGAAAATTTTAAATCTACCAATCAATCTTCATAAAAAACATTTTCATTCAGTTCTGAGTCACAATGTGTGAAAATATGACCACGATTGACTTTTATTTAATTGACAGAAGTACAAAACCATCAAGAAATAACCAATAACTATACTTTCTTTAGAGGAGAAAAACAAAACAAAACAAACAAACAAACAAACAAAAACCTGAATGCAGATTCCCATAATACAGAAAATTACATTAATAAAGCAGCAACACCAAGCCAGACACTGAAACACTGAAGCTTACACACACAGAAGAGATTTGTAGGCATTGTCAAATAGCTTGCTTCTGGCTATCTTCAGTCTTGTGAAATTTTCACATTAATTTTAGGCAGCATGAATTATCCCACTTTTCAACAGGAAATCCTTGGGGCATTTTAAACATGCTTGAAAATAAATAATTAATGCATTGGACACTATTAATTAGGAAAATTCAGAAACAACTACTGTTACAGAACCTGAAAAGTTTTCCTAAACTTGTCAAGCTGTTAATAATAAATAGTGTGGAAATGGCTAACTAACATAGTTACATAACAACCATTCTAAACACTGAAAAATGCTACCTTTTCTTTTCTTTTGATACAAAAAGAAAAAAAAAAAAGAAAAAGGAAAAAAAAAAAAGAATAACATACTGATTCTGCTAATTTATCCCTGACACTTCACTAACAGAAATGTGGATTTACACTTTAAGAGAATCTCCATTTTATCTAAACCTGTGGAACCAAAAGCAGTACCTAATCATGACAACATTCAAAATTTACTGCAAATGTTGGAAATACATATATTTACACTTTTTGTGTAACAACAGAGTTTTTTTTTTAAAAATAACACTTGAAGGAGAATGTTTATGACCATCTTTACTTACAGCTACAATTTTGAAAATCACAGATCTATAGTTATACAGGTTATCGTACAGCAACGTATGACTTCTCTAAGGCTTTAAGACAAAATATAACTAATTTGTTTTCCAGTCTCCACATTTTTTTAATAAAAACTCACTTTCATTGTAGTACTGGAAATGAAATAAAAGCACAATGATGACCGGGAGTAGTGAGCATGGATTTACCAAGGAGAAAACATTCTTAAACAACAAGTTGAGAGGCTGGCTCAGTGGATGAGCGGAGAGCAGTGGATGATCTGTATCTTGACTTTAGCAAGGTTTGCTATGTCATCTCTGTCCTGGTTTCAGCTAGAATAGAGTTATTTTTCCTCCTAGTAGCTGGTATGGTGCTCTGTTTTGGACTTAGGATGAGAATAATATTGATAACACCCTGATGTTTTAATTGTTGCACTAAGCCAAGGGTTTTTCAGCTTCTCGCCCTGTCCTGCCAGCGGGCAGGCTGGAGGTGCAGCAAGAGCTGGGAGGGGACAGAACCAGGACAGCTGACCCAAACTGGCCAAAGGGAACAATTAATATGGGGGGGGCTGGCCAGGGTGCGGGGACCGGCTGCTCGGGGATAGGCTGGGCATAAGTGAGCGGGTGGTGAGCAATTGCATTGTGCATCACTTGTTTTGTACGCATTATTAGTAGCAGTACTATTATCGTTATTATTATTATTTTCCTTTCTTTTCTGTCCTAATAAACTGTCTCTATCTCAAACTACAGGCTTCATTTTCCTGATTCTCTCCATCATCCCAGAGAGGAAGGGGGGAGGGTGAGTGAATGGCTGTGTGGTGCTTGGCTGCTGGCTGGGTTAAACCACAACAGGCTCCCTAGGTATCCTTGCAGAAAATCTGACAAGGCATGAAACAGATAGTGAACCAGACAGAGAAGCGGATTGAAAACTGGCTGAATTGCTGGGCTCAAAGTTTTGTGATCAGCAGCACACGGTCCAGCTGGAAGTTCTACTATTATACTAATGGAAAATAATTCACAATAGTGTGATCTCAACAGGATCAAGGAGAAAGATGCAAAATCTGACAGTAGTACTATTTCATCTCTTTTCTTCCTTCTCCTAAAAACTAATAGATAATAGAGGTGGTAAAAGAGAAAATAATACAAAAAGAACTGCTATGGCATTTGAGGCTTTTATCAATATTCATCTTCAGGTGGCTAAGACTGATACAGCTTATACACTACACTGGTATGACAGAGCATCTAATTGTCAGGCTACAAAAATTGCAGTACACTGAGCAATAATGTTGTTGCACTACTAGTTCATTTATTCATGAACTGTGGAGGAAAATAAGCACGTGGAATGTATATAAATTTTCAGTTCAAAAGTTACTGCCATCAAGGGACAGCCTTAAGTTATACACTACCTTTAAAAAACAAAACAAAACAAAAACTTTTTTTTGTTTTCCCCAGGAATGTATGCATGGCATCTAATGAGCATACCCCTTAGCCTCTTTCTTTTGAAACAAAGTGTTCTTTTGTTGCTTGGGGCTTACACTCAGCCTGACATGCACTAGAAACAAAACTGGTCTAAAAGTTTTGAAATAAGTACATTCAGTTTTCTGCTTTTTTGCTTTTTCCAAATAGTAAAACTCCAACTTTTCATTTAACTGTTTCTTCATCAGCTACTCTTGCACTGTGTGTGTTTGTACAAGATAAAAAAATATCCCGCACAGCCGAGTATTCTACTGAAGGATACAGGCTGAAGGTAAAACAGACTTTTTTTTTGGCAATGACCAGAGAAGTAATTCTATCCTGGAGGTAGTGCAGCCCAAAGAGCATTTATGTTTCCCTTGCTCCATTGACAACACTTGAAAACTATAAAAATCTTGCAAGAATAAAAACATCTGTCTTTGAGGTGTGGTTGTCCTGTACAACATGGGGCAAATTATATTTTTAACCTGAGCTGGCAGATTATAATAGTAGTCTGAAGCCTGGTGTTGGTCTGAGATCCATTTGCCACGCTGCCTACAAAATGCAAATACCTTTGAGACAGGAGATGTCAGGGACTATCTAGGGGGAACAACAGACCATGAGGTCTTCCCTGTCTGAGTGAAATGATGGACTACACCGAGGTAGCAAGATGTCCAGTCCAGCAGTTCCCATAAGCTGATTTGCCTTAAACAAGCTTTGAGTACGCTCCTAAAGTTGATTTGTTTTGATGGTTGCTGAATTTTGCCAACAACAGAGCTTCATAGGTATTCTTAGGTACAACTTACATTTTGCATATGGTCAGTTTAGTTTAAGATTCAATGGGTTGTATTTAAATCCAGTTAAATTGACTAGTGCATGTATGATTTCCTTTTCTAATCACATTCAATTTCAAATATGTATAAATTTGAATCCCTCGATATTACAGTATGGCAACTTAGGACACTTAGACCTTTTTTAAAAGTGCCTAACCAAGAATCATTCTTTTAAGTTACCTTTAAATTCTGACAAAAATGTTCAAGTCTTTATGATAACATCAACATATGCTTTATTACTGAATAGTGTTGTATACCACCTACAACAAAAAAGTAATTGAAAGTAATATAAAAAAAATGTAATTCTGTGGTCTTATGAATGTAATATTATCGAGAGGAACAACAAATATATATAGTTTTCATATTAAACATTGTTTAATGAATTAATTTAATTGATGGCTAAGAATTGCAATAAAATAGATTTCTACCAAAGAGCTAATGCACTGAAAAAACTATATTAAACCAACAAAAACTCCCACTCAAGACACTTATTTTGAATAGATGCAAAGACTTTAAACATGAGGTATTCAGATTTAGTTATGATGGAATTACAGATTATCTGTTCAAAAAACTAATAGTAGCTTCAGAAATCAATCAATCAAACAAACAAACAAAAACCCAACTCTAAGTTTTAGAGCAATATGTTAAATTAATTTCATTTATAGTGTTTTATACAGATACATAAGATACATTGCCATTTTTATAATTCAAAGTATTACTTATGAAAACAGGCTATAGAGTCAGTTCTTCAGACTAAGAAAAATAAAATAAACCACTAATAAATGTGAATAGCATTCCTGTCTTTTTCCTTATAATAGAATTTCTTTTACCATAGTTATCAAATTTTTATCATACTGCTTTATGCTTTCCTCTGTCCATCTCATGAGAACACGTGCAAAGACGAAGAAGAGAGAAATGACAAAAACTTCTGGTGTAGTTGACATCTGATCTGAATTCTGATTAGCACCTGCAGTATCATTTAGCTAGAAACAAGACCTAAAATCTCTCTAGAGAATATATGACTGTGATTTAGCTAACTGACATCTGGATGCTCTACATAAATATAGCTGAAAGAACATTTCCCTGGCAGTTACAAGCCTGACTGATAAAGTAAGCAGTTCAAGTACTAAGGCTTCAGGTGGCTCATTACATCTGAATTGACAACTCAAACATTTTTTCCCTAAATCTCAAACCAGTTTCTACATAAACTCTCTGCACTACACACAGTAAAGTTTTGCAACCAACATGGGAGGAGAGGTCTTGTCATAGAATCATAGAAACATTAAGGTTGGAAGAGACCTTTGAGATTATCTGGTCCAACCATCACCCTACTACTACTATCACCCACTAAACCATGTTCCTAAGCACCACGTCCAACCTTTCCTTAAACACCCCCAGGGACGGTGACTCCACCACTTCCCTGGGCAATCCATTCCAAATGCCTGTATACTCTTTCTGAGAAGAAATGTCTCCTAATTTCCAAACAGAACCTCCCCTGGCACAACTTGAGGCCTTTCCCTCTAGTCCTATCACTAGCTACCTGTGAGAAGAGGCTGACCCCCAGCTCCCCACAACTTCCTTTCAGGTAGTTGTAGAGAGCAATAAGGTCTCCCCTGAGCCTCCTCTTCTCCATACTAAACAACCCCAGTTCCCTCAGCCACTCTTCACAGGGCTTGTGTTCCAGGCCCTTCAGCAGCTCCATAGCCCTTCTCTGGACATGCTCCAGGGCCTCGATGTCCTTCTTGTACTGAGGAGCCCAAAGCTGAACACAGTACTCAGGGTGCGGCCTCACCAGAGCTGAGTACAGGGGGACAATCACCTCTCTGGTCCTGCTGGCTACACTATTTCTGATGCAAGCCAGGATGCCATTGGTCTTCTGGGCCACCTGGGCTCACTACTGTCTCATGTTCAAGCGAGCATTGATTAGCACCTCCAGATCCTTTTCCTCTGCACAGCTTTCAAGCCACTCTGCCCCAAGCCTGTAGCGCTGCATGGGGTTGTTGTGGCCAAAGTGCAGGACCCAGCATTTAGCCATGTTGAACCTCATCCCATTGGCCTCTGCCCATCTATCTATCCTGACCAGGTCCCTCTGCAGGGCCTTCTTAACCTTCGGCAGATCAACACTTCCCCCCCAACCTGGTATCACCTGCAGACTTACTCAATTCCCTCATCCAAGTCATCAATAAAGATATTAAAGAGAATGTCCCCCAACACCGACCTGGGGAACTTGTCTTCTCTGAAAAACACACCCAGAATACATGCATTACACTATACAAGTAGAGCTAACTGAGTGGGCAGAAATGTTTCATATATATCCAGTCCAGCTTATAAAAACTGTATTTTTCCAGAGGGATTCCACAGTTCATCTTCTATTCCATATTTTGCAATGAAAACTACAACACATCAAAACAGGTATCAACAAACACAGGCTCATTTCATTTATGTATAGGTCAACACAAACAGCAGGAAATTCAAAGTTGTACAGAAGTAGAAATCACTGGAAAAACCTGCTTAAATATTGAAACCTCTTTATGTTTTTATGGAAGGTTATTTGTCAAAAACAATTGTCAAATATCTCTGAGCAGAGTCAGTTAGAAAGAAAGCTGTTGGACAGACCCTCTGCACTTCAAAAATTAGGAACAAACTTGTTCAAGCAATTCAACATAGAGAAAAGGCATTTCAAATCAACACCTTGTGTCTTGCTAGAAAAAGAAAGGGGTTAAAATAAAGGAATATTCAGAATAAAAGTTAGTTAAAGTAAAACTTGAGAGTAGATTTATAGTGAGCACTTGTAAAATTACAGAATGATGCACTGCTAAACTATATTTAAAAAAATAAAAAGCTTATGATAAAGATACTAGGAATTAGCATTTTTGTAATACAACTGAACAGATCCAGTTTTTGAACAGATTTTTAATGGATTTATGATAAAGCATTTCATTTTCTAAATTAAATACATATGATATATAAAATAAATGAAATTTACTCTCTCAAATAGAAAAAAAAACAGTTGTATGCATTTTAGAATCAGTAGCAACTGCAGCATCTGCACTCCACCAAGCTGTTACTCAGTTTTTATAAAATTAAGAGATAGATTAAGGAGCTTTAATATGATAATGCATTAATATAATAGTGCATTTTGTTTCAATATCACTACAGGACAACTTTTAAAATGGAAAACAAAATTAAGTTGCAACACAACATGATTCAATCTAATTTGTTAAATCCCTTTTAGGTAAGTTTGCAAACTCTTTTCTGCCAGCATCAGCTGTTTTGGTTGCTAGTTAGTAACAACATTATCACTACTGCAAGAAAAGGTGAAGCCACTGGCACCACTATAGTGCATAGTGAAAATATATGCTTTCAGCAAAGAGCTGCTTAAATAGATTGAGGGTAGAACTTTTGGACAGAAGAAATCTGTCCAAATAAACTGGATATGAGCCAAATATTGCAATCCTCTAATTTTCTCAAAAGCTTCCAAATTTTTGACTGTTATAGTTACTTACTTGTATTAATATGATTAATCCAATTGGTAGGACAACTGGTTGTAAAAACCATAGAAGCAGAAAACTGAGCTTGCAGCATACTCTAGTAGCAGTACTTGGGAGTAGCTGTGACTTTTCAGCTGGACAGAGTATGCAGGAGTGCATAAAAAAGGAAAATCTTGATTTTTCCCACTAGTGCAGAACACACTAGTTCTAAGTTGATTTTCGCAGGTCTGGTTGAAATGATAAGAAGGTCCATTTTGTTTAGTTTACTCTGTAGATTGATGATTCATTTCCTCCAGGTACAAAGCAGCTTTACAATTTGTCTTCTGCATTCCACTGCTTCTCACAGTTACTGAAATTGACTGGGTTAAAAAACATCAGATGCATCAGAAGCTTAAAAAATGTCACTTTTTTTTTTTTTTTGCTTTGATACTCCAGAATAGTTCCACAAACTTCTACATTAGCAGTGTCAACGTGGCAATAACAAAAACTTCTCATGTAACTGCCCCTCAGCCAGCAGAAAACCCCTTGTACATCAGGAGCTACGACACTTCCCTCTTTGTGCTATAGTAACTATTCAGTCTTGCAGCAAAATAGATGGAACTACTCCAACAAAAATTCCCCCCCCCCCCCCCTTTTTTTTTTTCCCCAAACTGATTAGTTAATCAAAATCACTTCCTTGATTGAGAAGGGCCTCCAGGATCGGCACAAGGGAAATGGTGCTGGGGTAGAAATTAGCTACCTGAGGCTGGAGGTGGCAGGACTGCTTTTGGCAGCAGCTTTCGGCATTTGCCAAACTACACCTTGTGGTGAACCCCATGAGACATCCCAGAAGATCAAAGGATTTGTTGATGTCAAAAGGGTCCAGTCCTGCTGTTCCCAGCTTCCCTTGCACTCGTTACATGCTCATCTGGCCTTGCAGAGGAGTGGTTTAGTTTTTTGCCAGCAAAATAACATTCAGGATAAAAAAGTGACAAGCAGTGGAGCTGGCACAGGAGAAGCAAGAGGAGTGCCTGGATTACAGGATGTGAGAGAGGAGGCCCAGAAGAAAGCAGCAAGCTCTTAGGGGAACTCCAAGGTGTCATGAAACCTCATGTTTCTAGAACTAGGTTAAAATTGCCATTTAAACAATACATTATTTCTGGCACACAAGCCTTCTACAGACATGAAACAAAAGAAGTGAGCTTCATTTAAATACAGGTTTTAAAACTGTCAAGAGGAACAAGGTCAGCATCAATTCCCTTGATCCCTTATTGTTGTGAAGTGCAAACTGCTTTTATCTTTTAATAGTTGAACTGATTAATATGACTAGTTAAAATTGCTAGCCTCTGTGGGATGAAAAAATAGAGATATATGTGAATATGTGTTGAATATTAAAGTATGAAAAATCAGTGAGAAATGAGCAGGCTATCCCCCCAAACTCTGCAGAACTCACAGCTTTTAGTTACCAATTCTGAATCATGGTTCCCAGCCTCATGTCAAAGCTACCAGCTGTGTGTCAGACACAAAGATGTCCTCATTTGCAACCGTTCCTCATTTGTGCTTCATTCTCAACAATACTTCTGGTCTGACAAAAGATAAGATAAACAAACTTTCATCTTTAGTCACAACACACACCCACCTCCCACCCCCACTCCCTCGTTCCCCACCCCACCCCCCCAAAAAAAAAAAAAAAAAAAAAAAAAAAGGGAAAAAAAGATAAAGTTCATGGCTGGCACTGCTCTTAGACAACTTAACCACTGCCTTTTTTTTTTTTTTTTTTTTTTCTTTCTCCCCACAGTATAACCCAAAATATCTTGTTTTCATCCCGGTTCATACTGCTGAGAGCTCAGAACTTTCTATAAAATACATTTACCTCGAAGATGGGGATGAATCCATTTAGATGAATTGTAAAATGAGGTCTTAGCATTCAGTGGCACAAAATGACAGTCACATGCTGAAATGAATTAACCTCACTGGCTTGGATGTAATACCCCGTGTCTTTAAACATTCATTTCTACATTCCTAGAATTATTTAAAAAGAAAAACTCCTAAAATGTCCTGAGAGTAAAGGAGGGGACTGAAAGAAGTAAGTGAGCTCCTCGCTCTGGTTTTGAATTCTTAGTGATCTTAAAAATCACTAACTCATTCTTCACTTTCTGCTTCATAAAATTGAGAGAAACTTGATATATATCTGACACCTTTAATATGAAAAGCACTTTAGAGAAGCTTTTTGACACAGCATGAAAGATTGTACTTTGTCATACAGAGTAGCTGTATTACCTGACATGCTCATTAAACACCGTCAGAGAGCAACAACTTTCAGCATATTTTCCTCTTATTATTCCTCACTCTTTGACTGCGTTCAGTAATTATGGATGGAATTTTGCAGATTGCTTTAATGATTCAGGAAAGTAATTCCCTCGGAAATCCATGCAAATCTGTTCCTCAATTGTTTAGAAATGTTTTACAGAGTCTTAGAGTGGGTACAGTATTTTTGTAATGCAGTCATTCTAAGTCCATACAATTGCAAAAATAGGAATCATTATTACTTAAAATCTCTGATATTTCTCATTATTATAAATGAAGAAGAATCTAAATTAATTATTTTCCCTGTCTGATGTCACTAAACACTACACATATGCCTACACAAGCATTCACTTCACAAACACAAATATTTGTGATTTCTGAGCTAATCTATGCTTTTGGGTCACCACTCAGAGCCAGCTCTGCTTCTTCTTCCTGTTTGTCTTTGTTGTACAGTCTGCACAGAGGCACACAGATAAGATGACCACATTGTGAACAGTACATGATCATTTTCGCTGCACACATTAGCCCAGCTCCCCTGGCTGTGCTTACAGCTATTGGAATTTCTCTAGCGAATCAGAATGATTTTTGGCACACTTCAGACTCACTCTCCTTCAGCAGAAATTGGCCTGCCTATTTTAGAAACAATCAGAAAACACCAACCACACATTTATTTGACTACCTGACCTGCCCTTCAAAACAGTCATTACCATGCAGAATAATAACATTCTGCAAAGAGAAAAGTGCCATTCTCAAAAGCAGTGAGTGCTTTTGGGAATGATTTCAGCATGCCAAACAATGCTTTTCAGCCAGTGAACTGACATCACTCCTAAAAATACTTTGTTCTGTGTCAGTGAATATTACACCCAGACACACTAAACAAGGAGGCTGTATGTTACTTGAGGGTGGCAGCCAGACAAGACTGCTATCCCACTACCTATCTGCCTCTTCCACATTGCCAAGTCCTAGGACCTTTATTAAAAACACTACTTGGGTTATGCAATCTGCCAGACTCTGCCCCTTTCCTACTACTGACTTGAACATAGTGTCACACTCATGTGCAGAGGAAGGGAAAAAATGCGTCTCTGCCATAGACTTTCACATGAAGTTCAGCCAAAATACACAAGTTGTCAAAAATCTTAGACAACTCATAGCTCCTTGTCTTTCTATTTCTTCAGCTCCTCATGCCAGCAGACCTTCTGATTTTCCTCAAAATGAAAGTCATTATACAGAATAAGTTAGCCAAGCGCAAAAGATTCCAAAGAGACTTCTAATGAGCTGGTATCTCCTCACATGTGCTACATCAGGGAGCACTACGGGAAGACTGCTGTAAAAGAACATGACAAAACAGTAGGCTGGAAACTGAGCTGGGAAAGGGCTCCAGGACTTCTCTGCTGAGATCTCCACCTGAGGCTACCTTGTGTCTTTCAACATACCCAAAGTGTAATTTTGTTCACATGCAGTGAACATTGCCTGTATATAAGAAGATATTCCAGATTCCACACTTATTCCAGGAAGCAATCATTCCCAAAGGCATACAGCAAAAGAAAGATCTGGAAGAAATTTGGAAATAGTTTAGACATTGCTGTCTGCCCTTTTAACCAAAAGTAAATCATGAATCCAAAAAAAAAAAAAAAAAGTGAGTAGCTTGAATCACCCATTGAACTACATGATTGCTATATAAAACATTTGGAGGTATTTAGATGAAGGTTCCAAATTGTATTTTGGGGATCAACTAATGTATTTTGAAAAACAAAAATAAAAATTGGGCAATACCATGCTGTTTACAGTTAATACACGTTGCAGAAAAGTGTTATACAGAAGTGTAATTAACTCTTATTTGTGGACATCCAAAATAGGAAACTAAATACATCACTGTATTGCTGCTTGGCAAATAACCAGCACGCTGCAGGACAGGCTACAACTGTGTGTATTACGTCTGAGCTGTGACGTAATGAAGTGTTGTAAAGCAGAATGAAGAAACATTAAACAAAACAAAATATTCCCTCTCCCCACTGACTTTTGTTTCTTTGGGACTAAGGATGGTTTTCTGGTTGCTTATTGCCCTTTTGGGGGGAGTATTATCCTAGTTACCAGAAAAAAATCTGTATTATGTCTCTCAGCTTAAATTTTTCAGGTACTTTCAAAAGTCTTACCTGACACTTTTAGTGCTAGAAAATACTGTATAGGCCACAGATCAACTTAATGTATCTTTCTTCCTTTCTTCCGTTCTATTGAACATCCTAAGATTATTACCTTATAATTTTGCCTCTTCCCTTCCTTTTAAAGATATACCAAAGACAAAATTCTTTCCTTACTGTAAATTTTTGAACTTAGGCACTCAGGAAAGTGTACACATGTCACAGGGATGTGTGCACTATGAGTATCAGAGTATCATATTTTAAATGAAGTAGAACAAGAAGATGAAAGCTTGTGAGAAAAAAATATTATGTCAAACTCAAGTGTGGCAGGACTGCTGTGATCTTAAATATGTCAGTATTAGCAAAGACCACAACAAAAAGTACAGCCTCCATAATGGGATTATGCAGTACATCTTTTCTATGCATTCTAAAATCATTTCATGATAATCAAAATAAACCAAAAACAGAACATAGGAAGCTCTATGAAGAGTGCAGAAGTGCACGGTAAAACTTTAAATATACTCAGTGCAAAGGTACAGTTGGAATAGCAACTTTTAAAATTATATTTAGCCATTCTACAGAATACACAATAGTCTGTAAAATCCAGTGTTTGCTATATTATGCTAGGAGTTCATCGTCATCAGTAAAAAAAAAAATACTATTTTCTGCTCAATTTAGAAAGTAAGAGCAACTCTCTTGAATAAACAACACACACACTGGGGTCAAGGTAATTTTACTGTGTGCTTGTTCTTTGTATGGCCATATGGACGCTATATACATGTTATATACTCAAGGGGCAATAGAAGGTTTAAAGTACGTATGTTCACAAATAATGCTGAGTTAGCACCCATGTCTTCAATACAGCATAAAGCAATATATTCTAATTTTGCACTTATTATTTTCCCTACTTTTTTTTTTTTTTTCCAAGATCTAGAAAGCACTTAAAATCACTTAGGGGTTTCAGAGAGCTTTATAATCAGGGTATTTCAAGAAATACACTACTAGAAGCACCTCATGGCTTTCAGTCAGTTTTGGTATCGTAAATCATGCTTTTATTTATGCTCTTCAAAGTAAATACAAAATCAAATTTTATATATATATAACTATAAATATTGGTTAAATCTAGAATTCCTATACAAGCTTCTTAGTATCAACACTTCTCATTTATTATGATACTATATTAATTCATGCCAGATGGAGACTATTCAAATGTTCATGACTTGTACTTGTCATGAACATATGTTCCTGGAATAATGGAGTGGTTTCTTAGCAAACAACATCCCATATTTAAAGACCTATGATGAGGGTCATAAAAGAAAAAAACATAAACAGTGAAGGGCACAGCTGGGAAAGGAAAAATTCAGGATATTCACTGCCTAGAGAGTTATGGAAGGTAACGGATTCTTTGCCCATTCCTTGCTGTATGCTGGGCAGAGATCTTTAACCTATTCCAACCAGCAGAAGAACACTTTATATGTTCTGATTGCCCCATATCAGAGCACTACTTCTTGTACGTTCATGACTAATACTTCTAGCATACGGGCAAGAAAGCCAAAAAAAACTGCACAACATAAGGACTTCAAAATATTGCATTTAATTTCAGTGCATACCTTGTAGAAATGAATAAGGTGAATATGCTTATGTTTGGGAATTGTCAATTAAAGCACTTGAGTATAGAGTTAAAATCTGGGACTTGTTACTATAAAACCCAGAAAGGTATGGTTAGGTATGATAAAGACTTGCTCTCACAGTGCTTTCATTAATTAAACTATGAGATATAGGCATTATAGAATAAAATGTTTTATGTTTTTTGTTTGTTTGTTTGTTTTTTAAATATCTTTCTTCATTAAAAAAATAGATTTATCAGCTTGTTGCCATATCATCTTTGAATTCCAAGCATGGTTCCTCTTCCCTACTTAAGTGTCTCATCCCTATTACCGACGTTAACTTACACACCTGAACGCATCATTTTCAATACAATGAAATGATTGGTCTTGATTTTTGCCCCAGATTGCAAGGTATCTCCAATTAACTTTGTCATATGTAGGCTGGTTCCTGATTGTGAAAAGATCATCTGACTAGTTAAATGCTTTTTTTTCCCCTTTCGAAATAGACAAAGACTGAATTACTACTATTAGCATGATGAAAGAGCTCAGAACACCTTCCTCAAATTTTGTCAAAGATATATAGAAAGACTAACTTTTGTCCTGTAACAACTAGAATGCACAGAATTTCCACACTTTTTGTGCATATGTTAAAGTGTGAAGATTTCGAAGAAGAGAACTGTGAATTGTGGATTAACTTTGAAAAAAAGGCAACAGATCTGAAAATGGAACATGATAGATGGAGAACCAGCTGACAGGGGAGAAGGAGGAATACAAGGGGAAAATCCATGCAAAAAAGAATCACACAGTCCAAATGGATAGAAAAGGAACGGCATTAGTGGTTACAAAAATACACTGAGAGAAAAAAAAAAAAGGAAACAAAAAAAAAATACAATTTTTCTCCAAGACACAGAAGTCACTTAGAAGGGGAAGAAATTGTAACAAGGGAAAGAAAAAACAACAACAAACAAAAAACACATTTATTTCAAAAACAATAACATTAAATAAACAGGACAGGTCACACTGCATGACAAACCCAGAGTTTTAAGCCTTAAATTTCACATGTGCAGAGATTTTAGTAATCACAGAAGCAGTTTTTATCCTTACAACAATGGACTTCCATCACCTCTAATAAATACATTAGAAGGAAAGGCCTGTTTAAAATACTGAAACAAACAAATTCAACAAAATTCCAAAGGCACTGTCAGAGGCAGATTTCATGAGGGGAAATTACCCTTTTTGTAGCTTGTTCTGCCAAAGCACAACTCATTCCCAGGTGCTGGACTGTGCAGCGCCCTTCCCAGCACACTGCCCCAGGCAATGCAGGAAAGGCAACCTGTGCAGGAGCCCTAGCAAGCTGGCATGTGAGTAGTCGGCTGTATTTAAGGTACCTGTAGTCAGTTACCTGACAACATTCTGCCAGCAAGACTTCATTTCATTTTTTCCTGCTGGGGAAGGAGAGAAAACAGGGAAAAGCAAAACTGAAGAGAAAAAGGTGCAAGCTGCTGACGCTGTACTGGCATGTAGGAGTGTTTTGGGCTCACACTGTGTCCACAGGAGAAGCTCACACTTCCACAAAGACAGTCCTATAGTCAGCCTCATGGGAATATAGATTGTATGGTGAGCTAACCTTGTCTCGTCTCTTGTGTTTGTTTCCACAAACCACACTAGAATTTACTGTGATAGTCAACTCAAAATAGAGATCCATATCTGACGCAGTTTGCATTATATACAATAAATTATAATTCAGACCAAGTAGATTATTAAACTATCAGACTGATGTTTTCAGGGTATTAGGAAACTAATCAAACTAGTTTCTTTAACAGTTATTCTCACTCAATGCACCTGTCTCTTCTTCCTAACTGACTGTCAGAGATTAGTTTCCAGAAAGGAGACAGTGGCTACAGCTGTGTTTACATTTCAGAGATTCCACAAACTCATTTGACAAATTTAATCATTTCATAGTTTAAGAATATGAACCACCTTTTAGGTTGCTCAGGGTCAGGATACTGTCCATTTTGGAAGGGAAGATGAGAGAAAGAAAAAGACAGGAAATAAGGACTTGAAGAAACCTTTAATTTTGAATTATCATGACAGAATGAGCTTCTGCAGTACTGAAAAGACCGTTATAATATTTATCAAGTTATGCCAGTAGTAATGGCAGCATGTTTCCCCCTCTATGCTGACTCAATGTGCATAGAAAATGAAAACCTGTTGGATGAGATAATAAAATGTGCATGTGTTCTGCCTGATAGCAGTAGCCCTGGTGATAATCCCATGAATTCCCAAAATATGTCTCAGCATGATTCAAAGAATCAGTATTACAGCATGCACAGGAAAAAAAAAAAAACAACTCAAGTCTCCCCAAAAAAACAGGTAAAAAACCTCCACACAACTGTTTATTTCAGAAAAAAAAAAGCTAAAAACAGACACCAATGAAGCAATTCATCCTTCAGTCAAATACCACTTAAAAATCCCCATCAGTCAACAAAACACACAAATTTTAATTTGTACCTGTCATATATACTTTGTTTACAAGCACTGAGAAATGATCTCCAAGCCATATACTTTTCCGTGGCTGAGGTATTTCAGATGTGCTCTTCAATGCAAAGAATAGTACTGTTACAAACCCTAAACATATTTTTTTTTCCTCATATGATGAGAGCTGATGATGTACAGAAAAGAACTGAGAGATGTGATTTTTTTTGTTCGTCTGCATATTTATCCCTTACTTCAAAAATGGCTGCTGTCTGTTTTTAGTCTTCTGAAGGAGTGGGAAAAATTACAGAAGGAAATGTTGAAAATATTTTGTATATTCGATAGAACTGGTGAACTAAGGTTATTTATGCCTAGAATGTGTGCATGTGTTTGCACATAAGGCATACGTATATACAGGAATGTATATCAATAAACATAGATATGCACAGCTTTTTAAGTAGATAGTGCTATATTTTTTGTTACGAGACATAAATTTTTGAAAAATACCCAGAAACTACCGCTAGAAACCAAGCAGAAAGAGGAATACACTCCTTTTCTTTTCATTTATTTTCTTTTCTTTTTTTCTTTTTTTTTTTTTTTAATGATTTGTTCAATTGCTTTTTACTACAGACCATTTAACTTGCTCTTCCTTTTGGTGACAGAAGACAAATCAAAAACTGACAGGTATTTTAAAGTGTGATCTGTACTACACTTGAAGGTTGAACCTCCAATCAAAATCATTGGACTCAGACCTACAATTGTTGCTATTCCCAGATGTGTCAAAATTCAGCTCTGCTAGAAGTACATGGATTCTGCTTTGTTCAAAAATAGGACAAAAAAGTTCTTCAAGGCAAAAAAAATCCTAGAAAAACATAATGCACATGAACAATCCAAATAGCAATGTATTCTCATTTTCTCATCACACCAGCATATCTCAGCAGCTGTCAGTCCCTCTCCCATGAAAATGCCTGTTTTACCCATGTAGTTTTCAAATATTTTACCCTTAAAAGAGTGATGTATTCCTTAACATTTTTCTTGTTCCTATTCCCAGACTAATTCCCAGATTCACCCTGAAGCTGCTTGCTATACAAATGGTCCCACTTTTGCCAAAATGGATCTCTTTCATCTCCCCAGAAAATGAAATTTCTTTTTTTTTTTTTTTTTTAATGGCACCTTGACACCTTTCTAAAGCTGTTTTTTCTATCTACTCCCAGAAGTAGCAGGAGATACACTGAGTATCCCAGACTCTGGTACACTGAGCCTGCCTGAGTACAGCTTGTTCTGGAGTGTTTAACATATTTGAGGAAAAAACTTACAAACCAATGCTTCTTGAGTCATTGAACGTCAAGGTGTTTTCTGTCATTGCTGAACATCAAGTTTTCTGTCATTGCTGAACATCAAGATTGCACCAAAAGAAAGGTATTCCAAAGGACAAACCTATCAGAAATAAAAGTTCTTTATAGAGTGACATAAAACAAACCCTATACTGCAAGTCTAAAATAGTACATATTGCATCATCTATTCAGTGAGTAAATCACTGTAACTAAACAATATGAAAAGGAGCAAAAGGATACTCTGCACTTTATGTGAAATAGACTGCTCCTACTTATTGTTGTTTTCCTTTTGTTATTCAGTGAATAATATTTTACTGCACCACTTGCCCAGATTAAGAATTTCTCAAGCTACATACTTATCGTTTTGAACCATGATTCCCCTAAGAGAACACATCAAGAGTACATGATGCTAATTAGCTGTATGGCATTATATCCCAATCCTGTATTCAGTACACCACTGTTGCTGCATTACCAGTGTCTATTCCTTCACCTTCCTATGAAAAGGATCTGCACTTAGTCAATCTGGAGCATATTACTTTCCCATGAGGGTACAAGACTCATGTAATATGTGCCAGTCTGAAGTGAACACCACTAAAACATTCATGCACTGCTCTTTAAATAGGTGTTTCTTTCATGTTCATTTTATCCTATTGTCACGTGAAACTGCAAGACGTGTTTTGTTTGGCTGTTTTTTTAAAAAGTGCAAACTTTACTGTCTGTCCAACTCCTAAGCCCCTGCAGCCCATTCATCCAATTAAAAAACTGCAGAATGAAAACAGAAAAAGCACTTTGCAGAGCTTCAGAAATATTGTCTCTCAGGAAGGCTGCCTGCAAAAGGCGAACAAATCCATTGTGCAAACTGGTGCATTCCAATAGAATAAAATTGCTCCTCAAAGTCTCTTTATCCAGCATGGATTACTGACTCCTGATAGCTGTAGGTTAGCCAAAGGTAGAGTCTATCAGAGGCAGGAAAGCTCTTATTACCTTTTATTATAACACATTCTCCCCCCATAATCTATAAAAAAAAAGCCTCTAGGAGCTCGTTCATTTATACAACTCTTCTCTGCCTTTCAGTTTCAATAATGCTGAGTACAATTCAGTACTCTTTTCAGCCCACTGTAGTTTTCACATGTGTTCAGATGCTAAATATTCCTAAAATGCCGTTGGGAAAGACAGTGCCATTTATTTCAGATGCTTGGGAACCGCATCTCTTGCATTTACCTGGGAATATTATTTCAGACAGTTCTGCTAAAACCTGCAACCTTACCACTGTATCACACTAAGTGAAATTTATTGTCATGCAAAGTGCCATGTGATAGCCATTTATATATATTAGTAATATAAATAAATAGCAGAGGAAGACACTGTTAAAACTAGGCTGACAAGCAATTGCTAAACATTGAGTTTTTATGATTACTGAACTTGAGGAAGGTCACAGGAATAACTGTAACTGTAACTGTAGAAGACTAATTATGCGCTGCTTCCTACTGATTGAAAACAGTAATAGTGCTTGATTGTCCAGATTTCAGACAGACACATGCAGTCTTCCTATTCAAAGAAATAAGTGAGCTGCACTACATCTGTTTTTTCCCTCCTTCAAAAAAAAAGAGCAGAAGACCAAAGAAAATCAGCAACTATTTACATATCCCACGCTCCAACACATTCACCCAGTTTTGATAATCCTAACATTGATTCATTCCCTTTGCTTCTCTAGACCAGAGGATGCCCACAAATTAAAGCAGAGACCTCTACAAAAATGACTTCACATTTAGACTTGTTTGAATGAACCCTAATTTACAGTGCATGTGATGTGAAGTATTTTGCAGATGAATCAGCTGTAGAAGTTGATTGCTACATGCAGTGGGTTTGTATCACTTGGATCATGCTTGGGCACCTAGATTTTCCACTGTGGTTAGGAAGAGTTTCTAAGAAACACGTTCACATGACTTTTTGCTATTTAGAAAATAAATTTTGCTTATTCTCACATGAGATTTATGTACCACCATACTCCAATGATCTAACTTGAGATGTGGGATAGTAAAACATTTGCCAAAATAAATCATATCCTGATATGAAAACAAAACAAAACAAAAAAACACACACACAACCCTCCCACACTTCTTGAAGGCTTTATATGTACTAATTATCAACAAAAATGTTGATCAGAAGCCTGTAGTTCTAATTCATATTTAACAAACAAGATTCTTGGCAAAGCTTATTGCAAAACTAATGTGAGAGGAATGAAATCCCAGTGGTCCTATCTGTATTCTTCACAAATTTGTTCACAGAGATGTCACACACTGGTGAGGAATGCCTCTTTTTTGTTCCAGTTTATTAGTACAAGTTTTAACCTTGTATTCAAGAGCCTATTGTAGCCTCTAGAAACCAATTCTATTTTAAGTACATAAAAATGAAATGGAGCATTGAGAATATATTTTCTCATGCTTTTTTTCATGCAGTATATCATGACCATTTCAATATCAGACAAAGTTTTTAAATTAGTTTTCTAATTGGCAATTACTAAACCCAAAGCATTTATTACAGGAAAGATTAAGTCAAGAACTATCTTAATCGAATTATTATTATTACAGATTGCTTGCTGTTGAAATTTGTCATTATTTTCTATTAACAGAAAGAAGGCAACTTTCTTATCAGTGTATCATAATTATTTATTTTATACACATGTCTAGGTTAATATATTTCACAATTTAATCCAAATATGTACTAAAACATTTGGATGCTTTTCCTGAAATCTGTCATGACAGATTATGAAAAAATGTCAAAAAACTACGAAGTCAGTTTTATATTCTTATTTTCTGTAGGCTGGCAAAAGATGAATAATTAATCACTCAAAATTATTTGTTAATTTCTGAATTCTAAATGCTCTTATAATACATAAGGAGGAATATATATATACATACATATAAATATTTGATTTATAGAAGTTTCTTTCTCTGTGTATTTGATTAAATCCCTGTTTGTCCATGCATCACTAACCACCAAAATAAACTTAGAATATCAGTACCAAATAAGATGTACTTTGAATAGACCTTAAGTTGTTATAAATAAATATAATGACTTAGATTAATACTTCAAGTAATCTTAAACACATTCAACTGAGAACCTCTTTTTCATATCAATGAGTACTGTTAAATGTTATTTCTATTTCTATCCAGATATATACGAGAGAAAATAATAAATCTTCATCTTCAAATAGAATAAACTAGATGAGAACAGTTTACAAATTAAATGCTTATTTACTTGTTCACTGTTAAAAAAGGATTCCTCATTAAATGAGGCAAATTATAGTTAAATTAACTCCATTAATATTTTTGATACCATGACACTAAGTCAAATGAACATAGTGAGTTATAAAAAACAACTAAAATTTCAAGCAAAGCACTCATTAAAATAATATTTGCTGTCAAAGGATTTAGACTGGCAAATCAAACACCTGCCCAAGCTCGTAGTGGTTGAAGAACATGCTCTATTAGCACATAGCTGATGGACAGTACTGAAGTAAATCCTTAAGACAGTTGCTTTCTGGAATGAACTGTTAAGTGTTTAAGAAGTAAATCTTCCTCTGAACACCTAGAAAAAAAGATTTGCCTACCTTATTGTAAAATTAATGACCTGCACAATTTAATTTGTTAATGTATGGAATCCTCAAAGCCATAGATTTTATTGTCTTTGACTAGACCTGTAGAAGAATATTTCATAAGAAAGCATGGCTATAAATATATTTAAAAAGAAAAAGATAGCTACTAACTGGCATTATAAAATAATGACCTTTTTCCAGCCAGGAAGACCTTATGACTTCCTAGACTTCTGGGCTGGCTTCTCAGTGGATAGGGTCTTCAGAGGTGACAGCAAAGCAGAAACAAGATGATATACTTAATTGTATTCAAAAAAGTGTGATCACCTCCAGCACCTCACAGCAAGCACTGTTACTGTATAAACTCCATCAAGACTAAAAAGGTTATCTATTCTATTATTTTGGCTCACAGTTTGAGTTCATGCTGGAAATCAAAAATTTTGACCGTCCTGTTGGTCAAATTAAGCACAAGTTAGGATGAGACAACCAGATCACCAGCAAGGGAAGTTTCTACACACTAAGTGGAAAAAACTGGCCTGAAGTTACTGCTGCCCCAGAAGCTGTACAAATGTAATCACTAGCCTTGCTTGTTTTCCAAAAAAAGCTGGTAAATTTGACAATCTTGTCCATGCTTTCAGGTCTCATTCCTATTTATCCTGGCCTTCATGTAGCACCATAACAGGGATTTATTTAGTACAGCACACATAAACCCAAATGCAATCGTATCTATTAGGGCAGAATATACACATCCAAATAAAGTTGTTCAAAAGCTCCAAATAACTGTGTCAACAGTTACTTGTTTACTTTGGCATATGAATATTTTTGGACATTGACTCAAAAATCTTATAAAAAATATTTTCCAACAGTACATCAGCATTCTCTGAATATATTCTCTCTTGTAAATACTATGTCTAGCTATGGGACATGGCAACATCCCAGTCTCCTTTCAGTCTGCAGTACTGGTCACAGGAGAAACATTTACTTGGACTACTGAAGTACATTCTTAGTTAGCAAGTAACTAGATTGCTTTGGGTAACTTTATGCGTTATTTTAAAATCAGCGTAGCTAGATTAAATTAGTTTAGGAATAGAAGAGATAATGCATATCATACAAGTGTGAACTTCTACATTACCAGAAGAATTTCAGTTGATCCACAGCTATTCCTCAGTCCCATGTTGTAAGAAGTATGTGGGACCTGCACTTTGTCCCTTTGCTTTGATATTATTTCTATCCTCAACTTTTGCTTGCAGTCCCATAATGGAACTCTGAAAACAGCTGAGTTAGGAATGTGCCAAAGAAAAAGGATCATGTGCAGAAAGTGCTAAAAGTAGAATAATAAAACTTAAATTTGACAGATAACTTGTACATATAGAAACATTAAAATGAAAAATAAAAAGGTGAAAGTGATTGAAAATACCCTCTCCTTCCCCCAGCCCCAGATAGATTGATTATCTGATTATCTGATAGAAGAAGAGAAAAAGTAGCTTCTCTTATTGTGTGAGATGAGCAGGAAATTTTAGATATTTTTGTTAAATACAGCTTTTTTTCCTTTGTGAAAAAACATCTTGGAAGTTGGGCCTATAATATTATGGCAGTTATATGATGCTGAGCAAAAAAAAACCATATGTGTGTTATCACATAGCTTTCCTCTCTTTCAGCTTAGGCTGCCTTTAGCTTCCTAGGGCTTCATACAGCTGACTTCTATTTCTCAGTCTGATGAAAAAGGGATTCTTCTGCTATGCACAAGCCCATTTTCGCTATCAGAATGTGCAGCAAGTCCTCTCCTGACATCTTACACTCTCTTCTTATTCTGAAAGGGAATGTCAGACTACAAGATGGTACACACCAAGTCATTACATTTCCTTTTTCTGCACCTTCAGGTTGGAAGAAGGTTTATGTAGCAACAACAGTCTGTTTTTCTTTGCATTGTTTTTCTTATTTATTTGTGTTGTGTTTCTGCCACTGTGACTTAATTTGTGCAAGTGACAGTATTGTCTCACCCACCTTCCTGCTGCCAGCAGGAAAGGAATTAAAGCTTGGCACTGATGTCTGCTGGTGGGTTTGTAAGACTAAACACGTTGGTTTTATTTAACTCAATTTTATTCTTTCTGTTCTGTCCTCTAGGATTGGCATTAATACCCCCCAGACGAATGAAATGCAGTGTTCCAAAACTACTTATATGCTATGTGATTTATTTGGTACATAAATGTTTTACATTCTTCTTTACCTCTAAGCCAGCTATTCACCATTTTTAAGGGAAACAAACAAAAAAGTTATGTACTACACAGTGTCAAAAATCCCTTTGAAACAGAAGACGAAAGAATGTGTGGAGAGAGGGGGAAAGGAAGATTTCACTCTGCAAATTTCTTGGACACTGAGCTCACCTAGGAAACGAAGGGACTGAAATCTCCCTCTCAGTAGGCAATTCATTTATACTGCTCATTGTCATTTCCTAGGTGATCATCATCAATTCCTTGGTTACTCTACATAGATATTTCTTGATTTCTAACCACTGCTTTTTGTATAAATAATTACAAATTCACGGGGACACAGAGAGAAAATATGCTGTCTTGTTGATAAAGACTCTCAAGATGGGTTTTGGGAGACCCATATTAAAAGTTCCACATCGACTAGTATTTATTACTTCATATGTAGTGCAACAGCAATTACAAGAAAATTTGCAATGGACTAACTTCAGGGTACATAGCTATTAGTCTACGAGAAACTTTTAATCTAATTCATATCAGAGACCTTGGATTTGAAATAAGCAAAATTGAGAAAAACTGCAAAATAATCCAATGAGCTTTATCCTTTTCCCTCTCATATAGTGAGATAATATGCTTGCTTGGACTAGACAGTAGATATGAAGTGAGCTAATATTGAATGAAAACAAACTGGTAATTTTGATCTCTTGCCTTCTCTGCTTAAGCTTTTTACCCAATTCCCGTTCTCCATTGACTGGAATACAAGTTTAAATCAAATCTGTTTTATAAGCCTTTTTCAAACATTGCGTCCCCAACACACTGTTTTTGTGTTGTCTATGATGTTCAGATTTTGATAAAGCAGTGCCAACTCACCCATGCTGAGTCCACAGAAAGGAAAAAGCCCTTCACGATGCTGCAGGTGGCACTGCGGTGTGGGAGGGTAATAGTTGTTGCCATTTTCAGCCAACACAGAGAAGCAGAAGAGGAGTCCCTCCGTGGTACTTCTACGGTTCTCCCACCAAGGGATTCTGTCCTAGCAAGGGCATTGAAATGACTGTCCTAAAGTTGATTTGACAACAGAAGAGGACAGGGATGCAGGATTTATTTCAAGTTTAAGGTCTTGCATATTTGCAGCTGACAGGCTGAAGAGAACTGCACCACAGGCAGCAGAAATGGGTCAAGCATTGGTGATGGGGCATCACACTGTGAAGAAAAGCACTCAAGGGGAGAATCTTTAACATCATTTGAAAAAGTTTAAACACAGAAATGTAATTAGAGATTGAACAGTTGCTTTGAAGGTGACATAGTAAAAAGGTTTGTTAAGGACTAGGCAACAGACACTTAAAAAAAGAAAAGAGAAAGGTTAAAAAAGAAAACTTCAGAACTTGTCTTCAAAACAAACTTCAGAACTAGTCTTGCATAAACACAGTACACATAAATAATGATAGTTTATAACATTCATCAATGAAAAGCAACAATTTTTCACTAATCATGTGATGAGATACAAATGAAAACGTAGAAAACAAGGTAAGATGAAAAAAGTGCACTTATTAGGAATTAAATATCCCTTACTAACTTTACATTCACACAAAATATCTCTTTGTACGGTGAATAGATAGGTTCTGATCTAATACAAAGAGCTGCCTTTATTATCAGAGAAAGGAAACATTTGGAATACTTTCAAGAGCTCAGAGCACCTAATTATTATTGTTTTTAAGCCACAAATCCAGGCAGTCCAGCAGAGGGTAACAAAAGATTCAAGGCTTTTAATAATTCAAAAAATTTAAAGATGGTAAGCCTGTCATCTTTGGCAAAGAGAAGGAGGTGGAAGATCAGCAAGACTGTTCCAAAGGCAATAAAAAGGAAAATTGTTAAAACTGCACTGCGGCTAGCAAGATAAAATTAATATATATATGCATATATATATATATATATAAAATAAAAAAGGAACTAATGAAAATACTGAAAAAAAAAATAAGACATGAAACTAAAGAAGAAATGTTCAGGATAGCATAGGGCTAGAAACAGAATATCTTTTGTAGGGCTAATGCGGTGCCAGTGAATAGAGGCAGTGCATTAAATGCTGCCATCCACTTGGTAATAGCCCTGATCTGTGCTGCCATGCTCTAAAGCATGCACTACTGCGTTGTCTTTCACTCTGCCAAAAGTTTCTTGCCACTGCTATGTGGTAGTCATCCTTTTTCCTTAACATTTATCCTAACAACAGTATCTATCACCAGTTGCTGTTTTGTTATTACTAGTAAAATTATTGTTTGATTAGACTATTTTCACTCAGGATTTTCACAGTTACTTTTGTCAACTTGAGAAATGTTTATGAAGGGAAGATGGTCTTCCATCCAAAGGCAGAAAGACTGTAAACCTAGCTTTAGGAACCAATGCAAGGAAAGGGCTTCTCCCGTTGTGCTTTCTTAAGGAAGTATAAAAGGAACTTCTTGCCAAGAAAATTGTGAATGTAATGGGTTTGAAATAATAACAAAGAAGTGGAAAAGATTATGGAGAAAAGTTAGTATCTTAACTAAAAATGAGCCACCTCACCCTAGAATTCCATCACTGTGAATTGATAATAGATGTCTTAGGACAAATACAATTTTTAAATGAGTTTCTTCTGGAAAAAAAAGTTTCTCAAGTTTGAATCATATTGAAATCACTTTTGAATTACAAATATTTATGGGTTTAGTTATTGAGACTTCAGCCATGATGCGTTTTTTCACTCTGCTTCCAAACTGAGGATAACTTGGTTTAAAATCACTGTGTAATTTACAATCAGTGATGAGAAGACCGTGCTCCAAACTCCTTTACGCACTTCAGAATAGACTTGCCTCTGGTGTGCTTGTATTCCTCCAATGGGCATTCCTCCCCATTTCAGTTTAAGAAGATGAAAAAAATGTTTAATTTTCTGAAATGCATATATAATACAAATTTCCATAATAACATCACCAGAGAGAAAGATGAAAGAAAAAAAAATTGTTTAAAAACACTAAACTCGTTTGTGAATGTCATCTACATTCATAGGGTTTTTTCTTCCATGGAAATAAGCAGACCAGCTTTCAACCCCTACTTCACAGGATAGCACAGAAGGCATAAGAAAGCCAAGGGTCTTACATAGACCCTTTTTCCCTGTCTTTTCAGTTTCCCGTGAATATGCACCTATATGGGGAGCTGACTGTTGGAATGTTTTCCAGAATAATGTTTCTTCTCTCTGACCAAAGCTACACAAAAAATCTCCTTGGATGGTGGTTTTCCCCTTGAAAGTTCATGCAGAGGCAGACAAGCAAACTTTCCACTGCTTATGCCACCCATCAGTTTTCAAAAGGGAACCTGGGTTTTAATCATTTAAAAAACTTGCTGAGCAATTTCTGTTCTTTCACTAGCCTACAATATAAGTAAGAATGTCTTCCCAATAATTATTTTTAAAAATAATTTCTTAAGGCCTGATTTCCAATTCAATCCAACAATAAATCTAGTAAGAAATTAATATTACTTAATTTAAAACATTTAATTGAATGATTTAGCTTTGTGTAAATGTAATGAGCCATTTCATAAAACCAATAACATTGTAAAGAATAAACTAAATTATTATAAACGAAGGCAATAAAGAAAGAACTCTTCTGTATTAGAGGGGTGACACTTGATTAATGGATTATTATTGCAGGTTGCAATAGCACAGGCAGAATTACATGGATGAAATTTTTAAAGGTGCAAAGTTTTGCTGCCCAGCATACATACAGCATGTATGCTAGAATTCTAAATTTCAGAAACATAGTGGAGATATTCTTACAAAAACTAGTCTGTTAGGGTGCAACTCTCAGTTTCCATGCATGTCAGCCCATAGAAGGAAGACCTCACCCCCTGCTCTTGAAAACACCTCCCCTCCTGCTCTGGAGCCCAGTGGCTGATTTTGCTGAAACGCAGTTTGAAAACACGCTTGCTTAAAACCCTCCTCAGAAACATATGGACATGGAATGACAGAGGCAGATGTGAGGGCTCTATGCTTATACTTCAGACTGATAATGTTTAAGGCATCCCTTGTGCAGCATACATTGCTCACCAACATTGTGCTCAAGTGAGTACCATGGCCCTTGTTACTGATTTAAGCATGGTGCTGAGCACAGGTGGCTTCTTCGACCAGTGCTGCCTCAGATGCCACCAGCTCAGTGCACAGGCAGAAAGAGGGTCTCTGGCTACATATGCCTATGTCATTAGTGCTTGCTGTCTTTAAAAGAAAAAGGAACAGTGTCCAATCTATAAGTTTGACTGGTAAGCAGTGTTCAAGGGGAACACTGTTAAAACTTACAGGTCTAAGTTTTCCATGCATAAAATCTTAATAGATTCTGATACCTTCTAACCAAATACATGCTAATTTCCTTCCGTGAATGAGTAATACATTTGGAATACTGTTATTTGGGCAAATGACAGTTCTTAAATGTTATTTGCTAACCAACAAAATGAAGGGATAAAGCAATTACAAAAGTGAACAAGCATAGTTTACTTTACACACTTAAAATAAATTCTTCGTATCTGCCCACATAGCCATGTATCTTTGAACTTTAAACGTTATTTATAAAAACTGAGTTCCAGATCTAAGCTGCTAGGCCAAAACTAATTCAACATTTACAAATTCTACAACTGTATTTCTCTTTTGTCCCAATAATGTACAATATACTAGAAATTTTCAAAAATGCTTAATGGTTAGTACATGTGTGGAATTTCATTTGCAAACATGAGGTATAATTTATACTAGAAAGACCTAGTATAAATATAATAAGCAAGCACATTGCATACCAGCATCACTACCCATAGTGAGAAAAAAGTGGACTGGTTTATCTATTACTTAATATTGGTGTTATAAATGTTATTTTGTACTAAAGACTGATGTTCTTAAACAGAAATATCCTTGCTTTATAACACCTTCAGAGTTTGAAAAGTGTGATGTTAATTACATTAAATATTTGAAATGCCCAGCCCCTTGATTTTTTTTTAAATGCTATTTCTAGAATTGCATGTGCAACACCGAACATTATCAGTTTATTCAGTTTTCCTGTGCTTTGAAAAATCATTCTCTTTTAATAGTACTTAGCAATTTTCCTTGGCCCACACCTGAATGCTCTTTAAAGAAAACATTTTTTTCTTCTATGAAAAAAATTAAAAACTGCAAATAGAGATTTCATTTATTTTATTTATATATATATATATATATATATGTGCTGTCTCCTTTTTAGATTAGGGGAATATCCAAATTATTAACTACAAATGTTCATTAATCGTCTCAGCTAGAACAGCTAGAGGTTTTTTGGCCTTTGAGTTAACAGCCTAGAGAAAGACATAAGATAAACTATATCTTATTTACTACATAAAAGAACAAAATGGGAACCTTTCCTTCAGTTTCTGTATGTTTAGTCCACACCAGTAGGAACAATATGAGGACACCCTGAAGGAAGAAAAGTTAACATGAGAAATGCAAGCGGAAGCATAAGAAAGAAGAAAGTTATAATAAAATAATATTAGTAAATAATAATAATAATAATGAAGATTTCCACTGTGCCACAAAACAAATGCCAGGCCCTGCCTTCTCTCAAAAGACAGACTGCATACCCTGGTTCATGTGCAAGGAATTGGTCTCCAGAACCGTACACTCACAATTCAAAGCTTACACCAAAGACTTTGGTTCTTGTAGCAGGACAGCATTTCTGACTTTAAAAATATCATGAAATGCAAACTATTACATGAGGTAGAAAACAGCTGTGATTAAGAGAAAAGAAGAATGCCGAAGGCAGAAAGTGTCTCAATCTACAATCCTACTTGGAAAGCAGAGAGGAACATGAAAAGCAGAAACATAGGTCAGCCTCAGGACAGAACAGATTAATAGAGGGAAACAATCAATGATCTGAAAAAGCTATGTGCAAAACCAAGCCACACGCTCACTGAGTTGCAGATTTATAGGCAAATTCAGATCTTACATTTGGCTCTAAAATGGACAAATGATGGAGGGCAACAAGTCTTTTCCAAAGGCAAAAGCTGCTCACCTACTGTTATCTTAATAATGGAGGAAAGAGAGACATCTAGCTGCTGAAACGAAATTAGCAGGATACGCTAAGTACCACAGCTAAACAGCAGGACCCTAATGGGTCCTTGAACGACGTTGGTGTGACAGTTTGTCCGTATTGCAAAGTGGGCAGGCTCAATGCCATCTGCAAAAGCCTTAACTTATTCAAGGGTGCTTGTGTAAAAAGCCAATGGATTTTCACTGGGGAAGCTGAACAATGGTAAGGGATTGCTTGTCCCTGAACTAGAGCAGCATGGCTTTCAGTCCAAAAACTAAAGGGAGATTGCCTTTATTCACATGAATTGTGATAGCCAGAAATCTGGTTGGAGAGAGGATGAAGAAAATATTTTTTATATTGTAGAGAATTTGAGTGCTCTGTGGAGACAAGAACACAGTCAACTGAGCACCTGAACACCAAGCAGTATGGGACAGCTTTGCTCAGTATGGGATACAGAAGTTAGGCAGTAAACAATAGGGAATGATTAATCAAGTCCCTGGCAATTAAACTAAATATTCAAAGCATTCAAAAACAGGTTGCAATGGGATTTCCTCCTGAGCTGAAGTTTCCCCGTTTTGTATAAAACAGTATTTCTTCCTGTATCCACCAAGGTATTGATCAAAGGCTGCATTTTCACTTGGGTCTCTCTCAACAAAACACAGCAGTAAAATGATAAAGGTAGGCAGGTAGGACACCTTCACCAACACCCAGACAAGTGTGCACTGAGGGAAGGATGAGAGTGCAGTAGTTTCATTCATACAAAAATACCCATCCCTTTCAAACCTGAAAAATTAAATGTGCTCAAGAAACCTGGCTATATTTCTTCATTTTTCACGTATACTATATAAGGGTTTTGTACAATATTGGTTAATGCTATCATTTAAGCAATCTGATTTTCACCCAGTTGTCCACTAATAAGGTCTGCCCAGTGACCTTTGTCTCAAGATGCTTCCTATGCGTACACAGTGTTTGGAGACTCTCATAAGATGTATTCTGGATTTGCACACTAGGATTCAAGTCAACATTTACTGTTACACAAAGTAAGTTAGCATTTTTCAAAGAAACAAACATATATAATCTGTGGAATATCTCCTACAAATAAGTGATAAAACAGATCAGTGAATGAATTATTACATATGAGCACTGAACATTTTTAGTAGATTAGCTTTTCTCTAGCGCTGAAGTGATGCATTTTTGTTGTTGACTTTAAAATTAATACAATCACAACTTAACAGATACAAAACAGAAAAAAGTCAAACTAATCACCAATGTCCTAGTATAGTATCTCTCATTTTCACTTGCAACTGATATCCATGTAGAACTTAAACATCTTACTAACTAATCAGTATGCAACCAGTCACAAGTATTATCTTAAATTTTCATGTATGGGGAAATGTTACCAGTTGAACATTGTGTACCAGTTACACTCACCTTGGATTAAATTGGATAATTCATAAATGGCACCATCCTTTTGCCACACATGGAACACTTGCTAAAAGCCTAGTACCCAGCACTTACATGGTCAACAAGTACTGTAAAAAGAGACTGAAGTTAACTTCTGCTGTTGTTTTTTCCCTTAATATCTACTTATCTAATGACATGCATATCAGTGCAATGACCTGGCTCAGCGAGGCCTCTTTAGCACTGAAACTGTGATGTGCCAGCCACAACTGCCTCAAAACCCCCAGAAGTGCCATTACTATCATCCACTGCTAGCAGTATCAAATGCCATGAGTGTCAATTCAATAACCAGGGCATGCAAATTGATCTTCTTCACAAACAACTCATGGAAAGTGTCACATGGATATATCATGGAAAAATCCCAGTTTGCATAATATTGAGAAAAAGTGTTCTCTACTCTACAATATTTGTAAAGCTTTTCAGGTTTGATTAAACAATGGAATTGTATTTAGATCAGTTACCCAAGAAGAAAGATTGTATAAACAGACTGTGAAGATATAAAGAAAATATTGATATTTTTTCTTAAATAAAAATTGTCCCCTTGCAGTAATGGTCATTCCAAAGCTCAGGCTCTAAACTGATTTTCACAGATCTGAAGCTCAATCCAATGTAAAGAAATCAGCTATAGTTAAGTACCTCACAGATTTACTATTCTACCCAACCTGTTCTACAAACAGCTGGTAGACGCTTGTGACCTTTTCCAAAGTTTAGAATACCTTTTGTTTACAATTTCTCTTTTCAATAATGACTTGAAAGGATTTTCCACATGATATATACTGGTACAAATATCGGCATTGCAGTCTTAATCTACATCCTTTTTTTTTTTTTTTTTTTTTTTTCATCAGCTATTTTCCCAGAGAAGACTTTAATACTTAAATCTTGCTTAAACTCTTGGTGTTTTGAACAATTCGCATTTTTAGGGTACACTGTTCTAGGCATATCTGTGACTTAAACCAATGGCAAGGACCTCATGATTCTCAGGTTTGGACCACTTAATAAAATTTTATCTTCTAAGTGAAAATAAAAAAATGTAGTATTCCTAAAAACAATTTGTTTGTCTTTAGTATTCAGGTAGCATGTGAGGAAGGGTTTTTAAGGGTCAAAACTTTAGACCATCTGCTTATCTCTCAGTCTGAAAAGTAAGAAGGGAGTGAGAATGTGTGCCTGAATACACAGGAAGAGGAGAGAAGGAAGCTTCTCTTCAGCAAGCAGCAACAAACAGCTTCCTAGACTTTGAAACATCACTGTAAACAAAACAAAACAAACAAACAAACAAAAAAAGCTGCATTCATGGATAAAAAAAAAAACAACATATGAAATGAAATATGAAAAGTTCAGTAAAAGATGGGGGGAACTGCAGATCTCTGATGTATAAAAAATCTTGTTTCAACTGAAATTTGCATCAGCAAAATAATGTACAACCATTCATTGATTTAGCCTTGTAACTCACTTCTGCAAAAAAAGGTGTAACAATGGTTGCAAATACATTGTAATTTAAGGATATGTATAATTGAAGTAATTTAAGTAAAGCCTAGGTAAAATATGAAGGATGATAGAATGCATTTTGTCCACAACTGATATGTGGTGAGGAAGCATTCTCTCTTTAATAGATAGATCTAGTATAGAGTTAAAGCTATGGTCAAGTGTGCAGCATAGTATATATTAAGAGATAAAAAAAAATATAATTTGAAAATTGAAAATGTCAAAGTCTATGAAAATATCAATGAAAAAGCAAAACTATAACTGAAGAATTCTTCACTTCCCAGTTCTATAATTGTAAAACACAGCTCATTCTGTCTCCAGCCATAAGTTGCATTTCCTTACCTCGAGAAGAAAATAAGCATAGCTAGGAGTTGGGATAAAAAAAAAAAGTAAAAAAAAAAAAAGAGAGGTAACATGCTTAAGCAAGTTAGATGGGATGACATTGGTCTATTCTCCTTTGTTATTCTATGCCTAATGAAGTGTCTGGGTTGTTGGAAAGGCTTCTGCAGCATGATCTGATTGTTGTAGTTGCCTGTTTGTTTGCTGTGAGTTATTGTTTTATTTGGCTTTCATTTCTGAGCTGTTTCCCTGGTCTATTGGGCAGACGGATGCTGCTGGATTGTGTTTATGAGCCTGTAAATGATTGGGGAGCTGTTGCTCTAACATAAGAGATTATGGGGGGGGGAATGGGGGGGGCTGTGCTGTGCTAGGAAGAGCACAGACTGCTGCAGCATATGATGGTCTTTCTGTGTCCAAAACCCAAGGCAATATATGAATGCACAACAAAGGTTTCTGTTTTGTTTTGTTTTTTTTTTTCCCCCAAAAGCAAACTAGTTGGTCAGCAAAGAGAACATATTGCCCAGTGTCCTCCATATCTAATAGCACGCTGAAGGTTTCAGCATGGTGAATCAGTATCTCCAACAGTAGCATCTTGCAACAGCTTATATCTACCTACGAAAAGTATGATGAAGGGATCTCATCTTCACAGCTGTAGCTTTGCCTTCTTATTTAACTCATAGTCAGTATTTTTGTTTATGCCACAATCTGACATCAATCACCTAATATTGTGCTGAATAAATCAAATCTTTAGAAATGAAATTCTCATGCTTCACTGCAAGTAAGAAAAGAATATTTCATGCGAGTCCTGTACAAATACTTTCTGAACTGCAGAATAGAAGATATGCATTATTTTGGAAAAATTACTTGGCACTTATGGAATCATTTTGACTTTTTAGTTTCAGTTGCTTATTTCCCTGACCATTTTTAAGGCCAAATATCACATAGCATAATAGATATTCACGGAAGTGTTCTCAAAGTAAGGGGTGGAGGAGAGCTGAGGGGAAAGAGGAAGGCTGCATACATTTTCTTTATTTATAGAAAGGAATTGCAAATGCTAGATCAAAAATTTGGTGCATAGACCTTGAAGCCCCAGTGCTCACCCATGGTCTCCATTGGAAGATAGCTGCCCTTTGCTAAGACAATTCAAACTCTGTAACAATACTGAGGGCTAAAAGTTTGTCCTTTTAATTCTCCTAAAATCATGAGTTATTAACAAGAGCCTTTTGTGATTCTTTCCCACATGGACACTACAACGCATTCCAGTTCATTACTCCAAGGGTTTTAAAACCAGTTCAGGAACTCAAAAATTATCCCAATAAATATCTCTCCCAACAGTCCTGTTGAATAGGAAGGTAATCGGAAATATGATTCATTTGTTTGCTTGTTTGTTTTCAATGGTATGGCTAATACTACTGTGCATTTTAGGTAAGACACAACACACAAAAGTAGACAGATCACCAACAGAAACCATGCAATAAAATAAAGAAATAAAATGTATTTCTACAGAGGTCTTTAGGTACCACAATCCAGACCATCTAGTCACCACCTGCTATACTAGATGCCACTGTGCTATTTCTTTGGTGGTTTTCAATTTAACATTCAAGTTCCTCAGGAGTCTAGCCTTTTGCTTCTGTGTAGACCAGGTTAAAGTAGTTCAAAATATGAAGTAACAAAGAGTGACAAGGTTTATATCACAAATTCATACCTCAATTTCTATGAAAAAAGCATTACGCACACCTCAGTAACCCCTTGGTCAATTCCTCACTTTCCTACACTGGCAGTCTCACGCAGCACCACTCACATTTATTTAGACAGCCAGTTATTCCTCACTCCTGTCAGCTAAGCACAGAGAAAAGAAAAAATAACATTCACAAGCAACAAAGAGCAACAATATACTGATAGCCAACTGACAGTCTCTCCATGAAAGCTTCCCAGTCCCTCCTGTAGGCATGGCAATAGAAGGAATTCCAGCTCTGATTCTACTGGAGAATCTTTCAGATTTTAAACATAATTGCTCAGCTCTGCTCCCTCCCAGACTAAAGCACTTAGTTTTCCCATTTAAGCCTGCAACCATACTAACTGCATCACATGGTCCCAAATACAGAAACCAGCTGCAAAGTATAAATGAATGAGCCTATGTTATACTTGGTCTTTGTCCATTACCTCCTGCAGAACTCTTGGTTGAGGGAACACTTCAATATCCTCTGTGGGGCAAGCATGATTAAGAGTTAAGATTATAATCCACCTGCAAATTAAGTTGGATGGGTTAGCTGAATTATTAGCCCCTTCCATCAATAAATTCTGTTTCAGCAAGTGGTATTTCAGACAGTCACTAGGAGATGGGTGACACAGTTGGTTTCACTGGCACAGCACACAAGGTTTTATTTGTCAACAAATGGGTTTCATGATCCATCATTAACACTTGATTGATCGGCCCAGCACTTTGGCAGAATAATTTTTTATCACACTTTTCTACTGCAGAATGTATTTCAGGAACCATCTTACCCACTGATTCGCTGGCAGAGGGATGCTTCATTGGCAGAAGGCAGAACGTTTCCTTGCATTCTCTGCCGGTCAGCAGGCACGCGTGTAGTAGATAACATGAGGGACTACGTTATGGTTTCGTACTTTACATCTGTTTTTGTTATGATCCGATCTGTCCCTCCTCTTTTCACAACAAAAACAAGCCTCACATAGTTTTATCATTCATCTAACATAATACAGATCTCCCCCGATGTCAAAAACAAACAACCAATAAAACCCCAACCCAACCAAAACAACAATTCTATATCCCAAATTTAAAATACTCACCTCTACAGATTTTCTGTATTTCTTTGTGCAATAAATAAATCCAATCAGAAGAGAAATACACTAACTCACTGTGACAGATTGGACTCCATCTGTCAAGATCTCATGTTTGATATAGACTGGAAATTGTAGATAAAGGGGAAATATTCAGGTACTGTTCTTTCGATGAATGTCCCAGAGGGAGATGAAGAGAATGATAAATTGGTTATGGTTACACTCTGAGCCAAGCCATTGGATGCCTAATTAGGATCCAAAGGACTGCAGCCAGTAAAGACAGATGCCGGAGAGAAGTGTAGTGGGGAGAAAAGGATATTAGTTTCAACTGGGAGAGAACTAATATACAAATGACCTTAACTGTTAGCCAGGAAAGAGTATACTTTGTCAGCTTGGTTCCAGAAGGAGTTCCTGTATATGCAATAAAGGTTATTTTAGAAATAGATTAAAAAAAAAAAAAAAAAAAAAAATGAAGTTATGAGGTTTATTTAGGAAATACCTGAGAGAAGGAGGACCATCAACCAGCTCAGAGCATTAGCCTGAAAATTGGAAACCTTGATGACTTGCTTCATGGCAGCCTTCTGCATGACTTTAACCAAGGTATTTAATGTGTGCTAAGAAGCATGCATAGCATGTGTGTGCTTAGAGATTGCAATATGCTCTTCTGGGGCAAGACAAATATACTTGCATGGGAAATGTCCAAATACTAACAGGGACTACAAACATTTGAAGACATACTTTAGCATTTGGAGTGGCTTTTACACTAAGTAGAAGAAAATAACTCCAGGTGATAGCACAGGAACAAATATTAATTTCACCTAATCAAGACAAAACTAAGGACCTGACAAAAAATATTTATGAAAATTCACTCCAACCCACTGCAAAGAGCCTTGTTACTAAAACTGACAGGCCAGCAAAGCTAACAGAGGGCACTTCAGTCCTCAGGGACTGGGAGGTGACCCTCTGACAGACGGCGATGCTGACAAGAGGTAGAGGGCAAAACCAACTGATGGGCTGAGCTGACCGCTTGCACTTTGAGATGTACAGTGAGTGAATACAAGATTGGATTTTATTCATGTGAAGCTGTTTCTCAGTTAGAAGCTTAGTAAATTCCAGGACTGGAGGAGGAAGTAGCGTGGGGGAAACAGAGTGAAATTCAGAGTTCTGAAATATTTTGATGGCAATTTCCTCAGACTTAAGATGGTGTCACTTTGGTTCAAATAAGAAAAATGACATCATAGGTAACATCCAGCTTTCCTCATAAATTTTATCAAAAATTAAGGCAGGAATCATTTCAGACAAAGCTGTAAGGGAAAACCACTTCTTACTGTGTGAAACAAAGGAAGGGTATTAATATGGAGTCAGTGGAAAGACCCTGAGCCTGTGGTACTGGTTTCAGGAGAAGAAAAGCTGCCTGCAGGGAAGGTCACTAGCATCTATGACTATGTCGCTGCAGTTTGATGTTTGGTCACACTTCCCTTTTGACTCTATATGCCTATTTAAAACTCAACCTTCAGACACCAAAGCTGAACAGGAGCACAGGACTAAGTAAATGATCTTCCCGTGATGAAGGAGTGCTCTGTCTCTTTCCCAACTGCTTACAAAGCTCCAGTGCTTTTCTGTTATAAACATTCTTGGTAAGTTTTCTGCTTTATTAATGTTTGAAAAGAAAGATGTACACCACTACTTCCAAGAGAAAAAATATTTATTCTGGATTTATGAAAGAGCTATTAGTAACTGAAATCCTCTAAGCAACATATTGTTGCAAATGAAACAAATTAGATAAAAACAGTACAGGCTTCAGGAAGAAAGAAACCCAGATATTTACCTTGACAGACATGAAAGAAGACATAAACATATCCGTAGTTATAATATAAATTGCTATTCATTTCTAGATATATTAACTCATATCAAAGAAAGAAAAATGGTAGTGATATTATTAATAAGTATGTTATGTGTGGTAAGTTTGGTGGCTAAGACTTTCAGTTAAACTATGCCCAATCTTGTCCTGGTCATAGCAAGAAAATTCATTTCAGAATTGCACATAACGTATGAGACCAGTAGAGCAACTGTCAAAAACAGGACAATTACCATAATCTCATCAGTAAACCACAGACACGTGATAATACCTTGCTTACAGATGCCTGATAAATGTACTTGAAAATAAGAGAACAAAGAAATCTTCCAACCTGTAACATATGCTTGCTTGGTCAGCAAATTAAAATATTTGAAACATCTACACATTTACAGCACACAAGAATTGGTTATATAGCAGAATTCACTTCTGTTATTATTCACATTTTTTATTCTAGAAGCAGGTTTAATTAAATGACTGAAAAAGATACCAAAAACCTGTTACTAGCTGTGATACTGCACTGTAGCACCACAATTGCTTAGGAAACACAAAACATAGTACTCCACACCCACAATTATGTTAATAGTGCCTTCTCCCTAATTTAGTATTTCTTCATACTTAATTCATTTTCTTGTTTCTGACTGATCAAGCTATGAAATGGACTATGCCACTTATAAAACTAATGACTTTTTACTTTCTCATATACTGATAAGAAACTTAACATCACAACAGAAACTCCAACAGTAATTGGTCTTCAGTGTCACTATGCACCAATTAACTTAACACTAAAACACAAACTTTTATTCAACAAACATCGTAGACAGAATTGAAAACACTCATGCTAACAGAGACCTTTGTTAAGATGATATTAAGGTATGCATTTTCAGGAAGATGCACAGTGAATTATGAAAATGACTTCTGTTAAAAACAACAGATATTGCACATAATTATTTTAAGTACAATGAAATTTTCTCTATAGAAACATTTCCCAAAGACAACATTCTTGATATGATACAGATTAAAAGAGAATGAATATAGAGGTAGTGAATGAAAACAGTTCAGCTGTTTGAAAGTGAAATTATATAATCTCCAAATTCCAACCCCTTCAATTCTGTGATTCTGTGATTCCAGAAAAAAAAAATAAAATAAAATCAGCGTAACTGTGGCAAGAGCTATGGAACTGAACTTGCCAATGAGTACGAAAGTACAAAATTCAAGCCTGTTGTAGAGTTATAACTGTGGTGTAAGTGGGTGTCAGGGCCATCTCACTGAGCACACTCAGAGCACATAGCCTGCTAACTGCCCTGATGGACCAGGCCAGTTGTCTGCATAGGTGAGCCAACAGACCATCTCCAAGCTAAGTGCTTGACTGAGCTCCTAGCTACCTTCAGCATCAAATATTTGACTAATAGCTGCAGCTGGTCTCCAGCCAGGAGTTTCAGTTACAAAGTTATAGACTATCCATGTGCTGTATTGGTCATGTAGGCCAGCTGGATAAAATGATTTAGCAGAGCAACAGCTTGGGAAGCCCATCCCAATCCACCTGAAGATTGTAAGGACTCTTTTAATTGAGCATTCTTGTTTATGAGTATCTATTCAACAGAACTTGTAACTAAAGGTCTGTGTAAAGGCCTTCTCATTTTTGAACTCAGGGAATCCAGGCATTCCCTAGCATAACAGGAAGCAATATGTATTCAGTAACTAGTAAAATAATGGCTAAAATCCAAGATACAGATATACAAGTCACTATAACCCTGTAAGTAATTGCCCATATGCAAATTTTTCTCATGCAATAAATGCAAGATTAATCATCTACTTTGAGTCTCATTTCTCACTACTATTTCCTGTGGAGTAAAAGCATACACACGGGCAACTACTACAGACTAGTTTTTGATTTGTAAAACTACACCAGAACATACTTTACATTAACTGGATCATGTAGCTAACTGGCAAAACTCACTTGCCACTTAATATTGTCAGATACTGAAGTTTTGGCTCCTGTCTGTAACCAAGGAGTTGAACTAATTGAAGCCAAGGATAATTCAGCACAAATCAAATCTTTGGTTCATATTTGTTCTCACATACATTGTATTCAAATAAATGTATATAAACTTCCCCTAATTTCTCTACTGCATTTGTTTTTTAAAAGTATTTAAGATCTTCATTGGCATTACTACTGATTATTTGATTACGTAAACATTGAATTTTCTGGATTTCTTAATTTCCTGTCTCACATTCCTGCTAATTGCAATAGAAACTTGAGTCAAATATTCCCTGTGTCACTGGTACATTATGCGACAATATGAGGTGTTGACTAGCAGATATTTGGGTTATCTTAAAATCAATGACACTTAAATGGTGTCAAAAGAAAAAAATAACCTAAGCATTGTAAATGAAAAGTAAAGTAAGTAGCCCTGCATTACACTCTAACAATTACTCAATGACAAAATGATAACCAGGTTAAAATAAATGATGCATTTGGTCACCTGCACTCCTTCAGCAATGTAACGCTGAACGAAAATCTGAAGTTGCACTACTTTTTCTTCTATAAAATTATTTCATGCTGCAGACCTGAGACTGCTGGAAAAGAATTGCTCATGTAGAAATCAAAGAAATAGTTCTAAAAACAACACAGATGTGTGTGACTCCTCTTCCTGTGGCCCACTATGCAACACACACACTTTACTATGTTAAGGCACAAATTTTTCTCTAACTTGGCATATTTCCTTAATTATGACAAAATCTTTTTGATGTTGTTCTTTTTCACATACATCTCACAAATACATGTGTTATGTTGATACTTTTTTCTCTCTTAGTGACAAAGGAACTGGAGGTTTAAATCTGAGATAGTCACCTAGCCTTTGACATTGGTAAGATTTAAGAATGACAATTTGGAGATCAAGAGAACTTTACTGGTAGCAGTAGGGATATACAATTTTTGGATTTAGGTAGCTAAAGCAGCAGTCAGACCACAAGATTAGTCTCCTTGATTTTTACCACTGTATTTGAGAAAACAAAACAAAACAAACAAAAAAACAAAAACGAAAATATTAATATAGATCTTCCTGGGGTTTAGATCACAGAGGTGTCACAGGGCATTATCACACATTTCAATTCTCTGTATTTTTTTAATGTTCCATGCAGGATACTTTCCAAACATAGACAAAAATCTGTTTGCTTGTTCGTTTGTTTTATATACCTTACTACATACAGAATAAAACCAAGTACAGGACAGTGAGGCCTTGACTCTGAATACATTTCTTTTTCCCGTGCATTGTTCAATGTTCATGAAGAGACTTAAAATCCTTAGTCAGGGATTACTTCAACTTCTTTTCAACATGTGCAGGATACTGGTGGCCGCTCTCCAGATCCAATGATATTATTTCATTACTTTATAGGATGCCTGAATCTGCATCCAGTGCTTTAAAATAACCATAGGATTGGCCCTTTTTGTTTACTTAAGCTTAACTCTCTAGCTCAGGTTAGCTTTCTGCCTTGCATGTTTAGGTTCCATTTTGTGCTTCTGGCAGACATTGATTTCCTTTTATTTCTCTATAACCTTATCCACACTGCACAGTTTTCATTCAAGTTACACCACTCAATGTATTAATTACTTCCAATTCCTGTTTTAACAAAGGGAATGTTAAAGGTCATGATAAATAAAAGTGTAGGTGAGATGACTGAGAAGTGATTCTGGCATACGAAAGCAAGATTGTCTGGTCTCATGATAGATTATTGCATTTGTTTCAACTGAACTGCAGCTTCATCTTGAGTAATATTATGACTGCCTTAAGCTCTATCAGCTTATTTGCATTAACAAGTAAGATAGGTCAGCACCTATATAAATGCACGGTGAGAAACAAAGAGTTTGATTTGGGAAGAAAATGGGGAAGCTGGTGTGTTAAGGTCTTAGTTAAAGATGCCATTTAGGACTCGGTCATGCTGGTATCAAGGAACAGACCTAGGAAACATAAACCTATCGGTGAAACCTACTAATTAGAGTGCAGTTTAAAGGCTACAATTAATGATTAGATGTATAATTGTTCACAATAACCATTCAAAGGAAAAGCATATTGCCACACTAAGATAAACTGTGTGTGATCCATGGAAGAAAGCATAAAGAGGGCTTTTGCTTGCTTCCAAAACCATCCTTTATAAGTTAAAATACAAAACAATCTTGCTAACCATTTATAATACAAAAGGAAATAAAATGAATTAGGACGGAACCTGTATTTGCTCTTCGGCAGGAAAATATGGTATCAATCTACCAGCATTGATCCTGACTCCATTCTCCTTCTCTATGGCTACAGAATATTTGGGGAGTTCAGATCTATTAGACATTTTATTTTCTGGACTTCTTAATACACCAGCAAATATTTGCTGGACAAAGGATGTTAAATATTTTCTTTACCTGTACCAGTGTGCTAGACTATTTTTGCTTTTCTATCTTCTTCACTGTTGTATTCCATCAAAACTAACTCTACTAATTCTCCTTTTATTTTACTTTTTTTCTCACTCTCAGTTTTTCTAGTTTATTATCTGTTATTCTCAGCTGACCTTCTTGGCTGCTCAGCACTCTACATTTCTTGCTTCCATCTCCATCTTAGACAATTTCAAACGCTATTGAACTTAGATAAACAGAATAGAATAGCAATATGACACAACTGGAATGCAATTCTGAAGAACATTTATCTCTTTTTGAAGCATAATAGCTTCAAAAAATAAAATTCAAATGTTACTTAAAAATGAGGCCAGACGAAAGAAATGAACACAAAGTATTTCACTTTGTGAAACTTCACACTGTTCAAATCGTTCCAAGTTACATTGCTGCATTTACATGATCCTTGCAGACAACAATGTTGATCTGTTATTTTATCTCCAGTAGTAGACTAACTATATTTCTCCCAGATCAATTGGGAGAACACCTGACTATATCTCAGAGCCTTGTACTAAGGTCAAGTCAGGTAAAATCTGAATCACTGAAGAGAAATCTGTACATTCTTTGCCTCAGATTTTCATTGCTAAAGTGTGGCAAAATATATATTTAATCTGCAAAATACCTTTCTATATAGGGTTAGTGACATTGTCCAAATACTAGACATTATGGAAGATCAGAAATGCAGATGTTATCATTACTCTGTAAGTATCCACTCCCTGGTTCTCTTGAATCTTAAGAACCAGTCCCCTGTTCTATCTGGTGTCAAATAATGTCAAATAATTCAGTATCTATTTTGGAAATAGTACAGAAATTAATTTCATTAATGTACTTCAAACTGAGTAGATGTCTTTTTTTTTTAAAAAACATGAAAAAAAAATTAAAAAAATAAATTAGTCAACCTAGTCAACACAACTACTTATTGTGGTTTCTTTTATTCTGCCCTTTCTTATTCATCCTTTGTGTATAAACAGTCCCAATCTTCTCATATCACTGTATATGGTAATTTTTCAAAAACCACAATTGCTCTCATCACCCATCCTTGATAATAAAAGTCTATTTTAGTTTATTGGTTTATGTTAACACTACATTAAAATAGTGACTCATTTAAAATCAATCGTCTTCATCTTTGAGGAAAATTACTGAAATAATTCACATGTTCACCAGAAAAAAAAAAAAAAAGAAAGAAAAAAAAGAGGTATCAGGAGAATGGTATTTTATTTTAAAGTAAATTGTAGAGCCCTAGAATATTCTTGAATATACAGAGGCAAAACTAGACTTCTCAATAGTACTGGGTATCAGACTCCTCGCAATTTCTGTCAGATACTGTCCTGGAAAAACAGGCAGAGTCAAGTAAATTTAAAGATTTTTGTTTGTTTGTTTGTTTTGGATAGAATTTATATGATTGAGGCAAGCCGAGAGTACATTTAATATGAAAAAAATATATATGTTTTAACCAGAAATTAATTTCTTGCAGCAATATCTTCAACAGAAAATGAAAATTTTTCTAAACAACTTCTGAAATCCTTTGGGAAAATCAAAGTTGTAATTCTGAAACCTTTATAGATAGAAAAAGGAAGTAACATGAGCTGCCCAAGCAAATAGCAAGGAAACTGACAATAAACCTGTCAAAAATATATATTTTTTCCACTAAATGACATTTTTTGAAACATTTCTGAACTGAAAATAACATAAAGGTTAGTACTCAAAGATTAGAATAAGTTCAAGGATAATTTGTGTGTGCTTTGCAAAATATAAAAATACAATTTTTCAGCTACTTTTTCCATAACCTGAAATAAATATTAGGATCTGATCACACATTTAATAAGAATATGCATAACTTTATGGAATTTTTACCAGGATAAAGAAGGATATAGGCAGCATAGACAAATAATACACGGAAATGAGGCACTTTGGCTTTGGAAAAACAAAAGAAAACAAATAATGCCTGTTTTCTATATCATAATAAAAACTCTTTAGAAATGTTAAGAGAAAATTATCCTCTGCAGTTTCCTCATCATTTCTCTTAGTTTTGTATGACAGATTTACTTTTTTTTTTTTTTCCCCAACATTTTATTCTCTCAGTGGTATTGTTACACCCATCTAAGGAAAGAATATCTCACAATTAAGTGTTCTGAAAGTGTTAGTTACTGAAAGACAGACTGTCAATAAATCCAAAAGATAATTTCACAAAAGTTCAGAGTTGTTATGATAAATACTGATACTTTCGGGAACCACAGACACCTAGCATGATGTACAATATTGCAGAAGTGTGGAAATGCACCTCAGGCTGTGACAGTATTCTTCTGCCATTATGTAAGGAAACAGTTCCCTGATATAAAAGATTAGTGACCACACTGTTAATAATTTTCTATTTCTGGTTTTCTTCATGGGGTACACCCCATGAGTTCAGCTTGTTCAGCGTTGCTGTGACCCAGATCAGGTTCTAAAGAAAACATAGCAAGTCCCTTTTGCAGGTGAGAAATTGCTCCGGCACCAATTAGGGAAGGTCTTGCTGCAGTGCAACAGGAACCATAACAGTGCAAAGGCAGGACAAGAGATTCTTGCACTAGTGTAGACACTTGCAGAGTGTCCTTAGAGTTGAACTCCAAACCTCAATAATAAAACTGATAAAATTATTTTAACAATAACAATAATAATAATGTAATTAACTGAATTTCTAAATATTTTGCAGTGAAAAGATGGATCAAATATAAATCCTAAGAAAACCAAATACTATCTACTATTCGATGAGCAGAAAGTCTCCTTGACCTTTAGACTGTCTCATAAGAAGTATCAGCAACACAAGGGAAAATAGTTTAGTTGCTAAACCATTTACTTTGACAGAATATTTCTACTCTGTCTGAGTTAACAGTACCATTTGTTAATATAGCTCATAATTTAATTTAAAAGTGAGACCAACTCAGAGATCCCATGTCTGGATATCTATGTGTGTTTACTTTATATAGTGACTGAATAACTTATAACTCCTCAAAAATGCACATTACTGTGAAATATTAATATTTAGTCAGTTTATTACCATTAGTAAATGTACTGTTGCAGTATAAATCTTTAAAAGTGCGTCAGGATCTACCTAAGCTTTGTGACAGATTGAACATTAAGGCTTGCATTGGCCTTGGAAAAATCTAATTTCCCAATATTATGACAGCTATACAATGTGCAAATGCTGAAGTCACTGATTACATTTGAGTCAAATATTTATTTACCAAATGACAAACTGTTAGTCCTGGCAAGATATACAAAACCTGATGCTAATTAAGGAGACAGCTCACTCTTGATGGCATCCAACATTCCATAATGAAGTTTTTCAGAACAAAACTGTCCTTTCAAATATTATTATTATTAATACAGATATGGTATAATTATTTCCATTGCATGTATCTGGCACTATTTAGACAAACGTTCTTCACCTTATTTCTTACTTTTTTTTCCCCATTATTAAAAAAATGGTGTTAACTATCTAACATAATTGTAATGATTTGGAAATATCAAAGTACAAAAGATAACTATATTAGATTACTATTTGAGTTTGAAAAAATCACTCACCTCACCTCATGAATATACAAGGATACTGGCATGATAATAAAAGGAAAATATAAAAACAAACAAACAAACAACAACAAAACATGCCAGAGTTTCTGCTAAATCTGAAGGACAAAACAGGCCATTTAGAGACAAAGAACTTGTTACTATATAGCTGTCATAGGAGAATAAGTACCTCCTCTGCTTTTTCTTCTGCTCTTCTTTAAATAATCATCATCATTATAACGATCTTGAGGAATTGAGGATTTTTTCCCTTTTTTCTTTTTTGATAATTTGTAATGGATTTTCTAACCTATAGTCTTTTTCATAATTTACTTAGAAAAACAGCTTAATCAGGAAAAAAAAAAAAAACAGATAGAAAAAATAGGTTTCTTCATGCTGAAATCAGTATTGAAAATGGAATTTAAGTTCCTAAATAGTGTATGTCTTCCTGAATTGTAATTGTTTATGACAATTTTTTGAATGGGCTGTAATTTTTTTTAATTTTGCCTTTGAAACTTGAGAACCACATGTAAAAAGAGTAAGGCAGACGAACCACTGAGAAACACATCCAACCGTCTAACTACTAGCAATAAAGAGTAAAAATAATAAAAAGTAAATAAAACGCAAAGAAGCATATGGAAAAAGACAAGCAGGAAGATGATAGATGCAAAGATGAGGAAAGACATTGGGTCAAAGGACAGAGAATGTATGAAGTAAAGAAAATCAGAATACAGGAAGAGGTTAGGATATGGAATAAATAATAGAGTTTTATCTGTCATAAAGTAGCCACAGATTTTGGAGTTACTGTTTTCTCTCAGTTTTATTAGTGAATTAATAAACATAATATGATTTGAATTTCGTAACATATCTTGTGATATATGCTGGTATGCTGTTTGTGTGACATTTTCACTCTTAAATAACCATTTTCTTTCAGCTAAAACAGATTGATTAAAGTTTAAAGAGAAAAGGTGAGAGTTAGGACGGGTTTATTAGTTGCTCACATATGGCTTCTATCACTGTTGCACAAGACATTTAAACAGAAAGAAAGGGCAACTGTCTAGACCCTGCTGAATCACTTAAAGTGTCACACATATGGTTTCTATTAATCTTCAGTTTTCTCAGAAATCTGTTCTTTTTTCCACCTTCCCCTCAATCTATAAAACTGTGCCTGTCACCTAAGTTTTACCACAAAACTCGTTTATGAAATTGGAGTCTGATTCTGCAAAAATTTCCCCACCTATGAGTATAAAACTTCAGGCTATGTCACCTTAGAGACTTCAATAGGACTCAGATAATTAAAGCTAAAAGTGTATGCAAACTGCCTTACTTCAGGAAAGAAAATAACTTCTTCCATGCCACAGTAGATGAGGACCCTGTGGTCTGATGCATGGTAATGCTGAAACTCAAAGGCAACCTCAACATTTGACATTCACCTTCAGAAGAACAGCCTCAGGCAATGCACAGACATGGGAAATCAGCCAGAAAGGGAGAGAAGGCATGTGATCAGAGCGTGAGCTTGCCCCCAAAATTATTAAGCGCAGAATAGCTAGTTATAAAATAAGACCAGTAAACACTTTTCTTTTGAGGATGTCACAAGAAACTAGCAGCACACGCACGCGCGCACACACACAAAACATTAAAACTATTCAGCAAGTACTATTTCTTACCAGTGAAATAGTGTCTAGAATATATGTTGATTGCTTTTAATCATACTTTCTTAGGGTAACAATCCACTTATCAGATCACATGATCACAATTAATAAGCAGTCATATAATTTTGATGAGTGATCTTATCAGTTTTTTTTTTTTTTCTATTAGGTTGCTTCTGGAAAAAAAAATGAATCAGTTGAAGCTTCTTTTGTAAATAAAATACAAATAATATTACAAAATAATACAAAATACATAAAACCAGAAGCACTGACTTCTTAATTATTATTTTTTTTTTTTGTATGGGTAAATAGATAACAAGATGCTGTATAAGAGAACAAAGACTTAAGTAATACTTCAGGAGAGTTCCTTTAATGAATTAACATGAGGTACATTGTACTGCAGAATATAGCTGAATGTCTTACTGTAAGAAAATCACTCTGTATCCATAACCAGACACAAGGATTTTCAATTAACTTCTGGTTGATTAGTTAAACAATACAATCCCCATGGAGAGTAATACTTGGCTGATATTATAACTAATATAATTAAACTCACAGTAAAATATTAACCATTGAACCAGTGCTTCTTCAAGCCTAGTTGTGCTGGTCTGGTCATTCAATGCATATATCAGATAAATACTGCTCAGAGTCATCTGTATATGCCCAGTTAAAATGCAGTGAAAAACTGAGAGATTGGCCAGTCAAACACTACAAGGATGTGCTCAAGGCAAATTTTCAAGCTGTGTAGCATTAATTCCACAGCATGGACAGCAGATCTGAAGACTGTCTGCGGGGGTAGAGTATATACTGGATCTGTCAAAGTTTATGAGCAAAACTGTATTGACACTGTGCATCACCATAGATGCCAGAGAAAAGAAGGTGTTGTGGATGAAGGAACAGCGCCCACTATGCTGCTGTCAAAATCAGAGCAGTTTCTCAACTAAAGAAACATCCCAGGAAGATTTTTATTTTTTTATACAACAAATTTATACAAGATGCCATTCTTATCTACTTTTACACTCCTTCAAAATGCAACTACAAAATTAACTGGACCACATTCGTTCATGATGTAATTCCACTGAAGTTATTTCTGGAAGAAAATCTAATTCACTACTATAAATCTGCAGTATTTTGATACCTTTTAATTAAACTGGATTTCCTCTTCATCTTATCTGTACTTGTTGAAAAAATACCAGGTTTTACGAAAGAAGATTATTAATGTTACAAAAGGACTAGTAATGACGAGATGTTTCAAGGAAAGGAATTCAAGTTCATTCTCAGCAGAATAATATTAGCATTTTTGCAAACAAGAAGCCACCTCGAAATCTCATTGAAACTGATTTTAGCAAAATATTTATGCTCTAGACCTGCTTTCAAATAGTAACATACTTGAAAGTGAAACGTGGATGTTCATTTGCTGATTTTTCTAGATAGCTGTATAAAGAGACTACTCTGTTTAGAATCTACCAACAGAACACAAGGAAGGAAAGAAAATGCTTGTATCTTAACAAATAGCCTATTAGTGTCTGAGCTATTAGGATTGTGTCCTTTAATTCCATTTAAAGTAAAAATCTGTATGAGCCACTACTTTTTTTTTTTTTTTTTTTGTCAGCTTTTAGCTATTCTTGTGCAGCCTCTGGTGAATTTCCTTTCTGATACAGGTGCATAAGTATTAACATGAAGATGCTTCCACCTGCACTGAATAGACAGAGCTAGAGCCAGGTCTGGAACATCTCCTTCAATTGACTTTAGTCAAACATTCCCTATGCACACATTCCTAATTCCATTTACTATACTTGTCCTTGCATATGTTTTTGCATTATTCAGCAACAAATTCAGTCCTCAGGCGTAAACAAACAAATCACATATGTTTCATTAGCTACAGAAAGGTCTAATTGCAATACACAGAGATACAGAAGTAAGAAATTCCAAAATTCAAGGACCTAGCAGAATTGTTACTAGACATACTACAAATTGCATATACTTAATACGAACTTTATAATACAATTAATTTAATAGATACAAATCTAATGAAAACCTGAAAGGAAAATAAGAAAGCAATACATATTAGAGCATTAGCATCCAAGGGAAAAAATACGCTCAGATATAAACTGACCAAACACAATTAAAATTTCAATTTCTCAATGGGTAGAAAGGTTTTAAGACCCTTCTCCCATTCAACAGAAAAAGTTGATGAGATTTTACATTAATGAAGTGACAAATAAAACTCACAGAATATAAAACCCTGTATTTACATAACTTTAGAAGAATGAACTGAAAAAAATATTTTATAATGAACTATCATATATGTAACTAAATTCTCACTATAAAAGACAACTAACATGTTCTATTTGGAAAATACTCTAAATGTTAAGGTTTTTAAAGTAACAAGGAAAAAAATTATTATTTTTTTTTTGATACTTATACCTTCTGGAATCAGTGAGTACCAGGTTCTACAGAAGAGGAGGGGATAGCAATGTAAGTAACAGTTAACAGATTGCTTCTCTGTACCCAGAGTAACATAATCATTCTAGATGTTTGTTCAAACCAAAATTATCTTTTAAAAATACCTGTGTACCCAACACTACATCCAAGCTTTCAGACTTATTTGAAGATTCTTGAATTTTCTCTATGACTTCCAGGTAGCAATAACAAGCTATCGATAACCCTACAAGATACCCAAGTTTTTAAACTCACAGGAAGTTATATAATAAATAAAAAAATATATTTTAAAAAAAAGTTTTCCATAATAAAACAGAATATCTACAAATAGCATTAAGTACGAGAAGAATTTCTAATACCATAAGATAGTACTTCCTGTGTTATTCTGAAACTTTAGCTTGCCAAGGTAAGCATAAGCCTAGACTGCAAGAACAAAACATACAATCAGCATTTAAGGAAAACAACATTCTTAACAAAAAAGGCAAGCATAGCAACCAAATATTTATAAGTTTGGCTGTCTCTAAAAGAAACACTGTAAAAAAGGGGGCCAATCTAGCCCCAAACTTCTTCAAAAGGGGGAAAAAACAAAACAAAACAAAAACTTAATACTAGAGGCCATATGGTAATAAGAGATAGATGTATCTCCTGCAAAATCAGAAAGAGAAGCTGCTCTCTCTACATATCTATGTAGAAGGAATTGTACTCCTATGCCACCAAATACATTTAAAGTTTCCACCTCTCTCTGTCTCAACATCATATTGTTACAAAACAAATTCTAAAGAAATTTCAGAATAGATGAGCACTGATCCAATTTGCCACTTCTGATTAAAGTTGGAGTTGGGAGGGAGTCTGATGTAACGATGAAGAGAAAAAAGAAGTAAGTTCAGAGGAAGACAAGTGGCAGCCACGCACTTCACCAGACATCATCTTATAATTAAGAAAGTGTCAGAACCTCTGTCCTGCATTTGTTCCATTGCTCATTGTTTCCATGGCTAACATGTTAGAATTTTTATTAGGAACTGCCTTATAACAAATGAGAAATACAAGAGCAAAACTGTTTTTTGAATGTCACTGATTCTTCAGGTTTAATACATCTAATTTCCTCTTTCTTTTAGCAATGCTGCTAGTTTAGCTGTCTGCAGAATTAGACAGTACTCAGGTGCAAGCACAGAAGAAGCAATGGTTTGCAATAGAAATGAGATTTCATAAATCAAGGGAATACAACATTCCCTGCTAGAGGAAAGCTGGCTCTGCACTATTTTAAAGCAATATTTTAAAGCACATTTTAATCCAGGCACAAAATGATGTTATCAGTACTGCCAACACCAGTTATTCTTTTATATATTATTGGTGTCTTTTCATATCTTGCACATAAAAATATATAGTCTTTCCTCCCTTCTTTCAACAACAACATCCTTTCTATATGTATTAAAGATTTTATCCTCCAGTTTTACTTTCTAAAAACCTTCTTTCTTATTTGATTGTTCAGGTTTGCTGTTAAATATATATATATATATATATCACTTAGAGTTCATTTCCTTCATGCAAAGACATCTTTATTTGTAGTGTCTTATACGCCTTAATCAGACACACTAATGCCTTATTAAAGCTGAACACAAATAGCTTCAGTTATCTTGTAAATGAGTTAATAATGAACCCCCACCCCTCACTCCCAGGAAACATGTTTTATATATCTGAACCAAGAGAATTAAAATATTTTATACCTCCTCAAAGTATCTACTCTTTGGTTCCTGCATTCTAAGATGTTCATGTTTTTTTGGAATGAGAAAAGAATCAGATTAAAACTGTAAAGAACAAAAAAGGCAAAACTGAATCTGCCTATAGAAAGTCTTTGTAAAAACAGTCACCCTGAATACATTTCTTCTAAAGAAAGATGGCAGTGCCATTTCAGAAGATTGGAATTCTGCTCTGCAAACAGACAGTAAGTGATATTATATCTGAGAAATATTTCAGGTTACCATAAGATTATTTGCGCACTGTTGCTCATTCCGACTCTTAAAATACAGATGAAGTCAACAGCAACAAGTTTCTTTGCTGCCTTTATTAGCAAGAATATTGCTTGGCTCCATACCTATCAGCAATCAGATATCAGATTAATTGTACAATGCAGTTTTGCACTGGGTCCTCAGCTGCAGTCCTGCTTGCAGCTGAGCCTACTAGCCACCCCAATGGTCTCATGGCCCTCCTCTCTTGTGCTAGAATTGCCACTCCCACAAATTCACCTGCACAGCTGCGTGTGTCACAGCCAGGGAACAGCCACATATGCTGCTGCACCCACAGAGCTGAACGAGGAGAGACAGAGGGGACTTGCTTCCAGGGCAGAGCAGTGATGAACAGCTGTAAGGATCAATATTTTCACCCAGCTCAGACCCTCACACTGACCCCAGTCTTAGTGTAGGTAATGAAGTTTCCTACTTGTACTGGCACAAATGACTCTTCCTTGAAACCACAGTAAGTTAAAGAACAGGCTGTGGTAATGGGACACCCTACACAGCTGGCATTTACAACAAATTAGCTATTCTGACAGCAGTTTGTCCTTGACTGAAATGGAAGCAAATCCCCATTATAAACAAGATCTTAAAAAACATATGGGGACAGAAGCCAAAGAGCAAGGACAATTTTCCAGTGCTACAGAATATATCACTTTAATTTCTTTATACAGCTATTTAAAATGAGCAATTTATCTTTCTTTTCTGAACAGCCTTTTATAAAGCAAATAAGATATTCTCACAAGCCTGACTCTTAGTGTCATTTCTGAATGGGAAACTCAGGTTCTGTTAGTATCACTTGATAGTGTACAAAGTAATTGGATGCTGGCTGATGTCTTCATTTATATGAAATAATTTTCAAATTATTTCAAATTTTAAAATTCAAATCAATATTGAAACCCGGTGCAAGCCTGTCCTCTTAAGGGCAAAAAGCTCATGGCATAAACCTGGAGGAAGAAAAAGTAGACGACCTAAAGCAGGGATGACCTGAACTCAGAGTTCCCAGTACTCTTGTGTGACTCTCACCACAATCGCTCCTTACATCTCACTGCTGGATGCACCTTCTTCGCTTCAGCACAGCTTAAAAGCCTGGAAGAGGAAAGGGGTCTAGTTTTGTGCAAATGCACTAGATCTATAATACACACAGTTCACAAAAATAAAATAATAATAAAAAATCACCAGATGAGTACTGAAGTAATTAATGCCTATCAAATTGATCCTTATTGCACTTGCACTACTGGCAGGATATATCCTTTCAGACAGGGCTCTATTGAATTCCCATTACCTTAACTGAAAGCATAATAATGCAGAGCCACAGCCTGTTCTAAAAGTGGTTCTTTGAGCTTTTTCATGACTGATCATAAAATAGACTTATTGGAACACTATAAAACAATTCTTCATTTATTTACAGGTATGAAAATAAATGCCCTAGTCACAATCTGTCACATTTTGCAGAGTATCACGAATGCTACAATAGATGGCTAGTTTAAACACTCTAAAATAAAGATGACTTGATTCAAATGAAGGCCTAAGGGCCTGCATGCTGTAAAGTTGACAAATTAGTGTTATAGGAAAACCAAATAGTGTCCTGAGCTAATTAAATCCATTCATCTTTGACTTTAAAGTTTCAGACTGATCTGTAATGAAAATTTATTTCAATTCTTTTATACCATTTATTTCATTGCTCTATATACTTCTGCTGAATGACCGGATGTTTGAAAAATCCTGGATCTGATACTCAGAAGGTTTTTGTGTTGATGAGCTCTCTGTGAGAGAAAACTCTGATTCCTGAACATGTCATTTCTTAATAACATGAATCCTACTAAAAACACTGCTATGGAGTTGTACTCCATAAGATCAGGTGCAGACCCCTAACAGAACCCACATCAGCATGTATGAAGCTTTCCCTAGCTTCCCAGTGCCCTATTTTTGGGTTGCAAGGGAGTTGTAGCACCCTGCAGACACAAGCCTGGTCAAAATGATACAAAGACCAGGAGCTATGTGACTTGACTGCTGTGTAGCATCTTTCCATGAGATTAAACATAAACCACTGAACGACCAATCTACAAAAGTTGTTAGGCATCCAGAGTGGAATTGAATTCAGGAAAGACATCCTCAGTACTCTCACCTGATATCAAGATTCTCACTAGCAAAGCATGATTAGCTTAGATTTAGACCGGCCTCTGTGCAAGCTTCTCCTCTTCCACCCCCCCTCCAAAAAAAAAAAAAAAAAAAAAAAAAAAAGAGAGAGAGAGAACGCAAAAGATGAAAAACCATAATGGCTCTGATAAGGAATAGATGAGACAAAGTAAAAACAGCAATCATATGTTCAGGGAAAAAGAAGTGAAGAAAAAACTATCCCATGAGATTTGTGCTTCCTAAAGATACAGAGCAGCTAAGCAGACAGGAAGGCATCGATATGACTTAGCAAAAGTAGCATATGAATATACACATCTGACTAGATTCTATGACCCACAGTTATCAATCATCAATTTGTCTAGGTTTCAACCACTGCACATGGATGCAGGTCAAAAACCCTGCAGGACATTAAAGAAAGCCCAGAGATGGATCTGCCTAAGTGCTCACTAGTGACAATTTCTTTCTTAAGGAATTACTTTTCCTTCTCCCTCAGGTATATGAGGAATGATTCAAATTGTATTCTGTCCATCTCTCATGACATTTAACTTGATGTCTGCGGTCTCCTTCCTATGAGGGGGGGAAGTAGGTAGGCATATTAAAGCAAGAATGCAGGATTTTCGCAGAGCCATCTCTATTTTCTACACATTTGTTTTTGTCATGATTAAGTTTTAATCACTACTTGCAATTGCAGTTTAACCATATTTTCCTCTATTATGTAAATGTTGAATTACAAATAGGTACAGGACTGAAAAGTAGATCAAATCTGTTGAACTCTTTTCAGTGATGACAGATGGAGATTGTCTTTTGCGCTGTTATGACAAATGAGTTTTACAGCTGTGACTGACTTAACTATTACCATCTACTTAATCAATCAATGAAATTCCAGGAAAATGAAGCTCCAACTCAAAGGTCAGAAGCGGTTATCACTAGTGTGCTTGGTGCTGCATAGCATTTTAATTAGTTAAATGGCTCTGCACATACTTATGGCTTTTATTTGTAATTTATTCATCATTTTACATTAATCACTGACATCCTGACACCTAATTAGTAAAGAGGACAAACATTCACAGGTTACACAGGGTGAGAACTACCATACATATTTTAATAATCAAAGTTGAGACTGTTTGGGAAAAAAAAATCAGAGCTTCAAAATTAAGAGCGACATCTAGTATTTAATTAGTTTCATCTGTACACTCTATTCCATTTCACTACAGAAATTTCAGGCTCACTCCAAGCCAAACAAAGAAATTAAAGCAGAAAGCCTTCAAAAATACTTCATAGCAATGCTACAAAACTTCATTAATGTATAAATACTGTAATTCAATATCTATGCCTTGAAAAGTATTAAAGAAATCTCATTATGTTCATCATGTTAGCGTAGCAACCACATAACCACCAAGTGATTATATGAAGGTGCTTTATTCAGCGCTGGAAGCCGGGGCAGGTGCCCAAATCTGGCTTCAAGTCCCGTTACTTCCCAGCCATTATTTATACATACAATATTGCGTCAGGTATACATATTCATTACAGGTTGCAACATCAGCCTCGCTTTTCATTCTAATTAGCTCCCCTCCCCTTTGCACATGCGTGGCGCACTCTGGTGGTCGTCCAGGTGGTCGTCCAGATGAAGTAAGGAGTCTTCCTCTCCGCTGAACTCTTTCACCTTTCTCACTCGACGCATGCTCCCTTCGCTCCTTGATTCTGCTTCAACTCATTTCATCATCTCCAGGCCCTTATCCAAGGTCAGGTTGCACCTATTCCCTCCCAGGGTTCCCCTTCAACGATTCCTTTAAATGTTCAGTGCACTCCCTAGGTTTCCAGTATACATAGATTACTTGATAATGTAAGTACATTTAATAATATTTAATTATACCGTATGATCCATCACCTGAGAAACATTAATAGAACATCCATTCGATTCTCCCCAACACTAACAATCACGTTCTTTGGAAAACATCATTTAGATCATTTTTGACTCCAAAGTCATTGCTGCCATCTGTACCCTACGCTACCATCTAAGGATGTGTGAGAATTTGGAAGATCTCTTAGAAATGGGCCCTACCCCTCCCTATTCAGAGGAAATTCCAGGGTAGAACTTACTTTATTAGAAGTTCTTTTCACTCTAACCATTTTATTTCTGTGCTAATTAATTTGTGAAGGAAGTTTAGCTGGGAAAATGTATTTCCTTTGTTTTCATTATGTGCCATATTCTTCTTGTGGCATTTTGTTTTGAACTTGAGTTTGTCTTTTAACTTTGAAAAACATTAAATTCAAACCAAAGCATTGTCCTTTTTGTTGTTGTTGTTGCTGTTTGCTAGTTTTTGTTTAAAATGAAAACTTCTCTACCCTGCTCAAGTTTCAGGTCACATTGGACCGTTCCTGTTTTCTCTTATTTTGCTTCAACTAGGCGAACCAAGAGATTCAGTTATTCATAAAGTTCTACTGTTCTGTAACTCAGAAAAGATTTTATTTCCCTAGCAGACAGCAATTAGCTCTTTAAAAAGTATCATGTGCTTTTCTGCTGGAGATCATTCAGACAACTTTGAGTTGGGGTCTTCTTCCAAACACTCAACATTATAGACTTCATCTACTGCTATATCAAGAACATTTAAATTAGAAGCTATTTGATTGAATTGGTGCATTTCAGGAAACAAAAATCCTGAAACCATGCAAATAACCCCTCTTTTTTGATAGTGAATTTAATAGGAATTCGTTCTTTTATTTAGATCGCTTGTAATAGCACTGTTTCTTAGCAACAGCATGTGATAGAAGACTTAAGACATAGAAGAAGCAACAAGCACTGCATTCATTAGAACAGTCAAAACGGGAAAGAAGTAGCAAAATTAGATTATGTTAGTTTGTCTGTTTCTCTCCCAAACAGATACACATATCAGTACTATTTAAGAATCTGCTATTTGCATAGCTAAGCATGTCCTCTTTTCCTTGAGACACAGTACACTGTGCAAAATAATTCATTATATGTCAGGTTGCAGAAGTGCAACTTCAAGTAGCTAAAGGGACAAAGGAGGAAAAAAAGCACTGACCCAGAATAAGAAAGGAAATGGCAAACCTGAAGCTTCTAGTTGCTTTTTCAGGTAGCTAAAATGTTTCTCCAGCATACATAGATACAACTCATTTTTATGACAACTTTATCCTTGGACAGAACTGGTGAATTATAAAAAAAAAAATATTCATAATAATGTCTTATTACGAGCAGAGTAGTAAGCACTCTAACATTGCTCTCTTCCTCCTCCTGCTCCACAGCAAACAACTTCAGCAACAGAACAGATACAACTGGCCACAAGTCACAAGAAGAAAAAAGAAAATAATTACATACCCTGAGCCTGCTATAACTGAAGGACTTCAATACATAGGGTGTTTGGAAAAAAAAAAAAAAGAAAAAAAAGTCATTTGTGCTAAATTACTCAGAATGGCTATTTAAAACAAAGTAAACTCGTAAACTCTGTGGTTGTACCACTGTTAAGATACTGCTTTGTGCATTTTAGCCACATGTTCTAGTAAGAGTAATGTTATACATTGGAAAGCACCCTCAAATCTGCCTTTTTTTTTTCTGATGGCATTTATCCTCCCTTTTCTCAGTAGCTCTTGCCAGACTCCATTGGTGCAGAATGATTGGAAATTTTTTCTCCTCCTGTGAACAACAAGTGAACCATCCATCTTAAACAGCAAAGACTACCACTGCTCCTTCCAGCAAACTGAAATAGATAGGTAGCAATTTAACATGTTCTGATCAAGACATCTAGTTGCAGATGAAAACAAACAGGAAAATGGCTGGATATGGCTGTTTGTGGACCTACATTTACACAGCATTGATAATAATGCTAATCTGAATACCCATAAAATCTAGATTTCTCTGTAGACAGTCCAAAAATCCATATAATATTATTTTTGCTTCTGCAAACAAAGGTCTTCTCTGAAAGCACAGTTTAAAATAACAGCATGATCCAATTGCACTGATAACACAGAAAGATTGCAAGTTATATTTTTTGGGAACTGCTGGAATTCAGGGAGATTTCAAGTGGCACAGGCTACACCCCCCCAAAAATTCCAGCATGCCAGCAGATGACAGTATTCCACACGTGGTCCACTATACTAATATTAATTTGGATATGTGTAATATATTAAAATATGATATATTAATACATATATTTAATACATACTTTGATGTACTATCATATTGTTACATGATGTGCTATCATATATCACACCTTATACTATAGAATATTTGGGGACTTAAAATACTCTGAAAAATTATGAGATATGTGAACACTTGTATTAGCTCATACACTGAAACAGAAGATGCAAGAGAAGAAAGGGTTGGGAGAATTAAAAAACAACTACAGGATACTCTAAAGACCATTCAAATCTCTTTTATTTACTTTTTTTTTTTTTAAATGTCCTCGGTATTAAATTAAAATTTTGCAGTGAACTTTGCCTATTAAAATTTAAATAAAACTAATTGCAGGAGCAATGATTAATTGAGCATGAACTCTCTAACTTTGTATACATTTTCATTACGTCTAGAGAGGCAACCGCCATTATGGTTCCAGAATAATCTCACAGCATAGGACTGATTCCAGATTCTTTCTGAAGCACAGTTTCAGAATTAAATTAAATAAAAATATAAAGAGGCAATATAAAAGACTCCTGTGTGGCTCATGGCTATGAATATAGGATGGTTATCATTAAGTTATAAGTAGTCTTTATTTATCATTTCATGTTTGTAAAACATGCTTTATTCCGAAAGATACCCAAGTACTTTATTTGTATCAGCATCACTCCCAGAACTGAAATGCAATTATTTCAGAAATGAATCACAGCAGATATTTAACAAAAACAGTTTAAAATGCTGAGTGCTCCATAATGCGTAAAGCGGGAAATATGTGTAGTTGAACAGAAAGTTGTTACAAAATGATGTCAGGGGACCTCTGTGAGCTTATACACAGGCTTTATTCTCTGTAAGAGTATGTACATGCAGCCTTGATTCCACTTCAGGGAATATGAAAGGTATGTGTAATTAGCAATTGGTCATACATTACTAGTATCTCTTAGCTGTGTAAACTAAGCACTTAAAGCTGGGTAATGAAAATTACTGCATTCAAAATTCTTTACTTAATATAAATTATGAAACATTTTTACTTTCCATTCCAAGTCTGGGGTTAAACTCTAGGGTTAAATCCAGTTGCTTCTATGCAGCTAAATTGAACAGTAACTGCCCAGAGGCAAATTCTCATGCTAAATGTGTGACTGTATTACCTTTACAGTATCCTCCTGCAATAGACTTTTCTCTGCTTAGTTCTGTCGCTTTTGATAAAGATTATTTTTCCTCTTAATTTCCCTGTGTTATACTATGCTGATGCATCTACCCACCTCGCTTTCTTAAAAGCTCTTCATATCAAACCTATCACTCTATTAGTAGCCATAATGAGTTATTGCTAGGCAACCCCAAGCAATATGCTTAGTACAGTATGTCACTGTTTCATAGTTCAGACATTTACTTCTACACTTGAACATCACAAAGTGGATTTATTGTTTCCTTGGCTATCCATAGACAATACAAGCATAGCACTATGATCTACACATGCTACCTTATTTATAATATTATGATGACAGCAAAATATGCTATTATTCATTTCAATTTGTACTAGTATTACACTGATTGTTCACATGTGTTTTCTCTCTTTACCGACTTATTCCATGAACCCAAGATCTCGATCTGCACTGGATCTGCACTAACATTTGGAATATCCCCTGCCCTGTCCCAAGAGCACACTGGAGCACCACCCAGATCCTTCAATAATTCCCAATCCTGAATTCATAGCAGGGATAAAGGATGTGTCTGATAGAATTGTTAAGATGAATAAGCATTTTTCTTCCACTAATTGTCAATAAATATTTCAGTCCTACTGATCTGCAATCACTTACCTGGTGTGCTGAGGTGAGTGTATGATGCAAACACACTCAAAAAAAAAAAAAATTCCACTGTTTGAAGTGGCTACGATAGCACACTTGATCTGAATATTTCTCAGGTAGATAACACTCTAAAAGGAAATACGAACACTGGAATTGCATATCCTTGCATTAGGATACTGTCCTATCTGAATTAAAAATCTGAATAGAGGTTTGACAACAAACCTCAGTCTTTTTGAAAGACTTTCCATCCAGTGAAATGGCTTGCTTGAGAGAGAATCTGTTCTCAATTCTGTAAATAATATTGAAGTGGGTTTTGAAAAAGTTCTATATGCAGAAACCTCAACCTAATACCTTGATTGTACCCTTACCTCTCCATGATTTTTTTTTTTACTTTTTTTTTGGGGGGGGGGGGGGGGGGGGATTTCAAAGGGGTGGGAAAAGAACCAGAGAAGAACTTGTACACAGGAGTTGCTAGTGAATACAATCACTTCAGCTTCCTGCAAGCAGCCTTGACATCCTGTGAGATAAATATACAGAAATCAAAGAGCCCAAAGAGACTTGGGTGAGCTATCACATGACATATGAAAATGATCAGTGGCTCAGATTTGTCCTGCAGTAAATATGATCTGGCTACAAAGCAGTTTGTATACATATAATATAAATATTTTTATATATAGTTTATATATATATATCCATTATCTGTGAGTTCCACTTTTTGTTGGTGTTACTGAAGCTCTCATAGACAGATGAAGAGAGTGAGAATGAAGAGAATGAACAAATAGAAAAATCACACCGAGTGAGACCAAGATCAATGTAGCACATTATCCTGCTTCTTATGGGGCCACTAGTGGATTCCTCTATGAGATTTAAGGATGTAGAGGATAATGCAGTAATCACCATTTTATATCATTCTCAACGTTATCATTGTCTTTCTCTATATATATCCCCCTTAAGCAATTTTTTTCCAGACTTTCAAATTCTGGTTTAGGTATTTTTCATTTTGGTCTTCCTTCTCCATTCTTCCTCTGTTTCAAGGACTCTTTGCTGATCTGATTCCCTTTGAATCAGACAGCTCTCACAGCATGTTGTTGCTTTTACATTTAGAAATGAACTGCCACATTGTAAGTTATGAGAGTAGTATGTGGGAGGTTACGAATGAGTAAATAAAATAGTATCAAGGCAAGTAGGTTTGACCCAAAAGGTAGCTATATAGATATAGGGTGTCTAACCACTCCTGGAAGTGGTATGAGGACAGATAAAAAATGTAAACAGCCACAAGAGTCCATCTTTCAGACCCACTGTGAAAGTTTTCCAAGAATTCACAGGCTCTGTTTTATAAAGAGGCAAGAGTGTTAAAGGGGTTCTATTACATGGAAACCTTATTTTATGAATTATCCCCCCCAATTAGCTAATGTAGCAAGCTAATCATAAAAAGGAATAAAACTTCAGAACTTACTTCTCTCTACTGGCCACCTGACATATTTGCTAAAATTACTGTATCAGGTAACTTGCAAGCAAAGACTGTATTTGAAGTTTGTATTTACGATGGTTGAAAGAGCCATGTGTATGTTCAATGTATAGCTTTGTGCATCATGAATTTAAAATATCAAGACATTTTTCTTTTGTGCACAGAAAAAACTTACTACTGTGTTATCATCTGCATTGCATTTCATCCAAAAGCACATAATGTATATGAATTCTTTCCTGCTTTATGGTTGTAACATTACCATGACTTCTGGATGTTTTAATTATTTTTTTTTAATTTTAATTTTTATTTTTTTATTAATCCATATACTTGGCAGGAGTCATAAATACCTATCAGATGGCAGAAACTCTATATTCTGTAGCACAGGTACAGGGATTCACTTTTAAGAGCCATTGTGAGGCTTTACTTCACAGGTTAGGACTATTGTACATTTCACTCAGTATAAAATGTAGTATTTTGCTTTTTCCTCCTTCTTTGAACAGACAGGGAAAAAAGCACTGTTTGATTACTGACCAGCAGACTGATTTCTATTTCTGCCTCCTAATCACAAAATATCCTGTGGACTCAGCTTCAACTAACATATGAAGGAAAGAATCTAGAAATTTTACAGCGTAAGTTAAACATAACATACTGTAATCTGATTTCTAAGAGGGAAACTAAGTCTAGATGAAAAGAATGGTTAAAAAATCATAGAAAGAGCTCAGAATTGATACAAAACCAATGTACCGTGCAAGAGGTGAAACTGAAAAATGGGTTAAAAAAAAAAAAGGCATCTGAATAGTTCAGGATAAGAATCATAAGAGAATTACCATGTTTCCTAGGTTAGATGGTGGAGGAAAAGTGTAGGTGATACTGACTTCAGAGTCCATGGCAAGAAGCTCTGGTGAATACAGTCCTTTAAGATGATAGATAAGTAACTGCAAAAATTTACAATGCTTGAATGTATTGTTAAATTAAACATGAAGTTCTTTAACGATTTTGCTGAGCAACAAGGGTAGAATTGTTTTGTTTGTTTGTTTTTAAATCTGTTCGAATGCTATGTCAGACAGAATACCTTCTTCAGAATTGAATAGTGATGTGTGTTTGAAATCAGATTTTGATTGCTGATTCTGTTCTAAATCTCTGCTACATCAAACACACTGCAAGTTAACTTGTGCATCACTGTTTTTCCTCACAATAAGCTAAACTAGTGGACACTGAAATTCAGCACCAAAGTCTCAGCAACAGACTGACAGTACCAGAAATGTTGTTAAGAAAGTATAATGGTACTTATTTTACTTATAAATATTATCAAAAAAGAACTTTAAAAACAAAACAGTAAAAGCTATTAAACTGGTGGTCAGTGAAGTTGAACGTAAAAAAGTGGTCAAGAAATTATGGTGAACTGTTAGTAAAATATATTTGAACTAAGTACTGAAGGCTTTTCAGAAAATGCCAAGCAGTGTGCAATTCACTGAAAACTGATTTTTCTGGTAGGCTTATTGGGCTATGGAGAAATGCAGTGCAGGAAAAGAAAGGACTCTGCAATTTAAATTTACTTAATTCCTAAATATAAAAAGAGAGAGTGCTTTTTAAAACTTTGAGTGTTTAAGTTTTTTTTTTTTTTCCTATTCTCAATATATAACTTTTTGTCCAGGTCAGTGTTTTCACCATATGAAAAATTACACAATGCTGGAATTTATTAAAAATACAGTTGTGCATATCTATGCAAATCTTTAAATGGGGTTCTTCTACTCCTAAACAAATTAGAGTGTTTTCCTGAAAAAAAAAAGGGGAGGGGGGGTTGAACAAAAAATATGGAATTTGGGACAAACATTTGACTAAATCATTTTGAATAGATTATGCCTTGCTATCTGCACAAGGTACTTTGGTGAATTTCTTACTTGATACAGAAAAGAAAATTGTATTTGCAACTTGGAAAAAATACATTCATATTAAGAGCTATTCTGTGTATTTGGAAATTCATTTAATTCCCATGAGCACTGATAGGAGTTGGTCTCAGAAACCTCTAAGCATTGAGTGCAGAATAATCTAGTGATGTGTAAAAAATGCATTGATTTACACTATATAACAAACTCTGTTGAAAAGGGTTGATATGCTGAGATATTTCAGTTAAAAATGTCAAAGAATGATTTCAAGAACATCAGGGTTGTGTTCCAAAATATCCTGCAACCTATTTTAGAACATTTTTATAGGTCTTAAATGCTCAAATCTCATTAATTTTGAAGATTACTTTTTTTTTTAGGGATATGGTCTATTTATGTACTTTTTATTTATTTATTTATTTTCATAGCAGACTACAGAATCTTTTCTACCTCCTTCCTACTGAATTTACTTTAAAAGCAAAAAATACAGGGAGCTTTCTACGTGGTCTGTCAGATCAACAGCAGGAGACCAATACTGTGATGGAAACATTTGAAAAATGATAAATACTTCTAGCCACTCTGAGACTGAAAATAGTCACCCCTGGTGAACAAAATTATTTGAAGTGTGGTCCTCCATGATTAGTACAGATCATCTCCTATTGTGCTATAAATCTTTCAAAATGGATTGCCACCACTTATTCCTGTTCAGAAACTGTTATCACTGTCACATTATATGATACTTAAAAAGGGTACATACAGTAAAGAATATCAAACAGCAACTTGAAAATACTGACCAAATATGGAAATTAGGAATTATTATGCATCAGTAATACAGTTGGTTTGAAAATGAGACAAGAAGAATAATTATCTTGCTCTTCCAAAAGTAAACAAATGTTAAAAAAGAAACTGAAACAGAAATAGTCTTCAGCGCACATGAAATTATTAGTAAGTGTATCTAGCTACTACATTGGTAAAAGGAGGGGAAAAAAAAAACAGCAATTGTTTCTAAATTTATTGCAGCTTCCTTGTAAATCCACATGAAAGAGGAATTCAGCAATCACAACAAGACTTCAGAGTATTAATTCTATTTTAGACCATATCCACAAAGGAATCAAGTTTTTCTAAACACGAACTCAAGTGCTGACCTACAGACTCAAACACTACTGTCCACAATGCTGTCAGAAAAGTAAAATGACTTCATCAGTAAAGACAGAAAGAGAGTATTGAGAACAATATTAAAAAATCTCCAATTACTTGGGCTAAAAACACCACTGGCAAAATAAAGTTTCTTTCACAGAAGAGTCACTTAGTTCTACTGTTTGAAGATTTAAGCTGTTGCCTTAGATAATGTTTTCTCTCATGTTCCCAAATCCAAGTATTTGACTGCAGAGGTGTCAAAAAGGTGTCTTTTTTTCCTTAAACTCTTTTTTTTTGTTTGTTTGTTTCTCTATCAGGTTAGGTTTCAGGTTTCAACTGAAATGATGGCCATGCAGAAACAGTTTTATTCTTTATACAAACATCTCACATCTCCAGATTTTGACAAGGAATTTCACAAAAAGCTGCTATCCTGCTACTCCAGAAAGTGTACGATACTTCAAAAGTATAATACATTCTGTATGAGAACCTAAATAATCTTTGAAACATTAGCTAAATATATAAACATATTGTGTCTCTCATAAACCTGGGAAACATTCTCAGATAATATTCCATTGAGCTGTTTATTATACAAAAGTACTTTATGAATCCATAAAACTGCTGTAAAATAAAGAAACTGGAATGTATATTGCTTTAGTTCATGATGTTAATGGAGTGTTGCAGGCTCCTTTCTGAGGAGTCAACACTCACCTATTCTGCACAAAACAGCCAAAACATTTTTAAGTTTTGTATTTGCTTTTTAAACATCAGTCATCCTTTTTGTGGCTTCCACAAAAAACATTGCAGTGTCATTCTCTACGAGCACAGCAGCCATAGAGCTCTGTGGGAAGCTCTGCACTCTATCTTATCACTGTACAGTTTGCAAAGTGATGAATGTGTAGTAACTGTGAATCTACAGAGATCAAAAGGTTAACATTTTCCATGTTAATTTTTCTTACTTTAAATTCTATTTCTAGACAAATGCAAACAGTGACTTTGAAGTTTGTCAACATTTTAGAGTAACTGTGTAAGCAACTGCTTGATATCTCAGAAATCGGATGTTTTCACTCTGCATGAGCACCTTCTACTCAACACAGAATCAATATTTCTAAGTAATTGTTAAACATCTGTCCAGTTCTTCAACAAGGCTGTTATCCTATTTGCATTGGTACATTGTATTTCTTAATTTATAATGCAAAAATGTCAGAAGTTCAAAATTTACTTGAAAAAAAAAAAAAAAAGCTCCAAGACCAAGCAATCATTATCATAAACATTTCTATTACTAGACCTCTGTAGTCTTAATGGTGGACATAAGAATTTCCAGTGTTCTTGGAACTGTTCAACTTCTTAGAGAAATATGTGAAAATACAGGCAAAATCATAGAAAACTATCAAATCATCACAGATCTTTCATGTCACATTATGTACATATGTACATATGTCCTACATGTGTAGGACTCTCCCTAAAGCTCTTGAGTCCTGTGAGGTATTAATTTCTGAAGCTGAATTTGACGGTAAAGAGTTGCTATTATATCCTGCAATTTTATAGCAAGCAAACAGTTTAACTGACCCATAAAAGTAATGCTACTTGAAGAATCCCCTTCCAAAACAACTAATTGAAATACTGAAGAGAAAAACAATTCCCTTCAGACTCCCCACTACCACCATATGCACATGCATGAGTCTCACCATTATACCCCCTCCTATTAATCCTAACATTATATTCAGCATTTTCACTTGAGCAGCCAAGCTGAAGTACAAAGTGCAAGATCTTCCAGCTTTTTTTCCAATAAAAGCTTGGGAAAATAATAAACCAAAAGCCTAATTGTATAGACCACATCTATCTTAGAGGTTTAAGGTTCTGTCTTAGAATTCCTTCCCATCACTTTTGGAAATCTGAATTAAAACATAGCTTCATTATCTGAGATATGACTGCTCTGTAATTTATCCTGAACACCTCATCTTAAAATCTTAATAATTTGTATATTTCCATAATTACCTGTCTTTGGTTACACTTTTTGTTTGTTTTTTATTTCTCCCCCCTCATTTCTCACAAACAAAACAAAATTGCATGACCTGGAAGCAAAACTTTTTCTTCTTTTTCTTTTGTAAATGCACAATCTATATTACATATCAAAATCTTTTTAACCGAATGCAAAAAAAGCTGAAGTCAATGATGAATTTGAACATCAAATACCAACTCTCAGAACCCAGAAACAAACTGTTTGCTCTCTTCCTGACAGGATAGAATCGTATACATTTAATTACATTGCAAATAGGAAAAAGAACAGATCATTCTGTCATGAATGCCTTTCCAGAGTTCTATGTGGGGTTTCAGCAGAATAACTATTCGAAAGCCTTAAGGTATTTGTAATTTTGTAATCAAAAGAGGTTTTCTTCCTTTATTCAGGCAATATGAAAACTGAACAATTCACACCTCCAAAAAGAATGCCCGTTTTCTTTTACGTCTATAATTTTCTAGTCTGGATTGTATTCATGTGAAAAGAAAGATTATACAAGAGAAAAGTATTTGCTAGCGAGAACTGCTTTACTGACTTTCAAGGGAAATTGGCCATGTATGAAGAAAATACTGACATATTTTCACAGGCTGAATCACATTCAACTCAAATATGCATTTATCTTTAAAAAGAACACCTAGAATTTTACAAACAGAGAATGATATATTCTCCTTTTTCTCCCTAACATCTTTAAAATGTTTCATATAATCAATTTCCTGATTATTTGGGTCATTTAAACAGCAAAGCTTGCATATAAATTCAAAAATATAAACAAGGTTCAAAGCAGTATCTAGTACTGAACATGAAATGTAACGAATGTAAGAAATGTAGTACTGGAAAATACAACATGCTTCACTGACAGTCATGAACTGAACTGGAATTTTTGTCAAGTAACATCATCATACTCTTTCCATCAAGAGCATCTTCAAGTCACTTTTTTCAACTTTTCATTTTATTTTATGCATATAAAAAGTGCATATATTTACATACAACTAGATTACACAGAAAAAACATATCAAATCTTTACCTAAAATTTCAAAACATCTTTTAGCTTTTCAGTTATTTTATTGTCCACCAAATGTAATTTGTTCTGTGAAAGAACTGAGACAAAAATATTACTGCCCCTAACTGCTTATTCCTGCTTTCTCAAACCTCTATCAGATGTTAGATCTACTCACTGAACAGTTTCACTGTTCTTATGGGCAACCTTATCTATTCAGTAACTCAACTTTCAAAGGTGAAGGGAAGAAAACAATCAGCAACTGTACGAGGTTGTGGTCTATTTCTCTTAGGTTCATATTTAAAATCTATTGTTTGCTTTGTCTATTTAGCTTGAAGACAATTAGGAAAATAATGTGTTTCTTTCCCTGTATTTGAAAAGTAGCTAGCACAACATGAATCAAAATCCTGAATCCACTGTTCTTTTTGTTCCTTGTCTGGACAATTGGATGGACATAATTTCAAAAACAGTTTTAATATGCTTAGCTATCTGCTATCTATCTGCTATCTGCTAAATAGCTATCTGCTATCTGCTAAATCTATCTGCTGTGATGTTGATTAATACAGGTATACTATTTCAAAAAAATATTTAAAAAAATATTTAAAAAAATTTAAATAATATAATGAAATATTATATATTTTTAAGGCTTTGCAATATATTTTTGCACTGTGGAATCAATATTCAGATACATACTACTCCTCTAGAATAAACTTTCATCCCAAGAAAAGCATAGGGCATGCTGGGGCACAAAGATTATGCTTTGACCTGCTCTGATTTTGGTCACATAAACATAGAGATCAGGGATCAGCACAGACTGAATGACTGATTCTTCCCACTTTGCACACTCAAATCCTGGGCGTAAGACATAGCCAAAGACACACTCTGTCAGAGCATAAAGAACTTTAACAGGTCATAGTTTAGAGGTACAGAAAGACAGATCCAAAAGGACTCTGAAGTGTAGTAAACCTCAATGAATTGTTGTAAGAACATAAAAATATAACTTACAATGATCTCTTCATATATTTATACCATGTATTGTAATTGTCAATTTAAATTCCTGGGACAAAGCAAAGATATACATGCAGTCACCTTAACAATTTCATTTAAATCTAGATTGTAGTTAGTGCAGAATAGCACATTTTAAAAAATGAAGACAACTAATTTTTATCCTACTCTAATAATTTTTCACCATTTTTTTTTTTACCTTGAAAAAAGAACTGAAGTACAGACTAATATTACTCCAAATAAGTAGCAAAGTTGCACAGTGAAATTCCTCAACACCAGTTGGACTTAATTCTAATCCTTAACCCTGTAGAATGTTATATTACTAATTTGTATATACATAAAAATACTAGTATAGTGTCTCAGCAGATAATTGTCACTGTCTTACCCACAGTACATGCAGTACTTTAGAAAAGTATTCCAGAAAGTTAGAACACAACAACAAGAATAATCTTTTAATTAAGTTCTATAAATCAATATATTTTGTACTGTTGCTTGAAATAATATATATGCCCATCTAGTTCACATTCACACACCCCTTAAGTAAGTATTGATTAAAAAACGCCACTCTCTCTCTTCTGATAGTGCCTATGCTTAAAATTAAAATATAATTTCTGGAAGCTCTGCTCACTAGTACTGGCAGGTGCTCCATGGAAAACTGCCATTAACGATTAACACATAATGAAGAATCAACCTGCTGGGGCACCTGGGATAAATTTAGTTTTTTCATTGCATTATTATTCCACTTGAGTGAGATAATAGATTATAATTTTAGAGAATGTGACATATGGGACATTTATAAGACTTTGCAAAAATCATTTGAAACCCTTTACTTAAAACATTTATCACACATTCCTGGTAGGGGAGTGGAAGAACTTTGACAGTGAGATTTTGGTGGGCCAATTTTCTTAAAAGAAGATTCAAAGACATTTAGCTCAAAGCAACTTCAACTATAAAGTCAGCATTCAGTTTCCAACACACTTATGTACATGCCTAACAAAATTATTGAAAAAACAGAGTAGTTCAGTTTCAGTCTGTTCTCAAATTACTAGTTTAATGGTCAGTTTCAGAATCTATACCAAAATCTGTCTCCGAGTCTTGTAATGCAAAGGAAATTTTGGAATTTTGGAATTTTCTGGTGATTTTTTTTGTGAAAGCCTGCAAAAGAGTCAGCCACCATTTGAAGACAGACAACTGCATGTTATGGATAGCAAAAGGGAGCTGCCATGTCTGTCTCTGAGTGGCCTGTATGAGGAGAAACCTAATCTGTACTCACTGACAATATGCAAGGATTGTTTAATGTAAGATGCAAGTTCTTCACAAACTCTACCTTCACTTCCACAGTGTTCATGTAAAGAGCTTCTAATTTCCTCAGTGCTCCAGTTCAGCCACCTTCTCCTCCAGAGAATTAACCTCTTCTGTTAGTGCCTGCATCACAGGTGTCCTCTGGGAAGATAATAATACATATTGAAACAAGCTGAGAATCCCCTCAGGTCCTACATATCTTCCTGCACCTTCAACTTAAACCTGTAAATTTTAGAAAGGGTATGATAGTTTATGATTTGATCATAAATCATAAATCATTTAATCCCCCTTTGATTAAGTGAGCAAGTTTACATTCCAATTGCTGTTCTCTGCTCATATTAACCTAGTTAGCAACAAGTGAGACATAAGTGTGTTTAAAGAAATAAAAAAAATAAAAAATAAAATAAAGCAAGCTGATCCAAAGTCTCAGTATTTTCAGCTGTGCTCATTTCTGACACAAACTTTTATACACTTTGTGCTTGCTGTCCTTCGTTCACCACCTGCTCTTGACAAGGACAAGAATCACACATTATTTAAGACCAAACTTAAAGCAATGTTCCGTGTTGCTACTACTCTACTTTTGAAGCCAACACAATCACTGAAGTATTCATTTTTTTGAAAATTTCTCCTTCCAATGGAGACTTCCTCCTACAGTAATCATATAATGCATGGACACTAACATGTTGTATATATTATTACCTTGAATAATGTGTAGTGATCAGCATAAAATTGTGTTCAGAGAGTGAATCAGATGGTCTCCTGTACGGGAACCTTTGTAGTATGGAGAGGCCCTGAGGCCAAACTGGCAGTATTCAGTGTAGTATCTTCGCTTTATCTCCAGTCTGAGACACTGTCCATACTGATTTCTGCTTCTATCAAGATTCCTTCTGTCTTGCTTCCTGCCTGAACAATTCTGAATCCCAGTTCTAACTCCTTTCTCCAGGTATAGCAGCCCAAATTCTTTCTCCCATGCAATCCTTAAATTAGTAAATAAAGCAGCTCAAGAAATACCTATAAAACAACAACAAAACAAAACTATCAAAATATTTTTACTGCATCTTCATGATGCAACATTTTTATTGCAAAATGGAAGGTATTTTAATATAATCCAATTTTTAGATGTTGGTATTACACAGGACAGACCATATTTCCATCATTCATTTTCCACTACATTCATTAACTAACTATATGAAGAGGACGTTGCATCCTATATAATTCAGTCTTCCATGTAAATGCTCATCATTATACAGTACATCATCAGGATATGATTGTTCTATATAGTAGCACAGTTTAAAAAAAAAAAAATTCACGCCCCCCTCTAGCCCCCCCAATACCCTAGCAGGATCATAAGGAACCACATAGTAACTATCCTGTCACAGTTTTGACCAACACACATGATAGGGCTACTGTGCCAAGGAACAAAGTGAAACCCCAAAATGCACTTAGAGTTGCAGTAGAGGCTCAGTACCTGTTGATTCTATCTAATGATCTGTTTCTATTGCATCAAATTACCAGTTATGAGGCTATGGTTAAATCTATATCAAAGATCAACAATGCCTTGGTTTATTGGAGAGAGAAATTATTGTTCCAAATACCAACTACACCATTTTGAAGTCGATAATACTAGAATAGTATAATCTATTAATTTCTAAGGGCACAGAACTTTGAATACCAACTTTTACAAATCTTTTCCTCATCCTTCCTCCTGCTTCAGAATGAAGTTCTAACCATTTTAGGTTGCTCTGAGCTGAGGAAGTCATGGCCACATACTTACCTGCATAATGGCTCCAGGTAAAACCAATCTGACCTATTGCTACGTATTCAGAATTTTTCCATTTGCAGATTTCTTACTTGTTACTTAGAACAGGCGATTGAGCTATTCCAAATTTGGCTGTAGTACAAAAAAGCTTTCAGACATACCAGGATAAAGACATAAAAGGAAACTGTAAACCACACCTTTAATTTTTTAATTGCTAAACTGTATTTTAAGGCTTGAGTATTTATTTATAAGAGGTGCCGCAGTCTATAAAATAAATCATAAAAAATGCACAGCACCATAAAGCTTTGAAGGTAAAAAAAAAAAAAAAGCTTTGCTAATGAAATAACCACTGTGAGACTGAAAGTAAAAGCAGGCAATGAAAGCTACATGAATACACTGTGTGAACAAGTGAAATCCAGGCACGGAGGGTTATACGTTCCTGGTTTGTACGTTTCTGGTTTTGCATCCATATGTACTTTAAGGTAAAATTACTTGTCTGGTGGGCATTTAGTTATGTTACTAGGACACTGAAAGACAGAAAAACAGTTTAAATTCTAAAGACCCGATGGACTCATAGGCTTTAAAGTAACAGAAGTGCTGACAAAAAAATTGTGTGAAAAATACTCTTAATAAAATAAGACATAGTTAAAATACATATACACTTCTTATACTTAATTAGAAGACAAATATGGAAAGAAAATACAATGGTAACATTTCAATTTAAGGCTCAATGTACTTAATTTAAATCACTAAATGTATTTGAATTATATATATTTAATGAACAAGAAAAAATTGCTCCCATCGTATTTAATACTTCACAGTCCTCACAGAAAAGATGCCATAAATAACACAGAAATTTGCACGCAGGCCAGTAATGTCCCAGTTTGAGGTATTTCACTGAAGCAAAAGTGTCTCTCTGTGATCCACTTAGGCACTCAGAAAATGTGATTTTTTGAGTAAATAAATAGTATCATTTAGACTAAAAGCAACTCTCCATATCAAAGAAGAAAAAAACAAGGAACTCCAGCTTACCAGACACATATTTACATATCAAACTGTGGGCTCCAGTGTGTTGTGAATCCTGTTACAGTTCAAAAATTCTGACTTCACATTCTGAATGATAGTGTGATCCTGACATACACTTTGTGAATTAGTCTAGTCATTTGCTAGGACAGAAGTTGACACTTCAGAAAGATCATGTCTGAAAATGTGTGACAAAGTCACAGAGAATAGTTATTTATGATACATAGTTAGGTTTTATATAAATAGGGTCATTAACCAAAGGTGAATCTTGTGAAGAAAGGATGTTAACTGCTCTTTTTATATTATATTATGTAAGAATACCTGCTTAAAAATACTCATAAGGCCTGTCATAAAAATCTAAAAACAAAAGGAGACTTTTGTCCAAAAGGCCCTTTTTCCATCATGAACATATTTATATATTCTCCTTACTTAATAAGTTCTTTTGCTCAGCTTGTATTCATGGTCCTCTTGTCATGTTGCCCTTCAGGAAAACATGCAAGAAGTTTTCAGTTCTCAGAATGAGGTGAAATTTGAAACAACCACACCCGACAACAGTTCCAGTGCTTGAAATGCTTAGTCTGAGGGGAAAACTAGCCAAGAAAAGCATCTGTCTCCAGGAATATTCATGAGGCAGGTAGAAATCAGAACGACACTCAGGTATCAACCGAATCATACTGACAGAGCAAAGCTGGGCAAAGGAAGAGTCACTTCTTTCATTGACTAAAAAGATACAAAACTGACCCATGAAAACTTCACTCATTTGTGAAATTAACAGAATTCATTTAATAGGGAATTACAACAACAATAATCAGGGTTATGCTTTTTCATAAGAACACCAAAATATAAATAGAACACAAATATGTTGTGGAGTTGTATACCTACATTTTTTTCCATTGTGAAACAACATAATTTTTTGGATAATAACTGTATCTTTTTTATTTCTTTTTCTTTTTTTTTTTTTAATGTAAAATAAATACACTCTAATTAACTCGATTTTTATACTCCCATAGGTGAAAAACACAGTTAATTACTTTCTTTTAATGATAAATTGGAATATCAGTATTGTTACAGTTCTCCAGCATCGCCAGTTCAGTCTACTCGAAAACAAGCACACATTCAGAAGGGAAGACAGGCTCAATCTGTGATAAAAATGTCTCTATACATCTCAAAAACTGGATGATTCATGGCTCATGCAGATCGATCAGATAGGATAACCCAACAATTTTGTCTCCCTCTTAAAGACAGTCATATACACAGCTAAGTATGACTACACTAAAATTTTAATTCATAGTTCTGTATCTGCTAACTCAAACTCTTTACAGGCTCCAAGATGTGCAGACCCTTGATGTGGAATTGCCCTGTTCCTCAGAGGGGTCTTCCAGTTTGTATTGAGGAATCAGGCATCCTATCTACTCCCATACTATTGTCCTTTTCTGCAGTCTCATAAAGTTTTTCAAGCTGAATATGGCTGGCTGTTTTCAAGAACACACCATTTTTTTTTTTCCTGAATACAGCTTCCTTGACTCAAAACCCAGCATCCTGATAAGATAAATGAGATCTGCCTGTCTACTGTCCAGCCATACATTTCAAAAAGCAATGCACATACATAGACACACACATGCATGTAAGTCATTTATACATATAATTGTGAGGAAACATTTCTATTGCCTTTTACGTAGTCCAGGTACTGTCCAGATACTAGTCATTTGAAAATGAACATATATTTAGACATTTTTCACATGCAAATACCTTGTATATTTTGAATGGATGCTTGAGAGTTGATTTGTCCTTTAATATGTCCTACAGTAGCAAAATTCAATAAAGTAACAATCCAGGCACATTTTTTATTCCAGGAAATCTCTGTTGCGGATGCTCTTTCTTTTCTTTCCTGCCTTTTCTATTGATTGCCCCTTCCACAGTAACTAGAAGCCACATATCTCTTGGTATGATGCTAAAGCTTTGTTTTTGTGTTTTCTTATCTTTAATAGGCTAATTTCCTTTCTCAGAATGATTTTGCAAATTGTACAACATCCAATAAGACTAAGAATGGACTAAAAATTTGACAGTGTAGATTTTCTGTGCACTTATTAGGCACAGAGAGTTTGATCTAAATGAGTTCTGCATTTCCCCTTTATTTTCCTCCCTATCTCTCTTACTCACATGTAATAAACATATGAAAAGAAAAAAGCCCAACAACAGAAAAAATGTTAAATCATTGTTCTCCTTTAGATTCTCAGTCCCTTGAGTGGTTCCCAACCCACGAGTGCTTCTTTATTCCTTTCATTCCAATTACTGTTTAACCATCAAATGAAATAACTAGCAAAGGAAGTAAGTTATGCAATCTATAGCATTCCCTTGGAAATATTAAGTAGCTTTTATAATATGATATTTGACAATGCTGAGAAACAGATAGAAGCAATTAACATCAAATTGTTACTTTTCTCCAAAGGAAAATATTTGTTTAATTCAACCATTCAAATGAAAAGAGATATTTAATTACAACAGTGTTTTGTAACTGCCTGTCCAGATTAACAAAAGCATAAATATATCTCTCTGATGTCCTGTTCAGTATTAATGTGGAATGTAGGTAAGTCAGTTGAAGAACATGGCACATGATGATAACCCTTACCTTCCTCATATTCCATTAAAATACTATGACAAAAGCTTTTTAAGCTTTATAAACTATGAACAGCATTGCTTTTGAATAAACACATAACTATCTGAAAATAAGGAAATTAAAATATTCACTTTCCCACCTTTTATATTTAGACTGCAAATTTAACATTTGCTTGGTCTGCAACAGGCCATGCAACCATTTATTTTATCCTATCACCAGCTCTGAAGTTAAATAGTATAAATTGGGATTTTAACCAAGACAAGATAGCCAAATCAGGACTATTAAAAATCCCAGCTCCTGTGACACTGAAAAGTATGGTGGAAAGAACAGTAAGGTCTTGTGTTAATCTGCAATGGAAAAGCCAGCTCTACCAAACTTTCTGTTGCAGGTGCTCATCCCTGATCACTCAGGGAATATGATCCCTGATGATGCAGGGAACATTTGCCTAATATTGGACAAAAACTGTTTGGAAAGAATGATGAACACGCACTTTAACAGGCACTGCTTTTCTTCACTGCTGAGCAGGCCAAATTACATTCAACACAATCTCAAAAGTGCTGAGGGGAATTTGTGATCTACTGACAATTTTGGTCATCTGTGGTGAGTGAGTTATACTGTTAGTCATATTAGCTAAATAGCTGTTCACAATCTTCCAAACATGATCTGATGCATGAAGGAAATCATGCTTATTATTTAGGCTCTGACTCACAGAAATAATTTGTTAGTGTGGAACCCTGCCACACGAAGAGCATTGTCATTGACAACGGACATTGTTCATCAATGAAGGAACTGAAGCACCTTTTACAACATCTTTTGAGATTAGGAACCCTAACACTAAGAGGTGTGACAGTAGCTAGTCCTTCCCTTTGCCAACAGCATCCTGGTTTGCATAAGAAACAGTGTGGCCAGCAGGTCTAGGGAAGTGATTGTCCCCCTGTACTTAGCTCTGGTGAGGCCGCACCTCGAGTACTGTGTTCAGTTTTGGGCCCCTCGCTACAAGAAGGACATGGAGGTGCTCGAGAGAGTCCAGAGAAGGGCAATGAAGCTGGTGAGGGGTCTGGAAAAACAAGGCTTACGAGGAGTGGCTGAGGGAGCTGGGATTGTTCAGCCTGAAGAGGAGGCTCAGGGGCGACCTTATCGCTCTCTATAGGTACATTAAAGGAGGCTTTAGCGAGGTGGGGGTTGGTCTATTCTCCCACGTGCCTGTGACAGGATGAGGGGGAATGGACTAAAGTTGTGCCAGGGAAGGTTTAGGTTGGATATTAGGAAAAACTTCTTTACCGAAAGGGTTGTTAGGCATTGTAATGCGCTGCCCAGGGAAGTGGTTGAGTCACCATCCCTGGAGGTCTTTAAAAGACGTTTAAATGTTGAGCTTAGTGATATGGTTTAGCGAAGGACTTGTTAGTGTTAGGTCAGAGGCTGGACTAGATGATCTTGGAGGTCTCTTCCAACCTAGACAATTCTGTGATTCTGTGATTTTGTGCTGCCATTTATTTGTATTTACAGAAAATATCTAATTAATTTGGAGTGAATGTTCTTTGTGGGGCTGCATTTTCTTACACAACAAATAACAAAACAGAGACAAGTAGAAAAACTACAAAGGGAGAAAGGCAAAACAGAAATAGATTAAGAATCTTAAAATTCTTGTGTACTGAGAGAACAAAGAATGAAAGTTGATTTAATTTAAGGAATGGAGTTTCTACAGATAATTCAGAACTACCAAATACACAAAGGTCTTTTTCAGTGAGAGTACTGGAGTATTCATCCCATCCTTAATAATTCCAGCTCCTACTGTATTTGAAAATTTATTTGAAGCAGGCAGCTTATCGCAATTAGATAATATAATACAGGGGAAAAAAAAAAAAACAGGAATACATTAAAGAGCTGGTTCAGTTACAACTGCAGCTGCTTCCTGTAAATTCCATCTTTTGAATAATAAAATTATTGGGCAATTAAAAGCAATTGCCACTTCTGTTTTCCTACTGATAAACATTACAAAAACCCTCAGAATCACTGCTTTTTCCTGTTTATAGCAAAGCTCATCATCATCACCATCTAGCAAACTATTCTGCCTAAGTCATAGTGGATTTGCAATGTAAGCTTAAAAAAGAGCTGTAACAGAACCAGCTGATTTCTGGTTACTTCTAAAAAACAAATAATCCATACTACTAAACCATATTATAACAAATATGCTACCTTACTGAGTAAGTTTGCAATACACTGCATGGCATAAGTTTTTAATGCAATCTGTTGTCCAAATATGGTGCCAGATTCAGTGTTTGAATGTGCTTAACCACAACTATTAAGCTGCTTAGGGGGACAACTTTCCGCTTCCAACAAGACAAGTTTTATTTCATAATATGTAAGATCTATTGCTTAACATACCTTGTCTGTATATACTGGCCTATATAGCCCTGCAGCCCAGTAAGAGTAGAATTGCTATCACCCATTACAGGCCACAGGCTCCATGGTGCCTTTGTAAGGCCTCAGGAATGAGGCCTGTCAGGCTTTGTCTGAACTTCTCTTGGCCAGCCTGGAGATTTCTTTTACCTTGCTTGGTCATAAAGGAATTTTCCTAAAGACCAGTGGCCTATGCCTAATTTACTTTATTTCTATTTATATAAATATATAAAATACAGAGATCAATGTCAAGTAGTTATGCTGTATAGAATGAAATATTTATTATTCTAACTTTAAAATGAAGTGAGATGAATTTAGATGAATGTAGGCATGGTATGACTGCAGATGCCTCAAAAGTAGAGATGTGAGACAGTGTATAAGGGATTATGTGTACGGAATGAAAAGAAAAGGTGTTGAGGATTACAGTGGAGACCAAGGCAATTGGCCAATAGTCAAACAGGACATGGGCACTAGTTTTAAGACTAACAAAGAACAGACATCTAGCATACGTGAGATACTCCATATACAGTAAATTCAAATGTAATCTTAGAATAGCTTGGGTTGGAAGCGACCTTAAAGATCATCTAACTCCAGCCCCCCAAATTGGTTTAAGAAAGACTTTGCAGATTGATAATGAAAGACCAAGGCAAAAATTTCTAGAAAACATAACGAAATAGCAGACCTCATAGCAAGAAGTCTGTATGTGATGGCTAGCAATTTATGCTGAGATGGAACAGGGCAGCATTTTCACAGGCTAGTAAGAACTGTATTACTTGACAGAATACATGCCAGATAACACTGATCAGCTATCATCAGCTCAGCAACAAGACCACTTCATCAGCCATGGGTTCTGTCACAGTGCACATTATAAATTGTGTCACCTGCAGTGGCTTGAAAGCTAATTTAAAATTTATTAGTACTAGACAAAAATAGAAAACCTTTGTATAAAAGTTTCAGTGTATAGAAAAGACTTTCTTTCCCCTTCCATTCCAGACTGCATCGCATGTTTAAAATTTTGAACAATATTTTCATCTCTTTAGTCTAAAAACTTTACAATTTCTCTCCATAATCTCTTTCTCCTCTATCTACCAACATGTAAAAAGTGGTAAGAAATAAAGAGTTGTAGAAGAGCAGATGGATAACACTTATGATCTCTGTAGGTTTAGTCTAAGTTTAATGACCAACAAATTCATCAAGGTAAATGGAGAGCAAAAGCAGTCTAAAAGGTACGAGGTGATATTTAATGGAGCACAATAATTTTTTTTAAAATACACAGATATTTTGGGAGACTGATAATGGATCAAGATTGGCTGTTTATGGGAGGTGACCCACTGTGAAAATTTCAAAGATCTTTACCCTCTACTCTAGCTATTACACACCACCAAACTTTAATGTTCAGTATACACAAACATAAAGAAACAGAAAATTTAGGTCTTAAAACAGAAGATATGGAATTTTCTCTGCTAGTCTGAACAGGTACAAATCCATAGAACAACTTATATACTAAAATATATTGGATAGATAAGAAAAGCTGTCTCTTAGCCATGTTAAGAGGCAGATTCTTGGTCTGTACTTCATTACTTCCTAGCAGGAACTACTGTTTTGAATGGGAAGAGAAGGGCACCCATCACACAATAGCTGATGTTGCTTCTTTATCATATCAGAAAAGAGTTTGAAAACCTGTGATCTCACCTATCTTTAAGGTTACTTCTGCTTCTTACTTCTAACATCCTTATGCAGTAAACTGTACATTTCCAGGTCAATGCAGGATTAAGGTTGTGGTGTTTGTCTTGTTTTGCTTTTAAATATAAAAGGTATTCTGAATCTCCACTCCCAAAGTTTAAGATTCAGATCAGACAGGCACAAAGGGACTAACACAGGATGGACTAATGTTAGAAAATAAGGAAAACAATAACAGTGAAGAGTGAAGTACATACTATGGCAACGACCACAGACCATAGATGTGACTGATTTCTGTACACCACAAAGAAAAGTTCTTACTACATTGCCCATTTCAAAGCATCAACTCTTATATTTATATACAGCTAATTTGCTAAAACAGACTACAAAGAAGTGTTGTGAAAGTGAATACCACTGTTACAGTCCCTTTACAAAGCAACATTTAATTTTATTATGTTAACGTGTTAAACGGAAAAATGGGAGGAGACAAATACTCATTGTATTCAAAAAGCTTCAGTTATCTTTATATGGGTAAGAAGCTACTGTTGATTTCAGCAGTGCTATTCAAATTCTATTTAAGCAATGAAATGCACTTTTTTGTTTGTTTGTTTTTAACTGAAAGGGGATAATGCAGTATACTGATGCAATCCAATACTTGACACTGTTCAAGTTTAGAGCAGAGACTGGTGCCTTCTTTCTGACACAGAAATCTCTCCAACTTTGATCTTTTTAACTGAATAAAGCTTAAAACAGTTCATTTTTACTCCTCCAAAGAGTCTGGGTAGAAACAGTGCATCTCTAACAGATGCAAGGTAGAACCTATTTACAGCATGTCACCAATTCAGGACGTGGGTCGAACTGCATCTAGATGTGCAAGTGTTTCCAAAAGCAAAGCAAAGTCACTTTCATAGATGCAAAAGCAATGATGACTAACTTCTAAGGAAATTCAATGGCACACAAAATATCACAAAGGAGAGGAAAAAAAAAAAAGCTGAACATCTAATAACACTGTACAGATCTTTACCATATGACCAAAATTTCTCAATTCCATACTGTAGTCAATTAAAATGAGTGATTTTACTTAAAATCCATCTTTTATACAATTCCAAACTGCTACGAACTTAAAGCAAGAGAAAAAATGGTCATTCATAGTTTAGAAGACCAAAGCTAGGCCTAGAAAGAAAATCTGACACAAATACAGGATTGTTTGCAGCATTTCTCTGGTGTCTCCTGACAGCCTACTTGATTACCGTCCTTTTCCTCAGTCAGAACACTACTACACTCCCAAATGGTTGCGTGACTTTAATCAATCTGCTTTGTGTTCACCAAAACAAACAACAACAAAAAAAAAAAGTGTAAAATTGGGCTGTAGATTTTTATTAATCTCTACTATACAGAGGCCTATATATATACATTGAAACTGATAATACTTAAATCATTGTGCAGACCACAGTATCAGAAATTAAACTGCAGAGAAAATATAAGATTTCTAAGATCGCCTTGGAAATCTTGACAATTACCACAAGAAGAACAATTATCCACTTTGCACAGAATATTTTTCTGTGAAGGAAGATGGATTAGGAAGCATAATTTAAAACAGACTATTTATAACCTGTTATATTGAATTTAGACATGAAGCTTGTTTTGAAGTCTGCCCACTTCCAAAGTCTAGGCAAAAACTCGTGTCCCCTGCAAGCTCTGTTCAGATGGACTGCACCTGAATCAGCTCTTTCTGAGGTAAGAATATTGTTATAAGTTTCTGTGACATAGTCCTCTAGAGGACACAGTGAGTGGTGACAGGGTTACACTTTATCAGGACAATCTACACACTGTATTTGCCTTATCAGGTTTATCTGTTGTATCTCATGTTAAGATGAATTGCCAAGTGTTTTTTTTGTTTGTTTGTTTTTTAAAATGTGTGCAGTGAAAACATACTATTGTATGTTTTATACATACAAATACATATACATATACAAAATATATAATAATTTTTAATTACAATTAGTATGCATATATATTTTCTCCATCTACCTCCAGTCACCTACCTTTGTAATTTAGCAGCTCTTATAATTCCTATAAAATGTTTAACATGAAGGATATGTTGACCTGCAGTTTATTTGATAAAATCAAATGCTTGCATGAGAATATTCATGTTAAGGAGGTACCATCGTACCTCACTTATCACCACAATAAATCAGCAGAAACTCATGCTTAGCTGAACAACTCTTCTACCAGTGCTGAATGCTTTTGTGAAGCTCTCCATGCCTTCTGAACCCTCCATCTTGGATAATCAGCTGCTACAAGTTACTATTCTCTTATTTGATATTTAATAAATCTATACTATGGAGTTTGTAATTGTCCCAATACTTGCTACATTTTGTCTGACTGCCTATAAATAACTCTGTTGTCAATACCAAACACAGCAACAGGTGTATGTATGCAGCTGGTTTGATGTGAAAAATTAAAAATCAATGTATTATATCCTTCCCGTAGGCACCTGCAGATACCACCCAACAAAACTGATTAACTCCTACACAACAAATAATAAAGCCAATTAGAAAAAGTATGGAATGTCACAGTACAGCTCCACATTTAAATGTAGTGGCAAAGACAATGGAAAAATAAACTAAAATAAAGCTTAGACATGACTAATGAATGAGGGCAACAGCCCATGTCTATATAATGGTTTATTATCACCCCACAAAGAAAACATGTAGAAATATACAAAGCATACATATTTCACTTATCCTAAATATCAAAAATATAACTATACATTGCAGCATCTGACACATTTTTCAGCCTACATATACATGTTATTCTATTGAGTTAGAATAATTTCCTAGGAATTCCTAGGAATAATTTCCTATTCTACTCCTAGATAATAATTTTAAATTAGAGGTTTTTTAACCTTCAAGGAATATACCCCAAATAATATCAGAAACAAAGTGAAAATACAGTAAAATTAGCATAAGACAATCTTAAATGTGACACTTTCAGCATTCCTAATTCTAGGAATTCTAATTTCAGAAATTCTAATTCTAGGACTCACTTCATTTCAGTCAAAGTTTCCTTATTGACTGCATGTACACCCTTATAGTTAAGTTATAACAGCCACTTCCAAAGGAAGAAAGCAATGAAGAAATACAAAAGCCAAAAAAAATAAAAATAAAAGAACAGAAATGAAGGAAAAAATGTTTCTTATTTTAATTTGGTCTTACATTTTAGGATACATTCATAAAAAAAAAAAAAACGCTATCAGAATAATATAGTTTGCGTAGGAGATGAGACTGGTAACAACAAATGCTTCTCAATAACTAGGAACACTTTCAAACAAATAAAAAGGTTACAGCTGTTTTTAAGGACAGCAGTAATAGACTTCTCCAAAATTTTTAGATATCCAAATAAAGTTCAGGAAAAAAAATATTATGCCATTATCAAAGAACATTTCAGATAGAAATCAAGTGTGGCACGCTTCAAAAAAAAAATAGAAGAAGAAACACTTCTTTGCTTTGTAATTCTCACAGCAACTTTGTAAATTAATAATGCCACATAATCCTGATCTAGTGGGTGGTGTCCCTGCCTATGGCAGGGTGGAACTAGATGATCCTTGAGGTCCCTTCCAATCCAGGCCATTTTATGATGATTTTATGATGATAACATCGCAGGCCCTCACTCATTTGTACAGTAATTCACTGAACAAAATGCTTCTGAAGTAGAAATGGTTACATCCAGCTTTGTTTTTACCTTTTTTTACTTGGGTAATTTGTACTGGGCCATAAAATTTCTATCTGGCCAGCTTCTTTTTCTGTTGATGTCTCAAGCAACCCAGTGATTAACTACATAGCTGAGATAAGTCTCTCATCTTCAGCCCTCCTTATCTTCAACTGAAAACCATTCTGTTTTTAATAGAAGCACTTGACAACCAAGCACTAACCCCACCACATGTCAGGGTTGGTGTTGGTGCAGAATATAGCAACGTGAAAACACAGCATAGTGCAAGAGCATGACAAAAGTGAACCTGGCCTGGAGAAGTCGAAACTACATTCTTGCTGAGATCTGCTGCAGCCTCCTACATACAAATGTTGCCCCTACCCCTGCTCAGGACACAGCACACAAACAAGTATAACAGTAAAGGCTTTGTGATTCTAGACAAACATTTTAAAACTTCAGCTAAAATATACTGCTATATTTTAACAAAAGTAAAAAATGCCAGTATTTTACTTCTGTGCAGAATCTCCTTGAGGAAAAAAATAAACTATAATTCTATACAATACATATATTTCTTATGAAAAAATACAAGTGACAATCCCCACATGGTCTCTATAGCAAGCTGCCTAATGAATAGTGAGAGCTCTTTAACGTTAATGAAAAAATCCTGTCTAACTCTTCTAGAGATACCCTGTTTTGCTATGTGACTATCACCTGTTCAATTGCCACAATTCCCTCATCTGAAAGAACAGCTGAGCTTGTCAGCAGTCCAGTTGCAATGTCAGAGATTAGCTGAACTGCTCCCATTAGAGTTAATGGAGTTACCTGCTAAATCCCTACATGTTGGGTTGTCAAGTTTTTCTTAAGCGATAATACCCTTGCAAGCTTCCAAAGGTTTAAAATGAATGGTCTGGTTTTTTTTGTTGGTGGTGTTTTCTTTTTTTTTTTTCTTCTCCTTTATGTTAGACAAAATGAAGTCTTTCCTTTGATATTTTAAAAATCTCACATCTATTTCCAATAAAAAGAATTTTTAAGGACTCGGTTATATTCCGATGACATCCAAATAGCATAAAATCATATTCTATCTTTGGGCGACTTGATGGAGAATTTTGCTAGTAGAATAATATGCAAAATTATGAGAAGAGGTTCTCTAGATGTCTCTATGGCACATGCACACATGAATTAACTCCTACTAACATTTTAGCTATTCTGTACAAAAGAAGAAAGCAGCAGACTTTGGATGAATTAGCATATTGTCTTCCTGATAAGGAAGAAAATGGAGTCTTACATTCTTGTTGTGATTCTACAGAAATTATAATTTTCCTACTAACTTTAAACTTCTGGTAGCCATATGTAGCTAGTCCATCTGTTTTTACTGAATTTGACTATGAAATCTTTCTATGCATATCATAATTACATACTGATTTTGAACGTATTCTTGCTTGTGCAAATACTCAACTGGAGCTCTGTGGGACAATCTTGTTATGTTAATTATTGGTTTTGTTATCAAGGATAACTCGTTATGATATCAAGGATAACAGACTTTTCAGAACATCCACAAATTTTCTTTTCTAGGTTTCAAAAAAGCAGTTATCGGTGCAGTAAACAGAGAAAATAATATGAAATTGTGTCTATGGCAACCATATTATCCTTCTCCAGTTTGCATGTCTATGTTTTTCAGTAGATTGTAAATTCACACTTATTTTTACTCTCATGGACCAATTAAAACCTCTCTCTGAACTGTGCTATTATTTCAGAATTGCTACCCACTACTGAACTGGATCTGTGAATTCTAATCTAAAATGGAAAAAAGGCAATCTTTTCAAGAGGAAAGCAAACAAACAAACAACAACAACAAACATCTTTAATGAGCAAATTACTTCCTAGAAAGTTTCTGCTATTGTTGCTACCTGGCATAAATTCCTTTATTGCAGGAGGAAGGTCTGTGGAGAGTGACAAAAAGATGGTAAGACAGAAAAAGAATGAAGCTGTTCACTAACTTGCAGTAAGTCAAAGGCCGGGGAAAAATGTCATAGTGCAAGGTTTTCAGTATGAGCTCACAAATTTAAGAAATCAGAAAAAAAAAAAGCAAGTATTTTGGTGATGTGGACTGAAACCCACTCAGGTATTGATTTGACTCTTCCCAGTTCTACTTAAATCATTGTTGTAAGCAATTAGGATGTGAATTTGCCTTAGGAATAATCATCTCATTAATGGTATCATGTCTCTGGTTTCTCTATAGAGATGTTTTCCTCATACACTCATACACAGACTGTAGATTTCAGCCTCTGATTTTTTTATTTATTTTTGTTTAAAGAGAGCTAGACATTACTTATGAAGTAATTATATTTTTTGAGAAGACAAAGTATCATTATGTTTCCTTCTACTAATATAAATGTAATTTCTATTTTAAATCAAGCATGGTTTGTTTGATTTTAGCCAGCAAAGTGCTATTGGTGCTAGCTAAAATAAAACTGATCTGAATCCAAGGATGAAAAGCTGTCATCTTTAATATCCATATTTACTGCCCCTGATACCGGAAGCTATAGCATTATGGTAACATACAACAGATATAGGATATATTAAAAACCTTAGTTGTTTTGCAGATCATATTTCTTTCTACCTGTCAAAGAGGCTTCTAACACTGGTATTTAGGATTACGAAAATAAGAATTTGATTTAATAAATAAAATGTATTTAAAAGGAGTTCTTGCTGGTTACTACAGGACTGCAAGAATACATTATTTTTGTGCAGTAATTCAATGGCATAATGCTACCAACCTGCAACAGAAATTCTTAACTTTTCATAAACATTCACTATCTATTTGCATTGAGATAATGATTTCTCAAACTCATTTTCTCCAAGGAATTTTCTCGAGACCTTTACCAGCTTTTTCTTTTTCTCCATGATGTGAGCTCTGCACACGCCAGTTGAGCCTGATCTAGATCTATCCTTGTAGAAATATTATTATAATGTCTATTATTGCCTGAAGGAGGGGTCAGAACAGGAATCAATGATTTTATTAGCTTTAACCCCCCCATTCTTGTATCTTTTCCGTCCCCTTAGAAACATGACAACTTTTTTTCACTCAGTGTTTTAAAACAAATCCTCTGTTTCTTGGCCCCTAAACCATATAGAGAATTAAATCTTTATTATTAAGTCTCCTCAGAATTCTCAATGCTTAATAAAAAATAATGACAGTTAAAACTGTTGTAATACTCACACTCCAATCCCCTGCCTACCTCTTTTCTCTCCTGGGTACTGTTTAAAAATGTGCCTTTTATCCTAGGTTTCTTTTTACATTCCTTAATGAGCGGCAGACTAGTCTCTTAACTGTCCTCCACATAAATGGATTAAGTTTCACATGAAGAGAGATCCCCAGGTATGTGTTAGAAAAGCTGTAAGCAGTTGCGTGAGATGAGATGAGAGTAGAAATGTAATTCACCTGCTCTTGACAGCAAAAGCACCAACTCTCCGCAGCATTTATTTTGACTCCCAATGAAAAGACCCTTTTAACTTGTCGCATCTTTTATTCAGCAACTCATTTTCTGCTAAGCATTAAAAGTCAGTAGACTGTGAGGATTTGTTCCAAGGCTTGCTGAGATATTACCTACACAAAGGAGATGCAGACCATTTCTGCTGAGTAAAGCCATTGGGAATGTTTGAAATTCCAATGCATCTTATCCCCACACATCACAGAGAGGCCATCATGCTTCTTTTCTCCTCTCTTTCTTAGTCCCTCCTCAGGTTCCGCTTAAATATGAGACAAAACTTTTTTACAGTGAGGGTGACAGAGCACTGGAAAGGCTGCCCAAGGGGGTTGTGGAGTCTCCTTCTCTGGAGACATTCAAAACCCGCCTGGACATGCTCCTGTGTGACGTGATTTAGGGATTCCTGCTCCAGCATGGGGAATGGACTAGATGATCTTTTAAGGTCCCTTTCAATCCCTAACATTCTGTGATTCTGTGATCTTACTTTGCTATATATTTTTATGCACCTTTTATTCATTATACTGTAACTTTAAACTATAATAACTGTTAAAAACAGGTGAAATAATTTATCTAAACTATTATTCCTGTCTCCAAGAAAATGTTGTTTCATTTTAACTGGTATAAATTTACATTACTATTCAACATGTTATTCTCAGGCAAAAATGATCAAGGGTGAAGTATGCGTTTAAGATGACCAAATATTATTTGGGGATGTTCACTATTAGATCAGGCCTCTCAAATGCATGGCCTGTAGAAATAGTATCTCAAATATATACTTTACTTTTGGAGTCATTCATCAATGACAACACTACTGGTGCCTGTACAGACAATGAGCTCACGTAATTGCAATGTAATTACAACAATATAATCAGAACTTTTTTCTAAGTATATTTACGGTATCCTGTTCTCATAGACAAAGATATTGCAGGTTTACATGCTTATGGATAGATTTACATTATACAAGGGGAAAATAAGAGATTATCTTCCCTCTTGAACATTCAAACTAATGAATCAATCCTCTGTAACAGATTAAATCAACTCTCATTGACTGTTTTGCAAACTCAAATGGAAATGTTTCCATCTCTCTCTCTCACAGTATCACTGCTTAAAATGAACAAAAAAACTAATGTGATTCTGAAAAAAAAATATATATATTCAAAGCAGCAAGATAGAACTATCATATCTAATTACTGTAGTATTACAAAAACATGTCCATATATATCAATGAAATTTTCAGATGTAATGATTTGCTTTTCCAAAACAGAACACCAGTTATAACCAAAAAAAGAACAATCTGCAGAAGTAACGGTATAAGCCCAGACTTATACCGGCAAAGCACAGTGTAGTCTTCCATTGGCAGCAGGATAACAGAAGGTATGTCGCAGTCATGCAGTAATCCCTAGCTGTCCAAAACTCCTAACCCAAGTTTACACAGCTACCCGGAAGAATGCACTGTTCTACAGAAACACTACCTTTTGTTTAGAAGGAGGGCAACCATACCAGTGGGGCATTGCCGTCAAGCTAGGAAGTGAATGAGTTATAAAGCTTGGCTGACCTACAATAATGTTTTCTGTACTGCCACTCACCAGCAGAACTTCAAGCTCTGCAAGCTCATGTTGCCTTATGTCTCTCACCAAAGACTGTCCAGGCCATGAAGGTATTTCTGTGGTAGATGGTAGGTACTTAAGTTCTGGAGACAAACAGGATTTCAAGCATATTTCTTTTCTTTGTTTCTTATCAAGTACTCCTGTGGCTCTCTATTTAAATATTGCCTATTGCAAAATTATTTCCTGAGCATCCTTGCAGATTGCAAAAATAGACACCTGTCTCAGAGCTGTGAACTTCATGCAGAAAGCCAAGCTCCTGAAGCATTTGTGAATCTGGGCATTCATGTCAGGAAGTTCCATGGAAACTGCCCTGTGCCATAAACTTATCTGAAATACAGACTTCAGTGGAAAAAAAAAAAAAAAAACACAGAGGATGACTCATTCCTTGTGCACGCTGATGACAAAATGTCAGTGTTCCTTAATGTATTATACTAGAAAGAATTTTAGCCTGATGCATACACATTAACAGATAGATGAGCTTAAAAACAACCTTGAAAAATAATCACGTTTTATTTTTCTTGAGTTGTCTGATCACTAAAAAGCACCTTTAAAAATTTATCTTATATTGCTGAGATGAAGAAAACATGCCTTCAGTGATATTTGATTGCTTCTTGGTAGGTAATTATTTGTTCAAACAAAATAAGCCAAATTTACTTTTCAATCCTTTGCTGCCATCTGTTGGCAAACAGAAGACAGTGAAAAGAAGCAATCTGTTGACATGAAATAACAATAGTAGCTAAAATGAAATGCTTGATTGCATTATATGAAATGCATAATTACATGTGATTATAGTTGGATAATTAGTTCTACTGTATTTTTCCTCTACTACAACCTCAGATTACAAAAAGGGTGAGACATCCTGGAAGTTAACAATCTCCAAATTCCCAAATCACATAACACTTAAAGAGATATTCTTTATAATGGGCCAGGGGAAGGGGAAATCCACCAAACAAATAAAGAGAAGGGTCAAGTTTTCAAAAGCCTGAAAATACAGACAGTATCTTTTTTTTTTTTCTCTTTTCTCTGAAGCTTCATGGCCAGCCTGTATTCATTCCAAAGGGAGTCAGCTACACTATTTAACTGTTTTTCAAGTTATCTATGCTTTTGTAAGCCTATACAACAGACTTTAAAACAAAAAACCTAGCGAATCTCCAGCTAGGTAGCCTCGCAGGTGGATTATTTATTTATTTGTTATCATTATGCTGAGCTTGACAGAAATATAGCTTGTTCCATCTTTCATGAATTCAGAATCTGATCTAAATGAACAAGAACCAGGGATTAAGGTTTACAACAATATGAGTCACACAGTTATAAACTCTGCATAGAATCAACACTGTAAGATAGCTCTAAAGAGAATTCAAGTAGTGGTGAAAAGAATGCCAGTGTAGCAGATGTGACTTGCAATAACTGCAGATAGAGGGCATAAATGACACAGCTGTCATTAGTTCCCTGATTTCAACCACATGAAGTAACCATTAATGATCTAAAGACAGTAAGAAGATAAAGAAAGAATAGCTTCTGATCCTATTTCAGGTGAGAATATAAACATCTGTGTTTTACTTAGGTGGATAAAATACAGATTGAGACCAGAGAAGCTAAATGAAACAGTTAATGTTGATGCTTGACCTCTGAAAACAGTCCTACTCTTTGGTAATATTTTTTTGTTTGTTAATAAAAAAGATTGACTATTTTAAGTTATTAAAATAAGCTATTCTAATCACAAATCTTAGAAGTATTAAGAAGGAAAGTAGATGTCTTCTAAGTGCTAGCATTTCAGATTTAGACATTTTCGAAGGCACAGCTTGACAGATACATTAAGGATAAATTGAAAGAGACAAAGGATTGGGTCAATTGGTTCAATTAGAATAATCTGCTTAGTAAGTTTTTACAGTAACCTCAAGTAAAAGTTGTGTTGAGATCAAGATTTTGCACAGCCAGCAAGTCCTTTTGTCCTCTAAAATACCATCTGTTAGATTCAGCATTACACAAAAACAAGAACTCCATTGTCAGCAAGGCACTATACATTTTGGTTTAGTTTTTATTAACTTCAAAAGAACAAATTCCTCCGAGGCAACAAAAAATAAGAGATGATAAGAGAAGGCTTTCCAGGTAGAAATCCCAGTTGATATTAGTTCTGAAGTCCATAAATACCCAGCATATCCAGGTTGGCAAAAATTCCAGTCCAAAAAAATAAAAATAAAAAAAAATAAAAGAAATCCAATAGTCCAATCTTACAAAACAGGAAAAGTTTTCAGACAATATACTTGTTTGTAGTTTATACGGCTAATCATCATCAATTGATATAGCCTACTGTATCCCATGTCAGCTAATAATTTATCTACCCAAATAGTGTATCACCACGATACCCTTGTATTTAACCTAAATCTTAAGAAAAACATTCTGGAATAGTCAGAATTCTGTCATGGGTATGCTTTTCTTAATGAGAAATCTACTCTCAAAGGAACATACATAATAATCTATTATGGTGTAAAGGTGTCTTCCCACATGCAAAAAAACCAACTAGATGTTCATATCTTGTATATTACAGCATTATGGACATAACAATACCTTATTTTTTTACTTATGCTTTTAAAGTGAAGTCAATCTTTCTGGTAGATTTTTTTATGTGTGTGCAGAAGGTGGAAACTGAAGCTATGTACTATAAAGCTATTTGCAGGCTAACTTACCAGTGAAATAATAGATGCCTTTTGACTTCCAAAACCATATTTACCATATTCTTTTCTAATGGCCAACACAAAATAGGGCCTAACACGAATACTTCAAAAGAGCAACAAATGATAAATTGCCATGATTCCATTTATTGTATATAATATACTGTACTTTTAAAATCCAAGTCCCCCCCTTTTTCAAATACATTTCTAAGAAAAACGTCAGACTGTTTTTATAAATAGTTTTAGTTGTCTTTTATGTTCTACTTTTTATCTTTCAGCTAGAATACAGAAAACAAGGAACTCTACTATTCTTTTAACTGACACCAGATGGCACTGCAAAAGATGAACTAGGATAAATACCAAGGACGCAATACTTTCTGCTTTTAAACCAGTCTTCAATTCTAGCATACAACTGCTTTTTGAAAGTATGAAATGCAACATATTCAGATTTAATATGTACAGCTACAAACAATTTTGACAAAGCAAGGTGGAGAATTAAAATCAAAGCACTGAAGCAAATGAAGGCATCTGGAAAACCCTAACTGCAGAAAAAGACATCTTCATATGTTAAAATCTAATCTGATTTAGTTTTACTCAAGAAAAATAATATTTATTTTAATTATATCATATTTATAACTATCTATATTGTCTCCTGTCAGCATTACGCAGAAATGCCTAGATTACTTTTTCTTTTTTCTTTAATGCATACAAGAAAACAAAATCATTGCTTACAGTGTAGATCTGAGATACAAATACCTGACATCTATTGTTTCAGGAGATTTGCTCTCTAAATCTACTTTCACTTCCAGTTTCCACTTTATTGCCTAAGTTAAACTTTCAGTAATCCACTTGGATGCCAGGAAAACAGCAAAAAGAAAGAGCTGGATTGTCATGTTTGTTCACACAATTATAATGTGTGGTCTATGCAGATTATTAACACAGAAACTAAACTAAACTAAAATAAAATAAAAAAGAAGAGACACCAAACTCAGAATCACTTCAAAAACCAGCAAAGGTGTTGAAATCCATATATTGCTCACACATAGCCTTATCTCCTCTAATATCCTATAAGCATAAACTTTTACCTAAAACAATTATTGTCTTTATCGCCATTATTGTCATCAGAGAAAGGCTCTATCAAATGCTAGTATAGATGGAGTACTTAACTGTTACCAAATTAAAAGTGTAGAACATAAACTACATAAAGTGATTGAGTTTGATAGAACCTGAGAAAGCTGTTTTGCTTTAGAGATGATAAAAGGCAATTTTCAAACACAGGGTAGCAACAGTAGAAGTTACAGGATGCATAGGGATAAAGTCATCTGGCCTCTAAGAGTTTGACCAAATAAATTTTGTCATAATATCTTGACTTTAAATTGCAAACTACAGGAAATATTACAAAATATTTTGTGGTATTGAAATATGGTAACATTTTTCTGATTTTTTTTCCTACTTTTTTTTTTTCTGAGAAGTCTGGCTGTTGCAGCAGATCTGAATGATGATGTGAGGTGAGTGACACAGCTGAGCAATACGTTACTTGCAGGAGTTGCATTAAGATACTAATTTTATTTATTTCTTTACGACTGCTCAAGTTATAATTATTATCACTCATATTGGCACATGTAAGCCTTTAGTAATGTTTCCATTAAAGTGTTGATATATAATCTGTCACTGGACTTTTTTTTCTCCTGCATAGGGTCAAAGACTAGTTTAGTTCTTAATACATTCTACTTTAAAGAAAGAATTTCATTACTGCCCACAAGAAATACCCACTTTGTGAAACAAAATTAAAATAAGACTGCTACCAATGACTATATATCAGTAATACTTTAAAAGTATGCATCTTAACAACCTCTCCATTTCTCATAAATTCACTATCTGCTCTCTCAAGGCAATTTCAATATAGTCAGCAGAAAGCTAATTTTATTACTGTGAAACAGACAGTTCACATTTTTTGTTTAACCATTCTACTACGTAGACAACATAATTGCAAGAAAAACAAGACTGACTACACAAAATGCATCCAAGCTGCAGCTTTAAAAAGTAAATTCGTAAATGGAAATATATCATTTAAATATTGACTATTTTATCTTAAGGATCACTACAGGCACGACTGACCAAGTCATTTTTGAAATGAAAGAAGTATTCTTTCCTTGATATAAGGGGTTTCAAGAGGCTAAAAATGTCCAGATATACATATGGCACATATTCTTGTGCTTGCCTAAAGTATGTTTTAGACATTAGTCAAAAAAGTCAAAAACGATTATAAATTTTATGAGCTATGTGCAAATTGGTTTAGCCATGAACTAGATGAATGCAAACAGTAATATTTTGTTCCAGGTGGTGGCAAACAGGATGGAATTAAACCCCCCTATAATAAAAAAAAAAAAAAAAAGTTATTCTACCCACAGAAAAGATGAGAAACAAATGTTCCACTGCCCTAATAACAAAACTTTTGAGAAAAATCATTAAACTTTATCCCCATTAATACAATACCAGTCTACTATGCTCTACAGCCTAGTGGAAAATAAAAAATTAAAGAATTAGAGACATCTTCAAGGTTGATTATACAATATATATATATATAATATATATATATAATATATATGAAAATGCTAGGGAAGAAAGGGGAACTGACAGACGAGTTTAACTAATTTTAAAAGAAAAGAGAGACAGTGAAGAAAATAAAACAGTAATCCATTTCCTCATTGTAAGAAATCTTAGGTCAGATGCTTGCCCTCTATAGGCCATTATTTTTCTTAAAGGTTAAGATATTTTGATAGTCAGACATGTGTCCTTGATGTAATTAAAGTAGAAAAAAATGCATTACAGCATTGCAGCATTATTAGAACTTCTCATTTAACTGGAGAAAATGAGGAAAAAAAATCTAACTTTTTCTATTCTGCATGTGGTACCAACGTACTGCCAATTACCTCAAATATGGGGCCACTGACAACCCTAATCTTCATATTGCCATCTTCACCACTACCAAAGAATGTGACTAACACTTCAGAATGTTACGCTATGGTTTTCTTCCGGAAAGAACTTGAGGCACTCTATTTTTCCCATCAGAAATTCTGTGAAAGATAACAAACTACACTTTAAGGTACATAAAAGTGTTTATCTTTATGCTATACAACAATTTAAATACAGTCAATTGCAAATTCTCCCTGCCTTTTTGTAGATCGCTTAAGCAACAATGAGCATAATGGGCACACTCACAGTGTTGACATTGAAAACATCAAGACAGAGAGATTAACTTTCTGATAGATAATGAAGAATACTAAGTAGATCACAATAAATGACAAAACTTGAAAACATTATCTTAACAGGGATTTTGGGCAAGGATGTTCAGTGGTACAACCACAACAGCTGCTTCACCTGACCGGAAAATAAAATATCAGAATTTCTACCAAACTCAACACCACTGGATTTACAAACTGCCATAGGTTTATGGGCTTCAACATCTGATGGAGTATTTACGTTGAAGAACTTTTATACTATCTTTATAACACTTCAAAAAATTAAATGTTAATCAGAAACACATCCTAAATGTTGTTCTTCTACCAAGTCTTTCAACGTTCTTTCTTTAGTGCATCCTCAAGGGACTGAAAGTCTGATTTAATATCCAAAAAGGGATAACCCCATTTTTAAGCAGCAGCATTTCCTTCTGCCCCTTGCCCAAAGTATGATACTTCTAAAATTAAAAACATAAATTCGATACAATCTCTATTGTCTGGCAGGTTGGAAGGTTGCAGGAAGTTTGAAAAAAAAATATGTATATATTTTACTAACATGTAAGGAAAATGAAGAACAAAGGGAATTTAATTATTTTGTTATCACTAGAGGATAATCTACATATGTATGTAAAGTATTTTAGTGGAAAAACATTTTCTAATGTTTCACTTCTTTCATCCATTAAAAATCACAGAATCACAGAATATTAGGGACTGGAAGGGACCTTGAAAGATCATCTAGTCCACTCCACCTGCCAGAGCACGAACACCTAGATCATGTCACACAGGAACACGTGTGACATGATTTAGGTCCCTCAGCACCCATGGATGCATCTCATGAGGACCCATGGACTTGTGGATGTCCAGCTTGCTTAATCGGTCCTTAACCCAGCCCTCATCAACCAAGGCAAACTACTTCTTTATTCCGACTTTGTCTGGGGCCTCAGGGGTATGAGGCTCCTCAGGAGAGCCTCTGGTATTATAGACAGAGAAGGCATTCAGTAACACCGCCTTCTCTTTATCTTCTGTCACCAGAGCACCCACCTCATTCATTAGTGGGCTTACATTGCCTCTAATGTTAGTTTTTTTTCCACAGTGTATCTGAAAAAGCCTTTTCTGTTGTCCCTGACCCCTCTTGCAAGGTTTACTTCTATGGAGGCTTTAGCTTTCCTAGTTGCCTCCCTACATTCTCTGACAACAGCTTTATATACCTCCCAAGTGGCCAGCCCCTCCTTCCATGATCTGTAGACTCTCCTCTTCCACTTGAGTTTGCCCAGTAATTCCCTGTTTAACCATGCAGGTCTTCTGGCTCTCTTTCCTGACTTCCCTCCTGTTGAGATGTTCTGTTCTTGAGCTCGGAAGAAGCTGTCCTTGAACATTAACTAGCTATCTTGGGCTCCTTTTCCTTCAAGTACCTTGTCCCATGGGATTTTCCCTAGCAAATGCTTGAAAAGGCCAAAGTCGGCCCTGCTGAAGTCCAGGGTTGCAATTCTGCTTGGTACTCTGTTCCTGCCACAGGAGATCCTAAACTCCACCATCTCATGGTGATTGCAACCTAGGCTGCCCTCAGCTTTCACCGCTTCAACTAGCCCCTCCTTGTTAGTGAGGACAAGATCTAGTAGCACTCCTCTCCTAGTTGGCACGTCCACCATTTGCATCAGGAAGTTATCAACAATACACTGAAGGAACCTCCTGGACTGTGGATGGCTGGCTGACTAGGCCTTCCAGCAAATGTCAGGGTAGTTAAAATCCCCCCACAATAACCAGGGCCTGTGTTCACCAAGCTGCTATCAGCTGCCTGTAGAAGGCCTCATCAACTTCCTCATCCTGATCTGGTGGCCTGTAATAGACACCCGTACCAGTATCCTCCATGCCAGCCTGCCCCTTAATTCTCACCCACAGACTCTCAACTCACTCCCCATCCTCCCCTGGACAGTACTCAATACAATGTAGTTCCTCTTTCACATAAAGAGCAACTCTGCCACCTTGCCTTGCTGTCCTGTCTTTCCTGAGCAAGACATACCCATCCATGACCACATTTCAGTCATGTGAGCTGTCCCACCATGTCTCTGTAATTGCCACTAGACGATCTAGTCTCTCACTAGTCTCCTGAATGAACACAGATTTCTAACTCCTCTTGCTTATTCCCCATGCTACGGACACTGGTGTACAGGCATTTCAGGGATCGAGCTGTGCTTGCCGATTTCACCCTAGCGGGGTGGGAGGTGCCCCCTCATATTGAGCAAGAACTTCCTGTGCTTCAGTTTGTGCCTGTTGCCTCTCATCCTGTCACTGGGCACAACTGAAAAGAGACCAGCTCCATCCTCTTGACACCCTCCCCTTAGATACTTATATATATTAATGAGGTCTCCCCTCAGTCTTTTCCAGGCTAAACAGGCTCAGTTCTTTCAGTCTGTCTGAAAGACAGAATGAAAAAAAAAAAAATCTTGTTTGAATGTGTAGCATTTATATAACATAAAACAAGTCACACTGTTTATCACACATTTAACCATAACATTTGACTGATCAACACTAGGTAATAAAACATTTAATAAAATAAAAACATTTCTAGTGCTTACTTGAAAGCAATTGTGAATTCTTGTAAGAAAAAGTACACACCAGCTGTAAATCTATTTGAAGACCTCATTCCCAATGGTAAATTATCATGCAAGGTGTGTGTGGCAGATGGTAATCAGAAGGCCTTGTAACAAGTCAACTAACCAGTCTGTTAGTTTCTTAAGTCTCAAAACATTACAGGTGGCAAAATATCCCCATTTCTAAAATCTGCTCTGGCAGCCTTTTCCCCTGTCAACAAAGCTACTCGTGAACATTTCTCACCCAGTAACGTAGTTGTGAAACAAATCTGTTGAACTGGAAAAACAGACTGATTTATTAGTCAGGCAACGGAGAAGGTTGGAGTTCACATGCAGTGACAAAAGTTGGAACCACATACTGGGCTCAGAACACTTATTTTCAGAAGCATGAATAGAAATAAATGCTATGTTATGAAATGCAACTGATGAACTGTGGAATGATAGCAAGTGCAGCCCTCAGATCATTTTGCTTATGGAACAGTGGAGTTAAATACAGAGGTAAATCAGAACAGCTAAAGTGGTACTTAGCTCATTCCCAACAGATTTCAATGATTGCTAAGAAATTAGGATTGATCTCCTTAATTTGATTTTCCTTAATTTGTTAAAGAAGGACAGGTAGAACTCAAGGAACTTAAACTATATATAATGATGCAATAAGATAGGATGGTGCAAAAAAGGCTTCAGCTAATTTCATTTCTATGGTAAGTACAGAAATAGTCTTGTGGTGCTACAGAGCAAAACCCCTTTCAAGCTTATTGCTTTTTTTGCTTTTTGCATTTTTTCACAGTGTCACAGATCTTCCTTTGAATATGTAGTATTTACTTAAGACACACTATCAACATACCTTAACTACAGGTATTAAATGCAGTATAAAATCATGCTGCTACTCAGAACTCCCAGAAACTGCCTTGTACATTAGGAGACAACAGATTCCACTAATTAAATTTGAAAAAAATACATATGTTTATCCTAAATAGCCTGTTGACCTACACAGCAGTAACAACATGCACTAATGACAGCTCTGAACATCAAATACATATTTCTGATTCCTGAAGCACAGAACAGTTAATGAGAAATTGAGCAATGCAACTATTATGTATTTTACCTCCCAGTTTCTTTACAGAAGCTTGCAGAGCACCAAGAAAAAAATGTTCAGAAAACACTTCTTCCTTATTATTTTATCTAAACCCCAGCCAAAATAATTTCTGTACCAGTTCATTAGCACATATTGTGACAATAATACCAGTCATGGATGGATTTGGTAGAACGGATAACAACAAAAAGGAGTAAATTTTACTGCAGAAGAAGACATTCTGCCATCTGCACAGATCTACTAGCATCCTTAATATACGGCAGTTTCTCCATCTCTTTAAAGAAGAAAAAAATCTTTTCTTTTTTTTTTTTTTTAAAGATTATGTATTGATATTTTCATGAATCTTTTTTCAGTTTTTTTATGTTCTTACAAATGGTTGCAATGTTTTGGTTTTTTTATGCTGAAATATATGCAGTTTGCATACTTAATATTAACAGTGACATACATGTTAATCTGTTCACACAATTCTTAATTTCTATTTAAAATGAAAAGCAACAACTGGATAGGGCTAAAGAACATTCTGAGTAGAACTCATTTTACAAATCTTATGGAAGTTTGACAGAAATACTGTCCTGAAATCTCTGGTATGGCTACATAATCAAGCAATTACATCCAAATAGACTGCAGTGCCTACACTAGACGTGGTAAGAACCGCATTCAACATGCACATACCAGCACTGACCTCACCTTTCTTTGAGACATCTGGGATTAAGCAGCGAAAGGAGACTTACTGCTCTTGCAAATTTACAGCACTTGCACTTCAGTGTCTTACACAGAAATTTAGGATCTGAGACAGGCCCTGCTACTTGGAGATATGTGCTCGTATCCTTTTTCCTTTTGTCTAGGAGCTTGGAATCTTATTTTACTCAGTTAATACTTCCTTAAGGTCAAGATGCCTCTCTGAAAGCAAACAGGTGAATCCTTTGCAGTTATCAGAAAGCAGATCAAGAGAAGAGATGGCATTGACAAGCTCAGGAGTAAGGACAGACCAATTATGGTTTTTGTTTTTTGTTTTTTTTTTGTGTCTGAGTCTGTGTGTCTGTGTGTGTGTGTGTGTTAATCAGTTTCTACCATGCTAGAGAAGAGATTTTGAGTCCAGTTCTCTTATTTTAAAATATGCAAGGAGTGGAAAATAAATAGAGGGGGCAGGCAGACATTGATTGCCAGATAGCACTTTCCTGGATTTTGAGATTACCATGGATGTGCCTGTACTGCTTGATAGGAGACTGCAAGCAGAAAGAACCCAGAAGAATGACAATCTACAAACAGTAGGATTAAAGTGCTGTGTGCTGTTAGCACTATAAAATATTTGAATAATCCTTCCAAAGTTGTAAAGGAGAAAGAAGTAATTAGATTTCTTAGAGGATCAGTGTGTCTGGAAATTCTCTTTCAAAAATGCTATTAAACAAAATGAAGGCACAGGTTTCGGGGGAGGGGGGAAGGGTGGTAGTTGGAGGGTTATGGGTTTTTGTTTTTAATTTTCTTAAAATACAATTCACCTAAAAAAAAAAAGACAAGGTAATTTATTTTATATATATATATATGTTCTTTTTATCTTGTTGCTGGTTGTAAGTATAATGCTAAACTTTCTGCAGTCACAGCTAAAATCAAGCAGTAAGGTACACCAGATTAATGCCTCCAGGCCCTACTGTACCAGATTTAACATACACTAAGAAACCATGCATGCAGTCCCCACTCCCAGGAGAATAAAGTGGGAGAGAGGAAGCTCAACAGGTCAGTTCCAAACGAGTAGCAGAATCAGAGACACATTCTTACCCAAGATCAAACTGACTTCTTATTTTAGGTCTCAAAGAAATAATACACAAATCGCAACAGGTTACATCAGAAACATTTGGGTCATTATTAACAGAGCTGCAGCTCTTTCCTGGTGTTTCAGTTCACTTATCCAGGAAGACTAATCTGAATAATAATAAGTTAAATAGCTTCCAAATGAGTGATCTGAACTGGCTCTGGGAAGGGTTTGAAAAACAGTCATTGCAAGAGTGAGACACAAATGCACAGTCAGCAGCATACACATAGGAAGAGTAGCAGAGGGAAAGGCAGAACTGTGTCTTTTCAAGGTGAGGACTTGTTAGATCAACCACGCCATCTTTGGTAACTTTAACCTTAATGAAGACTATACCTCCGTATATGCTGTGTCATTAAATTTATTTATTTTTTTTCAGGAATTTCTGATCCATAACGTTTCCCCAAAAATCTCTCTTTAGGAAGTCCAAGGAGACAGGCTATTAAAATACACAGACATTTCATCTAATTCACCACAGATGCTCAGAAGTTTTTACTATATGCACAAACAGTGCTGTAAGTTAGGATTTTTAGGATTTTTGTGTACTGGAAGTTCATTGTTGCTGAAGTTCTAAGTGATAATAAAGGTTTTTAATTGTGCTTTTTAGATGTTGTTCTGGTAATAAATTCCTTATGATGTAAATAGCTAATAATAAATTCCTTCTGAATGTAAATACTTATTTGAAAAAAATAAATAACTAAAAATTATCATTAAAACAAAATCAAACACACAAATAAAGGAAAAATTCTATAAACATAAGCTTACCTTAAAATTTTAAATCATACTCTAGTTGTGGTTTAACCCAGCAGGCAGGTAAGAACCACACAGGTGTTCACTCAGCCCCCCACACCCCAGCACAGTGGGAAGGGGGAGATAATTGTAAAAAGATGAAACTCATGGTTTGAGATAAGGACAGTTTAACAGCACAGAAAAGGAAGGGAAAATAATAAAATAATAATAAAAAATATATATATGTATACACAAAATGAGTAATGCACAACACAGTTGCCCAACACCCACTGACTAATGCCCAGCCAGTCCCTGAGCAGCAACAGCCCCACTCCCAGGCCAACTCCCATCAGTTTTATTCTTCCATATGGTGCCACATAACATGGGACAGGGACATCCCTTTGGCCCATCTGGGTCAGCTGTCCTGGTTCTGCAGGGTGCTACAGGACGATGAGAGTTCCTGACTCTGTGTAAGCATTGCTCTGCAGCAACTAAAACATGGGTGTGTTATCATCATTGTTTTTCTCCCAAATCCAAAGCATGGCATCATACCAGCCACTATGAAGAAAATGAACTCTGTCTCAGGCAAAATCAGGACAGCTCAAGAAGTGTCCAATTTCAAATCTCAGAAATGAAGAAGAAAGCTAACCAGTTGTCACATACTGACAGTTTTTAGAGTCATGGGCAGAAAATAAAAATTAAGGTGATGTTGCTGAAGGAAGAGATGACTGACAACAGAATGGATCATATAAATAAGTCAGATAAAACATGGCGTGAAGCATGAATAAGATAGTCAAGACATTAAAAAAAACACAACACTTATTTGATTATGATTATTAGTGTAACATCACTTCAGCTAAGATAAAGAATTTACTCAGATAAAAATATCAGATTATAAACAACTTCAAAAATATTTCTTTTACTATATATTTCAGTGAGTATATAGCATATGCTTCTAAACGTTTTGAAGTACAATCCACTTACTACAGGAAGATGTAAAAGAAAGTACTTTGTAAATACTTGATAGCCTGACACTTTCTTCTCAAGGACAGAGCTACAGATTTTCTCCAAACAGACCTGAAGGAAGTGGGTTTGTAGCTTCAAAACTCTTTAAATCATCTCAGGCTCAATAATAACGAAATTTATACAGAAGCTTACATAACTATAATTTCAGATAATTTCTTACTTTTCATCCACCAGGTTAATGAGCTGGTTACTAGAAATTCTTTTTCATGTATACTGTCTATTTAAGAGTACTCTACAGTATCAGTACCTAACTTTCTTAGGTGTGACTTTGATGGCTTAGGTGTGACTTAGGCCCTTTGAAACGGGACAAAATTTGCTTTAACATCCAAGCAAAGACTGAACAATGAGTAGCATAAAAGAAAGTTTCAAAAATTATGTAAACAAACATAAGATAATGAAAAGCATGTTCACAGTCACAGTTCTCTAATATTAAATCAAATAGATCTAAAAATTTTTATCCTGAACAAATCAGGACAATAGGATTTTGACTATGCTAGTTTACACAGTAAAATATATTACCATTGTTCTACTGCATTGAAAGCCTAGATGTACTGAAAAAAAAAAAAAGTAGCTAATTAACCCATTTATCACAAATACCAAACAGGCCAATGGCTTTTGTAATTATCAAGACAATTCAATTTTTGCTTTAGTGTGCAGGCTTGTTTGCTCCACTCAATTGGAGATCATCAAAATTACTTACAATACACTGTCTACCAAAGCATGACAGAATTAGTCTGCTACAACCAATTAATTGAACTTAATAAAGCTTTTAAACTATTTTTGTTTATTACCATTCCTTTGGGGTTAATGATGTAGTCCTTCTTGGCTAGGGGGAATAATATATTTTTTTAAAAAGAAAATTAGATTTTCAGTGTGTTAAGACAGACCAATAACTCTTCCTAATGGGCAAATAATAAATTATTCTTCAAAACCAATACTTAAAACATTATTTGTGTTCTCTAGTAAAATGTTCTGGCTACGTACAGTTGTGTATATACACAGTCAGCTTATAGGCAAGATCACATATTATTAACAGTAATTGCTGATTTATTTCTCACTAAATATGTACTAATTAAAATTAGTATTTGTAAATAAATCTGTTGTCTTTTTTATAGTGATCAATCTGATCGTCATTCTGTAAATATAGTTCTATAAATTTTTATGCCATAGTACTTCATTGCAGTTGATTAGCCACAGTCAGAAATAGGTGATAAAGGCTTTAATAACAATGTCAATGCAATTAACATTCAGATATTCAAATGAAGTCATACCATGTTCATATGAATGAATTAATGCTTATAAATCCTAACGAAATTGCTCCTCTCCTTTCTACTTTCTTAAAATAAAGAATATATTTAGTACTTTGATTTTTTTTATATATATAATTGCACAATAATGGTCAGAAAAAATGCCATTCTCTATAGCTTAACATCTTTATATACGTTTCTACATGCTAAAGAACCTACATTCTACTTTTGGAATGAGTAAGATAGTTGCAAACATTAAAAAGCTAAGCCTTAGCCCATCTGGGAGTCAATGTATCTCAATTCAGAATGAGAACCGTTATTAATATCTTCATATCTCAAGTTTTGCTAAAAATACATCTTCAACAAGGGATAAATAGCCAAAAAGAGATGGCTCCAATGACAGCTTCTTCAATTGGTGTCCAACAGGAATTGCTGATTGAATGATTCAGTGATGTTCATCTCCATGCTGTGTGAAGAGCATGACTTCAGGCAGTCACCAAAAACACATTTTTGCCCAGAATTACAGACTTTTAACTATTTTTCTGGGCTTTATGGTTGCAAAACATTGCCTGCCAGATCAATCTAAAAAAATCCTGCACGGTAGAATTAGTCAAAGTTTAAAAAATCCACTGTCATTTCTCATTTTGCTTTTATTCAGTGCTCTGTTGTGCTTAAACTGAACTGAAAAACACTAATATGATCAACTTCAATAATAAAGACCATAGCCAGCAAGTAAAGTTAAGGGAGAAACAAGCTTTTGGTTTTAAGACTATGTTTTTGAGAGCTGAGGATACATTTTTCTTCTGTTCCTTCATCCCAGACTATCTAGAATAGAAATATCACGCCATGACAGCTGGAATAAAGGTGTCAAAACTATATTTATTCAACTACTGCAATAATAGAAGATGCAGACACCATTCAAATAGGATATTTTTATAACATCTAATGATAATCTTTTCTACAGTAGCTATTTCTAAATAGTATTATGTGACCTGTTCTCTGAGTAGGCACATTCAATCCATACTACAAATCCACACTGCATACAGATACCTGTCCTATAGTCAGTCAGCAAGCAGACACTGGTAGTTCATTGCCCCCCAAAAAACTGAGCTTGTGGACAGAGAGCTGGAACCTCCCCAAACCGTTTCAAAGCTGGGGCAGGCATCCTGCATGGAAGCACACATTTATGCACTTGTTAAAGTCCAAGCTGAGGCTTTCATTACAATTACAAAGAAAAACTCTGCTTAAATGTGGGTTTGATACTCTACTAATGCACAGGATAGATGTAATTTGTACTACATTTTGAACCCGTGACACACTTCATAGCAGAGGCAGAGTTTCCCCTCGAGAGTACTCTTTTCTTCTTTCACTTTGAGAACATGGTTAAATTTAACATGCTGTGCAAAGCAGCTTTTATGGACACCTGTCCAACCTTTGATTCACTGGACTGTCCAAGCCAACAAGATGTCTCCAAGTGGCTCCGTATTGCTTGAAAGATGGTGTTATAGAAGCAATTTCCTGTTGAAATTATGAGCAGAATTATGACTTTGGGCAGCTACAAATACTCTTTTGCCAGAAATTACCTCTACAGCCTTTTAACTATTTTATGATCTTCTGTTCAGGTAGAAGCTCAAAGAGCTTGAAACCCATTATCATGAGGGTTTTCTTGGTTCAAAATAATGACACTGGGTGGCTAATACAGAACATGGCAAATGCTCTTACAGTGTTCAGATAAACTCTTCTTTAAGAATTCTTGGTTCATTTTAGTGAAATGTTACAAATAATGACTGCTGTCCAAAAAAACACTTATTTAATTATCAGTGTAGACAAAGCTAAGCATTTGATTTAATTTGACTAACCACTATAAAACTTTGAACTCCATGTTACAACTACTTCTTTGGCCAGGTTAGCCATTCAATGCCAAAATGTACTGCACAGAGGTGTGGAGATGTGGATATGAGTGATAAAATGTGTTTTACTTATTTTTTTTTTTTTGGGGGGGGGGGAAGATTGCATACTGTTTTAAGCTCTTGGAGAATACCTATGTTTCCTTTAATCTAAGTATCAGTATCAATTCCAGATTAGAATTGTAGTATTGTGGGTTATTTGAAAGCTACGCTAATAGTTACGACTCACTTTTGAAATATTCTAAGGTAACTTCTATATTCCCTAAAATTTTAGAACCACGGATTTCAGGTACTTTATGCTAGGCTAAAAAGAAAGGGAAAAAGTAAACTGTTCTCCCAAACACAGAATTAAGACAAACACTATTTGAAAAACTATCAATACATGGCTTCTTCACCAAAAACTATTATGAAGATGTCTTACAGAAGAGTCTCAGGTGGGTACATATATGCGTGAGACACATATATGAGACACTTTATAAATAGTTATGATTAAAAAAAGTAAGATTAAAAAACACTTTTAAATACTCTGGTTTCCAGAAGACTTATGCTCTGCTAATCAACTGGGTGATGTTCGCCATGCCCTGGGGGCTGCACTGGTCTCACTAATAATTCTAATAGGTTCATATTCTGTTAGAATAATTCTAATAGGTTCATATTCTGTTAGTTTTTTTTTTTTTTTTTTTTTGGGGGGGGAGTGGAAGGGATTAGTTGGTTGGTTTGGTTTTGGTAGTGGTGGGTGTTTTGTTTCCTTTTTTTTTTTTTTTTTTTCCTTTTTGTCTTCCTTTTGGTATTTAAGCTACAATCAGAAGTGCTGATCTATTTCAACAAATAGTATCTTTGAGACTGAACATAAAAAGAATAAAGAACAGCCAATTACTATCATTCTTTATAACTTTTAGTAATTAAATTAACCAGTTATGCACAAACTATCCTATACTACTTACCTGTTTTCTCAACAGGACTTGTTATGCACTACAGTTATAATGCTAAAAGAATACAGTCACAATGGCCATTTGCTGGACTGGAGTGTTACATGAGTGACTTAGTATAATGAGGAATACTGACTTCCTACAGGATACAAGTGATTCACACAGGAATAGTTTTATCTGGAGCCATTATGACATTATAACCTCTATGAAAGTCAGTTTTTCTAAAATGAAACTCAGAATTAAAGAATATTGAGTCAAAAAAGAGTGAATACATATAGAAGAATCCAATTTGACCTCCACTACATGAAAGAAAGTTCAAAAGAATCCCAATATTAAGGTAAAGCATTGTATAAAAATCTGCAATCCTGTCTTGATTTGCAAAACAGTACCAAGTACAAATGCAAAGCTGATGAGAAAAAGAAATATTAATATGTTGAGCATATAAGCCACAACTTACAAATATATACGTGGATATGTGGTTTCGCTAAATTTTAAGAGCTGTTGCACTACTTTAACCACCAATTTGCATAGAAGCATTCTACTGTTCTCAGCAAGATTCTTCACTTGTATTACACTGTTCTCTCAGTGAAAGAGTCCTGTTGATTTGCAATGGCTGAGATTTGGAGTAGCCCAATTAACAAACCTATTTATATTCAAAAAATATCAAAAAAAAAAAAAGAATGAAATTCTCAAAAAAGCATGAAATCATTGTTTATACAGCTTTACACAGGGTTGCTATTTCCAAGTGACTTTTCCAATTTTTTTCATGCATGTACTACAATCAGGAATAGAAACTATGAGCAAAAAGTTAACTATTACCCCTTCAGCACTACCAGGCATATGAAGAAGTGATTCATGATCTAACTGACACTTCGTGCAGAAAAGGGCACGTGTCACCAATTCTATTGTTCAGGTTTAGGGAATGGTGGGAGAGCAGCTCACACAGAAGTGGAAGAATAATTTTACTTTTTTGTTGTTGTTGTTTTAAAATGGGAAGCAAACTCCTTCACAGAGCATATATAGAATTTCTAAGTACAGTTTGGACGTGGCTGTTAGGCTTATAAGCACATATATCTACCCTATGCCACATCTCTGGCAGTACATCCTGTATGAGGTAATGTTAACAAAGGGGCTGCTGACATACTAGCTTCATAACAAATCTGTCCTACATTTCTCTAAGCTTACAAAGAATAAGAACAAATGCCTACAGTAACAAGTCAAAATGCAAATTTCCAGTTATGATAAAGACAAGGCCACCTATATTTAACCAGCAGACCTCAACCAGACACTCTTTATAGCTTCCACTGCAATCTAAGCACAATACCAAAACATCTAAAGGCATAAAATTGGTCCTTAATGTTGAAAACCAAGCTGCTTATTCATATCACAGTCACTGCTTTTCTTTAAACACCATCTCTCTGTTCTTGGGTTGGTGTGGGAACAGCCTTCCTTCCTTGGTACACTCAAAGGGTCTGCATCTATGGAGAAATCTTAAACAAAGAGTACAATGCTCAGATCAGTAAAAATAAATCACCCTTATTTTTAAAATATCAGAAAAGAAGTCTAACTCTAGAGTTTTGAGTATTTGAGATAAATAATCCTAACAATTTCAATGATCTCACTTTAACAAGAAAGCCCTGAATACAAATTTTATCTTTTTTTCTGCAACAAATATCAAAATTTTTGCAAAATTTAAGAAAAGTCTCTGCACAAGTGAGTTAGTACCACGTACTAAGCATAATGAGATATAATTTAAATAAGTCGTTTCTTCCATTAGTCATGTGTATCAATGAAATATACTATAGATACAAGCAAATGTTCATATTCTCAATCAGTAATGTGCTCTTATTTTATTGCCTTTCATTAGACATAAACAATCACCTGAGATATTATAAAGTAAGAAATTACTCAGGCTTAAACCCAAAGCAACTTCAATTACCTCTTTATTTCAGGCATTTGAAGTGCTTAGTTATTCTTTCAGATTCTATTAAGACATTATTGCTGCTTTATTGCCAGTAAAACAGTGTGTTTTGAAGTCTTTATAATAAGATGCCAAAGGGACATCTGTATGTGGAACAAGCTGTTTGGTGTTTCCCTAAGAGATCTGTCAGTTGTGCTGAGTTCAACAAAATTCATATATCTGTATATAGAAATGCTTGTGCCAGTACATACAACACACTGTATTTTATTCATATTGAGTATTTATAAATATTCATTTGGGAAATTTCCATGCAAATGTCATTAGCAGTGGTCTGTCTTGTGTAAATATGCTTTTAAAGTACAAATTACATTTGGAGGGTTATTACAGCTTCGGAAAGCAAAGACATCTCAAGGATTCTTTACTTCTTAAAAGTAAAACCACATTTAAGTGCTTAAATATATTGGTTAAAAACTTGCTACTACAAAATCTTGAGTTGATGCATTTTGAAAGCAGAAAGCAACACTAAAACTCCACATTTCACCAAATGAAGGGATAATAACAAAAAGGACAGATGATTCAAGTTTGATAGATGTAGAAGCAGCCAGAGACATGCAGTGGCCAGCTGGAATTTGACTGATTTTTTTCCCTGATATTTGATTGCTACATTTGGAAAAGCTTTTAATCATTCTTTATTTGCGTCACATCAAACTTCATCACGTCTACTTTGCATCACTTAGAAGTTCCATGTTCTAGTTAGCATTTCAGCAGAGACCTTAGCATTTCAGCCTTCCTGGTTTCTCTGGGGAGCTCTCAGAAACATTTCAGGTACACGTGCTTCAAGATTTGATTGAGTACTATCACACAATCATTTTCCTACTCCACTTTTTTTTTCCCTTTTTTTTTTTTTTTTTCTCCTTGCTATCCCAATGCTTGTTTCTACAAAATGTTTCAGGACAATGGTAAGAAATAATGAATCTGACCACTGTATCCATCCCCAAATGATTTATGTAACACTTTGGGGTGTTTCTGTTCAGTAAACTAGACTCTAAGGATTAAGAGTGAATTTCATTTTCACACCACTGAGAGATGTTATTAGGTATTGTAGAGAGTGCAAACCTCTTCTGCAATCTCATAGCTAAGAAGCATGACGTACCTCAGCTCCATCATGTATATAATAAAGAAATATTCATGAGAAGTGAGAAGTTTTACTCTCTTGATGCTTATTTTAATTGAACTCTTATGTCAGCTTTTTAAGAAAGTTAATTTTCAACAAGGACTATGTGTCTCCTTATTTGCATTTAAACATTCATTCCACCTAAGCAAATCTTTCTACCTGAAGAAATGAGAGGTTCTGGTATTATTTCCTCAAATTGGTAACTACAATTAAATTACTAATTCATCTCACATTTCTGTGTGACACTACTGTTTTTTTAATCAATGTGTGATGTCAGTACCAAGCCTGGTGCAGCACTCCCAGTCCCCTTTTCCTCTTTCTCTCCTCTCCATTCTCTTTTTCTGGTGTTGCCCAATGTCTTTTTCCAGCACTGTTTCCCTGTTTTTCTGTTTTTCTTTCTTGGATCTTTTCTTTTCTTTCTTTTCTGTTTTTCTTTCTGGATGAAGATAGTCAAAGTAGATACAAAGGCCATAATTCATTTGTTGAGGAGAAGTAGCATTGAAAATCTTGCATTTAAATTGCTACCTTGCATTTATATTACTAAACTCTTTTCCACTTAAACAAAACAGCAATGCCTTGTCCATACTGCCTACTGCAGTCTTGTCATCACAAGTGAAAAGGGGTAGATACTAGGACGTCTTTGTGTAACAACTGCATCTGCACTGTTAAAGGGCTTTTCTCTATTAATTAGGTCATTTGGATTATTTGAATCTAAAGCATTATTTGGACAAACAACGAGTACTCAGCTGTCTATATATTGGGTTGCTTTCTCCTTTCTCCCCCCCCCCTCCCCCCCAGAATTTTAAGGCCAAGGCTATTGAAACGGCCCCTTGACCATTGCTTTTCTCAATCTATTCTCAAGCAATGTCTTTGAGAACACCTACAGGCAGAGGCAAACGTATGCCAAGCAATATGCTGACAGGTAAACAGCATGGGCAGGCTTGGACCAGTCAGCTTGAAACCACGTCTCAACTTCTCCTGCCTTGCAATGAACTCATCAAATAGAAAGTTTATGGAAAATATTTTCTTTAAATTTCTGAGTTTTTTTTGCTTTAATTGCTTAGAATTGAAATATTTGCTTTGAAAAGGAAACTTTTAGAAAAGAAATGCGTGAACAGTATCTTGCAGCAAAAAGTGTCAATGCTAAAAAAAAAAAATCATAATTATGCACCTCATCCTTCTCATCTAAAATCCAAGATAGGTTTTAATGTTCTTTACATAGTTTCATAGCCTCTTATGATCCAAAGTCTCCACTATAAAAGTGTAGAGCATAAAATTGTTTTATAAGGTCAAACACTGATTTGTGCCCTAACGCGTCATAAAAACTGTTATTGTACATACCAAATGGCTATTTTTCAAGTAAGGGAAGAATGATAAAATGGGCAAGTTGTATTTTAGCCCTGCTAACAATATGGCCTTGATGCTTTCTATAAGCAATACTTGACCATGGTAACTAGAAAGGATCATTATCAAATGAAAGAGCACGTAATAAAGAAAATAAAAAAATAAAATAAGAAAACATAAGAGCATGCTGCTGTCATTGTACAAGTGCTCCAGATAAGAAACAGCCTACAGTCATGGCTTGGTATAACTACCTAACATGTAAGGGAATATTTGCACTGCAAACGTTTATTCTGGAGCAGTCCATGAAAAGACTTTCCACTGAGATCCATAGATAAGCTTCAGAAACTAACCTTTCACTGGACTTAGAGTTACACCAAGGCAGCAGCCTTGGTTTTGTTTGAATCAAGAACAGGTGAGCATAAGTTATGTGGCTGACACACAAACAGAGCTACAGTGGTGATATAGCGCGCAGCTGCCATGGAAATCTCAATGCTATGATCAGACAGGTTACAAATACCAAAATCCGATCTAGACAAACATCTGCTTCTTGTTAACAATAGTTCGCACCTCAGCAGTCTGAAAATAACTCTATAGGTTTCCTTCATTAAGTTGAGTTGTAAGATGTTATAGATAGGAATCTCTACCACTGCATCAAATCACTCTGTTTTTTTCTGGATTACTTAAATATGATCTACCGTGAAAAGAGAATACTTTCATAATACTTTAATAATATTTTACATTATACTTTCCATAATATTTTACAATTTTAAACTAGATTTCCTTTTATAACAAGAATGAAATAATTGTGTTTTTTTTTTTTCTCGTCTGTTTGTTTACAATTCAGGAATTTTTTATTATTGTTTGTAGTGAAAACCATGGGAAAAAACAAAGGCAATGTCTGGAATTCAATGCTCAATTTACAAGCATATATAATTAAAATAAGCCAAGCTGCACAAAGCAAAAAGAAAAAGCCCAAGTTAAAAAGCCAAGTGCTTATCAAAGAGAATAAAGGTTTCAGATTGCTTATCTCATAAAAAGAATAATTATTTTAAAGAAATAAGAATTAAGCAACTATTTTAATAATGTAATGTCACTTCTGGCACGGGTAAAAATGACAATACAAAACATTAAGTCTCTAGTTTCGTGTGAGCTATCTCTGCAGTAAATAGATGCTTAAGTGTTCCACTGCTCTAATGAACTGTAAACATAACAGCAGAGAGTAAGCTTTTAGTAGCTAATAACATTTTAAATTATAAAATTAAATAAAAATGCAAGGAGAAACATCTAATACTGATGTGCACATATTCAGTCACAAACGATTTTGTTAGATAAGTAAAACTATGGAACCATCAACCAGTTTTCACTGGTTCAGGAAATTAAAGAAAAAATATGTGTATATAAGCAATTCAGTCATACTTTGTTTATCAAAGAAATCACTAGTCATAACACCTAGACAGAAATATTTTAAAAAAATTAACTTGTTTGTGAAATTAAAAAAGAAAACTCAGTTACTGTATATTTGGGCCTACTTCAGATTATGCACCCGTATAAAGTTAGGTACTTTTATTAAGGCTATAGCTTCTTCACTTCAAAACCGAAAAGTATGCAGACTTAACACACTGGGAATCCCTTGACAAAACTGAGATCACACAATGTCTCTCTGTTTCGGTCTAATTCTTTGATATCTTGGTCTAAATTTCTCCAAGAAAGAAGGAGAAATGATTATGAACACAAACAAATGTAAACTGTACAAGAAATACTAACAGTGGGAGAAATGCTGGTCTGATAAGCGTTCCAAGTATTAGTTCTACTCTGTGATATTTCTACAACAAAGGAATATTATATATAAAGAGCTAAACACCTGGAGGGATACAGAATTTAAATGTTCATGCTTAGAAATGTGTCACAAAGCCTACAGTGAAAACAATCACTCCAAAGTTTAAGAGATCAGAGTTACAGTTAAGTAACGTCAAAATCTTTAGTCAAAATCTTTCAATAGGATCGCAGATGTTCAGCCTGCTCTTCACATCTCAAAAGCCAATCATAGACTGTTATAATTGTCCAAAATAGAATAATACTTTTAAATATCTTGAGATTACCATGTGCTGTCATGTTCTAGTCTTTGTCCTTCTTTAAATTGTTTGAAAGCAAGATATTTTTAATTTCTTCACTGGAATATACATGTGCTAGCTACTTTGAAACAATCAAGAGAAGGCTGAATAAAGCAGATGGCATTGTAGCTATTAAGAAAGTTAAGAAGCTACTAATATAAAGTTTTATTCCACTAGCAATTTCAAGGCTATAGACCTCTCTATCAACTTTACTAAACTATAATATTATGGCAATTTTTCTAGTATTAACAGCTATGTACTGTCAGCCTGTGGCCTATAAACAGTTCATGCTTAATTAATTCCTCCTAATTTTTGTTTCCCTGAAGAAGAGCTCTAAAGAATATTTCTATGAGACATAAGTATTTTAATTCGACAATTCTGTACAAGATTGTTTTAATTCCTATGCAGATCAATTACACTGAAGAAAAAAATTTATCTTGAAAATCATATTGAAGCATGAAAAATTAGCTTTATAAAATTGTAATGTAGTAAATGAAGATTTTTCTAAAGGTATCAAGTAACCTTTAATATCCAACATATCTATCAAGTGTTTGCAGTGCATAACCAATGTACAGTCACCTTCTATACAGTGCATTTTCAATACATATTTGTAACAGTGATTATGTAAAATGAGTATTACACCACTCAGAATGTTATTTTTACTGTAATATGCAGAAATTGTGTCCATTCTTCCCAAATCTGACTGCAATCCAGAAAAAAAAAAAGCTTAGTCTATTGAGGGCAGTCAGAGTAACGTGAGTGATTAACATATCCGTATTCCGTCTGCCCTCACATTTCAAAGCAAGCACAAAACCCACTCCCTTAGCTGGCTTTCGTATCAATATACTAACAGAGGCTATTGTTGCAATTGAACTGTGGAGTGCTAAAGGCATCTTTTTAACTTCACCTACCTACAAAACACAGATAAACATTTGAACTGATAAACAGCAATGCCATTAAGTAACTTGTCTCTGTGTACTTTCCTAATGTGAGACGAGCTAGACCTCCAATGGCATTACTGGTATCTGAGTTCTTATAACTTACAAAATAAAATACCCTTTTATTTTAATACATGCTCAGTGGGTATATTTTCCCTTCTAATGGCAGAAGGTGTCAAGTAAGTGAAGTTCATAGCAGAAAAAAATCTATGTCAAGACAGTACAAACAAAAAAAATGCATTTAGCTCAGGATCTTTGTGCTGAAAATAATTGCAGGCTGGAAGAAAATGTGAAGGAAGATTTACATGTTTCGTCCTCCTTCTTTCTCATTTGCACAGGGCTAGACACGTGACAGTAGCTAGACTGACCTTTAGTCTCAGACATTATGACTGTTCTTATGTTCTAGATTTTTCTTTGTACAAATCAAAAGGTGAATAAAAGGCTTGGATCAGGAATGGCCAGACCTTCAGCTCTGGCTGCCAACACAACCAAGTCAGCTACATGAGTCTGGAGTAGTAATTTCCTGCTCCAACAAGCTACAGACTTGAGGACTCTCAAGGACATCACAAATTACAGAAGCAGATGTAGTAAGGGGCCCTGGAAATCATCTAGTCCAACCCACAGCTCAGAGATGGGCTGAAGTAACAATCATAGCTTTAAGTAAAACATACTGCAACTTATTTTTGCACAGCTGCAGTATCAGATGCAAGCAACTATTTTATAGACAACATGAGGCAATATTTGAAAATGAGTATGAACTGGTAGATACAATGGGCATTTTATGTGAAAATAAAATATACAACATTGGACATAAAAGTTTAGTCACAAGACTATGCTGCATTTTGCTTTTTTCAGCTCTCAAAACACTTTTCTGGTAGCCTTGTGACTGCTGGCTGGCCTGGTGTAGCTCATGCTCTGTGGACACTAGTTATGGCTTGTGAGCAAGCCTGTGCACCTGCTGCCTACAACACCAAGCCCATTTAAACTGCAGCTGGGAAAAAAGGAGAAAGGAACTGAAAAGAAAATGTACACACACACAGACCCCAATGCAAGGAGATCCACACCTCGAACATGGCAGTCCTCTCAGAGAAAAGGGATAGACAGTAAGATTTTGTATAAGAACTTTACCACATTGTTAAAGAGCTCTTCTCTAGCAACTAGATCATTTGGACTATTAGACTTCTAAAGCATTATTTGGACTAACAACAAAAACTTCATTCCATATATATATACACAGACACAGGTGAGGTGTGTTTCTCTTTTCCCTGTCGTTAGATTTTGAGTTAATGAAGTGGATGATACTAATGAATTAAAATTTCTCTTTAGAAAGAATCTGATTACAAACAAAATAATCAAAAAGTTCATTTTGGTAGATTACCCCATTATTCAAGTAAAGCACAGATCCATAAACTTATGTGATCAAATTTGTACTGGAAATTTCTTTAAGCATTGGTGAAGGTTGAAGCATTTGTGAATGTTGTACTTACTAAACTTCTCAGTGCAATGAGTGAGCACCCTTTGAATATGTTCTACGTTATGTTATCCTCAGTTTTCAGATTTTAAGGCATAATACTATTAGTAGATCTGTTAATCTATGAACACCAGGGCTAATTATATGAAAAATATTAAATTGCTTGGAAAAAAGTTAGTAAAGTCAGCAGTTGTTCTTTTTCACAATCCCAGGACGTCCCAGGATGGCATCTCTTGAGAAGCAATTAGCTTTGTCTGGACAACAGAATTCAAACGCACAAAGATGTTGCTTCTTCCATATTAAGAAACATAATTAATAAAGAAATTATAGCAAGTTGTCACAGAATACCCAATTATTGTAATAATAAACTGTTTCTCCCAAAGCTCAGGGGAAAGTCTTCACAACATTAAGGTGGCAGAAGAAATTACTGTTCTGTTCCTTAAAGGAAAAAGGAAGCCAAATGGCACTGTTGTTACTGACTGGCTTTAATGGATTGTTGAGCACATATAAAACAATAATACAAAATTTATTTATACTGTGCAAAAAAATATGTCAGATCAAAACCAGTTAGAGCTAAAGCTTTATATTTTATTTGGCATTCAGCAACACATTAATGGTAATGACTAGGATGATGACAAAATGTCTTGCACAATGTGACACTACCAAGCTTTTCATTGTAATTATAAAATATCAACAGTGTTTCTTGGCAAGGAATAGCGTCTTACCTCAGCAAACCTCCTGTAAGATTTCTAATATGTTTGCAATATGCTTATGTAAAGTAAGACTATTTGGAAGCTTAAATGTGACAAGATTCTTTTTATCTGCCCAGATATTTCTTGTGTACTGACTACTGTGAAACCCAGCTGTAAAATACAAAATGTGTCTGATAGTATTGCCAAGTCCTTATTAAAATCACAATAATTAAAGCTATTAAAATTCCAAGAAAACTGATAGGAAATTTCTTAACAGTAAAAGGTAAAAAATGGAAGCAATCTTCAAAAGACCTAACTAGCAGTCATTGCACAAGTTAATGGCAGAATCAAAAATTGTTTACAATTCTAAACTGAGAGTTTCTTGATACCAATAACTCCACACAATTTTAACTATGAAACTATCACAGAAATTACTTGCCTTCAAGATTATATAGAAATGAAACCAATTTGGATTCTTGCTATTTTCAAAGCTACATCACTTCTGACAGATAATAATAATAATAATAAATTGGTTTATTTATTTACACAGGTTTCAGGACAAAAAGTCACAATTAACCCAAATGACAGTGAGTAAAGAACAAAGGTTTTCAACAGCCCATCTTTAATTTTTTAGCATGCTTCTTAAGGCACTGTATGTCTCTTTTTTCCTCTGTACAGTAAGAAAAGCTCATCATCTTTCCTGAAGTACCAAGGCCCATAGTGTTTAGTCTTAATCTGCAAATTGTTTTTGAAGTTCATAGTGTTTTTTTCCTATGTTTCTCTTTGCAACTTAGAAATGGTTAAATCCTCCAATCCAGAATTTATGAGGTGTTGCTGTGTTTCCAGCTTATTGAATGTTCCACTTGGGACATTCATGGTATGACACCATTCCTGTTAAATATTTCATCAAACATAGCTATTTCAGCAATCTTCATTTAAAAAATAAGTAATTGGCTGGTGAGGCATACAAGGAACCAAAGCATTATTATACATACCAAATAACATATTATACTTACCAATAACAAAACTAGTTAGTATTCTGGAAATCTCTGCATTACACATAAAAATATAAGATCTTGTAAATGGCAGAGTGTAAAAAGCAGAAGTTAGTTTCCAAATTTTAAGGTCAATTGTGCTATACAAACAGATATTACTACTTTTATTAGATATGTGCACACAGACACAAACTAATTAGAAGACTGAATCTAAAAGACTTTCCTTAAGAAAAGACAATTTAAGATTTTGTAAAAAGAACTGAAGTGATAGCTGTTAGGACATTGTAATTGCATGTTAATCATCATTGCCATAGCAGAAGCTTTACTGCAAAATATCAAAGATTAAGTAAAGACTTTTTCCATTAGGAAAGCTATGCGTTACTTAACAAGTAGATATGGATGCCAACTCTTGACTGTAAGACAAATAGGGAACATTCTGATAACCTGTTTTTGCATGAAATGGCACCTTCTTCAAAACCAGAACTGAGGAACTGAGTGGCTGTACTGTATTTCTCCAACATTTTTATTTAAAAAAAAAAAAAAAAGGGTTAAAATGGAACATTTCAAATGTTTATAAATTTGAATAATTTTAAATACAAAATATTCTTAAAGACATTGATCAAAAAAATTTGCATGACTGGCACCTGCTCAGATTAGAATACTTTTTACCAGGCTTTCCTGTACTTTCAGGTTCAAAGCTAATACAGAGAGGCATATCCCCACCCAATGACAAAGATAAGCCCTTACAGTTTCACATTGACTTCAGTAGCTGCTGCCTATGAAACTAATACCACTTCCCCTCTGCATTGGAGGTTAACTATACATTTTACTTCTACAACTTTCCCTTGCTACAGTGATTCTTTCCAAAGTATGTCACATGAACATTATTTGAATAGTCCTCAACAATACACACCAGTGGCAATGACGACTTAATTAAGAATTCATTTTTTTTTTCAGAGCCTAGCCAGAATTTAAACAATGTTGATTTAAAACAAAACAAAACAACAAAAACACACACACACACAAAGGAAAGACCTACAAAGTAACAGTTCCACTGGATTCACAAATACTTATGTAATAAATATATTCAAAAGTACAAGTGATTATTCCCACAAATAAAACTATTTATTATAAAAAATTTTCTTCTACTAATGTTGCTGTGACTGTCATCAGGGAATCAATTAATTATGTAGTTAAAAAAGTTAAAATATTTGTGTCATATTTCTGTCATCTCTGGTAGGATCTCAAAACATAAACTATACTGATAATACCATTAATATTTATACATTGCTCATTGGGGAAAATTAATGCAAATTAAATAACTTATAATGTTGGTAATATTAGTTTGATCCACCTTTTTCAGAAATCATTCTTATGTCCCAGCAGCTATATTGGTATGAATTCCAGGAAATATTACAATGGTGCTGTCACATGTCAAAGCTAGTTTGGCATCTGGAACCCAGATTATTTACTTGTAAGGAGCTACAAATATAGCCATTTAGAGATAGCCTTTCATAAACAGAAGTGACAGCCATGAAGAAGTTATTCTACCTTTTGTTTGCAGTAAACTAGACAAGTCTTGTTAGGTTATACATCCTTTAAGATTACAATTAGCACAGAGTGTAAGACTCAATGTAAGAAAGAAAATAGATATTCAAAATATTTAATTGTATATATAAAACATAATAAATAGGTGGATATTTAAAATAGAGGAGTGTTAAACCAGAATCAAAAGACCATGGAAACTAGCTTTTATGAAATTCAGAGCAATGGTACAGTACTTTCCTTCAAAGTTATATATCAAATTTTTCACAAGCTCTACATTTTAATCACTTTCAGGAACACTTAACTTTCTTATGCACTAAACTATTATTGATCATTTAAAACAAAGCACATATCCTTGAAGCTGATAGACACTGAATATAGCCTGAATTTCTGTTAGAGATCAGTAAAATGACATTCCAGACAGGATTCACTTTTAGCAACCACCATGTTAAACAAGTCACTTACTTGCTTACTGTCTCTCTGGCTAGAGAACAAAGGAGTATGCTGAACCGTGCAATCCCTCTGCCTGTAGAAACTTACCACAGAGAAAAAAAGATACAAAGTACATTTGTTCTAAAAGTTCACTTGAGTTTTAGAATTTTTTGAGGAGGAGAATTAGTTTTTGAGAACTCTCCAAATTTTCTTTTGTTGTTCTGATTAAGGGCTCTTAGGGCAAGAGGCAACATATTCTGCATACCCCCTAGATTTTTAGCACATGTCCAAATATCACCTTTGCAAGCTGACTCCAAATGCTAAAAACAGGTCCAGAGAAGCCATTTTCTGTGCCCAGAAGCCCAGGGTAAGGAATATGAATACCCACCTAGAATTCACTTGGGGTTTGCAGCAGAATGGATGCTACAAAAACTCATGAACTTCATTTCTTTTGTTTTTGAAGGAATCAAAATCCTGAGAATAAGTATCAGCTAAAAATAAATAGTTAAAAATAAATCATTTTCCAAGTAGAATAAATATTCCAATGAAGCCAGTCGTAATAATTGATCTTCACTCATCCTTTCTCCCTCAAATATAGGTTTCCTGACTTGCATATTAATCATTCCATATTAAACTTGTAAGTTACTAGCAGGCAGGAGTAGGATGCCATTGTATTCATAGACATTTCCTAGTCTATGAACACTGTTCTTTATGAGCACAAATCTGAGCCTACAACTTTAATACTACATCTCATTTGATAAAGAGAATTTGCATTCCTCAAACAAGGATATCAGTGCCAAATTATGTAACACTGGTTGTTAGGTATGCCAGCTACACTAGGTATAACAGGTGGTTTCATAGGAGGCTGCTTCAAATTTTTAGATAAAACAACTTCAAAGAATACCCTTTTCCAAGGAACAAAAAGTTGACTGCACAGAAGGAAACACACCATGTGCTGTGTTAACTGTTGCACTTGCTTATACCAAGAGACACCAAAACAACAGTAATTTTTAGCTGCTTTAAAAAATACCAAATGGTGCTGTAATGGAGATTGTAATTTTTCTCTCCAGGTTGCTAGATAATAATGAACATGAACTAACAGTATCAATTTGTCCGTAAGTCTATACTACATTTTTTTCCACTAACAATTTTGCAACAAACTACAGGGATATAGAATTATCTGGTATTTGCAAATAGCCATAATGCAAACCTCTTACCTGTACAATTATCTCTCAGCACATCCTGAGCACCTTATGCTCTAGAGAACTGAGTTGCCTACTATAGAACTTTATGCAATAAAAGGATTTGAGTATGGCAGATGGGTGCATCTTTCCTATCTGCAGTGCACAGGTTTAGTAAGGATTGGCACATCTGTATGTTGTTTTTGCTGAAAAGAGAAACAACTTCCTTTGCAACTACTCTGATAAACTGTTGCAACCTCCAGCAGCAATGCATTCAAGAAATTTTAATACAAGTGCACAAATTATACTAAATGGGTTAGTATTTAAATCAGTTTGCTTACTTCTATTAGCAGTACTCTATTCTTGGCAGAAAAAACAGCATAAACATTCTGGAACCATCAATCATGAGACATACCAGCAGCACTAATGAGGGTTAGGTGGTTACTGTCACTAGCATTTTAACTCTGCTATTTAAAGGTCCTCTCGGAAAAGACAGTAAACAGGAAGGTTACTAAAAGAGCAATGCCACTAACCTTTTGTACTGTTGCCTTGTGTCAGTGCTCCTACCACACCTAACCTGGCAGCAGGCATCACTATGGAGAGTTAGGATTAGGAAAAGGGATAACACAGACAGATGGATACATAATCACAAGAATTACAACTGTTTCAATAGCTCATATTGGTAAGAGAAAGAGCTTTGTGCTGTGATGATTTCTTTTCTTTCTTTCTTTTTTTTTTTTTTTTAAAGGTCTGTTAAGTAGACCAACAGCCCTCTGAGAAAGAAAAAAAAAAAAAGTAGATAGTTAACTTCTGTCCAAATGTTGGATCCATGTTTTGCAATACATTACATAAAATAGAGGAAGGTATTGTATTAAGTCTTTCTAAAAAGCACACAATATAAGCTTTCTATCAAGATAATTCTGCCACTGAAGACTTAAAACAGGAAACATATTATGAAATACAACTTAAGTGAAAGGAAAACCACAATTAAATCTAAACAGTAAAAGTAAAACAATTAAATCTAATCAGCAGAAGTTGGGAGAATTAGTCTGGTCTTGGAAATACAGCCACATTCATCTTCATGTTTAGTAGTGCTAAAACCAGGAAGAAAAGGCATACAATTCAATTAACAGCTGCCCTACCTACAGACCATCTACCTTAATCTCCACTGCAGACTAAGTGTTGAACACTTCAGGTAGACACTTTGTTCAGCCATAGATTCTACATTTGCTATATAACATCAGGAAAAACAATTAAAGTGTTCCCCAGAAAATTCAGAAGTACGTCAAAAGTTCACAAATTCTGAGTAACAAGACAGACTTCCAAAATTGTTAATGAGAATTAACACAAGGGATAAAAACTAACACTCAAGAAACAATGCAAATTATTTGAGAAGCTTTTATAAAAACCTTTAATGTTCAATACCACACTCCCAAATTCCAAACGTTTTGTCTTAAGCTTTTATGCTTGAGTCATTAGCAACATAAATAGCAGTATTTATCATATAAATTAATAAGTAGACATTCTGACAGGTGGAAGACTGCATCCCTGAAACCATAGCAAGGACTCAAACTTGCAGTGTTCCATAGGACAGACAGTCAATTGGGTTTCTGTTGTCACTGTATGCTTTTTATCTTCTTTCTTTCCAGGTGTTTCAAAGGTCCATACTGATGGTAACCATGGAAATTTTTAAGAAAACAACAGAAATTAATGAGATTGACAAATTTGGTTTGGAGGAGGGAGGTGTTTGTAATTTTAAAACCACATAGAATGCATAACGCTTGGGGAGGACAAATAAGAAATCGTGTACATGGTCACATCAGTTATATAAAATGGTTTTGAAACACTAAACAAAGAAAAGCTGTAGCCGCTTTAAAAAATAAACAAAAAATGAAATTGTATTATACTGTACTTAAAATTACTCAGTACAAGAAATTTAAGCCAAGTGATCACTAAGACAAAGTAGTACCTAGACAGATCATTCGTTCACAGTGGCATTGAATAAACTTTTAATATCTTCTTAAATGCATGCTTTGAGACATACCATATTTACATCCTGGCATTAGAAAGAGACTTACCTGATGTATAAATAATCAATACCCCCCCCCCCCCCCAATGTATTACAATATTTATTCTAGCTGAATACACTGAAAAGGAAAGAGTATTTCTAAGAGTATTTCTCTAAAACCTAAGAGGAATAATTTTTTAAGGAAAACATGTAGAAAAGTGACTTTTGATGATTCATAGAGCATTTATATGTATCTCTTACTGTGGCTTTAGTAACCTGATATGCTGTCTTTCACCATAGAATTACTGCTAATAATCAAGTCAAGTACATGAGTAAAATTTCTGAACATGTCAGTTGTTAGACACTTGTGACACTTTCATTAAAAAATTTAATACAAAAATTTTATCATGATATGGGCATCATATTTCACTTTAAAATTTACTGACCATAGCAAAACTAAAACTGTAGTTATGTAGACTTGGGAAATTTAATGACCCTGTTATGCTTTAGTTCATCTAAAATCTTGGTAATGCAGATCTTTAACTCTGTTTACATTTAGACATTGTAAAAGAACATGATACAGAAATTTCTTTCCCTGAAAGCTATCAAATCATCATAGAGAGCCTGTGTGAGAACTGCTAGTTGTTGCAAGGCCAAAGATACTGTCTTCTTTGACCTCTAACAAGACAAAAGAGAAATCTTGTGAAACTCTTTAAAGCTAAAATGTTCCACTTAGCACAAGAAGCAATTTAAAATCAAGAGTCTGTTACAACATGCTTCAAGCACCATGAATATAAAATATAATCAATCTTTTATGTAAAACACGTCTGCGATAATAGTATATATACTAAATTATTTTACTCGTAACCATTTTAATATCACTCTTAGATCTCCCTCCTAACACTAAAAAGGTAAAGACAGCAAATATATACCTACTTTATCTTATTTATAGCATTAACATAGGTAACTCTACAAAGCTTCTACTTTCAGCTTTTATTGTACAATGAAACATTTTATACTGGCCTAAGAAGCTGCAAAAGTAGTCTTGCTGTCAAGTTTCAAGAAAGAAAGCGATAGTTACAAAGTAATTTGTTATTAAGATTATTATTATGGAGCCATAATCATATATATATGATTATATATACCAAATAATTATGGTATTATTTTTTTACTTTCAACTTCATTTTTTATTAATCTCTTTCAACAACTCCAGTATTAATGTTGTTTCCCAATGTTTTCTATGTAAGTAGATGTGTATTGATGTTGGCTGGGATAGATTTGATTTTCTTCATAGCAGTTCATATGGTGTTGTGCTTTGGATTTGTCACCAGAACAGTGTTGACACCACATTGTTGTTTCAGCTTTTGCAGAACAGAGTTTATACCAAGTCAAGGTTTTTTCAGCTGTGAGAACACTGCCCCACCACTGGGGAGTCTGGGGGTGCACAAAAAACTGGAGGGGACACAGGCAGGAGAGCTGACCCAACTGACCAAAGGGATGTCCCATACCAGATGACATACTCAGCAATAAAAGCTCAGAGAAAGAAAGAGAAAGGAACAGATGTTTGCAGTTACAGTGTTTGTCTTGCCAAGTAACCATTAGGTGTGATGAAGCCCTACTTTTCTGCAAAGGGCTAAACGTACCTGTCAATGTAGTAGAAGGAGAGGACTAATTCCTTGTTCTGCTTTGCCAGTATGTGTAGCTTTAGCTTTACCTATCAAACTGTCTTTATCTTGACCCACCAGTTTTATCACTTTTACCCTTCCAGTTCTCTTTGCCATCCCACTGAGTGTATGTGAAAACAAGTGACTGTGTGGGGCTGAGCAGCCTACCAGAGTTAGACAACAAGAATAAGAAACTCTCCAAAATATTTATAGAATAGATGTATCACTTTCATGAATTCTTAAACTCTTACCATCCCTAGGATGTCTCAGAGGAAAGCTTATGCAACGTTGAAAGAGGAGCTCTTACTTTTATAACATTGTCTGAAAGCATACAGAATATGTAGTTTTCATCCTTCCATCCAATTATCTAAGATAGCATCTAAAAATATCATTAGCGTTAAACAAAACATTGAAATGGATTATAATATTATTGCAATAAACTTTGTCTTATACTGTTAGAAGATGAGAATTAATGGTTTCAAAAGCTATGTCAAATCTAGAATGAAACCAAACGATATGATTTTGAAACGTGTCTCAGTTCTGTCTTTTTCTTTTTATTTTTTATTTTTTTCTTAAAGAATATGGTCCAGCTAGCCTATTCCCCTTATTCCATGCTAATCACAGTGGTATTTCTGCACTGCAAAATTAAAAGCTATGTGTTCCAACTAATTAATAGAACAAACCCACCACTTAAAATGCAAAACAAAGCCAAAATGCTCCTACAGTGATTGTTTCACCATCTTCTTGCTCCAGGGTATAATCTTTTTGTCAATGTGCAATGTCTTCATTACATTCTGCAGCAGTGCTGCAGGTGGAAATGGTGCTTGCAGGGTTGGTAGGCTGACACCACAGCTCCCCTGCAGTGCACAACAATGTTTACCAGCTGTAGGTCAGATAAATAGTTTATACAGCATGGGCAAAGTGTTCACAGATGAGCTTCTTTTACTGCCACTTCATAGTCTAACTAGCACTGAGGATTGCACAGAGCATTTACCATCCTCAGTTGCAACAGAGTACTTCAAGAGAAGAAACTCACAGGAGAAATATTCCTTAAATACTCATACTTCTCTAAATAGACTTAGCACAGTTTAAAAAGAAATGGAAATATGAAGTTGAACTAAGTTTCTCAGAAATAAAGTAAAGATTTAGTAGGCGACCTCTTAAACTGATGTTAAAATGTCAGGTGATATAAGGAATCTGCACTCTGAAAGTATCAAAAGTATCATTGGTTTGATAACAAGAAAATTGACTTTCCTGTAGATCTAGAGACCAAGAATCTTCAGTCTAATAACAGACAATTGGCAAACTGCATTTTGCTTTTTAAAGGTCATCTGCCTTATCCTTCCAAGATCCGAAAACGGAAGGCAAGTTTTATAAAGAAACCACTGCAGTCTGTTTGTTTTTTTTTTTTGTAGACTGGAGAAGTAACATGCATTACACAATGATAAAAACAAGTTATCTCTGATTCCTATTTCTTACTGTAAATTGCGGGATATGAGAAATGCAAGCAAAGATGCAGACAAAACGCTTCTCAGATAATACATCTCTTGCTTCAGAAAACTATTTTCAGACAAGTATATTTCGAGAGTTGGACTTAGTGATCCTTGTGGGTCCCTTCCAACTTGGGATATTCTCTGATTTTATGACTCTAACTGAAACTATTCTTCATTCCTAGTTTGAATGACAACACTTTTATCAGCAGCAGAGAATGGAAACATACATGCCAGTAGTTATTTCAGTTTTTAATTGTCTGTAGCAATACTTTAGAGGTTGTGTCACATCAAGAACACAACCTCTTAAATCCTGAATTTGTTGCTTGAGAGAGAAGCAAGCTCATTCTGTACTGAATCCATAGAAGGTAACACTGTACAAGTTAACCACAAAATTCACAGCTGCAGGAATGATGTAGTTTTACATACAGAGCTTATGGCATCATCCCCCTGATACTCAGCATAGTGAAAATGGTAAATATTAACAGCACAAGGTTATACCCTGATCATTATTAACTTCAGCTCCACTCTTTGAAAAAAGAAGCCATGGTTACTATACAGATGTTTAACATCTGCCAGCTGAAACTACACACCCACTTCACCAACTGGGTAGGAAAAGAAAGAACAGCATATGCTATCATCACACTCCCTACATTTCTGCACTTTCCTGATATATTATTATGCTATGATAGCTGTCTATTTTTCTTTAATTCCCTCACAGAATTTTATTTCTTGACTGCCTGTCAGTGAAGCTTGACACGTTCTTAAATGAATGCTTATTACAGTCATTTTGCTTTTATATGTTAAGTTCAGGCTTGTCTATATATGGTGTAAGTTCTTCCTCAATCATCTTTCAAAAACTGGAAGAGAGCATTCCAGCATTCTTCCTTCCTAGCAAATTAAACTGATTCCATTTCTTTTTTATCTGGAATATTTCTTGTGTGAATTGCCCAATTTTTGTACACTGTCTGTAATTTCTGTTATGGTCCTGCATAAGAAGAAGGAAAAAAAAAATTATTTATTGAATGGTAACTGCCAACATTTTATATTAAGGAATATAACACCATGTAATATCAAGACTGTATTAAAAGTTGTTTTTCCTAATGGAAGAAAAAGAAGAAACATTTATGCATTTAAAACCATATGCTTTTGAAGAAGTCAGGATGAGAACTTCAATAAAATATAAAATGCATTACACTGCAAATCTACAATACTACAGTTACTAAGTTTCATATACAACACATGCTGTTAAGGTGGCCTTGTTGGTCAATGAATGCCCTTATTTGAACACAGTATTTTGTGCTCTCTATTAAAAACAGAGACAGTATATACATATTAACTCTAAATGTCACTTCTATAATGTTCTCTAAACCTAAAGTTTGTATATTGTAACAAACAACTTCATCTCATATAATTTATTAAATATTGCCATCCAGTGGTAAGTAGCTCTTATCACAATGAAGTACTCTCTATAAAAACTCCACATTAAACACTAAGTGCTTACCTTTCATGCAAGCACAAAAAACATTTCAACAGTTTACATAAGCGTACAGCTTACATGTAAGCCAAAATTTATAATGTTACTAAATTCCTGATCACATTTTAGCCTATGTTAATTACTTACACAGACAATAGTAAACATTACTTCTTATCTATTTGAAAGGACAAATTTAATGGTTGTGGTAAGGCAGCAATACCAGTCCTAAGGCTCTTGAATTCTTTTATAACATCCTTTGTCATTTATTTAGATGCTAAGTTTTACTAACAGGGTTTCTGAGTATGCAGAAGTGTAAGCAAGATGGTAAAATTCTATCTATTGATTCTATCTATTAATTCTAATTCTACCAACTCATGCATAAGTGAATCAACACTAAAAGGTAAATCATGATACTATTGTTTCATCTCCAAAGCACCTCTCTATTATTTGTTTCTGATGAAAGATACACATTGAGTGAAAATATATTTAATCAAAAAACATTTAGAGAGATGCCAAAATCTGCTTTCCAAGCAGACATACTGGTTGCTATTGACTGTTTACAGACCTGAAGAACTTGAAGCCAAAGGTACAGAAGCACATTTCCTTGTAATAAGTAGAGCACTGAAGAGCCATCAGCAACCTAAGAGCTCATTCTATTCTGCTTTGTAATTCTCTGTGAGTTGCCAGCATAAATCACAGTTCTCTTCAGATAATGAAGACTTAGAAATTTCTTTATATAGTGTAACAATATAAATCTATCTGGCCATCCCATTAGACCTGCCTTTCAAGGAACAAAGTGTACTTCCTAGAAGTAGTTCAATGCAAATACCTCTGCTTTTTCATTTTTCTTGACATTCCATTAAAGAAGCTATAGATGATAAATGTTGTGTTTAACAGCCAAAACTACATATCTTTATGTAAAGCTCTGAGGAAAAGAGAATGCACATTCAGAAGTGGGCCTTGATTTCTGTATGTATGAGAGGAAAAGTAACTTCTGCAAACAAGCTAACCAGAAAGTGGATGATTGATTATAAGGCAAAATGAGAGAGAAAAAAAAAAGGAAAACAAAAGAAAAAAGGAAGAGAAGAGAAGAGAAGAGAAGAGAAGAGAAGAGAAGAGAAGAGAAGAGAAGAGAAGAGAAGAGAAGAGAAGAGAAGAGAAGAGAAGAGAAGAGAAGAGAAGAGAGAGAGAAGAGAAGAGAAGAGAAGAGAAGAGACGAGACGAGACGAGACGAGACGAGACGAGACGAGACGAGACGAGACGAGACGAGGAGAAATAAATAAAAAGAAATAAAAAGAAATAAAAAGAAATAAAAAGAAAAAAGAACAGTCTGAAGGTAAGTAAGGTAGAGCTGGATCACACAGAGCCATGCTAACGTACCTCGGTCTTCATCTGCACTTCTTCACCTTTTCAAAGTTCTAACCTTAATTGAAGATCTAATCTTGTAAATCATGCTGAAAACTGAGGGAACATTTATCTGTGCATGTACGTGAAATCTTTTTGACAAAGGATGAGGATTAACAAACTGATATTACTTGAGAAATTGAACATGTACACAAGTTTCTGAGGAAGAGTTTAATGCACTAAAACCACTGCATTAGTACTGCGGCTCCCTATCAGTTAAAATGCATGCTGCTTGATAAAGTTAGGATTTTGAATGTGACAGAGCAATGGGAAAATGAGATCATTTCACCTACAGCTGCCTATTTAAAGGTTAAAATCGCAGTTCTTCCAGGCTGTCTCACTGTTTAGTAAACAGTGGCTAGCAGTCCTAGAAACAATCCATTGACCCCTTCTGCTCCTGTGTAATTAATGACTAAAATGTCAGCATTATGTGGAGGTAGGATCGTATTCCCTTGCTTGTATTTCTCCACTTGATGGATTTAATCCAAAAAAAAAAAACCAAAAAAACCAACAAACAAAAAAAAAACCACAAAACCAACAGTCTACAGAACAGAGAAATACTCGTTATTTTACACTAGCAAGCAGTGCGCTATCAGCCTGGTTAAGTCCCTTCCAACCCCAGCAGAGCCCTTTCTCTTACCTTACCGTATCATCAGGCAATCACAAAACTTGCTGGGGGGGGTGTGTGGGGGGGGTGGAGGGTGGTAGTATTTTGTGCATAGCATAGATAACTGGACAGATATTCTGGACATGATTTTCTGCTGCAAAATCATGCCAAATAGATCCTGACTTTTAGTGGCATGTTCCTAGCCTAACAAACATTACACCACTTCCAATCCACTGACTGGGAGGTTCAACTGTCCAACAGACGTTGCAGAAAATCCTGGAAAATAAAGTCCTCATGGACTGCCTTCCACTCACTGAGGTCTTTCATCACATTTTCAATATCGAATCAAACTGAGTATCAATAAAACAGATTTCCTAATCTAAGATTTTATTATCTGGTTCTTCTTGGCATGGATTCTAATGATAGGCTCACCAGGTTATCATCATCTCTCCGATCCTGGCAAATGGAAATTTGCCCTGCTCATTTCCATTCCCCCCCGCCCAAAAACAAACAAACAAACAAACAAAAAAACCCTACCGTAACTTATTTTCCAAGACTTCTCACTTCACCATGTCAGACTTTTGCTTTTCTCTTACAACTTCTCCCTCCCTTTCCCTGATTTATCAAACTGTCTGTTGCTTTTGCCATTTGACCCCTTTTGATCTATGCCATCCTTTCCATCATCACTCCTTTACCATCAACATGATAGCTTTAGCTCAACTGGTCATTAATATCAGCCTTCATTGCTCACTTGATGGTTTCAAATAACTATATTTGTGACTTCTCACATCATTTTTGCTTAGGATGGAGATGGATACCGCTGGCATTATCAACTCAGTTGTCTTACTCAAATTCCACCTCAATTTCCCTACTGATGTAGGGACTGTTACAACACTGTTTTAAGAATTAGCCTGAAGCTATTGTTTAGCATTTCCATAATTTTACCTTTTTGTTTCCTGGAACACATTTATCAGTTATTTATTCTAACATTTATTGCAGTGGTTTTGGGGATAGCCTTTGTGTAGCATCTAGTACAAGAGCCACCCTATATATGTCAAAGATTTCAACGAGAAAAAATTAGAAGATATGCTATCCTGAGATGTTTTACTAGTCCTACTCTTATACCTACACTTATATTGGCATAATTATTCACAGCAGAATATTACATCATCTACCCCAATAGTTATTGCCAGAAAGTACACTGCAGTTATGCACACTTTAGTAACATAAGCTAATCAAACGTAATAGAGCTGAAATATATATGAGATAGACTGGGCTGACTCTGAAATTCTGTTATGCCCTTTTTATCTACAGGTCCATAATTCACCATGGTAAATTACATCTGATAATAACTGTAACAGTGTAACAGTGAGCAGTCCTGCTTAAATTTTGATAGTAAAAACCATAGAGACCAAACACAGTACATTAAAAACTGCAAAACACAAGGTATTAGATTAAATATATATACATATAATTGAAATTCTTGATATATTTCCATTATATATGTGTATCTTCCATATATATATATGTGCATTAGGTTATGTAATTTTTCTGTAACTAACTTCTTGTTAGAACTTGATTACTCTTTTATAATTTTTTTTAACAAGGAAAATAAACCAGAATATTACTCACCCAAAATACTGTAAAAAATATTCTAATGATAATCATAATGAATTTCATCTTTTTATAGGCATGAAAATTTAAAGTAATTACTTTCTTCTCTCTGTGCCAACAGAATTAGTAATGTATTAATTATTATACTATAAAAGGCAGAATAATATAACTGATAATTAAACTCAGAATATTGTTAAAGAATTATTCTCAAGAACATAGATTTTACTAATTAAAATATTATTACTAAATATTATAATTTCTCATATTACTTTATACAAATAGCATTCAATTCTTAATTAGCTAAATTATCAGTTGAACAGAAATAATCAGATGATATGAACTATGTAGTTTGGAAACAATTACTGCTAGTTATTTATATATTTTAAAAGAAAATGCTTCTGTCCTAAAAATGATTTGGTGCTTGATAAATATTCAGCAGCAGGAGCTCCACTGAATTTGTTTTATTTACTCATCACTCAAAATTAAGAAGCAATACATAAGTGTACCTAAAATTGGTACAGAATCTGTTCTTAAAATTAGTACAGAATCAATAAACTATTTCAAGGTTTTCACTCAAATTAATTGTAAAAGTTTGCAGGATCAAGCAGACCAGTTAGGCAGTGATCAGCACAGAAGTATTCTCTTCCTCCTGTATTTCCTTCCTGACTGTAACTGATAGCAATTTGATATATATTGAATCTGTTACTTAAAAGATTATTGTTCTTAAATGATGATCCATCTACTTTTCATAAACATCCACTTACTTCATGAAGATACTACCTAATAAAACACAAGAAAATGAAAGGAAAAGAAAAATCTTGCTTGGAAAAGCAAGTTTTCAGCACAGCTTGATAATTATTAGTGTCTCAGTTCTTCTCTATCATCTTCTTTTACCAACTATAGAACAAAAATTCTAAAAACTACAATATCTCAGCATAGTAAGATTGTATAAAAAAATGTATAAAATCTTACGATGGCAAAGTCAAATTGTCCTCTTTATCTTATATATACTTCAGTGAATACCATAGGTTCATGTAAGCGTTCCGTGGCACAGGGAAGTACATTTATCTTCCAGAGCTTTTTGAAAAATTTGAAATCTGTTTGCACTATCAGAAAGATCCAGTTTCTCTATAGGACTTAATGAGAGTTTAACATTCAATGCTCATCTACTGACTATCCTAAGCATTTTCAGACAACATTGCACACCTTTTTCTGCAAAGATTTTACCAAATAAATCAAAAGTCAGCTAAAAATAAAGTTATAAATGTGCTTAGGTATTTCATTGCCTGTAGCACTGACACAGAAAATCTCTTTAGCATTAAGCATGAGTCTAAGTCTTATTGATATGGTCTGAATACAGATAAATGATACTTGAAACAGAAATACTGTACCAAATTCAGGCAAAGTTTGAAACTATTTGATGTCCAGAGTTATCTGAATATGACCCACCACAGTAAGAATTATTGATAAGAAAACATCAGATTCATTAGACCATGGATATAGGATATACATTTGTATCTGTATAGAGTGTAAGAAAAATAAAGTTCAAAGGAAAAAAGGTAGATAGGGAAGGAAGTTAAAGCCTTAATGTGTGGAACCAGAAAATGGCCTCGATTCCAGGAACAAAGAAGTAAAGAACATATATTGACTTAAAACAAATAAAGCCAAATGGAGGAGATAACCAACCTCTTCCCACCAATATCTTCCCCAAAAGAAAAATATGTATGTATTTGAAAACTTCTACAGTTTGACAAGGTGCTTTGGTTAAAAAAAAAAAAAAAACGGGAGTTTAATTTAAGATCATATTTCTGTTGCCTAAAATTAACATATGTATCCTGAAATCTATCCCACTGATACAGAGTAGCATAGAGTAGGTGCCACTATCATAATTCAGTTCTGTTATTTAATCACTTGCCACATTTAACATGAAGGAATAAAAGGAAAAAAAAAAAAAAAAGAAAAAAAAAGTTGTCTTTGCTTTGGATACCTTTTCACAAAGAATACCAACAGCAAAGCGAAACTGTCCATACCCATGAAGGCTGTTGCAATATTCAAAGCATAAGATGTATTGCTCCTGCCAAATGTAAGAGATTCCCTAAGTAAACAGTCTCAAATTCCAAAATAACATAGTAGGCCTACTCAAAAGCTTGCTGAAGGACAATATATTCCCTACAGCTTGGGGACTGTAAACACACGGATAGCATTTCCCAAGGTCATGAGTAGTTTCCAGAGTTGGCAACTCTAAAAAATAAACAGTTCTGGAAGATTTGGTGGGCCAAAGCAGCCTCTATATTTAGTGGAAAATAGGAAATGTGAGCTGTTAAATCAGAAAAATACTTATAAAATTAATTCTTACAGACTAAACAGGGAAACAATACTGACTTAATGCATATTTATAACCTGTTCTGAGAAGAGAAGAAATTAAACATTTGAAGCTCTGTCCCTTTATTTCCTTAATATGTCCATTGTATGAGACTGCAAATAATATTGTGTTGGTAATCAGTTATTACCTATTAGAGAGTCAACCTTTTAAAACAGTATTAAGATACTAATTTTGGTGTGTGTGCCATCAGTTCACCCAAGGAGAAGAGATGTAAAATGTTACACTGAGACTGCTGCAGTTGCTTGATGTAGAGCTTAGTGATATGGTTTAGTGGAGGACTTTTTAGTGTTAGGTCAGAGGTTGGACTTGGTGATCTTGGAGGTCTCTTCCAACCTAGATGATTCTGTGATTCTGTAACTGAAGGATGTCATCCTTGTCCATACATGCATCTATGCAGATTATGATAGGATCTTTACATGTCAATTGTTCCTCCAGCTTCTTTGTTCAAAACATGCAGAGTTCTAATAAGAACAGCTTTATATAGTAAAAGCTGTTGTAGCCCAATATCCTGAGAGGGACTGAGAGTAGTTACCAAGAAGAGCATAAGAGCATCCCGTTACACATGAAATCTCAAAAGCTTCATGACCAGAGGGGCCATCTTTAAACTTAGACACTGCTGATGGATTTTTCTTCCATGAATCCTCACTCTGTTCAATATTCAGTCACAGCCTGTTTTACTACATTTTTCAAATCCAGACTTCAGACATGATCATACTCCCCCCTTTTGCAAAGGAAGCTTCACCCAATAGAGTGAGTAATCTGTACGTCATTACCTTCCTTATCTCAACCCAAGCTTTTACCACATTGTTCTCATACAACGAACTAATCATCAAAGTGTGACCATACCATTTAGGAAATACACAGACTAAACATTTGCTGCAGTATTTCAGGATGGCACTGTCTGAAAGAAATAAGAATAAGGAGGAACAAACGAGTATTCAATTGCAACCATTAGTTATGTGTTTTTTGTTGTTTTTTAAACTTTATTTTAAGCTATTAGAAATTAAAGGAATCAATTTATGCATAGATTTAGCTTTCAATCCAGAATTGATACCACAACAAATTTACAAAGCCTAGTAAATGTGGAATATTTTCAGTGTTAGTATTAATCACTTTGCTTTAAAGAGGATTCAAATCTAGGTCAGGTGCTCATAACAGCTTCTCTTTCATATAATTTTTACGTTCCTTTGCAGCTGAGAGAATAAAGATGTCGACATGCTACCAGCATAGCATACATGGCGTAGGACAAGAAACAGCTGGAAAACTTTAAAGATTAAGAGATCCACCAAGCTGAGAGGTGGTGACAAAGGTGGCTGAAAAGGTTTCCTATACTGATTCAAGTAAGGATAAAATCTACCCCAGGCCTATCTACTGAAACTACACAATTTTACAAAACGGTTTGGTGATTCTTATATGTGGAGCACTGTAATGGCAGCACTTTAACCATTAAGTTGTTCTCCTTTCTTTTAAACTATTTTAAATTTTAAACCTACTTTTTCATAAATGATCTAAGAATATCTTGCCTGAGGATTGGCCTTTGACTTAGTGATTAATACTATCAACAGTAACTTTTTTTTTCTTAAGAGTAATTTGCTGAGCCCTATATTAGCACAGACCTGTACTTGAGAAACTTTCCTGCCTTATTTCTTACAGAGTAGTACTCAGCAGGTGTTGATGACATCATTTCTTCTAGTGTTTGTAACTGTGCTCTTTAAACTTTCAAGGCTGAGTTGAATTTTATTTTATTTTTTGCCATTTTTTACATATTCTAAATGAGGAGGAGTCTTGCATGCTTCAATTTTTTTGATGAATAAGATAATCAGATAATCTTTCAAAGCCATGATAACATACTTTACTCAAAAAGTTCGTTTTCACTTTTTTTTTTTAATTTCGGATCATGTAATATTTAAAAAAAAAAAAAAGCCAGCTAGAGTATTCATTTTGTAATAGTAAAATTTACACTCCTTTTTAGAAAATATAGCATTTAAAGAGTTTAGGAAAAAAAAGAAGTAGTTGGATGAGAAAAGAGAACCTAGGACTGGCCTCTTCCACTATCAGTCACTCCTATTTCATTACAAAAATGAAGTACTAAAATGATTTATTCTGATGAAACTACTTTCTTATAATGAGCTATGGGGTTTGTGTAAATGCCAGCATTCACATTAAAGGCAAGGTTTTGGGGATGCCAACACAGAGTGATGCAATGCTGTACTACATGCCTGTACTACTAAGCAAGACAGTTTCTGTCTAACTCAACAGCCATTTAGTGATACTAGCTTAGGCAAAAGCCTCTAAATCCTATTTAATTAGCTGTGAGAAGTAGCAGAAAACAGATACTCCTTGTGGCCCCCCGAGCTCTCAGTTCCAGCCTTGCCTCAGCAATCTCTACCTGATATCACTACTCAGTGCAACCATCATCTTTCAATTTGCATGGCAGCTCACTGATGATACAACTCCAACACAGTGATTCCCTGGCTTTGTTTGCCCTCCTGCACAAGGTAGAGGAAATAGTAATTTTTTTCAAACCAACTGAAGTATTCAGCTCTTCTGAGCCACTGAAGAGCACAAAATCTTAAAGCAGGGAAAAGCTTGCTTTGGAATACTTTTTCCATTACCACCAGATGCCAATTTTAAGCCTGGCAATGCAGCAAGCATATGTTGTTTACCTACTTTTCTTGTTATTATCTCTTGATGCCAAGAGGGTCAAAGGCTACTACTATTACAGAAAATGCAGTGCATTTTTTATTACCATAATGCATCACAAAACTCAGACTAAGTGTTAAATGTAAACATGGGTACAAAAGGGCAGAAATTTTTAAATGCTGCTTACCACTTAACAAATGGTTCTCATCTCCATTTGTCAATACAACTAAACCTCTGTAGACTAAGTAATAGAAAATCTTTCTATATTATTTGGAGACAATTTTGGTAAGTATGAAAACATCTCCACATGAAAAGCTACTCAATAAAGAAATTCATAGGATGTTCATCATTAAAATCTTGCATTCTAGCTGTGTTTTAAGTTTTATTAAATGCATCTTATTACTTGAAAGAAAAATATATACTTCATTTGTTTTCTCAGTAGATAATAGCAACATAAAAAAAGTTTTATGATGTCAGAGGCTTGTTTTGCTGGTTTATCATTTGTTTGACTGATGAAATCACAATTTCCACAGTTTAGTTATCAAAGCAGATGTTATCACTTATCATAAAGCCATTAGTGACCATCACTTGACTGAAAGTATCAAAATCTAGCTAATGCTTTAACGTGCCTATTAATGTAAGAATTGCTAAGGTCTGTGATGAGGTAATAAAAATATTCTTCAACATTTTGACTATGCCAGTATTGAAATTTCTGTTTTGTGACAGAACTGTCTCTCCCTCAACTTTTCTGAAGAAGAATAACCCAAGGAACTTAGAAATTACTATAATAGATGGCTCTTCTTTCACCTATTGAAAATGTTTCACTATTTAGGGAGGAAAGAAATTAAGTAAAATTATTGTTACGTCCTCCTTGCAGACACTTTCAAAACTTCAGCTATTTTTCAGATACTTTGTTTGGAATAAATAGCATTTAAACCAGGAAGAATCTGATTTTCAGACAGCCTTCTTCTCTGCTCATTGTCTGCTTGCAATTTCATGTGTGCTAGAATTGAGTCTCACAGTCAAAAAGAAAAGAGCTCAATATTCTTCTTACAGCAACCACATGGTTTAGCACTGAGAATGTGGGATGATTGATGATATCCTGCTTCTTTGTCATCACCTCAGAGAGCCACAGTTAGTAACTTGAAGAGGAAAATAAACCTCTGGTAGTCAGATAGAGTCAATCGTGTCTTAGAGCTTGACATTGGATTAGATAACCATTTTCTATTACTTGATATTGTCTTCTCTTACATTGTTGTACTGATTTCTCTGACTAATTTCTCTGTGGAAACTGTAGGTTGAGAAGGCACTGTTATATAAATCCTCAGTGTGGAACACAAAATTAAGTACAGAAACTGCTTTTTCCTCTGCACACTGAGACCAGAAAATTCCAAAGCCATTCAGTTTCACGACTATTTGTTTCTGCAGTTCCACTGACTGTGTGTCTGGCTTTGACTGCCTGGCACCATTTCCATTCACCATCATAGATGAGATTGTTAACAACAAAAGGCTATGGAGAACTGCCATACTGTTCCCTTGATAACCAAATTCTGTCTTGTAGCCATAGTCTGCAAGAGTACAGCATGGAAAAGGGCACAACTCTGCACATCAAGGCTCCCTGCCTTGTTCTTTTGCCATGAAACTGGCTGATCTTATGCTGTCTATGGGAGATCAAAACCAATAAAAACTAATCCTATACATGACCCAGCCAACCCTATGAATCCTACCATCTCTCTTCTGATTTTTAAATGGCAGTATAGAAAGGTCTGACCACTTGAGCAAAGGTGAATTAAACCTTAGTCTAGACAACGTGTGTGACAGCAGGAATAAGAAAAACACTCTAGTTCTATTTAACATTTTACACCTTTTTACCTACATTTGAGAGGTAGTTACACATCCTCTTTTTAATTTTAATTAAACATTTTAATTTTCAATTTAAATATTCTTTTTATTTTATATTTTTATATTTTTATATTTTTATATTAATATTTTGTATTTTATATATTTATACATAAATTTAAATATTCTTTTAATTAAAATTCTGCAAAATCATTGCTGAAAAGTGAAGTGAGCTGCTCTTTCAGTTACATTCTTGATATTAGTGACGTGTGATAAACAAAACAGAACTAAGTTATTTTGCACACAGTGAAGTGATTCCCCCCAACATGCACGCTCTACTCCCACCCCAAACTTTCTTTCTGGAATTTGGACTTAACAAAGAAGCTCAAAATTGGTAATTCAGGGTTTTGTGCTTGCATTGATTCTGACTTCTGTGAGAGCATGTATTTCAGGTTTCCTCCTCTTGAGCAAGCTGCTAAGATTCCCTTTGGCACTCAGAGCACTATATGTGGTTCCCTTTGGAAAACAATAAAACTAATAGTCAAATATGTGCTCTCACTTAGACACCAAATGAGCTCTGCCAGCAACTGAAAGTCTTACTTATGCAATGCCTGACATTTCTGGCTAATTTTTTCTTTTTTTTTTTTTTTTTGAATACACCTCTTAAAATAGGACACTGTCATCAAGGGGAGCGTTCGTCATTGTAAGAGCATTTCCTGTTCCTCAACTTTTCATCATTATCATTCTGGATCCTACATTTTGATAAAAGTCATTCCATTTTTTCCCTCTTGAAAGATGCACAGTTTCTCTCATTAGTGTAGGCCTTCACGAGTTGATCAAATCTGTATGGAACATTGTACTCTAAGCCCAAAAGAAATGGTCACATTTGCCAAGGTACCATTCAACACAGAGTTATCCTCTGAATTTCCTCCTGCTCTGCAGCCTAGGGCAAAGTCTGCATGTGGTAGTTTCACACAGCATCTACTAATTGGTGGTAACTCAATCTGGAAAAAATTGGCATTACTTCCCGAAGGACAAGGGCAGGTTACTTTGATTTTCCAAGTAGGTCATTCACTCTTCAAATGAAGAATGACTGACATTCAGAAGTAACACTAATACAGCGATGGCAGCTGTTGTCAAGAATGTCAGCTTCTTCCAGCTTTGCAAAACCGCAATGACATTTTATACCTGCCTTATTTTGATCTACTGCAGATTTAAAATGATTCGGCACATATCTTTACCTGCCAGTACTGTCCCACTGGGATGTCACCAGTCACCATTACTTACAGCTTTGTTACATCAATATCTGTCAGAATGCAGCTTAAGAAAGTTCATATTTTCCACTGTTGACTATCACAGTCTGTATTTCTAACTTTTAACAGATAGCTTCTGCCTCTCAGTCATGCACACTTTAAATGCTATACCATGTATTCTTTAACATGTAAAATATATAAATGATTGATAAAAATGACCCACAGAAATTCAATGATTTCAACTTTTGGATATTTTAGTCTGTAATATTTACATACCAAAAACAAACAAACAAAAAGAGAAAGAGAGAGAAAAAAGCTATTTCAAACCTTTTAAAAACTTAACAGAATATTCTCCACCTTCTGATGCAAGGCACCAGAAAGATTGTACACAACTTCCTTATGTGAAGGGAAATAAACACAGTTCCTGTTATCTTTATTTTCCAAATCTCAAGTATTTCAAAGGTTACATTCTACAGGAATCAGAGCTCCCAAAGAGGAGTACATTGTAGATTATCTGTCGTGCTTTTCCAGCAATCTTCAGAAAACTCTGTGCATTACCTAATGAACATAATCTATTAGTTTTATAGTGCATAACACTTTACTTTTGTATAGAAAGGCTCACTTGACTTAGTTATTCCAAAGAGTAAAAATACTTTTTCCAAGCTCTATGTTCACTGTAAGAAATTCTTTGTGTATATTGCATTCAGACAAATTCCAAACTGAACAGAAAGGTCCTGCTGTTGTAAAATGGGTCACTGACCTACCTAATCCTGGGAGAGATCTAGTTCACTGGCATACATTCTGACTGATCAGACTCGATGGCACTGAACTATGAAAGACTGAAAAAGGAAAACTCACAAATAGATGCTTCTGGAGATTATTGACCAGCACTAGTCTTTGTTATTTCCAGAGTGTGTTAAGAAAAATGCTGTTTCATGACCACCACCTTGACTTAAACTGCATTATGCTTCCTTTGTTGGCATACATTTCAAAGAAAGTAAATACGTTGATATTTTATTGTAAATAACAAACCGACATTCTATGCCATAAAACTACACAAAGCAAACATTATTAACCTGGCAAACTAACTTAACCATAAAATATAAGGTTCTTGTCCTCCTTACTCTCTGATACATTCTAAAAAGATTTCAATTTACTTAATTGAGCCTAGTGTCATTTCTATCAAGTACTAGGTACAATTCTGCAATATGAAAACTGTTTATTTTAACGTACTTTTTGGAATAAAATTATTGCCCCTTCAAGAACATTAATCAACCGTTTACACCCAAGTGGCCTAACACTCAAAGTGCAATTTTATGTAGGACAGTGGAGAGTTCAAATTATTTCTCAAGCATTAAGATTTCATCCAATGTTCTTGGCAAAAAAAACCTCCTCTAAACAAGTGCTACTGCAGTTAGAAAAGCAAGAGGATCTCATTAACTGCAGCTTTAAGAGAAAGAAAACCTTCAGAATGTTCTTTCCAGAGTGTTGTACAAGTAAGCTTTTTTCTTCTTCCTATGTGCCCCTTCAAAATTTGATATTATTCATCAGAACTACTGTTCTGTTCGAAGATGCTATACTCAAAGGGAACATCCACCAAAATACATTTATAAGAAGTCTGCATTAAAATGAACACATTTTGACTTTCCAACAGCTTTATAATCTGTTATGACAATATCCTTATTTAAGAATGGTAATAAAATGTTAAAGCTCTCTGAAAGCTTCAAAACTTATTTTAATTCTACGTGCATGACTGGTAATTGCTTTCCTCCCATAACACTGTGTGTGTAATTTGATTATCTTAGACCATGAAGGACAGTAACCTTTACTTTAACACACTTTTTAAAAAATCTGACAAAATAAACTCATAAATAATTAGATCTCACTAAGATGGAACTAATTCCCGACACACTACTCTACTAATAATTGCACTTATGACTAATACTAAGAAAGAAATATTATGCGAATGATTTATGAAAAATATTAAGATAACCTCATGCAATTCTTTCATTTCCATTTATTGGAAATAAAAGTATTCCATATTTTTAATAATATATTAACTCATTTCCTGTGAGATATTCCTCACTGATGCCAAATACTTGTCATGTTTATGTTACTTATCCAGAACATTGTTTTTAAAGAGATCATTTCAATTTGGTATTCTTCTCCTCTCTTTCACCAAGGCCATTTATTCCTGATTCATTAACTACCACAAGAAAATTCTATCACTTGTTCGGGATGAGGGATGCAGTGAGTGTTAAGTAAGGGGTAAAGACATCAGGTTGCTTTCATGGGAGCTACCATGGTCCATCTCACCTTCAGGAGTCCGCAGATCAGTACCGATGGGTTTTGCACATTAAACTTTACTTGATTGCTTGGAAAGAACTCTTTTGCATGTTGTACCACAGCAATCTTTACAACTGCAAATGTCTGCCCATTTCATCTCATTTAAAAATTAGTGTGGTTTGGGGAATGAGGATGGTTTACTTAATAAAAGTTCTAAATTCTGCCTTCAATTCATGTCTCATGCCAAAATAATAAATCAACCCCTCCCCTTGATTTCAATATGAACTCTTTAAAAAAGCAAACAAACAAAACAACAAAAAATACACAGCTCATGAACACTGTGCCAAGCTGATAGCGCGAATTGCACCTAAAAATAACTTGATCTTATAAAGTAATTAATTTTTAGAAGTCATTGAAGTTTCTCAAATAATGCATCAAAACAGGGGCTACGGTAAATATGCCTGCTTGAAGATATTATTTTTTTTTACATGAATAAAGTCATAAAAAAGCAAAACAGGGCTAGCTATACAAGGCACTGCTTTTGTTAACTAAATTTTAGCAGCAAATAGCAAAAGCACTGTAAGACAGTTAAAGTAAAAAGAAAAAGAAAAATAAATAAATAAATAAATCCCTGGAACATTTCTAAAGTTCAGAAAGTTAGATACCTAACTTGTTTGGAATTTTATGAAAACAAGTCTTCATTGCTATGTAGCATATGAAAGCTTTAATTTATTCATTCAATTCTACAAACCACTGACACTAAAAACTACATGCTAAAGCAAATCCTGGCTAGAAATTAACTTCAACAACAATATTTTGAAGGGGAAAAAACACTGCTTGTAATTTTAAGCTGACCCCTTTTCAGGTATATGTAATAATATCCTTATTTTATACAGATAAAATACAGAGAGAGCTGACAGCAAACAAAATGTGATCACCCTACCTAGAATTGTTACCTGGAGTATGGCAGAGCTCTCAGAGGAAGGGTTTGCAGAGTCAGGAACTGTTTTACTCAGTACTAACAAACTAGCTTTTAGAGAAGTTCAGATGTCTGAGTAGAACCGGAGGATAGCAAAACATGCACTTCAGGGTCAGCCCACAATTTTGCTGCAGAGAGGGGTGAAATAAATTATGAGTCAAGAGTTTTGACAACTTCAGAAACACTGTGGACAGCTGTGACAGATCAGTCCAGTTAAGTAAGCATCCATATTTTTAAAACAGTATCACTTGAATTACGAGGCAATAAGTAATACTAATCTTTTGTGAGCTTTTGGGGACCCTTATTTGGAGGTATGGACAAAGATCTCATCAAGCATTTAGCCCATCCTCTCAAAAGAGGATTGTGTTGTTATTGTTTCTTGTTTGTTTGTTTGGTTGGTTTGGTTTTGTTTTTAAAGGAAAAACTAAGACAAATACAAATAAGTTCAAAATACCAGTAAATAAATGAGGTTAATTATTATGCAAAGTATGGTATGCTAGGAAGATGAAAGGAGTTTATCTTGTCATTTCTAAAAACTGGGCATGTGTGAGCTTCCTGTCACCAGGTCTTGTCTGCTGCTCCTGTCAGGTAGTAAAGAAATGGAGCATCACGTATACACATGTAGTCATACACTCAACAGTCAATAATAAAGTGATTGTCCCCCTCAGCTCTGCTCTCATGAGGCCCCCATTGCAAGAAGGTTGTGGACCTCTTAGAGAGAGTCCAGAGGAGGGCTACAAAGATGATCAGAGGGCTGGAGCACCTCTCCTATGAGGAAATACTGAGAGAGCTGGGGATGCTCAGCCTGGAGAAGGCTCTGGGAAGACATCATTGAGGGCTTCCAGTACTTAAAGGGGTCTTATAAAAAGGATGGAGAAGAACTCTTTACTCGGGTAGATAATGATAGGACAAGGGGGAATGGTCTTAAACTAAAAGAGGATAGATTCAGTTTAGACATTAGGAGTAAATTCTTCACTGTAAGGGTGGTGAGGCACTGGAACAGGCTGTGGATGACCCATCCCTGGAGGTGTTCAAGGCCAGGCTGGATGGGGCATTGGCCAACCTGATCTAGTGGGTAGCATCCCTGTTTATGGCAGGGGGGTTGGAGTTGGATGATCTTTAACGTCCCTTCCAACCCAAGCCATTCTATGATTCTGTTTAGATGTGCATTAATTGTTGTTTCACTTACTTTACAACTTGACAGAAAACATAGGACTGAACTGCACAGGGCAGGGCAGAACTGTAACTCAGGCTGAATTTTTCAAGAAGTCTGGAAAATTATCAAAGGTCATTTATGACTTAAAGAACACTTGTTTTTTATGGATGGCACTGAAAGTGAATAGAATGGCTTTTCTGGTTTTTTTGTTTGTTTGTTTGTTTGTTTTGTTTTGTTTTTAATAATCACATAGTATTTAAAGATCATGTATAATCAGTCTACAGTCTAGCAAGGTTTGGGGAAAAATTTTCAAACTGCAAAAGAGGAAAGGAAAATCTAGCTTGTATTTTTAATGTCTGAAGATAATGGTAATTAAGGTAAAATCTACTTCATGAGGTTCTCTCAGTGTACACCAAGAAGCATGGAAAGATCCTTAATTTATTTCTTATTACAACTTAGTGTAAAGGTAAATAGACTATCCATTAGGTTTAAAATTGCATTTCACCAATTCCATTGGATATCCAAGACCTTATCATCACAATATTGGTTAAAGTATGGCAGTAGTAAATGTCATGTCTGTCAAGCTGTACTGTTCTGAGCCAATCCATGTTAGATTTACTCTGTGTAAATGTCAGTGGTATCGAGAGCTCCTAGAAAAAAGCAGATTTTTCTCTACAGAGAAGCATTTAACAATAAATTGTCTGGTTGGTACAACAGCAGCAAGCTAATGACTAAGTCTTGCTTCTTGTGATGATTTGAAAGATGTTACACAGCTGATTCTTCATCTCAAGGCAGTCTTCGCACTGTGTTACACAACTACTTCTCCACCACTCCACCATGATGGTTATGAAATGGCTACACATCCTGGGTTGTGTGCATCTAGGTTTTGCTACCCACTCCAATACACTCCTTCAGCATGCAGGAAGCTTACCAGTAATCGGATCCTGTATAATTCCATGGAGTAAGTGCAAGGTACACACAAGCCAATCTCTCATCCCACTGCAAAGCCTGTCTTGGGCAAATGCAGGAACTAACCAGCCATGCAGCATTACTTGGAACTGAAATGAAGTTAGAGAGAGAAACTGAAGATCAGAAATGTCTTCCCAGTGAGACCACGGAGGTCTTCCCTCCTCAAATGAGCCAGCTCTCCAAACAGGATTCACAGACAGTTACATTTATTACTTGTTCCAACACAGCTGATGCATTCTCCTGTCATAGCCCAGTGGTGATTCTCACATGCAAGACATGTCGAAAGCTGAGATAACTGGGTCCCTATTTCTTATCTGTAAGTGTCCTTGGGTTTATCAGACTCAGTCATTTTTCAGAACCGCCTCTATTCCTCATCCTTACATATTTTTCGGTCTGTATTTCCAGCCCCTCCACACAAGCTCAGCAGCTGAATGGAAACCTCCTCTAGTTTTTGATTTTTTTCACTATTGCACCTGGTCTAGGATACATACTATCCAGCACTGACAGTAAGCGATGGAGTGGGTATACATACAGCCATTTAAAGTTCAGGAAAGCTCCAGACAGCAGAAATTATTCACCATAGTCACAGACTACTTAATGCACTTTTTGGAGGAACAGTCCTGTTCCAATTAAGTAACACACAGAAAAATCAAAATTATTACTTAGTCACTAACCTTTGAAACTTTCATTCTAGATACAGCGTTCATGTACTGATTTCTACACAAGTTGGCTTTACCTATTAATGCATTTTTAAAAGATTTTTTTTCCCCATTTCATCCTCAGTGTCTTAGCTCCTGTGAGGTAAAGGACATGACTGCAAAAAGATTGAGAAAATGGCACAGGCAAAAAAACTGAACACTGAGACCTTAAGGTTAAGCCTTATGGCTTAAGCCATATTAGCATCTCCCATACTGCCAGCCACCTCACCCAGCAGGTATTTACAAAGAATCTGCTCAAAGAGAAAATGCCCAGCACTCACCTAGGTCTAACTTCCTTCTAAATTACACTGATACCAAAGGAACCAAATTAGTCTTTCATAAGGTTAGGATGTGCCAGGCTGAATTCGCCCACCTGCTCTACAAACTGTAAAGCTTTGTCCCTCAGCCCTGGGTTGTTTTAAAGAACATGGGACCTCTCAGTGCTACCACAGTAGGAACAAACTGCAGGTAACACAGCAGCAGAGCTGTCAGAGGCTGGATAGTAGCGCTAATGCATTAACTCTGTCCTTTCTTTTGAGAAAGCACTCAGCTGCAGACTGCACTTCTAGGATTGGCACATTAGTTTCCATTGCTTCCATCTCCCAGGCACTCAAAGGACTAGAAAAGACATGTTGCTCTCAAAAGGTCTTTTTCTACTCCCCCTACCCCTTTCCCTCTGTCTCCCCTGCTTTGTGACTGTGTTCTTTGAGGAAGAGAAGATCCAACATCTTTGGGGTTTAGAGGAATATGTGCTTTGAGGAAAAGACAACTCACACCTCTGGGGTTTAGGAGTCACAACAAAAGGTCCTCTTTCAGGTTATTAGAGCTTCTTCCATCTAAGGGTTTGCTTGGAAGGCTTCTTGTTAGTGCTGTCTGGCAGAGAACAGTGAAGCAGAGCAGGAATTTCATTCAGAGCTCAAACAGCAGTTCTGTGCTTTTTCTGGAAATACGAGCAGGGTGTAAAAAGTGAAAACAAAGACAACTGGGCAGGCTTAAAATAGATACTATTTCCTGCCATTATGGGGAAAAGCACCATAAAATTGACATACTCTGCTAAGTAGCCTGTCATCTTATGAAACTTTAGAATGGAAATCACTCTTTGCTCTAGAACTGCTTCTTCCATCTTCACTTTTGTGAGAAAACCAAATACAGCATTTTGTAATCAGAGCAGTGCTCCAATTCTGACATGAACAAGTCTGGAATCTCTTTACACTTTATGGTTACAGTGATGAAGGATTTAATCATCCTCTCTAGCAGGGAAGTGAGTGCTGCCACATGAAACCCTCCCCACTTTCTTGACTGCTGTATGCACACAGACATGTTGTACTTCAATAAGGCCGTATCACACAAATTGTTCTGGATGTAGTTTGAGCAGAAGAATAGAATTTCTACTGCCAGCTGTTCAAGATCATCTTAATCAAAACCACATATTAAAAAGCAGGATTCCATATAGACCTGGCCCTTCCATACCCCTTCTGAGCACTTGCTGTAATTCTGTATATAGATTATAAATCCTTGTGACAACCTTTATGTGCCCCGGTCTTGACCACAATAACTTGGAAAAGGGAATAATATCCTTACCCCAAGATTGCCATTTTCAAGTATTCTGCTATACCCTGCTTCCTCTTCAAAGAGCACAGCATTTTCACCAGTACAACTTGTAAAATACACCACATCTACATTTTGATACTTTTCAAGTCCTGAAGCATTTCTTTGTTCATGAATTCTTTCTTCTACTACACCACAATAGAGATGAAAACATCAGCTGTTATTTTTCATTGCTATTTTTTCTTTCATTTCCCTCTCTCTTGAAAACAAATAAGATTAAACAAAAGGTTTTAATTAGTTTTTAATTACTCACCATTTATTAAAATTTGGATTTATTCCATTCATTAACAAGTAAAACACAGCACTTCAATGGAAGTGTTTCTTAAAATCTAGGCTCTAAAAATATTCTGCAAGTGTGTTGGACAGGTAGTATATTCAGACCCCTATTAAGACTCACAATACTCACCAAATTACTTAAGGAAAGAAAACTGCTAAGATTAGAATTACTTAGGGATCTTAAAAGAAATTCTCTACATATTTTCTGTGCATGTTAAACAAAAATACACCAGAATAAATGTTTTGATGATACACATTAAAAAATGTTTGCTTTTGTAGGACTTTTTTTTTCCTAATTGATAAAGTCTGCAGAAACTAAACCCAGGTAAGATTGTTTTACCCAAAGAATATTATAAAAATGGTTGACCCAGGAATTTTAAAAAGGTAAAAATCATTTTTCTCTTTAGGGGTAGTTAGCTGATAAAACATCAGAGGATTCCTCAAAAAATATAAACTGCTGCAGAAAATGTAAGAACTTATTTAAATAGGTATGTTTGTTGTTTTTGTTTGTTTGTTTGTTTTTAAAGCAGCATTAACAAAAGAATGTCAGTGCAAAATTACTTTCCTTTTCATTTGTTTTAAGGAAACTTCTTACATTTAATCAAAACAAGATATGGCCTTTGTTCAAAGGAATTAATACAAAGAGCATCTTTGTATAGATTTCCTTGCAATTCTAATCACTTAATTTCTTAAGATTATATACTGTGTTCTGTACTTTGAGGAAAGAACTTTCTTCAGTACCTATTTCTAACATAAACTTGACAAGGTAGCCAACATTCCATTGTGTATCTGAAGAGAACACACATCTACAGGAAAAGACAGAAACGGGGAACAAAGCATTTGCCAGTAATAAATCCAAAAGACCTCTAGAAACATGGCATAAAAATAGAGCAAACATTTTAGAAATCAGCAGAACCAGAAATTTTCTTTGTGATTAATAAAAGGAAGACTTAAAAAGGTGATTATCTACCAGGCAAAATATCAAATGTAACAAACACAACTAGCAGCCTTCCAAATATGAGCCCTTCCACCAACAGAACAATTTACTAGAATTAACTTGACCCTGAATAACAAACATGGCCAGAAAAAGATCCTCTATTTTTCAATCTTTGACAACTGATAGTACGCTACGAGAATAAACCTACTGAAGTATGTAGTGTTACCAAGTGGTGTTACTTACCATGTTTTGTTACAGTTTAAAAGCAACTGTGGACACAGCTATATTTATGTGTATAAATATATATACACACAAAAAACATACACCCTACCTTAAAAAAATAAGATAAAGAAAAGAGGAGTGCTAGTGAGCAGAAGAGACAACTTCCCAGTGCAGTAGCAGGTAGAACCCACCTGTCAGAGTACATGCCTTTTCCACATTAATTTCCAAATATAATTTCATACATGTATATAGTAAAACAGCTATTGAAGTCTTGACTAAAAGTATGGATCATACGTAATAGATGTGTTGGGTTACCAATAAATGATTCATCCCATTCTGCCCATATTCAAACTACTTCAGAGGTATCATGGAGACAGGTGTTTACATTCAAATAAACCAAAATTTTTGATAGGTGATATTCCCTCCTCTGAAACTGCCAGTAGCAGACGGCACTAATTATCTTTTTTTTTTTTTTTTAAGTTCAAATTGCTCATCTTCAGCATAGTTTTTAATTTAGACTTCAATGACTCTGTCTGGAGACTCAAAACTACAGTCAATCTTATGGGATCTTTCCCACCTTTTAAGTTTCATCATTGCCCAAGTAAGAGTCAGAGAATCTGCTGTGATTCCTGACTCTCAGGAATTCTTTTCTTCCTGTGACCATTTCCAGATGACGACCAACTCTTCCATAAAGAGTAAACCTGAGACAGAATCTATAAATATTTGTTTTCTATGGACTCATCCCTTAACACCAAGACACCATCTCCTGTGAAAGACAGGAGAAGTGAAGCTCTGATCAGGTTTGTTCACCGGGTACACGTCCTGAGTTCTGGCTCTATGCCATGGCCAGACTGTCTCTCTGTGACCTGATGGAAGAAGGACATATACCTCTGCCTCTACTGGGCTTTTTTTAAGGATGTATAACCTTCAGAGACCACATTTAAAATCACAATTTTGATTTACTCTTGCAAAGATATTAATGACTTAGTTTACATGGAATCATTATTTAACTCTAACTTGATTATGAAGGAATATTGTATCTTAGCTCATTTATTGCACAAAAGAAAAGGATGAGTTTTTAATTAAAGTAAGTATTTTTTCTTAAATATTCAAGCGTAACCCAGTCATGTAATCTAGACTGGAAATTAAAGAAAAGATGGTAACCATTATTTTTTAGAGTTGTTTGTGGATGTATTGGGACTTCAGGCATCGTAGACTTTTTCTGAAAAGGTCATATCATTCTTCAGAAAATAAAAAAAAGAAAAAAAAGAAAAAAAAAAAAAACAAAACCCCTGCAATTCCTTTTATTTCTTTCTATATCACTATTCTAAAGCAGGTCTGAAGTGAGAAACCACCCGGGGTTTCAGAACTCCAGTGGAGACATCTTCCAGTTAATCTGACCTCTTTTCCAACAGCAATAACTCAAAAAAATTTAAGAGTTCAGACATGCCCTTGATTTGTTTTAAAGGGCACATTCTGCTTTTGAAAACAACATCAGTTCAGATAATTCCTAAAGCTTTTTGCAATAACAGCATTCAAAAAAAAAAAAAACAGTAATTTTATATTTATAGTATTAACTCTTATGCTTCCCTGGCTATTTTAGGAGTCTTATTTTAATTACACTAGTTGTGTGAAATCAAGGTTGCCTGACTGACAGAGTCTAAAGGTCTGCTAATTTTTAATAGTTTGAAAAAGCAGATACCTTTACCTGTGATACCAAGCAGACTATCACAGGTTTTTAGTTGGTTATGTCTTTCTTTGGGGCAAGGGTGTTGGGGGGGGAGAGGGGGATAAAAAGGAAAGACCCTACCTCTCCTTCAAATCCAGCTCATATTTTTTACAGTCTCACATACTTTTACTATAAGTGACTTTTCAGAGGGATTTGTTAATCTTCTGTAAGTAGGGCACTGGGGCACAGCTCTTGCTATACCTCAAAATACATCATATATCTTTCTAACCATACCCATACAGGACAAGGGAGTTTTAATACTATAATATGCCTGTTGAAACTAAAGATCATAAAATGATTCACTACATTTCTTTGGTGCTTTCAACTTGCTGTAAACATCAGCTTTTAATGTAAATATGTGCCTCTTGATAAAAATTCATCCTGGTGTTTATTTATACAGAAAGGAAATTTCCATTGCATAGACACCATATACAAAACATACAAACAAAAACAAACAATGAAATTTAGCATGAAAGATTAACTAACCATCTTGACAGACTTTTAATTTTCACTGGGCTAAGCAGTACCATTATTAAGGACAGACAGAAACTGAAAAGGGACAGCAATTCATCTAATATGCTGGCACCAAATAAGTCTACCCAGACTCCAGAGTAGGATTCCAGAAACACAGAGCTTCTGGAGACCAGCTTGTCCAATAGCCCTGCCCAAAGTAGGGTGAACTAGATTAGTTTGCTCAGGACATCATCCAGTTGGTTTTGAACATCTCTGAAGATGGAGAGGCCACAACCCCGCTGAGCAACCTGCTGCTGTGTTTGACCAATCTCACTGTGAAAAAGCCTGTGCTTACATTGAATTTTGTGTGTTTCAGTTTGTCCATTGCTTCTTTTCCATTTAGTAGGCACCACTGGAAGAAGACTGTGGCTCTCTCTTCTTTAGTCCCTTCCCTCAGTTATTTAGCTACACATTTTATACACATACAGGAAATCTAACACCTCCTTTCCCCTGCCCAAAGCCACTTCTCTTGACCAAGCAGTGCAAGCTCTCTCTCCCCATCTCTCCATTTACACCAGATTCTCCAAGCCCTTAATAGCATTTGTGGCCCTTTGCTGGACACATCCCAGTGTGTTTATGTCTGTCTTGTACTGAGAAGCTAAGAACTGGACACAGCTCTCCAGAGCTGTCTTACTAGGCCTTCACAGAGTGGAAGGATCACCTCCTACAACCTGCTGTGGTTGCCTTACGCAGCCCTGAATGCTGTTGATCTTCTTTACCATGAGGGTGCATTGTCAGTTTGTGCTCGACGTTTATTCACCAAGACCCCCAGGATCTCACTATGCTGTGTAAGATTACTTTAGCTACTATGTTGTGTAAGATATATTGTTGTGTATTTTATCTACTGTTGTGTAAGATTATTTTAGCTACTGATAACTGCTGAAATCTCATTTTTACCAAAGCACAGCAGAAAGATTTCTCAGGCAAAATTTTATAAGACCTTGTTGTTGTCTGTAATCAAAGGAAGCAAACAAATAAAAGGTGCCATAGAAATACATCTTTCTTCCTATATATATAACATGAAACCTCTCCTGCTTCAAGACAAATCTTCAGAAATCAAGTTGATTGTTTCTTTTACTGACTTAAAGTACTTGAATGACAAATACACATAAGCAAACCTTTGCAACATCAAGTACAGAGGGCAGGCATTTGCACCATTTACAAACCACTAAATTCTCTTTCTCTGGAGAGAAGAAAAAAAAACAGAGCTGGTAGCACAGAGGATCTGAACTTTTATATCCTTAGTGTTCGTAGCCTTATTCTGTTACTTGCTGGACTTTTTTTTCAAATTGGTGCGTGTGTTTAAACTCTAATCTAGCCACTAAATGTGTTCATTTAAGAAGCCTCAGATGAGTAAAAAGAAACATGTAATGGACATTGATAGTCAGCCACTTAACACAAACTAGTTAAAACAAAAGCAGTACAAGGATAAACCTGTTTGTGAATAAATGAAATAAACATTATTTGGCCTAAGGATCAGTGCCACATCACATGGCAAAAGAGACAGAGGCTTAAATAATTGCCTGGAATCAAATATAAGTTCATGTTATTTTAATTTTGTAGTCTAAAGACAAGTTCAAAAATACTTCAGGACTGATGTGTTCAAAGGACAGAAAGTGTCCAAAAGAAATGACTGTCCTCTGCAAGCTTTTACCCGTCACAGGAAATGGTATTACACATTGTGTATTAATTGCTTAGCAAAAAGCTCTGGCTGAATGTCTGAAAACTGAAACACTCTTACCCAGCTATATATTAGTGAGTGCTAATAAGTACAGACTACTGCATATTTGGCAAACAATTTGTATTTGGGTTAAATTTGTATCCACTGTTGCTGTTATTTCAAAATCCATCAGCATTGTCAAATACTGGAAATCATAGTAACACCTGAAAAGCATACCAAGCCAAAGCAATAATTAAAGCTGCAGTGACTCCCAATCTGCTTTAGACAGCTTCCTATGCAGTTCTGACTTTATTTGCTTAGTCTGGAGCATTTCTAATGTTCCCTGCTGGAAATCATTTATCAGTTTAATGAACACATTCAAGGAAGGCTAACCATAGGGGTGGAGAAGGGATGATACGATTCCTTTGTTACTCACACAGTATAACTACCCATCTTTCAGTAAATCTGACAGACTCCAAACATTAAATTAACTGAAATGAAAACCTCATTTTGAACTGTGCTTTCCCATACATATCAAACAGCCTGTGAAATGCCTGTAGATTTTATATCCAAATCCATTAAACACACTGGAAAAAAAAAAAAAGTATAGAAAATTCATGATTGAATATGTGCTCACAGAAACCTTCCATACTTTGTTAACTTCATAGCTGAACTGATCCATGGGGTGTGAAGCAAAGCACTGAGCATACTAAATAACACAGCATGGCATAAATGGAAATGGAATAGCAAACCAAGTGAAATATGAATATTCAAAAGAACCTTACCATGTAAACTCTACATATCAAGATCTCAGTATACAAATAAGCACACTGGTGTAGGCCAATCAGCAAAGATTCCTCATGGGAAATTTGTAGATATTTAAAGGAATGATGTTTTAGAGCAATGAAGAAATGTGATCATTTACTTGATGAAACTGCGTTTTGTAAGCAGTTGTGTAAATGTGTGTCAGGCAGGAACACACATGGCGTATCATTAAACATTCATATATTGCAGTTCTGTAATGCATAGCATGCTAACAGGCTTCAGAATCAAACAGACAAGCTTAATTTGCTCTCTCTTGATAAAGCACTATACACAACTATCTAAAAGTCAGTAGAAGGAGGTTAATGGCAGTGAACTAGAATAAAACTAAATGTCACTACATCTTACTTTTCTGTAAAACCTTCTAAGTAGATAAGACATGTTCAGAAAGCTGTAAAATGTGCCCTTTGCTTACAAGAAAAAGGTCAGTTCTGTGCTAACAAATTGTAATAGGTTAGTCATAAATGATCATATCAGCAGCTGAAATATGGTACCTTACACATAATTTAAATATTGTTACAACTACTTGAGCCAGAAGAAGCCTGCATTGCACAGTTCAAACTCCTGCACACATTAAAATAATGCAATTCATGAAAATATGAGCATAATACCAGGAACAAAGAAAAATTACAAATTTCATAGCAGTGAAACATCTAAATAACCAATTGTACAGTTGCCTTTGGCATCAAAGACCAACACAACCAATGCTTAAACATTCTGTGTGGTGATTCTCAGCTGCTCTAAGAAACCAGCTTCACAGACCAATTCCACTGGCTTCCAAGGTAATGAGCAAGCAGAGGTTCTGCAGCTCCTGGCATGCATCACCCCTTGAGAGCTTAAGTGCACTTCACAATACTCCTGGAACATATTTTATGCAGAAGAACACAGAACATACAGCAGTAGGCTTGAGGAAGCACTTCTCCCTAAATTAAAATAAAAATAAAAATAAAAAAAGCAACAGAGTCAAAATTAGGTTGAAAAAATCCAATGCCACAAATGTAATATTGGGATAGTTTTATTATGATAAAGGAAAATAGTTCTTATTGTAAGACCACATGAGGTTTTTTGCTATGCATCTATTATTTCTGTGATCCAATGTGTTATTCAAAAAAAGCTTTTATGGAGTTACGGGTTCTTAATAACAGCTGTCCTATTCTGAGAGGGTTCAAGTTATGAAGAGAAGTCAGGCATTGCTATGAAAATTGAGACTTGAACCCACACTGGCTGAGAGGTGCCAATGTTTATAAACAGTTTAGCACATTCTTAGGGATATTTCATCACAATTTCTTACATAATGTAGTCAATAGTAAAAGGATAATTATCAGTAATATTTTAATTCACAATTACTAATGAGACAGATTGGTAAGGTTGTGTTGTTTTTTTCTTTGAATATTTCATTGAGTCATGTATTTCAAAGCTGACAGAGCACTTCAAAAATAAAATGCGTACATGGAATACTAATGGTGCTAAAGCGAGAACGCATTCAGCTCTAACACAATTGTATTCAGTACAGTAAAATTTACTCAAGCTAATACTTCACAAAATGCAAAGAAAGAATATGATCTGTAAACACATATGCTATTACTATCAAAACAGGTCTCCTCTCCATTCTGGAACACTTAGCTCTGAAATACCCTTTTGAAATGGCATTTCTAGCAAAGCTATTACAGTGCCAAGTCTGTTAGAGTAGCTGCTCAACCTGCGTGGCGGACTGTGCTAATACCTATCACTCCCAAGTGTAACAAGCCATTTATCTACTAATGACTTAGAAAAGACAATACAAAAGGTCTAAAGTGGTTACAGTTCTTGTGCCCTTTCTGAAAACTTTTAAATCAAAATCTTTTAAATCAAAGCCCACTTGGATTAAGCAGAATATATTGGTTTTACCTTCACATTTACATAACAAAGATAAAGGAGGATCTTTTTTAATGTTCATTTGATCCACACTGAATGATATGTTTCACAAATCACAAGAAATATAGTTCTTACAAAAAGGTATAAATGGTCATCAAGTTAGAAAATGAAAGACCAGAGTCGTTGCAATTTTCTATTTCACTTCTAAAGTTATTAAAGGAGGGACTAAAGAAAGAAACAATACTTAGGAAATGTCTGCTGATATTTCAGATCACTTCTTAATTTTTATGTTTAGCAATACAAATGGAGAAAGACCATGTTGCAGTGAGACCGATTAAATGCTCGATTTCTCTTTAGCTAAACCAGATTCTGAATGACTTTGAGATTTTAAGTACTTGGTCAAAGTATCTTAGTGCTAAATCTTCTTTTATTTCTCAAGGTTCTATCTCCCCTAAGCTGTATGTCTCTTCTTTATTCTCTCTTCCCAATCCAATAATTTAGTTTTCACACAGATATCACATAAAAACAGTCCTGCTCCTAATAAATATATTTTTAATGATACTCACTTAAATTTTTAGTTTTTAAGGAGATGTTTACTATTAAACCTGTAATTTTTTTAGTATATTGACTTCCCCAACACCTTTCCCAACAATTCACAAGTAAATAGATGGAGTCTTTCATACCAAATCCAACTTACTTGACAAAATATTCTACAAATACCTTTTGTTTTATTAAACTAGTTTCACTAACGCCACAGTGAATACAAATCAGAACTACTAGCCAGCAAAGCATGATTTCATCCCTTCTAGAATAAAAGAAAGATTTCTTTCATTCTCCAAATCCAGTAATAAGCCAGGGCAACTGTCAAATGAGCACAGGAATTTTTTTTCAAAGACATTGACTTATTTATTACTGCAGATAAATGATGCAACACGCTGGGGAGGGAAATGCTTTAAAAAAAAACAAAAAACTTTGGACCTTGGATGAGGAATCCAGACAACCTCTCAACCATTCATCTAATGCATGATACTAAAATCAAAGGCATTTACAGGAACTTTTCCACTACATTCCCATTACAGCACACCCTATGCAGGCTATTATGAAGGCCACTCTACTTCCTTCACAATGCAACCATTCACTATGATATTTGTAGTCTTCCCAATCATGCTACATCCTTTATTAAAGGAGATTTAAAGATGTTAACACTGGTGAGAATGTATGATCTATACTCATTATTCTCCACAGCAGTTCATTTTACATACACATTATTTAACCATTTGTCCATAGGGGTTTTATTTAGTTAGTTTGTGTTGCTTCATATCATAGAATCGCAGAACCATAGAACACCCGAGTTGAAAGAGACCCACAAGTAACATTGAGTCCAACTACTGGCACCACACAGGTCTACCCAAAAATTCAGACTATATGACTAAGAGCACAGTCCAAATGCTTTTTAAACTCTGACAGGCTTGGTGCTGTGACTACGTCACTAGGGCATGACAGTGCATGACAGTTCCAGTGCATGACACCCTCTCGGTGAAGAATCTTTTTCTTACATCTAGCCTGAACCTCCCCTGCCGCAGCTTGACTCCGTTCGTTGGGTTCTATCACTGGTTACTAAAGAGAATAGATTGGCTCCTGCTCCTCCACTCCCCTTCGTGAGGAAGCTGTAGACCGCAATGAGGTCTCCCCTCAGCCTTCTCTTTTCCAGGCTGAACAGGCCAAGGGACATCAGCCCTTCCTCATACATCTTCCCCTCTAGGCCCTTCACCACCTTAGTAGCCCTTCTCTGGACACTCTCCAGTAGTTTCACATCCTTTTTGTACTGTCGTGCTCAGAACTGCACACAGTACTTGAGGTGAGGCCACACCAGCACAGAGCAGAGCAGGAAAATCACTTCCCTCGATTGACTAGCAATGCTTTGCTTGATGCACCCCAGGATATGGCTGGCCCTCCCAGCTGCCAGGGCACACTGCTGGCTCATATTCAGCTTGCTATCAACCAAAAGCCCCAGATCCCTCTCTGCGGGGCTGCTCTCCAGCATCTCATCGCCCAGTCTGTACATATAGCCAGGGTTGCTATTTCCCAGGTGCAAGACTCAGCACTTGCTCTTTTTAAACTTCATGCGGTTGGTGATTGCCCAGTTCTCCAGTCTGTCCAGATCTCTCTGCAAGGCCTTTCCACCCTCAACAGAGTCAGCAACTCCTCCCAGTTTAGTATCATCAGCAAATTTCCTCATAACACCTTCTACTCCTACATCCAAATTGTTTATGAAAACATTGAAAAGAATTAACCCTAAAATGGAGCCTTGGTGGACCCCACTGGTGACTAGCCACCAGCCTGATGTAGCCCCACTTAACACAACCCTTTGAGCCCTACCCATCAACCAATTGCTCACCCATCATATGATGTTTTTATCTAACTGTATGCTGGACATTTTGCCCAGTAGGATCCTATGGGAAACTGTGTCAAAAGATTTACTGAAATCCAAAAAGATTACGTCAGATGGCTTCCCTAGATTGACTAGATGAGTGATTTTATCATAAAAGGAAATCAAATTTGTTAAACAGGACCTACACCTCACGAACCCATGTTGGCTGGGACCAATGACTGCAATGTCCCCCAGGTGCACTACAGTAACTCCCAGGATAATCTTCTCCATAATTTTACCAGGCACTGACGTGAGACTGACAGGCCTGTAGTTACCAGGGTCTTCTTTCTTGCCATTCTTGAAAATTGGCACATTTGTCAGCTTCCAGTCAACTGGGACGTCTCCAGATTCCCAAGACTGTTGAAAAATAATTGAGAGGTCCCACGATGACATCAGCCAGCTCTCTGATCTCTCTGATGAATCCCATCCAGACCCATGGACCTCTATGGATCCAAACTGAATATAAACTATCCAAATGGATATAAGCTGCCATATTTAGAAAACATCATTTCCTCTTATTTTGACAAAATGCTTTACAAACAGGTTTCACAAGCCAGTGATGCTGTGAATAGCATAATATTCCAAAGATGTGCTTCAAACATTTAGATTTATTATTGTGACAAAACAGAAACACGTGAGTTATTCTAGAACTAAACAAGCAGAGGAATTTTCTGGTTTTACCAGAAGAGTGGAAAAATACCACACAGGAAACAAAATAACACTGGGCACAGGTCTCACTTCAATGTTAGCAATCAAAAAGCACTTGTCTCATCAGTGTTGCTTGGAAGCTGAACATACTCATTCCTGCAAAGCTCCTGACAGCATTAATCGTGGGAAGGAAGTTCTCTATCAGATCTTTCAGAAACTACAATACAGCAGCTGCAAAACTGGCATTTACTCCTACTTTATACCTACCCATTTGTGGACTTGTACGGTTGTGGTTTTCAGTGTGTTCTTCACAATCTGTGTAACCTGCACAAAAAAAAATTACCACTTAGTGGTATCAATCCGGCTGTACTTGTTAATATCCGTATGTAGGCAACATGATCTTACTTATTCTTGGAAATAAAGAAATAATCTCTTACAACAATTCAGTAACTGTCAATTATGTTTTTCTACCACTTAAGCCTTTGGTTTAGTAAATGCCTGCAAAAGTGCAATAATTGTAGGGTGTCTGGTTTTTTTTGTTTGTTTTTTTTTTTTTTTTTCCACACACCGATGCCAGAATGAGGAAATATGATAATTAAACTGGACTTTTAAGTCTATCCACATCAATATTTCTTCACAATGAGATAAATGAAGTGTCTCTTGTCTATCTTCCACCTCATAACAAACACAATTGAATTCACTAGATCTAGTGCTAAATTGCTGTGAAGATAACAAACCTATTTTTATCACAACACACTCAAGACTTTTTAATGGATTTTCTTGCCATAAGACACTTCATCATCTTTATAAATTTGTTTTCTGTAGACAAAATTTAATTTGTTGTAGACAGGATTAAAAGGTCATAAACAAAACACTGTCATTCAGTTTGCCCTTTAAAGTCATTTCAAAATATGATATACTATCTGCTTAATTATGTTAGAATTTGGTGTGACTGCATAGCTTCACCAAGATAGGCCTGCGTAACAGGGTAAGCATCAGTGATCAGCTTAAAACATGCATCACTGTCACAATGAGAAATATGCAACTAAAGCTGCACACTGCTAAATCACTATGGGCTAGGTACCTTAAACATTCCCATGAGCTCTTCTGAATTGCAAAACAAAGAACTAGGAAGTGCAAATGCTGAATTTTATTATCACAAGCATTAACACAGTATGCCAAATGGAAATGGAGATGAGAAAGACCACTTTTTCCTTCACACGTCCATTTCCCAACCATCTGCCATCAGTACATTGTGGATATTTTAAACCTGTAAGGGTTCAAAAAGAAAGTATGTAAGTTCATAAAAGGAAAGCCCAGAAATACAGATACTACTCTGAACAGAAAACGGGAGCCAGGCAACTGCTCGGCACACAGAGCTGGTTTTCCCTCAAATTCTTCCTCATCTAATGCATATTTCTGGAAACAAAAGATCAGCCACTACATTTTCCACACAGTTCTATTAGGATGATGAATGTGCAAATACACCCCCAAGGCTCAGAGGACAAAAGTGATAGCTATATTGCAAGAAAAACAATTAGTTCTTAAATAAACCCTTAAAATAAGTGAAGGTAAAAATCTAGTCAATTCTTCTCTGCACCTACTATGATTTGCAAATAACCTAGCAGTTTCACAGATGTATGTTTCTTGAATGTAACAAAAAACCCTTGACTTATGGAACAGGTCAAGTATCTCAGCTAGCTTCAGTTCAGTGTTCTTCCAGGACTGCAGTCACCTTGGCTCTGTAACATGGGAGCATCTGGGTACCTCTCATAGGCACATGCAGTAGTCTTAGTTACTACCGGAGATAAATAAAATGGAAGGGAAGGGAAGGGAAAGAAATGGAAAGGAAAGGTGGCACGGAAGTAGTAATACTTCTTCCCTCATTCATTAACCATTTTTGTAAGCTTTTTGGACTCTCAGGAAGTGCTGACTAAAAGCTCCATTTGACATTGTAATACCTCTGAATTCACGGGGGGTCTTGTTATGTTATCATTCTCCACCCACTCACCTCACCACCAGCCCCTCTTACTCCCTGCCACCACCCCCAAAGTAATATAATTGCTTTATTGCAGGCTGATCCCACTTAGTGGTTTAAGTGGTTATTATTCTACTGAAGACCTCAAGAGGAGTACTTAACTCTTTTCAAAATAGGTCTCTGATATTCTATTTCACATTTAACTTTTAATTCTCAAATGATACAGACAAAATATGTTAATCTCTTATTGTATTATGATAAGGATTTAAATGAGTTCAGGTATCAGTTTGTTGCAAACCGGCTAGATGAATGGTAAAAGTAATTGTCAGAAATGACCACTGTTTCCCACTACTCAATGGATTTTAAATATTCTCAATTTTCATTATCCATAAAATCTTCTGCTTTGCCCTGACATTTAAGTAGCAGGAGGCACTTATTAACCTGAGATAATTTTCTGTTCCACTGACATTATCTCCTCGTTTATATTGTTAGAAAAGAGGGAATAGTCACAAAATGAACTTGTTCATCTTGTTCGTAGTGCCATTCTGAATATTTGTGTTCCAAGCCAGAGTAACAGAATACTGAATTCATTCCCCTCCTCTCCCACCCCCCTTTTTTTTTGTTATTTATGCTTGCGTAGCTTGGAATAAGAGATTGTTTATTTATTATTTTTAAAAGGGATATCATTAAAATATTTTGTCTTCCAGAATTAGTGAACAACATAGAAAAACTAATAAACTGATAAATTGCTTTTATTTGGCAAAACTGTAGGAAAACTAAGAAAAGCCAAAGGTAGCTAAACATCATGCAGGGGCTTTGGCGTTCCTTCAAATATTAATATGCTCTACTGTTAAAGTTTGACCCCAGCTTTATTAGAAGCCAAAATAACTGTCTTTCCTGCTTAGGAGGTATCTACGCTGCCTGGCCAGCCATTCTCAGTGGCTTTTTAAGTGTTTGTCATTCAAGTTAAAAAATTCTACAATGTCATCTGGTCATTCATAATTATGATAAGCTTGAGAACACACCAAAATACACACAAACACACAAGCACTAATAAGTCTAAAAAATTTAATCAAAGAACAGCCTAGAAAGAAGTCTGAGCGTTAATGTGGGTGGGCATTTGCCTGGCATGGAAGAATCTGCCAAGGTAACATTTAACCAGAACACCTGTCCAAGATCAGAGCAAGATGCATAAGTTTCTTGCAATGTATTTGGCTACTTTCATTAATTTAACAGTAAGGGGAAAACCATGATGCCGGTGACCCACATCAGCCCAGTCCAGTCACTGTCTGGAGCCAAACCTATAACAATATATAGTTCACCAGAGGCTGGAACTCAGTTCACTCTGCCTAGTTTAGTGAGCTGATTTCAACCATCCAAATCATGGAATCATGGAATCATTAAGATTGGAAAAGACCTCCAAGATCATCTGATCCAACCATCACCCTGCTACAAATGTCACCCACTAAACTATTTCCCTAAGCACCAGGTCCAACCTTTCCTTGAACACTCCCAGGAATGGTGACTCCACCACTTCCTTGGGCTACCCATTCCAATGCCTGACTACTCTTTCTGAGAAGAAATGTCTCCTCATTTCCAGCCTAAACCTCCTCTGTTGCAACTTGAGGCCATTCCCTCTAGTTCTTTCACTAGTTATCTGCAAGCAGAGGCCAACCCCTAGCTCCCCACAACTTCCTTTCAGGTAGTTGTAGAGAGTAATAAAGTCTCCCCTGGGCCTCCTCTATTTTCTGCAGGATCCAACCAAACCATTGTTTCCAATGTGCAGACTGCTTTACCACTAATTACTGACAAGTAATTCAGTAGAAACAAGAACATAGACCAGAATATAAAAGATTTCATATCTCCATGGAGAGTGTGAAAGAGAATGCTGGCTTCACTACTACATCCCAATATGATCACCTGTAAATCCATTTTCAATGCCCTAAATTGTTTGTCTATCAGGAAAGTTGGCAAATGTCAATAAACATGTGAAATGATGTGCTTCTAAATAAAATAAATGTGGTTGATATGATTATATGATAGACTGTACATGAGATTTAATTAAGAGATTAATTTTTGTTGAAGAACAGCCCAAAGAATTGTAATTCTTGTAATTCTAGTAATCTTACTAACTTGCAAATTTATTATGATATTAATGACTCGAAATAAACTCATGGCACCATGTTTTACTGATTTTGTGCATTTTTAAGTGCATTTACACTGTTTTAATAATAGCATTACTAAGTTATCTTTACATAACCCACCACACACACATATACCTACACACGCACCTCACATGTCTAGAACTCTAAATAAGTTGTTTCATTAATTACCTCCCTTAAGGTGACAGAAGCAATCTATGTGTCAGTAGTGAAAGAGAGATGAAAACAGCAAGTTTTCAGAAAGCACTAGTATGGGAAGCTATTCAGATCTCATTTTACTGTGTATATCTTATGCTGCAATTTATTTCTATAAGATAGAATAATAAATAAGGTTCACTTCTTTAATAGACAACATTTTTCTTAAATCCTTCTGCATGCAAAAACTTCCTGTAGCATCAATCAGAAATAATCTATTGCCATCAGTAAGCAAGTTTATTCCCTTTTATATTAAAACTGGTGGAAGAATAATGAAGTCTTTACTCTACAAAATATATTCTTCTTTCCAGCTGAGTTGCGTTTTAAATTCTCTTTTGACTGTGCAACAGATGCCTTACTGCTGCTGTTTTGTGCCTGCTACTCTGCCATGTGGTGTTTGTTGCACAACCTGCTGGGAGACCAGTCAGCCATACAGGACCAGCAGAAAAATGGGAACTTCATGAATAAACATTTGCTTAAAAATCACATTATTTTATCATTTTTTTCTTTCTACTCTGGTTACTCCACATCTGTAAATTGAACTAGAACCAAGTGAAACCTATTGCAGCGCTTCAACTTCCACTGGCATCAAGATTTATGCAGGCCAAGAATATGCATTTATATAACAGCAGTGTCTCCAAGCTCACAAAATTCCCATGGAGATCATTATTTCATCCCTTTAGGTGTTCTAATCATCCTCTGTATTTTTTAACCACAATAATGCAAGTAATAGAATGAATAAGAAGTTGGGTTCAGAATAAGAAAAATGCTTTCAACATTTAGGTTTGTTTCATTACAACATAGGTTCTTGAGTATTAGCAGGAACAGAGTTTTGCTAAGGAAGGACAACATCTATTTCTCCATCACATCTCTGGTTAATGCTCTCCTAAAAGGTCACAAAACATACATAATTATGAAGTAAGTAGTTGATGATTAATCAATTTTCAGAAATTATTACTGACTGCAGATATCCTATTTGAAAGACAGTTAAAGAGCCACATTTTCCTACATGCAGAATGAGTCTTATGGATTAAGTGTTACTTTGGTATTTAAAGGGACATTCCAAAGTACCAGACACTTCAAAACCACAGCCTTATGCTTTAGTACTTGAACAAAGCAGGACATATAAAAATGACACCTCTATTTCAACTCTCCCTTTTCTTTGATTTTGCTATTCCTAGACAATATATATATGGCATATGGGGGGGGGGGGGGGGGGGGGGGGCAGAAAAGAAAAAGGAAGAAAGAGGAAAAAGAAAGAGGAAAAAGAAAGAGGAAAAAGAAAGAGGAAAAAGAAAGAGGAAAAAGAAAGAGGAAAAAGAAAGAGGAAAAAGAAAGAGGAAAAAGAAAGAGGAAAAAGAAAGAGGAAAAAGAAAAAAGAAAGCACATTAGCAAAGGAGTTACTCTAGAACATCTTTTCCAAAAAACAAGAGAGCATTCTGGCACAATTAAATTAATTTGGGGTGGTGGTGGTGGTGGTGGTGGTGGTGGTGGTGGTGGGTGGGTGTGTTTCCCCAAGCAAACACATACCACAGCAACCGCCCACCAAATGAGGAAAAACAAATTCCTAAGATAAAGCAGTTCATCTTTCATTCCATAAAAAGAAAAATTGCTAGGAAAGACTATATATGTCTGCAGCACACATAAAACTTATTAAAAATATTCATTTTTAAGAAATTTTTGTAAGTCATTACTGATTTTAATATAATCAGGGGCAACTGAGTATTGATGTACTGTACTGTTTTAGTAGCAACAATTGATTAAAAACTCTATGTTTACACACCAGCTTCACTAGTGTTGTGGGTTTTTTTTGCCCCATTATTTTTATTCTTTTACCTATGTCCTACCTCAGGACTACCACACAATAACTCCTCTACTCTTAGAAATAAAAAACAGGAATCTAAATTGTTCTCTGATATTTCTGAGAATAATAACAATAAAAGAATATCTAAATGCTTCAGTGATTAAAAAGAGATTAATATCACGCAGTTCATGAAGCAAGATGTAAAGTATAAACACATTACCGGAAATGATGAGATGCATGTAATATCTACTAAATGGAGGACCTAATTAAAAAAGATGACCAAACTAACTGAAAGTCAAGGAAAGTAGTGAAATAAAATTGATCTAATTTTGCTCAGTGAATGGCAGCTATTTCAGAAGGGATTAAGCTGTGTCTCTCTCTTTTAAAATGGGAAGCTTTATTCTTTTCGTCAGCTCTTCCTAGTCTTTGAAGTCCCCTCCCAGACAAATTTCTGGAAGCGTATAAAGGCCAGAGAAATTTCTTGATTTGCAGTTTTTGAACACATGCACTGAATGAGGAAGTTCCAGGGTACAAACAGTTGTCCATAAAAAGAACTACAATACTAAGACTGTCAGTGTTCTGTTTCTTATATTGCTTTTTTTTTTTCTGTTAAATCAAACTGTTGATATTTATTTTTTTAAATTAAAAAATAAAAATGCACTTAAGAAGGCAAAGGAAGAACAAAACAATCTCACATGTCTGCTCTGAAACAAAAATACAGTACTGAAATCTTTTTAAGAAACCACTTTCATATTATTTAGATTCAGTATTTATAATTAATATCTGGTGGGAAAATATTATTTATGCTCATTACCACAAGATGTTTTTAGAACATATCTCTTTGAAATGTCAGATGCTGCATACTTTTGGAAAAAGAGTATTATTTCCATTTCAAGTACATGCGAGTCTGAAACACACACATTTGTCTATCATAGAAAAAAAACTCGGTCATTTCAAAGCAGAGAAGCTTCTTATACTTTCTTTTGATTTTTAGTTCTCTATAACCATCTTGATCAACTGTGATTTTGCTAGAAGTCAGTTCACCTGTAACTTTTTACTATGTGAGAAATTAAATGCATTCAATAAAGCTGCAAGTGACTTTTGTATAAGGATTTTTTAAAAGCATCGTAATTTTGTGTTCAACACACTATTTCAATGTTTGTGGGTTCTGGACTTGAATCATCTATCAAAATAAAATACAATATAGTAACAATGGCTGTAGGGATTGAAAAGTGTTCTTTTGTGCACAGCAAAATAGCAGGACAAGTAGTCTTAAGAACTGGCCCTACCAGTTTTGGCACAGGAATTGATAAGAAATGTCCTCATAGGAGATGTTAAGAAAAATGAACAAACAAACAAACAAACACCCACAAAATAAAATCTGATAATTCTCTATTGAAGTAAAGGTGCAGTAGCTACCACATGTCCTCTATCCCAGTATTCTAGCATTCTTCTCCCATGTAGTAAATACTGGGGCATCGAGGCATGAAAGAACTTATTGAGCTGTGCAACACTGATTAAATAAAAGTAAAAAAATCAAAATACCACATGTTCTGTTATAAACTACTACTCTGGTTATATTCAGAAATAATCAATGAATACAAACTCATTTATGCATTTCTGAAACAGATATCAGTTATCTTTTATGTAAGATAAGAAAATCTCAGAAGTATTTATACACATGGTAGGAGATGAGCAAAAATACAAATGTTCACTGGGAACGTGCACATATCTTTTACACTTCTGGTGTTTCGTTTAAGAGAGCCAAGGATGGATGACTATTATGGGGTCTTCTTTATCTAAACTATAAAAAGAATCAGAAATGCTAATGAACTAGGCTTCCTGGGACTGTCTAAACGATACCCATCTTTTCACTGGAGACAGTCTGAGGTTATGAAGCCCTTGAGTTCTAAAGATGAATGCCCTGTATATCCTTCGCTGCCTCTTTAACCCTTACAGACTTCGGTTCCAAAATGCACCCAAAGGTGCAAAGGTTGGACTTAGAAATGACAGGAGAGAAGAGTTTACATAAAACTCTTTCTGAAAATACATATCTCCATACAAATGGTGTTGTAAAACTTCCAAGATCTCATACTGCTCCCTGAAAAAATACTATATTTGATGTGTGCTTGCTCTGTAAATTCTAAGGTTAAAAAAACCCACCATTTTACTTACACTACCAAAAAAAAAAAAAAAAACACTTCGTAGAAAAATTTATTAAGTTCTGCTTTAGCAAATTAAAGTTCCTACAGCAGCTGCACAAGTTTCTGTTGCATTTACTAATCAGGAAGAACAGACCTGCAAATAGGTATTGCTAAACATATGCAAAGAATTCAGCTAAGTGTTAACACCTCTCCCTGGGATGGGATTATTGCATGGAGCGTGTTATGAAGTGTTGGTTTCTATCCTGAGGACATGAAGTTCTTGAGAGAATAAAAGGAAGTTGTTTTCCAAAGAGAGCTTTACAAGTAAAGCTCCAAGTTCTACTGTTCTGTTGAAACAGATACAATGGTAGAAACTCCCCATGGAGGTTACTTACTTTGCTCTTTTTACTACATTCCTTTTAAATCTTCCTCTAGAATTCATTTTTGGCTGATACATTGGGGCAAAATTCATAGTTTGGGAGTTTCGGGTTGGGAAGAAGGTTATCAAATTGTCATTCACCATTTTACTTCCTATCTACTCTTTTTTTTTTTTTTTTTTTTTTTGTGCTCAGCAGCAGGGAAAGAATGGAGTGAGAAGAGAATCAGGGAGACAGGGGCACTAACCCCATCAGTAAGCAGCAAAGGGAAACATTAGCTCCCTCAGCAGAAGAAATAGAGGTCATGAAAGAAGAGCAAAACACAGGCACAACAGCAAGGTAGCCCCTTAGAACTCCAGCAGGAAAGATTGCAATGAAGGAGGGGAGAAGCTCAAGGGCAAAGAGGTGAAACTCAGAGGAAGTGGAACAAACAGAGAGATGGATATCACAGAGGTAAAGAATCAGGAAAGTTGAGAAGAGATACACATTTTATAATATATCTGCCTGAGGGGATGCAAGACACGGACTCCTGATGGCTCTTGAACAGGAGACGTTTATTGCCCTTTTTCACTACTACAAATACTTTCCCTGTAGCCCCACACACTGTCCACGCGCCCGAATCTGTCTTACAATTGGTTAGAGACCCCCAGGCACGCGCCTCGAGCCAGCCAGCAATTGGCCACTGCCCAAAGCTCATCTTTAACACTGTAGCCAATTTACTTTATCTCGACCTTGCTCAAGTTTTTGGTTCTACCGCTGTTTTCCTCATTATCTCTAACTCAGGGACGTGTGAAACAGCACAAAGCTCCCTGCGAATTCCTTTCCCACATCTGCCTTTGCTGCAAAGCTGTGACTTGAACTCATGAGTACACGCTTGTGTTTCTGTAGACTGTCCATCTCTGGATAAGGCCATGCTGAATACCTACACTAGACAATAATCCACGGCATCATGTAATGACACAGTAAATCAAAATTAGCCAACTAAATAACTGCAAACACTAGCCCAAATGCATTTCAAATTTAGTCAAAATTACTGAAAAACAGCTTTGTCACATCAGCTTTTCTATCATAGTCTTTCTGCTCTATTATAATTCTATACCTATTTACCTATCCTCCTACATCCAACACAGAAGTAATAAGCAATTGTGAATCCTACTAGTATGTTCTAGCTAACAGAACATTAATCATATAATGTATTCATATATGGTCTGGATCAAATCAGTACTGCCTGGGGATCCAAGAGTGCATGATTTATACATTAAGGAGTTTTGTTACAAGTAATGACAATTCTATTAACACCACTGGCTTTTTCAGCTTTTGTTGAAAAGAAAAGAAAGAAAATAGTATTTATAATATTTATATTTAGGATATCTAGGGAAAAATCAAGACTACATTATATAAAAATTATGCACATAGATTCATAATGAATCAAATTTTTTCTTAAAAAGACAGCTTAAAAAAGCAGTATATGTTTAAATTGATATTACTTTTAAGAGCAAGAGACTTTGCTATGGCATTCAGTATTATTTACGCAGAAAATTTTGTATCACCATGAAGAAATATGTTTTGAGTCAATGTTTCCTGAGTGACAATTCTCAGTGTAATTTGTAAATCAAATTTATTTCAGAAAAAGACACTTTCCTTAAAGTTTTCAAAACAAAGAAGGTAAAAGCCTCATGAGTCTTTTTGCTGTTCAGAATTGACACAGAACTGTGGAGAAACAAGATACAAATAGTTATTACGTGAACATTAAAGTCCCAAATCTATCTACAAATTATTCAACAATCTCTTTGGTATGATAAGCAATTAACAATTAATGGTCCAAACTAAAAAGTTCTTTCATGAAGACTATTAATCTTCATGAAAAATTGGAGTCAAACTAAAGGGTTATACCTGTCTGTGTCAGCTCAAAATTTGTGTGGAACCATTTAAGTTCCCAAAATAATTCCAAAGTACAGCTTGGTTCATCTCCATTGGTAAGACTTAAATAGACAGGAATACAGGGCATTCAGTTGCTATCTATTGTGTATGTTCCTAACTAAGGCATATTCCTTGCCAGGTTCAAAAAACTGAGTTAACCACACAGGTTTCTGTGTCGGGGTGCCACTACTCCCTTATGTCTCCACTACAGATTTGAACTAGAAAGACACAGTGCAAACTTAAAACTAATGTTAGTAATGAAATGCTAGCCTTTGCTGTCTAGTAATTAATAACAATGTTTTTGGTTCAACAATGATATAATTAAAATTTGAAATGCAAATGTCACAAAATTCTGATACTCCAGGATTGTAAATCCCTGTAGTACTTTCTAATGAAAATAAATTGAATTGACATTTTTTCTAAAGGAATTGACTTATTTCACCTTCATTCTTAGCATCTAATTAAGTTTTGCAATTCTATCTTTCAAAAATATTTTATTCTAGTGTCTTCTTGCTAGAAAATGTGAGTTTAGTAATGCCCAATGCCATAAAGCAAGCAAAAAATACAAAAAAATAAAATCCATAAATATTGGATATATATGCACAACCTGGCTGCTCGGAGATTTAAGTTTACATTAAACGTTGAAATAATTACTTTAGGCTTCGTGAATACATGAGTATTTCTATTATGCTACTTGATCATGCCTAAAATTGCAACTTCGTTAAAATGTCCCAATCACAGTACTCTGGTCCAGTTTGATTATAAGAGCTATATTCACAGTTTCTGTCATAAGACAGATAACAGAAATGGGGTAAAATAGACTTAAAACTCAACTTGTATTTGACAAGGAAGTACATGAAAATTAAACAGTAATAAAATGTAATGACACCTACATCTTCAAAGAAAAAAGAAATGGATTTCCAAGCACTAGATGTAGTATAAATACTTTATTTGGAAATGTTTGGTTAAATGGGAATGTGGTCCCCCCCATTCTATATCATTAAAGCAGGGTGAATTCTAGTAGATTAAATTTGAAATAGAAAAGCACCAGGAATTTTGTACTTCTGTTTAGTAACAAAGGAAATCAAAGATACTACGAATTCTTTGTTTTTCACTGTAAAATGTACATTTTGTTTTGGATTTCAAGGAATGTATGTCTGGAATAACTTAGAGAAGAATATTCGGTACATGTTAACAAAAGGTTACCAGCCTGGGAAAAAAATTGAGTCATTAATTTAATTTTTAAGAGAAGCAGAAGAGTGCAACCCTACCACGAACTAAGATCCAGGAGGTCAGGGAGAGGACCTCATCTATTTGCAGTTGACCCAAACTACAGTTGTTTTTAAAACAGCTTACAACTCCTCCACACTGACTTTGCAAAGAATACACCTCTTCATCTTGAGATGTGGCACGCACGCAGTCCTAGATTTGATACTGCACTTTCTGTGTGTTCAGTGCACATTTAATTACTGGAGTTAGAAAGAGGCATGAGCTGTGACAAGGGGAGACTGATTCTGACTTTTCAATACTTAGACCTATCTTCAAGTAATATTCCAAGACAAAATTAAAAACACGTAACATCCCGGATTCTCCATTCAGCATTAAACTTATGAACGAAATTACCTTATTACGAATTACAAATAACCTTATTAACGAAACCAGGGATATTAGACCATGAATGTCAACTAGTGCAACTCTGTGACTCCTGCTGCTCTACCCACCAGAGCAGCAGACCTGCATGGACACTAAGCAGAGAAACTGTGGCCATCAGGCGCAGTCTTGACCAGAAACAGTAGCTACACTCAGGACTAGCTTAATGATTCATTTGAGGAAAGCTTAAACAAGAAAGTAATTCTATTATATCAGTTAGCCCAATACCATTTGAGTTATAGTAAACTCCACCACTAACATGCTTTACAGCAACCATGAAATTAGCTGGCAGTCATTATACAGGGATAAAAATATACAAAACAATAGAAAGCAACATCATGCCAGAGCCTCCACCCAAAACTGCTAATTGTAGAATTTTAGAATCAGTCTGGTTCAACCAAGTCATGTCAATGATTCCTATCACTAAAGAAACAAACTGTCCCATAAATCACCAGATATACTCATTTCTGAAAGACATTGTTGTTGTTTTTTCTGCATGGCATAGTAACATGGAAAACAATAAAAGGCTTGTCTTATAGACCAAGCCACACAACTTGCTGCTATCTGTAAGTGTAGTAAAGTCTTAAATATAAGCAGACAAGTGATCCTCTACTTTAGGGTGATAGTACTAACAGTCTGTCACAGGAATCAGGCCTAAAACAAAATGGGATTAGAAAAGGTATAGACAGAAACAATAAAGTGATTTCTGACTCATTAGAAAGGTTTGGTCAAACCAAGGACCATTTCTTTCTTCAGACTTTTGAACTGTTCTGTCATTTAAAAAGAACTACACCTTCATTAATGCAAGTATATGAAAATTTACAAAAAAAAATAATCATTCTGTGATTTTTTTTTTTTAATACAACTTCAAAATACAGAGGGGATGCAGTGAAATCTTCCCAGTTGTTCATACTTTAGTTCTACTTTGTAAAATGACACGTCTTTGTGCATTCAGTATTCTGCACTGTAATTATTAGACTACAAAGCATTTATAGCTCTATGTGTTAGCATGGAATACTCCATCATCCTGGTATCCCACAGGAAAAATTGAAACAACAGACTCTTCTCCAGCTGATTCTCCAAAAGCTGCCATAATATCTTCTGTTATCAGCATCAGAGTAATTTAATAAGTTTGTCACAGAACTGCTTGGGTTTTTAATGTGTCTGACATCGAACCTCATAAACAAAGGAAAAAAATAAAATAAAAGCAAGATAGTAAGGAAAAAAGCCAGAATCCCCCCAAAGACAACAAGGCAAATAACTTGGCAAATAAAGACTAGGGGGAAGATAGAGATCCTTCTCCTCTCCCAAATAGAGATTTTCATCTCATGACAGGATCACTGACGGTTTCATTGTGTTAAAAAGAAAATCATTAATAAACATGACTAAACGCAAACCACTCTAAGCCTTATGCATGCGTCTTCTGTAATGGGTCCTTGAAAGATTGTGAGAGAAACATAGAGAAAATTGTGAGAAAACATATTCAAAGATTAGAAATATTTCTGTTGTTTAAAAATGTTTTACCTGAACCTTGATTTAAACAAGAATTTCAAAACAGATAAAGCTGCATTAGTCTTTAAAGCATTAGCTTTTAAAAATACTAAGCCACTGTTCGGACTAATGAGACAGGAAGGAGTATTATTAATTTTTTCCTCATCATTTTTCAATGGAATTTAATGTAAGTACTACTAACCAAAGAAACACACACCCCAAAATAAACAAAACTATTTACAAGTCAGAAAAAAGTGATTTATTTTTTGGACCCACACAAACAATTTAATTATTATCTTCCTTTCATTTGAAAATTATATTTCTCACACCATGCATTTATTGCTTCACAAAGGTGAGAAAATTCATGAACGTCAAACAGTTAAAAAAAAAAAACATACATTTGTGAAAGTAAGTACATCGTCTTCCAAAGAAATAATTTTTTTTTTTTTTTTTCAGAGAAAAAGCACTATACCATTATCTGCTTCCAAATTCTTGGTCTCCTCTGTTATACTTAGCTTTTTAAAAAACTCATTAAAATAAGATTTATCTATATGACAAAATGGAACAAATTATTAATACTGTCAGTCTGCAAGAACTGTTTAGTTTTCTGCCAGTGTATAATTTTACAGCACGACAGATCACTACAGCTACGAATGGTGAAAAGTGAAACAACAATTGATCTGTGTGAAGCAAAGTGACATGCTAGAAAATTTCTCCAAGAAAAAATAAACTATCAAGACAGGTTAACTGATGTTACCACCTCATATAAAAATTATGTCATCATCTAAAAACCTGTCTCTCCTGAAACTACAAGTTTTCACAGTTAAAAGAGATTTCTATTCTTTGTAACTACTAAAAGGACCTGAGCACGGTAGCTCAGGCATACAGTTCATCTGGATTCTGGACAGAGGAAGTGTAGCACAAGGACACTGCAATACACTTGTGACCAATATTCCTCAGTGGGACATTATTTTGAAATAGAAATTCAAGAGCCCACACCTACAAATTAAAATGTATTAAGTATTATACCACATCCATGTCGTAAAGGACAGGGGCATATATCCCAAGCAGGAATGAATCTGACTTTTTCCTGGGGAGAAATCAGAGGGGCTGATAAGAGGTCCTACTTTAAACTACCTTTGCAGCATTTTTACACCTGACTCTTACTGCTGCAGAGCTGCTATAGGGATCCTGGCCCTTCAGCTACTTAATTTAACACAGTGACTAATTCCATACAATGGCTCATTCTGCACACACATACTCATGAAGATGCTCATGATCCATTTACTGTATTTCTGCTGCTTCTGTGAGAAAGGGGACGAAAAATGACTAGCAAAGAATTTCTTGACAACTATTTGAACACAACAATATTTCCTGCCATTGTACTTCAGTTTCCTTTTTTTTTTTTTTTATGCTGTCACAGGCAATCAAAACATCCTTGGAAATTAATAAGTTCAGACAATTCTTTTATACAATTTCTAGTAGTCAGCACTTCTGCATCTTGTATAGTCAATAGAAAAACACTTTTACATTAGTTTTGAATTTTCTCAGGGCTGTAGGTGTAGGCTCAAAGTACATCTTCCCTCCGAGTACGTGAACAACCTTTTCCACAACTATAAAGACAAAGCAGCATGGTTGGTCTGTGGCACTCAGCTAAGGCAAAAATATTAAGAAATATACTTCAAACTGAGTGTGTGTGTATTTACTGTTTTTGTATTTACTTACATGCATGTATGCATATAGAAGCTGAGAAATCTGCTGTAAGTCACAAAAGAATGAAGTTCTCACATATTATATCAATCTGGGTAAACGATGAAGCCTCCACTGATGCAAGGGCTAGTAAATTATATTACTGTGCCAAACTGCCATTTAAATTCACTAGAAAACCTTTGCTGCTTTGGGCCACTCCACTCACAGTGGTTGGCAGAGTTTCCTGCACTGGCACCATGGAGGTACACAAGCCACCTGGTGGCACAGATGCAAGCAGCTGGCAAACAAGCGCAAGGCCATGTGTGACAAGGAGACTGGCAGTTCCAGGTATGGGGATGACGTGGCTGCAGTCAGAGGAGAGGGAAGGTGTTCAACTGCTTCAGGAAGCAAGACAGGGCCATTCCAATCCTCATCCAAAGCCTCCAAAGCCATGAAACCATCACTATGTTATGTTAGCCACTGTTGAAATTATTCCACAATACTTTGCCATGAAAAAAAAAAAAAAATAAAAAAAATTTCCCTAAATACATCACTAGCTGAGTTACTGTGACCTGTTCTTTCTGTACGAAGCTGTCAGAAAAGAAGATGCATCTTCTGCTCTGGGAGAAAATGAACTACATGCCAGTCAGGACTTTATGCTGTGCTCGTATCTAAGATACAAGCACAAGACAAAAATAATTTTCTCATACTTCATTTTAATTAACCTATGTAATACTCAACTTACCTCAAAGAAGTTAGGATCTAAATATGAAAACTAAGCTTATACTGGGACTTTTCTGAAAATATTTTACCTTCCCTTATTATACCCCACAGAAAATGAACCCAATAAATCCTGAATTTATTGGCTATAAGTAGAAGGGTACATTGAACTGCAAAAGCATTTGTATGAGCAATAAGGATTTTAGACTGAAGCCATCACAGTAAAATGGCGAGAATAACAGGCTCTCTTTTGTGCCTGGAGAGAGATGGTTCTCTTTCTTGCTATTAGAAAATAGCTTTCTTGCTATTAGAAAATTCAGTGGGATTAATCTATATATTACCAAACACCAAGTATCTCAGTTCTGGGATCTATTTCATTCTCCGAAGTGAATATTAAATTTTTTACTTGACTGAAACACTCAAACACTGAGGGGTGCTTATGCAGTTCTCCCATAAGCACTTCAGAAGCCCCCATGCAAACTGCAGATGAAAGGTTTACTATTTCACAGAGACAACACTAACTGCAGAATTAAGTACAACAAAGAAACTTATTCCTTCCCGTCAAGAATGTACCACATCAGGGACTCAACACCAAAGAACACATACACAGAGTGGGCAGGAATGAGCAGGGGAGGAGGGGTTTCACCACTGCATCCTCCCACCTTGTTCAGCCCTTCAACAGAACTTTGGAGGCTAGTGCAGATATGGAGAATAACCAAGACTAGAAATGTATCCTTGATCAAAAATATAATCTAAAGTATTTCCAGCTGAATAGGATTTTCAATGAATTTTGTGAGGTGTTTTTTGTTTGTTTTTCCTTGCAGATGTGAGCTTTTAAGTATCAAAAAGAAAAAAAAAAAAAGAAAAAAAAGGCATCCTTCACATAAATCGTCTAAAGAAAAACTCATTCCTGATTCCTGATAGTGTTCTTCTCCCCTCCCACCTTCACTAATGCTTACTTCTTTCTTTTCCTCAAGAAAGCAGAAATCAATACAAACAAGTTCCAAAGGAATAAATCACAGTAGATTTATTTACCTGGCTTTCAAACTTCCTACATATTTATGTTACTAAAAAAAATAAATAATAATTAGATGGGAAAACATATGAGGATAGACATATATAAATAAATATAAATATACAGACACAATATATAGACACAAATATAAATAAACCCAAACATTAAAATTAGAAGTGAAGAAAGTGAAGACAAGTATCTAACGATTTGCATCATTAAAAAGTAATCACCTTACATCTTTCTATAAAATTGTTTTTTCCTCCCTTTCTATTGAATCTGACAAAAATTAGCCTCCTTCTGAAGATTCTGGGCAAAAGTCTGTTCATGATATGAAAGCTCCTACTCCACAGTGGTAAGATAGATGTCATCATGAAATAGAGTATACGTCATCCAAAGCAGTGCAAGACTTCAAAAATTTATCAAGAACTATATCAAGAACAGTCAATCAAAGCTTTTATTTCCTATAGAAGAAATATTTGGGTAATTAGTATCTAAATCATGGAAGTGATAAATCATAAAGTGATATTTTTAAACATGTAAGTATGCTACTCTGGAAAAGAAATTAAACAGAAATAAGGAAAAGGTACAATTCCTGAGAAATAACTATAGCAATCCTTGTTTGAATGGTATCGTCTGAACAGGAGGTTCAGAAACTGTGTGGTGCCCTGTTCAGTATTAAGTAAAAAACTCTGACCATTTTATCCATGCACAAAAATGCAGAACAAGTGACAGAACGTAAGTTAGAGCATAAGTAGCTGTCTTCTGAAATAAAACTGTCTTATCCCTGGATAGTGTATACAGAAAGTTTGAATGACTTTCAAAACAAACAAAAAGTTGCTAATGAAAAATATTCCACAAAACTTAATAACGAGTCTCTTAAGCCAACAGCCAATCAACTCATTTGTACAAATGGAAATGGACATCATTTCTGAACTAGGTTCTACCAGAGCAGTATTGAAACACAGTAAATAGTTTTCCTTGATTACAAAAAGTCAAATTGAAGTAGCAGAAAGGAGTTTAAGAGCTGCTTAATAGCAAAATACCAGAAAATCGTCAGGCATACAGAAAAACATATGCACATTAAATTACGTCTAAAACATATTCAGTTGGATAGAATACAGAAAATAGCTACAAACAACTGTGGTGACAGATCATAAAAAAATCTCCCCCCAAAATCATTTCTTCCAGCCCCCAGACAGATAGGAATTCCCTTCTGAAATACGAACCTGAGCATAAAGAACAAGACTCCTCTCATTGCTCCTTGAGCAACAAAATCAAACCTGCATTAACCAATTAGAAATAGGTATGCACTCAGATATATGTTTTTTGTTGTTGCTGTTGTTTGTTGTATTTGTTTGTTTGTTTTCTGAAGCTACCACTACTGCACATAAGATTAGATAAAAGCAGCGTGACCTGGCAGCACTGCTGAGCAAACCAGGGGTCAGTATGCCAGCATTCCTGAGTAGCTCTATTCTTCCACAGAACTGCCAAAAGTTGCTACTGACATATTATCACTAATGTAGAAAGCCTTTCCCTTTTATTTATGTAGAGTCATAATAATATACCATAGGAAAACAACTTGATGTTTTTCTGGCTAATGTTTCAACACCAAGCCATCAGAATTTGACCGCAATTCCATATTCATATCCATAAATCCATCTAAATCCATATTCACATTTGACAATTAATCCAAAGTAATAAATTATATTATAAAGATGATTCCTGGATAACTAGGAAAAAAAAAAAAACTACGCCTGCTAATAATGGTGCAACATTAGAAGAAATCTGCAGAGATGCTGGTTAGAGAACAATGGTGCATAAGCACAGTACAAAATGTGACGGACTTCACAGTAGGTAACACCACATGCAAGTTTATGCATCACCAATACACAAAAAGCACTGCTGCTGAAATCACATATGCATACAAAAAAAAATTAATTTTAAATAAAAAATAAAATCACAAAATGGTATTACAAGTATTTCTATTGAAAACCCAGAATGCCTTCATATCACAAATCTGAGCCTGATTCTCTGCTTTTTCTCCAAATGAACACACTTCTAAACTGGTTTTAAATTCCTATGTTATTAAAAGACAAATTATTTTAGAAGGCTAGAAGTCACTCTGTCACCTTGCAATTTCTTTAATTACAACAATCTTGTAGGAGAACAGAAACAGAAATAACTACGTAATATACTTTTGCTAGATAAGTTCTTGGATATTCTCTTCATAGCACATACAAAGAGAAATTTAAAAGGGATGTTATCTATAGTTCTGCCTGTTTCTCAGAGGCTGGGCTTTATAGGGAACTACTACTTCCCATTACATCCAGTTCTCAACAGTTACTGGGTACATTCTAAGATGTTGCCAGACACCAGGTGAAAATGCTGTTCAATACTTTCACTCAGAGAAGACAAGAATGAGTAAAGGATTGACAGAGAATTTCAGGACTCTCTGGTAACAAACAGGAGCCTGACAGGCCTTTGCTTAGCAAATGTTCATTCACTTTTTGCACTCGTAGAACATTCAGTTGCTCACCACTAAGAAACTACTAAGCAGGTATGATGTACGATTTATACAGCAATAACAAGGGGATTTGTTAGTACAATTCTGATTGTTCTGTAATGAAAGTCTAATGAAACTAATAAAGCTTTATCACAACCTCCAGGGATCTTACCAAAAGCCAGAAAGAATATTTGAATTAGGTTGTGGGAGCTCTCCAGAAAGTCATGAGCGGAACAGATACTAAAGAAAGACAGACTCAGTAACATACAGACAAGGATATATAATGACAATTATATAATCAGCGTATGCTGATAATCAGAAAACAGTATTTATATCAGTGTCTTTTAGTTCAGGCTATCTTGAAATGCTAGAACTATCTCCCATCTGTAAGCTTCCAAAAGGTATTGAGAAGTTTTAGTTTGATACAACTCCTCTGCACTGTTGGCTTTAGACAATATTCTTTCTTCTCAGGAGTTTGATATTAATAGGCAAGACAGTTGAAGAGAACAACAAAAAAGTAACAGGTAAATTACATAAAAGGAAAGTCACTTCCATCTACTGTCACAAGTATGAGCAAATATAAAGATCTGTTTTGTCCTATGCCCTGCATGGACGTATGTTGAAAATGAGTGTATTTGTCTGTCTGAAATTAGGCTGGTATAATGTGCCATAAAGGAAAATGTCAAGAGATGTTTATTTTTGGATGTGTGATTCAGTTCAGTCTGAACCTGGAATAGAAGCATGGCAAGTTACCCAGTCCTGGCACCTTCAAAAAGTCATCAGCAAACTGTGCAGCCAATCCTGCTTTAAAGACAATTTGTTTCTGGTAGGGTGACTGGATTTAAGAGGCAGGACTGGGCAGTACTCCATCAACTGCCTGCTGGAACAGACAGACGAAGTTCAGAAACTAGAAAACACTTTACAGAACCATTGCCAAAAGCTGAGCTTTGGGAACCGTGGTCAGGGTTGCTTTTGGAATATTACAGGGTATACATATGTTTGAACATTAAACTGTATTGGTACAGCAGTTGCAATGATGTGGCTATATGTCACAGTGGCCATGTCACTAATGGATGAACTCACCAAGTGTCAGGTGCTTTACTAGGCTTTAATGAAACAACACCCAGCATTTGCTTCTAGGATGGTTCCCACATCTGCCTAATCTGATTCCAGTTCCTACAGCTTCAGGCCAGCGAAGAGGGAAGGTGGAAGGCAGGTGTTAGTTCAGCAGTGGGGTTACTGCAGTAGGACAAACAGCTTCAGCTTCCTTCTCTGTGTAACTAGACCAAACCACTCACACGGCTCTACACCCTTGGTTCTTCTATAATCCTTTACACAGGTGACAAAACACAAGTTTGTCAGAGAAAGGTGCGATGGGAGTGTGTGTGGGGGGGTGTTCCTCTTTGGAAAACCAGCCGATGGTCCTCTAGCTCCCTTCAAACACTGCAGTGTGTACTGCCTACACCTGCTCTGCTCCCTGCAGCAGCATCAGGGAATTTGCAGCCCTTATGCAAGAAGCTGGCTACGTCCCTAGGGCACAAGCCTTACAGTGTACCTTCTACTCTGAAGTCAGGCAGCACCATCTCACTCATTTTTGGCTTGATCTACTTACAAATACTTCCTTCCCACATCAAACTCCAGCTGGTATCACCAACAGAGAAATATGATATATCCAACCAGGCTGTTTGCCCACAACTAAAGTTTCCAAGCAAGTTTAAAGGGCTAATGAACGCATTTAGTGCCTGCTGCACTGAAGAACCAGGTGATGGCCAGGCCATCCAGAAGAGTCATTCTACAAATCTATAAAGAAGCTTTGTAATAATAATAGCCAAGCGTGTTTACCTGTATTCCTACCTTCTGCATGCTGCCATTTAAAGATACAGACAGCTATTATGATATGCTTAGTAAAAAGTACTGGGGAATCTATCTCCTCAAATTTGTTAACTGTCCTTGTTACTTATCTCAATAAAGAGCCAGTAATGAGCTATAGACATTTGGTCTGGTTATATTATTAATAATAATTTTCAATTAAAACATTGGTTGAAAATCTAAAATTCAATAGAATATTCTTTCTAATCTGAATCAACAGAAAGCAAGTGAAATATTTTACTTCATGTTGAGCAAGGTGTTGCCCAGAATTAACGTTGAAGTAATGTCTGTATCTGAAGAAATGGAGTAATCCTTTAACTAAGAACAGCCAGGTGCTCTCCCAGAAGTAAAGATCCCACTTCAGGATAAAACATTGAATCTGCCTAGACTCTGAAAAAAAAAAAAAAATACTTCAAAGGGCAAAAACATTGGTAAGAGTTAATATTCTGTGGGAAAAGAGGAAATCAAGAAGAGAGAATCTGAAGAACAATCTCTAGAAGCTATCCTCTGATGACGGCAGCTTAAGGAAAATGCTGTCTTGCAAGGGAATTCCTTAGGAAGACAAACTGAGACTGAAGGCTGAGCTTTGTCACCAAGTTCACTTTTGATGTAATCTCAGTTTAAGTAGTTCAAGCATAATTCCCTTTCGTTTCAAAACCCTAATCCTTCATAAGCCCCTTTAATTACTAGTCTATTTGGTATATTATCAATAATTTAGGGACTGAGGGGGAGATTCAGAAGTTCTGGTGTGTTGTGTTACTGGGTTTTGTGGTTTGGTTTGGCCTGTTTGTTTTTTTTCCTCCCTTTTTTTTTTTCTCTCTCTTTTTTTTTTTTTCCCTAGTATAGCTTGAATAAATATCATCTGAAGCTAATCAACAAGCTTGCAAAGTCAGAGCTTTCAGTATTACCTTTGTAAATACTTCACTTGCCTAACCTATTTTCTACAATACCATCAGGTAACAGAATGGACCCCATTTCACCTAAACTGGCCAGAGCTGGTGCAGTACCCAGCAGTAAGCAAGGGAGTTCTCTGCAAGAATGTCACAGTCACTTACTAATACAGAGATCGACTTATCTTTTCTCCGTGGGAAATACTTAAATGTAATGCTACCTTACTTGGAGTGTTCACATTCTTTTCATACCATAAAACTACTGCCAACCTGAATTATACAAAATATACTTGCATATTTACCTAAATATTATATACCTGCTTCTCCTTATCAATATTTAGTTCTCGTAAGAGATATTTGACGAGGTATGAATAGGATACACTTTCTTTGGCAGTGATAACCATGCATTTTTTAAAAAAAAAAAAACATTACTGGATTACAGCACAAATCAGTCCATTCTTATTTTACTTGTTAGGCACACTAAGTATCTGCAATCTTCAAATCATTGAAGGAGAAACAGCTCCACCTAAAGGTGAGCAGGCTGCCGATTCTCCTGCCTTGTGTTTTTCACATTAGCTATGTCACAAACAGCAATGGCAGTAATATGTTTGAAAAGTTGGTCAGTGAAGGACATATTGGAGGACCATGTTCTTCCAATAAACTGGGGGGAAGATGATTTCCCTACCTGAGCAGCTGAGCAGAAACTCAACACCACGAGACCCATGTTTTCATGATCCCTTATATATTAAGTGACTTTTGGTTTGCAGCTGAAGATCCAACATTACATACAAACAGCAGTCTTCAATTTTGAATTGATTTTATTTTGTTTATTTTGCAAACAAGAACCCTAAATCACTTCTAATTACTCCATTTTTAAACCTATCCAGAAGCAGAATGTGGCTATCCCTCTTAAATTTTACTGACTTGAATGGAATTCCATTTCAGAAAAAAAGACCTTTTACTTGCAAATATATGATAACTGGTATTGGGAAGTATTAAAAAAAAAAAAATTGAACAGCTTTCAGGAACACATTCAGTAAGACATTCTTAGCTGTAGTCATGCTCATCTCTGAAAAATCCTAGTTTAATGGTAAACTACCTTCACCAGCCAGTGTCTTTTTACTATTTTTTTAGCAGTATTATGAAGTTAATTCTCAGATTAGTATAACTGCACTTCCCAACATTAAACATGAAAAGTTATATTTTACTCCTCAATTCACAGTACAGTGAAGTGTACTTAGCTTAGCCAAGAACAAAACAGGACTTTTTTTTTTATGCAGCTCTAAGAATATTCTAATTAAAGGTTTCTGTATTATTTATTATATATTTATTATTCCTCTCATATCTATGTAATCCTGAGAACAATCTGTGCACACTGCCAAAGCAAAAGCAATGTTTTAATAAAGGAATTCACAGAGAATGAAATACTTTGAGACTGCAGCCATAATTACAATCATAATTGGCATTAAGTTAATAATGATGCCCAAAAATAAATAAATAAATAAACAAGCTTCCCTGAGCAGAAATGAAGAAGTGTTCATTACAACTACGTAGTGTTTATTGAAGTGCTATTCTTAATCTAGATAAAGCATCAGGAACCAGAGAGGAAAAATTTAATTACATTCTGGGTAGCAAAATATTCTTAGTTATGCCTGAAGCAAACTCAGCAGTAAAAGTTTTGATTCCTATACAGGTTTTAGCTATAGTTCAGTTGTATTGAATGAAGGACTGCATTGCATCTACCTCTTGCCTACTCTAGAACCAACCATTTTACTCCATAATTTCTACAGTAATATTGATTAAATATATTTACTGTTTATAATTTAAATATTATAATTCAGAAAGTAGTAAATTCAGAGATAACACAACCAATAATGAAAGTTCTATTGAACGTTTCCTTGACTAGACATATGTGAAAAAAAAAGACCATCCCAATCATTTAGGGAGTACCAAAACTATCAAGTTAGCAGAATAATTTTTTGTCAGTGTCTCTGATTCCCATTACACCACCTTTCCTGGGTCATCCTGAATTTGTGCCCCTTATCTTCTAGAAGCATTCCTACTATTTCTCTTGTATCACAGCATCATATTCTCACAATCTGATCTCATGTACTAAACTCTTCAGAGAAATTCCTCTTTATCTTTTATCCTTCGGAGGACAGCTGGCTTTCTTTATACCATACAGAGAGTGAAATTTAAAGTCTGATGACACAGTACAGTATCAATATCATATTGATTAACCATAATAGGGATAATAGCAGCACCCAGAGGCCTCTAGGAGTCCAGTGGGATTAATTCCAAACCATATACAGTGAACAAGACAGTAATCTTTGTAAGATCATCCTATGTTTCTCGTAACAGGCTTATATACCCCTTTTGCATGTTTACTCATGTAGACATCAGTTGGCACTTCCTGCACATCATTTTGGTCTATGTCACAGAGGCAAAGATGTACATAAGTTATTACAGTCACTCCCTGTTAACCTATTCACCTGCAGCACTGTGACTGTTTTAAACAGAACTTTAACTACAGACTTACCTTACCTATGTGCATTCTATTTTAAGAAGGATAACAGGAACAACACTAACACCCTAACAGAAGTTGGTCTTTCTTCTGAACAAAAGGTGTAAACTTGTTGTATTATTTAGTAGTATTTTACAGATGACAGCATTTCATCTGTCTAAAAATAAAAACTCATCCAACAAAAGAACTCAGCAAAAATAACAATCCACAGAACACTATTATTATTATTACTTTTTTTTTTTTTTTTTGGTAGCAAACAATTTAGGGATTTGGGGTTTCTTTCAGATTTTTCTTCACTTTGTATTCTATGACTGAAGGTATACAGCAGGGTAACTTTCCCTATAGTGCTCCCTATACAGGCCAGCCATCATCCCGCTCACATTATTACACAACACCAGAATGGCCCTGCTGGGTCAGAACTATCACCTATAAAATCGAACTAACAGCAGCACAGCAGAGAAATAAGGTTTGGGAATAGGACTCTTGGCTTCTATATTCTCATCTGAAGCTTGAAGCATTAACAAAATACCTTCTTCAAAAATCAACAAACGAAACATAACAGATTAATGTTTTTTTTTTTTTTTTTTACTAAATAGTATCATTTCCTTCAGATTTCACAATTTATCCAGATAAACCCAACACATTTTGATATGCCTAGTTTTGTTCTTTACAAAATAGTACTCTGTTCACATCCTGTTTTTCACAGAACTCAAAACATTCATCAGTGGTTCTATACGATGCTTGTGACAGAACAATCCACTGCAAAGAGCTAATGGGTCCAGCCTAACCATTGCATTATACACCATCTGTAACCCAGTGAAATGGTATACAAAAGACATGGACAATGAAAGAAGAACTGTTTGTTGATCTGTTTCATCTCTTTTATATACCTTCCATTCCACATATGTTCAAGACAAAAGAAATGTCTCTTTTTTCCTATGATAGTACTATCCATCTATAATTGTCATTGCATCCTTGCTGCTGGTTGGAGTGTGAATATGACAAAAGTACCATAAAGAGTGGTTGCACTATTTTTTATTATTATTATTATTAGCCTCCATTTCTTTTCCAAACACATGACAAAGCAAAACTGTAATTCTACCCTGTCAGTAACAAGAACACATGCTTTTGTGTCCCAATCTGTAACCACTCATTCCATCAATGGCTGTTCTTTGGCAACCAGTATGACTGGCTAATAAATGTTAATTCTCTTTTGTAGTAGCTGTTAAAGATTATCATGTACTTTCTTCTCTCTAAATTTATCATATTGGCAGAAAGCTCACCCTGAATACGCAAAAATAGCTCAGGATGGTGGTGCTAGTTTCAGAACTGATCTAAATATTTCATGAAAATACAACTGTTTAAAACAACCCTTAATAAAATAAATCTGAGATAATGTACTCTGGAGAATTTTTCAAAGAAAAATTGTTCTATTCTCATTTCTATTATTGTTCATCAGTTCCGTAAAAAATTAGTAGCCTGCAGTATTTCTTCCTTTAGGGCTGAAAATAATGTTGATGATATATTAGCAACAACAGGTATGCTGGTAGCTTAAAGTTTCTGCTCTCCCTCTACGGCTTAAATTTTCTTTAGATTTCACTATTTGTCCAACCATCACTGAACCAAGCATTGTAGCTCCCTGTCCCACCTGCTTCTATGACATCACTTTCCCAGCACAGCAGGGACGTATTTTAGATTAGCAAAGTCATTTTTGTCTTGACTGCTGAGATGCGTGAAAGGGTATAACAGCAAAGGCCTGCTAACAAAAGATCAGTCCTTCAGGCGGAGCCACTACTTTCCTGCCACTTTCATGATCCCACATCTGGACCAAGCTGAACCATAAGATCATAAATAGCTTCTTTTCAGATATATTTTTTCTCCTAACTCATGCAAGTTAAACTCTAAACTTCCCAGCTCTCTCAGTGGGGTGCCATGTAATCCAACAGTCTTAAAGGTAAGTCCAAAGCTATTTAAAGCTTTATGAATAAAAATCTGTAAGTATTTTAGAGGTTTATAAATCAAAAAACTAGTAATGTGTTCTAATGCTCTTAAAATGTTTTATGGCAGAAAATAAAATAATAATTTAAAAAAAGCTTTTCTGAAGTATATTTTTTTTCACTTTGGGAAGAAAAGGTTTTGAATCACAAAGTACATTTATCACAGGTACAATGTGGTACATACAATTGCAAAGTAAAACACTACCAAATTATAAGAATAAAAACAGAGTAGCTGTTTAATGAACAGCAAGATTAAATAACTCATTTAATACAAATTCACAGTCTGATCCCACACACAGGTATGTATTGACTGTAAGTATTTCTTCCCTGTTTAGCAACATTCTGAAAACACAAACTCCATTGCTATTATATCTTATTACATCTTATTATTAGTGTCTAAACAACAACAACAAAAAAACCTTTTTCTTTTAAAACATTTTGTTAGAATTGTTCATGCTGAACCTAAAACCAGGACCATTTTAAAGGTCTGAGCCTTTATTTGCATAAAATATCATGCACTTTTTAAAAATAAATCTTACAAAAATTACTTCTCTTGAAAGAGAATCCCAAAAAATTGTTTGTACAATATTTGCACAACACTACATTTTCTTTACTATGTCCATACTAAAAATATCTATTAAAATAATCTGTGAGTTAGATCAGTAACAAGTTACAGGATCCTAATATTCTAAGAAAAATAGCAATTTAACTGCTTTGAGGAAGTAAATTCCCACTTGTGTAAGCATCAGGTTGATGGAGAGTTAAATGTTGAAGTTATTTGGCAAATAAAGATTGATCACCTTGAATTCCTTCCCTCCTGTAAATAAGCCTGAAATAGGAGATTTGCTATGTGATTAAGATAATATACTTCAGCTAGAATAGTAGTAAATTGGTGACCTAAGGTGTTGAGCATCAGAAAATGCTCAGTTACAAAAGATTTCAACTCTGCATGTAATGAGCACTACTACTGGTCAACATAATTGTAATCAGTAATAAGAACTGTCAGAAAAGTGTATGAAAACTGGTTTAGGGTTTTAGTTCAATGGTAGACAGTCAATTAAGATGAGTAATTTTCACCTGATGTTGATTTGTATCCGATTTTTATTTGACAGATTATTATCCTGTGAACTTGCTATCCATTCTAGAGATCACATTATTTCAAAAACTTAAAATAGCTTTCTTCTCTTTTGGAAATCAGAACACATTTGTTTCTACAGAAAAAAAATAGATTAACCTGGGCTTTGGCGGTGAATTCGTGCTTCATTTTCTTATTTCTTCTTGAGCTCTCCTGCTGGTCCCACACTGAGTTAAGGAACCTTGATTTTTATAGGCTATTCAATTCCAGTGAACAGCAGCCAGATAGCATACTGTGCACACAGTCTGCATAAAACATTCATACATCTGAATTAAAGTCTTCTAGTCATTCCTTTATTTGAGTTCAGGTTGTCTCCTTAAAAATTTCACAAACATAAAATATTTTCTTTGGAGTACCTTAAAAAATTCTACCTGCAATTAGTACAGTCTACATGCTGATTCATAATTAAGATAATGACCGGACCCATATTTTACAGCATCCCCTTGTTCTCTTACTTGTAGGGCACTCAGAAATCATTGGTATTACATGATGCACTCTCAGACTGCTCACGTTTTCTCTCCTTTACAGAGCTTCAAGAGGAAGGCAGTAGCTTCTGCATCTACAAATATATATGTACGTGTGTGTATATATAGATAAGTTAATAGATACAGACACACACAGAATAACTCTTCATCAGACCATCACAACAAAAGGGGTGCTTCAGGAAAATGGGGTATTAATCAAGGGTGTGAATATTATGCTGAAACTTATTTAACTATATATTGCTTATTACAAAACCATGAAATTGTATTTTGGGTTTTGAACGTACAGCAAATGGGCTTTAAACAAAGACAAAGAAAGCAAATAAACCCACCTAGAATCACAGTGTTTAAACAATTCAATTTGTTAAAGTTGCTAATTAAAATTAAGCCTATATATGTAATATTCTTCTGCAACAAAGAAGCAGGTGAACAATGCTTTCAAAATCATTACTATACTAGGCAGGCTCATCTGGTTTTGTTATTCAGCTCTATGCCAGAAAAAGACTTCTGTTTATACAAAGAATGGGTAAAGTTACTCTTCAGTTATGATGGCATCCAAACAAAGCGGTATTTGCTCGACAGACAAAACCAAGCCATACCTCTTTATTAAACAGTAACTGTGAAGAAACAGGAAATAAATAGCATAGCACAACCATATATATATACATATACATATATATATGTATACATATAAAACTATTTACTCTGTAATTACAAATCTGATATTTTTTTCAGTGTTAAACTTATAATCCAGAACTCATCTTTTCATGATTCCACACACATTTCACAACCAAGCTACAAGGCAAATTAAATTTCATCTTTTTTTTTTTTTTTTTTTTAAGTACCATCTCCACTGATGGCTATTCACTCTAAGAAGTAGACTACAGCCAAAAAGATAAGATTAATGGAAACTTTCCTTTATCTATTTTACAATAAAAGGTGGAGCAGTGAGTTACACACAACTCAATTGCTACAAGATAAGAGGAAAGTAATAAACTTCATATTCATCAATGACAACAGCATTAATCACATATCAAAGCATATTAAAAGGTTTAATTAAATACCAAAGAAAAACTCTTCAGACATGCAGGATCAAATGCCTAACATTTCTAATGATATTAAACACTATTCATTCAGGCATGATTCCTATTTTATAAGTCAGGCAACCATTCTGCTCTATGCACATAGCAAAACAAACTGATTTTGCTTTTATTTGGTTAGCAATCTTACTTCTACACATTATGGATTATATACACCAAATCCAAACTTGTATTAATTGAACAATTCAGAAAAAAAAAAAAACAACAAAAAAAAACTCAGAAGTAACCAAAGGCTTACTTCTAAAATCAAATGAAGGTGCCACTCCACACATTCAAGTTTGGCTGCCGAGCCAACAAGGTCAATTATCCCAGCAACCTAATTTAATTTCTCCTTCACACCTGAGATGACAATCTACTTAACAAATTTAACCTAATGCCATTTTTAAGTGCCAAAGTAAAGTGAGCCTGCTATTATAATAATTAGAGAGCTACAATCAACTATTGTGTTTTTAGTTTTTGAATTGACATGTTTTTTTCTGTTTTTAAACTATGCTTTGTTCAGAGTATGAATGTACATTAACCATTACATCATTACTATTTTCTTTACTCATTGCTAATGAGCATTGACATATTTCAGTACAGTAAAATAATTATTATTTTTAGAAAACCAGTTGTTTGGAAGTAAATTCCCCTTTAAGATAGGCCACACTTTTAAGGACCTATCTTATAGAAGAGGAGTTATCCCAGTACTCTGTCCACTCATACTGTGGCTCTGACTGCAGAAACAGAAGAGGAGCAACTGGACAAGTTACAGAATAAACTTATTTTATTACAGGCTATATTGTTTCAGGGACTTCTGAACATCTCTTTTGCCTTTATTGCCATACGTCCCATAGCAAATATTTCATTAGGTTAAATATGCAGCGAGAACATATTTTCAGGACTCTGTACTTAATTCTGGAAATGATATCTCAATATCACACAGCAGGGAAGCTTCAAAATGACAAAGACCTATAGTTTTACAGTACCTCATCCATCAACATATGCTACTTCTTAAGAAAACTGTCTAATGAAAAATTATATTTTCATGCATCCAAACTTCACCAGAGAATCAGACATAATATACGGACAGAAACATCTAGAGGAGCTCTGCACATAATTTTGATAATGGATTTTGCACGTTTTTCTAATGCCAACAGAAAGAATGTGCTTTCAACATAAAAATTAACATTGCCTCCCCCCAAAAGGATGCAGAGATCTTCTAATCTTTAATCACAGAATCAAATACAGGAAATTGACAATTTAGGATCTAATAGAGCTTATTTAATCCTTCTTGTTCTTCAAAGGAGAGTAATAAGTAGCATGATAATTTCATGTTACTGGACAGTATTATTTTCCCATCCATAATATAAAGCAGAAGATGAACAAATTTTCTGTATTGAAGTGAATCTGTCTCTGAAGAATTGACGGAAATAAATTCAAACACATCATCACATTAAGTAGTATTACAGCCAACATAGGTAAATGTATGTTTCCTTGCAAACTATTTAACCAGAAAAAAAGGACTCAGAAGTGCAATTCATGGCATCCTTGCCTTCTTAAGCACATAACACTAGCTCCATATTTTCTGTCTTCAGAGAAAAATACCTACATCCTTGCTAAAATGTAAAGGCAATAGAGCACAGTCCTAGGAGAAAAATATTATATCTAAATTGATATCTATAGAAATTAATAGAACAGAAGAACTGATTTTTATACCTTTTTCACTTTATCAATGCCAAAAGAAATCATTATTTCAGATTTTATATAAGCATACATAAGGTACTTTTAAAAGCAAATTTAAACTTAATGAATAAGTCTAAAAACATAAACACCAAACATGAAAAACAAGGATACTGTCAAATCTGTCCAGTACTTTGATAGCTGACATAGTAGCAATATAAACCCATTAGGAGAGGAATTAATCCTACAAATGGATTCATCTTTTCTGGGTTAGAATTATTATTGTAACAAAACAGGGGTATCACCTTTACCTATGTACAAGGTGCAGAGATTGATCATTCTGCATAATTGGTATCTATCATAACAACCGTATGTATTAACCTTATAACAGGAGTCCATGGAAAAGTTTCTTACAAGTGCTTCAGAGAGGTTGGTCTTACTTGTTTTCTGAACAACCATTCCAATAGATAGCAGTTCATAAAAAGTCTGACTAAAAGCAGTGTGTGTAAGTATTTAAAGCTATAAGTATTTGAAATTACTTCTTCATTCTGAAACTGCAGGGCAGCTGATATTTCCTCCACTCTCTGAGAGTTCTGGAGGAAAAAAATCTTATCAAAGAGATTACAATATTTCACTAGGCCTTGATCACCTCTTACCATGAAACCACCAGATGATGAATGGATAAATGAGGCTATTTTTGTTCTTTTTTTTTTCTGATGTAGAACCGTTTTGACTGCAATTTAAAAGCTGTCTTTGTGGGACATGTGTATAATAAATGCTGTGTAAAAAACTTTCATTATACAGAGTATTTTTTGCCTCTGATATTTCTTCATTCAGCACATTAGTTAGAAATACACTGTTTGCTTATCAATAAATCAAAAGATTTAATAAGAACTTGACTTTTCTTACACTGAATGTCAAGCATAAATCATAAAGTAGACTATTTAAATAAGTGATTTTGCTTTTTGTTTGTTCTTTTGTTAGCCTTTCCTAACAGTATCATCTAGGCATCCAGTATGAATCATTCTATGGATATAGAGCTTTAAACATAATAACCACCCTCCCTACTTTTTGCAAATTCATTTGGCTTTTTTTTTTTTAAGAAACATTAATTTGGGAAAAATATTTCTTATTGTGCATTGTGCTAGCACATTTAACTCTTAATACCTGGCATACTGTTCCAAGAGCTATAAGTGCAAGTTTACTGCATTAGCCCAACATTACTAATTCCCTATTGCTGTAACTAAGGTTGGAAATGCTCTGGTGCTTATAATGCCAGCTTATGACTCTCAGCACTTCCTTTGCACAACTTGAATTTAGAATACAACCAATAATGACAGGGCTTTTTCTGTACTTTTCCAAAATGTAACAAATTCTCAGATTGGGAGAGTTTCAAAGTTTTTGATACTAGTCAGCTATCATGAAAATTCTCTACATATATAATTAGGGCAGTATCTTTTACATCACAGTATGGCAACACTCATAACATCCCTTTTAAATTAAGTACACTATATTGAAGACCTGTGGCAGAGTTATGGAAAAATATTGACAGAAGTCTCAGTTACAGCTTAACCAAGGAATCAGTGAGCCCTGACTTTACCAACAATTTAAGAAGTGGAAAAACCTCAACAGCCTGATTAAAGGTATGTTTGTAACAAACACAGCAGAACCGCATTATTTGAATTTTGGAATGGATGAGAATGATGCCTTAAGGGAGAGCACTTTCTGTCCAGATACCTGAGAACTTGCACCTTAAATTATTCTTATTCTAGTATAAAGCAGGGAGTGGGCATATCTGCCAGGGACAATTCTGAAGTGATTTATAAGCTTTCTATGCTTGAAATGTTATTGTAAACATACTTAAAAAAAAGTTCACTCATCTATTTATACTTCAGAACACATACAGGGTTTGATGTTTTCTATGTTAAGCAAACACAGAGAAGATTTCAAAGCTACACACACATTCTCAGAGCTCTTCTTTTCCTGTAAAGGATGAAGCTTTACAGAGAAAGCTCTGAGAAGTGGCGTGCCAAGAATGGAAGACCAACATCAAAGTCACACAATACCTGGTTAACAGTTGAGTCTCTTTCCTCATTGCAAAACAGGGTTTCTTACAACTTCAAATGAAATACACCTTTTCTAAATGCTATTTTTATCTGTCAAATATACCTCAAGTATCTGTTTGCATACATTTATTTTACTTACCATCTTAAAAAAAAAAAAAAGATACAGTTCAAACAACTGCAGAATCAGAGTCCCACTTTTATATATAAAAGATGTGATAGACATAGATCTTTTATATATGCAGTGTTTTTTTTTTGTTGTTGTTGTTTTCAGAATTTATTACATATATAATAGACAATTTTCTAGATGGTGTTTTGACATGATGGTAGATTTCATATTCTATAGATATGTTGTTTCAAAAATTTAGCTTTACTATCATATCCAGACAGAAAATATACCGTATATATTGTGCACACAGCACAATGAAGCTGTGTTACTGCCAGTTTTGACTTGGAAAGACAGCAGTAGAATTTACTCAGTTTCTGATAAGAGTTATGTATAGAAAATGTATTTCTCTCAGCGTGTTAATCTACACATAAGCTATTCCTTCTAGAGACTGCTGACATTCTGTAAGAAACCTCTCCTTATGACAGTGTCAATTACAGCACAGTCATCCTTTAAAATCTGCATACATATTGAAAAGAAACTATTCTCTGAAAAAAATAAACTTGTCTGGAACACAGAATACATCAAACATAATTATGATAAATGACTTCCTAGACTTCAAAGGAAAACATATTTTTTGGAAATGCAGTACTATCAGAATTACTTTTAAGTTCTATTTACAACACACCCTGCACTTGAAGCTCTAACATTGTAATAAGAGATGCAATAAACATATTTTTCTCATTTTTTTTTTTATTAGAAAAAGTTACTAATAACTAGAGCCACTCCTAGATTTGTCAGTCAACTAATACCAACAACAGTATCATCCAGGGACAGTACTTCAAGAACAGCCTTTCTTCAAAAGGTACATTAGATAAGAAAAGTCTGTGAAATAAAGAGATACTCACTTAAGAGAAAAATTGTATTTTTCTACAACATGCCAGCCGTGTACACACCCATCTTTTTCTTTAGAATATTAATGTTATAATAATCCTAATGCTCTAACGGATTTAAAATTTGGTTTTATTTAGATCTGTTACACAACAAAACTTGGAAGTATCATAATCCAGATCGAATTTATTTGAAAGACAGGCCAAAGATCAAACCTCTGAATTAACCTGAGTAAAGTTAAACCTCTTGGATGCTCTCCAATGCTTGCTTTTTTGATTGCTGATAATGAGGATTCCTTCACAACGATGAGTCATCTGATCCTGCAGTTCCATGACCTTTACTGATGAAAGCGTGTTCCTCTATTACGTTCTGTGTAGTTTCAGCTTCCACCAAAACCCGTTATACATTTCTTTACTGAAGCAGAGAGGACTTGGTGTCTATTTAAAGATCACGGGCAAGTCATAGCTCTTACCTCACTATTCTAAACCTGTTCCTATTGTTTTCCATACTTAAACCACAGCACCCATATAACAGAGAACACTAAAACACAGCTTTTGCCTGCTCTTTGCATTCTATCCAGAATTTTACTACCCACTCCCAACCACAAACACACATGTTCAGAAGAAATGGGGTAGGAATCTGATTAGGGTTGCTTTAAGCAATTTTGGGGTTAGAGGTCAGTTACATGAATGTTTCTGACATTTCAATACAACAAACTTCTCCAACAGAACAAACAAAGTAAAATCTTTCAGCATTACTGCCTTTCTTACCAAACCACGGACATGGTTCTGAGAATGCCAAGACTTCTAGAAAAAGATGCATCTACTAACTTCTGTTGCTCCAAAGCACGATGATTTGATTTAATCCACTCGACTAGCTTTCAGAAAGTTAATCACAACATGTTCTTCCATATCCTTCACAGCTGTCTGATGAAGATAGGTTTGTGTACAGCTGTACCACAGCTTGAGGTAGTCATTTTCAGTTTATTTCCCCTTTCTTGTATTTCAATACAGCCAATCCTGCCACAAACTCTTTAAAAATCAAGTTTTCTTTCCAAGTGTTAAAACTAAGGCAGAATTTGGTTTGAGCACAGCAAAAGCCGGAAACTTAAGTTCAAGGCAGGGAAGAATAAGATTGTTTTTGTTTAGAGATGATAGTAAGAAGTAAACAGATGAATATATTTTTAAATTTTACTGACAGTTCATAAACAGTAATAATATGTTTTCTTTAAAAGCAACTCCTGTGGTATTTCTAGACTTCAACAATACCTCTAGACTATCTTTCATTTCTTTTGCTGTTGAGAAAAATCTTTCTCTTATACCTCATGAATTATTAACACAATGAGACAATATTCACTTTTAAGAGGACACAATAGTTTTCAGCAATAATAAATGTTTGATATCCATTCTTGATGCAAGTATTTTCAACACTTTCAAAAATTTCTAAGTTTGAAGCAGTAATTAAGATTTAATCACAAGAATAATTGTTCCTACTAATAAATAGCAATCAGTTCAACTAGACCAATGCATTATCTCAGAGGATGAATACACAAACACGCACATGAAGGACAAAGGTTAATGATTTTTTCAACTATAAAGGTATTCATTAATTACCAGATGGATTGCCTAATTTTCTACTAGCTCTGAGGTAAATTTAAGGCTAACTATACCCTAAATAGTTGGAATTTGTTACCACTGACATCACGTTATACAGCACAAAAACAACAACAACAAAACTAACAAACAAACAAAAAGGTTATTTGTTTCTGTGATTTTTTCCTTCAGCAAGTTATCAGATAAAACTACAACACTGGCAACAAGTTTCCTTAATATTTAAGTCTAGCTTTCTGTCAAGTCCATACAGAGGCTTTTCCGAACACCTGTTGCTTGCAGTGCATGTAAAAAGAGAAATCATGTCAAGATCATCATCTAGCTACCACATCAAACTCAGCTTAATGGAAAGTCGTAGTAGGCTATATCTACCTTTACTGCAAGGTATAGGTCACCTAAAATTTTGGTTAAATATTATCTTAATAGGAAAAATAATAACAGATAGAAGCACAACATAAAGTTAGTTCTTCTGCTGTTCATGACTACATATACAACACTCTAAGGTACAGATAAATCTTAGCCTAGAAGAAAAAAGTCAAGTATTTTAAAAAGGTCTTGAGATCATGTGTTCATTACCTTATGTATATTTTGTACTCGTTTACTTATCTCCTGGTGATAGAATTTACATTCCTTCTGTAGGTAAGCTATATTGGAGATACAGTCTATACATAAACTGGGAAACACCCCACTATAAAAATAATTAACGATTTTAATAGAATTAGATTAGCAAAAGCAACCCACTACTGGACGCTGAGATTTCTCAGCGCGTCTCCCAAGCTCTGGCCTCTCCCCAGCAGATGGCAGCGCAGCCCCAGAGCTGCAGGGCACCTCTGCCGCGGCCTGATCGCGGGGAACCGGGCAGCCACTTGCCTATACAGAGGTTATTAGGTTGATAGCATAATAATGCCTACCGAAAAGCTGATAGAAGAGTCGAAGAAAAAAGATACCCCAAGAGAAGACTTTTCTTAATATCTTTTCTAATTAGGCCTGCTTCATCTGAAGTACAGCAAGAACTACCAAAAGTAATAAAAAAAAATCCAGAGGGTTCTTGCACATCAGATGAAAACACCCTCTGTTGCAAGTAATATTGCTTCAAAGTTTCTTCATTTTCTACATGCTCACATTCAAATCCATAAACATAACCTCATACATGTATTTTCATAATAACCAGTAGATTACATAATACTTTAAAGGGAAAACAAAAAAAGCAATTGAGCTTTTTCTTTTTTTTTTTTCTTTTTCTTTTCTTTTTCTTTTTTTTTTTTTTAAATCAGGAGAGCACATACAAGCACTCCAAAACACAAACCCAAATCCACCATCATGTCACTATTTTGGAAAGCACTACCAAGTGACACTTGTCCTTCCCTTTTATCCTCAGCTACCAAAAAATACATGAAGACCAGGAAACAGTTTTTTTACAGAGTTTTCAGTACTGTCCATATATTAATTCTGTTAAAACCCAAAAAACTATTACTGAGGCCACACAAAACACATTATGTACACACAAGAAATAAAAAGGAAGCTCTGTAACAGTCAGGCTAATAAATTACTGCTGCAGTTAACTCTAACATTTTAAAGGCTGCTGGAAACAGTCAGGGAGCCTACTGAAGCCATGTTCTCACCAAAATGCTGCAAAAGCAGAAAAGAGCCCAGCAAAATCAAAACCAGCAAAGCAACACCAATTCACTCACAGGGATCCCAAACACTTGCTAACTCTACCTCTATATTTCCTCTCCAACAGAAAAAAAACTCCAGTCTGTTAAGATTCAGATACCTTCTCCTTCCAGCTCTTACCCCTCTCTTTCCCCTGACCATCACCACCTCTAGATGGTCCCGGTGTGCCACTGCTGTCACAAAGCTCACAGGTCCAATTGACTTGTGTTAGCCAGACAGGAACATGTCACAAGAAAAACCCTAGCTACATTGTTCTACAGTAAGAATCAAAAAGAATACCATTTTAAAAATGCTTTGCAGGTTGGGAACACACTCCCATCCTTACCTACAGCAAAGATTTAATAAAGGCACTGACACATCGTCCTGTCAACTAGAGTGTATTTTTTTTCCATCTTTCATTTCAACAAAATAATTTGCAGGTGGAATGTCAAGCTTAAACCCTCAATTTCCTGCTTTCAGACCTTCAGCTGTTATTAGACTTTGTCTACCACTACCAACTTCATTTTAAAATAGCTGACTCAATTAACTACATCTTCCTAGAACATTTACCACACATAAATATCAAGCAGTCTTCATGCAAATCTACTGATTACTGCCAATTTCTCTCCTACCTAGAAACATATTTCCCACAGGTAAATATACACATTTCAGCTGTACCAAGATCGAGTATTTTTCTGCCAATCCAGCTTCATTTTAGTATTAGTTTGCAGAAATGTATGCATTGTACAGTTTACAGAAAAATAAACTTAGTGTTAGCTTTGATTGTAGTAATCACAAAAATCACTGCTGTACCAGATATATTGCGTGTATATCATTATAAAAAATAAATAAAAAAGACGTTAAGCAATAATTTTCAACTGGGTAATTTAAAGCTAGTTTGTCTCATCTCAAAAACATCAAAGTGACATGTTTTCACAGTCACATCTTAATTATTGTATTTTGTAGACCTGTAGATAAAGCCTACAGGAATTCTAATTAGCTGTGCTTCTGCATTACTGCTTCTGCTGTATATTCCACTGTTCTCAGCATGTGCCCTTCTCTTATGCAGCTTGCTCAGTCAAGAATGTATACAATCACTGCATTTCCAGCTTCAGTCCATGTTACAAAACCCGTAGAGTTTATTTATTGGTTTAATCAACATCTATTTATTAAAGCTCTCCAGCTTCCTAAAAACAGAGAGTAAAAGAAAATATTTCTTCCTTAAAATCAGAAAATTGCTCTTTCGTAATTTTAAATAAAATAAAAAATGATAAAAATAAATAATAGCAATAAAGTGGTAATAATAAAATAATGAAATAAAAAAGGAATAAAATTTTAAAAAAAGCATTTCAAGTAATGATTTTGGATACCAGACTTAACACAAACAGGGAGAATTCTAATTAAATGTTAAAGAACTTCTTTCATCTGATTTTTGCATTGCATTATGTCCCAAGGCAAGAGGCTTTATTATACAGAAATTAGTATTTTTAATATCTCTATTTTTATACTAAATATTTACTAAATAGCTTAAGTTTACTGGGTGTCATACATGAAATTAACTTTTTTATTCTTTTTGTAGTTTTCTGCAGTAAGAATTAGTGATGGATGTTGGAGGCCTGAGTCAAAAATTCAACAGTCTTAGCTATTATTCTCCTTCCCCTAACTTGCATATATCAGCAGCTACATAATTCAATGCTAAAATGTTTTTAGTGCAAAAGCAAGGTATCAACTACTTAAACAAAATAATAACAACAAATCATTTTAATAAACCTGCTGACCTTTTGAGGTATTTGCACCTGCTACTCACAGTTTAAGACATTTCTAACTCCTGTGATAAAGGGTGCCAGAGACTGAGATCTACCCTACTCTGGCTTTAAATTCTCAGGCTTTCCATAACAGTAGAGAAAGAAATACCATTATGGGGAGATCATGTGAACAGGGGCATCACATTCAGCAGAGAGATGAAAGGCACTGTCAAGCAGAATGCTGCTTAACCTCACAGCTTACCTTAGAATCACATCCACTATGGAGATGCTGAGTGCCTACAGCACTTGCTGCCATGAGAAACAGCAGTAGGACTATTCAAATCATTAATATGCTCAATTTGCTAATTACCTGAAAGCATTGGAAAAATTATGGTTTTCAAGTACCTGAAGTGTGGTTTTCCACAAACCTCAAAAAAAAAAAAAAAGTCACTATCCGAAATTGTTCATCTCTCCTGCTAGGTTACTTGTACGTATTTCAGCCATGCTTTATAGTCTAGCTGTGTGATAGACAACTATGACTTTATGTAAACTCTCTGGGATACCTTTTTCATAAAAGTGAAGAGTGTTTTAGCTGCATGAGTTCCATTAACATTAATGGGTGTCACATGGCTAAATCCCTGTGCCCCACTCTAAAATTTTATATGTCTGCATAATTAGAAATAATTTTCTCTGAACTGACTTCCTTTCTAAGTGACTGTGTTAAGAGACAGCAGAAAAATATTGCAGTGCCAATCCACCATGACATCTGTGACACAGCTCTTAGAAAACACCCATGAAATTATTTCCCATGATTCTAACCATTTCTGTCTTGCTTTCTTAAATTCTTAGGTTCTTCCTCCAAGGTATTTTGATTGTTGAAAATGGATTTCATGTTTTTCTTCCACAAAAGGTACAAAATAATGACATTAAGCTTTCCTCTTTTAATAATTCAGTCACAGAAACCATATATTTAAATTATACAGTTGCACTTCTTTGGGAGTGCTACATCAAAAACCAAATCCTATGCAATAAGTTAACATCTTGTAAGCACACCCTTTATTAATCTTGGGTACTGGTTGCATTAATCTTTCACTGCAACTGCTGCTGTCAGTTTTTTTGCACCAGGCCGGAAAGATTCTGCTACATCTGCTTCCCTGGGTTATATTCAACAGTTTGGTTCTCTGCTATTTCTACCATAGTATGTACCTTTGGCAGATATATGCCTAACATTAAAAATAAATGCAATGTCATTGCCTACTGAACTGCTGAACCCTGACATTCACAGCAGCTCAAAAGAGCAGTGGCTCTACACTGTATTGGTGAAATGCAGAAATGTGTTATCCACCTTACTACCTGTTGATATTTGATTTCTACACTGTAAATTATGAAAATAGAAGTATGATGCAATTTTAATTAAAAGCTACCAGGCATGTAGATAAAGGTAACAGTAATCATTTATTCATGAAACCCTCCAACATGAATTGGATCCCCTATATAACTTTTTCCCATTTAAACCAAAAGACAGTAATATTCTGCCATTATAAATACAATCAGCTCAATTCAAGCAGATACAACTTGAAGTAATTCTCAAACACCAAGACTTCCACCACTTTCCATCATTTATATGAATGTCAGTCATTCAGCCATGATGTCAGTACATTTGTTTGTAAACTGCAAAATCATGGGGATATTTTCAATAGGTGTTCAATGAGTACATTTTCCTTCTGATCAGAAAAAAAAAAAAAAGGTTGAAGCTAGATTTACCGGTGAAGGACTGTAGAAATGGTAGGTTACACCTATACCAGCTCACTTACATAGTTTGCATCTTCACATTACCTGAGAGCACCTTTTGGGAAACCAATACATGAATACTTTTTTAGTGGAAAAGCAAGTTCATATAAGTAGATGTAAATCTGTTTTAAAGTTGATCCAAGATCAAGTTCAAACAGACTCCTCATGGCACGGCAGGTACTGCTCATTTGCAACTACATTCCTAGGAAACAAGAATTCAGTTCTGTGATGCGAGAAGTCTCCTTGAACTGCTTACCATCAGGGTCAACCCACTCCACAAATTCAGTTGCAAAACTCATGGTAATTTGAACAGCTTCAGGATTAAGTTGTAGACATCAAACTCGTTTGCACTCTAGAAAAATGATTATTTTTTTTTAAATGAAAAAAGGTGTTCTTTACCAAGTAGCTATTTTGTGTCCTGGAGTTACACAGTAAATTAAAGTTTCTGCAACTTTGTATAACCAGCAGTAAAAACATGACCTATATTATCATATTCTCCATTCATCTGGGTTAGATAACTTGTTTTGACAAGCAAGGAAAATAGCACTCATTTTTCATTACCATTAGATGAAATATGAGCAAACAGACTGTCTAAGCAGGTAAATCTGCAATGAAATTTAAAAAAATAAATAAATTAAAAAATCCAATCTCAGCACAGCAAAAGTAGAAAATGTGCCAATCTTAAATCTATTTTACTATGCACTGTTTCTGCCTGTAAAATTCAATAGTAGTTTATTTTAAAAGTGTTGTTTCAACACAATATGGTATGATTATCAATACAATGATCACATAAATACGTATTTCAAAGAGAGAATGAGATAGGAAATGGAAGGATTCTCTTTTCTCTTTCCTGAACAAACCAGAGCATTGTAGAGAGTATTCAGCTGCCTGAGCTTGGTCTAATCAAAAATACTGAATTAACAAGGCATTATCTTACAATCTCCTTTATTGGAGATCTCTTTTATCTCCATTACATTCAGTATTTTTCATTCTGTCACTCAGGACAATCTTGAATATCCTAAGTTAAGAAATCTGAAACAGTTAAAAAGAGATAAACCAGGAACAATTAACAGCTGTGTTACCTTTACAGAATGAATAACTTCAAGCCAATAATATTACTAGCAAGTTAGTAAGTATATACAAACAATTCATAAGCAAAGGAATTAGAAGTTCAAAGATCCTTCTTCAGTAGAGAGGGAGCATAGACCTTGGTGAAAGTGTTGACAGACTGCACCAACAGCAGCTGCACTGCTAACTTTTTACAGGAAGCATACAGGAAAAAATGGCAGCAACAAATACCAGCTTACATTACTCTCTACCAAAAAAAAAACCTACCCAGATATAAGTGAACTATACCTTTAGCAGAGATGCTTGCATATAACATACTTCATCCTAACACCTAGAAATCTCTGCTCTTCCAGTCATGATTTCTAAGGCTTCTAAGGCTGATTTATCTTAACGACTATTCATTGAGGAACTGAGTATCAAGTCAGTCTCAACTTAGACAACACAAGGCAGTTAAAAAAACTACATGAAAGGAAAAAAATCAGGAGTCCTTGTGTGACATAAAATGATTCTCCACCTGTCCCCCTAATTTCTAAGATAGAAAATAGCTAAGGGAATACAGCTGACTTTCCTTTTATCCTCAACAGCAAAACACAGAAAGAAAAAAGAAAAGAAAAAAAGAAAAGAAAAAAAAAAAGCCATTTATTAGAGGCCACGGCAGCAGTATGCAGCACTAATAAGCAGTGACAGCTCCAAGCCAGCCTCAGGACCGAAGTGATCTATACAACAGCCTCAAATGTAGCAAGTTATATGATCACAAGTTTTACCACAAACCATAGGAATATTATTCTGCCACCCTTTAATTTGCATATTACAAATTTTTAACCAAATGGAAACAGAAGGGAGATAATCAACAGGAAAAGTACCTGGGAGACAAAGCAGTCTTTTTTGGTGGTGGTGGTTGTTTTTTGGTTTTGTTTTTCCCCCCAAGTTATTTGGGTGTTTTACACTTCTATATAAAGTATCTTACAAGATGTGAATAGAACTCACTCAAAGAACTAATAACAGAGAGTTGTCTCACCTTCAGTCACAAGTTTGAACCCAAACTGTGTCAGGTCTTCATCTTAGCTTTATAATAGTGAGTGATTTTACCCAGACAAATCTTTTTTCTCATAACAGCACTGGTTACAAATAACATGAATTACTCTTACTTGTTATCCCAGAAAAGATAAAAAGCTGAAAATATTGGACATCAAATAACCCTACAGGGAGAGGTTCTGCTCCTCCAGAGGAATGAGACAGCAGGCAGCCTTTGACACTACCTCTGTTGTTTGTCAGTGTTGGCAGCAAAGAATCTGGGTGTTCAGTGTTGTTATTACAGCAGCCTCTCAAAACTAAATTCAATTATTAATTGAGCAAGATGAAGATTAAAGTGTCTGAACAAGTTTAAATTAGTGAATTAAAGTTTCATGGATTGTTTTGTGGATTAACAGCTATTATTCGTATAATGCAATTGTGTATGTATTCAGCAGATAAAAATGATCAAGACTGTTGTGGTTTAACCCGGCCGGCAACCAAGCACCACACAGCCGTTCACTCACCTTCCCCCCTTCCTCTCTGGGATGGGGGAGAGAATCAGAAAAACTGAAGCCTGTGGGTTGAGGTAGAGACAGTTTAATAGGACAGACAAGAAAGGGTAATAATAATAATAGTACTACTACTAATGACGTGTACAAAACAAGCGATGCACAATGCAATTGCTCACCACCTGCTGACCGATGCCCAGCCTATCCCCGAGCAGCCGGTCCCCCACCCTGGCCAGCCACTCCATATTAATTGTTCAGCATGATGCCATATGGTATGGAATACCCCTTCGGGCAGTTTGGGTCAGCTGTCCTGGTTCTGTCCCCTCCCAGCTCCTGCTGCATGTCCAGCCTGCCCACTAGCAGGACGGAGCGAGAAATTAAAGTAAATTAAAACCTATTTTCAGTTTCTATAAATATCTCCAGGTGCTACCTTCAACTCAGAATTTACTGCTCTTGCCTCAATTCGTTAAATTAAAAAAAAATGCCATATGAAATATTATTAGTTCATATTTACAATTCATAAGTAATATGCTATACTCCTACTTTACTTTTATTCTTCTGTTCATTTTTGTCTGTTTTTCTATACAGCACCGGACAGGAAAAAAATTCTTTATTTTATTTATGCACAATAGTTCTGTTGCTTTCCACTATGGTTCACAAAAACACTGTGTAGTACTTTCAATTACACAGTCTATAAAACCTCCTGCTTGCTTCGGATATATAAGGCTGGACTTGGGAACTCCAAAAACTAACAGTAAATGACAACTGGTAGCAGTTTACAGTTCCTGTGAGAGGATACTGGCACACAAGGAAATGAGCCAAGTTCCTTAGGTTTAGCTATCATTATCTGCAGTCTACATCAGCAGCATAATAGAGACTAGAAAATAAGATCTGTTCCGTGGTCACTCCCTCACTGCCCTCACCAATGCCATCTGAAAAGAATCTACTGAATCATCAAGGATGAAAAATATGAATGGCTAAAAACAAGGTACACATTTTCATACCTACTGTTTCACGCTGTCACAGTATTTTTGTTTCTCTTAAACTACACACAAGATGACATCCCATTGCATTCACAAAATTGGTCCCAGGGCAGCCATGATGGAACTGCCTTGTGAAGTTAACCCTGAGGAACTTTCTGAGATTTTAGTAGTAAAAACTAAGTAGTCTAAATATTCAACAGTATTACCAACCTTTCTTTAAAACAAAGGAAGTAAAAGCAGAGTGGAATAAGAAACTCAGAAGCTCTCTTGGAAAGACCTACAGCACCCTGAGTATGATACTTCACAGGTCTCCCACATAATACAAGTTCCCTCACTGTGAACATACACGCAAGACATCTAATACCTGCACTGCACACTGAAGTTTCTCTCTTCAGGAGAAGGGGGGGACAGGTAACAGAATTTATCAAAGTATCAATTACTGTAAAGTCCTGGAAGTGACATCTATCAGAATATCCCAGAAATAACATCAGGCCTTCCGGGTACTTGGAACAATTTGATACTTGTTGAAATGATGACTGACGGTTCCCAGGCTGTGTGTAGTTATCTGATATTCTTTTATGGAAATTGGGGTTTTCTCGAAGTTGCCTTCTACAGCACATCAATGGAGCTCAACTTCTAATTTCAGTTATTTTTCTAACCTTTATCTCCAGTGACACTGTTGCTCATATTACAAGATGTGCATGTCTCACCTCTTACATATCTATGTGGAGTGGAATAAATCACAGATATTGATTACTGTAATAATGTTTTCATTTTCCTCGATACATTTTAGTTTACAATAATACACTGTAATGGATTCCAATATGACTGACTGTCATCCAAAAATAGGTAACAGTAAGTGAATTCACATAATTCACGTAAAAGCCTCTGGTCATCAGAATACTATGACTGCAACAGATTTCTGTGATTTATTTTCAAGGACATTTTTGTTGAAACAGAAGATGCCTGAATTGGATTTTTAAATTAGTCTCAGCCTATAAACAGCAGCTTCTCAGGTATATACAATTAGGAAAAAACTTCCTGGCAACAAAACATAAGTGGCTGTGAATCTTTGCGAGAACATGATTCTAAGTTTTGTGGTGGAGTTGCACACCAGGAAAAACAAAAAAAAAAACCTCCTATCAAAAGTAAACTGAGTTAAACTAAAAGAAAGCTCAGCTTGGAGCAGACCTCAAGAGGCCTCTAGTCCAACTTCCTGCCCAAAATTGACCCTCAGTTCACACTTGTTTGCTCAGAGCATTGTCCTGTTACTTACTCAAATCACCCAATGGTAGCAAGTCCACAGTCTCTGTAGGCAACTTGTTCCAGTGCTTAACCAGCCTCAGAATGCTGAATTTTTGATGCGGAAGACTAAATATCAGCCAGCATATACAATTTTGATTGCTGATGTGAAACAATCACCAAGTCTTATCCTATGAAATATGACGTCATGACATGAAGGAGCTCTGAGGCAGTTTATTCAGGACTGTCTTGCTAGTATTTTTTTTCCATAATTTGATGCCAAAATACTGATTATAGCTGAATATAGTTGGGTTGGGTAAAATGATTTACTGGAGGAAAAAAGTCACACTTCTCGTTTTTAAGAATTTTTTAGTACTCTTACGCTTACTGCAATGGGAAAACATACTTTCAAAAACAAGAGTTGTAACAATGATATTGTTCTCATTAAAGTAAATGAAAAGAAATAATGATGCTCTGTATCTCAAATGCATCTTTCTGAGCAAAGCAGACTTTGCTAATTCACAGTTTGAAAAATTACAGTTTCACTTCCACAAACAAAATTACTTGATGGAAACTGAATTGAATTAATTTTAAACTTCTTTGAAAATCAGCAAACAACCTTCAATGTAGCAGACTGAAATAAGAACAACACAGTGCATACATTGCAAACAACATGCCAATTAATGTGGTGTATAGTCTCTAATGAAATATATTTCCAATTTTCAAAGTTGAAAGACCTTCAATAACAGTAATTAAAGATGCTGTAGTGCTTTAAACCCTAAACATGCTGGGGATGGAAAAAAAATTAAACAATTTCCACTGGATTAGCATACAGCTGATGTTGCAAAAATGTACTGGGACAGTACCAGAAGAGATCACATAGACACATTTACAGACAACTCTGGAAAAATCTGACTGCCAAACTACATCTGGGACTTGTTTCCACAGTTCATTGGTTGGAACTGGACAAAATCATATCAGGGAGTGTCCTACCAGTCTGCCACCACAAAGATTTGGTCTCAGTACTTAGGCACATATGAGTTCACTATATATTCAGCCCTTATTTGTAATGTACCTGTTTTGTCCTCAGTTGTCTTTGTATAAGTGAAAATATGCTTTCTGAATCCTTACCCATGTTTAATTGGATAAATGAAGTGATAGATATTAAATAACATCCTCAGTGGCACAACTAAATTTGATTTAAATCAGTAAAAGAAGACAGTAGGGCAGATCACCAATCACCATTAGCTCAAGTCTTCTCTTTTAATAGAATAAGCAGCCTCTAAATTGAGAAAAATTACAGTGGAAATAAAATGTGGTAATTGAGTTCATGATGTAATCTTCTTCAATGCACCAAGTTCAATGGATTCAAAGACAGAATACACTGAGGCATGTTTAACTTTACTTCTATACTCATTTTCTTTCAAAACACAGTTAAAAAGCCACACAGAAAAGAACAATTGTTTTATCATGTTTTATCTGCTGAACTGCTGAAGGATTAATTAGAAGTAAGAAAAAAATATTAATAAGTTTACCTGTAATTTGCATTACTGTTGTATTAATGCCCAAAACCTGGCCCTAGTTTAGTATTTATTTCATCACCAAGCAGACCACAAATGCTCATTCACCCTCCCCTTTTATTTTTATCTGTACAGAGCTATAAAAGTATCTAGTACTCGAACCTGAACTTTGATGCTACATAGATCAAATATCTTTAAAATAAGTTAACATTATAGAACTTCTCCAATTTTGTTTCATATAAGAAGCTTTGCTCATGTTCAGCTTTGAATGCATCTCTACTTCCTCCTCCATTCTCCTCAACCTCACAATCACAATCCATTTTTTCCTCTTATTCCCCATTCCTACTGATTACCCCTACCCTCTGAATCAGAAATTAATCTGTATCACCTTCATCATCCCACCAATTTATATTTCCCAGTCCCACAGGTTTGGGACTGCTACTATGCTCAATATAAAGTAAGTTTTTGAACTTCCTCTATATTGGTGGTTATCCAAATTATGTTCCAGTTTATATCACATACTTTTATATAAGCAGAGTCATCACCTGCCACTACTGTCATGAGGAATTGGAAATACAGTAAAGCTGTAGGGTAATTCCTAATATATAATCCATTGGGTTTCCACTTATATGGAGTATTCTGAACTAACATATCACACTGTCTTCTGTTCTTCTATCCACACCATGCAGTTACCGTCTAGTAACATCTCTGCTGTATATGTGTAAGGAAAAGAACTTCTTACCTACACTCAGTCGTTTTAAGAGTTTACCGATATGATCAGGTTGTCCTCATCTGGAGGAGTCCTCAGGCTGGAGTCTTCATCTGCTTTGCCAGAGGTATCTGGTAGTAAAGTAAAATATACAACTTGCACATGCAGAAATCATAATAGAACTTGAAAGAGAGGCAACAACTCTTTATAAAAGAATTGAATTCATTTTAAAACCTGCAACTTAACAGGAGAAAACTCAAAAGAGAAATGAAATTAAAAATTAACAGGAGAAAATTGTTAGCATTTATCATTAACAAGATTGTTATCCAAGATGAATGTGAATAACAATTTCCACAAGCAGATCTGGAAGCCAAGGAATGAAAAGGTATGTGAAAGAAAGCTGAATACAATGAGGCAGAATAAAAGGCCCTATCTATCAAAGTACAAACACTCTGAAAGTCACCTTTCTTTGAGTTAGATTTTTTTACAATAGACCAGACTCTGCCGCTATGGCAGTTAGCATGGGTCAGGCCTAGTCAGCACAGCTGCTAGCTTTAGACCAAATTTCAACAAAACTTTTGTCATATTTCATCTACGAAAACAAATCTCTTCTTCCAAAGAGCCAAAGGGAAACTGAATAGTTTTTCCATGCTCAAAGAAATAAGCCACAGTTATGTAAACCATCTACTGATCAAGAAATGCAAACACATCCAGAAGTGTCCTTAGCAGACTAGACAGCACCACCAAATGGAAGGGGGAGGTCACATAATTTGTGAAATTGCATATATCCATAGTTGAAGCATTCAGGTATACGAATGCATTTTAATTTCCACACTGCCATTTGGTCTCAAACTGCAATAGACACAGCCCTACTGTAAGATACCTCAGAAATATTTTATCAACCCTATAATGGAAAAAAACATGCATTTACAAGGATTATTCACATCTACCTAGATATGAAAATTAATATTCTATATATTTTAATAGTAAAATTAAAACAAAGTATTATAGTAAATATTTCAAATATTTTCTAGCACTAACAGATTTCTGAGTAGATATTTTTGAAGGAAATAAATCCATGTAGTTTTTTTTTTTTTTTCTTCATAAGAATGTCCTGCTTACTTCTACAGCTGTATCCACATTTTATGATTACTAGAGTGGTAGGGTTTTTTTCAGAGCTCTGCAGCATTTCATTATTGACTACTACTCTTTCTATCTTTTCAAGGTTTTATTGTTCCATCTGGCATTTTAATTACAGACCTAATAGCAATTTTACATACTTGCTGAAAAGGAAAAAAATTACTTGAAATAGTAAGCTGCCTTCCCCTTGAATTTACTTAATGACTTCATTAAAACAATTCATTTTGCAAAAGAAGTCCAGTATAAAGCATTTTTCCTTTGTATTATACAAATATATCTAACTATATGTTGTACAACATTAAAGCAAATAAATTAAATGAAGGATAACATTTAAGAACTCATCATTTTCAGTTCCAGAGGGAATCAGTGACAAAAGAAAATGAAGTTGAGTTTCAATAAATCATAAGAAACTTAGCCAAGAATAATAATGTAACCAACTACATGAAGCTAAGTGTTTCTGGGGACAAACACATTATGTACCTACCTTCCATCAATCTGATATCAGATCTGTAAGGAATATACTGACTGGATGTTGTATACATACCAAGCACAACAGAGTATGAAATGGTAAGGGAAACCACCAAGAAACCATTTGTACACTCATTTGTACACTTCATTTCCCTAGATACAGCCTACTACTCATGGATTTACAGACAAAACATAGTTTACTTTCAAAGTCTCATGTCTGAAAAACTTGTAATCATGCATGTTACATGCATACATGTCACTGAAATTTAATCTGAACAGGTCAGAACTCCAGAAGAAAAGAAAAGAAAAATATCTCCACTGTCTAAGATGTTTTCCTTGTAATGAATTAGCACAAAGCTTCTCAAAATCCTAGCTTTTGGTTACCAAACCCATCAGATAGCCACACAAGACTAAATTCACCTCCATCACCAGTATACATACACACATACACAATTCTTCAAAATAGGCAACACTCAACATGCCTTGCTGTGGGTAAAGAAAAATACATCAACATTCTCTAAAATCCAACCATTTGTTTATAACTTTCTGCTTGAGACACTGACATACCTCATGTTGTGTTGCTTCAGTTGTATCATGTACTGCCACATCCTGTACAACTTGACAAGTGTAATTTGACAAAGCGTAAGATATAATATGTCACACAGGAAATTTAAAATCATGGAAGAAAAAAAAAACATTTCCTCTCCCCTCCTCCCCTTTTCCCCCTCGAAAAACCTTCAGTCAGGTATTCTAAAATATGACCAAATACAGCTCCACAGTGTGTAATTATTATTTTTTCACCCAATAAGGATATGAAAATTTTAACTTTGTAAACAGCAAGTAAATCTCTCTCAAAATTTTACTTTGGCAAACTCTATTCATCAATTTAAAAGTTACATATTTTCTCTACAAAATGTGCACTCCTCTTTAGAATGTGAAATGATTTCCTACTTGACTTTTAAATTTTATTCCTCCATGAGCAAAGCCAAATTTAGAAACATGTACGATTAACACACTGCCCAGTGTTGCTAAAAGACTTGCATGCTACAACTAATGCCACAAGCCATATTTTTTTTTTTCCTCGTAAAATGCTACAACCACTCCTATATGTTAAATTAAGTATTGCAGTTTTTATATAACCAGTAGAAAAGAACAGATGATGATAGGAAATCAAAAAGCATTAGGTTTAGTGAATTTTCTACACTGACTAAGCAGACTCATCAGTTCAAAGACAGAAGGAGAAAGGAGACAAGGAGTTCAATTCTCCTTAAATGTAAGTTACTGACAAAACTGCGATGCTCATGGCAGCAAAGCTGAACACAACACGACCCTCTGAAGTAATAAATCCTCTGTACAGTGAATCTAATGGGCAGTATGTGCTTTCTTTCAGGCAAACTGTCAAAATTAAAATGAAAGATATGCAAAAAGGGATATATTCATCTTACAGAACTATTTAGAAAATAAAACTGAGTGATCTGGTATGCTTCCTATCTGCAGACTGTCAGTTTTTAAAACTGGAAAAAACATGCGACCTAACTTTCTTATTATTATCACAAATTCTATTAAAGATGAAGTGGAATAAGATAAACTCTGAGAAATATTTTTTATTCTCTAACAATAATTATTTTAAAGTTTAAGTAAACTGCAGGAGTAGCTTGCTATTCTGTGCTATGTCAGTCATTTCATGTTACATTACTAAAATATATTCTGTGAAACGAAAAGGTCTCCCAATTAGCGTCTTGTCCAGAATAGAATAGAATGTCCAGTCCTTCTATTCAATCATACTGACAGAAACCTTAATTATTCATAAGAAAGATCAATTAAACTATGAAAATCCCAAATCAAACATCAGACAGAGTCTGGGAATACTTCCTAAAGCCACCTGTCCTTAAGATAGATATAGGAAAACACAGTAGCACATGCCTTCACACACAGCAAGTTGTCACTGCATGCAGCAGAAACCTGCATACCTTCACATGGACTGCACTGTCAGCACAGCCTAAACACAGTTTCATTACAGCATCCTGAAAAATGCGCTGCAGGCAGTTATACCTGTGGCATGAATGTTTAATAAAACAAAGTCAAGTTTGGTCCATACAGACCACTGGGGTGCTTCACAGCAGTTCACTCCATTGTGGTTAGCATTTTGTGCTTTGTAACAATGAATCTTCACTCAGACTTCGCATATTATGGTGCTAGATGAGCATTACATCTAAAATCCCTAAGTAAACTCTCTTCCCTGAGATAAGAGTGCTAGTCTGACACAAGGAAGGAACCACCTAACCCAACAGTCTAACATCAGCCACACTTTTCCTGTCCCCTTAGGTATAATATACAGTCATTTTAATTTGTTAAGAATTTCTGTGGGTGGGTAGGTAGGTCAAAACCAACATTATATGTTCCTGATAACATAGCCTAACATAAAAAGAGGAGCTAATTTCAGATATCTAAGTTAGCTATAAATCCAAAAAGACATCTCTCTTCAATCACCTCCTCAAGTATGTAAGGTGTCTAGACAAACACCTAGGACACTAAGGTTTCCAAGAAGTACATGAAGAAGTAAAATTATGGGGGAAAAATATTGAATTATATTACAGTCATCAAACAATCCTTAAACATAAACAAGTGAATTCATATGTAGCACTGTTTTGCTCAGTCAACACCTAGCAAAATAAATTCATAAATATAACACTGAAAAATATCATTTTCTGATATGCCACAGCTGTAAACCGATTTACTGACCAGCAGCCTAACAACAGCCTTTTAAATTAGAATGTCAAGTGTTTAATTTAGATATAACCAGATGCTTAATATACAGGATTTGTAATGTACAGTTAATTAATGACTCACAAGTGAAGTTTCTTTGTTTAGGTTACTTGGGCTCTCAACTAAGCAAGAGATTTGAATTACTTGACTGATTCTCATATTTAGTTCCCTGAATATGAACAACTACCTAAAAACATTACCTGAAACTCTGAGAATAAAAGCAGGGGTGTAGGAAGAAAGTAATAATCCTTTGACAGTAACCTTCTGTAGTCTCCTAGCAGTTGAAAAACATTTTTAGTCATATGTATTATTAGTAAATAAAACGAAACGAAACCAAAAGTACTTGTGATCATAACCTCGAAATGGAGACTAGAACAGTAGGCCACCTTGAGCGCACCACCTTCTTTAAAAGCAATTCACTGAGAATACTTACCAGGAGTAGTAGCACTTACTATAGTGACACATTAAGTCATTACCTTCTTTTTGTCTTTCTAAAGGTGCTTTTTTTTTTTTTTTTTTACATCTTTCATCTACAAAGGAATATTTCTTTTTCTCCAGCTGCTTGATAAAACAAAACAAACAAAAAAAAATGCAGCACTAGAAGATGTGCTGTGTGATGCCCAGCAAAACTACTGTCCCACCAAGCACATTTCCACAGAGATTACAGGCCAAAAAAAAGCATTTTTAGCAAGTAGATCTGTCATTAAATTGTTTTGTGAGTAGAACTGTTGGCATTGGAACAAAAACAACACTGATGTAGCAAAACCAAATGTGGTAAAAGCACCAAAATGTCAGTTATAGTAAACAGTATTATGGCAATCTTATAAGTGCATCCTGTATTTCTATAAACAGTTAATTAAAACTATTTTGTTTTCTAAATTAAGCTATCACATAACTTACAGCCTACAATACAATTGCTGTGGAATCTGGCAGCCTCAACCCTGAACTTTAATTTTAATTTTAATTTAATTTAATTTTTCATGAAGGTACTTAGTTCTCTACATGATTTTGCTTCAGGGTAAAAAGTTTTCTAAAGAATAATTGAATAATCGAGATACAAATTCTAGATTTAAAGTCTCTACGTTAAAAGTTTGGGAATAGAAAATGGCAGATGTTATTTCTGGAAAGCTGAGGCAATACATACTAATTTAAGAAGGCACGTAACAATAGGCATACATTTTCAAGAAAAAAAACCCTCGAGTCTTTAGAAACAACAAAAATCTGATTTCTGAGCAGTCAAGAGCAAACCTGAGAGGAACATTAAGTACAAGTGGTACACGGACTGCTCTCTACATAAACTATTCAGTAATATTACACATTTGTGTCTATCAAGACTTATTTTTACTGATTACCCATACAGTTTTCTCTTTTGTTGAGTGGGTTTTATTAGCCTTATTTCAAATAGGCCAGTTGATAAATTTAGTTATAATTTATCCACCAGATGGCACCACAAGATTTCATAATCAGTTAGACTCTCAGAAAGCAGGAGAGATAAAGCACTATTATAAAATAAGACATGCAAACATGTAAAGCTTCAAATGGTGCTGTGCTGTTTTATCTATTTAGGAATATCTCTTTGCACCTATCTCCATCCATTAAGTACCTTTCTGTAATATAATTACTTTCAGGGACATAACAGAAATCTTCCAAAAACTAAATGACCCAATAAAATAAATCCTGCATATTCAGAAGTCAACGACACATCAAGACTGACTTCACCCCTCTCCTGTCTTAAATGTTACTCAGTGCCATCCTCATGTCTTTCAAAGTGAAACTATTATGCTCTTATTATAAGAAAAACAGTCCATCGATTTATAACAGCTCATTACCAGCATTTAATAATCTTACCTTCGAGCATTTTTAGCTAAAAATAAAAAAGTGAACAGCCTTATTAAGGGAAAAGCTTAGAAACAGAATAGAACACGTGAAGCCTACATATGCATTCAGACTGCTTTTATTTTACCTTACACACCAAACAAGTCGGATGAACTTTTAGGATTGTGAAGAAAAACTATTTATTTTCTCTCTCAAGTTCCAAGGACCCCAGTAGCTTTCTCCAGCCCGTTTGCTTAGTTTATCTGCACTTTTCCTGAACAAGCATGTTCTCAGTGAACCTATGCCAAATGCCCATGCTGTTTATTGACTCTTGCTTGGCCTATTTTCCAAGTCTTGCTTCAACTTGAACTGTTCCTTCCCACACCAACCAAGAACATTTTGATTCAGTTGATTACAGTTTCATTATTTGATACTTCAGCTTTTGGTAGCTCTCAGAGGTGTCCAGGGGACTGAACTGAAATGTAATTCCTCACAAATTCATTACATTACATCTTGTATGCAGAAAGTACTTGAAGTTACAAAGAATGTTACAAAGAAATATTCATTATTGAACACCATCATAGCTGGTTTCATCAAGGTAAGAACACTAGGATATATACATATATATATAAGGCACTAAACCGCTTTTTGATTGACATTATTTAAGAAAAATAAGTTTTTGTGTCACATTGGTGGCATTTACTCCCAAATTCCCCTTCTCCTGAATTTACCATCTTAAGTCAGTTGTAACACTCACACAAGCGAATATATCTAGAACACAGTCATTTAATTTCACATCTGTAAGCCCTCCTGCAAAGGACAGCATCTCTTAGAGATTACCCATGACTATAATGCCAGCAGTTAGTGAAGCATTCTATCATCACCCTTCCCTGTGAGTTTTAAGGTTGATATTCAGCTCTCTGAATCCAACTATATCAGTCTCACCAACTCTTGTCCAACTCTTTGGCAGTGGTTGAGAGACTTCCGTCTGCTGCAGAATGGTCACAACTGGTGCAATAAATGCCGAGGGATATTTGTGTATCTTGTGTACCTGCAAGATCTCTCTTCTGTTACCTTTACCATAGGCCCTTCACCCTTTGTATACCTCCTCCAAAGATACTTGGAGTTCATTGATATAATTGTTATTCTTTAACAGGCAACAGAAACAGTCTTTCAACTGATCATCCTCAGTGAAACAGCACAGAGAAGCAGTTTACTTGTACTTGAGTCTGGTTGATGAACTGCAACAACCTGGTACTGCATGAAAATAACCCATAGCAATGACTGCAGATAAATTTTGTTGGCTTGATTTTTCTTTTCTTTTCTTCCCCATCCCATCCCCCCCCACCCCCGTTTTTTTTTTTTTTCTTTTTTTTCTTTTTTCTGGGCTGAAGTGAGGAACTATTTCATTCTGTTTGACATTTTTTGAACTAATGTGTTCTTACAAATGAGTGGCCCATGGCAGCTGCCTGCCGACATGAGTCTTCAGTGATTTACAGCACACATACCATATAAAGACAAGCACACACACACAGAAGTGCAAAAAACTGAAGTGGCAAAGCCTGTTACAAAGGGAAAAAAAAGTGTGAAAAACTGAAATGACATAGTCTATGTTAACAGCTTGTCTCATGATCACAAACTAGAATAGCTGTTAGCAGCTGGCGATTTAAAGAAAGAGGTAATATGAAAAGACTTACATATGATATCCTCATTTTTTCTTTTGTTCACTGGTAGTGTTATGAGCAGTTGAGGATTGTTGACATAGTATTTACAGATAGCCAGATATAAAGTTTGGACAGATTCAACTCATCATCAAGAGATGATTTCCAGCAAATATTCACAATGCCTGAAAAACAAAGCAAAACAAACAAGTCCATACAGAAGTACCAACTTCATCATTCTGAAAGTAAAAAAGACAGAAATGAAAACCAAAAAACATTTGCAGTAAAGCTGCTTAAAAGAGAAAGGACAACGATAAACTGAGCATGAGAAGCAAAGTTTTTTGTTTGTTGTTTTTGAGCGAAATGAGAAAACATCGAGACCATTTATCAGCATTATACCGTAACTTAACAAGGAAACATATCCAGAATCAAAAGAGTAAATAACATCAGCATATCTGTTATGTTTTCCATTTTCTTATGTGCATGTTTTCGTCCTTAAAATATTTACATTCAGACTGAACCAAATGAAAATATTTTTTATGTGAGGACAGATCATTCTATGCGTATTTTGTACAAGGAAATCTAATGCATCAACCACCTCTATATTTCTTTATCTCTTTCTTAAATTAAAGTGGGCATTTAGCCTGCTCATGTAATGTGAAAAAAATAAGCACAAAACTCACAATTATAGAGTTCAGTACATGGCACAAAGAAGTACGCAGCAAAAGCATTATTCGCTAATGAATAAACATGTGCAGCTGACAACAGATATGTAAAAATCTGAGTTAACAATTGATAGCTAATTATTTGTCACAAATCACTGAAAATCACATAATTTTCACTCCCCTTAGTCAGAATTTCAAAATCAATGCACTTTAAAAGCCTTGTATTATATCTGTTTTGTTGTTGCTTTTAAATAAGTGTCAAAATGAAGTTGTTTTTGTTTTTTAAAGTATTACATTTAGAAAATATCTGACAGCCCAAGAAATTCATTGATGTTGTTAACTTCAATCATTAAATAAATCATCTGCTATTGGAAAAATGAAACAATTATGCAGAAATCACTATATTCATGAATGTGTTGTGACTTTAAAATGCACTATAATATCAAGAACAGTAGGTTACAATAATAAGTCTTCCCAGAAGTATTAGTATAGTTATACACAGTGCTGCACTATTTCAAAAATGAACACAGCAATTGCATAGAATCCACTATAATAATGAACATAGCACACACAAAATCAAATGAAATTAAAACTTCACTCTAGAGGGGTTTAGTATTCAGTGACTAGAAACTTTCAACAGAGCTCTGCTGTTGAGAACAATTTATGTCCTTTTTCTATTAGACACTTTTTAAGACTGAAAGGTTAAAATGGTCTTACTCCAACTATCCCAATTTCTCTTCTGTTATTATGAAGATTTTAACAGAACTAGTTTAAAAGCAGTAGAACAACAAAGATTTCATAGAATCACAGAATTGTAGGAGTTGGGAGGGACCTCGAGAGATCATCAGGTCCAGCCTTGTAGAGTCCACATTTTTTACTCTTTTTCAGAAAACATCATTGCTTCTGGGATGTTTTTGAATTTCAATGTTAGCTGCACTGAGTTTCTACCCCAAGAGGAAGGAACGAAAGTGACAGAATGCACACAAGATGCACTGAAATACATCTGCTCCAACACTGAAGCAATTGGCACTCAGCCATGTTTTAAACAGAGGAGAAAAGCAACATTTCTTCTTGTGGTATTTTACTCAGTTTACTTAATTTAGTAGTTGCTACAGCATCATCACCCAGAGATGCAATGAACATGAGGTAAAGGTTTAAGCAGTTTGCTTCACCTTTACTACACTTTCTTTACTATTGAAGAAATGTAGAAAATCTTCTCATAGGTTTGATTCAGAAAGCAAGCAAAGCTGTTTCTCTTAACTCTTTGCTGACTCCAGAACACAGCACTAACATAAGAAGGTAAACACACCCCAATAAAACTGTAAAGAACAATTTTATCTTTCCTATCAGACTAACATCTTTAAAAGAAAGCACTGTGGGCCTATGGCTCCATTTAAAAGAGACAGAGTTCTGTCAAGAATTTGGAATATACTATGTATTAGTTCTGTTTTTCCACAAGTAAATGTAGTTGAATTTTTGTTCATACCAGAACAAACACAACTCCCTTCAAAATAGTAAAGTTTACCTCTAGGATCTAAAAACATACGTAATACTTGAATTACCTTTCTACAGTTCTTTCAACATGTTTAGATCTACGAGAAAAAAAAAAGGCAAATACAGAAGGCTTGTGGAACAGATGCATTGTATTCTATCAGCTGCATGAAATAGCACAGCCAAGTCTGACCCTTGTGATTTCTCTGTTTCTCTTGAAGCCCAGTATCAGAAGATTGGATGAAAAACATATATACAAGAATAGCTTCAGCTCTTATGTTCACAAATTTAAAAAGTCTGGAAGCATTACATGAAGATAAATTAAGGATTTAAAAAACTAGAAAGTGAATAATGTGATCCCAAAATGTAATATCCTTTCAAAATTTCTATGTAGTGTACAATCTTGTGATCTTCATTTCTGACTTCATTTTCAAGGACTGGTCTTGAAGATTTAATTAAAGCTATGATGTTCACCCTGACTTTGGGGGACAGAGAGACCGATATTGCATAGGGGATGTCTCACCTGAGAAACACATGCACAGCCTCCAGATAAAGTCAGAATTGCATTTTACCTTTGCAGACTTCACAAGAAACATAGGACATAATTCTAAACTTGACATACATAGAGGAATTCTACCATCAATATGAAATGACACTGCTTTTAAGCTGCATAGTTATAATGCATGAAAGCATCTATTGAAGTAGCTGTACTGTATCAGTGTAGTCTATTTTAGCAGATAAACTCAGGTAAGTTTCACTTAAAAATGTACAAACTCACACAAAAGTCATTCAAAAAAAAAAAAAATCAAGATTACAGACTAAAGATGACCTACCAGCTTATCCAGACCAGAGGGTAGCACTGTATAAAACATTTCTCATATAATCTCATCTTATTAAAGAAGCCCTCATTAAAGCCACTAGTGAAAGATGTGTTTGTAATTCAGTCTTACGTGATCCTTGAACACACATTTTGAAAAATGCAAACCTCACTAGCAGAAACTTTTCAAAGTAGTTCAAATTGAAACAGCCTTCATGTCAAAAGGAGAAAGAAAGCAATGTGTAGAGCTGATCAGTATGAAAATATAAAGGAGAAGACTATAGGAAAAAGATTTTATTGACATTCTAGAGATTTGAAATTATGGTTGAAAGAGGTTAAAAATACACACAAAACTGATAACAGAATAGATGTCCCTGCTGTTCTGAAATCTTATGGTGTACAGACTGATAAGCAGCTAGGTATTAGAGCTACTGAATTTCAACCTATTGGTCAACCACTTGGATTGCCATAGCAACCAACACATAACAACCAACAGCATCTGCCTGCTGCATATGCAAAGGCCATATTATCTTTTTTAATTTAACTCGTTTCCAAGACAGCATTGCCTTCCACCTTCATCATTCGCCACACTACTAATGCAATCCCTTACACAAGCAAACACTTCTACTCATGCTGATCCCATACTCTCCACTAGCTTTTCCAATTCTCTCCTCTCATGACATTTTTTTTTGATCTCCCCAAAGAAACATGAAGATATACAGCCCTAATTTAGTAATTTTATTAACTGATTTATTACTCTATAAATGAAATGGCATATTTTTTCAATATCACTAATGAAGACAGTTTCCAAAGTGGTATTTTAGAAATTTAAATAAATTTTATTTGTTTTAAGTCTATTAGAAATTTATTTAGGAAGAATTAAAATAGCTAACCTGTGCTAGTATTTCCTTCGAAGACTATCAGAACTTAAATTAACATCAAGACAGAACAATAATCTCTGACACACACATCTGGCCTTGTTCTTTTGTCTCTGCTAACTGAGATTCCAGATCCATTTTCAAGCATGTACTCCTTCATTAAGGATTTCAGAAGCGTATACCAAATTTCTCTTGTTTCCTAATGCAATTCTATTTTTGCTTTATTTCATGCTCTTGTACATTTTTGGTACACTTCTGGTTGTGTTTTTTTGGGTTGTTTGTTTCTCATGTCCTCATCCCTCCCCCCCCCCCCCAATACAAACACCTCTGTCAAAGAGAACATAAAGAGAACATATTTACAACATTTTACTACACAGCATCTCTTTTACAAAACTTTTATTACAACATTCTTTTGAACCATTTTTTTTTATTTTCAAATATTTCAACTGATTGAAATGATTAGTTTTGAAAAATGTAAATGCCATGTATTTTCCTAACTGCTTCTACCTGTGTTCATAGGAGAAACATACAAACCTTTGGTGATGTCCTCAAAGTCCCTGCTGTTTAACTTGTTTCTTGAAATCTGGAAGATACCTCTTAAAATATGAAAGATACCTGGACATAAAACTATATTCATGTCACTGCCCTGTTTAACAATTTCAGACATCATCCCGCTACTTATTTTACATGTTCAATTTAACTGTTCAGAAATAGCTTCCAAACCACAGCCAGATCCTCAAAAACATTTAGCATTTAATCTTCACTCTTCCTCCAGAATTTAATAAATGGCTTCAAGAAGTACACCAATACTAGAAGATGTACATTAGAATTTGTTGAGCTACAAAGCATTCTGTATTTTTTCATTTGATCCCACACAATTAAAACAGCAAGGTGGTATACATATTAAATTTTTTATGGTGATTGATTCCTGCAAAGACTTCAAAGTCTGTTTCCCATGCCTCCCACAGAGATATAATTATTAAAAAAAAAAAAAAAAAAAAAAAAAAAGTTTCCTTTGCCAAGCTTTCTGCACAGGAACTTTTGCTTCATTGCTGGATAAAATAACATGTTCTAAAATTTGAAGTAGTCCTCAAAATATAATTATTTTCCCTTAAACAGTGAGACATACTGTCATACCATTTTGATAATAGTGTGTCAAAAAGGCTTCTGGTAGAATTATGCAGAGTATACATATAGCCAAAGTGGGGAGATATGGACTCGATAAGTAGACCATAATGTTGGTGGAAAACTGGGCCAAACTGGTAGAACCAAAGGGTTGTGATCAGCAGTACAACATCATACTGGCAATTAAATACTGGCAGCATCCCTCAAGCATCCCTGGGCCAAAACTGTTCAACAGCTTCCTTAACAACCTGGACAACAGCACAGAGTACACCCACAGCATGTATGCCCACAATACCATTAATGGCAACAACTGCTACGTTGGAAGGCAGAACTGTTATTCAGAGGAAAGTTGGCAGACTGCAGAAATGGTCTAAGAACCTCATCAAGTTCATACAAGGCAAATGCAGAGTCCTTCATCTGTCAGGGTGCAACTCTACACAGCAGTACACATTGGGCAGTAGCTGGCTAAAGAAAAGCTTTAAAGAGACGTGAGGGTCCTGACATGAATCAGTAGTGCCCTTTCAGTGAAGGCAGCCAAACACACACCAGGCTAGATTAGGAGAAATGTGGCTACCAAACTGGAAGAAATGATTACTCCCTTCTATCAGGATTTGTTTCATACTGTATACTGCAGCCTGTTTAGAAACCCTTCAAGCTTGAGACAGACACTGATACACTCCAATGGGTCCAATATAGGCCACAAAGATGATTTAGGGGGATAGGGCATGTGATCCATAAGAAGAGGCCAAGAGAACCATTTCTTCAGTTTTAAGATAAGACTGGAGGGGATATGGAGAGGGAATGTCTTATTCCTGTCTACATCTGCCAAAGGTGGAGAAAAGATGAAGCCAGACTTCTCGTAGGTACACAGCACTGTGAAAAGAGGCAACAAACACAAGCTGCAACAAGTAAAATTCTGATGAGGTGTTTAGAAGTCTGTTCAGAACAAAAGCACAGCAGTTCAACAGCTGCCTGCTTATGTTCAGATTGTGTCAATCATTGCAACTGTTACTGAACCTTTATTAAGGATAAATTAATATTATCACAAATCAAATGTATTTTCTATCTGTTACATTAACATAGTGAATTCGGCACATCCTAGAAGATATTCTAAGAGCTTCTTGCTTTCTTTGCCCCTTTTTCAAAAATAACAGAAGAGGCTTATTAAGAGTTTATTTTACACAAAATTGTATCATGCAATAAGGCATGGTAATAAATAACATTCAAACCAACACTGCTTGAAAGCTAAGTCTTCTAAAGTCAAGAAGTGTGGCTTTTCCTCATATCTCACTACAAAAAATGTCAGAATCTTTACAGGTAACAGATCAGTCCCAAACATACACCAAGTACTAAAAAGAAAAACTTCCTGAATAACAGGGAACAATAGAAATACCAACAGCACCTCTGAGTTTTTCAGTTCTGAAGTTGCTCTCTTAAGCACGGATGCAATTCTTCTTTTTCCCAATTTCAGATTCATTGGTCTAGCTCAATGCTGTATAATAGCGTATGACCACATCCACCCTTTTGTTACAGCTGACAAAGAGCAGAGATATGAATCTTGGTCTCTGCTTACTTGCAATTCTCTCCCTTTGATCTTATGGGGAAAAAAAAAAAATCTTGAAAGGAATTTTGAGAAAAAGTTGTTTCTGTGAAACTCCTTTTCTGAAGGGCAAGAAAGAAAGGGGAAAAAAAAAAAAACTCTTAAGCAAATGTAATGTTGAGTTAAACCTGCACTTCTCACTAAGCTGCTTCCTACTGGAAGAAGCTACGCATGAAGGAGTCACTCAAGGAAAATAAAAAGTACACTGTAACCATACTTTATTAGCACCCAGACACTGTTCTTTAACAAACAAAAAAGAGTAATTTAATGTGTATAAAGCATACACATATATACTTCTTGTTTGTGAAGGATTAATGAGTGCTGGAGAGCTGGAAAACCAAAAACATTGCTAAAATTTGAGGCTACTGAAAGGAAAAATAATAAAAGAAATACTTTATCTGTGTATGTAAAAGTCCAATTACAGCTGTAAAATCAAGAAAATTGAGTGGTGAAGCTATTAAGTACTAAGACACTACTGTACTTAGCACAAATGCTAGAGCAGTTCAATTAAATTCATTTTAATTACTGCAAACCAGCACAAAATGTATCAATTTACCATGTATTAACTCAATAGCTTAAAGTGCAGCTAAACATTAATGAACAAAAAATGAGATGAAGAAGTGATAAAATACTACACTGAACAAATTAGCAAATACTGAATGCAGTAACATTTCTGAATTCACAAAAGTTAATCAGATAAAGCCAATCAGATAAAACTGAATAAGCCGACTTTTTCCTAGAAAAAGAGGTTGTGTTTTTTTTAAGTCGTTCTATTATGTAGAAATACAGAAGGCTAATTTACGTATAATTATATTTTTTTTTTCTGAAATGAAAAGCAAAATCAGCTCAATTCCTTAAAACTGATGAACAGATGTTACCAATTTTGTGGAGCAGAAATCCTTTGAGATTGCTGTACATAATCAATATATTCTGACAATTGATATATTTTGACAGCTATTCTTACAGCATCATTGTCCAGAAAGACCTACAGTTACTACTTCCTCGACCAAGCTGTTCAGCACAGCTACATTTTTAGCCTGACATAGAATGGACTCCTTTTTTCAGCTTCGTGGCAGAGGGAAAGCATTGATATTATGTTATTTCAACACTTTACTTAAATATACCTTACTCTTTTTTATTTTTGAAAGAAGAAATAACTACTAGTATACAAATTAGCATCCCAGCTGTAACTTGCCCATATTCTATAATCTACTTCAGCAAACTCAATTGTGTAGCAAGGTCCAGGGCTTTGATTAAAATATATATAATATATATATGTATAAATCAATGTAAAGTACTTACTGAAGCAGTGATTTAAAGTGGATAGTGTTGCACATGGTAAGAACACTGTGCTAGCTACAAAATTTATAGTATTCTGTCCACTAGTGGAAGTTTAAAAAACAGACTTTTAGGTCACTGACCCACCTGAAAGCAAAAACTGTTTGAGAATTTGACATTTTCTTCAGTAAATATTAAATTTTGATCTCAAGCTCAGGGGAAGTACTAGAGCAATCCCTTAAATACACCTAGGAAGATGCAAGAAAAAGCTGGAAGGCAAATTCACTTAGATTTGTACTCACAGAAGCACTTCACAACCATTGTGCCATTCTTCTACCCTTGCTAAAAATCATGTAATTTCCTTGGAGTTACACTGATCATGAAGTCCGCAGTTAGTTTGACTGGCTACAGCATGAGCTGACTTGGGTTGACTTAAAACATTGTTTAAAAGGGCAAAAATACATATAAACAGTTTAGTAGTGTGGCAAGGCTCAAACAACGAAAAAAACAGGGACAGAACAAGTATGTTATGCTTAATGGTGTGCATACATTCAATGTTGTTAATTACTTCAAGCCAAGCCATTTGTTATAGTTATTTATAAAGATGTGTGGCTTAAGAAGGGTTCTGTCTTGTGAGAGGTGGCTCATATATATACCATGTATATGTACACAAACACACACACTATCAGTTGTGCACCAGGGCCAAACTGTCATCTCTTCTCATCTCTGGTACTACCCTTGGCCACAGAGGTACTCACCAGTACAGACTACTGCAGCCACAGCTTTTAACATCACCTGTAGTGCCACAGTGAGGCCACAGCCATGACTTCCTCTGTTTTGCCTTACTAAACCAAAAAAAAATCTGCACCCGTTAGCTCTTCCAGTTTCCAGTGCTACAGCTGTTCATACCAGCTACTGCCTGGTAATTCTAAAACAAAATGGTGTTTGGTGCCACAGCAAATAGATGCTTACCAAGCACCGTAATCATTATTTATTATAAACCGGTATTGATACAATTGCTGCGATAGGAGAAAGTGTAGATGATGCTGAAATAAACAAGTGAGAAATATAGGACATTAGGAATACGCAATACACACACACACATAACTATACACATGACCAACAGTGGAAACTATTATATGCAAGAGATGATAATCACTTGCCATTTACCTCCAATTTTTCTGAATAGTGTCAGAAAAAACATCTCTGCTTTATTTAAAGCATCACTTCCATTTGTCTCCTGCAGCACTGCAGCAGTACAGGAAAGCATGTGTGTTCAGAATCAGTTCTTTGTACATGAAGCCTAAGGTAGAACTATTAGATCAGGATGGTTAAAGGCAGAGTAGATTTTCAGTGGATTAATAAATAGCCATTTTTATACTCAAACGACACTTTACCTGTAAATGAGGAAACAGTAATAAAGAATATGCACACATAATATGAAAGGAGAGGAAAAAGATTCAATCTACTTCCTAGATACAGGCTGCTTTACAGGTTAAAGCCTGTAGAAATGAGTGATGAAAATGTTTTGCTATCAGTTTCCCAATGGAATAAATTTTACATGTTTGTAAGCTCTACATTTTGTTGATCTATGTTCTACATGGTCTCTCACTGTTTAGAACATTTGTGCATAACACTTTGCTGGCTTGCCTGCAATGCTGATGGAAATTTGTTTTGTTTTCTTTTTAATTTTATAGTTTTAGCATAATGACATTTGGGAGGACAGAGTAGCAGTGAGTTTCCTCCACTGCATTTCATTTCAGAGTTCACACATGCTAGTTCACAACTAGTACACCAGTTTAATTATCCTTAACACCCCATAGCATTTTAACTTTCAAGATCTCCAGGAAACAAATACTGAAAATAGGAAGAGATGTTATTTCTTTTTCCATCACTACCACTGTTCTCTACTTTAGGTACACAAAGCTGTAAGTGTGGCTTCCATCCATTGACGAAGCAGCATGGGAGCATAGAAACAGCTGGAAGTGCAGAAAGACAATGGATTTCAGCAGCTGTTAGGGTCCTGACTGACAGAAGAAAAGAAAACCAAGAGCAACAAAGAATGGTCTGATAAAGGGCATAGGGTTATGCATAACTGAGATAATTCACTATATTCATATACTTGTCTACTTAAAATCACGTCAATTGTTAAGACAGTATAAAGAAAGAAAATATATTGACCCCCATCAATATCCTTTTCTAAAAGCTTTCCTTGGAAATCAGCAATATTCTACTCAACTTTTTTGAAGTTCACTCATTTACTCAGTACAAAATTTTATCGCATGCTGTAATAGGAATGAATATACACAAGGCGGTTCTTGTTTTTAACTTCTGCTTGCTGCTACAGAGATAAATTTCAAAAACCTCTAGTTAAATGTTATTTTGGATGCCCTTGATAGCGTTCAATGCTAACAGCTTCCAAAGACCCTTGGGGATTTCAGTAAATATTTGATAAATTTAGCAGCTGATTTAAAAAGCAGCTAAATTTAGGCTGCATTTTTCATCACGTAACCTAAAAAATCCACACCTGCACAAGATCAACAGTTTCCAGTTTCCACTGAGATACCTTATGAAAATGCTTGTTCCGTAGCAAGTAGTAATGACACACTGTCCTTAGTGCAGTCTTTTCTGTGTATACCAGAATGACAACTGGAATACCTCAAACTTTGAAGAATCCTTTGCAGCAAGTATATACAGTTGAGGAAAGATACTCAAGGACAAAGACTATACCCATATTCAACCTTTGAGCTTGAAGGCAGAATGAGAGTGAAGTTTAAACATGAAAGAAAATGCAGATCTTCATTTCATACATTTAAAATGGATGGAAAATGAGTTGAAAATGCTGGTATCAACTATTTTTCATATAACAGCAAATTAAAAACTAATTGGCAAATCCAAAGCCAGAATTGTTTCAGGACTTACCTGCAACCATCTGGGAATGGAATTTCCTTTTCCATATTCCTACTATTACATACAATTTAATTTCACAACTGATTACTTGCATTTACCTACCATATAATGGTATTTACAATGTGTGACACAAAATCTGGCCCAGATGAAGGAATCTGTTCAGATCAAATCTTATTTTGACCCAACTACCACTTTTTTGTCAGCAAAGAATTTGGACAATGTTTACACAAAGAGTTTCATATGAAAATGTTTTTTGTCAATGTCTGAGTTCAAGGAGTCCTACATAAGCTGATTATGATTTAACAGCTAACAAGGCAGCAATTTCTTTTAAGAGCACAAGAAAAAAAAAAAAAAAACAAAACTCAAACTTCCATAAAACACGCTCTTGTCATTTATGTTAATTCTACATTAAATCTTCAAAAACACTGTTTTATTTGCTTAAGTAAAATGCTTGTTATCCCTACTACAGGCCCTAAAAATTTACGTTAAGGAGACTGTGATGCATTCAGAGGTCCATTATGTATATAGACTACCAAACTTTTTTCCTCTTAAATGTCCTGAAAGGTAGCTATTACTCACCTGGTAGGATTTGCTAGTGTGGATCAGCAATGTTCTAACACTGTCACATAGCAGAGACTGTTCTGAAATACAGGATAGCTACTAACACAAAAAGACAGCAAAATCACTTCTTATAGTGATTAGAAATCACTGTTAAATGTGTGACTCCAAAGGGAAGAGAAAGAATGAATTTGTTATCCAGAGCTCCCCTTTTCCAACTCAAGATATTACCACATTTTCTGCAATAGGTGCCTTCTCAATATGCTCTTAAAAATGTTTCAGCAGAGAAAATAGTGTAGTTTAGTATGTAATACAATTAGTTTTAGGTATTTCAATTAAAGATCTTCGAAGGTCTTAAGTCAGACAGACAACCAATGGCCATAAATAAATTTAGGCTAGAAATCACAGAGATGTTTTTAACTATAAAAACAACAACAAAACAAACTTTGTAATAGCCTTGCAATTGGAAGACAAGAATCAAGCTAGTTTTAATACTGTTCAGAATACGGACACAAACTGATTTATTTTCAATCAGAGCTCTTATATGCACAGCTGACTAATAGCTAGGGAAAGGGCCACTAGAAATGGAAAGAACTTTTTGAACCAGTGTTTCCAAATTTTTCTACCCATTCATTTTGGAACAAAAGGATATGTATGTATGCGCTCCATAAACAATCTATCAATTCAAAACAAATAAATGCAGTGTGTGTATTTCAAGCATGTGATAATTTTGAAGTAATTCATATCCCTTTAATCTAAAAATATCTTCTTAGAGATATTTGTGATTAAGTATCAGCTGCAGCTACTTTGTACAAAAGTGGAAGATCACATCTGTTACTGAAAAACAGACCTGGAGCATGCTGACACGGTTGAGCAGGGAGCAGCAGAGAGGGGAGTTCTGCCGAGGACAGTATAATGAAGTCCCTTGAGCACATTCCCCAGAAGAGAAGTTATCACTCAAAATACCCCAATTTACAGCTGTCTGTCTGTTGTGTGTATTTAAAATTTCCTATGTATAAACTCTCACTGATGATTAACAAGTGTATTCCTTTTTCTTTTTTTTTTTCCTTGAAGTTGGCTTAATGTTTGTTTGAGGTAATCTTCTGCACATTAGCCACATGACTCTCAGTTATCAAACATTTACTACTTATAGATGGCCTTGTAAACTGTTAGTGCCTATTTCCCACTGGCTGTGAATATACAGACTGGTTGATATACAGACAACAGAAATGAAGCAAGTCTTACTTGGAGGAGTAACAGAAAGGCCATTAAGTCATCAACTTCAATTTCTAAATAAGAAATAAGGATAATTTTCCTTCTAGTATAACTCTTGAAGTTACGACTCTACTGCTTGAAACTTCAGAAAGCCTAAAACCATAGTATATAACTTTGCAGGATTAATTACAATCATATGGGATTTGGTGGTGGGGGAGGTTGTTTTGTGTGTGGTGTTTTTTTTTTGTTTTGTTTTGTTTTTTTAACAAACATTTAATAATGACCATTTATAAGCAATTAAATGTTGACTACTTAAAGCATAGCCCTGCAGAATAAGAGGGAAAACAAGCAAAAAGTATTCCTGACTTTCAAATGAAAAAAAAAATATGTACATCAATTGTACAAATATATTACTAATCATAATCTGCACAGCATTGGAATGTGAATGAGAACTCAGCACTCTCCCACTCTCCTCACAGATTTTTGCCAGCTCAAGTTGCACCTGTTTTTTCCTCTTCTTTATTTTTTTCTTCACCTATTACACAATGCAAACGAAACCAATGTCTCTTCACCTTTTAGAGCACTGAAGAAACAGAGACACACTACTGCCAACAACTATTTCAATGCAATTTAATTTTGCAAAATTCATTCAATTCCACATGTAAATTTGTTGTATTATTGTTGCTAAGAGGTAGTGTTCACATGCAATGCAAACAGTTCAACTTCAGATGGCTAGCTGGAGTTCTAAACTTTCATCCTTGTATTGCTTCTGTGCACTCCTAAACAATCTGAATCTGTAGAAAACCAGAAAGTTCATGTTCTCAGCAGTCCTCTTTTCTCTAATTTGTACAGGGATTAAATTTGAGCTCTTATGTGCAGCATAATGAGTACAACATCTGACTGTACCACAAGTCCCTCTTGCTCTTAGGCTGGCTGAATCTGAGAGTACTGCAGATTGTTGCATCAATGGAGCGTGAGGAGAAGCACGTAAGTTTTGACCACTTCCTAGTGCCCACCAGCTAGTCCATTTATCAATCTGCCCTTATCAGCTACAGAGTCTTCTGGGTTTTGGTCTGGGTACAGGAATACTATGAATGCCAGCTGGATCTGGAAGCACGAAAATATTCAGTATATGAATAAATTCTGTTTCTTAACAATGCTGAAATAAATAACTAGGATTAGACCTTCAAAGTTCTTCATAAAAGATGCCTATTTCATGATGTACAATATAGGCACAAATCACTTCTTCCCATTCAGTCAAAATTCCCCCCTGAGAGGTGTCAGACAGTATTTGATCCTAAAAATCCTGTTGATAAACTACAACACCAAGAGATGCCATTATGAATGAAACTGATTGAACAGTCTGAATCTGAATGAACTGGAAAATGCCAAACAAGCATTTTATAAATATGGTCTCCATTATTTTAAAATCTGAAACAACAGAACATATAAAACATATTAACATTTCAAACTGTTAGATAACCATCTGACGTTATCAAATGACAATGTATTGCAGGCCTCAAACTGAATCCAAACAATGGTTTAAATCAGTACTCAGGAAAGAGCAATTCATCCCTCTATGCTTTGACAGATATTTCTGAATTTCAATTTCAGAATTAATTTATTCAGTTTATGCATTTACTTTGAGTGATTTTTTTTTCCTCTTCTTAATTTCTAGGTGTTCTCTGGCTCATCCTCTTGTAAATCATGGAGATACACAACAGATCCATTTGTGAAATTGAACAAGAATTCAGTTATAATTGGCCTTCTATTTTCTAGCTTCATATTGTTGCTGAGGTCATCCACGCAACAGACAGCTCTCAAACTGCTGACAGTTAAGGATTACAAAGTACAACTGGGACTGCTTTCTTTTCCCAAGTTCTACTAGATAGAACTGTGGCAGCTTTAGGAATATATTAGAAATACTAAAATACTGACCTCTGTATCTCACCTAACAAAGTACAAATTAGCCATTACTATGAACTGTACTTGATTAATTCTCCAAGCTGCATAAGAAAAGAAAAAAAAAAAAAAATCCACCCCAGACATGAGAACACTTTGCAATTTTAATCCCACTTCCCAGGCTCACTAGAGGGCATGCTTTAGCCAGGAATGTACTCCAGTCAGCAGGGCGGGACAAGAAGACAAAAAGACCTTTAGAATGCAACAGAAGTGTCTAGTAAAAATGTTTAAATTGATTTTTAATCTGATCTATCCTTTTCATCATGCCCCAAAACAACAAGATTACCAAGATACCTTTTAGGATGTGTTTCCCTCCAAAATACAGAGGACGTTGGATGAGGAAAGACACTTGCCAAACTTAAGTTTAATGAAACCGTGAAGAAGAATAATCTCCCCAAAAGTAATGGTAAACCCAACAGTTTCAGAGAAAGGAACAGACTTGTTTCAGGTGATTCCTTGGAAATTTCATGATGATTGATTTTTGCATTTTGTTTGCAAGCTCCAACATCTGATTTTCATGCTAACTCTTTATATCCAGAAGCCTGAAAGTTAGCACCCCCTTTCAAATAAAAGTATCCTAATGGATGTCCAAAAGAACTTAAGTGAATTTTCATACATCATGTCTTGCCTTCCTGAAGCACAAACCCTTAGATAGAGGTGCCAATGACAATCACAACCATTTTGAAGACCATAATGCCTTCCCGGAGACTAACTACCACAGAAGTGTTGCAGAAAACAAAACAAAACAAAACAACAACAAAAAAAAGGTAGTATCTTACAAAGTAAGATGCACAACCCAGTATTTTAATGGCTCCTCACATAAAAATGTTTAAATTGTACTACAATATAATTGTAAAATTGTATTATAACATAATTGTAAAAATATTGTTACTGTACTGTAGTATTTCCTACATTTACAGCAATATTTCCTCTGAGGTACTGCTTCAAATTCTAATGATGGGCAGGTCAATGGGAGACACTGAATTGTTCCCCAGGATTTAGCTTATCTTCATTCTCCTGTAGCTGACTGTTCAGTATAAAGTGGTATCATTATTTTAAAAGCATTTCTAGTTTTCTGTAGGCACATATTAACAGTGAAGAAAAATAATACAGTTGATCTGAATGATATTTGGAAATGTTCAATGCTAAGGATGCTACCATGTGAATAGATCGTATTTTCCCTATTACGTAGTTTAACCTCTGACTTAACAGCTTTAAGTCAATTGCACTATTTAATCAGCCACTGCATTTCTCAGTCTCCTTCCTGCAGTTTCTGAATTCATTAGTCAGGGAATTGGTGAGAAAGCTGTAGAAACTCACACCAGCAGCAAGGAATAAATGTCTTTAATGGTAATAACTTACACTAAAAAATGACAATTTATAGCTTTTTACAGCATGTAATATAATTTATGGGATGTTACTCATAGATGTGTATGCGTAATGAATGTTGTAGAAAGCCATAAATCACCAGTGTTTCCAGCTCCCTATTAAGACTTCATTTATTACTCTATTCCAGAAGTATAGTCTCACGATAACCACACCCCTGTCTCATTTTATTAAAAGATAGCTAAAAGATAGAAAAGGTAGATGTAACAGCAGCGGTACATAGTATTAAAAAATAAAGCTGAAAACACTACTACTAACACAGTAGAATATAAAGAGGACGAGTCTTAGCTGAGAAATGCAGTGAATTCCTCGATCTTATTTTATTAACAACTAGGGGAATATACAAAGAAATATTTTACCACATTCATCCTCTGAAATGCAACATCTCATTTAAAGAGGCAATACAAAGAGAACTGACGCCAGGAAGACGGTCTCCAGAGCAACAGAGTTCTCTCCGTTGCCATACTGAATCTAGTATTATGGGTTTGTATAATTGCAATTTTCATAAAGTCAGAATCCAAATAGTTCAGTAACCAGCCTTCTATAAGTGCATGTTACCGAAAAAAAGTATGTGTCTGTTTGTACAGGCATGTGAGTGGTTACGCCAAACAGCTAAGTGGTTTTTTATGGCTTTAATGTATGGAAACATCTACCAGAAAAATTAATATTTCATTTAAGTTTGTTAGTATAGTTCTGTATTTAATTTAAAGATTTACAGGTCAACAGGACATCAGTTACAACATTACAGTTTTTGGTATTTTCTTTGTTTTCAGTTAAAGTAACAGATGGAAGGGCTGAACACTTATTTCATGTTTGTCAATCTGTGTAGGATGTAAGTCTATGAGACAACACTGAAAGACGCTGAAGCAATAAGATTTCCTTATTAAGAAATATGACAGTTCAGGCTGCAGCATTTAGGTCTTTGCTAGGTACAGTAGCATGAAATCTGCTACAAAGTCTTACAGTTTGGGATACGTTTGTTTTGTCATGCAGCTCATCCAAGCCAGCTGTTGAAATCAAAACTAGCATTACAAAACAAGATGGTTAGGGAAATGATCTCTAAAGTACCTCTCTGTACCATCATTTTCCCTTCCTAGCCACGATCTGTTTATATTGTGTTCAGTTTAAAACTGGGACCATATAGTAATACAAGTCTAGTTAAAACTGGTACTAGCTGAGCCATCTCACTACTGTTCCTTCCAAAATATCCCAAATTTAAAATGCATGTGATTATACAATTGATACTTCTCTTGGTTTCACTTATTAAATATTCTCTTTAACAACAACAACAACAACAAAATCTGTAGATTTAAGATCCCTCTTAGTGAAAGGTCCCTTGAGGGAAAGCAACTGCCTTTTCTTTGTCTGCCCGTTTACTCATTTAGATTCATTTCTACAGTAAAATTTACAGAATTAGACCTTCATTCTTAGTGTCATCAACAGTATTAGCGGGTCCATTTCAATTCCACCTGCATATTGCACTTGGAAGTTGCAGTTAAATTCTTCCATCTTGTAAACATTCTGCCACTAAAACAAAGTTCATCTTTCCTACACTCTAAACAGGCATTCTGCTTTTAAGAACATTTTATTTATGAATTGTAAACCCTTTCATTTCTATCTCATTAAATTAGCCTTTACTCAAAGTCAGGAAAAACTTGAACTCATTCAACTCTGCAATAGTGTGAGTAGGCCTGTAGATAAAAGTATAATTCAGTATACTTCTGTTAGCTTAGTAACTACATTGGCTAGCTCAGGACTACCTCAGCTTGCTCTAAGTATGCTTTTAGTAAATTGTTTCTACCTCTGTACATAAGTTAAAGATAGATGAATTTTGTTTGCATCTAAACAGTATCTTCATTTAAAACTAAAACTAAAACCAAGTTTACTTGGAAAACTGTTCATATTTTAAAACTGTATTAAGCTACACAGTGCATAAGAATATATCCTTAGAAATTACATGCACACTGCTGCGTACAAAGTACTAATAAGTGATCACCTGTTGTTCTCCCATTATGTCACGTGGACAGTAAAAGGAATAAGCTTCCTAGAACTGAATTGCTGTGAAGAACAGTGTACAATTATGAGATGAAAATCTATAATTCCCATGTAAACTGCAAAATATGTCATGCCAGAGTGGACTTTAATTGGCAAACGTACTGGCTGACCTTTCGTGGTTTTATTTCAGTTTTATTCCCATCTTTACAGACAAAAGAATAATTTTTGACTATTAAAATGCTCTCCAGGCAGCTGCCTAGACTGTACCATGCAGTTGAAATGGATGGAATTTATGGAACTCAGAAAACAAACCTTCCAATCTACTTTTGGTCAATATTACATCTTTGCAGCAGGTAAACAGTTACAAACATGCAAAAATACTTTGGAGCTTTATTAACAGCAGCCAGAAGCTCAAAATTAGCTATCTCTGTATTCCATTAAGTGGCTTATGCTGGCCACTTAACTTTGGCTTAGAAGCTGGGTACCCAACCTAGGGTCTGATTCAATGTATTTAACGGGAAAGGGTCACAAAATGAAAAACAAAGCTGGGAGCCTACGAATTACATGTTAAACTAATTTATGGTGCAAACACTAATCCAAAATCTAATCTGAATTTTACACATGTACTGACACACAGATAACTAGCTTTTGGAATAAAATTTTGTCCTTCTATAGAAGGTCAGATCAAGAGTTAAATGAAAGTTTGACTGTGTTGATGCACCAAATAGGTGCTTAATTGAATTTAATGTGGTTCTTCAGGTCCACATGTATTATTGGTGAGGCAGGCAGATTAATGCTGTTTCATTATCCTTTTTTACTGAGTATATTATCCAAGGGCCATTAAAAAAATAAAATAATAAAGCCTATTATTCTGCCAAAAGACCCTGTCCATCCCACTCAGTAGAATATAGACTGATTTTGTCTTGCTTTGGTTTTACTGCTGCTTATCAAATAGAAAGGAATTGCACTGAAATAATCGTCAATAGCTAGCATTTCCCTTGTACTGGACAGTTCTTCACCAGAACTATGTGCACATTAATGTGCCCATACACCAAACCGCAGGGAAAACCCTCCCTGAGGAGATAGTCCTCACTCCTGTGCAGTTACAGCCTGAGTATTCTTTAAACAATCCACTTCCAATGAAAAACACTCCTGGTCTTCCAATACAAATCAGTTTCACATAGAGTTAACTTTGTAGACACTGCAGTGCATATGCAACTATTTTAGGTATAAGGCATAATATAATTCTGCACAAGAGCTTTAGTTTTGCAACCGGCTCACATCTAGCATTTATTTCCTCTTAATAAATCATTTTTGGCAAGCTGCATTCTGTGGTTAACACACTTAAAGCCAGGAATAGGTGTTGGGGGGGTGGAACTTGCAGGAACTACAAACCATGCGCCAGTGGCATTCCCTGTATCATAACAGAGGTTTCCAGTTATCTTTACAGAGTATGATTATAGCTGGGTGAACTCGTATTATTAAAAAATAAGACCAATTGCATGCACTGTTTTCAAACATTTTCAAAGGCGGGTCAGCCTTACTTGGTACAGTACCTACTATAATCTGGGCTTCTGAGAAAACAACAAATACTGAAGTAAATTCTGAAATAATTAATTTTGCTTCAAAATAAGTTGAACTTTTCTCAGTACTTTCAGAGATGACATTGCTTTCATTGTCTTGCCACTACAACACCCCAGTGTTATACAACACACATGTAATATACATCAGAAACTCATCAGAATGAAACAAACATCCATTTCAGAGCTTGGGGGCTGGGAGGAAGAAAATTGTGAAACAGATTATTAAAACTTGGTATAGATAAAGGAAACCTCAAAAGTCAGTGATGTTTGTAAATCAGTATAGTAAGATTTTTAAATAACACATCAAAGAAGGCTGAGTGCCTGTATTAGCTATTATTTCTGTGAGCAAAACACTTACTTCTCCTCACTAGAAGCAAACATTATTTAAGGTCCCAGTCAGGGAAGAAGCAGCCAATCAAATTCAGCTATTATTTTTTATTTTCCTTTGTGATGATTTACTTATTACCATCTTGCATTGTCCTCTTTATTACTTTATTGCTACATTGCTCAGCTCAAAGTCAATAGTTTCTTTCTTGCTTTCTTTCTTTTCTTACATTTCTAATTGGCATATGGATTAAATGCAGTAACCTCTACAGACTGAAGCAAGTGAAGAGCACCTTCTAACAGATGGAGAGGTGCTTTACTGATGTAGTACTGTGTCTTCATAAGGTAGCCCACAGGAAACATCACTTTTGAACATATCCATTTTGAGACTGAACCCTGCTGATAAACGCAGAGCAGATATAATTATGTGCACTAGTAACACTCCATAGTAGCAATGGGGACTTGACTTAATGGTGCACAGATATCTGGTGAGTGCCTCGGGGACCAAATAAATAATTAATTAAATAAATAAAAGAATAATCAGCAAACTGTGCTCATAAAATTAAGTCTTTGGTGGGACTTCCCTGTTCTGGGGAAAAGTGAGCAAAACAGACATTTTATGCTGCAGAACAGACAAACAACCTCCCAAATCAGGCTGCTCCATGGACAGAAGTAATGCTGATGTAAAGCACTGGGTAGAGAATCCACTTTGTTTTAAGACAGTTGTTGAATAAGCTATGGGAAAACTGAGTATTTTAATACCATCCCAGGTCACATGATGTGTTCCTTACTAAATAAGAAAAGCAAACTTCAGCCTAAGTGGTAAATCTTTGGCTAAAAGCATACTAGCAGGAAAAAAAATATATATATATATATATATAATTATTACTATTAAATAGTAATAGCATATTCTCAATTGCTACGTTTGTTCTGTCCTCAGAAGTTAGGAAGAGTTCTGTTAACTATGGCAACATATTTTGTGATGCTCCCAAAGAAGATGTTTTCCTAGACACTTTCAACTGTAGACCAAATTTAGGACAAAAGCCTTAAGCCACAAAGGTTCAGACATAATTGTCTCCTGTGAAGCAAAGGAGTCGGGCTTTGGAAGATGCCCTCAACAGTATTTCATATTATAAAGCACCCGCATTCTTCAAACATACACAATGACCAATACCGCTCAACTCCAATAAAAAGTTTCAGATCATCACATTCGTGGATTTGCACTTACAAATGTGAATTATGCATTTCAAATAAGAAAAAAGAAAAAAAAGTACTAAGGTTGAACAAACAAACAAAAAAAATGCTCATAAATACACATATTGTTTTACCAGGATTAAAAAAATATAAATAAATAATAAGCTGGAGAACCAAGACAACTCTTTTAAAGCAATCAAAACCAAATAGTAGCCCAATTAGTACTATAAAGTGCCTAGTTTACTCCCTTACCACTTTACAATAGCAGTGGTGTTCTTGAATTACAAAAAATTTACAAATCATTCCTGAGGCAGTGCTATGTCCTCAGAAAACAAGTGTATGCTTAGGAAAGCTAGCCATGTAGCAGCCTGCAATTGTTGCTTATGTTCCACTGACGAAAGTGCAAACAAGCGTGACTGCCAAAAACAAAAGGGGGAGGGGGAGGAGGGTAAGCTTCTAATAGAAAGTACTGATTTTCTATATACAAGTATCGATTCAAGCGTACTTTAAGTTATGTTAAAAGCACTTCATCCTCCTTTACTCTGCAAGCAGTTCCAAATTTCTCCGTCTAGTACTAAGTATGATACACTACCACACAAAAAAGTCATTAATCTGTTTTTGCTACTCCTGATTAGTCAAGCAATTAACATTCAAAGTTTATATTCAGTAGCAGTATTGTAAAATGAGAGCTACCATTCTGCCTGAAGAACAAATTCTGGTCAATAACTGTTCCAGTTTTAATGTTTTTACATGTATTTCTGTGTTTAAAATACTTCAGATTCATTCAAGGTGTAACACAAGCATATCTTCTCTATACTCAACTTCTGGATAAATTCTGGATGGCAACTACTCACAAGCAGTTGGTTAGCATTTCTTTTTATTATCTATGCAGCTAGATAGGATTTGTTCAAATATAGACAGTGGCTCTTAAATGCGGGATTTGATGTGTGTTGTGTGCACACGTTCACTTACATTTCAAGTGGTGGATAGGGTGGGAAAGGTGAATTAATTACAATGTGGTTTTGTCAGGCAAACAAAAATGCTTTACAAATTATATTTGAAAAACTATCCAGTCTATTTAGTACAACTTTATAAATAATGGGATGTAGTGTAGCGAGTGCAATTCTCAACACTTCTGTTGGGGTTAGAAACATGCATTACTGAGATAAACATGGTATTTCTGCAAGGAGAGTTAACACCTTCAAACACGGCAAGACTGAAGGACCAAACATTTTATTTAAGCATTATTTTGAGGTATTATGGATTGCAATAAAATAAAGTGAAATCTAGAATGTCTGAAAAGGAAACACACCAGGATGGAGACTTAGGACAAAAACTGCCAAAGAAGAGCAGAAGTTCTTCTATATTCTTTCTATGCTTGATGTTTCTTGCTCAATAAGCATTTCAAAATGTCAGAAGCATTTCATAAATAGAAGGAAGTGTCCCTACACAAATGAACTAGCTGTTCTGTCCAGCTGGTTAAAGTAATTGACCAAAATGCAACCAGTCACATTATTTCTCTCATAATTTTTCTGAGCAATACCATGCACAGCCACAACCAACATCAGTAGAAGTCCTGGTATTGGTTATAGCTTACAGGAGAATGACTGCCGCAGAGTTATAGAACATTACAAGCAAATCTGAGCAGGAAAAAAAATAAAAGGAATACTTTCTGAGAGAAAATGCACTCCGTGGTGTTGGTAGCAACAGTGTGCAGAAATACTGTCTGAAATAATTTGAAGAAATGTTCTAAAGTAGAGTTTACAGCTTTTTTTTTTTGCCTTTTTTTTTTTCCCCACAATTATCACATAAAGATATCAACGAAGGCTTTCAGAATAACCTCCACGAAAACTCACCATGCATGTTTTAAGACTTAAACATAAAGGGCATCAAAGCATTCTAAAGACAAACTAGGACTACAAATTAAATGTGGTGAAAAAGCAGCAGACTGCTTATGCATGAGTTGAGGTTAATGTCAGCCTATAAACCAATAAAATGGATTTGAGGTAAAAGCAAGAACAGATTTCAAGTGCATTTTGGCTTACCTGGGTTTGACTGATACAACATGACTACTAATAGGCCAATGGAAATTTTATCTAGTTTGTTGATAACATCTTGAACTGTCTTAAATTATGACAAACACAGTATTTATAGCAGAAGTTTCATGCAGCTTTCATTTCAAATTTAATCACACCCATTTTTAGGGAAGAGGGCTTCGGGATACTACCCAAATCCAAACTATCATTGTGCGTTTTTTTTTTTTTTTTTTTGACGAGTGGCCTACAGTTACTTAAATAGAGTGTAAGCAAGAGCAGACTGATGGACAGAAGTACGGATGTGTGGAGTGTAAAACTGAAAGAAATTTCATGTCTTACAAAACCTTACCTAAGTCATGTAATGATCTGCCTCTCTGAATTACTTTTCAGAAGACAGATAAGGATCAAAGAGTTAGAAATCTGATGGTAGGCACAGGTGATTCAGAATCATGTGCATTCTTCCCCTCCATTCCCTTATATTCATAACAGAATCACAGAATGGTTGAGGTTGGACGGGACCTCAGGAAACATCTGGTCCAACCTCCCTGCTCAAGCAGATTTCCCTAGAGCACATTACCCAGGATTGTGTCCAGACAGCTTTTGAATATCTTCAGGGAAGGAAATCCACAACATCTCTGGGCAACCTGCTCCAGTGCTCAGATTTTTTGTACATCATTGCAGCTGAAAAATCCAACAAGGGTGAGAAAAAAATATATCCATACTAAAAAAGGAAATTCATGTCAAGTCATTTGCAGGATAGAGGTTGTTGTATATGTTATGCCTTACACAATTTGAAGCTTAAAAAAGCAAGGATGAACAGAGTACACCATCATTAGAAAGTAACATGAAAGGAAATTGTTATAGTTCTAACTATGTGTTAGTGTAGATAGTGATTATAATCAAAGAGGGAGGCCGAGCACTAACTTTGAGGGTACTTTGTGTGATACTGTAAGGATATTAAAATATTTATGCCATGAATGTATAAGATTGTTACTTTACTAACAGGTTGGCAACTGGTAACATAATACTCAGTAACACAATTTAGTTAGAAAGAGTATATTCTTACTACCTTACTCTATTTCAATAAATAACTAACCTGACTATAGCATTTCACAAAAAATAAATAAATAAATAAATAAATAAATAAATAAAAAATGGAGCGATTGCTTTATGGTAAATACACAGTGCAAGTTTTTCTGTACAGTTCATTGTCACTCAGGACTTGCAGCATCCTTTCTCTCCCAAGCTGCAATCGTTGGCTGAAATAATGTTTTACTCTGTCATTGAAAATGTCATAGGGATGATGGGAAAGGGAACTGTGCTGATGTGGAGGCAGTTCTTTAACACCAATAATGGAAAGCAGTATCAACACAACTCATTTTACGTAAACTGAAATAAATTGTGGAGGGAAGCAAAGTGATTTCACAGCCTTTATTCAGTGTGCCACTGAATTGTTTTAATCTCTGTTGGTTTAAATCCAAAATTCAAGGCAGGTTGTCCTTAACATTCAGTAATTATAAGAACACTAAGTCATCAAATGTTAACAGACAAAGTAGCTGGTGAATATAGATTTGGAAGTTTGAGGTGTTGGAACTATCAAGATTTGGATTTGTCTAATCTGTGAGTGATGGGAGGCTTACAGAAGTAAAAATTTATTCCAGATCTGTCATTTCACTGCACAAGACTGACAACACATCTTTACTGCTGTCCTCTGAGAAGCTGTGTAATGTTTCAGTATTTAAAAAATACATGTAGTGTACAATAGCACAACTCTGAAAAAGATAATGCAAAAATATATTTTTCAGCAGTTGCAAAATGTAAGTTTTTAGCAAATTTATTATAAAAATATCTTATTAGAATTAATAATTAAAAGAATACTGTAATTATTTCTTTTTTAAGATGATTCTTATTAGAAACCTAATAAAAAAAGAAAACTTCTAAGTATGTATATGGCATTTGGTGTATTTTATTCTTAGGCACAAACTCTTTAACATAAGTTAGTTCAAGTGTTACATGATATTGTGAAAGCTAAAGGGCTCTTCTGAAGTACCTTATTCTATGCACATTCAGTGCAGTGAAATTAAAGAACATGTATTTCATAATGTAATTGAAAGTCACTCAATTTTCTCCTAGTGAAAGGATGGGAAAAATCTATGTTATCTGTTATCCTATATTTTTCTAAGCTGAAAGCATTCAGGACAGCTGACAGGTATTCAAGATAAGAATGAGTTGAATAATAGTTATTTTTCCTTTTGAACTAATGAATCTGTTAAATAGTCACAGAAGCACTTTACAGAATGGAGAGAGTGAGGGTAAGCACTCTGGTGCAGATTTAAGATCAGTGGCCATAACAAAAATGATGTCTCAAGTAAACCTGCCCTGGTAAACCTCACAAGAAAAGCCTCTAAGTGTTAGTTCTGATGGCACTGAAGGCTAATGAAAATAAAAATTAGAAATAAAGACTTTCCTACTCACTTCACTACAATAGTGCAGGAGTGAGATATGCAGTAATTTTTTATTATTATTTTTTAATGAAAAAACTCCAACAAAGGGTGTTCTGAGGATATGACTCCAAGCATGGGTTAGATATAGGTGCAGAATATATATTGAAACTATTAGTACATGAAGTACATATTATTCAGAATATTTCTTTTTCACCTTGTACTTTATTACTGGCTCATTTGGTTACCTTCAATAACTAAAGAAAATACTGCTGTTTCTGAACTATAATTGCATCATTCATACAGACTTTCTAAACATACCTTCAAAGATGACATTTATAACTAAAGAAGATGTGTTTGGGACCTCTAGTTCTTCTTCGTCCATAATTCACAAAGATCCAATATTCTGTATTATACCTGTCTTTGTGTCTGTATATGCTCATTTTGTGTCATTTCAAGGCCATATTAAAAGGACAGAAATAGTTACAACATTTCTTTAAAGCAGAACTAGGTGTGGGTCTTGTCATCCAAATACCTGCACTGCTGTCAGTGGAAATTTTGCTTACTGTATGTCCTAATAGGTTTCTTTATGGCTGACACGCATTTAGTACGTGTAGTTCATTTCTGTGTCTTCCTTGCTTTGTCAAAAGAGCTTGAGATCAGATAAGAGAATATGTCCAAACTCAGCAGTGGTAAACCTCTCCCCATACCTGCAGGCAGTTTAAGCTTTGAAGCACAAGGTCTCCTATCTTTTTCTAATCTATTTCTCCGATCCTTTCCAAAATGTACTTGATCATGTAATATTTGTGATGTTTTACTGGAATGCTTCTACCAATTGTATTTCTATCCCATCAATGGGAAAGTGCACAATTTGTAAATAGTTGCAGAGAGTGAAAATTAAGATTAACCACTTGAAGGTAAGAAAGCGAAACAATCAAAACTCACAATTGAACCTTGTGGGAAGTTCCTAAACATGTAATTCAATTTCCAATGCTACACACGTACAGAAGATCCATAGAAAACTGGAACATTTTATACCTAAGGCAAACCAAGATGAAATAAAGATATAGAAATGAACAGAATACTCTTATTTTCCACGTAGGGGTTTCTGTGCAGCTGAAAATCTAGTAAATCAAAAAATCAAAGTTATGTTATTTTGTTCCAAAGAAGTCCTCAGCTTATCACATTCCTTTTGCAAAATAAGAAAAAGATCCTATTTCCAGAATTACAGAGGTAATATTCTAATTATTTTTGGTTAGATTTTATCTTCTCCTTGAGCCCATTTTACACAATTTCTTTCCTGATTTAAATAAATAAATAAATAAAACTTGCAACAAGATAACTGCTGATATCTCTCCCTACTATAGTAGTTGCAATGTGAAATCAGACCAAGTGGGATTTTAAATTATGGTTTTCTTTTGGTTTTGTACCAATTTGTCCACTTGTCCAGATACTTTCAGAATTCAAGTAGATGCAATCTGTGCCTGCAAGCTCATTCTTCTACTCTAAAGTGATTTATCACAAGAATAAAAGCTTTTCTACGAGTAAATCAATATCCCCCCCCCTTCTTTTTTCTCTTTTAATGTAATTTTTCATGCATCTAGAGTAAGGATCATATGGATACGTACGTTTAGAGAAGCCTTGTAGAGTTTTCTGTAACAGCTACTTAAAAGGGCTTTTCTTTCAGTTGTTGATTTGAGGGATTGTTACTGCTATGTTCAGATACGGTTTTATTTCACTAAATCGCAAGGTACCATGCACAGTGCTCTTGTGATTCAATTTTGTGTGTCTTAAATCCTTCTGAAGTTTTGCTTTCCCAACCTATTGCTGGGAGTCATTAGGCAGCTAACGGGGAGCACTTTTTGTCAACCACTGAGGTAGCTCTGAGTGAGTAAAAATCCAATGACTGGTTCTGTCTCTCTTCTAGAGGTTCTTCAGGATTAGTAGACTGCAGAAAGCACCGTGCCATACTGGTTGTTTCTGTTGTGTTTTGTTGTTGTTGTTTGATTACTATTTAATGATCACTACCTCCTACGCACAGGTCAAAACTTGCTTCAGGAAAGCTTTTGTTTGTCCTCACCAAAGGTGGCACTCACTCACAGGGATCACAGAGGCAATAGCATTTCCAACACTTTGAACATATGAAAGTATTTCAGTCGCTCTTTTGAATATCATTTGACTGTAAGTGAAGGAAATGACAATCTGAGGGAGTGCTAATTATGAAAATCTCTAACCTACTTTTGATAAATGTGCATAGAATAGAGTTCACCTACTCTATTTTAAGTTTATTTTAAAAAGCAGTGTCATAAGGGACTGTACCTGTGTAGGTAAGATAACTGTTCTAATAATATGTAGTTATATAGATCAGCTTTCAGTGTGGTTCCATTGTACTTTGTCTACAGTATGTTAGTACAGCATGCAGCTTACTTGTTTTACATGCTAAGTGTTTCTTTCAACTTGTCATTGGTTGCTTGAATTTTATCCTTGCATGTGTGAAAATCCTAGCTGGAGACTGATAACATGGCAAAGTACTGGATGACTGCATTTTTTGTTTGATTGATTGACTGTTTTTCTAATTTGGTATTCCTGTTGCATAAGATTTCATATTGCATTTCTTTTTGCCCTGAGATGGCTGGGGTGGTATTTTAAAGGGGTTTTCATAGTCTGCATTTTTGTGGATGGAGGTGTGACTAAAAGCAACTCCCTAGAGCAGAATGCATGCAGTGCATGCATTCAAATAAATGATATTTAAGTTAGTGGACAGTCAACGCACCTGATGAAGTCTTCTTTATGCCTTTTTGTAACCAGAATTCACAGTCTGTTGTGTCACTTTGTATTCTGTTGAAGTATGCATATGACTTTGCATATGATTGAAGTTTTTCCTAATAAAATCCTGCTGTGGGGGTGTATACTGGGGGTGACAAGTTTCTATTAGATGGATCAGTGGGAGGCTGCAGAGCTCTTCTGGAGGAGAGTAAGCAGCGGTACCAGAAAAAATCAGAGTGGCCTAAAAAAGAGTGGTATGTGGGACCAATCGTCTTTTTGTCTTAGGGATTTGTGGTGGCGTTTATCACACAGTGTGGTATTCTGCACAGCTTTTACTTTTATTCAAGATTGTAAAACACTCAAAAAATCAATTTTTTTTTTGGGGGGGGGTGCTATTTGCTTGTATTGCAATACACTTTAATTCAAAATGGTTTTGTTTTGCTTTTAAATCAATGACATTTACTTATACCATGATATCTGTATATAGATTTAACAGGCAATAATTAGTTCACCGATGTAATTTTATATTTAGGTTTTATATAAAAATAGCTGTAGTAAGGTAACACAGAGAACTATCTAAAAGAATCTGATCCAATCATCACAGTCAATTTTGTTTTTACTAGTACAGCTTCAAAACCCTTTTCAATCTATTTGATCTTAATTTCAGATACCTTTCTAAATGAGATCCCATTGTCCTATGTATTAAATGACATTTTGAAAATCCTTTAGTGCTCAGAACTAACCTCAGCACATAGTGTACCATGCAGACAATCACGAACACTTCAGAATGGAAGAGACCTCTGAAAGTCTCCAAGTCAAACCCTCTGCTCAAAGCAGGGATGCGAGGAAAGCTAAATCCAGTTGCTCAGGGATGTTTGCAGTCACTTTTCACCCTTCCGCAACTCTTCATATGTGCTTCATCCCCCTAGTGACTGCAGCCCTCTGCTGAACTCTGCGGCTCAGCCAGTCTCACTTGTCCTGAGGACCTTTTTTTTATTTTTGATTTTTTGCATATTCTGAGGACTGAAGAACATTTTTGCTTTGCGAGAGGATATGCCACAAAACTTTTTCAATGCAAGCAGCATCTCATTTCTTTTTTATCTAGATTTGTGTTGATTGACCTTTAGTGATAGACTAGAAGATTGAAAAATAACTTTTCAGCTTGACTGTGATTACTGTTGCTTAAAATCTTTTAATATGATTTTTAACTATATTTTCTTTCATTTCTATACCATCAGGGCTTTTTATCCATGTACCAGGGGATCTACAGCTTTCATCTGTCATTTCAAGGTTTTTTAACAATAGTAGGGAATAATTCTACAACTTCTGTTATTTAGTGAAAATGTTTTCTGAGGTGAAGTTGAAGTTTTGAACACCAAATAAAAGTGTGCAGTCAGTGGGTAGTATTAGTTTTTTTGATGGAGAAGCCTTTGAAAGAGGTAAAGAACATCCCAGCTGCAGTGGGAACATAAAAATTTTATGTCTTATGTGTTGAGAACTTAAAGAGAAAGGTCAAAAATCTAGAATAAAGATCTTTTGCCATTTAATTTTTATGGGGTTTCATCACTATAAACAAACTGATTTGGCTTTTATAATCAAATTAGTAAGTGTGTGAAATAAGTGCTTCTTTGGTCATCTTTGCAAATCTTTGCAAACTGTGCAAGTCTTAACCCTATAAATCTTTTAGTTTCTGTGTCAGATTCTACCACAGTCACAATGGCTTGAGATTTTGAGAAAAGATGAAGTACAGCATATGTCTTTAGAATTATTCTGCTCTCTCTGTCAAGGGACTCAGCCTTGGCAGGAAGATGCTATGGGATACATAAATCAGGAAAGTAACCTGTATGTCTCCTGATTTGGTATGCTAGAATACAGCTGTCTCTGTGGTAATATGTTCTTTAATGCTTCATTGAACCTGTTCTTAGAGAAATGAAAATGCATGTGTTTGAAACACTTCTGTAGTTGGCTGGTTGATCAAAATACATTTTTCTTAGCATCTTTTTTTCTTGCTCTTTTCATCATTATCCATTACTTAAAATTATTCTGAGAAGAATGTCTGAAGCTTTCTTCCTAAATTTATTTGAATATGCTTGTATAATCTACACAGAGCAGTGCCTTTTTGGACATGTGATAAAAAATTAATAGGACTTCAAATTTTTTAACAGTTGGATCCAGCTGCTGGATATCTTTCTGTATTAAAATCACTTAAAATCTCTTTTCAGTTCTGTTCAGAAGGCAAATTATCTATGGAGGGTAGATAAAGTAAAACTGGCAGATCTAGTATTTCTTGATGAAATGTGCGCATATTAAAATATGCAGTTCTCAGAGACAACATATAAAACATACATAATCTATTATAATGAGATTCCAGAAAGTACCATTCACAAAGGCTGAAATGTTTGGAAGTGATATGAAGCTATGTGCAGTGCAAGCCTGGCTTCAGATGGAAGTCTGACTTCTGTGAAATTAGTGGGGGAGTTTTCTGTGCAGTCGAGGGCAAAATATATCTGTTACTATCACCACTATTTGTATTACAGCATGGGAATATTGTTCTTTAAAGAAAATAAAAATAGAGGTTTAACCCCATTTTACTGAATATCACAAATACACACTGAAAAATCACTGTAGTAGAGATATTTCCTCAACCTCTATTTTTCTGTCCAACACAATGTGATAAAAGGAAGGAGAGGGAAGAGTGTATTTATTAAGAATAGTTTGGAAGAGAAAGGCAGGCTGAATGATATTAACAGATTTTTTTTGTTGCTATGCAGATAGTCTGACAGGACACTGAATTATTTTTGAATCCCTGTTTTCACAATATAAGAGGAGCACAGTTCCATATTTCTACATATTTAAAATTTTTGAGTAAAATAGAATGATGTTATCAAGAGTAATTATTTAACTCTGAATTGCTCTGTCCTTTTCAGAATTATGTTTTTTAATATTTGAAATTTGCATAAGTAGTATCCTGTTGTTGCCTCATAGTTATAAATATACTACTTATATTCTGTTAATTTTTCCTTCTTTTCTAAGTTGTATTTATGTCAAGACATGCTATGAACATACTATTTCACATGCAAATTAAACAGATTCCAAGACAGAATTATGTCAGACAGTCCAGCAGTAAGAGTTACGATCGTGAATAAACCAAAGATGTTCAACATTACAAATGAGAAATTTGCTAAATAAGGTGTATATATGTCATATTTCATCCCCATTAAATAGATATCAAAATGGATTTGGCCGTGAGATAATAAAATTTAAAATTTTCTCTTCTTGAAATGTTTAATTTATTCTTTGCAAATGTTACTAATTATTACCAGTGATGATATCTGAGGACCATAAAAAAAATGTAGGTATTAGCATGTTTGAAAGGCTGTATTTTAGGTTCTGGGTATTAAACCAAATTTGAATAGGAACTTGAATTTACTTACATATTGGTGGAGTTAGGCATCTTGGAGGTATGGCAGGTGGGAAGAGGCAGGACTGGTAATGAAGCTGATAACAGGTAAATGAAGGAAGATGCGCTTGAAATATGCCTTCTGTCTTCACTGGGGATGGCCTTCAGCTTGAAATCATTGTCAGTATGTCTGGGCTTTAAAGCCCCAAACACCTGTATGAGCAACCTGTCTTCCATTTATGCACACCATTAAAAACCACCCTCTTAGAACTACAGATTTTAAGTGTGATTGACCAAAGCAGCAAGCTCTCTGCCTTTTTGGTTATTGTTCAATGGTCAGATTAAATATCTGGGAAATAAAAGAGACTCTTTGACTCCATGTTTATTTGTTGTCCTAAATAGTTTTCTATAAAATCTCATGGTTAAAAGTGGGCTTAAATTTTGCTGCACCATAAACAAAGCTCACTATTGCCTCCAGGATAGCCATGCTGTTAAAGTTTTTTTTGGCATTATAATTCAGAAACATCTTAATAGGCAGTGTGTTTCAGAGGATAGGAGATGGTATGTGGAACTTTATCTTCCATTGCCATTTATTTAATTTCACTTGACGACTAAAATAAATGGTGAAAATTTCTTCTTGGGTATGCAATATCATGAGATATTCTGTAGATCTTACATTTGGGTAATTTGGACATGCTCTCTGTGTATAGATACAGGTTATATCTATCTTATCTATGTTTTTCAGAAGCCATTTATTTTCTTAATAATATTAGTTATAAAAAATACTAAGAATAGATTTCTTATAAATTTGTCTTCCCTTTTCTTTGTAATATAGTTGTGGAAAGTTCAAGGTGCAGGGTTTGGAAGGGAAGGGCTTGAGTATTGTTTTTCTCATTTTAGAAATTATTTCTTGTCTCATATATGTCCATGGATTTCCTGTTGTTGTAGCTAATCTGTCTTTCAAGTCTTTTTTAAGGTAGGAATGAAGACATTTGTAGCATTATGAAGAAAAACATACATGTGAAATCTACAAAGAGAATATACATTACATTTTGTAGACCTTGACATCCCTACTTGAATACAAATTAGGGTTGAATAAGACAGAGTACACAGTTTTATTTGAGTTTCTGAATGTGCCAGTGAAGCAGTAACTGTCCTCATTGTAGGTAAGTACTAGCTGTACTGTTCAGGTAGCTAGGTTCTCAGTGGATACATTGTCAAAAGCTCAAAATTGCTAGCATCAATTCTTGTCAAGGTTTTGGCACAATATTGCTGGTGTTTTCTGTGAATACATCTTGTGATTTGAAATGCTACTTAACTTTTAATTGACAACATGTAATTAATACAGGAGAATCTTATCTGCTGTCTTTATTGTATCAGCATTACAACCAGAAGAAAAATCACTTATTTCATAATACACCCATCATTCCCTATTCTCCTTCCAATCTTTTCAGCTGTGTACTTGCTTGTGAGGTGCTGCTGTTGCAAAAGTCAACAATTATTTGTGCTTTCAAAACATAACTGCAAAATGTAATCAGAGAAATAAGTAGAACAGCAATTACTGTGGGAGCTGTGTAACTGACAGCACTTAACAGAGGAGGAAAAGAAACATATCAAAACAAACAAACAAAAGAATTGATGCATGTGCCACAAGATGTCAGTGGCCACAGTCTGCATTGACTAAAATGCCTTTTATCATTCTTAAACATACTCCTACTATAAGCAATCAATATCGGGGGGGGGATGCCCCTTTTTGAAAAAAAAAAAAAATGTAAGCTTGATTACCTGCATCAACACTATTTTTAGAAATAATTCATCAAGGTTGTACTTAAATAGATACCTCGATGTCTGTAATAATGCATTTTGAGCCTCTCCTCCCCACTGCAGTAAATCTTGCTGTAGTTAGAAGTAAATTTTTCAGAAATGAGGTCCCTTTTTCTCTATAATGTTTTCAGGGTCAAAAGCATGCCAAGAATCATTCTGTAGCATCCCCTTTTTATACCCGTTTTGCTTTTCCCTAAGCTTTCATCTAAGCATAATCTGTGTAGTGCTAATGAGATAAACCTCTTTCCTCTTAGCTGTTCCAGAAGACGCTTTTCTCTTTCAGAACTTGGAAAAAACGTTAATATACCAAAGCAAACAAAGCAAAAACTAGGCATGTTAATATGTCCTCAAATTCATACAAAGCTTCTAATATCTCTTAATAATAATCAGAAAGTCCCTGTGCAACACAAGCATATTTTTTGCAGATCTAACTGGAGAGAGATATGCAGTTTGCTGACTGTTTAAACTGCTGAAAGTTATGATCCTTGTTATTGAATTTATTTTCATTATTTCAGTCCAGTTATCTATTTTAGCATGCATCATTGCTCCAAAGGTTCAAGTAATGCCACAACTTCACACAGGAGTGCAAAATGAGCTTTCTGTATAGTCTCAAATAGAGCATGGTGATACCAAAACTGCTACAGCTGTTTTCAAAGTAATTGTATAATTGCTGTAGATAAAATCTAATGTTCATGTTTCAGCTTGTTCTCTCCATTGTAACTTCAAAACTACTTCTCAGTATTAGGTGTGGGTTTCTTTTGTTTTGTTTTGTTTGCTTTTCCTGTTTGAAGGAAAAGAACTTCTGTAGCTAACCTTTTATTTAACCAAACTGGTTGTGTTGCTCTTCAGAGAAATATCCTTGTATCCTCTCAGAATTATCTTTCCTTTTCCTAGAATTTCTGAAGCCTTTATACCAATAACTCTTATATTAGAATTTTGTTCCATCTGAAGAAAATCATGCAATGGGTAAGCTGAATGGATATTCAGCAGCAGTATGTCCCTTCTAATTAAAGCCTCCTTCAGGAATGTTCTTTTTTTTTACACACTAAATCAAGTAGTTCATCTTCATCACATTGCAACTGCTTTTCTCTTTGCTGGTTGTTGTTGGTGGTGTTTTTGTACAACACATACAAAAACAAACTTAATTTGCATAATTATACAATTTTAATTCCTCCCACCCCCTGATTCTAAGCATATCTACCTTGTCCTCATTTTTTTCCATATAATATACAAGGTGAAACATGATTCTGTTTACTTTATTGATTGTCTTATAGACACCACTTTTTCTTAAGTTGTTGTTGTTCATGATAAAGGGTACAAGAAATTCATAAGTTCTTAAGTTCAGTCAAGCTCCATCTGGCTTGAAATTTTTGCTTAGCAGTACTTAAACCAAAATATGAAGCCATGAATTTGTGATCTGTCGAAGACTTTTGTAGAAGCTTTCCTTTAAAGCAAGGTCTCCAGAACAAGCAATTTTCAGTTGTGTTTATAGAATGTGTGATGATGGCTTGGAAGTTTAGTAATACTGTGTATAGCATGGAATGAGTAAGTTGCCTTTCCATTGATACTAGGTTAACCAGAAACTATGGCCTGAAAATCTTAAAATTGACTGAAACACAAGAAGTGGAATTAAGTGATAACACAGAAGTTGAAATCACAAATCCTAAAACTGCCAGTGGTTTCCTCTGTGACCATTGTGAAAGGATTAACTTTCCTAATGTTAAACAACTTTCCTGTTCTATTACAAGGTGCACAAGGTCAGTTATTGCAAGAGGCAGCATTTACTAGCAAAGTAGATACCAGTTTAAAAAAAAAAAGTTTAAACTTTTTTTAAAACTTTCTCAGTTAAAAAGAAAAAAAAAAGTAGCAGAGTACTCATTGTATTTCACCTGTTTCTTAGCATAGGTCTTGCTCCACCCTTTTCGTTATTGTCCATTTGTTCTCAGAAGCTGTGAGAAAGGAAAACCGTGGCTTTTCCCATCTGGAAATGTGGTTTCCCAACCGGAATGTTGCTGGAGGGCAGAGGGGACTATTTTTCACTGGATGGTGTTAGGAAAAGATGACATTTTGGTTCCCAGCAAAGGATGGAGGTAACAAGGTTGCTTGCAGATGTTGGGAGCTACCTTGTAAGTTTTAGGAGGGAGTGGGTGTTTTTTCATTGAGACAGGGAATGGGGAGAAGGTCTTTGAAAAGAGATGAATAGGTTAGGCTTTGAAAGAGAGAAATACAGATCACTGAAGCTTAGTTCATTGTGCCCCTATGTCTCATCTTCCATCCATCTTTATCCCCTGAAATTCCATGACCTTCCAGGACTCCTAAAACATGGATTATCAGTGAGCCTTCTACTTGCTCCCTATCCTAACTGTTTGCATTCTGTAGTGGCCTTTGAATTTTGCATAGAATGTTGAGGTTCCCTGAGCCCATGTTACAAAACTGATGGCAATATTATTTTGAAGGGTATATCCTGTCATTCATTTTCAATCTCAATTTCTTGTGGATCCCAGAAAAAATAAAAATAAATAAATAAATAAATAGAATTTGCTATAATTGCTATAACTAAAACTAACCAAATAATGTGTGCATTTTCTGACTCCACACAAGACTCACACAATTTGTTGACTAATAAGAGCAAAAGTGTAATATCACTGCTCAAAAAAATCATCTGTTCTCTTACAGTAATTTTAGCTTCCTTTTTCCACTTACAGAGTAGAAGGTTCACCAAAACCTTCACCAGAGTTCCAATTCTCCAGAGTGCAAATGAATGCATTAGTATTTGCCATTGCTACAGTGTTATTTAATTTCAGATTTTATTTCTGAAATGGTGAACTCCAATTTCAGTTTCATGAAGAATGAAGTTGATACACAGTTACATTCACTAGATGACCACCAGTATGATCCCCACTTCTTTTCCAGCTCTACTTCTCATGCCTGCCATGAACACAATAAAAAAAACTAAGAAGCCCAAATGTCCCAGGCCTTCCCCAGACAAATATAGAATTACAGCCAATATGACCTATTCATGTCTTCTGATCAAAGGAAATAACCGTGTACAGCCTTATTTAGATTATAAATGCAAGTTGAGGTTTTACACTAATTTCAGTGACTTTGCAACAAACCTATAAAGAATAAAAAGAAATGTATTGGCTATTTTTGACTTTCAGAAGGCACAGCTGAAAGGTGAGAGAAGAAAGTGGTATGGCTTTGATGCAGATAAAGTACTTAAAGGGGTACTAAATTATATACATATCTTTTTTTCATAATACAGAGATTCACAGTAAGCATAGCAAGTATCATTAATTCTCCATGTGAAAAGTCAGTCTAAACTGTAAAGACAACTTTCAATGGGGAAAGCAAATTCACTGCAAATCAGGGTAGAGGCACGCTGCTGTATCACCATGCAGCTGCCCATTCTGTACCTTTTTTTTTTGAAGAAGAAGAAAATCCATATGCTTGTTTACCAGATTTTTTTCTAAACCATGAAAGTTACTGTAAATGAGTATGAAGATGATAACGCAGAAATCAAATGTTCTAAAATGGCAGTTCTTAGGCAATTTAAGCTGTTCCTTTAGAGAAAAGAATGACAGAATTCTCACTGTGATTATGGAAGCATTCTAGACAACTTTTGATTGTTCTTATTTTAGAATCGTATTTCAAACGTTGATTTATGTCTTAAACTCTGCTGCCTCTAGGAAGACCAATTTATAGGATTAAGTTCTCCTGGCTTGGGAAGCTTTGGTGCAGCTGTTTTCATAGTTGATTATTGTGGATTGTTCAACCCTTTTTTGGAATAGTTTTAAACTGATATATGCGGTTTTTGATTTGGTCTGGATTAATTTCCTGTGTATTGGAACCAGAAGGGAAGATTTCATATCGTACGGATTGATCATTTTTATCTTTCTGTGATATTTTAAAGTTAAATCTTTAAAAGTGTCTGCCAGCAGTTTTTATACATATCCCTTCCCATAGAACAGAAAGGAATTCAAACTACTCTTCTATCATTTGGCTTTCTGGATGTTCTGTATTAGTTCTCTGCAGGACTCTCTTTCTACTCCAAAACTTTGGTTTTACTATAGAGGTTAAAGAGATAATACGATTTAATTATTAACTGTGAAAAAGCATATATTATTTTGAGAGGAAATTGAATGGCAACCTGCATGAAGTAATGATAATCCCATGGTAATTTTTATTAAAATTCTGCTATGTTCGTATGAATAGCTTATATCTTGTCATATGCATCTGAGATGAATATCAAAACTACCTCAATATAAATCCCAACAGGTGTCTCTAATAGACTGGAGGGACATGAGATTACATTGAAATAATGTAAGAGAAGGCTAAATTCTTGCTCTCTAGGTTACCAGATAATTCTGGCCTTGAGGGTTTGTAGTTTCTTTAAGAACTAAATTGTCATGGTAATGATGTAATTTAGTAAGAGCTGTGAAGGAAGAGAGCACTCACCTCAGTGGTCTTCTCCAGGCAGCAAGGTGGTTCTGTGGGTTGTGGTCAGTGGGCTGCTGCTAGCTGGAGCAGATTTTATGCTGGGGGAAAGATGCTGACTTTAGTATGGTTGAGGGAGTGAGTAATTAAAGAGTGCTACTTCCATGCTTCAGGTTGGTTGTTTTACCGTTTCTTATGCTGTAGTGCAAAAATCTTATATGAGGTCAAAGTACTGTGAATGCTCTGTTTTTATTTCTGATTTCTGTTGTGAGCAGCAATGAAATTTCTGATAACTTAATTACTGGTATTATGTAAATGTGTGGAAAATTATAGCATTTGATGTTTGAAATGGGGTGTCAGCAGTGAAAATGTTTACAACATTTGATACATTTTTAGCTTTTTTTTTTTCAAACAAGTGAGAATAACACATCTATCATGATATTTTTCCATACATTTATATTTTGAATTTCTAGTGAAAATCAAATTCAACTGAATCAATTTTATCTAATCAGAGCAACCTAGATGACCAGCGTTTAGTGCTACTACAATGTCTTTGACGTTGATTTTGTTTAAACTTTTAAATCTCCATTAATACAATGAAGAAAAGGGGGTTGGGGGGGGGGGGGGGGAGAAAAGCCAGCAAAAGGTAGAGACAATCATCACCACCCAAGTATCTCGAACACAGCGATCACTGTGTAAGAGGTAAGATACAGCCAGTATTGATAGCTTGGTGCAGAAAAATGTACAACACAACCTTGTGTTGATGGTTTGAGTTGCTGTTGGTTTGAGGCACTGCAAAAGCAGTGGGCAGCTTGGGCAGCCAAGCACACCAGTGTTAATTCTGTGTCTGACAAAAGGTAGTCTAAGCTATTGTGTCACTGCTTCTTTGGAAACTTCTTCAGGGTAATTGACGTTGACAGGAGAGTAACAGTATCTTAGGAGATAGTGAGAACTGTGAAGTCAATTAGAGGTGCAGATGTTTAACTGATATACTACGCTGTGTTGTCCTTTGTGTTGATTTCATAGCATTGTTGAGAATGCAGTAATGCAAGCTTATGAAGAACCTTCGTCTTGGTTAGGGGTTTTATTAAGATGAGGCTCATACAAGTGTTTGATGTGAAAGAGGCAGTAGCATATAAGAAAGGTGGGATTGACGCCTTACAAGCACATTAGTTTTGGTGGGACAAGTTTGTGCTACCAGGATAGTGCATTTGTGTAGGACAAAGCAGATAAAGGACCTACCTGTCTGCCTCTAGAGAGGGATGTGTAGTTGTGATGACTTCAATACGTTGTGGTTTTAGTTATTCTTTTTTTGGTGTGTAACAGCTAACTGTGTCTGAAAAATCAGAGCACGTGAGCTTGGCCTGAGATTAGCTTTTCCATCACAGTATTGCAAATGAAATGTGTTAGAATGAGCTGTAAAGTTATCTAAGGCTTATAGAATTCAATGTGAAACCTGGAAAGTAAGGAGTAGTAAATGGAAATAGTTGCAGTATATCTGGGTGTTAAAAACAAAGACAGCATCTGTTTGTGTTAATGAATATATCACAGTCATTTCTGATTTCACTGGGAAAGTAATGAATATTAAGGTTTTCATGTTGAAGAACATTTGCATTGCACCCTGGAACATATGCTTCTACATAAAAGTAAATAGGCTGACAGTGTAACAGGGATTCAGTACTGTGGCTCAGTGTTAAACATAATATTTTTTCAGAGCTGTCAGAAAAGCAGCGTAATCATCAGGGTGCAGAACTATTGAAATAATCGAACTATTTTGTGGCTATTTTAATTAAATTTCAGCCTAGAAGGAATTTCAATACACCTTTATGGAGTAACTCAGTGAACTTCAATTTTTTCACAATTCCAAAATTGGGAGTCATAAAGTAGTAATGTACAGAGTTGTATCACACAGCGTCTAAAATTCTTACTTGTAGGTGGATTTTCTTTTGTGAGATGTAGGGTACCTGCACTGTTTTTAAGTAGAATAAAATACTTTTTTGGTAACATAAGCATGAAAGCAAGTTTTTAATGTACTGAACTGCTATTGACAGCCTTTTTGATAGTACAAACTTGTTTTAGCTAGCAGATTTGTTAGTTCTGTAGTGTTGACGTTATTCAACAAAAATAGATGCAGATGGACAATTACATGAAGTATACTCAGGGGAATTCTCATCTCTGCTTTATGAAGAAAAACTTCCATCTGGGAGAACTACTCCTGTGCCCTAAGATATATCCTTCTAAGATGCTCCTTCAGGAAATATATCCTAAGATAAGTGGGATTTGAATGTATATTAAATAAAAGGAGTCAAGCACATGATTAATCACGTGATTTGTGATTAAAATAAACCATAACCTAACAGAAATGCTCATGCAATCTGGTTTAGTCAATTGCCTGCCTTCACTCATCAGCGGATGCACGTGAAGAGCTCTCTGCCATACAAGACTGCCTGTTTATCTCTATTCATCTCTGCCCTTTATCTCTTGGTGGTAGCAAAGCCTCTTGATTCTTTACAGACCTTACCAGACTTACCTCAGTGCTTTAAAGTTATACACTAAGCTTTCACCAAAAAAAAAAAAAAAAAGCATTAATTATTTGTGGCAGTCAGAGCAATGAGACATTAAGTAAAAAAAAAAAAAAAATCACAGCAAACTACTCTTTAGAAAAATAGATTCTAAAGATGGAATGCAGAGATAATCTGACTTCAACTTATTAAGTATGCCTTGTAAGCAATAAATCAAATCACTTTGCTGTATAATACAATTACTGCTGTAATTTGTAGTCATTACAATTTGTGCTGAGGTATAACGGGAGACTTGATTTTATGCAGGGTATTGACAGAGAAAGCCCTAGCAACTTTAGCACGGGGACATACTTTGGACCTATTGCCACTTAATTTGCAGATGATTACCTCAGTAGACCTGATAGCTTGTTGTGTCCACCTGTTACAGGGTTACTTATGTCGGGATCGTGCACATAAAGAGGATTAAAATAGTCCACTGTTAGAAACATACAACCTGGTGCATCATTTCCCCTTCCGTTAGGCTCTGCTGTATCAGTGCACTCTGTCTGGTTTGTATTTTTTCTAGCAGGTTGTCTGAAGACAGTAAGTGACTTTTCTACATGCAGTGAATTATTTCAATTAACTTAATAATTTGGCATAGTCTTCTGAATTTGATTACTGTTTACTAAATTAATTGTGATTTGACAGAAATAGATTTTTAACTGTCAGGTTTCACATCTAAGACTGAGCATAAAATTTACTGTCACAAGTTAAGATAAAAAGAGATGTTTTTGCAGGGAAGCGAGGCTTGCCCTGTCCTCCAGGTTCTTTATTACTTCCCTACTAGCTGACATCAGCCATATAATAAAATACAATGGATGTCATAATACAATTGAGGATTCCTTTTCTGATTAAATCCTGTGCTTAATCTGCATCCTGAAAATTATTTATGGCTGTTCGTTCCCCCCTCCCACTGCCCTTTGGTGTCCCTCCTCATGTTAGCTCTATGATATTTTAAGAATGAATCGTTTTCCACTTTTCTGCTCCTTCACAAGTAATAGTGATATTTTTCCATATCTAGTGCCTTTTCTTTTAATTTAAGGGAAGGGATAGTAAGAGAGACATTGAGGAAAAAAAAATAGGTCTTCAGTTCAGTTGGAAGGGACCTACAAAGTAAAGCTAACAGACTATATGGTCACTTTTTCCCTGCCAAGGAAGTAGAACCATCTTGGATTCTCCTCTATTTATTTTTTTATGATTAGACTGAATTTCACAGCTTTGTTCCTACTTAATATTTCCACTGTCCCTATGGCACCTCTTTGTTCTATTTCTTCTTGAGACAAACGCAAAATCTGTTCTGACACTTGTTTGTTATTGTTTTGGTTATTTTAGTGCTCAAATGGTCCTCCAACAGGAGTTTGTATTGGGAGGTATTCCTGGAAGTTTTAGAAGTGAGATTTTCTTTCCATCTGAACTGCCTACCATGAAATGTAACTGTGTTATTTTTATAAACTTAGACTGGCAAAGCAGAGTAAAAATCCAGTTGAGATTACATAGCTATAATTGCATATCTATTACGTATCTATAATCAGCCCTAAAGACAAAGTTAGCTTAGAATACGTTAAAAATCATAAACCTTACAAAAGGAGGATCTGATATGAATTAGCTGGTGTGTGATCGAAGTTGGCATTGCTGCATAACTGAAAGAGTGACTGCTTATCACCTCAAAGACATTATGCAAACAGAATTTCTTGGCTGACAGCAGGCATATCAGCCAGCAGTTACAAAAATACACTACACAGACTTTTCAATTACCACGAACTAGGCAGGGCCATGAACATTCTGTCTTGAAAGAATTCTAAGCACGGTCCATTTTGTTATAATGGCAGAGTGTTCCATCTCCATCCTGTCAGTGCAGTGCAGAGATGATGCTGTTGGGCAAGCACTGGAAGAGGTGGTGGTGTGGGGAAAAGCGTGATGGTAAAATCACAGTACAATACTGACATGCAAAGTAGGACCATTTGCTTTTGCCATCAGCAGTGTTCCTAGACCTGTTGCTTCCCTGCTGAAACTGAATCCTACTGTTAACATTCTTACAAACAAGGATGGACAGTGATTTCAGTACATTTGTCATTTTCTAGTTCAAGTAGTTGCTCTAGTCTTGTTGTCACATCACAAGGTTGAGATTGAAGTGTAAAGTAGGATTTACAAATGAAGGGTGGATCATTTGCCAAATGGTCAGGTAGAGGTTTCTCAGAAACTTTGTCTCTATTTCCTTCTCTTTCTAGTTGGTGTTTGCAGAGAGAAAAGCTGTGGAGGAATCTTGCAGAGATAATTGTGTGAGTAAAAAAAGGTTATCAGCTGCAGCTCATTGCTGGTGCATGACAGTGTTAATCTTTAAAAACAGGACAGTGACAATCTGCTGATGAAACAGTTGATGCAAATGCTACCTTGTGTGTCTTAGGCAAAATCAGACAGAATGGTTTAAATAGTCACTTCTTCCCTAAACTGAATCAGTGAGCTTTGAACTGAAATGCTCTAAAGTAGGTCAGCAGGGATATTAACCTCCTTTTACTGCTGTAGCTTAAGCCTAAACTTAAGATATGGTCAGTGGACTCTATCTGGCCAATCCTCACGACATCCACAATGCCCAGCTAAGGATCTCCAAGTGAAATACTCTCTTGGCTTCTCTGATAGGCTGCAGCATGTGTGATTGTGCTTGTTTGAAGTCAAATACTCAGTTCACTTGAAATTGCAAGGATAAATGAATTGTATTGGCTACATGCAGAGTTTTATCATGTATTCTTTTCTGATGTATTTTCTCTTAACAATTTAAAAGGATACTTTCCTCATTTGGCATGATGCATTTAAAATATATTACATCTCAGGAATTCTAGTTCTCTTGTTGCCAATTTGACCTTCATGTAAATACAAATAAATCCTGTTGTGTATTGCATGGATTAGTCCTTAAAGGATATATAACTTCTCGTGTATCCTAAAGGAAAACTGGTAGCTCAGTTTTGCGTGAAGGTTAGTTACCTCCTGGGAGCTACATATCATTTACATAAAATCTTAATGTTTTAACTTTATTAGGCAATAAATCACCTAAATTTGACCACGTAAGATATGGAAGAACATTACTAACTGAGAGCTCTCACAAGAAATATTAGAGTAAGAAAATAAAGATAAAGATTTTATCAAAATGCTGCTCAAGAATATAAGGATCCTAGACAGTATTTGCCATGGCATTATGATTGCCATTTTGGTGATATTTGCATGCTTTACTGACTCCAGTGGGGGAATCATCGTACTATTTCTCTTAAGAAATAGAAATGAGATATGTGGATAAAGTAACTTGCACAGCATCCTCAGAATTTGGAGTTGTGTAAGCTGTTGAACCTATGTTGTCCAAGTGCTACGCTACTGTCCCTTTTCTTCCACTACTCTTTCTCATAATAGCTAGGACCTAATTTAATCAGCAAGTCTCTTTGTCCCCTTCTCTCTCGATGTATTCTAAAGAGATCCAGTGAACCCTTGACCTTGGTGTATTTGAGCTAAAAGTTCATAGAACTTCCTGAGTTGGAAGGGACCCATAAAGATCATTGAGTCCAGCTCCTGGCACCACACAGGTCAACCCAAAAATTCAGACCATGTGACTAAGAGCACAGTCCAAACGCTTCTTAAACTCTGACAGACTTGGTGCCATGACTACGTCCCTGGGGAGCCTGTTCCAGTGCACAACAATCCTCTCAGTGAAGAGACGTTTCTTCATATCCAGCCTGAACCTCCCCTGTCGCACCTTGACACCATTTCCCTGGGGTCCCATCTCTGGTCACTAAAGAGAATAGATCGGTGCCTACCCCTCCACTCCCCCTTGTGAGGAAGCTGTAGGCCGTGATGAGGTCTCCCCTCAGCCTCCTCTTTTCCAGGTTGAACAAGCCAAGTGACCTCAGCCGTTCCTCGTACGTCTTCCCCTCTAGGCCCTTCACCATCTTTGTACTGTGCATTTGAATATAGTTCAACTTCTAGATTTTTTTAAAATACCTTTTCTGTTACTTTATGATTATAACTTTATTTCTAAGTATGACTTTTTATAAACAAGGACTATTACCTGTAAGTTGGAAAGGCCTATTTATTTTTTTTTGGTAAAATAATTGGCTGTACTTGTAAGATACTGTGAATACAATTCTTCAATGTAAGTTAAGACTTGCATATAAGTCCCCATAAAGGGGAAGGAAGGCAGAAAGAAAACTTTGACCCAAGCAATAGTAGCTAGGAAACCTACATTCATGAGTCTGAGGGATTGGGGGGGAAATAAAAATAATTTTCTGATTAAGCAGACAATGCATGGAAAGACTCCTTATTGCAAATTTCTTATAATTGGCCATTCTAAGTTAGTATGCCTTCATGCATACTAATAAATTTCAGATACTATCTCCTGAGTTACCAAATTATCTTGCACCTTATTAAAGAAAAAAAAAATATGTATATATCAACAGCGACATTTTTTTGTTGTAGTTCTTTGCATATGACCTCTTTTTCAAACTACTTCTCTCAGGAAAAAAAAAAAATCTTTAAAAACGTTATCATAAGGCACTGCATCAAAACAGTTATTCTGTTCTTTTCCTCGATACAAACTTTATTCCCAGAATGCAGAATCCAAATTGCAGTGCTTCAGAAATTCTTTGGAAAAAATACAGGCAAATGTTACTATGATTACAGAGCTGCTCGCATTTGCTTCTCTTTTTCTGCCTAAGCAATGAGAGTGGAAAGGGATTTTTTTTATTCCAACAGTTTGTATGATGCTTTGAAGGGGAGACCCATCTCCACTGAAATTCTTCTAAAACATTTTTAAACTAATACATTTTGGGCCCTGGACTTTTCTGAAGTTGTTTATCCCTATTTTCTGAAAAACGGTTGATTAACCTAGGGTGGGGGGAGAATGTAGTCCAAAAAAGATGTAGTGAAATTGGGATTCAACAACCATCCTTCTTCAATCTAATGGTTGTCAGGTATAAAATATTCAGGTTGTTCTATTTATTGAGTTGCTTCAGTCTCGGGAGTATCTGGCACTGATTAAAATAATAATAATAAATTTAAAGCACAAGTTATTCTTACAGTTTCCTGAATGCAAGTGGAACAGATAAAGTAATGCTTTCTTTTTTTTTTTTAAGTAAATGTTTTTTTGCTTGTTTGTTTTTCCCTAAAATAAACCTCTGAACCCAGAAAGCAGCCTCTGCTGCTTTACTTTTTGAGGATACTTGCATAGATACTTGGAGAGTAATTTCTAGTATGGCTGAATTTAAATGTTTGTGAAAACAGTTCTGATTTTCTTGTCAACAAAGCATCAGCAGCAGCTCTTCCTTGGGATGAAAATACATCTGGAAGCAGCCAGTGGCAGGGTAATGCAACTGAATTGTTCTCCTGAGGATAATAAGCAACCTCTTTTAAAGTAGCAATGATATGGCATAAATGTACTCTCTCAGGACAGAATAAATGACACATTTCCCTGAGGGTCATTATGATTCCACTGCAGAAAGCGTACTGTGAAAAGATAATGCAAATAAAAGATGTTTGTCACAGAAACACACAAGAGTTTGTGTTCGTTGTTTTTTATTTGTTTTTCTCCCCCAAAAAAATCATTTGGGAATGAGAGGACACCTTGTTTTACAAAAGCTGAAGACCTAGAATATTTTACACAGCCCCATTAGGAAGAGATTTTTGTTTCTGGCTGCCATGATAGCATATGTTTTAGGTGGGAATGTCACTGTGGTTATTGTTAAGGTTTTCTGACACTTTTTTTAATAATGTTGAATTTTTACTAGCTCATAACTTTGCCAAGCAACTATATGCAGTTTTCCTTTCTGAATGGCTTTTCTGGATTCATATATAGGTATATGTATTCATATTGCCTTTATTGTTTTATTTTGTTATTTCAGCCAAAGTAGTTGCAGAAGTCTCTGAGAGTTAACCTAAGGAAGTAGTATAGTGCTGGATTATTTTTTATTTGTATTTTTTTTTAACTTTGGATATTACTTTCCCCTCATCCTCTTGAACCTTTTTCTTTTTGGAAAAACTAGGCTTTGGTGCAGAAACTTAACTGGATGACCTTTAGCACTATTATGCCTTCCCTGCCCCTGTGAAAACCTGTCCATGTTTTTTAAATCACAAGACTAAGAATTCTGGCCAATTCTCAGAAAGGCGTATTGCTGTTGTAGTCGATCCTTTCCCAACTCTTCTGCCTGAGCAGGCCCTGTATCATCTGTTCTCACACAGCATCTACATGTTCAGACTGTTAATGAACTACCTCTTCAGACTAACTGAGCATGCACCACCAGCTACGGCTTTGGAAAGTGAAAGGACTGGAAATTTGCCATCCTGAAGGGTAACGGGTGCCTCATGATGCTTGGAGCTTGAAGGAGCGGTGCAAAAAAGGGCACTTGGTTAGAACTGGGAGTTGGTGCTCTCATAATCCCTCCCTGACACAGTGGCAGGGGGTGGGGTGGGGGAACACAATGAAATGTACATAGGAATAGGGTAGGAACAATGTGAAAGGGATACAAGCCTAAAAAAAAAGGAATAGCTGGTGTAACCTTGGTCTGGGAACATTAGTTTTAAAGCTGAACAGCAAAAAAGGACAGGAAGCAGTGCCTGATGGAGAAACAAAGCTTGCTTAGATTGCATGGCCTTTGCTGACACAACAGAAGTGGTGACACTAGAGGGCTTTGTGTGATGTGTTAGAGATAGCTCAAGACTTTTCAGCACTGTAGAAAAAAATTTTTTTTTTTCTTTTTGCACTGGCAGTCAACTGTGCTCTTGAGAAATGGGGTGGAATGGAGGAGAGTAACAGCAGAAATGTTGGAAATGGAAGCTAAATGTTGAAAATTCAAGAGGACTGCAGATATGAAGGTGAGTAAAAAGGGCTGAGAGGAGTCTGAAGTTTCAGGAGGGGAAGTGGGGGACCCAAGAGACTTTCAGACTGCCATTGTCAGAATAAAGATTAGGAAGGAGAGAATAAAGATCAGGAAGGAACACAGTAAAAAAAAAAATCTAGTTTAGGAAACAAAAATCTCAAAAGCACTGAAATGGATGTTGGAGCACTGATAAACCACTGCAGACTTAAATACTTTAATGAAGTGCAATATGTTTTAACCACTTTTCAATTTTTGTCCAAACACAGTATTTTTTTTCTCCATACGATTTTCAAAACATTATGGAGGATGCTTTAAACAGTAGATGTTTCTCATTCTTGCTGCCATACCAGGTGACTCTCTGACAAAGAATTTGGACTCTATGTGCAGTATCGTAATGCAAGATTCACATGTTAAAGAATCTAAATAACTTAAATGCTTATAGCTTTTTTGAAAGAGATAACGCACACAAGTTTAATTTTTGTATTTCTGTGAAATTTATCTTCAAATATTTGATTAAATTTTTGAGAGGTGTCGATTTCAGAAATGAAACAGATTTAATTAAAACTGACCATAAATAAAGAAATAAGTGGAGAGTTGTTTCAGATAAACATGGTATAGGTAAGGATTTTATGTATTTTTGTATTTTACTGGAGGAAAAAAAAAAAAAATTTCCAAATAAATGCTAGTTCTTGAGTCCTCTACCCATTTATGCGTAAAAACATGAAACAGACTGTGCTGTTCCCAGAATGATCTGGCTTCCTAAGCATCACTAAAAATTGTGACTGTCTAATGTAAGTTGCTGGAGAATGTTCAGTGTCTTAATTGGTCTCTACTGGTGTTATGCTCAAAAAACAGTTTCTTTAAGATAGCTAGCAGAACTTTTCTAAGAGAAATAGCAATCAATATTTAAGAGGAATTTATTAAAGGAAAATGTTATCTTCTTTGTCTAGCTCAGTTTACAGTCTTATGCATTCTTCAATGTTAGTCACATTTGTCTATAATTGTATTTCCTTTGTTGATTTCTAAAACTGAATTCAATATAAGATGAAAGTGAGTGACTGAAACGTACATGGAAATCATTTGCCGTTTCTAAAGATAGAGTTCCCACTTACCGCAATGCACAAACTTCTTAGTATTGTAAGAGTAGTGCCTGCTCCCTTACTGCTTTGTGTTGGACAGTTACAGAGAGGTAAAGAAAGTACATCTTAATACCTTAAAAAATTAAAAGTAATGATTGCATTTAAGACTTCACAGCTCTCTAACACTAATAGATATCTTATTAAGAACATGCTACCGCTGTCCAAACATGCAAGTTCATTAAGTACAAAGGATTTTCTGGGTGATTCTTTATCTCAAGTTGTTTGTATCCGCAGGTATCTAAAAATTGAAATGGTAGGTTTTGGATGTGTGGAAATAAAGGCCGTGGGAGAAAGTACTGCAGTACTTTCCATGGCAGGTTTATTGTTTAAGAAATAGCTTTTCTTCTGAGTATTGATAAACAACACAATGCTTAAAATAATGCAAAGAAAAAACTGCAGAATGTCTAAATTATTATTCAAAATCTTGCACTTCGAAGCTAAAAAAAAAAATAATAAATCCTTCTGTCCTCTCCATACAGCTTTCTGAGGAACTGATTGCTGCAGCTGGGATGTGGGTTTGTAGCTGCACTGCATGGATGTGTGGGATTTGCAGGTGGGTATAGGAACTTGCTTCAGGGCTTTTTTGCTATTTTTGAAACCATATATATTTTTTTTTTCTTCGTGCTGATAGGACTTTCAACTGTACATTTAGAGAAGGATTAAACATTTGGAGAAGACTGCTGAAAGGAGGGCAAGCTCACTGCCTGCACTTCAGTTATTTTTTCAGACGTCACTGGACACTTATGTAAAGCTTCAACAATCTTTTTCTTGTTGTTGTTTTAATTAAACTTAAAGCAGTTCTGCTGCTCTCTATCTACTGCTTTCTCTGAAAGCAGATGAACTGACTGAATACAGTGTTCTTTTCTGGTACTGAATTATAATGCTTCATAACATGAGACCACTAACAGAGTACTTTAAATAATGTCAACCTAGTTTACAGGGAATCTAATTCAGATGGATACAGCTTAAATTTTACACAACACAGATAGTGGTTTTTATTTTTATCCTCTATTGTAATGAAAATTTGTACCAACAGTTTTAAACTTTTAATCTAAGAAGGTTGTCAGTCTAAAGATTGGTCAAAAGTAGGACAAAAGTAAATTTCTGACCCTTCAGCAAATCTAGATATCTAGTCCTGCAAAAACTGACCTGCAATTGAATATTTTTAGGAAATAAAGATAGAAGGTGGCAGGGAGATGACAGTTTATAAATTTTTCCTCCATGGAAGCAGAGCACACTAAAATTGCAAGTGATAAAGGTTCTTGTTTGTTTGTTTTTTGCCATGCAGTAGGAAACATTCTGAGTGACTCCAGCATTGTTTTTCTCTTGTCAACAAGATCATTTGAAGAAAAATAGTTATGTTTCTAAAATAATAGTCTCTCCTGTCAAAGAACTGCTGAATGCTTGGTTCTGCTACAAGGATTTTTATGAGAGGAGCAAGAATAATTTAGAAACATCAAGAAAAAAGTGGCTATGCTTGGATGTTTAGAGAATCTACACTGTCTGTTTAGCTATAAATGTGCTGTGGCAGTCAGGAACACTTGCCAAACCTCACTGCAACCAAACTCCACTTTACTTTAAAAGGCTTTATTGGTTGTTGTTGTTGTTTTTCTTTGTTTTGCCTTTTTTTTTTTGAGAGGAACTGACTCTGACTTAATTTATCATATGTCTTCTTCATAATCTGGGTATTCAAAAAATGAAGATGAGTCTCAAAGAAGAGCTTAGGCCCTTAAAATCCTTTACAGCAATTCAGTTATACTGCTATGAAGTATACGCTTACATTTCCTTCATATTGTATTTGTGTATGGGCAGGTGTTCCATGGCATGTATAAAAGATGGAGAGAAAGAATGAAGAAGGAATAGAGGATTAAAAAACATTCTAAATTCACTTTAAAATACATTGTATCAAGTTATATTACTTATGGGCATTTTTCAAATCCTGAAACTAGGCATCCTACACCTTTTGATAGTGTTTGCCTAGAAACATGTATAGCCGTTAACTACTTGAGGTTTTGCACTGACAGGAATTTTTGATGTTTTCTAATTGTTCATACCAATGCTAAAAACCTGCCTGAGTTTTAATACTAACTTTTTCCACAAACTTTTATAACTCAGTGTCAGCACAGGTTTTTCTAGTTATGTCTTGTTTTATATTCTAATTAGGTATAAAAATAGGAAAAAAAAAGCTAATAATGCATGCTCCTGGATTTCCTTTTATAATGGCATTTACTTCTCTCTTCGTTGAAGGAATCTGTTATTATGGTCTCCTTGACACCTTGAAAGTATGCTCTTAGAACTCTCTGCTAAATACACGGTATCTTGAATGTTTTTCAGTATCTGCATATGGTGTTTTTGTTGGTGGTGGTGTTGGCAGTGTTACCGTTAAATTGGCAATATCCTAAGACCTCTAAAAGTGTTCCCGATCAACATTTTCTTTCTGATGGAAATACTATGACTTTTATATTATAAAAGTTGGTTGGTTTAATTTGTTGCTTCGTCAGCAAGATATCTTTGTTGTTTTTTTTTTTTAATGTAAGAATATCTTTTGTATCTCTTCTGCTAGAGGCAACAATACTGTTAACCAATATACATACAAAAGAGATTGCAGTTCTGTAATTCAAAAGCTAAGCATAGTGTAATTATGACGTATGAAGTAGATATTTATGTTTATCTGAGCACAAATGTATCCCAACAACTGAGTTACAAAGCAGTACCAATTTATACAAGTCAAGGCCTAGTTTTCAACTTAAAACAGCTTCTAAAAGAAGAGATGAAATTTATGAAGATATCTGACAAAAACTCATACTGGCAAATTGTAGATGCTTTCAAGCAACAACCAAATTCTTTTGCCCGTGTATTTTACTCTGGCTTTCATCAGTGTAAAGGCATTACATTACTCCCTCTGAAAACAGAGATATCTAAGAAAGACAAAGTAAGGGAAAAATCTATAGCCGAATCTATTATTCGCCTCTTGCCTAAAACAAGAGAAAAGCTCATTGCTGCAGTGGTCTAATGAGTCCATCTGTGTTGGCCCTCAACTCTTAATGAAAGAGTTGAGCTCTCTCCAGTCACAAATATGATTTCTAGAGCAAGACACAAAGGTAATAGATTTTACTTTTGATTCCACAAGAAAACTTGGAGCATTCAAAACTTGAGCATGTACAGAGCAAATTAGCTTGGAGAGAATGAACAAAGGTAGGGAAGGTATTTTACAATTAATGTAGAAGTAGACTACCACCTAAAACTTCACTTGTTTGGCCAGTTCAGGTTTCAGTGATCTTGGGTACTTCCCTATTCATTCATAAAATGATCATTTTCCCTGTTGAGGATAAATTTTGAAAATAAAACTGCTGTAAAATACCTCACTGAGATAGTGATAAAATGTGAGGGTGATACGGTTCAAGAAGGGTTATGCTTATAAAAAATATGACTGGCGCAAGACTGATTGCTTCAGAACATCTATGCTAAACTTTTTTTCTTAATCCCTTTCTGTACTGCCGCTAACCTGAAGTTTTCTGATGGAAAAGACAGGAATAGCCACTTAACCAGACCTAAGACCTTGCTCCTCTCACCCCCTAATGAATGTTAGGAGAACCATGCTGATAGGTCTCTTATTATCAGGTCTTCAATTTTGACTTGAAATAACTTTCTTTCTGAAGCTTTTTCAAAAACTGACCTTTTCATAATGCCTTTTAATAAATTGTCACATTCTGATGAAAATTATCTTGGAAAAAATCCTGGCCTACCATAATTGCAAGCACTTGCCTTTAACTTCCATTTTAGGGGGGAGGGGTGATCACACATCCACAAACTCAAACCTTTATGACACTTCTGATCAACCCTTATTTTTATGGAGTGTCCGTTCTGTTCTCAGCAACAGGCTTTTTTCTGATCTTCCTTTTTAACTAAAAAGCTTTGGTATCTGTAGAGCCATACAACAAGCACTAAGCAAGAACCAACATTCTTCATAATTAATTAAAGCCTAGCACATTTTTAAGCTCTTCTCGTCAGGCCACCCGGATTTTGGGAGCAGATGTGCAAATTCTCTATCTCCTTTCATTCCAGTTTAGTAATAAAGGAGCAGTTTCATGGCCATCTGATTCTTTTCACCTTGTATTCACAATAGGTTCAAATACCCTTGCTTACTGTATAATTACTTGACCAGTTAGTTGGTAGACCTTGGGACTGGTTCTTTTTTTTTCATGTGGCAAGAAACAGAAGTGAGTCACAATTACTCCCCCTGAGAAGAGAAAGGATGAAACAGAAAAGAATTATTTGCTTTCAGGCACACTAGAGCTGCACATGTGATACACCATCCTTTCCTCAAGACCATACTGAATTAAGATATAGCCTGAAATTATCTTTTGTAGCCTCCTGGATGAGGACTGCTTGTAAAGCATGCTTAGTTATCTATCTAGGATTTACAGACATGTAAAGCTGTGCCACACTTCTATTATTCAGACATATTTTGAACTGTTTGATACCTAAGAAAAATGTTCCCTTTCAATTAAACAATGTTTTCAATCGTTTTGAAAAATATTTCAAACAAATGTTTTTAATTTTCTGCTTCCATCAAGTTTAGAAGCTTCTCCACAGTTAAATATATAAAAAAACCTTTCTCAGACTTCTCTGTCTTCAAATGTCTCCCTTTCCCACTGTATTCTAACATCCATCTCTCTCTTGGAGACAGCAGTCAGCACATTGGATTCTGCCTTAGCTACTGTACTAAATTTCCTTGGGAGCATGGGAAAAGCAGAATCTATACCACTAGCTCATAGCAGTAATCTCCACTTGGTTTTAGGCTCCATGTTATGCAACTTGTGAGATTCACCACAGGAAAGTAAAACGTACCAAGAAAATATATAAAAAATACCCCAAAGATTTAACATTTATAAAAAATCAAATCTCAGGATAGATGTCATTACATATATCTGTAAGGCATCGCTAAAATAAACAGTTTCCTCAGGAGCCTGGCAATACATCATATTTGTTTACTCTCGGGAAGAATTTTTGCATAATCATTATAAACACAGGGACTGAAAGGGTTTCCTGGATCACCAAATACAGCAAAACATTGCTGTAGGCAACTGTATCATATAAACCCTCAATAAAGTCGTAGAGTTTCATTTTAAGTTAATGAATTTTGCCCTTACTCACCCTTCTGAAAGGTAATTCTGCTTGCCCACTTGTCTGATAACTAAGAAGCAGTTTCCATTCTAAATTTGTTCCTGCATATGTCATTCCTGTACAATTGTACAATTAACAATTTAAGAGTATCTGAAATTAATTTTTCTGGATCTTGAATCTGCCCAGTCCAACACAGTTCAAGATCACTTCAGCATTTCCTTGATTCAAGTTATCACATAATTCTTCAGTCAGATGCTAGTACTAATACTGGCAGCATGTAGATGGTGAATTTTAACTGCACTAAGCGTGTCTTTCGCTACACTCAGTCATAAAAAAAATACCAATATGCATTATTAGCCTGTAACTCTTGCTTCAGTGTCCTCATTAAAAAAAAAGATGTTCTTAGATAATTCAGAAACGAATCAGACCACTCTTAATGTATTTATTTAATGTATCCATCAGAATAGTTATGCCATAAGGATCTTCAGATACACTAGTACATGGGAAAGTTCTTCCTTAAAGAAAGAACCTTATGTGCCTTGTGATGCAAAATGATGTGTCTCAAATTCAGTTAAGAGAGTCATAATTTTTGAGTAGTTTAAGCTACCATTGACTATTATTATCCTAGATTCTGTTTGTGAAGTGTCCTATGACCTTGCTGTAAGGGATTTTAAAAATATTTGTTCCATATAAACTTTAGGTGTTCAGGATGACTTTCTGTAGTCTGCCAGCCAGCTGCAAATTACTTTCCAGTTGTCTGTACTTACAGATTGGTGTTCAGGGAAGAAAAGAGACTAAGTAAGAAGATGGTATTAATGAGATGGAGACAAGGTTTTTCCACATTTTGTATTAGACTGTTAATCTACCCAGTCTCTGCCAGATCTTTTCTCCAAGTAAGTGCTTATGATGAAAGCTTTTATATCCATTGTGCAGACTATGTGCTGCAAGTCTGTAAAAAGGAACAAGACTTTTAACTGATTTTTAAAGCTATTTTGGTAAGCCTGTGTAATTTTTGAATAAAAAAGTGAAATATTTGCAACACTTTTTATAGCTAAGTGCTCTCTGCAGAACTGTTAGAGTAATATAATCACAGGTTACTTTTTTGGTTTCTGATAGTTGACTTGAAATAAAAAAAACAAACAAACAAACAAACCCCTTAGTGATTGGTGGTGGTGGTGAATTAAAGATATATTGCAAATGCGAGGGATTGTACTCAAGGGGAAAAAAGGGCGGGGGTGGATGAAAGATTTCGAGCATAGTGTTTGAACACATTATGAGATGTTTATGAAACAAAGAACAGTCAAATAAAAAAAATGACAAAAGGCAATATTTCCCAATTAAAAAAAAAAAAAAAAACACTCCCCAAATCTTGAGAGCTAGGAAACCTTTAAAGAAGCAAGCAGAATCATCCCCCCCAGACCCCCAATTCTTAAGCATATTTGATACATTTCTGTTGCTGTCTCTGCTGGTGAGTTCTTCCTACTCTTCCATGGCTCCATAGATTCCAGATGTCTTTATTTCAGAAGAGATCATAACTAATAAGTGCTAGTATAGAATATATTTCATCATTCATGGATTTCTTGTAAACAGAGATAGGGTGAAGCTTAATTAGATTTGAATCCAGTGGTGTGGGGTTTTTATTTTTAAACAGGGCATGGTGATTTCCAATCGGCACTGCATGTATCACCCAACTTTTACATTCTTCTGGTGTGTTCTGTAAGTAATGAGATTTCTAGAACAGCAGAATGCACTGCAGGCACATTGGTCTGGGACTCACAACTCTTTAAATTTATTCCTCACTCTACCACTCACCTGCTGTGTGACTTCTATAAAAATCACTTCAGCTCATTCATTTTCATTGGCACCCTTTGCTATAACTTTTCTATACAGGTAGTGACCTCCTAGGATAGTAAAGCAACTTTATAATTGGAAGTTGGGCTTTTTAACCTCCTCTGTGTAAATACTGTCCCTCTCCCTCTATAACTAAAATTCAGTCCTGTTAAAAGTATGATCCCCAGATAGAACAATTAAAACGTCCTAACCTTTTTATCAATATCAAAATTCTATGCAACAAACAGAAAAATCACTGTGAAATTATGGTAATGAAGAGGATAATGTAAAGTAAGTTTGAAGGAGATGCTCCTGTGCATCAGTCAACAGCTAGAATTAAAAACCATTGTAAATGGCATCCTCTTAGGCATTCTCAGCACAGGAAGCAAGGAACTGACAAGTAGAATGAAGTAATAAGGCTGTCTCTCATTTCCAAGTATAGTCTTTCTTGGACTAGACTGCAGTCTTCCCTGTGCCTTACTCTCACTCGTGCATGTGCCCCTTTTTTTTTGATGGCAGGAAGAAGAACCTCAGACTCAAGGCTTTCCTTAATGACAATCTGATAAAAGAAAATGTAGTTTTCTATGAAAGGTTTGCTATTATCTGCTATGATAAAATAGTTCTGCATTAACAATAGTTGAAACTCTCCTTTTGATTTTCCCTTTCTACAAGATTGTTACAACTTCACTGCTCTCTAAGTCAGCAAAAGTAGAAAATGTGGAGAATGGCAATAAGAAAAGATGTGAAATGATGAATTGCATTAAGTACCAAAAATATGTAGGAAGAAGAATAAGAATGACTGTTAAAGAAATCATATCATGAAAGATAGGAAATCTCATAAAACATCAGTCATTATTATTCTGCATGTTTGCTGCCACAGTAAAGGCAATAAAACAAAAACATATGCATTCTTTTGTGTAGCACAGAAAGACAGGATCTAAGGAAAAATAACAGTAAAGTACTAGATAGTACTGTCAGCTAAAATAGAATAGATTCCAGTGCTGCAATTTGCAGTATCCTGCAGTGTTTGCAGAAGTTTGTTGTTTTGTTTTGTTTTTTTCTCAAGCATTACTAATGTTAGAACTTCAGACAATTTCCTTGAATCTTTGTGGAACATGTTCTGTTAATCCTACAATGTTAGCAACTTCCTGATGTTTTGGCCTGACACCTGTATGCAAAACTCCCAAGAAGGTTGTGATTAAACACAAAAAGCAACAAGCAATTCTTTCTAATTTGCTCCCTGTTTTAAGAGATACTACTTTCATACATTGCCACATAACATTCACTTTAGCATACACATAAGAAATGCAAAATTGTAAGGGCTAGTCAGCGGCCTACTCCTGTAGTAGGTTACAGTAAAGGAGCACTGCAAAATGAATGTCAAACCTGTTACATGGTTCCCAGATTCATCTTTTGCTTCCCCCTTGCTGCATAGAGAGACCGTTTAAATAAATAAATACTAATAAAAATAATGATCTTGGCATACGGTTAAACTCACAGTGTGGAATCAAATCTCTAACAGGATGGATGGTCACTTTCTGGGTAGCAACAGGAGTTTCTATCACAAGAATCCTTGCAATGGCATTTTCAGATGGGCCGGGGATGACTTCTCGAGCTCGTGTCTTGCTGAAATTTTACATCCAGCTGGCCAGTAATCTTATGTGTTCATTCCAGTTTAGGCATGATCCCCTGCTATCGATTATCTCAAACCACTGTTGTGGGTTAGGCCCAATAGGCAGCTAAGCACCACAGAGCCACTCACTCACATTGCCCCAGAAGGACAGGGAAGAGAACTGGAAAGGTGAAAGTGAAAAAACTCATGGGATGACAGATAAAGACAGTTTAATTGTTAAATCAAAAGCTACACACAGAAGTAAAGCAGAAGAATTCATTCAGTAGTTCCCAGGGGCAGGCAGATGTTTAGCCACTTCCAGGAAAGCAGGGCCTCATCACACCTAACAGTTACTTGGGAAGACAAATGTCATGACACTGAACATCCACCCTTGAGCTTTTACTGTTTAGCATGATTTCATATGGCATGGATTATCCCTTTGGTCAGTTGGGGTCAGCTGTCCTGGCTGTGTCCCCTCCCAGCCCCTTGTGCACCCCAACCTACTCACAGGCAGGGCAGTGAGAAACAAAAAAGACCTTGACTCTGCATAAGCACTGCTCAACAACAGCTAAAACACCAACATTGTCTTAGTCACAAATTCAAAGCATAGCACCTTATGGGCTGCTATGAAGAAAATCAGCTCCATCCCAGACAGAGCCAGTACATCCATTCAGAAAATCTGAACAACTATTGAAATTGTCTAATGATTGGCACCATTTCTGTATCACCAAGAAGATTTTCTTCTATTTACCAGTATTTTATTTAGGTATGACTTGGTCAGTTCTACAGCAGAAACCACCTGAAAGTCTATAGAAGGGACAGACTGTCTAGCCAAGATATTACTACTTATTTACTTACGCCTAAAGCTTACTTACTACTTATTTACTTACACGTATCAAAGAGCTTCAGAGAAGCAAACCACATTTTCTTGGTTTTCTTTTTCTTTAAAATAGCTCCTCTCAAAATTTAGGTTTTATTAATGCCTCGGATTTAGTAGTTATACCCTTTTGTCTATCACCAAAGAACTGAACAAAGTTATGTGAACACCCCAAAAAGCTGCTACTAAGCAAAATGAAAACCTTTTATACCCAAGCTGAGCACATACAATAAACCTATCAGTTGCCATCACTGATATATTGTTATATTGTTTATTCTATAACATAATTGGAGTTGGGTGCCGAGGACATTGTTCTATAACATAATTGGAGTTGGGTGCATTTTTAAAAGTCAATCTACAGAATATGATGATGCTGATGAAATTTTAAGAATGTAACTTGTTACATTTTATTGTGTTAAATCACTAAACCCTGCAAATGCACATCTCCTCTGTAGCATCCATCTTCTTAATGACAGAAGCAACAATTGGATGTTTTGTTTTGATGAGCCGCTCAAATGTCACTTACCCTCTTAAGCACTATCCCAAGTAGCCCTGTCATTGAAGACTATAGAAACATGGTACAAACAGGGCAGAACTTGAATTACTGCTTATTCATAAAAGTAGTTCTTTAAGAAGAAATCAGAAGTGCCATGTTAACCAATAGCAGTATTGTTCCTAGTTGTTTGAAATTTAGGGACTTTCTATCTTTTATAGCTTTTACAAGCCCAGAGTTTTTTAAAAAAAAAATGGTAAAATTAATTTTAAATCATTTGACCTAAGCTTAAGATATAAATTTATCTCCTTTCAGCAGTTGTCTTCAGATTTTAAAGAGAACCAGACTTCTCTTTAAGCCTGCAGTCTTCTCTTTAACACTAATTAGTTCTGAAGCAATGAAGGGGATTGATCAGCATATGCATCTATGACCAAAACTTGAAATTGTCTTGTGGATTTACTTACCAATTTCTGACGTTTTGGATCTGAGGTTTCCAGAAGGACAAAGCATAGAACCCACTAATTTCCATCTTAAAAGTTCCAACTTTTGTCTTTCTTTGATGTGTGCATCCAGAATGAGTGCCTGTGAAAACATGGCAATTAATTGTGCATGAAAGTAATTAGTTCAGAGTAAAATTCACAAAGAATAACAATCTCTCCTGTCTCTGTCTCAAAGATATTGTCCCAGAATGCCCTCCTTCCAGAAGGATGCTCAAGAATTCTGGGAAATATACAACATTGAAAGGAATATTCATATAAAAAATACAGTGGTGGTCCTCAAAACAATCAATTTTTGGACAAGAAAGTTAAAAAATAAACAAGAGAGCCAACCAGGTCTGGAAAAAATGGAAATGAGTCAGAATTTGTATTCTGAAGGAGAACTGAAACAGAGCAAAAGAAGAAAACATAGCAGCTTCAAGAATACAAATGGTAAATTATTAATGCAAGACAGGACAGTATGATTAAGTTGTTTAATGTACTGTGTAAAGCACCAGAACAGTTGGCTTAATATATTTAACCAGGAAAGCAAAAAAAAATAAAAAGTCATGAGTCCAGTCTGTAGTAAGTTCTTAAGTGATTTTTTCCCCATTTTTTGAATGAAATTTTTTTTTTGTTTGTTTTTCCCCTTTTGTACTCATTCCTGGCAGAACTGTATTGCAGTACAGAAGTACCTCAATAATAAAAATACCAGTTCCAGTCAATGCCAAGTTCTACCTGACTGTATTTTACTGTGTATATTCTAGATGTTTAGCTGCACAACCTGAACTAAGTTAATGAGGCCTGCTCACCCCAGAAATTAATAGACCATTTAATTGTTTTACTGTATATTTATACAGTTTATCTCAGCTAAATCTCAGAGATACAAAGGGTATGGGTAGATACCCACAGGATTTTCATCAAATGTTACTGTACTTTCTCATGATAAACTTTTCCCTTCAACACATCTTGAATTTCATTGTTTTTATCATCCTTACACTAACAAAAAATTAGCAATAATGCCTACTACTTACCCTCAAACCATCTGCAATGGGCAAGGAAGAAGGGGAGCCTCTGCTATTCTGATTCCCTAGAGAGAGAATCTGCAAATCTGTATTCGCAGCAGAGGGCTGGTTAGAATTAGAGCCAGCCCATTAAAAGTAAAAAGCCACTGAAGCTTTTTATTTATATAAACATATATATGTATGTGTATGCACACACACAACATATAGATGGAGAAACACATATCAGCACTGCATCAGAAAGAAAATCAAATGAACTTTATCACATACAGAAGAACAATTTCTGTTCTCACAGACACAGCACATTCATACAATCAATAGGAGTGGAATTTGGATCACTGAGTATTGAAAGTGATCCATGTATGCCTTAAGGAATATATCACTGAAGAACGGTAGACTGCTTGTGACATAAGCCAATAACTGGTCCTCTCAAGAGAAAATGTTGTCGAGAACAAATGTCATTTCTCTGCAGGGAGTAAATGAGCAAAAGTCTGTTCACTGGGACTCTCTTTCTTCCACACTGAAGAATTCACTTCACTGGAAACACTGCCTTCCTCTACATTACATACACTCCAGTGAAAACAGAAGAGTGTCTTACTACTTCCGCCTCAAGGACAGAATAACCTTAAAGTTATTCCAAATGGAGTTATATCTTAAAAGACCTTACAGAAAGTCTAACAATCAAACATGACAAGAGACACTTGTCATTTATGTTGAGTTGATAAAATACTCAACTGTTAAGTGATGAGCTTGCAGGCAATATACAAATTCATTTTCCCACAGTCATAAAATATAGTGAAAAACAGATTCATAGGAATGTTTTGTAATTGTAGTTATGGTAGTTCCTGTCTCTTTCCATCCTCCATAGGTATTAATCAGTACAGAGTACCATCCTATTTTCTATTGACTATAGACAAACCCCAAAGTTTAAACCAATTTTTTTGACTATTGCTACACATGCTGAAAAAAAAAAGAAAAAAAAAGAAAAAAAAAGTTTTATGCTATGCTTACATTTACCCCAAAGCATAAAATGCCAAAGTTACTAGATATGTTATCAGTTATATACTGCTTACCAGTCTCAGCTCTTTATTATGATAAATTATACAGCTCAACTACAAAAATAAAAGTTGCCACAAATCAGGGACTTAATGATTAGTAAAGCAGAAGGAATGGGGGAATATGCTAACACCATTAGAGGCAACGGTTGTCCTTCTTCAAAAGGGTAATTCAATTTGTTATTCAACGTGTTATTCAACAGGTAAGTAATTAAATATTTCACTTACTTGAATATAATTTAGCATACCCTATCTTGCAACACCTACTGTCAAGGCTACAGCAGCTGTTATCAGAACTACAATTAGTTTTTTTGGTCTCACTGTAATGATTTGTATTTGTAGGACAGTAGTCTTAATTTCTAAAAATATCATAAATTGAAAAAAAAAAGTTTTCATTTGGATTGCAAATGAAGTAAGTTGCTTTTATATCACTTCCTATGTTTTCTTGATGCCTACACTTCCTCTAGAACTACTTAAACTGAAATTTTAATTGAAAAGTTAATCTTCTAAAAATAATATTAATTAATGTAGTTTTCCTTGTATTCCCCTGTTACCCTCTGTCCTTTTAGTTCCAGGTTTTCACTTGTAATGGCCTAAAGCACTACTACAGACTTCCTGGAGGAGAAACAAATTTGTGCCAGCTTGCTGAATAACCTCAGTAATGTTCAGCCACTCAGAACTTCTCCATCTGTGTGTCCATCCATCCGAAGAACCAGATGCTCTGAAAAACACTTCATCCACCTTGCCTGATGTATCAATATCTGAAATATGTTGCTACCATAACTGCAGTTTTCAGCCCCACAAGCAAAGCCAGCAACCAACCTCTCTGGAGCCCTCAACTGTTTTGTCAGTTGGTCAGGTGCAGCATTTTCTTTACAAGTCAACTGTTTCTGCTGCTAGAACTACGGGGAAGTCTGAAAAAAATAATATATATATATGTATATATATTGTATATATAAAGCAAAAGTTGCCCCAAAACAAAAGCAAAAGTTGCCCCAAATCAGGGAATTAATTTTTGGGGTTATATATACACCAATATATATAACAGTTCAAAAATAATTCATATAGTTTTTATATGTGTTTTTTTTTTCCCAGAGAAAATGAAATCTCTAATTGGAAGCATTATAATAAAAACTAACAGAAAGCAACCATATCACCAAGGGAGAAATTCAGAGGATATGCAGATTTCATCAGGACGAGAAGCTACAGTTTCTATTTATAAACTATGTCCGTTGGTTTTCCACTAATAGGCATTTATACAGCTTAATTATTTATTTTTCAAATTAGATAAAAAGATAACTGCATAAAATATATGGATTTATTATCATAAATCACTGCAACTTTTCTCTGCTATACTGACTTGACTGAACAAGTACCCTGATCAGGAGCTTCGGCCCACCTCCGAAAAAAAGAAAAAAAAAATTAAGCCATGTTCTTAGGATCAAAAGAAGGATGTATATGAATGTAAACAATCTAAATTTCACTCAGTACAAGGTAATCAGGAAAAAAATATTTGATTTACATCTACCAGACAGATATTTCCCACTATACTCTTTTTCAAAGCATTGCGAAAGAGTTGTTCATTATATATTACGGTTAAAAGAGTCCTGTGATTAATTCTGCAGGAAGTTGAGTTAAATATCTTCAGTCCAACTACCAGAGTGCTAATAATGTTGTAGAAAAAGTTTAAGAGTGACTTATCACTAAAGAGTGAATAGTTACTGAAATTTGGTATTTGCTTTAACCCGGGAATTTTGTTGAAAATTCCTTAGACTACAGAAAAGTTATTTACTATGTACAGCAAATTAGTTTTTAATGGTAAATAGTAATAATACAGTTGCAAGTCACAGAAGCCAGTGAACTGTGTTAATGAATAACACTTGCAAAAAGTGTCTATGCTTTTTATTAGATTTTTTAAATTATTTTTTCATATTATTTAAGATAAATATTCCATGAGTTAAGCATTGAAGCCGTTGCCTTAGGCAATTGTTTACTGCTGGAACATCTGTGGAAGCTGAAGTTACTACCTCCCAACTGTTTGTTACCATTACTTCTTTGCCAAAATTTGCTAGCCCCATAGAAAATGATGTTGCTCAGCCAGCAGAATGAATCTTACAAGCATTCCCTCATTTGTTTCAGTATAAAGTTAGCTAGTTAACTTAAATCCAACCATTCATACATTTTGCAGAATCATATGATAAAATTTCTGCTAAACATTGAACACCGAACATTTAATCTTATGTACATTTCACAGGATGGTAAGAATCAAGGCACACAAAAAAAATTTAAACTCATCTTGAAGTTTGTCTAAATCTTTTTATCCTGAAACAGCTTTAAAATGTTGGTATTACCAATCTTTAGTGATTTGCTTCATTACAGCTAAGTTAGATCTTTGTTGCAAGGTATGAACAGCTGCTGCAGTGAGAATCAATAACAGAACGCTACAAGACTCCTACAGCAGCAGAAAAAGCATCGAGACGAGTGGCCGTGACACTACACAGTACACTGCTCTGCAGCTACTCGTTAACACTTTTATGCTGTGTTGATATAAATACGCACAGGGAATCTAACAAAAACATTCAAGCAGAAAATCTGCAATGCTGTCGGGAGCTTATCGGATGTATTCACTTGACTTTTCCTCCAAGTTCCCATTTAGAAATTACAACAGCATTGTTTTGCATTCAGAACTGAGGAGGAGTCTGGATCTGACTGCTCTGGACTAGATTCTCTTGCTCTATTAAAACCATTTGTCCCAGTGCAAAATAGACATGCAGAGATGGGAAGGTAAGAATTAGAACTATACTTTATATACAGCTTGTCCATTAATTTTGCCATCTACCTCCCACTAATATAAGTTGACAAAACTGAGTAACTGTCATGATCAGGACAGAGTTAGAACTGTAGTATACCCAGTCTTCTCCAGCTGGAAGTCTTTGGACAGAGGTATAAGATTTGTCTCTAGCATCTGTAGCCAACATCAGGCTTAGATGTCTTTGCATCATGGAAGTGCACGCTCTTTCTGAAATAGCAATAATCTCCAATTACAGTCTGCACTGCATGAATACAGCATTAAAATCATGTGCAGGGAAAAACCTCCTATTCAGAGAATATCCTCGATAAAGAAGAAGAGTTTCTTGTGTGTCAATTAGGCCTACATAGAGATTTTTTGTTTTGTTTTATTTTTATGTAGGACAGGACTACTGGTTTTAGTCTTACCATTGGATTCATTTATAGATGCTGACCCTGACATATAATCTTCAATAACAGCTGTGCTTTTATATCTAATTTCCATCTTTCAGCTGAGACACTAGCATTCCTTATTCAATGTTCTCCTCTCTCAAGCATTACCTCAGATTAATTGGCACTGTATAAAATAAGTTGCTGGGTGCACAATGGTAACCATGGTAGCCTTCATACTATCTTCACAATGCATATGTAATTCAGTTCTCAGGAAAACATAATTAGTATGTAGCATAATATATTCTCTCTAAACACATCACCATGATGTGAAATACACACAATCAAAACAAATGATGCCTACAACCTCAACTGAACTAGGCTACCATTATTGAGCAGTTACATTACAAATGAATATACGATTAAACAGTTTTGCTGTAGCATCCCCAACTTGCATAATGCTGCTGCTTTAACCATACATCTTTTCTTTATGACCAAAAGGTGGCAATGTTCTACTTACTATCAACTGTCCTTAAAAAGCCAATTGAACTGTACTCACACAGGAATAGCGAAGTCTCTTTCCAGCCAAGCCAAAAAGATATGCATCGTTAACCATTGTGTTTGCTATGTCCCAATACTTTGGTGATGACACCTTCAGTTAAAAGCGACACAAATATTGAAATACTGTTCAAGCAATAATCCAATGAGAAGTGTGAATGGACATTCAGGTATATCTTCTTATGGGGAAAATTAAAAGGCATATATAGCTTAAAAATAAATGAATGATGTTCTCTCTTACTCATCACATATGACACAGCCCTTACTCAGGATATTTATACAGGATACCAATCCCTGGTACGCAGCAAGTGAAAGTTTCACTAGCCTGGCTGCATAGAAAATGCTGTCTAGCTATTTGAGATCTTTGCAGAAGCCTATTTGAAGAAATGTAACTCATTTGAGGTGACCTCCATAGCTGGTGTGAGGATTTGCCATTCATGGATATTGAAGTCATCCCAAACATTTTCCAATGAAGCCTTAATACCACACCCACATAAACTGCCAGTACACATAACAGCACAGAAGAAACAGTGTACAGGTGTTATTTTTCCAGTTAGTATATCATCAATGATTGCATTATTTATTTTAATCAAACAAGTCAGGAATAATTATGTTACGTATAAACTGCTGCCCCTAGTGTTGGGCCCACTCCTGTGATTGCCAAGCACACACAGGGTGTCCCACACCCAAATATTCAGATACTATTTCCCTAAGATGCTAATGAGTAAGTTAATGTCTTTTTCCTGTTTTTTGTTGTTGTTGTTGTTGTTTTGTTTTTTTTTTTTTTCCCATAGGAAGATGATTACTTCTCAGTATCAGCAGTAAACTGGGAACTCTTACGTTATGTTGTATGACTGTTTATGTTATTTACGGTGACGGACTGCTTGCTAAAGCAAAAGCAGATAGCTAAAGAAGAAGGAAAGACATGAAAGAGAAGAATATATATGTCTATGTAAGCCACACCCTTACAAATACACTGCAGTAATTGTCAAGCTTCTAAAACTGGAAAAGACTCTCTCTGATGCCAAATTTAGCAAAATGATAATTCTGCTAATGCTGAAGAGTAAGAGTTCCAGCAGAACTCTTTTTCTAGAGGAAAAAATAGTAAAAGAAAAATAAAATCAACTGCTGCCAGCTAATGGCTGCTAAATAACTATTAGCTACAAAAAGTAAGATGAGAATCACTTCTCAACAAAACAGGAGTAACAAGAGTAGGTTGATGTCCAGAGTTTGCAGGATAGTCAGTATATGGCAGACATTAAAGTTATTTAATTCCTTCTGTGAATGCCTATTGATGTAGTTTACTGATATACTAGAAATGCTACTTTTCTTAAGTGTGGAACATCAGCATTTCAGATGATATGCAGATATCCACTACTCCTCCTATAAAAAATTAAAAGAATTTGTTCTAATTTTTCCAAATGCCATTCATCTGCTGAAAACAAATTGTCATAGTCATTAACTGTTTAATATTATAAATCCTATTTATTCATTAAGGTTATTTAATATTTGTGAAAATGACTGTAATTTAATTACTGAAAATTCAAAATACCCTAAAATAATACAGCCATCCTTTTCAGAGATACCTTTTTCAACCACCAGTATACCAAACAACACCATGGATATCTACAGATGTTGAACAAAATCTATAGAGGTACATACTTTCTAGAAAGCAATGCTCCTTTCAAAGTCTTTGGGTTTGATACTGAATATATATGGCATGATTAATTAGATAATCATTTCTTAAGTGTTACAGGAATATCTCAAGAAATTCTATGAACATAAACATGAAGAATCTGAGAAGCTAAGAAGAGAGCAGAGTCAAAATAAATTGCCTGCGCTGATGTGCAGTCGAAAGACAAACCCGTCAGCATTATTTAGACAAAGAAGTTATAGATGTCACTGTGACCAGAACTTCACACCAGAGATCTTGCCTAGCAGTTGCTCTACTCCTTCAACCTTAAATACCAAGTCTCAGAAACTGTATCGTGAAGCCACAAGTTTCAGACACAATTCCAAGGTATAATATTATGCAAAATGCCTAGATACTAACTCAGAACTAGGCAATGCAGTTGAAACGTCCTAACGATTTGCAAACCAGCAAGGTTTTGTGAACCAATTCAAATTACTTCCCATGTTTTATGTACTCTCTCTATATATTTATGCTACAAAAGAAAAATTAAGCAAGAGGGACAATAGCATTATTCTCTTTAATGTCTTCAGTATCCACTTAATCCACCTTCAGTATCCACTCATTCTCCATCTTCTCTCTTACTACACCTGAAAACAATCACGGAGACTTTCCAAATACTTTGGAAGTGTTCAAAAACACTTTAAATGTTTGGAGTTATTTTCCTTAGTTTGTGAACCGTCATATTATTATAATTATTATTATTACACATTTTGCAGCTTCCTTAATCTTCAAGTACAAATAGAGCTTCATTCTAGCTGCCACTCAAAGATGTTATATAGCCAATTCCTTGTCCCAAGAACTGAAACTATATACAGTCAACATATAGCACAGATATGAACTCAAGTACCAAAACTCGTATTTAAGATGCATAGCAAACCTTATGGTAATTCATACTTAGAGCTTTATCTTTATGCATGAGGATGAAAACTGTGTGAAAGTCTCCAAGTTCACTTTTCAGCCTAAGCCTTCTTTCCTATTCTCACACATGTAAAATACCATTTCACCTTTTTTGTTAAGCAAGATGCCATCAAAGGAACTTAAGAATAAATAAGATGAAATGCCAGGTGTAACAGTTTCATACAAATGGACATTTAGGGAGGTAAGTAGGGGCTTATGCTACATGAAAAATAAGCCATTAGAGAAATGGCTGGAGACGGTAACTGTTCAAGGGACAATAAAAGGCATGATAAAAAAGTCTGCCACTAAGGTGAACATTTACGAACTCTGAGACCCATTACCACTGACTTGCTTTTACTAAATCACACAGAATATGTGCCTCATTGCTGAGCATTCTTAATTGCTATCAACAAGTTATGTTAGTAGGTGCTACTACAGTATGTTCTGTGATACGATGTTACACACCATTACAACTCCATTTAAGCATGTCATTTTAAAGTAAGTAAATTTAAGATGTATTGTAAAAAGCAAATCAGCTGTGATGCCAATGCAAAATAGTCATTCAAGAACCGAGTCTTTTCTTTGAACAAACCCTGGTTTACAAATCATGTCATTTTTCACTAGAGCTTTGAGTTGTCATTCAGAGGAAGCTGTCATTTTACTGACACATTGCAACATGAGCTTGAGGGTAATTGTACAGCTTAGGAAGCAAAATATTCATGTCCCATTTGAATGCATGGAAAAATTGTAAGGCAAATTTGTGTTTGGTTAACTTAGTAATGTAGCTTGTCTTCTGACATATTCCCATGGGAAATGGAAACCGAAAGGTATGCATTACATGAACTTTTTTGGATACTTACCATGTTACTGCCACTTATTCAGCCACGAAATTTTCATACGTAATTCACTGTCCTTTAAGAGGCCTGAATCACATAAGTGTTTACAGCAGGTTCATAAACAGCAATTTCTGGAAACCATAGAGGAAAGACAATGGATCAGATACAACAGTGCATAAAATTGACACATACAGACATTGATTTAAGCAATAGTAGGAATTACAAATAGAAGAACAGACGTGCATAAGTAACTGTCGGGTTTCTTTCTTCCAGATGATTTTGCCAAACCAATTTTTTGGTTTCTGTTGCTTTAGACCTTGCTGTTTCACCCATCACAAAGCTCCTCATACAGAACACATATAATGGGTAAAGAGACAGGCTTTTCTTAAGCAAACTTCTCAGCCATTATGAAGCTTAAAAATGTACACTTGCTCCTAAGTAGATTTGACTGGGTGGGGGGAGGAAGACACTAAAAGAATAACTGCATTTTCCATACTTCCTATTTCCTAAGATCAAAAAAAAGTTTTTAAACTTTAAATTGTAAAAAAGTTTTAAATTTTAAACAAACTTTTTTTTCTAGAAGCTGCTTTTCAAAAATACAGATTATATGTAGCTAAAAATGTTTGTTTGTTCTGAAAGATCTTTAAGCATTTCTACCTTTATTTTTCTCCCTAAGCACCCTTCAATACAGAATCTAAAAAATCAGACACTTTTTAGACAACCTCCCATATAAGGTTGTTCTTCACTCACTGAGGTTTCCATTAATTTCTCTTTTTATGTCCAAAACATCACATGTTTGCAAATTGGTGCAGTGAATTTGGCAAAATGGTTTATAGTTGTGAGGGGAAAAAAAAAAAAAAAAAAAGAAAAAAAATCCACCACCACCAACAAAAACACACCTTATTAAGTCATTTCATTAAGATACAATATGGGGGCCAGGAAAAGAAAAGAAAAAGTCAACAAATTGCAACTGAATGTGCAGAATTCAGTCTTGTGCAGCACAGACACCCCACCCAACCCCACCACTACATGCATCATCAGTGAAGTTGCCTATGAATCATTCTATGAATCTGAAAGGCTTACTTCAGTCATATTTTTCTTGATCTGCAGTTACTTTTCCCACAAGTGGGACTTGAAATAAAGTTTACTTATACTAAAAATTAAAAGCCTATGTCTGTCATTTTTAGGCAAACCCCTCGTATTTATATTTCTTTACTCAGTCTTGTTACCTATTCTGTAAGCTTTTATAGCCTTTTAAAAAAATGAAGTGGCGTGCCATTTAGTAATAGCTTTTTCAGTTCTCTCAAAATCATTAACAAATAGTAGCTTGATCACTTTAAACACTTGTCCAACATTCCCTGCATGCAGACATCATGGAATGTCTTCAAATAAAGAAAAATAACAGCACGGTATTTATTTTTCATTTCTCTTCAGCTGTAAGTCATACTTGTAAGATAATAGTTGCTTTATGAATGATTAACCCATCACATACTTCAGAAAGGTAGAAGACAAATTTTGAGTTGTTTATTCTGCATTTTCACTGCCAAAACAGCAGGATGACTTTCTTTATGCAATTTCACGCTGATTACATTCTGTATGAATATGAAAATCTTAATCAGTGGGACTACCCTAAATACTCCTGAAGACATAAGCCTCAGAGGAATATATCAGCCTATTTTTTTCAAGAAGAAAATGAAATAAAATAAAGCAAGAAAAAAAAGCTGAAATAAGCATGTCATAACTTACATGGACATACAGGACACAGTCTGCACATGGTATTTTTGTTTCGAAAAAAATTGACTGATATGCATAAAGTAGGTGAGCAGTAGGAAGCCTCATTCATCACTTTTCTGAGATTATTTGCTCTTACTGAAACAGCTGAAATGAACATACAGTCTTTTTGTTTGTTTGTTTGTTTCACAAATGGAAGCTTATGTTTTCCTTGACTTTCTCTATGACACAGTGTACAATCATGCTCAAGCTGTGGACACTGCTTTTTCTCTGTACTGCAGTCATTATCAGGAACAATACTGGCAGTCAGACACAGCAATACAATCCAGTACTTTATCTCTTAGCTAAATCCATATATTCATGTGTATTAGATAAAGTCCACAGATAAAAGACCATATTCAAAAAAAAAAGACCATTTGGATGATTTCCTCATCTACATTTAAAAACATAGCAGAAAGAAACCTGAGAGACCATTTCTATTTTAAAATAGAAAAATTACATTCAAAAATTGGGAACATCTCAACATTGGGAAGATTTACAATTCAATTTGCAAATTCAACACTTATAAAGCCAAAGCTACTTTTTTATTATTTTATTTTTATAAAGAACTACATTTCAGGGTCATGTAAAGCTTTTGAAATCCAGCAAAATGAATAGCGAACTATGCTGAAATCAACAACTCAGACTACACTCAAAAATGAGGCTTTTTGTACATTGCCTGGAAAATCATCATTCTGTCAACTGTGCTTCTTTATCATTCTGGTTATGTATTGCTGCAAACTGATATATAAAGTAAAAATAAAAAGGAAAAATTAAGTTTCACATGGGCAAGGGAAGTAGGAAGTCCATTTTTTTGTGTAAGAGTCAGTCATCAGTTAGTGAGCCCACAGTTTTGTCTTCTTTCCTTGCTTTGTTCGCTTGTTTTTCATTGGTTGGTTGTTTTTTGTTTGTTTTACAATTAGCACAGTCAAAGCTCCAGCTGAAATTAAAGATCAAAAGTTAACAGAGCTCAGAAGAAAATACATTCAGCTTCAGCCCTGTTTAAGCACTACTGTCATCTTCCTGCTTGCTTCTATTTAGATACTGAGCAACTGCTACTTAAAAAAAAAAATTAAAATAATAAAAATTAAAAAAAAAAAAGTGATTTAGTGAATTTGAAACCACTTGAACCACTTGTAATCAGTTGGATCAGAAAATATCCACTACTTCTTAAGTACAATTGCTTAAAGGAGAACTGAATCAAGGGTAAAGAAGCAGAGGTAATACCTAGATGAAAAATAAGAGCACTGTGATCAAATTTGCAGCATTACTTATTCACTGGATCACAGACTCTTAGAAAAGCAAGAGATTTGGTGGGTAGAATGTCAGCTGGTATTAATTCTAATAGCTCTAGTGAAGCTGCTTTACCTGCATTTGTGGTAGACTTGGATCTCTTGAGAATGAATTATTTTTCACAATTCCTTTAAGTTTCAAAACTGCGAGGGAAGTAATATAGTTCAAGATGATGGGAAACACTGAGATAGAGCTGAATCTATTCTTAATAAGGAGAGAAAGATGAAGACACCTTTACAAGAATTCAAGTGGTCAAGTGGTGTACTGAAAAGATTTTAGTTCACTCTTAGCTATCTGACTCTAATTTTTGTCCAGGTAACTTTCCAGGTAACCATCATGTGCATGTTTTTATTCAGACAGTTTTATATTTTAATACCTTTTTTTGTTAAGCATGCGTAAGTGAAATCCACAGTTTACATTTGCCCCTGCTAAATACCTGTTCAAATCTTTTTGGCAGAATGTATCCAGAAAAAGAAATGATAAGGAAATCAAAATAACATGCAATCCTTGATCTCATATATTTCTTTATTCTCTTTCAGAAAACTTACAGATCTGAAAAGCCAATAAAATCAATGTAGAAAGGATTAGTTTTAAAAAGAGAGTGACAAACTCAGAAGGGAAACACACAGTCTTTCTTTTTTGTCCCACATTTCCGCTGCCTTTGAGAAGGGATAAGTTATGTTTCACAAACCTTTACCTTTATGGAGATTTAAAAAACAACAACAAAAAAACAAACAACAACAACAAACACGATGCAAATGATGATTTATAGTTAAAACACTGAAATAATCACAAATAAGAACTAGGAAGTCACTCATCACGTCTGCTGACTCCTGTAGTTTTAAAACCTATGTCTTACTCTGATAATATTTTACAAAGTAGTACATCAAGGTGTTTCTTCACATTTGACTTGTGGCACAAAGGACATTAGCTCTCTGGTAAAAACAAAAAAGTCTCATTAAAAAAATAATTTCTGTGGTAATTAACAAAAACTGGGTTAGTTAATTTTTCAAACAATATGAAAGGCTGTTTGCTACTTTTTTATTTCTCTTTATGGAATGGTTTATTCCACATATTCTGTTTTGGTTACCTTTAGTTTATTTTCAGTTCACAGTGACAAGTTCAAACACAAGAAAAGAATGTGAGAGGTGAGATATTTTTAATATGACAATTAAAAAATTCTTAACATGAAAGTTGCCTTTAAAAAAAAGAGTTGCAAATCTCAAGAAAAGCTAGTAATTGGCTTAAAACTTTCTCCTCTCTTGACAAGTTTACAAAAGCAAGCTACTAATTCATCTGCTATGTTTCATGCATTCTTTTTCTTATATTTTCTTTCAAAAGCAGAGTAAAGCATACATAATCATATTAAGGTTTTTGTTTTCAAGCAGGTCTCAGGCTTTTAAATCATGTTCTGGGTTACTAGTACATTTGAAGATTACATTTATACACTATACATATAATTTCTCGTAGTACTTAAAACATTCATCCAAATCAAAAAAAAAAAAAAGACACTTGACAGTTCAGATTTCTGGGTGGCATTGTAACTGATAGCAATTGTGAGCTATCTAAAAGTCAGTTTAATGTGTATCTGGGGAAAATATTTTTAAAGAACACCACTGAAGTCATGCTCCATTGGAGACCTAGCCAAGGCATCAATTAGTGGTATTAGAGGTATCAAGTTAATGAAGTCCTAGTCCAGCTTCTACTGAGAGTTTTTGTGAATATCAAGTTTTCTTTCACCATCAGCACTAGAAGTTCATAGTAATTACAGCCTCCTCACTCCCCCAGAGATCAGGTTTAAGAGTTCAAGCACTACAAAGCTAACACCTCCTGCATGGTGTTAACTTGTAGAAGGAAAGGTAGAAAGCTGTTGGAAGTGTAACACTGGTAATGAAATGAAAAATATATTTTGTGTCAGCCTATTTTGCTGCAAGCCTTTTCTCCTTTACGATGGAACCTAGGTTAACATAAATCAGTTACCAAATGAGTCCCCCACATGCACTAATCTTCAAATTACTACCACTTACACATACTACTACTAAGTCATTTTTAGACTTTTTGTAAATGTTTGGATGTACAGATTTGGCACCATTTTGGGACAGATTTTTATCAGAACATAATTTTGCATAGAAAACTTGTCCTCTAGTACTAATAGATGTATGTGCATTACAGAGAAAGCAGCACATGGAAAAATATCAGGATTGCATTTTTTGAGGTGTTTTAGGTGTACTACTTATGATCCTTACCCATCACCCTTGTTAGTACAAACAAATGAGAATGCGTTAAAGCCAGACCAGACAATATAATTAAGAGATAAATGAGATAGGTAATTTTGAAGTGACTGGTATAAGCATACTAATAATATATTTGTATTATAAGCACATTTATACAATTCTCGCTTTGAATGTTAACATCTCAGATTCAGTATTTTAATTAAAACGTGTATGGTGAAAAATAAAATACGGTCATTCAAAAGATTAATCAAAACTAGAAACCAGTTTGAAAAAAGAACAGATATGCCTCAACAGATAGGTCTGTCATCTACCCTTTCCTTTGAAATCTTTAAATGATGTTAAACATGAAATATGACAGATGAAACACCACCAAGAAAAAACAGAATGCAGTATTTATTGTATTGCTACTGATAAAAGAGGCTACAGAACTTTTAAGGCTTTCCTTACAAGATCTTTACCTTATTCTGATTTGAATAGCACAGTAACTTTTCTTTCTTTCTTTAAAGACCAAGGTCATACTGGGAATCAGGACATTATATAGTTTGCCCAAATAGGATGATTTCCATGATGCAGGCAGACAGTTTAGCATAGAATTTTGTGAAATACAAAGCTGCTGGCAGATGATGAAAAATGCTGAGGTTGAAGCACACCGTTAATTCACATACGTACCTTCCAACATTGCTTGCTTAGTTTGCCGTGAGGTGGCCGTGGTACCAGAAAAGAAGCCTACAGGCGTACACAAGTTCACAGTGCTAAGTGTGGTGCTGTAACAAGTTGTCTTGAATTACGAAGGCTACAGAATGCTAAACAGTCCCAAGACAAAGGAATACCTTGTCTTAGAATTTATCTTGAGAAATGGAACTTTCAAAGGAACTTGAAGTACTGAGTTGCAGCAATATTCTGTCATTAGGGAAGTACAGTATTAAGATATTTGGAATTAACAATGATGTAACATATTAATGCTTTCCCAATATCCTTCTCCTCTCAGGTACCACAAGCAAGGCTACTGATCTTCCAGATTTTCATTATTTTATCTTAAAAAACACTGAGTATATCAATGATCTCATACCAAAGATACTCAATAGCTTATGTTTGACCTAATTGTGATTAAGGATTTTTGGAATTAAGGATTTTTTGGGGTTAATTATACACAAAAGCCATTCTTTTATGCTTCCAACCTTGTGACTTGCCCAGACTCCAAATCTCAAATCCAAATAATCAGACATAACCTGGATATTACAAAGTTAAAAGAGCTACCCAATTTGTAGTTACTAGTCATCATCATCTTTCTTGTCCGGAAAAATAAAGTCCACCACTTACATAATATTTATGCTACTTGATGCATGCAAGAAGAACAAAAAGACAGCCTACAGCTGGCAAGTAAATCAGCCTCCTTGGATGCAGTTCGCTTTATAAAGCATGCATAAAATAAATAATTTCTGCGTTGTCATTTTATATCATGTATAACAACACATTTGCTTTTGCATTCTTATTTTAGTTACTAACTGCGACCCCCGTTTTGGTAAACACATGCTTTTCCCTCTAAAATATGCCTTATGTTCTAGCATTTTGTACTTTACAAAGAATTTCACCATTTCTAGTTTTGCTATAGTATTTACTATTTTGTTATAAAGGCAAGGAGCATTTATAAGGCAAATTTATAGAGCCTGCAGTCAGTTGGATTTCTGCTTCTGTGTCAGCTAAATATATTTCCTTACCATAGTGTCATTTGACAGCTGCAGTCAGATAACAGCAGAAATGTAATAGCACGAGGAAGAATACAAGCAACCTAGGGAAGTTACATCTATTTAATGGGGATGGATTGTCCCCTTTGAAATTTTTAAAGCATAATATAGAAAAACAATGAGTCATTAGTTGAGAAAGCAGTTCGTTCTGTTGCAGAACAGCTTCACAAAAGCCATTATCACCTCAGTAAAGGAGGTGAACCAAAAAGCTTGAACATTGACTCAGCGAATTAATGCATGAACACATATTGCCGTAGATGTTGTAATTCTCGAGACCAATTTTTAGCTAAAGGTAATAAAAATAAAAAATAATAAAAAATAAATAAAAACAGAACTTCAGAAGCATTACCTTGTAGGTTACAGAGAGCTAAATTATTACTTAATTGCAACAAATGGTCTGAAGATAAATTATAGCTGTTTTCATTAATTGCTCTGTTAATATAGCTCTGTTTTCATTAATTGTCCTAAAAGTCATTTGAATATTTATGAGGAGGAAAATAAACAAGTTCTCAAAAATCTTTAGGAATTCTGTTGTCCACTTGTAAAAGTGGATACTACAGTAAAGAGTGATAGTATTCTCTACTGAGATTGCAAACACTGTAAATATTATACTACCCATAAAATCACACATGATTAGGGAAGTCAGCATACTGTGCTATATGTATAATAGATATAAGAATGGTTTGTGTTTAATTTTCCTTTTAAAGAACATTTAGACAATAGCATCTCCTAATGTACATGCCACAGTAGAAACAATTTACTGTTTCACGTTTTACACATTTTCATACATTATTACACTGGATGCAGGAATGTGCATGTTAGATACAAATGTTTCTAGATGTCCAGCCCTATTTTTCCTATATATTGTTGTTAAATTCCTATTGCTTTATTTTGAATTCTTTCCTTACAAGAGAAAAAAAGATCAATACTACAAGCACCATGAACTTCACAGTTACTGTGAAAGCAGGGATCTACCAAAAGCACTGCAACAGTTCTTTATCATTGCTCATTCTTCCAAAATAAGAACTTTATGTAACACAAGGAGTAAAAAGAGCTGACTGCTTTCTACCCTGTTGTACTGACAGCTTTTGGCATAGGCAATTATGACTCAATTTAAAAAACCTGAGAGAGAAAGTATTTGGGCATGAACACTAGAGATGGGCCAGCTCTTTTTAACCAGATATTAAGCATAACAACAAAATGGCATTTCAGTTCTGCCTGGTCATTCTTCACCTTCCATATTATCCGAGCAGTTAGACAAACGAGAAGTTCAAAAATTGAAAATGGAGTGGAGAAGCAGCAGAAAAGGCCCAAGAGAATGCAGTAATTGCATAAAGCAGATGAGACTAACACTGTAAATCTTCTCACAACAGAATACTTATTCTAGATTGAGTAGCAGTTGCCTTCACTAGAAACAGCCACTTATTTTTCATGCATCTTTCCAAATAAGGTGGAGGATGAAAGTTGGTAAATTTTATCCACATAATAATTCAGGCATAACACGATGGCATATTTCTCAGCAGCTTCCCAACCTGTTCTACGTCCCACAGAATGACACAGGTAAAAAACCCTGTCACATTAGTAAACCAAGAAGAACTAAGGTTGACCACCCCCAAATCAAATGATTTATGGCCAAACATAACAGCACTGTAGCAACATATATATATGTTTTTTCCTATGTGAAAAAAGTTTGATTTTTTAATTCTAAAACACAATAATTAGCTTCTAGGAGCAATACTGCTTGTTAACTGACTGATGAATCATTCAGTTCTGGGGCATTGAGGTGGTATAGAATAAGAATCATAGAATATCCAAGTTGGAAGGGATCCACAAGGATCATCAAGTCCCCAGGAGTTATATTCATAAAAGAAAAAATATTAAAGTCAAATGTCAGTATTTCAGTCTTTCTGTGGTAATAAATGAAGTATCTGTAGATATTGAGACTCTTCTTCCACCATCCCCAGATATACTCTTCAGCACTAGGACACAATTTACACAGCTGCACTATATTGCTTTATAGGAGAAAAACATTAAGACATGATAACAAATGAGACTTGCTCCCCCCAAAAAACATTCACCAAGTTCTCCAGCAGACATTCCTATTAATATATTGTTCTTTTGCAACCATCTAAAAGCAGAACAAACAAACAATAATAATAATTGTTAAATATCAAGGTTGCAATTCAATCTCTCATTTGCATTATGTAACCGAGATATTTCATAATAGCCACTATTAAATTTAAGTCCGATGCTTTCTTCACTTTAGGAAATGAGTGCACCCAGGAAGAAGCACTGATTCACAGGTTTTGCTGACAAGTTTAACCCATTCTGTACCTGTAATTTGGACCCCAGCCATTCAGCACAGCAGACAGTGAATGCTGGTACTAAAGCTGTTCTGATTTTTGCTGCCTCTGAAACTGTCATCATGAACAGTCACTAGCTGCTTTGCAGAATGGGAAGACATTTTGTGTTCTGTCTTAAATGCGGGTACTTAAATGAGGGTGGATTTTTTTTTTTTTATTCTATAGAAGGTAAAAGCTGAAGAACAACACTGCAGAATTTATAATATTTTTTAAAAACAGAAAAGCATTCTAATTGAGTATGCACACATTTGTGCTGTTGACACAAGTATGCATTTGGGACAAATTGCTTCAGAAATACAAAAAGAACTCACAACTCTTGACATGCCAATTCTCAACAGCTAAGACAGTGCTTAGACTCACAAATTGCATGGTTTATATATAAATAAATGCAGATAGTACAACTGGTCATAACTCTTTAGTATATTGATCTCAGTGCACTTTCCCCTTTCTGCCTTTAGTCTCTGAAGTTAAAATCTCAGGCAAAAGCCACATTCAAACAAAGCTAAATAGAAGGCAACAAATGTGTTGGGGGAAGAGGACAGGGTTTTGCCTAGTCACTTCTTTCTCAAAGGGTCAGACAGTAAAACTTATTTTTCCTTTTTCACATTTGTTGCTGATATCAGCTTATTTCAGCTGTAACAGCTTATCACAAAGAATCATTAGTCTAGTACACCTGACATTCTGCCTCAGCGTGTCTTGGACAATGCTTGTGGGTTCTATTGGTCTTAATCACCAAAATGTGTATCCTTTTGCAATCTTGGCAGTTGAATTCTACTTACAGGTCTGAACTGAGAAATCAGGATTATCCTGTCCTTATGACAGAAGTTATTCTAGGTTCTATGCATTTATATTTCAGCGAAAGATATGTTGATAACATCATTTCATGTCTGTGATTAGTTAAAATAGAATTTGATTTTTTAAACCTGTTAATGGGGTGATGTCAGCTGTCTAATATCCCAAAATGACTACAAAAGTCCAAAATCATTTATCTGATGGTAGCAAGAGAAATAAAGATGCGATTCATCAGCTCGAGAAATTAAATGACAATTCTGATTCCATTTGTGTGTTTGTGTGTGTGTTTTAAATCTCTAGTTAATATTTCTCCTCAATATACTAATTAGCTTCAGCACTTGGAATCTCACAATTAAACATTCTCTTCATTGCTGGTAAAGGTATAGACAATTTTGAGATTCAGCTGCCACAATAGTTCTATGATGTCCAGAAAATTATGACAATCTTCAGTTTAAATAATTTAAGTCAGTTACATCAGTTATACAAAATAATATCCATGAGGTATGGTGTGCCATCTTTTTTATTTATTTCATCTTTAAAAGAGGAAAGCTGAAAGAAAAGCGAGTGAATACGGATTCTACCCATTCCTGCAACAAATGGTCATGCTATCATCCTCAAAGCATTGTCATAAAATCTTGCCCTATATGCTTTCTCTTGACATTGACTTCCTCTCAGCAACAGTTTTGAGTGTGTTAACGTAGTACTGTGCTGGGAATGTGACTGTCATCTTTCACCTTCTGTTCACCAAAGAGGGTAAAAAATAACCCACAATACTAAATTGTACTTCTAGAATATGCTGGTCATGGGACTTGGAATGAGCTCTGAAAAAAAACATTGCAAGGTGACTAGCAAGGTTTCATTGTCTCCTTTTCCTTCACAAATCCATCCACTGGTTAGAGACTCACTAACAGATGAGCAAAATGTCTGTTCCTAGCCACTAGCTCAAAGTGAAAATATGTCAAGAAGGATTCATCTGGAGAGTTTCTCTTCAGGAACATGCAGGAAGGGATAATCATATCCCATGAGAGACAACCTGCAGAGTTCCTACAAATTTTCAACAGTGTTTCAGTCTGGATATGGAATTTCTTCCAGTGAATGCACCTCCCACATCCCTCAAGCCATGGCTCTGCAAGCCTGCAAGTACAAGGCTAGTAACATAATGAGCTCCCTACAGACTTCTTCCCAACACATGCAGAAGAACATGCAAAATATAAAGTAATATTGCTAATTAGGCAGGAAAAAAAGCCCTACAATTCTAGTCCCCCAAGCAGCTGGGCTGTTCCCGTCCTCTGAGGTCATCAGGATGACCTTGTCATCCTTGTAACGCTTAGCCCTACAGCAGAAAAACTGCAGTGCACAAATGCTTACATGGCTTTCTGAAACTCAACTCTCAGAGCTGCTGGAAGACCAATGTCTTTTTACAGGATCTTTCTCTACTATTTATGTATGTAAGCTTTCCAACAAGTGGCCAGCTCCTTTATTGACAGTTATATTGGCTGCTTAACTACAGACACACAAAACAAAGATGAATTAGCATGGCACAAGTAGCTGTTTACTATAGCATATTGATTAGAGAATGGTCAATCTACAAAATCAAGTTACTAGTACAATCCCTAATGATCACCTCTTCCCTGAAACTCTTTGGATTTTATAATTTAACCTACCTTTTGCTATCAGGGTTACCTTTAATAAATGAGGCTTATTTCAAGCCATCATAGGTCTCATGCCAAAATCTGAATTAAGAAATGCTTATTAAAAATCAGATTATTCATTTAGGATTTTTCAATTATGAATGGTCAAAGAGTGGGCAGGAAATAACAAACTAGCATAAATGCAAGTTAATTGTTGTAGCACATGGAGAGTTTCCTGCAAGTTGTCATTGAAAACAATTTGTCTGACAATGTTCATACAATAAAGCCCAAACTTTCCACATAAACAGAAATCTTTAAGATGGACTGTGCACTAAAATTCTGACACAACAGCCCAGAGTGTTTCTGTGGGATAAAGGAGAACAGTCTTAAACCCCCTTTCTTGTCTTTTTAAGGCAACTGACTTCAATTTCATTCTTCTATATGAAGTGGCAGAATTCCAAACACTATCTGGGAGAGGGAGCTGTACGTTTGTCCTGACTCAGCTGTCTTTGTTCATTAAGAAGCTATGGAAGCCGGACATCGCTTAAAATCTTGGATTTATCATGACTTGGAATAGTGGATTTTTGAAATGTCAGCTTCTGTAGGCTTGAAATTATTTTGAAAGTCAACTCCAACACAACTACCATTGTGATACATTTCTCTAAGTACGACAGACATTAATAAATCTTGGTCATTAAATACATAAACTAAAAATGCAACAGTTGTATTGCAAGGGTAATACAATTTACGTAGCTGAGTAATAAGATTTAACACAGTAAGTTTGATCAGAAATGTGAAAGCTTGTTACTTATTTGTTTCCTTAAGTAGTACTCAAGTAGTACTACACTCAGCAGTAGACTACTTAGGAATAGACTACAAGGGGCGGCTTATTTAAAGAAAGAGGACCAAATTTGACCACCAAACAAAAAAAAAAGAAAAAACTTTGAATGAGGGAGAATAACCACTCTGTGGTATGAAAGGTATGAAAGTCAGGCAAAGATTCAGAGCTCCTGAAGCAAAAACAATAGATTGAGAATGACTTGAAGACCATTCCAAACCTGAATACATCTCCTAGGTAATTTTCTCTAAGAAATTTCTCTGTATGTAACTTCTACTTTCACACATAATTAAGAGCTGTCATGATTCAGGCAAAGAGTTGCTGGAAGTAGAATAGTAATTGCAATCCTCCACCAGGGACAGATGTAATATATAGTAAAGATCTTTCATGAGCCAGTACCTTCCTCAAGAACAGAACTGCTGTCTCTGCCACCTTCCAAAAGCGCGTGGAAATCTGCTCTGGTAATGCAATTTAAGAACATATAGAAACTGCTAGATAGTGTTTTGCACACAAATGTGTACAAGAGAAACAAGGAAGAGCCTTTACAGTCTCTTTGTAGAGATGCAGACTAGGTGAGCATTTTGTAGGTGGGCTCAAGCTATTGTTAAAGGCCTACTAGCAAACTAGTACACTAGGCCTACTACGCCTACTTGCAGAAGTCCCGATCCATCATTTGCACCTCATTTTTGGCCAAACTTGCAAATGCTTACTAAGTAAACAGGAGTGCATTTTTAGAAGTCCAAGAATTTACATGTAGCATTTACACTCACATCCCTTTTTTTTTTTATTTGAAACACCTTTATACATATGTGCTACAGCCTCCACATGACTTAACACTGTAAAGTGTTTGTATTTTCTCCTCCCTTCCTACTTTTCAGTAACATTCACAGTGCACACATAACATCACAGAAAAACTCAGTGTGGTTTCATTGTTATTCTAAATATATGTATTTGGAGTAATGTGTTTCTCCTCTGAGACCAGTATCTCCAGTGGCATTTTTATAAAATCGGTTCAGAGCTACTACGAATACATATGCATTATATCCTCCTTGTAACATGTGTTACAATTCAGAACAAAATTTATCACTGCTTTCTTCTGATAATTGCTTGACACCTCAGACATTAAACACTCGCACAGAAGCTGATAAAGTTGTTAACTATTAAGATGTAATGCTTTGAAAGATTACCCATGAACCAATACTTTAAACTTGATTTTTTCCTGCCATGGCTAAATAGATATTTATCAAATGCTTATTAAAATGGTTGCAGAACAAAAAGGAGAGGGATGAGGCCTTCATGCAGAAAGATTGATTTTTTCCTGTCTCTAACGCAATAACATTCATCATTTTCTTCCTCCTGTTACATTCACGTATTTTCTTCAAGTGTTTTATCTGTTTTATCTACCAAAACAATTGAAAGAAAGCAACAAACTTACTGGAATCCTCTACTGCTTACAACTATTTTCTCCCATGCTTTAACTTCCACTATTATCAACATGTTGACAATAATTTCAAACAGCTACATGCTGTAAGTGATGCATCGACAAAATTTAAAATCATTATTTTAAATTATCAGTTATGATACTTACCTGGACTGAACAAGAAAAAATAAGCAAATACCTTTCTAAGATGAATAAAAAAGACTTCACAGGCAGCAAGAAATTCAACAAACATGTTTCTTTGGCTCAATGGGTATGTGTAAATTTTCGTGAGTGTCCTAAAAAAAAGAGTCATGCCACTGATTTAGCCAGTAAAGTTGTTTTATTTCATTAACTTTTATTGTGAAGCAATGTCTTGCACTTAGGCTTAATATACAACACTCCTAAATTTTGGCATGGATTTTTTTAATTTAATTTTTTATCTTTTATGTCCAATACGCTGTTTAAGTTTACGAGTCACCTCCAGAGCTGCCCTTTCCCCTCCCTCTTCTGGGAGTGAAAGGCTTTAAGTGGTGAAAGGCTTTCAAAATAGCTTTGATGTATCAGCACAGATACAAGCTTCCAAACGGTGCATAAACCATCTCTCTTTTTATTCTAAACCAAATCCATAACTTTCTCCTACTTGTCTTACTTATCAAGGACCCTCTCTTCCTGCCTTTATTATCTTTGGCACTGAAGTGAAATTCTCTCCCTCTCTCTCCAGTTCCAGTGGATGTTCAACTACTTACTAGTAGAGAATGTACTGGCTAGTATTTAGAGTAGTTTTATTTTACTTGAAGTTTGAAACATCCAGTAAGTGGATATATCAGAGAAGCCAATAAGGATCAGCAGAAAAGCTGAGTCCATTCTATAATGAAAAATACAAAGATGCTCAGAATTAGTGTAAGAGCTTATTTCTTAACTGATGATCTTGAAAACAGTCTGTTCATGTGTGGCTCAAAGAGCTGACTGACAAATAATTTATCTAGGAGAAGGTCTTTCTCCTGACTTTAAAGATGCCCAATGCTACTTAGATTGCAGGGCAGCAAATTTTTTTTTTTAAGTTTCTCTCTGCAGTGGATTGACATACTCTGTTCTTCTAGACTGTGCTTGAAAACCTCTAGGAAAAAACTTTAGGCAGCAAGGCTGTGAAACAGCCTTCTCTGCCAGATGTAGGCTAGAATAGCCTGCAGACTCATAGTAAATGAATGGAGAGATGCAGAACAAGAATAATCCAAACAATTTCCTAAAAACACAGAAGCAGCAACTGTAATACAGAACAATCACTATTACAGGTAATACAAATTGGTTCTGCTTGATTAAGGCATTGTTGGCAGAAGGAATACATGAAACAATACTCTCTTACAACATATACTTCTCACAAAACAAACTCTTCCATTTTCACTGATATAAATGTTAATCACTTTCCAACCACTTTTTGCACCATATAATACTTTGGCATACATTCAAATCACTTATTTTCAGTAGGAAAATACGTGAGTACGGAATGGCCATGAGATAAAGATTCTTGCAGACCTTAATCTTCAGGGTGAAATTCCATGGCCCATATTTTGCTTATCTTCCCCAAAGAGGAAATTTTGCTCACCTTCCACAAAAGACCCAATTAATAGTTATGTAGAACTGCTTTGCACGTATAAGAGGTGTCAAAACCATCGCTAAAGAGACTAGAATGCAGTTTTGAAATGTAAATTTACGTTTTTTGTTTCTTAAAGAACTGCTAATGGAACAAGCCTGAAAAGCATCACAGTATAAGGTAGTGTGGAGGATGCTTGTGTAAGTGAAAAAAATGATTTTTTTGTACCACCTTTTCACTACTGAAAGTTTTCTGTTCTGCTGAATAAAAATTAAGGACTCGTGAAAGAAGAGGATGACAAAGAACAGGCAGTTAATACGACCCCCAAACAAAACACAGCAGGCATTAAAAGTGAAGGTTGCAGCAATTTGAATGTTTCTTTTGGGAAGAATTTTGCCTCTTTCTTCTGTTTAACCTTACCTTAATGTTTCCTTGATTTTTCCCATTTCTCTTAATGTAGCTATAGTTGAACTAGGAATTAACTCAGTTAAAAGTTTATTTGACATGGACTCCTACAGTTTTTGAAGGGCTGGGGCATCAAGATATTTTAATAAGTTTGCATGCAGAACATGGCTCACATAATAGAGTGGCTCAAAATACACAATAGTATCTTTTAAGAATGCAGCTCTATACAAAACATTCTCACCTGTATTTGTAAGTAGGCATATTATTTTTCAGTTGACTTTGGAATGTAGCATTGCCTTTCCCCCACTCCATACCCTCAAACTACACTTGGACCAAAAGTTGTTTGAGGTACGTTGAAGTTTGGTATGGATAAAGTTCCAGAGAGAAGCCAGAAAGCATTAGCATAAAGAACAGTAAAAGTTTATGATTAAACTAAATTTAGTCAGAGGAAAGAAGCTGCCATTTGAACTACAGGCTGTTTCCCATGTATTATTCACACGTTTGGGTTTCTAATAAGAAGATCGAAGAGCTGCCTTTAGTTTTCATCTGCAACCCAGATAGATGGTATTCACCACTACAGAAAAAAAAAGTATAAACTAAGCCACTATTTATTAATATAAACGGAAGCACTGCCACAGAAGACACTGGCTAAATGATGCAGGAAATTAAAGTAAGGTAAGGAATAGATGCTGCAATGAATCTTGACAAATCTCTTTTGGGAGAACTCAACATGCTTTCCAGCTAGTCTACATTTCAAGTGCTGCACTTACTCTGTTGATATCCTAGTGTTCTGTCACTGTTAGGACATGTCCTTACATTCTGGTCAGTTACTGCAAATAGTGGGCAACCAGAATAATCCCTAAATACACACTAAATAAATAAATAAATAAAGATCTAGGCCAAAAATATAGTGGTACCAGTAATTGCTTTCAACTGGGAACTGTAAAGAAACACTTCTGTTTTCTCTTTACTAGTACTGAAACTTTTCTTGGAGGAAGCCCTGGCTGTGAACTTTAACTTATGACTAAAGGCAACTTGTATTGATTTTTCTCCTACAAATCTTAACAGGTTTATGCAGTTTTTGAAAGGGGTGTTGACAGAATCCTCAAATGGATTACAACGCCAGAGAACAAAAAGGGAACTGTGATCTTTTATTGAAGAACTGATTGCCTAAATTCAAAGACACTTCCAGCTTTAAAGAACCTTAACATGGGAGACACGATTTTCACTTGTCAAGGCACATTTTTTTTTTCAAGTCCTGTTTAGTCTATTCTGGCTGACTATAGAGTAGAATACAGAGGCTGATGTTCAGCACATGGACTCCTAAATTGATGCATCATGAAGCAGTAAGCGTATGGGATCGAGGGTGCATGAGAACCAAATAGTCTGTTAATGCCAGTCAATAAATATATGTTTGGGTGTTTGACATTCTGCCCCCTTACTTAAGTTGGTACATTTTATGATGGAACAGACAATCTGCCCAAACCAGACCACCTTTGGAAGACAGTTACTCATATAAAGTATTCTTTAAAAGATCTGGGAGATATTTGTTCATTTCTGATGAAGTCCTAGTTGCAGTAACATCATTTTTGAATGGTCTTTAAAGCAATAGCTATTGTTATATTTGCAGAGCCACAGCTTCAGATTCAAGTTTTGCATGAAGTTTTAGTATGAAAGACACTTGGAGTTTTGACAGTACAGAATTTCATGCGAGTTTGGAGGACCAATTTGACGTAAGCCTTTTCTAAACACTTAAATTATTTATCAGATATATACAATAACAAAAAAAAAAATCAAACATCCCACCGCCCCCAAACAAAAACCACCACTAGAAAACTGCAATCCTGTAACAGATGTTAAGAAAACACTTTGGTGAAGTACGCATATAAAGATTGTATATATAGGGTTACAGATAACAATTAAAATTTGAGACAATGTCAAGATTACAATTAAAAATTGAGACAATGGAAATAATGTCAAGACCACAGTTTCCATTGCCTCTTCAAAAAAAACAACTAGACAAATAAGCGAAAATTCAATATTTAAAGTGAAAACAGGGCTGCAGATTAAAAAAAAAAAGGTAATGTATTTAAATGACATATTAACATTTGGATAGAGCTCTGTACTTTCCTTCTAGAACTCCTGTAGATTCTTAATTGATAAAATTTCATAACAGAATTCAAAGCTCATGTGCATAAATCAACAGTTACAGACTTTAGGACTCAAGTCATAAAAGCAGGCTTAGACATACATTTCTGAGTTACATTCCCTGGATTTTTGATATTTGGATTTGAATATTACCCTCTCCCCCCAGTGCCTCTGATCAACACAGAGCTAACTATGTGCTGCTATTCAGATGACCAGGATGAATAACTGGCAATAATGACAAGACAACATGATTGAGAAGCTCGTGTTACAAGGATTCCTCTCAGTTAAAGGAAGCCCTTCAGAAGACAAAGATAAATAAATATCAACTCACCTGCTCTCACCAGTTGCACCAGATCTATTTAAAGGCTAACATCCAAAACACATATATATATATATATATATTTATTTATTCCATGTCATATTATTGAATCACTGAGTCACAGAAAGTAAGGTTAGATAAGGTCAAGACCAGGTTAGATGAGGCCCTGAGCAACCTGATCTAGTGGGTGACATCCCAGCCTACGGCAGGGGGGTTGGAACTAGGTGATCTATGAATTTCTTTCCAACCCAAGCCATTCTATGATTCTATGACTCTAAGGTAAGTTGGAAGGGACCTCTGGAAGTCATTTGGTCCAACCATGGACTCAGAGGAGGGCCAATTTAAAGGAGATTGCTCCAGGAGTTATCTTGTCAAGCCTGAGTATCTCCAGGGATGGAAATATCACAGCCTCTACAACAACCGCTTCTGAAGTTTGACTACACTCACTATGGAAACTTTTGTTTTATTACTATTAATATTTAATTAAAATATTTCTTTGTGCCTAATTACGTGCATTGCCTCCTGTCCTATCACTCTGTACCTCTGAGAAGATTCTGACTTTTTTTTCTATTAGGTAGTTGTAAACAGCAATAACATCATCTGTGGGGCTTCTCACAGCTCAACAAACCCAGTTATCAGACACTTCTCAAACTTCAACTGTTTCAGCCCCTTGGTGGCTTCTACTGGACTCCCTTTGTGAGTTCATATTCAAAATATAAATAATTTAAATTTTGTTTGTTTATAGAAATGATGAAAACAGAAAACCACCAAAAGCAACAAAGAAATTAAACCAAAATAACAAAAAACACAGGCACTCATTCCCACCTCTGGTCCTGGTAACAGCACAAAATGATGTGGAAAAAAAGATAGAATCAGAGCTCTTCCACCAGCTGTAATGTGTCAAGGTGCTCAGACTAACGCATTAAATTTTAGGAAAATACTCCAATTTACACACTACTTGTACAATTAAATTCCAAGGTAAATTCTGATTGTGCAGTTCTGAAAAGTTCAAAAAGTTACATCAAAATTAAATGACTCTCAAAATGACCCAAAGCAGAAAAAAAATTAGTTCTGATATAGCCCCTCTTCAATTACTTGCATGCGAATATGCATCTATTTAATTACCTTACACAGAACTTAAGTTTTATAGTCAACTTAAGGTTTTTCAGCTCATTTTACACAGTGTAAATACATTAAAAAAACCCTCATCTAAGCAGAACTTTCTAAGTTGACATGAAAAAAATCCAGTATCTCACGTCTTATAATTATTTCCCCCATTTCTATTAATATCACTGTCATTGCTATCCCTAATCTCTACTACTTTGTATTACACTCACAACAGTTTTAGAGATAGATTAAATGCCTCAGCTCTGCTTCGATTGTTAATCAATCTGAACAACAAGTTATTGCTTTGTACACCACAAAGAAAGACAGATTATCCTTTTATTATTGATTAGGCTAGCTACAGTCCTGCCAATTCTGTTGCCATTATTTCCAAACATTCTTGCTCAGCAAATTTCCAACTTGTACCAACCTTAAAGACAAAAAAAAATCTTGGAACTTTATACATATAGATCAGTATAGATCAGCTTTTTACTCTAATCGCCCAACCTTTCACGGATGATATAATAGCTATACAATTATACAATAAATTACTATATTCATAAGACCTTCTTTACTTATGGAAAAGATTAAGGATACTTGTACTTTTCTTAGTCTTTTTCATCTTTCCCTTGTTCAGGTACAATAAAACATCCAGTATCTACTTTAATCACATCCAGAGAAGCGGCTACAAGTAACAGGTAGGTACCCAAGTTGCATCATTTTGTAAAAAATGGGTCTTGGCACTGGACTGCACAGATGGGATAAGTGCTGCAGAACGAGCAGACTAATTCAAAAACTGGATAGAGTAGTACAATTCAGTAGAAATAATCAAAAGAACTAATTAGAAATGAGAACTAAATTGAAGTTAAACAAAAATACACAAAATCACCAGTATAAACTGTGAAAAATGTTCACATTCCAGCACATATAAATAGCAATGTCAAATGCAAATCATGAGGCAAGCCTTCCACCTTGCCAAGTAGTGCATATATGTAATATCCACATATATATATAATATACCCACAAGCTGAACAAGAAAATTAAGTGCTTTTACAAAATGCGTTCTGAAGAATTTTTTATTTTTTAAAGAGGTGTTTGCCTGCTGTGGGAATCTGGAGATTGAAAATACATGTTAGTAAACAAATTATAAGAAGAGCTACTGGAAAGATAAAAGGAAGACATGAATTCTGTATCCACCGAACAGAACAAGAATGGTGACTTTTCACTCCTGCCAGTAAAAATTAATTAGAAGTAGGCAATTTTTTTGACTATAAGGTAGTGAAGAACTGGATCACGCCACTTAATGCAATTCTAGAAACTATTTCAAGTTTTTAAGCAGGGATGAAGATTTATGAGGAGGCAGTTCAATGAATTAGATGACCTCTCAACTTTCCTTCAGCCCTATTTTTTTTAGATTATGTGAATGCTTAGAAACAAAATATTTACAAGGATAGCTGATGCTAGAATTTATTTATTCTCAGAGTTGCCAGAAAGAAGCCAGTTAATTTTATATGAAACATTTGTGTTAAGAATTTGCCAAGATGCTGATGCAAAATTAAGAAAACAGTGCAAATGGCATTCATCATTGTTGTGACTTGGGAATGGTTGCTACGTTAACATCAGCATAGGGACACGGTATTCTCTAGAACTGGAACATCTGCTTTCCAAAATGAGTTTCCACTGACCACTATAAACTCATAATCATAAATAATTCTTTGGAGAGTTAAACAAACACACTGTTTTTAATCTTGCTTATTTACTAACATGTCCATTTGCTTACACAGACCTGTGCTCTTCTTGATTGTTCTGCATGGATTCATCGTTTCTGAGACTTAGCTGAAGCCCAAGCAACACATGGCCCTGTTTATGGGCCTGATTATACCTCTCAAATTGCAGACCCAAGATATAAATAACATGGTCTCTTTAATTAGTTATTAAGCAACACTACTAAAAAAAACTAACATAAAAATTACATGATCAATAAACTAATAAACTCACCGCTATTATTAATTTATTCTGTCATTTGGCACACTATTACATGCACTTATAAGGTCATTACTTATCACTCATAAATGTTACAAATAACTACTATGGGACTGAATTCTGTTACTCAATGTAATGCAAGTCTATCCCTATTAGTCTGTTGTCCTATGGACAAAACAAATGCCAAGTGGCCAGCTTCACTGCACCCATAGTGGCGCAGAACACATTGCATCCCATTAACAGCACAACTAAGAGGGATATAGTGGGGATGTACACAGACAGACGACAGGAAGTACTGGAACGATAGGAAATACAGAGAAGTTTGACAGTGCTAACAGGCTGGAGTTGGTTAGAGAAATCTCTTTAAATGGTTACCTACTCATTTAATTGTGTAACTCTGTTCTTCCCACACTACTTAATGAAAAAGACATTGTTATTTTCCTCGTGTGTGTGGAGGAAGAGGATTCCTCCCTCTCTAGGATTGCATCTCTCCTAGCTAATGGTGCCAGTTCTGAGCTTTGCAATTCAGCCTTTAAGAAAAAAGACTCCAAAACAATCATGATTAGCAGTTGCATAAAACCACCAAAAAAAAGCATGTGTGTGTGTGTGTGTGTGTATATATATTTTGGCCTGATGTGAAATTTTCAAATGGGTCTAGTTTCACTTAAAACCTTCACATCATGTGACAGGTTTGAGGAAGAGGTGTGTGTGTGTTTTAAACAAACTCTTAAAAAGTGACAATCTTTGCCTGAGTCACAAGTGTGTGTTAAGCAACTAAAACAGATGCATCTGGTTTTCTGTTTCATGATCAACACTTGCCATTTCTCTATTATGAAGACTCAGTGATGGTGAATGCATGCTGTTGCAAGAGCAGGCACTTATACAGCCATTTTGAAAACCTTGCTAGAGTAAACTACAAGTTTCTGAGCATGAACATATTAAACTGAATAATGATTAAACACAAAGCACAGGACCTTACAAAAAACAGACCGGAAGGGACTCAGCAGGTTACCTAGTCCAACCTACTGCTCAAAGTAGGTCACCTGTGAAATCAGACTTGAGCTGGATAAAAAATAAGCGTAAACAAAGCTCAGCTCAAGCTTTACCCATTTGGGTCTTGAAAGCCTTCCCAAATGGAAATTACACTGTCTCTAAAAGCAACCCATCCTAATGTTTGACTGATCTCAGAAATATTTTTCCCAATATATCCAGTTTGAACCTCATTTCAGCTTTGCCCTTTTGTCTCTCATCCTTCCCTACATATCATTCTGAAGGACCTGATTTCAGAAAAATGAGTTTCTTTCAGTAGAAAACACCTTTTGAAAACTTATGCTCAAGAGCCCTAATTAATTCACCTAAAAAGAATGCGAAATGTGAATCAATGTATAAAGCAGTTGGCATTCCTGTTCTCAGAAATAATATAGGAATTGAAATATACTCAGCTAAACAGATCCAGTACAGAGCAGCATATTCTTTAGCTAGTTGAAGGAATACCAGGCAAAGATGTGGGAAACATTGGCAAGCATTTCCAAACAACTCATTTGGAAATTTCAAGAGGAATTGCACAAAACACTAGAAATATGTCATAGTTTGTTCCTACCCTGCTACGTTCATACGTTACTGTATGCATCCAAAACACATTCATATTCTTAGTATTTGATTGACAGATTTTCTCCTAGGGAGGCCTTGCAATGTCTTTTGGATATGATTTTAGCTATTGAAAATATTGGTCTGAACCATATGACATCAGATTGTTTCTATTCATGTGTTATCTTGCTTATATACTACTGAATCAATGTTAAATTGCTTTTCTTTGCCAGTGAAGTTAGCATTGCCAGAAGGACCTGCTTCCAGTTCAAGAAGTAAAGAACACATGAACTTCCTACAGGGTTACAGTCATCTTGGTATATTTTTGCTTTTGAAGGAGAAGCTGCAAAGACATTCCATTCAAACTTGTCATATCCTACCTTACCAAAAATTAGCTAAGGAAACTTTGATGTTCAAACTCTTTCAAATTTCAATACGTCTAAATTGCAAATAAATATATACTTGTGTTCTTATTATTCAACACATGAGCTGTCTTATTCTAGGAGCTGAAGTAGCTATGCTCTTACCATAAAACAAGATCTTTTTGAAGGTTAATTAAGCTCTTCAGGTTTCCTTTTCAACTAAGTACTTTCAATTATGGTTTGAAAGAAATTGGGAATTCCATTTGCCTGTATTCAGAATACTTTTCTCAGAAACATTAATATGATCTTCCCTTCTGAGTGAAGATATTTCCCAATATATACTGATAACAAATTTCTCTTATATAACAAGAATTATTTGAAAGAAGTAAAATAAGAGCCCTTAAGTCCTTGTTTCATGATAAAAAAACAATTAACAGAACTCATGGAACTCATTTTATCTTGTTTTATCATATCCATTCATTTTGGAGGTTTTTCAATTTTCTTCTCATATCTTAATGATAATGGACTTAAAGCTTTAAATATAATGACCAGTGATGTATAGTTAAAATTAAATGCCCACAGGATAAATCAGAACCAAACCCTTCAGTAGGTCAAGATGAAGCCTCTGTACTCTACACTACACCATATACACACCTCTGGTGAAAGCAATGAAATTATATGCCTAGGCCACAGACTGCTGCTGCGTAGCAAAAAAGCAAAGGGCTCTTTTTCTCAGCTGGAGCATTTGAGTGTCAGGCTGGCGGCTGCTGCTGCTAATAGGGAAGGGTCAGGATGTTATAAGGGCAGCCACTACTGCTGGAAGCAAGAACTCTCTTCTACAAGCAGAAGTCAGCACCCATTTTGTTCACAGCAGAAATTTCACTGTTTTTTTTTTTTTTTTTTTTTTACCCTCTCCTTTTTCCCCCCACAGTTCCCTATCCCACTTAATCATTTCTCCACACCCTTTTCACTTTGACAGCAGGAGTGGCCTGCACCTGACCCTCTCTTCCCAGAACAGCCAAATTTTGCTTTGTGGCTATTGTCACAGCAACCAGACTAAAATAAATCAGCTTTGAGAGGAGCAGCATCTTCTAAAAAGACAGAAGCTGAAATACCTTCTTTGCCAAGAACATCTTAGTTTCACAATTATGTATTAAGTCGGCCAAAATATGAAGACTTTTCCACCATTATAGTTTAAAACAAAGTACTCCTACCCAGTACATTATTTTTATTTCGTAATTCACCAAAGCACTCCCTAAGAAATCTCTTCTGCTTCAGATCTACTGCGCAGTTAGGTCAAGGTCTCCCTGTAGACCTCTCTGAGGAGAAAATGATTCATCTTACTTTTTTGTTTGTCTAATACGTCCAGTTAGTTTCAAATGCCTTTTTTTAAGCATCTTATTGTCAGCCATTACATATTGATTTCTCCACTGCTTGTTTTTGAAAAGCACGTGGATACTAATGTTACCATAGACAATACTAGTTCTGTTTGTGCTGAGTATCTGTGTTATGCTCCATGAAAAGAGAAATGACATATGGATAGGCCTCTATTGATAAGCAGTAATAAGATACCCAAAGCTATGTGATATTTGGGGGAAGAACGTCATTGCACAGTGCTGAGAACCTGAGCTCAGGAAGGGCCCGTACCTTCCCTTTCCTGGGAAAGGGAAGGGAAAACACTCACTCCTCAGCAGGGATGAAGCAAAACTTCATAGTGACTAGACTGGGCTGTGTGGAGTTTGCTACTGTTTAAAACGAGCAAGCTGACTGAAGCCAAGACTGGGGGAAAGGACCTACCACGAAAGGATAGGAGAGGAGGAGGAGGAAGCAGGGGGAAGAAACAAAGATACAAGGATCTTTTTTACTTGTGCTCTATCTCACCTACATGATGTATTTAAAGCGTTAGATATTTCAATCTGTATCCTAATAAAGCTTTTTTGTTTGTTTGTATAAAAAGCCTTTTGACCCGAACAAAAGAAAGAAAAAGACCTGAACTATAAGAAAAGACCTCAACAGGCCCATCTTAAAGGTCTGGTCACATCAGATAGTGCCTATGTGGACGTTAACAAGTCTAAATAGTGACAATAAGCAGTATCTTTATGATTCTAATGCAAGGTTACAAACATAGATCGGTTTTATCTCAGCATTACATCTAACTAAGGAGAAATTGATAAAATGTTCCCAATAAAAGACGGTATTTTGAATACTGTCCCACTGGATTTATTGCCATGACTGCTATTCAACTATCATTTGTTACTAGTCCAGTTGAATGGAACATTTTTTCAATTATTTCTGTGATATCTATTTGGTCTCTGCCCTCAAAGAGGAAAACATTTGACTTGCACATTTTACCCCTTTCCTCTATTTTTAATAGCTACAGTTTTGATAATGTTCACACACAAATCATTTGACTAAGCTATGCAAAATATTATTTCCTGCATACTGCTCAAAGCAATTAAGCAGTGAAACAAGAAATTTTAAATACATATATATTAAGAAAGAAGGGTACAAAGAGTGTATCTTCTACATGTATATTTTCTACACAATAAAGCTTATTCCTGCGAGGTATTTATACCAAAAAAGCTGTTAATGCTGGATGTTTTCTGAAATATTAGTATGAATCTATGTATCAAAAGTAGATCATATTTTCTAATTATCTCATACTTGAAAGAATCCCTGCCAAGTTCATGAATCACTGCTGTTTTCTTATTTTAAAAGTCTTCTGGGAAACTAACATCCATGTGACATACTTTGTTTCTTATAAATGACGAAACCAGTAAAAGATTATCCAGGTAGAATCACAGAATCATTAAGGTTGGAGAAGACCTTCAAGACCATCTGGTCCAACCATCCCCCTACCACCAATGTCATGCACTAAACCATGTCCCTAAGCACCAGGTCCAACCTTTCCTTAAACACCCCCCCCAGGACAGTAATCCGTCACCTTCCTGGGCAACCTGCTCCAATGCCAGTAATTCCAATAATAATAAAATACAAAATCTGTTATACTACTCAATGCAATGACTTAACCTCATCAAGCCAGATAGAAAAGCAATCACTGACCAATCGATTACATTCTTCAGGTATTTAAAAGCATCTCCTCATACAATTCTTTTATTTTTTTTTTTGCTTTATTAAAATATTTTAAAGGTTCCAGGGAGGATTCAATAACAAGGTAATAACATGTTCCTCAATTTCTCCACTGCATTTCTTCACAATCCTGTTTTTCCCCTTACTGTTAAACCAGCCCTCCCCTCCCCCCTGCTGATCATGATGTGCTACATGTTGATATGAAGTCTCTGGTAAAGGTCAGAATGAAATTCAAAGCCACAGTTATTAAAACAATGTGAAAGATTGCCTAATTTCCATGATCTAAATTCTTTCATTATTTACTACTACTTCACAGTCAGAACGGCAGAATTATTCATGATAACGGAGTACATTATGGAATTCATTTTTCAACTGGTTAAACTAATTTAAGCTTGATTCATTTTCCAGCAACAGTCTGCATACACTCCTAGAAAGATTAACTGCTAATTCCCCATTTATGATTTCTAAAGTCTGCACTGTATCTTTCTGTTGTTCAGAAATGCTAAATCTGGTGTAACCAAAACATTCCAGATTCTTACCACCCATCAACCCATGGAACCTTACGTTCCATATGGGAATCTGAATCTGATATACACGATACACTTGACTCATCCTGAAAAGAAACAGTCTTGTGTTGTATAAAAACAAAGTAATGCATAACTTCTCATATATCTAAACATTATATTAATGCATAGTAATATTATTTTCAAAATTATTGTAATATTTATATATACATAATACACATATATTTTATATGCTGTAGTTTGTAGTAGCAGAATAAATTTTTCCCCTAAGCGGCAGGTCAATTTTTTGAAACTATCAAGAATATCATGCATCTGTACAGCACTCTGGCTAACTGTTTACATCATGCCCAAAGATGACCGATGAATAATACTGCTCTACATATGCAGTTCCAAGGTGATTTACAAAGTCAAAAAATACTACAAAGAAGCTCATCAGGTGACTTGGATTTTCAGTCCTGCTCTAGTACCCCGGCTGTTACAACATGGTGCTTCTCTGGTGTGGATAACTTTGTGTATACATATTTCATGTCCAAATAGTACAGCTACATGGATATACACAGTTTATTTTACAGAGCTATTAAACAATTTTATACAGTAGTTTAAATTTATATCTGTATTTTTGGAAAGGAATGCAATACATCAAGAAGTCATTTACTCCAATGTCTGGAATACGGAATATTAAATAGTTACTCCAAATTTATCAGATGAGACATTCATAATAGTGTCCAAATGGACACTGCAATAGGACACATTAAAATATTGAGTATTAATAGACCTCCTACAACTTGGAAAATGGATAAAAGCTAAAAAAACAGCAAGAATGCTTTCCGAACGCAATACATTTCAGACAAAATTATCTTCTCTTATTAGTGGACTTTCCAACATAAGAAATCGATAAAATTATATATGCATTCAATCATAATTTCTTTTGCTATATATATATTTAATAAATATTCCCATTTGGATGCAAACTTCACTTGAAGACACATACTTTATTTTATCCACATAAAGCATAAGCAAAGTAAATAGAATTTGCTGCACTTGAGGCTTCATTCCATGTACAACAAGTATGTATTTGGATACTAGTTTGATCATCAAGACATGGTCATATTTATTCTAGTGTGACAGAGCAAGTGAAATTAGCAAATCTCTACTGATTTTTGCAGCTGGCATTTAGCAATAGACAAGTTGTATTGCTGCATAAGGCACTGCAATTTGAAGAAAAAAAAGAAAAAGCTTTTTTATGTTTAAATATAACTATTTCCAAGCTAAGTAGTAAATAAAGGCTAATAAATCCTACCTGCAGACACACGAATATGCTTCTCTTCTCTCTCATTTTCCCCCTCTTGTTTCCACTAAAGCCTTCTACAATTGTTCCAGGTCTCCAATTACAATTCCTCAAAGAAAACAGTGCTGGGGAGAAAGCTGTTCTCTACAGCCATGAGTGCCTTAAAGTTAACGATAACTGGGTCTTGACTGGTCTGGTCATGGCTACATGAAGCAGCATGAAGAAATGCATCCTGAGACACAACCAGTGAGAGCACAGAACATCAAAATTCTGCATCAGAGTGAAGGACAGATATCTGGAAGCAGTTTTTCTGCAACATGCATGACCTGACCTTGACATTGACAGTGCCTCATTTCTACATAGGAATATATGCCACTATAATACATGCCACTATATTCGACAGGGAATGGTCTCTCAATTTGAGCTATGAGACCTGCATAATAAATTACTCACCACCAAAATATATTATTTCCTTGAAAAATATCTGTTAAAATCATTATGTAGAAAAAACGTACTCCAGGTCTTTCATTTAATATGTACAGGGAAATTGCTGCAGAAATGTCTCTGCAGGCAAGTACATACGCTTACTTACATGGAAGAGATTTTTGTTATCTTGGCCCCTCCTCCACCCTCCAAACCAACCTAAGCTTCAAATAATTCTCTTGAAGAACTACTGAAAAAAAAAATTCTTTATGCAGTAAACAAAGTAATTACAGAGAACAAAGACACAAATGGAAATGGAGCTCCTATAGAATTTCTCCTTCAACTGAAAGCAAGCTCTGAAAGTAACACTGTTTGGGAAAATCGGCTTTTGTAAGGTCTTCACAAGAGTATACAAAATATTATGATACCAATAACGTTTAGTTTGTGAATATTTTCAACATTTCTCATACCAACTCAAAGGTATGTTGCTCTCAGGACTAGCTTGACAGTGGTAGTGGTAGAAAGAGCAATAAAATACAGCAAAACTGTTCCAGAGCTGAAGACCAGACTGTTGGCCAATAAAGCCTGCATATACATTCAGCTTTTTGACACCACTTTTCACAGATACTAATCCAAGTGATAGAGATATTAATCAAAGTCATACCTGCGCACTTAGGTGTTTTATTCTGAGGTCCTAGTCCATCTATTATCCCTTCCACAATATCAAGGTCAAGTCCAGACACAGTCCAGTCCCTTCAATAAAATTCAGTGCCTGCCTATCACAATAGAGGCGGAAAATAAACACTAGCATAAAAATACAAAGAATAAACCTTTCACACTGGGTTTTGGAATATTGTTCATTCTGGCAATAGATCAAATACTTATGTGTCTCACAGTTTCAAAAATTCAAGTGATTTGGGATGTATAGGTTACAGTTCCACCAAAATTGCCATCTCTGGAAATGAATTTAGAAAGCTCTGGGCAAATAGTTCCTACAGAGTAAGACAGAACTGGCAGCACTGTACAAACTGATTGTATGCCAAAACAACTACATCAGCCAGTGAGTCAGCCACAGGTCTCTATGTTCCCTGGCACATTAGATACTCTTTTTTTTTTTTTTTTTTTTAAATTAGTGCTACAACATGGTGACCAGTAATGATCTTACTGACACTGCCTTCACGCTCAAAGTCACATCAGTAGTATCTGAGGTCTTATATTAGCTTTCCTTATTTCTTATTTCACCTTCTGCTGTGCAAAGGTGGACACAAAGTTCAAACACAGATTATAAATTCATCACAGCTAGCACAGTCTAATACAATAAAGTCAGTGTCACAGTGCCACTTGTCACTTTCAGAGCATCAGATGAAATGATGCCATCTGTGAGAGAAAATAAAACAGGGAACTGAGTCATCGCACACACTGGTAAAATGCCACAGTAATGCTAGAGCTGGAGAGAAAACCATGGAGGAAAGGCAATCAGAAACTTCGGTTCTAGTGATTACCTCTCAACTCACATAAACACTGTTAGTTTTAGTCTGTACAAGTGTCACTTCACAAACCTGCTTTGCACACCTGCATTTTTATTGTACTTTTATTATATATGCTAAACACACCTGCATTTTTATGACTGTGTTTGCCTGAAGGCCCCACAGTAGCAGAGCTACTGATATATTTGGAGAATTTGAAGATATCCAAATTAATGTGAACAAACAATAACAGATCATTAACTAGAATTTAATTCACTACAAAATAAAGTACTGTACAGGTAGTGAATCAAATAAATTATTTGCAACTTGCAGGTTTTCTGCATCTGAATTACCTTTTAGGAAGTTCTCTGTCAAAAAATGAAAATCTAGAACAATGTCTGTAACTCGGGATAGGTGTCTGATTAAAAAAATATATTGAAATACTGTTCATCATTCTGCCTTTTTCACTATTGCATTTTATGTGATTTTATAACAATTATATTTGTACTAGGAGTAATCTAAGCTTAAAACCCCAGGTATACAACAGCTTCTAAGAATGACTTTCTCCATATAAGTAATGTTTTAGAAATTATACAAAGAAGTTTAATGGCATCCAACATGATACCAAACATGCTTCATAATATGGAGGAAAGTATTTTTTCTGTTTTGTTTGTTTTATTTAACCCACCCCAAAAAAACGTGCTGCCAAATAGGCCTCAGCTTGGCCACAGATACTGAACTGGCAAGGTGTTAACTCTTGTTTATAACCAACAGAAAGTTGCAACTTAGACCTGTAACTGCCAGGCACTCCACATCTCTAAATTCAACTTCTCAGTTTTTCACTGCAGTGCACATCACTCAAAGAGTGCCTGATCCATTTATGTCCCACAGAAGTTAAAATGTTTATGCTGTTAGGGATACTACTAGTATAGTAATACAGTCAACTACCTAGCTCAGTTTGTAATAAGTAATTTTTACCATACTGCAGTAGGCTGCTAAGGGAGACATCTGCAATCTGTTTCATAGCAGATGGTTACTTGTAAAAGGTTTAAATTCCTACATCATTGACCACCTTTCCATAGCAGGTATACAGGTCTGCTCATTTCAAAAGCAAAAGACTAATCAACTGGCCAACTGTTTAAAGGAAACTAATAATGAAAACAAAACAAAACCTCCTAGATTTTGATATATACTTGAAATTGTTGGTGTGGGTTTACATGCTCTCTAAAACGTTTTGTCCACTAATAACTTCTCTATATATGTATATATACATAAATATGATTTAACCTTATTAACAGTTTATTTACATTTATTAATTTAAGGGTTAGGGTCACAGAATGTATGATGAACACAGGCAATGAAAACACTGTGTGAACTAGAGGTTTCTACTGTTAAGGTTTTCTAATCTTTGTCTATTTATATTCATTGTTTTCTGCTTATCAACAGCAATTGCCTTGGTGACAAACAAGCACAGGATTTTATAGTTCCGTATAATCCACACCCAACTTCCTCCTCCCTCTGTTTGCCAAGCTTTCCCACTGCCCACACCTCTTGTGATATGTGTGCCGACTCAAAGAGTTTGTACAACACTAACTGTACCACTTAATATCAGGACTATGTGTTCACCTTGCAGTCCTCTTACAGACTTACCAAAAAAGCCAATCCTTTCACAGAAAGCCAATGTCTTTCTGTGGCATTTAAATCAGCCGATCAGCTGAGAGCACGTAAGTGAAGTCTGCTCAATATAGTAAATACCACACAAAACAAGCTTTTTTTTTTTTTTTTTTCCAGAAATCTGTAGCAGGATTCTAAAGCCTGAACTCTCACCTATGGTAATATGCCTGTCAATGCCCTCAAAAAAAAAAAAATACTGATACCCTCAAAAAAAAAAAATACTGATACCTCCACCCAGATATAGTGAACTTCAGCAAGTTCGATCTTTGAATTTGCCAAAACCTATAAGTTCAATCAAATAGGTTAGCTGAAATTCCTGCAAGAGGTGACAGGGAGAAAGGCTGCTACTGAAAAGCATGCTATTTGAGACACCAATGTAATCCAGACTGACATGCCCCGAGTCTGTTGCATGGTAGTGTCTCAAGAAAAAGTCACTGTCATATGTCAATAACAGAAGGTTGTTCAACAACCTTTTGGTGTTTGTACTGAACATACAAAGAGAATCAGGGGCACCATGTCTGCAATCCCCACCACTCTGGTCAGTGCTCCCAACCAGCCTACCCCCTCTGCTCAGTTTGAGTTAATAATTTTCTAAGCAGACAGCTGCTGCTGTTAAATAGATAAATGATAGCCAGCAGAAATCATGAAGCTTGGGATCACTGCCATAGCGAAAAACTGAATCCCCAGGAAACAATATTATATATAAATTAACATTCTATTAAAAAACAAACAAGCAACAACAACAAAAAAACTATATTAGAGCCTAATATGTTTTACAAGGAAAGTTAACAGTTTCGTTTCTTATGCCTGAAGCTTTGCAATCACTGTTTCTGAACTGTTTCTTCATTAGTCTCATGCTTCCAAATATAATCTATGATTTGGCAGCAAAGGCAGCAAAACATTTGTTCCTTCTCAGTACAGCTGCAACCAATTGGATTTTAAAAAAAATGGTATTGGAGATCCAACAGTTCTCTATCATGTTGATTCTTCCATGGTAACAGGGCTGTATTTTTTTTCCTCCTTTCGAGGGGGGAAAAATAGGCTGAAGAGATTTATTTCCTGTGCTCTCTCCTTTTCCAGTTTTAATCCCCCAAAACTGATAAGCAAGATTTGATTAAACTCCAAAATTACATGCTATGAAGCTTTTCTAACGTATACTCCTATAAAAAAATCTTTTGTCTTTTCCATTCTCAGATATACAAATATAGTGAGTACCAAATCCCTCTGTACTGTAGGAGGCACGCACAACATATGTTTTGATGCCACAGAAAATGTAAACTACCTGAAAGCCTCTTGTCAAAAGATAACATCTGTAGATGAGAGTACATTGTAGTAGTTAAAGAAGAATCAAAAACAGGTGTTCTTGAAGGCAGACAATAGTTAAATAACCCCCAAATTATGTCATTATATCTAAACATGAAGATGATGCTGCGGAGTTTGCTGTAAATTTTTACCTAGAACCTCTGAAGAGAAACTAAGCAAATACGCTCCCCTTTCCAGATACATGACAATACACTGAAGACAGTACCACAAATTACAACTGAAACATCATCAATATTGAGAGAAACAAAAGCTTGCCATAAATTATATAAGAGATAATATTAGTGCTAGGCAAAAATGCTGCTCATGCAGAAAACATAGACACCCGATTAGAGGGTCAAATAGCTTTAATTTCAAAGAAAATGTTATATTTTTACACTATAAACAAAACATCAAAGCCAGCATAGTGCATAGATGAGTACAGAAATATGGCATGGTACATGCATAACAACTTTTAACTTTTGGCAGAAAATTTAAGTTAAAAAGGGAACAAATTGCAGCTGAAAAATTGAGTCGGCTTTCTCAGAGACTGCTAGTACCAGATTTAGCCAGACTAGTGCCAGACTCAGGCTACACATGCATCTCCAATGACAGCTCACCTACTGCAGTGCCACCTGCCTCAGCAGCACAAGATCTGGTAAAGGATGCCTCATTTCTCATTCTTATCCCACCATGCACTGAAGGCTTTCCAAGTCAGTCTGGTTATTCACAAAACAGAGTTAAAGAGAACCAAAGAACAACTGGGCCAAGCATTTGGTGCCTTTCTTGTTAAAACTACAACCCCTGAACACACTGGTATACTTGCAATGGCAAATTTGTTTTATTTCAAATGAAGATTGTAGTATCACATATTATTGATCAGAATATATTAAAAAAAATAAATCTACAAGTGGTAGATAGCAAACAAGCCAAAAAGCCTAAGCACCCGGGGCAGGATGTTAATGGGGAGGGTAGGGGATTTTCTTCATTTCTGAATTGCAATTTTGCTCTGCAAAATGTTTAAGAAAAAAATGTGAAATGAAGTTTTGGAGAGAACACAAGGACATTCAGTCAAGTCATATAACATAAAGCAATGGCTTTCATTTTCCCAAATACGTTTGATTTCTGCTTTAATACTGAATTGGGAAGGAAAAAAAAACACCACAAGTCTGAGTGGCAATGCAATTGCTATTGTTCAATAATAATTTAGGTGACGACTAGAAGGGTTAGAAGAGTTTAGTTCACAAGAGAAGAACAAATTAGTAATGCCCTGGTAGATCTTTGGCCTCTTAGAAAAGTATTGACTTGAAAAGCTGAAGTTTCTCACTAAGGTTCTGTGAATTTCATGAAATTTGTTAGATATATGTTTGGAGCTGAATACATTAGAATGAGTTAAAGGATTATGTAAGAGGTAGGAGGGATTTTTAGAGTATTTTTACCAGCTGAAATACACTGAGACATGCAGGATTTGATGCTATGATTATTTAACAGGCAGAATTAAAAAGAAGTAAAGAGACATTAGGGTGATTAAATTGCCATTATTTTGAGGATTTAAGGACAAAAGGAAGTAAAAATTCAGAATTAGAACAATACAAAAGAACAGACATATCAGAGAAAATACACCAAGGGCATCAATGAGCAAATGACTACAGTAGGCACAAAATACAAGAAGCTCAAGCCCTATCAGTGTCAGCAGTCTTTCTCCAAGCTCATATACAACACTGCTCTGCAAGGCTATATGCAAAAAAAATGTTTGGAATAAGAGATATTCCCGTGTTTTCCAACTCACGTGCTGTCTTACCAAGCCAAAAGTTTAGCTGCTTTCACCTCCTGTTAGCAATGCAAGTCAGAGCTTCTCTTCTTTTGAGCAAGTACAATGCCTTCCTATATTTCAACTAGTTATGCCAGGACAAACATACTGAAGGCATCAGTTTTGCAATAGTGTAATTACAGCTTTCAGAGGTTAACAAGACTGTATGTCACTCATCCCCTGGGTGGCTTTTCTGGGAGGACAATCAGAAGAATATCAAAACATTGACTCAATTTTTCAGTCACTGCACCGTATCCACAGAACCTTATAAGACCATTTTCTATGTCCCTTTGAGGAGCTCAAGCTGATGGTGAAGTATCAGACTTCATCTTTAATCACAAAATAATTTCACAGCTGACACCTCTTAACTGAGTGCTGGCAAAATATTGCTGGACATATGTGTGTTTTAAAGTATGACATGCCATAAGGTAAAATTATGCAAATTGACAGCATATGACCCATATTGCTATATGTATTCCTTTTATTATCTCATTTATAACAACTAACTTCAATATGCACAACAGATTTCTTTTCATGGTAAGCGTATTTCTATACACTGTTTATTCTGCAAAACAACAAGTTATTAATCACATCGTGGCCAAATACTGAAATTCAGTGTCATGGGATTAAAAAAAATAAGAAAATCTTAGTGCCATCCAAGCATACATTTATACTAACTTGAAGAAAAAGTTAAGGTATAAGACAATGAATGTTTGCAGAAGACAGCATTTGTTCAGAGGCATCAGTGCTGAGCTACTTTTTTTTCAGCTTGAAGTAATTGGTTTCAGTTGTTTTAAACTCTACTATGAAATAATGTCTTTATTTGCATTGCCATTCAACTCTTTTGAGCAAATATGTACAGATAACAAAATGCTGATTTAGAATGGTGACTGTTTTACTATAATGCATCGTGATAAAAAAAATAAAAATAAACAGGTTAATAAATAATTAAAAATGTAAATTCTTTTGAATGAAATGTTAACATAAAGGGCAATACTTAACTACCCTTTTTTTTTTTTTCCTCCTCAATATCAAGGAAATGCACTCACATGAAGATAGGGAACAAGTTGTTTTTTTCCCCTATTTCTTAAATGTTTGTTTCTGCTTACTTTTAAAACAGGGACTTCAGTCTTCTGCTGTAAGATCATGAATAGTTCAGAATACCCTTTAGAAGTGAAAGCTATTGTAAAGAATGAAAAATCTGAAACAACAACAACAAAAGAAGAAAACGTAGGGAAAAGTCAGTTTTGAGTGTTTTTGAAGTTGACTGAATTATTCAGTGACTATGAGATAAATGTAGAGATACAACACTAACGTGACATAATTATGCCTTTTAGTCAGAAACCAAAACCTTAGAAATTATGAGTCATTATAAGTGGAAAATTATTGATATTTCTATTTTCCATTTTCTTTCTAGAAAAACACTAATTAAACTGAGCATCATTTGACATACTGCTAAATAAGTCTCCCAATTTATGTAATTATATCCAATCTGAAGAACTCACTTCTTGTGGCAGTAACTTAAATGTTTTAACACTTCAGTTTTGATAAACCAGTGATTTATAGAGCACATTTCCTTCTTCATAGCTGCACATGCAACAAAAATGGTGCTGAAAACTGATTTTAAACTTATACTCCCAACAGTTTTCTTTAAATGCTGTAATTTCAGTACATTAATATAGTTGCCCAAAGGGTAATTGTAAATCATTCAATTGATTTCTTTTTAATTTTATGTCAAAAGAATCTTACGTAACTAGTGCACACTTAGCAAGTACTTTGATTAGCACCATGGATCTTCACTGTTTTAATGAACGTATCTCTTTACTACTGTTTCATGCAATTTTCCTTTCAAACCATCATCCTACTTTGGAATAAAATATCACACCTTGAAGACCTCTCCACCTTGGACAACACAGCAATCTGACAGAGCCACAATACACTGAATGGAGGACCCTATCCTGCCTCTGAGTAGAGATCATCTCTGTTGTTTATTCAGCCTACAGTTCAGTGCTTGTTTCACCTATTTATTTATTTTTAATCACATTGTAGGCAAAAGTTTAGACACCACGGATGCTTTTGTATAAGACTGCACTCCTATTATGTAATTTCATTACCTCGTTAGCATACCCCAGTACATTATATGGTTACTAACACACATCATGTGCTATACAATGAGCAAAATCAAGCTTTACAACAAGACATGCAACCTTTAGAATCTTATTAAACTGACATTATTTACTTGACTGTTCATCACCCTCTGTGGAGTCTTCTTGCTTCATTAAAATTAAGTTATTCTACTGTTTGGCAACTTCACACAGTTAAGAATACAGTTATGACCTTTTCCTTGGTCTCTTTTCTTCAATTACCATTTTTTGATAGCTTCATGTCATGATGTATTTCTCAAAATTATTGTCTAATTTGCACAATTCAAATCACTCTGCTTTTTGACCTTGCTCTGTGCCCCACCGTAGGAACACACTTTAATTCCCTATAATCACATTCTGTTTATATTCTGAAATGACAGAAGTCAAATGTATGCAAATGGCAATCAAATCCATAGAGTCTTTAAAGCTACCACTCAATCTCCTAATTACTTTCCTTTCTTTGCTTGTCCCTCCCCTCCCCCCCAGCAGCACACACATTCCTATGACCCTATCTCCCAGCACAGTATCAGGAAGCTAATGAGGTGACAGTGTCAGTGCTCATCCAGTTCTCCTCCCCTAGCATGTTGTAAACAACATCATGAGGGTTACTGAACTAGTAAGCAAACACTTCCTCATTATTCCAGCCCTTCAGAATTAAATTTAATCCATAATGTGTGCAATTTCTATAGAAAACCCACATGGCCATGGTAACAGTTTCTTGCATCCTCATTTTCAGTTGTGCTTACCTAGTTCAGAAGTCTCTTACGGCTATCATTACCGACAAGTTCTTTGCAGTCTAAGCTGTGGCTCATATTGAGTAACAACCTCTTGTTCGCTAAGCAAGTAAATTCTTAGATTTATTTTGCATCCTGAGTATTGACTTAATTGAAGCAAATCAAAAATAGCAGTTGTACAAATCTGTATGCTGTACTTCACTAGACGTATTGAAACAGGCTATATATTTATACTGAAAAAGCAGCAACTTATTTCCAGATATCACACTGCAATTTCTATACTAAGGTTATCAGTCTCTCCTTCAAAAGTGGCCAAAACATAGATTTTTTCTGAAAAAAATCTATGTTCTTTCCATGGTACATAACTAAAAGAGATACCTCATCGTAGTTTTGCACAGAAGTCCAGCTTTTCTATTTGAAATACTGAAACATGTCAGCCATGACAAACCTGACAAAAGAGGAATGGGGGGGGGGGGGAGGGAGGGGTAACAACTTGGCTGTTATAATTTAGTCACAGTTCTATAAAACGCAGCATTCAATTAACTTATACAGCATTCTTTGAGTAATGAGCAACACCAGTAAAATCTGATCAAGCTATAGCCATATTTTGCAGATGTTAATGAGACAACATAACCACATCAAATGGAAGCTTTCTGTTTTTAAGATAAACATTCCAAGTTCTGTTTTCAATACAATGAATATAGAATTCTCTGCATGACAGAATGGACTATGCCATCCAAAGGTGGGTTGTTGTTGTGATTCTTTTTAAATATAGTATAACTAGCTAAGGAGTAAATACTGTCACCTACATAACGAACAGAAAACAGGACAAGTAATAAATTTTATACTCCACTACAACCAGCCCAATACCTTTTATTTCTACAGATTACCTTGTCTTCTGGGTTTCTCCAGTACAAATTCTTGGATGGGTATTAGAATATGAAATGCAGCCATATCAACTGAGAGCATATCCTGTCTGATATTCTTGCAAAGCTCTGTCTATTCTAGAAACCTCCACACTGTTCCGAGAAGGGTAACCAATTCTGAATGGTACCAAATAATAGTTGTTGAAAAAAATCAAAAAAAAAAAAAAAAAGATGGGTTCCAAGTAGGAACTTCTTTATTAGTAACTTATTTGCCTACCTATGTGGCACATACTGAGTACTGTTATTTTGCCAACATATAGTTTAGCTATGTAAGGGTCCATTCAAATGACACTCTGAGTTGTTAGAAAAGTTCAAGGACCCACACCTCTGTTCATTTGTACATTTTTCTTGACTGTTGCATGGAAGTTCACCTGAATGTTATTTAACTTGACACAAAAATAGAATTAGTTTAAGTAATTTACCTTATTGGTAACTGGGACAAAATGAGATCAGTACTGCATCCCTTCTTGATAAGGCAGCAACTTTCATTCATTAGTTACAGATAAAAATTCCCACTGTTACCAAAATCTCTGCTCTGTATAATAGCTTCCAAGGAAATATCCCATTGCAAGGGTAATAAGACTCGGGATGACAATCCTAAGGTTGGAGAAAGAGTAATTGAGAGATTGCCCCAAATCATCTGACACTTAAGGAAAACTGAAGAAGCAATCAGAACTATCTTCTAAATTATATTGCAGATAAGACACCACAGAAAAATTAGTTTATCTACCGTCATGTGTTAATTCAACTATAACAATATTGTTTTAAGCTGACTCTAGCTTAAAACGCGCTCTAGATTTCGGCCCTAACACAAGAAATAAATTGATTTCATTGCTTAAATTTAAGAAAACTTTAAAAGGAAACATTAGATAGTTCCAGAAGAAAAGTCAGCACAGGTTTATCACTTCCTAGCAACAGAAACAATTTAAGACTACAACTAAGATTACAAACCTAATCAGTGTAAGAGTTGTCCCTTACGTGTGAGATCTAATTAGCAGGAAAGAACTACGTGCTTCCCAGAGAAAAAAAAAAAGGGACATTTAGTATTTTCTACTGTATGCTAAAAAGAATACAAACAGGAATATTCAAACACTGATAATTCTTAACTTGCCTGCCTGAAGAAAACAGGTATAGAAAAGGCTGATGGAGCAGGCATACAGTAGACTGATGCTGTATTGTTAAGAGAATATGGAATGACATCTTAACTCAGAGTTTGCAAGGCACATTTACATTGCATATTTACATAGTGTTTATTTCACTAATTGAATCATGTACATTGCCTGCTTCTGAATAGAGACAAAATTACTAGTACTTACTGGTGTCTTTGTACTTGCTAATGAGAAGAAAGAAATTGGCCATTGGGCCAATACATTGTTTTCTATAGTAATTATAGTATTTCTGGTTAAAAATTAAACCTAGCATAAGTAATTAAATTCGGTCTTAATCTTAAATCTAATCTGATATTAAACTGAAAGTAACACTGCTTATAAAATCAATTTTTTACATCCCTTTACACTGTTATCACCCTATTCCTTACACAAAGCTGTGCAGTTCTAGTGTTAAATTTACACACAAAAAAAGTATACGTTACTGCTACATCGTGCAGAATCTTCCATGATATTGTTTTATCATGCAATGTGATGTAATTTATCATGCAGATTTTCAGCTGCTCTACAAGCTTTTGACTTCTGTTGTACTGTTACGCAATTGTTGCATGCTTGTTCACTTATGCAGTTCTCCAGTTATTTTAACCCATATTTACTACTGTGTAACAGCATCATATCATCGTCTTGCTGCTTGGAAAAAAAAAGTTAGTTCTCTCTCATTGGTAATGCAGGATTATTCATGCTTTTGACATATGTGCGTGTCTTAGGAGCTTCAAATTAACTTTTCAGAGATTCATCATGAGGACTTCTATTATTTTTAGTTACTGAAATAGTTCAACTTCTAGCTCATGTTTGCTGTTAAAGTGCTGATATTTCAGTTTAACAAGTCCTTCAGTACTGAAGTTCAAAACATACCAAAACATAATTTTAGGATTCATATTTTTGTACTTACTGGCTTAGTGTGGATTTTTAAGTTTGAAAACAAGTGTAGCAGTTCACTTATGGATTGTGTATTCAGTGTGCACTTCTGAAAAGTGGAAAGAAATAATCAGGCTATAGCACTATTATTTTTTAGTAGGAATAGGATATCTCTCTTACCTTAACCTCACTAATTATCTTGGGTAATATTACTGCAATCATTAGCAAAAAGATAATTCAGCTGACTCTAGTTAATATATAACAATTTCACTATCCATTGTGGTGAAGATAGCTTTAGATAATAATTTCATCAGTTTTCTAGTTCTGGCACCAGAACTAAGTGGGAAAATAGACTATAACAGGGACTCTGAGTGCTATAAACTACAAACACAATTATCATTCTTTTTCATGTACAGCTCAAAACTCATGTCCCCTTTTTCTTACTACGCACACCTAACAAATTGATTCCCTGCAGTTGGCTCTTGTCCTTGCTGGAAAGAAAATTGCAACATATTACTGTATTTGCAGGTTCAAAGATGAACAGAATTATCTCAGTCAGTTTGAAGTACTGTGCACATGATTATATATATAATTTTGTCTTTTATTTTATTATGACAGAAGTCGTATCTATGGCATCCTCAGACAGTAGGTATCCAAACACCAATGCCCTCCTTTCCCAAACCTCACCAGACAACAACAAAAAAGCATATCCTACTTCAAGTATCTTTCACCCCATAGCTGTCACAGGTCTATCCTGCCTCGCTCCTTCAGTGCTGGAAGCACTGTTGCCACTGGGAGTGACATTCTTATGGTCCCTGAGAAAAGTTCTCTAGCAGTTTATGTCACTTAAATGGTAACTTTAAAGCACCATTATGTTAGAAGAAGTAAATACTCAAAAGTTTTAATTTATTCCATGTTCTTAGAAGAAAACTTCTATAGAGTATGAAAAAGAGACTTCTCAGAGCATGTATTAATAATCATTTGTGTGTAATTTTGATTTCTCAGAAAATAATCACTGAAAAAAACAGCTAGAAATGAAAGAAGCTATCAGTTTCTATGAAGAGAGAAGTGGCAATATGTTAGCGGAACTAACAAGTTTTAGAACTCCCGACGGTAAAATTTCTGAGAAAAAATGGCTGTCTTCCAGTTGCAAGCATAATCTCTGCGGGCTGAAACAAATGCCTGCATATCTCAGCAGCTTTATTTCTTTTTTTTAAAAAAAGGTTTCCTCAAACATTGTGTTTAAACAAGCCATCCTCCTATAAAGTTAGCTATCTGATGATAATTAGTATTTTGTTTTTTTAATGCCTAGCTTTACAACTCCACTGCTTAAGTCCAAATATAAGCTAATGTCTTCGGTTTTATGCAGTTTTTGAAAGCAATATCCTGTAAAAATTTCCTGTATTGTAGTTTGATTTCATCTTCCTCTATATGCAGCGTTGCTTAGCATTTTTCAAGGTTGTATAGTATCTGGCCTCTGCCTAGTTTACTTTGAGGCTTTGGAATAATTACAACAAAACAAAAAAAACAAGGAGGCTTTAGGAATGGTTTAAGCTTTGCCTTTCTGAATAGCTATCTTTTTGCACTCATCTTTTTTAAACAAACAAACAAAAAAAGAGATGAGGGAAATATTTCCATTAAAGCATGTTTTGTCTCTCTGCTACTTAATGCTTCTTGTCTCTCTGCTACTTAATGCTTCTTGTCTCTCTGCTACTTAATGCTTCTTGTCTCTCTGCTACTTAATGCTTCTTGTCTCTCTGCTACTTAATGCTTCTTGTCTCTCTGCTACTTAATGCTTCCAAACTATTTTAAATACATAAATTCTTTCAACATACTTAATGAAGAGAAATCCTTTCCTTTATTTTTCTACTTTTCCCTCCATAAAATAAGTACTTCTATTAACATGCTGCAGATTCCCTCTACACATAAATTAAACTCAATGAAGCCAATAATATTTAATAATTGCACATTATTTTCAAATTTTTAGCATCAGTTGTTTTGTAATGCATACTTGTCAAGTTTCTTCAGATATCAGACTGATTCCAAGCATGTTTTCTCTTACTCTACTTATGTACCCCTGTATACCCCCCAAAACACAGGGGAAAAAAATACAGAGACTACAGGACTTGGGAATTTAATTTCATGTATTTAATGCATATAACCACTATATAAACATACTCAAATATGTTGACTTCTTCCAGTTTTCCCCCTTAACATACTCAGCAGGTTCCCACCGATGTTGCTTTCTCTCCTTTTAACTCAATTACCCTTCAACTTCAAGGGGCTGTCCCCACATACTTAGCATCTTTTTTCCTTATCAACATTCAAAAGGAAGTCTTACACAAGTAACCACTGAAAAATCTCCTTACCCTAATTTCATAATCACATAAGAGGTACCTCAAGGAGGTTGTAACGACATGAAATGTATTTAGATTTTTAGTACACGATAGAACAAGTCTCAAGTATCCTAAAAAACACTGCAACCAGGTAAATATCACGACAACTGGATACAATGTGGAGGTGGACTGAACTACTTTGCAGTAATACTTCTCCAAACATTCTGAGAAGACAGACCTATGATCTTGCTGCCTGTCCACTCTCATTAGCCTAAGTGTAAAGGGTAGGCCAGTATCACAATTTTTACTGTCTCTTATCCATGAGTCAATGAATGGGAATTTCCCCTGATGATTTTCCACCAGCATTCATAATGCCTCACTGAAATAGTCCAGAACTTCTACGATTTCAGAGTCTGACATCTTGCTACTATGATATATACTGACATCATGTGATACGGCTCCAGATTTCTCCCACCACACCCACTTAAATAACTACACCCTCCTCCAAATAGAAATATCTTCTATGTGAGAGATTAGACAGCTGAGACCTACCAAGTCAATCAGCTATAACTTATTATATAATTTGCAATTATCATCCTTCTGATACTTTATTTAAAATATAGAATTAATGTATTTGATTATTTAGTGTTTCTCCATGCTTCTCAGTGCCCAGATTTTGTCTCCAGACTGAATAATCCACAACCTTCTTACCTGCTCTGAGGTCATATATTACATGTTAACATGTTATTTTTTGAATACCAGTACCTGTCCAGAAATACAAAAGGACAGTCCAAATTTGCAACTTCTGCACTAGGGATCAATGTAAATTGGAGAGCAAAACTCTGCCTAAATAGAGATTTGTGTACTTGCAGGACTAAGGAGAAGACTCTCTATACCATTTGTGCGTTTCGCTTTTGACATTAACGTAGTCATCATTTTATCCAACGTTAATTAAGAATTACCTAACAACACTGTGTTGGCTAGGAGCTAACATCCATTTCCAAGATGTTGCATCAAATCCATCAAGTTTCCTCCTCTGACATCTTGAAAAGCTACTTGAGGAGACTTAAGTGAGACTTTTGACCTTGTTTCACAATTGCAAGCTAAGGAGATGCAGTTGAGATGAGAGTTGTGAAATACAATTGGCTAGATATATGTACCCAGACTACAGTTACTGGTAGTGACTATTGCTATCAAATGAGCAATAGGAATCTGTAAAAGCCTGTCCTGGGCCTGCATGATAAAACAAGGAACATGCCTATAAGATATGATGCAAATGTAGAGCTGCTCACAATTTAAAATTTTCTTCTCTAAAATACATTATTTTGTACAGATAGAAGTAAACAACTGTACAAATAAGCAAAAGTCCTTAAGGAAAGTTAGCGCCACGCTTGCTAAAAAGTGATAATGGACAAGACATAGGAATATTGATGTAAGGCACAACAAATAATCCTTCCAATTTACAAATAAAAAATAATAAATAATTCTTCCAATTAGCGATAAAACCTATGCTTTATGCATATGTATGCTTTCTTTGGGGCATATAGCTCCAACTTCTTGGAGAACAAATTTAACTGGGAAAAGGTGACATAGAGCAATAAAAACTATCAAAAATCTGAGGATAGTAACCTAACAAAAAAGATTGAACTAATTTGGATTGTTTTGCAAGAAAGAGAAGTCAAGAGAAGCGTATGATAACTAACTAAATACATAACATGCTGCTGCTGCAAAAAAGGAAGTATATATTGCCTTTACTGATAGCAATGTATTACACTGCAGCAAGAGATTTTTCCAGGTCAGACATTGGTAAATACCTTCCAATGCCAAGGACTGGATCAGTTCTCCTACACAAGATGGAAGTGCTCTAATTTTTATTCAATATAAGTTACAGACCTCTAAGAGGAAAAGCAGTTACTCTGAGGATTGTTCACTGAAATTCACTTTTGGCTGTATACTGCATGGTTCTAGAAATTATAACCTGAACCTCAGCCACAAATACATAATCAGAAGTTAAACTGTCTTTTAAGAAAAATAGCAAAATACAATATAAAATAAAACAAATGTATAAAAATCTGAATACATCATCTCAGTATGATAATGAAAACAACATCATTTAACTTTCAACAGAAGCACAAATGGCTGTCCAGCGATGGGGTCCTTCATCATTAGAAAAAGGAAAAGCACTGTGTCTTTAAGTAAACATCTTCCGCTATTTGTGAGGAATAGTTTAATTATGGTATCTTGCTTGTTGCGTATACTCTCAAATCACAGTAATTACAATAAGCATCACTTAGAGTAATTCTCTCTTTTCTAAATTTTCTTTCCAACTTTGATGCAATATTTCCACCTAAAATGCTAAGCACCATCCATCAGGACAAAAGAGACCAATGGAATTTACAGTAAGAACAACACAAGTATAAATACACATAAAACAGAGTGAAAGTGATTTACCAAGCTTACTGCAACAGTTGTTAAAAGCCATAGTAGCATGTACTAGAAATGACTTGAAAGGATTCTGTTTGGGTAAATGCATTTTTGAAAGATATCCCTTATTTCATTTGTTGAAAAACCTGGAAAGGAGAGTAAGATTATGTAGCTTGCTTTAGGGCTACGCTCAATGATTTTTATTTATTTATTTTCTTTGACTGTGTGAGTAATTCTTTGGCAATATGCCTTTAAAATTAAAAGGATAAACATTAAGTTCTGTGCAGAACAATTTAGCAAAGATTGCTCAAGCAGGACTGTTGTGGTTTAACCCGTCTGGCAGCTAAGCACATAGGCAATCCACAGTTTAGAATCTCAAGATTTTAAATTGCGTCAGATAATTTATTAGCTGCTGGATCTGTAGGTGCTCTGCTGCTAAGTGCTTTATATAATGCCCCTTCAGCAGACACTCCCCATGTTCAGATTTCCATTTAACAGTTTAAAGAAAAGTAAGCTCTACAGGTTCTTGTATCTTTTTAAATTCCAGACAGAACCAGCTTCCATATCAAGAATACGGACATTTATTTTAAGTCCACTGAGAAAACCCAAGTCTGTGCCGTCTTCCACTGCCACCCTCGTTCTATCGCAAGCACAAAGCCACTTCAGGGATCCCACTAAACAGGAAAAGTGATAATTAAATAGTAGGAAAATGAAGAACAAAATTACCCCACTTGAACAAAAAAAAGAAACAAAAACACAACTGTAAATGCTTCAGGGATACTAACACACAATCCTGAGTCTAAATGCACTGGGTGACAGTGCATGCTTTCCACGTGATATCATAAGGCTCCTCAAAAACATCAAGATACACCTGCACCTAAATTGCCTTGTGTGTGTTAGCAAAAATGTAAATCACCTTGCAACAGATGATAACAGGTTGGTCTTAAACAGGGTTTTGAGCAGCTGCTCACTCACAAAACACTGAAGTTTTGCTGCTTCTGCATCCCTACAGAAAAGCTGTGACAGTACCAGCATAATGTAATTTTTTAGAAAAGATTGAGTAAAAATATATATTTAAGTCTACAAATAATAAGTGGAAAATTAGAGATGTACATATTTAATAGTAATTCAATTAAAGTAAACACATTTTAAGTGAACGATCATTTCTGATCTTAACAGAGTAGAGCTCTTTTATTCATACTCTGTCAGGGGTCATTATAGTAATGTTATAATGAGCCACCTGCAAACTTTCTGAAACTTTTCAATTTCTGGACATACTTATCAGTCTATTAACTCCAAGGAACCTGAAAGCTGGAAATTTCATGAAGATTATAACAGAATCACAGAGCTTCTCACTTCTATAAAACTAGTTGTAAAGTCACACCACCACTAGAAGTGACAGGAGGTCATTATGAAGTCAGGATATTTCATTGATTTACATGGAACATGTAACACTTTGGTGGTCTCAGTCTAGCTGCTTGTATCATCTGTAACACTAATTGGCTCCAGTCTTGGCAGATTCAAATGAATAAAAGAAATGAATATGGAGACTGAATTGAATTTCACTCATTTTGTAGGTAGAGCATTTAAGTCTTCATAACTAGCCCTGAAAATTCCTTTACAGTCTCCATTTTAAGAAATAAATCTCAAAAACTTAACATTGACGAATCATACAAGTTCATGTTATTACCTTTTGCCTAAACTAATATTCACCTCCTCCTTTAATATTCACAAAGGACTAATATTACTTCTTCTCGCCCTCCCACCCCCCTTTATTAGAGAATTTATTTCAAAGATTAATTGGATAAGACCAAACTATCCTTATGTCTTCAGAACACAAAGATGGAGGATACTATGGAGGACCGCAAGAGGGATATACTTATATGTGGAGAAAAGATGTTGCAGGAAATTTTTATGCTTTGAGAGAAAACAGGAGGAAGTTCACATTAGTACCAAAATGCTAGCTACTTCAGTGCCTTGAAAATAGGGGAGAAAAAAGCTCCATCAGAGTAGGCATTCAAGTCAGTTTGGAATGAGACAGAAAGATTTGGCACACTGTTCACAAGCTAAAGAACAAACAACAAACTCCTACAATGTAAGGTCATGTCTTTTTACTTCATTTCCTCGTGTGTCATGATTATGCCATTCTATAATCAACAGCATAAGTTACAGCATCTTTACCTGAAGCTGAGGATCAAACCAGTGCAAAAGCTTTGTTGGTGCTGTAATAAACAATTTGAGTAATATGTTAGTTTTCATTTCATCAGCTTTAGGAGGAGGACTGTGGCAGTGAGAACATGTACTGATACAAAACCATTAGATTAAGAAAAGAAAAAAAAGCTTGCTTTTAATTTAGTTGTTGCAAAACTTTCAGGTTAAGAGAACAGCACTTCTTCCATAAATAACAGCACTAAATCAATCAATATGTTACAACAGTCTGACTTCAAAATTAAATTTAATGAAAAATGAAAAGAAATAACACTATTACTGTGTGGTCATTTCAGGAAAACACACAGAAAATACATTTGGATCATTGCAATGCACATGTAGATGGCACTGTAGGAAGATTTACAGTATTCCCAAGCTGACAAATTTAAGGTGTCACATTCTAACAACTGATGCAAAGAGCAAAGACGTTCCCTGCTTTTCTCTTTTGCCATATAGGGACGTTGGAAATTGTTCTTGTGATAAAATTTTAGTTATCAAAGAATAAAAACTAAATCAAATCAAAGAAAAACTAAGTATTTGGCCAAATTTGTTCCTCAGGTAAGAGGCAGAAAAGAAATCGAGACTCTCTATTACAATGCATCTAGCATACACTCAAACCACTTTACAAAATTTCACACAAACAATAAAAGAAAAATTATACCATTAGAATTTGCTTAATTTTTTATAGTATGCCACTTAGATCAATAAATTTTATGAAAATCAAACATGTTTTGAAAGACAAAGTGCCAGTATAGGTGATCTTTAACCACACTTCTCACTAAGCATAATTTTGAAGTTTCACTTCCAAGTATTGAAAGAATTTATCATGTTCTACGTCTTTCCACAAATCATTCACCTCATTTCTCTGCACACTTATTCTGACTTTTGTGACTGTTCTCAAAGTGACCAACTTCTCACTGATTACACACCAGTACTTTTGGCAGAATACCTTTCTACCTTAATTTAAAATTACTTTTTTTTCTGCTATCTTGCCATTAAACTACTGAACATCATCTGTGCCAGCATTACAGAGTACTTTCATTTAACAGAAATCACATTCAGAGATCAACCCCAAAAAAACAATGCGGCCCTCCATTAAGGTCAACTGTGAGGTGATATCTATTTCACCTTAGCTGGTATATTAGGATGGGCTCTTCTGGAACTTCCACTTCAAGAAAAGCTGCATTGGATACAGAGGATGGGTGGGGGTGGGGTGTGAGGAAACGTAACGAAAAGAAACGAGAAGAAAAGAAAAGAAATCAGCAGGAGGTACAATAAGCAAGACTCCATTACCACCTACATAGGGGTATGCAGCTAACCCAACCAGCTCTAAATTGTTGCACTTTGCATTTTCAAGAGGTTCACACTGTGCAGAATAACAGCTCCCACCTTCTTTAACACCCACTAAAGTTTGAAAATGAAAGAGAAGGAATTTTTAAGAACTTGCAATTTTGATGAATCATGCTGTGAATCTACCTACTGTAAAGAAGCAAGTTAGTTTGTGATCTATACTACATGAGTAACTGACAAGGCCAAGAAGAATTCTGTATCTTATCCTTCTCAGTCATCCTGAACTTCTTCCTTGTTCTAAATACTTTTTGAAATTGAAAGAATTCAAGACAGCACTGAATACAATGGATTTTACAGTAATATTGCAAATGTTTGCTTATTTATTTTAATCATAGAATCATTAAGGTTGGAAAAGGCCTATAAAATCATCTAATCCAACCTTAAATATTTTTTTTCAACAGTGTACATAAAAATTCCATCAATAACCAAGCAGTTAAAATGTTCCTATGCTTACTTCTTAGTAAATGGTATTTTCTGCTCCATTCAGTAATTCCCTCCTTCCATACTGAAACTTTCCCTAAATGACCATCAGCCAGATAGCTATGAAATTCCTTTAAATTGCTTGTAGTTCTTTAGAAGTTGGAATTACAGTATCATTTCAAAAAATGACAACTTAGAAGAAGATATTCTACATAACTAGACTGAAATACAAAAGGGCTCCTTACATACATATTTAAACAGTGGGATTTCTAGTTTGTTTCTGAATAATCTGGTAATAGCTTAATTTTCATCACCATCTTCATAATATTCTAAAACTCTTTGCAGTAACCTCAACGCTGCTATTTTGGTTATTATCTGAACTACTGAAAATGGTACTAAAGCTTTCAATTTTACTACATAAAAAAGTACTAGCAATAGGTACAACAGTACTGGTATTGTATATTCATATGTTCATATTGTATATTCATATGGTCTTGTTGTATATTCATATGGTCATATTGTATATGAAAGTACAAACTTTCAAAGTTCAGTCCCAAATTTTAAAAGAAAAATTGTATTCCATTTTGAATCAATGCCCTACTTGCTCCCCAACAGGATCCTGAGAAAAAGAATTAAAATATTTTATCAAGTTCAGACTTAAACATTTATAAGACATATGTACCAAGGACCAATGTTGCAATCTGTTTAAAGTACTAGATAATCTCATTTTGTCTGATCCTCAAGCTAGCATGACAGTATTTACTCCATATACTCTGCATCTGAAACAGGTTGCCCAGAGACCTTGTGCAGTCGTCTTCTCTGGAGATATTCATAACCCACCAGGATGCCAACACGTGCAATGTGCTCTAGGCAATCCTGCTTGGCCGGGGTTTGTACCAGATGATCTTCAGAAGTCCCTTCCAACCTTGGCCATTCTGTGACTCTGATCTTTTTTGCAAAATTTCACTCCTCTCCCTTTAGTCTTCTGAAGAGTGACTAGAGATTGTTATTCACCAGGATGTCGACTACAAAGAAATTTGTAAAAATAATAATAATAATCACTCCAAATTGCTTGCAAGCATGCACTTAGTTGCACTAGGAGAAAAACTTTCTCAATAAAAAACCAACATCATAAAATTGCCTCAGCATTTTCTTTTAAATTCCTGCTTCAAATACTTCCTGCAGAATATCTGCAGAACTAGAAAGTCATTATAGATGGTATGCTAGCTTTATCAGATGTCCAGAGTTTCAACGTCCAGATGAATCACTTGATTTATACACACTTAGTAACTTGACATTCTAGCCCAGTAGTTTCACTATCCTAGTGACCCCCTTTTCAGAATTTCTCTTGTGCAGTTGTCTTCAAGACCGCTATGTCTAAGGTAAGTATTAAATAGTAAATTTCTAATACTATATGTGAATCAGTTACAGATATGACCACACAAAGGCAATGCTTCTTCCACTTTCAAAGGTATTTCATAAGGAAAAGAAACAAATCCTTCATTTAAATATATATTTGAGTAAAGAATGAACATGAAAGAAAATCAGAATTGTGGTGAAGTCCACCATTAAATATGAATCAAAGCTGCTTAAGAGATGAAAGAAACTTCATCTTTTATCACATCTAATTCAAATAGAGAGTTTAACAGATCCCTTTTTAAAAAAATAGCTTCCAACTACATAGAGTAGTAACTATCTTTGAAAGCTGTGTTAGCCTTTTAAGGTGTTGAGGATCTAAGTTGACTTATGTCTCTAACACAGAAAAAGCAGGAGCTTGAAAAAAGGCAATCCAAATAACAATAAAGATTTATTTTTTTTTTTTAATTGTTTTGTTTGGAAAGATGACTGTCCTGGCTTCAGTTAGGACAGAGTTAATTTTCCGCCTAGTAGCTGGTAGGGTGCTATGTTTTGGATTAGAATGAGAAGAGTGCTGATAACATGCTGATGTTTTAATTGTTGCAGAGCAGTGTTTACACCAAGTCACGGACTTTTCAGCTTCTCCCTCTGTCCTGCCAGCGAGCAGGCTGGGGGTGCAGCAGGAGCTGGGAGGGGACAGACCCAGGACAGCTGACCCAAACTGGCCAAAGGGGTATTCCATACCATCTGACGTCATGCTAAACAATATATAGGGGTGGCTGGCCGGGGTGGGGGGCCGGCTGCTCGGGAATAGGCTGGGCATCGGTCAGCGGGTGGTGAGCAATTGCATTGTGCATCACTTGTTTTGTGCACATTAGTAGTAGTAGTACTATTACCATTATCATCATTATTATTTTTCTGTCTTAATAAACTGTCCTTATATCAACCCACAGGCTTCACTTTCCCATTTCTCTCCCCCATCCCAGAGAGGGAGGGGGGAGGGTGAGAGAACAGCTGTGTGGTGTTTAGCTGCCAGCCAGGTTAAACCACAACAATGACTTAAATGTGAAATTTCTTTTCCTAACATCCTACTGGAATTTTTCTTGATGGATGCAACTTGTGTCCATTGGCCCTCATACTTCTCTATCAACTTAAATAATGGTAATTGAACAGATTTTTTTTTTATTATTTTTTCTGGTTAGCATAATCTAGAGACTTTCTAACTGAAGGCTTAAAAAAAAAAAATAGTTTTGTTATTTACCCAGGCAGATTTCTGTGTCTTACAAACAAATCCCAAATAATCCTGACTATTCATGCATGTTAGATGCAGAAAAAAATATTCATATTGTGTTAAAACAGTCAAGTTGTGTATTGATGGCATTCATTGTGGCCAGAATTTCATTCTCTTCTTCATATGATCTCAATCCTTTACTTCCACACCACAAATTATATAGCTGAATTCAACTTCTAATCCTCAATAGGATACGTATTTAATTTTGGTGACATAATACTTTCCTAATTTTGACTTCTTTCCTGTGGTAAAGTCATGTTCAAGTCTCAAGGCTTTCACTGATCAATGGAACATACATTGTTTAAGAAACTAATTCCAATAGATTTTGTCACAGAGTAAGCGATTAACAAAACTGAAAGATTATTACATAGTTTTGGGACTTTTAACATAAGCTATCTAAATTCAGATAAGTGTTACTGATAACTTGGATTTAGAAACCGCAAATGTTTTCTACATCACATACGTCATTAACAGCAGCTAGGGAAAAGAAGGATTAAAAATATCAAAATCCCTCTACTTCACATTATATCTATTCTCATCAGGGCAGAACTTTCACCATTAAAAAGAAAATCCATGATGTTCTTGCTTGCCACTGCTTAGAAGCTCCATAGTAGAACTCCTTGTTGTGGTATTAGCTTTAATAGCAATTACTGTATGCTAGCTTTAAAAAAAAAAAGTAAATTTGGAGCATAAAGATCCTAAATTAATTTTATATCTGGAAACGTTTTGTTCATTATATAGAATTTCTTTGTCCATTTTATCTGCAGTCTTTAGCTGATCATTTTGGCTGCATCCCTAGAGAAAACATTAATTGTTCCAGGACAGTATTATTTTTCATTTCACTGTGTGACTGGCATTTGTGTCTTCATTTGCTTCCCTCTTTGCTTTGGATAAAGATCGTGTATCCAGAAACACAGCTAACCCCAGGGTTGAAGTATTTAGTTCAAAAAAACTTTGATTCAATTAATCATGTTTTGAACACAAGGAAGCAGGCCAAAAGGAGAGTTTTAATTAACATTAGTTAGAAAAATGTTCCTGTTGTACAATTTGATTACCTTTTGCATAACATTGCCTTGATATTTCAAGTTCATTACAGTAACAGTAACTTGTATTGAAGTTGTTCTGTGCATGATTATAAACCCTGTTAGCTTTTTCAAAATGCCGCTACACTACAGTCCTTTAAAGCTACTTTGCTGTTTTCTTTTTACCTCATAAGAATGACAGGCAGAAAGGCAGACAGACAGGCATATATTCTGTAACCATTAGATGTAAGAAAAGGTCATTTCCATTAAAAAAAAAAGATAAGAAAGATAAGAACCCTGTATTTCATAAACTAGTCTGGTTACAGCTGCTAGGAAAACTATAATCCTGAAACAAAAGAGATTTCAGCTAGTTCTATTCTATACTGAACAAAACAAAGAAAACACTTGCTGTTCAGCAGTATTTTAAAAACATACAAAAAAAACCTACATATAAACAGAACCCAATAGGAATCTTAGAACTCCTGAAGTGCAAACCATCTAAGAAAGTCCAATGGCTAAAGCATTCAGGTCAATTAAAATTGAGTTTGTTACAGGCCAAAACCTGTCCTCAGCACTGAGTTATTCTCAGACTCACAAGCCACCTTTCTGATTGAAAAGAAATTCCATCCCATATATTCAAAACATTTATTTTGCAGCATTCATTTAACTCCTACATATACAGAATGCTACCATGACAACGTGTATGCTGGAAGCAAGTTAAATAGATGATATTCTCCAGTTAGATGCACTGTTCAGACATCTAAGTATGAATATTTCAATTTATATTTTGTGACAAATTTGCAACCCCGGGAAAATAAAAAATCTAGAAGCACAAGGATGTGCTCTTCACTACACACCCTACCCAGTTTCAGGCATGCTCATGGTGTTACATACTGGATTTGCTACTACCTTGAAATCTTTCAGTTTTATGCATCTTGTCTTTATGAGCTTGGTTCAAACAAGAATGTATAACAGTAAAATTTATGGCATGGACTCTTACAGGCAAGACTTGAGTTCAAAGATGAAGTTTCTTGAGAATTTATCCTTATTTCTGACTGCTCCTCTGGTTTGGAGCCAAACCTTTCCAATTTTAAAACAAACAAACAAACCAAAACACACAAAGGGGCTTAATTCCTTGAACTTTCTCTTTTAAGCTTTTCTGATACCAAATGTTAGAGGTAAATATATTTAACAAAGTGAGCCATGAATTTTTACAAGCACTAGTAAACAGCCAGCATATTAAGAACTACAACTCAGTTAGACCTTGCGAGTCAACTGACTTACAGTAAGAAAACAAACAAACCAACACCCACAACAACAGAACAAAACAAAACAAAAGAACACCAAGAAAAACATTGGAAACCCTGGAATTTTCCAGCTTGTATATACGCTATCTCAAATAGATAGCAATGTGGTAATAATGTGACCTGGAAAGTACTATTTGCCTTTGCCCCGACCTGGTGACAGCTTGAAGTAACAACTACGCCAATAAAGAACTTCTCACCACAGAGTTTTTTTGTCTGTTTCCTAACCACTGGCTGCAACCAAACTATACACACCAGCTTCGTTACATCCCCACAGAAAGGGTTATTGTTTACAAAAACAAGAACAAAAACAAATAGAAGAGATGACCTTGGAACATGGCTGTCACTTCTTTGGTGTTGCAAATCAGTTTTTCTTGGCTAAAGCTATCTGATTCTTTGCATCACTACATCAATGACCTTAATCTATTTCCATCTTCTTTCTAATTTGGGTCAATCAAGATAAAACAAGACCCTGTCCAAATTCATTTATAAACCTAAGGAAGATTAACCTTTAAGGGCTAAACTATAAGTTTGTTTCATTGTAGTTTAATAAGGAATAAAGGTCAGCTGAGATTTACTCAGCTAAATAATAATTGCATCATTACATCATATACATTAATAGTTTCTGATAGTTTATTTCCTCAGACACAATTTGGAACTTGTATTTAAGAGAGTGTATAGCAAAGTTACTTCATATTTCTTGATGTCCTTGACACCTTGCTTTGATATTGTAGATTATCTTTTGTCTTGGAGCTTTGCAAAAGGTAAATAGTCACCCTGATAGCTGCTACCCAACAGAGATCAGTTTGGTTTTCAGATATCACAGATCTGGAAGGTACCCTAACGGATTACTTAGTCCTATCCCTTACCTCAAGGCGGTTCTTTTTTTTTTTTTTTAAAAGCTCTTTAGTGCAAATAAAAATTCTACTGGCTACACTATATAAAATATTTGCAATTATTTCTGGTGCTCCAAAAAGCCATACTCTCACTGGTCCAGGCTCCCCTATCCTTTATTAATTATTATTATTATTTTTAAAAAATATCAGTCTCAACATCTGTGAAACCTGATCGACTATGTTGGCTGGAAACTCTAGGACACACCAAGTACTCAGTTTAGTTTTCTTCCAATCAGTGTTCTTATTATACTGGTATTCAAAGTAGCATTGTCACTAGCACAGAAATGGTTCAGTTGTCATCTAGCAGAAACTGGCATTTAGCAGATTCAGTAAACAGTGACCAAAATAACCAATTATATATAATTTTCCTGAGTACCTCAGGATCTCTGGATGAGTATAACTACAACAGTCAGATGGTAATATGATTAAAATCTGAGCTACAGGACCATATGACTAAACTTTAGATCCTTATCACTCTATCTGCAGATTAACAGTAAGCACTGTATCTGTAACAAGGTCATTTTCCACAGCATGTGGATATTAGATATCTGACATGAAAAATTACTTCTCTTGTATCCCTCTCTTCCCCCGAAGAAAAGGTGTTTTCTTACTGAAAGAATTTAAATATGTCTCAGGCTTATCATCACATTAAATACTGAGATACTACTGTTGCAGAGACATGTAATAACACAGCATGTAATAATACAAATTTGCCTATTTACTACCAATTAAAATTCTCATTTTAGAATAGAAAAGCACAAGATGTTTCAATGAAATCTTCATAAATTGACAAGATCCTTTATTTTCACCTCTTCGATAACCCTTACCATTCTTCTACAACAGCCACATGCAAGTAAGCATGTGAAACGCCATACAGCACATGAAACACCATACAGCACGTTTGTCCTTTACAGTGTGCTCTAGTCCCTAATAAAAGGAATTCAGACACTTGAAGAAACCTTAGCATATTATCAGCCTAACTAGCAATGTATCTTAAAATCAAGTTATACTGCCTTCAGTTAGAGAAAGCACAGCTGCCTTGGCAAAGTTAGCAAAGCATACAATAAAGGATTATAACGCGTAACAGTCTTTTTCAAGTTCCTCTCCATGCTAACATGAAGACTTCTGTCAAACACAGAACATGTTCAGAGCTACTAGTTTAGAAAGTCACTTCTTTACTTACTTGCTCTCTTCCTAGCTTAGATTAGTGCATACACAATGATCTGAAGCCACAGCAAGTGGTGGAACAGAGCATGGCCATAACACCTGCCATCTATCCTTAAAATATTCATTTTTTCCTCCCTCACCACTCCTGATTACCATTGGTGCGAGCAAAGCTGGGCCTTCAGATATCACAAAATAGGTACAGTTCTGACGCTATTGAGGAGATGGAAAATAAACTCCATCCTACTCCAACAAGACAGGTACTGATAATCAGTAGCAGCCTCATTTTACTTACTTGAGTACCACATAAAGGATGCCTTGAGGATGCTCAGAGGGCTGGAGCACCTCTCCTATGAGAGCACTGGGTTGTTCAGCCTGGAGAAGTGAAGGCTCTGGGCAGACCTTATAGCAGACTTTCAGTACTTGAACAGGGCTTATAAAAAAGATGGAGACTTTTTACATGGGTATATAGCGATAGGACAAGGGGAATGGTTTTAAACTTCAAAAGGGTAGATTTAGATCAGATATAAGGAAGAAATTCTTCACCGTGAGGGTGGTGAGGCCCTGGCCCAGGCTGCCCAGAGCTGTGGCTGCCCTATCCCTGGAAGTGCCCAAAGACAGGCTGGATGGGATTTGGGCAGCCTGGGCTGGTGGGAGGTGTTCCTGCCCATGGCAGGGGTTGGAACAGGATGGACTTTAAGGTCTCTTCCAACCCAAACCATGCTATGATTCTATGAACTTCGTTCCATATGGCTACTCCCACCATAACAGATGGTGTAACTATGTGTTATCAGTTTACTTCTGGTGTACTGTTTTCTGTCAGAATGACTGTGGCTAAACAGTAAAGATGGTATCTGCCCATTCCTGTTCTCCTTTCCTTGCTGCTTGCTGACAAAGCTCAAGGAGAATACTGCTGAAGATTGCTCATATATTGCTGGCTTCTTGATCACTGTTTTTCCTTTCTACTCCTCCATATTGCAGCAGCTGAATAGACTTTGCTGCTGTTTAGGAAGACAGAGTAGGAGACTGCTGAGAAGCTAGCAGCAGAACAGATCCACAACCAAGCTGCAGAAGTGATAAGGTTTAACTAAGTAAGCCCTTCGTAGTAACTTGGAATACATTTGCACAGTTTTTTTCCTTCCTCAGACAAAACTACATGTACATAAGCAGGTACATAGCAGTCTTCAGTGACCTTTAGTCCTTTCGTTCCTCTTCGCTCTGTTGCCAATGACACATAACCCCTTTTTTAAAAAATCGTATGAGAAGTTCAGTTCCCATTTTTAACACGTGGTTTGTTGGTTTTTGTTTTTCAAATCAAGCTTCTCATATTATTAAATAGAAAAAATATTTTTGAAACATACCATCCATACATGCTTTAACTAAAACATTTTAACATGATTTGACAGTAAGTGTTACTGTTTCTCTGTTATCTTTTTGTATGTGTGTTTGACTGAAGCAGTTTGATTGCCTTGAGTTCTGAGCTCTCTGTTTGGTTGGTCACAATTGTCAATGTTCACCTCAGTTCCAGAAGCTGCTCAGTAACTAAAATAAATAAATAAATAAATAAAATCTAGCATTTCCTCCATGGTAAATCTTTATTCCTTGGGAATCAACATTCATAAAGTTAAAAAGCAACAAATACAACCACCACCAAACAAACAAACAAACAACCTTGAACTCTCCCACTTACAATCCACACAGAACTGAGGAACTCTGTATATTCACACAAAACCCTTGTCCCTAGCTAAGAGAAGTGACTGCATATTTATCATTAAGTCAGTAAAAACATTGATTATCACAGCTGATTATCCATAAAACTTCACTTTCACTGTACACAGCCAGCAATCTTATTTACATTATACCAGAGGTAGATTAGGGCTCTAAATGGTCTTATGACAGTACATATGCCATTAGCAATTTACATCACTACTCATTTAAAATACAAGATCCATTTATATCATAATAATTTGATATAAAAGAGGGCTGAGACAGTGGCCTGAGGGAACTATAATAAACCTGCAAGAGGACTTGCATGTAATAATAACAGGAATTTAAAATTTTTTAGTGATAGCAGGAAATACAGTGTTGCATGCAATGCAATACACTTGAACAACAAAACATGAAGAAGAAATTCCATGGAATCCAAAAGAAAGGGGGAGGAAGTAAAATGGAGATAAAGAAAAGGAATAAAAAAGGAATGCAAATTCTGTCTAGAAAAACAGAATTGGATTTTTGTCTCTAGTGCACTCCTAAAAAATTCAGTGTAGACATCCAGAAACCATAACTAAATATAAGAGTTATTACTGTGAATAGAGTGAATATGAAGAAGGACACATCAAAACAGCTCTATTATTATTAAAGTAATATTAAAAAATGCCAATCAAAATTTTTCAAGAATGCCAGTATCACATTTTCTATGAAAAGCTTTTCCCAAACTACCCACAACAAAGTTATCTGAGTTTGTTGTTTATTTACAACAGAATTTTTTGTTGCTCCAGCTAAGATATGAATGTCCTTAAAAAAAGACATTTTATTAATGACCTGACAGTCAAATGTTCTACAAATATTAAATAAACAATTTTGATGTTGTTTCAGAGAGCAAAGCCATTGAATGTACTAGCAGAATGTCCTTTTGTACCTTCTTTTCTGCACTATATTCTTACCTTTAACAGCAAATCAAACAGCCACAGAAAAAGATGAATTCCTATTCTTACTTATCCATGCTAGCATCATGTCATTGTAATAACAAGGGATGTTTGTACTATTGAGATAGGGATTAAAGAAGGTAAATCACCAAACGTCTCTATTAGTAGTCAAGGAAGGCCTACAGCTTTTTGCTCATAGTTCCCAAGTTTAAGATGAACAAATACTTCTATACCAATGACATCAAATGCAACTAGATTTGTCTCCCCTCACCCCGAAGAAAGCATCCAAAGTTGAACATTACTTCAAAAAACATTTTGTTTTTTAAACCTTAAGCGAGCATCTTGAGTTTAGTCTAAAACTTCATTGCAAATTTCTGAATTCATGAAAACAAGCTCCGAAATTCTTATTTTTGGAGCCATATAAAAAAATGCTTCTCATGGCAGTAGCACACAACTTAAACGCTATTGAAGGTTTCATTTTGACTGTTTATATTACTTTCATTTTTAATTAGCTCTTAGATAAAAAAGCCGAAAGAGATGACAGGCATCACTTCCAAATACAAAGACATGCTTGACTATTCCTTCCATGCATGTACTAAACATTTGAGTTTGATCAAGGTAAACAAATTAAAACACATTTGGAAAATTACTACACTTTGTTTGCTCCACACAAAGGTAAATTTAGATGCTCATGTTAAAGAATTTATTACAATTATTCAAGGATTGATTTGTAATAATTTAACTGATTATCTGTTGCATTTTTTAGATAAATATTTCCGACACAAAGATATCCATTGCCAGGCCATAAGCACTGGATAACTTAAAGTGTGAACTGTTAGTGTACAGCATCTTTATAAAATTCCCAGTTATAAATCCTAAATTAAGATATATTTCATTTCATGCCAATACAAAAACAATGAACTCAGAGATGCTTCACTGAAGTTACCGCACATGTATTTCATAATTTCAGAAAAAAGTTACGATTTTCTGAATAATTTCGGTCTGGGTAGATTGAGTGCCTCAGGAAATGCTTTTATGATTTAAATCTCTTCTTGACTCCTCCTCTATAAAGATGAGATACATATCTAATTCAAGCCATTCTCAGTCATTCCTTCTCCCCCTTAGAAAGGGCATTCTAGCTGCCAAATATCACAGCAACATGGCAGCAAGCAAGAGCTGTGATCCATCTCCCAACTGTGCTTGGATAATGGATGCAAGTATATTTTCACGCAGGTTACAAAATGGGGAGGTCTTCACTGAATTTTAGCTATGATTTATTTTGTAAAATGGAGATCAGCCTAAACAAGGGGAGGGGAGGGAGAAAGGACCAATCAGTTATATAAAAGATATGACAACAACATGCATTAATTTATGGTGTAAAAGACATCTTTTGAGATTATTTCAGCCACTGTTCAATCAAGTCATTATCTTTTTTCTTAGTAAAGCCCATTAAAAAAATATCCAAATGCCAACATCAAAATGAAATAAGAATTATGTATTGCTAAATTATAAAACAATCTCCTTAATGTAGAAGGATCAATTCTGCAAGCACGGTGAAATTTTGAAAATGTGTATTTGGCAAGAAAAAAAAATTCAGTTTTCTGAATATTTCTCAGGAGACGTTAAATCTATGTATCACCTACTTATTTGAATTCATGTAATTAACACTGGAGACATGCTCACATTTTATAGCAGTCACCTATACATAGATTGATATTACTTGCTTAGATGTGAGAGTGTATTTCCTGCCTGGAAAGTAGTACTGAGGGCTCACACTTAGAGATCCCAAGATCATGTAGAAAGGCCTCATCCAAGTATGTTATCAAACACTGCATCGCACATGTAACAGTGTTGTGACTAGAAGCAGTGAAAGACAGAAATGCTCACAATTACCAAAGCTTCACTGTCAAATCCAAGTTTTCAGAAACAATTTTTCCTCATCAGTAACCTGCATTTTTCCACAGCCTCAACAGCAGTCTCCTCAAAGAGTGTTATATATGCCATGACTATGTATAACACTTCAAATATCAACTTGAGTCTAAAACATTCATTACGATTAAGGAAGTTATACATAGACCAAGTTACCTTGATTCAGGTACAGCACTAAGGAACACAGAGTTGAATCCCCTGTCTTTCTGATGTTACACATGCCACTTTGACAGGTATTTTCCCTTTTCTTTTAGATCTTTCTTAGCACTTCAAGAAATCAGGTTGGTCACTTGGGTAGAAGATCCATTTTGGCAATTTTGCTTGTGTATCTTTTCAATCTCCCATTACCATAATTTGATACCTCAGTTCCAATCTGAAATAATGTGTTATTTTCTTATATTTCCAATGGATTGTGATTACTCCCTAGGTTCTTCACTGCGCTTCCACCATATCTGAACAGGAAATTTCCTCCTCTCAACACTTCCATTCATCCTCAGACACAAAAAATAAATCAAGTTCATGCTGCATTTGCTACAACGTTATCGAGTTCTACACATACACGTTAAATTACACTGTGAAGCTCAGCAAAACTGTCTGCTGCTATTTTAGACTTTCTGGCTTGAATACACTGATTCTGTATTGCATCAATATACAGCATAAACATAATACAATTTTTGAGTCTGTGGTAGCCTTTGCCTCCTCCAAAATGCCCTATGGTTAATCAATCTGGCAGGCCAGACACACACCTACTGCCTGTTTCATTGCAAAATGACAGTGTTCCAATCAGGAAAAACTGATATCCTGTTTTTTGTTTTGAATTGACTTGCAACTTCAAATATGAAGCCGTAATGGTGCAGCATATACAGTGAGTACTAATCTAGCTGAATGTAAACACATTTGCAGTTTTTTCAGACACTGAAGGAAGAACAGATATGGCCAAGTAGATAAGTCTTTGTCAGAATTACTTCAGTTACTTATTATGTGCAATGCATACTGTCACTGGGAAGGTTGTGTTTCCTTGGCAACTATCAAATACATTGTTAATGTCCCTGAAGAATTTCTGGTCAATAATGATTTGAGTTTTAAAGCTTATTTTTAAACTACCTTCTTGGTTAGTTTAATCCTACCTCCAGTTTGTATTTTTAATTGATTACTGTCATGTAGCTGAACATTTTTAAGGAGGAAAGGTTTTTAATCTATACCTTAGTTCTCTTCAGAGATTTAGAGCAACACATGAAGACATCAGAGATGTAAATGAGATATAACAACTTGCAAGAAACCTACCCAATCTTTTATGACAGAAATCTAGAACCAAACTGAATTAAGGTGAACACTTCAATTACTTGACAAGCACTAATTGCCATTTATGTGTTTTTCTGTTGGATAACTACTATATTGATAACATAAAATGCATACGCCATTTTATTACAGAAATCAGGGCAATGACTAAAGATACTGAAGTAGAATGATAAAAAGCCTGCTTTGCATTCAGCTGGCCCCCAAGACAACCAAAGAATATTAGCTAGAAGTTTTGAACACCCCTAAGGCTACCATAGACTACAGTGTACTGAGATTAAAGGCTTGTTCTTAAACTAAAAACTTCGAGTTCCATGGGTGACTTAGCACAATAAAAATAGCTACATACACTATGACGTGGTTAAAAACTCCCAAGCATGAAAACCTCAATCACAGGTTGGGGAAAAAAATAAGAAGAAAAAAAAGAAAATAATAATAATAAACTATTCCCAAGAAGGAAAAAAAATACTTGAAGGATTAATAAATTTTCTCAGGTCCTGCTCTCTAGCACCATGCTTTTTCTTTGCTGCCTCAAAGGAGCTGTTCAAAAGAAGTTATATCACTCATAAGCAGTAATGGAAGCATGGTCTCTTCTCCTTACCTGTTATTTATTCCTTATTCTTATAAGGATCAGTAGGGTCATATACAGAATCAAAATTTCAGTTTCAGAATGAAGTCAGTAATTCAAACGGAATCTTAAAAAAAAAATCACAGTACAATTAAACAGTAAGAACTTGAAAAAAGAGCCCTCTCAAAAATAAAAAAGCCAAAATTTCCCTGCATGCAGAGTTGAAAAAAAAAATAACCTTGTATACATAGTTGAGTAGGAGAGTTTTCAGTTAATCCTCATTTCTATTTCTCACAAGGACGAGGAAGAGAATCCTATAAGCCAGAAATCTAGCATTTGGCACATGGAAACAAAACCACCACAAAAGACAAGTTCACCATATTGTGATTCTTCTTGACCTTTAAAATGCCTGATTTTCATAACCACCACAGGCTTCTGCTGCTGGGAAATACAAACCATCATAAAAGAATGTAACTGCCCAAAGGGAAATATTATCCATTTTAACTTAATCTCCGTCAGCTTCACTTAGTGATATTTTTTTGCTTACAAAAATCATTCCTGATGAGATATAAACAATATCGTTTCCAGGTTCAAACTTACAAACTAGTTTGCTGTATTACTCACCAATGCTGACTAAGAGAACACAGGTAATCAGATTGACATTAACATCAGTAAGCCTGTGAACATACACAAATTCAAAATAATTATTTTACTTTTATCAAAGGTATCACAAACATTCTTTGAAAGCAATTGAAAAAAATTACAAACAGTAACAGCCGTGTTTTAACACAGGACTTTTCTGACACCAGTGGGAGTTCCTTTTCCTCCTCTAGTCATAAGTGTTATTTTTACAGTATTAGTAAATAGCTGGACCATTTTTAATACCTCTCATGACTTTTGCCTCCACATGGTACTTACCTTTGTCAATATAAGTTCTAACCGCCTTCTTTCCTTTCAAGTTTAATGACAGATTTAAGAGCCTGTGTACACTAATACTTCAGACTGAAGGTTATCAATCTTTCCAGTAGTCAGCCTCTTCACAAATTTGATCATAATTTGCTGATTCAAGAGTCTCCTGTCACCCTCTATATTTTAGTGTCCTTGAGCACTGCTGCCATCTCTGTACATGCTTATCCCTTCATTTAACTCAACCTGTGTCACACTTCAGTTATCGGTTTCCTTCAGCATCTTTGCAAGGCTGTTATCCAGATTAAAACTAAGATCTCATTACTTAACTTCTCTGCCAATTTACTTAAGGGTTAATTTCACAACTAGTTACCTTCTTCTAAAGTGCACCTTAACCTACCCTACTAGAAATGTAGCAATCTCTACAGCTCTTCAGTTGTATCTGCACATCTTTATCATAGAGAATTGCCTTTAATATAACCTCCAAATGAAGTTGACACTGCCCTGCTGTAATTTCCTTATTCATTTATTTGAAGTATCAGCACACAGGAAAAAGTACTAAAATCTCTGCATATGTAATTATGTTATTTCTGGAAGATAATTTGCATCAAATTTCAGAAGCATCATTTTTCTCTTCACAATAAATTTCCAATAAGGTGTCCATTCTAGGACTCTTACTGAAGATAAGAGCATTTCTACAATGTTCTGATTTCAGGATATTACTTAAGATATCATTTCTGCCCTATGATTCTAACAGGAGAAAAAAAAATCTTCACTCTCACCAGTGTAAGTTTTGGTCCCTGATGGGAAACAAAACAATCACGAAAGGTTACACAAAGTTGGAAATTCATAATAAAGCTGTTGATGGTAATAATGATAGGCTTTCATTTCTGTTAACTCAACATGAAGATGAACTATATGAGTCATCAGGAGAATATACTGTATGTACATTAAAGTCAGAACCCAGTGAAACATGCATCTATTTACAGAGATCTTAATATTTCCTACTGACAAACAGTAGCAGAAGAGAAGTGTACAATAATACTTGCTATGACAACAAGAAAAATTATGAGGGAGTTGCAACAGTTTAGGTCTGTTTATTTACTTAATACCAAACATTCAAATCCCCTACACCCTCTCAGATCAATGTCTTCTACTACTTCTGTATAAGGTGCTCTTTTGCTGCTGTCTGATGACACAAATCAAATTTAAAATGATTAACACCACATTACTTTCCTCGGGACTTTATCACTTTTTTTTTTTAACACTATCCAAAGGAATTAAAAAGTTGAGCCATTTATTTTAAAATTAACCTCTCTTGATGTAGCAGTAGATGCCTCTACACTACCCAAATTAACAGAAATACGCAAAACGACTTCTCTTAAGATTACGCAACCACCCCAACTTAAGTGACTAGTATGATCTGCCTTGTGCTTCTTAAAGGGCAGATATCATAGAAATACACTTTTAGTTGTTGAATACTAAGATTTTGGGGGGAGCTTATTAAATCTGGAATATGATTCACTTGAAGAGATGAGTTCTTTTTTGTAATCTATAACAAAAACCACTAGAAGGCAGTCCAGTTATTTCCTTCAGAGCTGGTATTTTTCCTCACATCTAAAGCTTTGCTGCAGTAGAATCTCAGCCAAAAAAAATACTTTATAGGAAAAAAAGAAGCCAATTGGTTTTGTAAGCTATAAAGGTTAGAATACTTCTGTGAAATATTCCCCTTGGAAAGCCTGGAAGTAGCCTTTTTTCTCCAAAATTTTATGACAGCTGGTAAAGCAAGTAAACATATGTTTTTGGTATTTTTATTTTGACTAAATAAAAATCACTGATCTGACTTATTAACACTGATTCCCTCATGATAAAACAAGAGTTCCCTGCCATTTTACCCACCTCTTACTATACATTAGCAATCCCTCCTTCAATTTCCACCAGCGCACCAAAGAATAAGAACTACAGTTACTTTATAACAAAGAAAAAATAAATTAAAAAATTAAGAACTAGAACAAGAAAATTCTAAACTTAGAGAAGCTGAGAATTGCTAGATGAGAGAAACCAGAACACAAGGTTTTTAATACACTCTCCTCTCTATCCATGGGGAGATAGATGGGTACATGGTTTTCTCCAGTCCAGAAAATCCCTGCAGCTGACAAAAAAGTCTCTCACAGTGCTTTTTAATCCCTCTCTTCCATTAGACTGGCGTCCCACTGTGCCCTCTGCTCCAGGCAGGCACCTTCCCTGGAGCAGTGAACTCACTACTTACCAGCTTGTCCTAGACCGTTTACCAGAAGGACACACAAATTTTGTTTTGTTAATCTTAAACAAGGTGCACTCTCCTTCTCCTTTAAATCATTTAAGTTATGACCTAGAGCGTGCACACAACGCAACATAAACTAGAAACTTTCATCCCTGCTAAGCTACAAGAATTATTTGGAAGACTACAAGTAATCACCAGCAAGTTCAGCAGATTTACTACAGAAGCTCTAGTATTGATAAACTCTCTCAGCTACTCTCATAGCACAAAAACTGGCTCGCAGAGGGTAAGTGCCATGCTTAACTACAGAAAGCAAGCCCTCTCAGAACAGTTCAACAGCTACTTTTGGATGATATTTTTAGGCATCCCTTACTTCCTCCTGAAGAATTTTCTGTCCTCTAAATGCTTGCAGAGATCAAGTGTTAAACTAAAACCAGCGTTACCTTTCCACAGTTTCTCTGCTTTCCTTAGAGAGTCAAACATCACAGCACAAACCACAGGCAATGCTCTCATAATCTTGCACCTTGGCAGCAAGCAGAACTTTCTGTACAGCTTAACATTAAATGGGATTAATAATGCATGAGATTGTCATTTGATGGTATAGGGAGAGAGATTAAGCTATGTAAGAAGAGAGAAGAGGAATTAATTTACCACTCTGAAAATGAAGGGCATGTTTACTTGTCCAAAAGTTAAATTGGCAAGTGTATTTATGACTGCAGGCTACCCCAAAACTCTCATTAGTTAGTTCCAAAGTTTTATCCAAAGAGCAGTCTCATCGCTTCTTCCAGGCCATAAAAAGCCCTGAAGAACCAATAAGACAATGAAATACATATCTGTTTTTCACACTGCATTGGAAGAGTGAAGTAACTATGGTGAAGTTTACTACTTTTAGCAGTAAAGATTCCACTTTTATGTACTGGAATGGGATGAAAATCAAAACTACAGGATAAAATGAGAACTGGATGGCCTGCACTAAAGATGGTAGAACAGAAAAATTAACTTTCAAGAAAAACATCATCCATCATTATATCCTTTTACTTGGGTTGAAAAAGAGGGAATACTAGACAACATTTCTCTTAAAAGTAGCAGCAAAGGAAATGAAGATTTTAGAAGAAATTGTCAATTGTGCGGCAAATGATCCCTCAATTTAACAGTTCCACAGCACAAAGGATTATAGATACTGACTTTATTTAAAGTCAACATTTGTGGGCTGCTGAATAATGGAGAGGGCCAAAGTCAAAGTATCCAGCAATGCTCTTATTTTCTAACAAGACCGAGCACAGCTAACTCCTTGAATAAAAGAGAAGGCAACATTTTGAAGACAGACCTTAATAAGGATTTTTCAAGCACAACTGAGCAGTTACAGAAACCAAAGAACATTTGCTAAGTTCTGATCGTGCAGTAAAATGTGACTTTGAAAAAAGTAATTTTCTTACCATAACAGGAAATAAAATAAAAAGACCTCTTCACAATGGAATTGCTCGTTCACTGCCAGCCACTGAGTACCCTTCTACTTCAGAGGAACAGAAGAAATCATTTTCTTCTTCCACTGCTGAGAAACATATTTTTTTCCTCCAGTACTACAGAGAATCAAGACAGACTTTTTTTTAATTCACATAATAAATCTAAGCAATGAACTGATGAATTATTCTTGCTATGTTTTTCCCTATGCAAAATATTATTGCTTGAGATCTGATACAGAGATAACCCCCTGTGTTTAGTGTTTGAACACACTAAACATCATCTCCTCCTTCGCTAAAGCCTCACAAAGTTCCATGAAAACAAACATGTTGCAGATGTCATGCAGTTAGCTTGGAAACTTCCAAATCAACAGCGGTCAACCAAGCGTTAGATAACATGCACCACATGGGACTTCAGCATCTGAGTTTTGAGATTTGCTGTTGTGCATGTCGCGTGTCCAAAAGTACCCAACCAACCAATACGGGTTTATGTTTCTCAACAAATCACTCCAATAACCACATATGTGGGAAATAAAGAGCCAAGCTAAGAGACAGAAAATGGGGTCATGACAGAACAAAATGACAAATGGAAAATTGAGACAAAACGACGTGACTTAAGCTACATTTTAGTGTGATAGCTGAAGTATGAAGTTCCTAAGAAAAACTCCTTAGGATAGAAAGGAGTTCTGCAGGTGAGGCTGCAGGTCTTTGAGCCACAAATATGCCAAGACAGCTCTTTCATCTTGCAGCCTATCTATAGTAACACTCTACAGTTCCACAGAGCTAAGTTTTGTGGGTTTTTTTGTTTTTTGTTTTTTTTTTTCCTCTCCTTTTTCTGTTCTTCCCATGCTATCTAATACTAATGTGTAAACCAAGTAATAAGCTTTAAGCAAAAAGCCACTTCTCCAGTTATTCTTATTCCACTGCCTCCCCTTTCTGAGAATCTCAGTAAGGCTTGTCATCAAAGGGTCAAACACAAACACCATGCCACTTATCCCTGTAGTCCACCAAAGCTGAGATGAAAGCCTGAAGATTACTTTCATTGTATCTTCGCACATACTAACTGTAGCCAACATTTTGTGTTGGAACAGATGCTTTCCTAGCCTCAACAGAAATGAAATTCAAAATACAGTATGTTATTGATATGGATTTATTCACTCATTAGCCACTTCATGTTTCAGGAGCTACTTAACGCGGGTAACAGAGGATGAGTCACAGGGAAGGGAAGGAAGGTATAAAATATAAATCAGTATGCTCTGAGTGAAAGACAGATACTGTAGTAAGTTTTGTTCTAATAGGGTGAATTAAGAAGAACTTAAATTACTTAATGCTACCAAATAAACTTATCCAGCAAAACTCATCCATTTACTAGAACTGAATTGACAAATACAATTTCCATTTTTGAACTCATCCCCATGAACACAATGTGAACATAATTGCTGCTCAAGTCCACAATATCAGTAGTTTTCATTAAATCTCCTCAGACACTAGGAGTAAATTATTAATACACGTTAAAAAAAAAGTATTTTTCCATTATATAATTCATTCCATAACACACAGGAATTTTTTTTAAGGCCTCCAAACTTTATAGATAGACATAAGAAGCAGCTTTAGCAATTACAGTTTCTGGAGTTAACTCACAAAGCAGCTGAAGTGTTACTAGTAAAATTTTAACAAGGCCATTTAGTTTTTATGCAAAGTACACAATTCCCCCTACACGTTTCAAGCTCTGGTTTGGCATTCTCACCCGAAGTTTCTTTATAGCAACATCTAATGCTTTTCTATAGCTCTGCTAATCTGACAAGAACTTTGACAAAAATATTTTCTCCTCCATCAAGGAAGACTGTTAATAGTCAGCACTTCTGCGACTGTATGTTATTTTTTCTTGGTTTGAGTACTGCCATTTTATAGACTGGCCAAACTTCCTTTTGCAATTTCACACACTAGAAATTTATAAAAGAAAGTTCAGTGTCATTTCAGGAAGTGCAGGGCTATGTGCTATCAGGTCTTACACTTGTACCATCTGGAGGAAAGAGAAAAAAAAAAAGTATTCATCTGACCAAAGGGCTATTTTCAACAGGCACCTGATCCATGTCCCAGGAGCATCCCTGTACATTATGGATAAGACTGTAACGTGGAAGTAGCAATTCCAGCTTCCTTTTTTTTTTTTTTTAATGTGTAACACCTATTTTAATGCAAGTTTTCCTATGACAACTGTTTCTAAATTAAACTTGGGGAAAGAAAAGCTATTCCTATCCTCATGCCGAGTATTTTAGCAATTCCCCATCATGCCTAACAGACTGAGTATGTAATGCAGTGTCACACCTCCAGGGACTGAGAGAAAACAGAGGGTTTAAAAATGTCTTACATTAAAGAACTAAATCTGATCTATAAAATCAGGCAGAAATCTAGAAATAATTCAAGCTGGGACGTTCTGTTCTGCGTTACAAACAGAAATACATCAGTCACCTACATTACTTTTAACATTTATTCACAGAATACATTATTATACAGTTTTTGCTACCATTTGTTTTCCTAAGTCTTCAGTTAGTTACTTCAAGTAAACATTTTGAAGCCTAATTATTTTTGCAGATTTATGGTAGCTGATCACCAGCGTGCATGTATGTGAACACCACCACCACCCTACCTGCAAGGCACAGTAATGTTTGCCCCAGAATTCCAGACAACTAAAAAGGACAAAACTGTAACCTGGCAATGGATTTACACGTGTACATGCACAGACACACTGGCAGTAATTCTTCACATGGCTCATTCTAAATCATCATAAGATATCAACATAAGATACACCGGTATGTACTAGGTTACGGTGTTCTTGTCACCCAATTTTAGACTCAAAATAGCGGGGAGAAAAAAGCTTCCATTAAGCTGATCACTTCACAGCAGTCACCATTATCATCGCTTTCAAACAGGAACTGTCATACCAACAATAATTTTACATTAGGCCTTATTCGTCTTACCTCAACGGAAACGCAAAAATCAGTTAAGCCAATTAATCGGTTTAGCCAAAATCATAGCAGCCTTTTTTTTTTTCCAGGTTGGAAAACATTTAGAATTCACATCTACTTTTTCTTCTAATTAATTATTGTCCTATTTTCAAAACCTTATTTCACAAATGTTCTTTATACGCCTTGCTCACTTTCTCCTCGTTTCCGTCTTTTTTGATAGTACAGCTAAAAACTGACACATAGAGTTCACCATCCAAATGACATTAAATAACTTCAAAAATAAGCCAAAGAACTCTGCCTTTTTTACAGCTACTACTTTTCTTGGTTCTTACTTACAGAGAGTGGGAAGAAAAGGGGAATACAAATGAAATCCACTGTGTGCTGGTCAGAACTTCATTGTCAGAAGTGAGAAGAAGCAAGTAGATGGAGACAGCAGAGATGATGGTGTTAGGGAACAGGATGGGTATTTGAAAACATGTACCTATACAAGAAGGATTTCTTAAAGTATTATCATTTTCTGAAGGGCTGAATAAGGGGAGGGAATGCATTTCTAGCATTCCTAGATGTGGCCTTAAAGCTCAAGCTCACAATGATAATCTTTATCTTGAGATGTTGCAGAGAATTTAAAATAGGTCCACAACACAAAAATTTATAGAAATCCACCACAGGAGGTAATAAACTACTTGATAAATCCTGCCAAAGTAAGGTTTTTAATGTGCACTCAATAGCAGCAATCAACCTTCTTCCTGTTACTGCAGGATAACAGCTGTACAAGGAAAGTGCAAAGGACACAGCTGAATGAACATACGGTCCTGCATGGACACCTTCAGTTTCTGCACATCTCAAGGAAGCCAACTTGAGCAGCCTCTCAGAAGCTCCGAACAATTTCATGTAACAATTTGCATTTTAAAGGGAAAAAATGGTGCCTCGAGCTATTCACCCTTAGCTACAATAGTGAAGAATCTACAATATTACATGACACAGGCAAAATGGCGTAATTTAAAGAATGAAGATATGTCCTAAACATAGAACTCTCTCAACCTCTTGAAAGAACACACCATGATATGTAAATGCTTTGTATGTGAAAGCCCCACACTGTCAATGCAGTAAAACTGAACACGTGTCTTTGAACATTTATGTTAGACTATCACCACTTACTATTATTACTATTACTGGTAGCTCTTTTCATGGAGAAGCTACTACAATTGAAAGGTAAGCATCTATTCTTCTAATCTTGCATACTGTGACTAACCAGGAAATTTGTGTGTTTTTGCACTAACTCAGAGAATGAGATTTATGTTCTGAAGTTCTCCTCTGAAATTAAAGGAGCATTTAGACTCTCTTTTATTACAAAGTTAAGCTGAAACATAAGTTTTTAATATCATTCAGAGGCTATATGGTTCATGGATTCTACATTGGATGAAAGTGTTCCCTGCAAAATTCAAATACTTTATTGCATGCTCTCTGTGATTTACTGCTAATACTTACCATCAATGTTACTAGTAGACATGAAATGGCTTAAAATATTAATGGGTTTAGCGTCCTTTCACTTTCCCAAAACTGACTGATGTAATTTTAGTCACTTCACAAAAGAAAGTGATTTTATGATGCAGGTAAAGGATTTAATCCTTCCTGTGTAGGAGACTAATATGAATCCTCTTACTTTGCTCCTAAGCATAGGCTGCTCTTTTTAGAATATTTTTGTTGCACGCTTCACTAGATAAAACAACCTACTCCCCGTGGATCGGACAGTAGAGGGCAGCAGCACATCCCCAAATTTAACATTAAAGCATTAGCATAATTCACTACCACATGTAAGAACGCTTTATGATTCAGCTCCAACAAGTACTTTCCCAAATATGCTTTTCAAAGCTATGACTTATTATACAGGACAGTATAGATGCTGAAACCACTGAAGAATTCTGTAGTTTTCTCATCAAGTGATGTTTATTGTTGGAACCTGCTGAAGTACTGCTGCAGGAGGAAGGAATGATGCACGTAAATGATGATACTGCAAGGGGTTTCTAATTTTGGCATTAATATTTTAATTCAGATGAAGAGAGAAGGGGATTTTTTTCCCCAAAGTTATAAAGCTTAATTCTTCCCTGATCCTTCCATCTTCTATACTTAATATAGCTTAACATATTTGCCTTCTTGTCCTTTAGCTCTGATAAATAGAAGTTAAACTAAACCAATTGCCCTGATGAGACTTCCCATTTGTTTTACTTTCCTTCATCCAAAATTTAAAAGGCCACAAAGAGATTTTGTTTCTCTTTAGGTACATAAAAATTAATAACCTTAAATAGATATAGCAAAGTTACACAAGGGATGCGCAGTTTCATTTCACTCATTCCAAAGCTCTTATCACAGGCCAATACAAAAGCAAACATGAGTGTCTGTTAGCAGCCTTAAGAAGGTGCGTTCACTCAACAATAGGAAAACCATGAGAGTTCATACAAAGCAGTAGAAGTAGAAGGGCAGGGAGGGCGGGGAGGGAGAGAAGCAGCTTGAACAGCTGAACGAATGTTGCTACGTCAAGGCTCTTATCACTGTTAGAGAAGCGGTCCATTTTGCAGCAAATTGGTGACTTGGCTTGACCTAAAATCATTCCAGTATTGAACACTACCATGCCATAAAGCTGTCATACTTGTAAAAAGCAACACAATTCACGAACAGAAATCAAGTTGAGGATAGTGCCCTATCTTTTGATGAGCAAATCTGAATTATTCCTACAGCTTTCATTTTCCCAGAAATCCCAGAAAGACTAATATTCAATGCCTAGATAAGTAGCTGGGGGCAGGGGAGTGGGGAGCACCAACAACCTAACAAAACAGACTTCAGCGTTAAAACCTCCTTCTAATCCGGTGCAACTCAAATTTTTTGTCTTGCATTCATTCCTCCAACCAATGTCAGAACTCTACAGTTTCTTGTTTGGAAACAGCGGAAAGAGCTGTACCAACTTAAACAATAACTTTTCTTCTCTACAACTGATTATCCTGCTAATTTCATTTGCTTTTTCCTTCAAATAAAAGAGAAAGTGTCTAAACAGCCTACCACTCACAATAGAATAACAATTTATGTATTCTTCTGTTCCAGGGCTCAAAACAGCAAGGAGAGAGAAAATTATCTATAGTTTTCTCTAACCTTATTTCTAACCAACTTCAGATCAGACAGGTGAGCCTTTCTTTATTATTCTGCTAAGTCTTCCCTCCATAAATATTGGTATATTTATTAAATAGGAATTGCCGTAGAGCTCACTCTCAGACAACAATTAATTGTGTAGTTATGCCTTCACCTTCTCAGTCTGTAAAACAAGCACATTTAATTTCAGACAGGCTTAATGAGTTTAGACAAGGGCTAAACATTTTTTCTTATTATAATATTGTCTTGGTAACATTCTGTCTTTGAAAAGAATAGTTTTTCTTCCATTTTCAAGGGAAAACAAAGAGGAGAATAAACAAAAAAAAAAAGTAAATTTATCCCTTCAAGTATATGGAATTTGGCTGGCAATCTTCAGCCTGACATTGACTAGGAACATCCAACTAACATTTGTATGAAAATGCATCTATCCTCAGCTGCTTAGCAATTAGTTTGGTAGCTTCAGTTGAGTGTACAAGATCAGCTTTGGATTTTCATTTTGAGTTTTCACTCATTTTATTCTCCCTTCTTAGATTTTAAATAAGGCTAGCTTCCCTTGCAAACTGCTTGTTGTTTTCTTAACAGCAGTTTTCCCAAGAGTTTTAATAGGCTGTTTGTTCTGCCTAGTTGCCCAAGGAAGAAAAGCTATATTCCCAAATCAAAGTGGATATACTATCTGAGTATGTTCTACTCCCCAGTGACCACATTTCATCTATTCACCAGTTTAGTAACTAAGCTATCAACCCTACACCCACCCCCACCCCAAACCTTGAAGCAATGTAAGCAGAAGAGTTTTCAGTTCCTCCCCATGCATTGCTATGACTGTCATCCTTAGAACTACTTAAGCATTCCGTTTAGCTTGTATGCCATTAGGAAGAATATGAAGAAGAGTTAAAAGAATTTGGGCAAAAAGAAATGGATATGTTTTGCTTATAGGTATGGGAAGAATAAATTGAAACAGATTGCTCACATCACATTCCATAAAGAAGCCAGTATTTGTCACATGAGATCTTTAAATTACCTAACTTCAGTTAATTTGTTGTTTTATTCTTTCCATAGTAACTGGATGTGGAATTATGCAGCACAAGAACATCTTGCTTTTCACCCGATCACCTTATATGTTACAATGTACAAGTCCCAGGAAGTCATAGGAAAACGCTTTTGTATATTAACTTTAATGAGTGTATTCAGGTACAGCGCAATTAAAACATTAAATTCAGCAATATCTCTGTCAATGATTTTCTTTTTATGTGGAGGTATTGCTTTCTGCTGAAAGAGTCATACCTTAGAAGAATAATGCAACTCTAGATACTTAAGTTCAACAATTGAAATAATAAGCCTCCAGTGTGCCACCCTTTTGTGAAAGAGAAATGAAAGGGTTATTTCCACTTCTCTGGACAATACGCATTATTTTTTTCTGAGGTATAATTAACTACACAGGAAAAGCCTAAGTGGGAAATCTTCAAAATCAATTCTTCTTACTATGTGAGAAATTTGAGATAAATAAATCATACTATTACTTCAGTCTCCTTAATACCACTTGTATTAAGCTAAAGAACTTTTCTAATAATGGATAATAGTGTGGATATTTCTGTGTATTTACATGGTTCTTAGTACTGTCTACAGGTTTGAAACAAAGTTAAGGCAGAATAACCATTCTCAACAACTAGCCACAGGTCGGTTGTAGCTCAGCAAGGCTACACATATGATGAATTTAGCTGAGATATTACAATTGCAGGTTACTTCAGTTATCACATACATCTAAGTGAAACACAGTGAATAAAAACCAGAAATTTTACTTTACCAAGAAGCACAGATGCACATTTTTCTGAATTCAGTAAATCCATTTTGAAAAGCTTAGAAAGTCTTCAGAAGAATTCAGCAAAAGCACAACCCCAGAAATAATTTAAATGCAACTGCAGTCAACTTTTGGTAATGACAGATAGCTTTTTCCAGTATTTGAACTTCTAGACTAACAAGATTAATGCTATGAGTCATGTGCCTTGGTGAAACATGTATCTTATAGAATTTTACTGTAGAACAGCCCCAACACACACACAGGTTAGCACAATACAACTGTTACCTGGCAAAGCTATCATAACACACAAAGAAAGCACTAAGCAGTCAAGGTTAATTCTATCAGCAACTAAGAAGCCAGCATCATTATACAGTAATACTGTTGTTTAGTGAAACTAGTCAAGAAGGTGATCAAGGTAAAGCAGATTAAGTGTTTTCCAGTGTTCAGACACATACATTCAATAATATATTTAGCATATATACACGTATATGCTAAACCATTAAAAAAGGTGGGAAAAAATAAGACACGTATAAACAATCTTTTCATTCTGATTACATAAAGTTAGGTTAGTTCTAGACACAACATAAAACAGCTTTTGCACATGGCTTTTTACTAGATTTCACTATAGGGCAAAACATCATGATACTTACTCCAGATTACTACTGCCAAGCATGTATGAACTCGTAAATACAAGACACAATGGTATACTTTTACATAAGATTGAACATTTCTTTTTTTTTCCACATTCATTTCTTTCGCTCCTTGGCTTAAAAGTTTTTTCAATCCAGAAAAGATCACCAAACCCTGATCACACCAAAGTATTGATACTTCTGTTATTATTCTGTTAGTGATTTCTTTTTCTTCCTCTCGAGTGCTAAGGTTCAATTAAAAAGTCAGGTTTAAATCAAATTAGTCACTTGTGTTACTATCAACAATTAGAACATCTGGCTGCACACAACGAGAAATACATTTTTATACAAAAAAAGAGCAATATATTTCATAAATTATTCTTTGTAGCTTTTTTCTCCAGTGACTTAGTGATGGATGTTTTTATACAATGCCCGGTTTCCTGTTTCACAATCACTTCCTCTCTAACAAAGCTCCTGGGGACATAAATCACAATGTTATCTGTAAATCACTGTTAACACCAATGTCTTCTCTACAGACTCAGGAAATAGCATGGCAGTTTGATGGTCCATAATAGCACACCAAGACTTGCACAAATACGTCCTGGATTTATACATGTAGAAGTAAACACAAAAACAAACATCCTATTTGGTATTTAAATTTATGTTCCCATGATGTTTGGAAAGTTCCAAGGTCTGGACATTAAAAACTGGAACACTTGAGGGAGAGGCATGAAAACTATGATAAATTATGATAATCTGTGACTTCCCAACTTAGGATCCATTTCTTAATGCAGTTCTGCATTGCAGAGAGCTCAGCTGTTTTGTAAGAACAGCTTTTACACTACTTCAGTGAGTGAGTCTGTTTTCATCTAAGTAAGGGAAGTATCATGACCATAATGCTACATACCTCTCTTTATTAAACCTATCTAGTATTCTCGGTCACCCTAATAACCGGCATTTATATGATTTTGTACTCTTAAGACACCTCTGCTTTCTAAGATTAACTTTCATGCACGTATACTAATTTGAGACATTTTGTGGAGAGACTATCTAAGCATGCCACAAGTTTTTCATTTTGCCCCTAGCCACTACATAACATAGAGAAAACATCAATAATTAAAACAAACTATGGAATCATGCAACTGGAATAAAGATGATTAAGTACCTATATATTCAAACATATCAATAGCACTATGTATTGTCTGAGTTTGTAAGGGACTTAAGATACAAAGACAGAATTGCATATAAGCAGATTTAGGTGATGACTATGAAAATGTCTATTCTCGATTAGAAAAGCTGTAAGAGAATACATTGCACTGTCTTCACACAGCTTGCACCAACACCTGATTTCAGTACAGAAGACAGTCTTCTTACTTGTGCCTATTTCCAAAATATATTTCACCCTGCACAGAAACTGGACTTCCATTTCATGCTGATAAAGGTCAAAATCAGAATTTCTTCAACAGAAATGAACATTATTTCGGTAGAAGATAAATATATGCGGGCAAAACATAAACACACTCCTGCCTCTCCAATACAGATGTTCGTGTTACCCACTTGTACCTCCCTTCAAAGATATATAACCTTGTCAAAATTGTACTTTGTGTCTTACAGCAGGTTTGTGACACATTCTAACTGTAATAACTTCGCAATCTCGAAGTGTCAGACACCATTTCTAGGTTTCTATTTTTATTTTTTTCAGTTTCTGCTTCATCTTTGATTACCTTGGTGACTTTACAAATACCTAAAGGCAATGCTATTCCGTACCATTGACTGGTTCCATTTGTGACTCATTTCTACTCTTATCTTCAGAAATATAAAGGTGTTTCTTCATTTAATTACATTATGTTCCCATTACTTGCTGGAACACACTATTTCTTAAGCACAACAATTTCTAGTAGGGCTTAAAATAAAGTTTCACTGCACAAAATAGGCAAAAATGCAATTAGCATAAAAGCATTGGACTATAATAGTAAATTCATAAAGACAAACTGAAGAGGCAATTTTAAGTCTGGATCACACATTTCGGAGTTTCTAACATACACAACTGAGTATCAAAGTGATCTTCCATAACTAACTGGATTCTGACATGATTAAACAAACAAACTGAAAATGAATTCACGTTTATCATCTTTAATCATGTTTATAGCAATTCATTCTTTAATAGAGAACATCTCTTTCTGAAATTATTCACACCACTAAAATTTGCTACAATATTACTGCCACTTGTTAGGGAACACTTGAATTTTTCCTCAGAATATTCTTATTAGAAGTGTATTTATTTCACTATTTTGAAATACTGCCAGAACCTGGAAGCACTTGGTGCTTTGTAGCATATTCATTAAAAGGAAAATTCAGTGAAAATTCTGTTTCACAGAATTACTAGTACAGCAATGGTACCCTGTTTGCATTTCAATGTTTTATGTATAGAGCAATATCTAACAGCATTAAATAAAACTGAAAACTCTGGCATGAAACAAAGCTAAGTAGAAATAGTTGGTGCTCTCAACTGTGAATCAGTTTTCATCTGGAGAAACAAACTGCTAGGTATGTATGCCCTAACTTTGGGGCCAACCTCCACAAGTAAGTTATGGCCACGGAAACATCACCTAACTTTTCAGACTGCAGAGCAAGTCAATGTATTAGAAAGGTCACATTGTTTTTGTTTGCTTTGCAGGTTTTTTTTTTAATTAGCTACTTATTAATTAGCTAATAAGCTAATAAATTACTATTTGAAAGTCTTCTGATATTAGCACGGAATGAGACTCTTTGCACTGTTGGCCTCTTCCATTTCTGAAGAAATAACTAGAATTACATTAACCTGCCACAGCTGTGGGACTAGCTCCAGTTGGGTGGAAACATGCCTTTCTTAGTATAAGGCAATACTTAAAGATCAGAAGTTATTTCACATGTAAAATAATGGTTAAGATGTCCGTCATTGCTTATGAGTCCTTCCACCTGAAGTAGCCATAATTAACATCATCATCATCCTAGGTAAACCACAAGAAAATGCTGCGTATAGTGAAATACTGCTAAGTAATCCACAGTTCATAACCGCAAAATTATTTTTACTTGCTCTGTGAAGCTAAATATAAAGCTCCTTTGTAGGACTTTTAAGCATATTAATTGTGGTTGCTTAATGCAATTGGTTGCTCTGTTCCAAGGGATTACTGTGTTGTGCACTGAATTTGCAATTTGCATTTCCATATGGCTGAGAGATCTGTTTTGGAAAACTATAGCAGCTGGGAATATTTTTTTTCCATTGCAAATTATAAACGTATGATATGTAAGTATAAATCATCCACTGTATCTAATTCAAGTTAGTGATCCAATGAGTGCAATCAAAAATGTTAATTTTTTTGAATTTTCACCTATTCCCACGTCATTGAAGTATTTTTATCCTAACAACACACATGCAAATACAAGCTACCATTTGAAAACATTTGATCAGCTGGGAAAGAAATTTATACAAATAAAATGAGCTAGCCTGCAATTACAAAAAATGATTTAAACAGAGATCACATTATCCAGTTTCTGTCAGTGATAATGACTTGTATTGAGGTAGCCATTTGCAAAGGTAACCTTATTCAGTGTCACTTTAAACATCTCTAAAACTACTGCCTACAAAACAGATACTTACCATTACTCTACAAAGTACGAGGCACCCTGCAATAACTTGATCAGCATAGTTATTCAATACCTAAAACTGTCAGTGAAGCATCTATACGCAGTAACTATTCTACAATTTTTTTTTCCCCACAGAATTTACTGTCAAAGAAAATATTACTTTTCAGTAGTGAAATCCATCCACCCCCATCTTACTCAAATACGCAATGGATAGACAACATTATTTTGGGGTACAGTAGAAAAGAGATACCATAGATGAACCTTGTCAACCATGCTTCAGTATGCAGACATTCATTTGTGTAACGTGTTTTTGAATAAGCAGTTGGTTTTTTTTAAATCATGTGACTTACACAAAGTAAGACAGTTACAGCATTTGCACATCCTTTTTTGTATTCTAAGAGCCTCATGTTCTAGGCACCAGAAGCAGCAAATGGGCACATCTTCATTGTTTCGAAACAACTATGGAACTTAAATAACATGAGAGACCTAATCCTGGAAGATGCAACTATAGAGAGAGTATTCAAAGAACACTCCGGGAAAGCAATTCAACATGCTTGACTCAGACTTAGTTATCAAAAACACTTGGGCTCATTGATACCAGTTCAAAATTGAAAATAAAGAAAAATACCGAAGATTAAAAGTGAAGCTGTGAAATAATAAAGCTTGTTTTCTTTCAAAAGTATTACAATGTCCTATCTGAGCCTTAACAGTTACCAAGAACTAGACATAGTCCAGAGAAGATTTATATTCAGTCAGTGATTGCAGAAGAAATACCTTTATTATTTTCAGTCATAATAGCCAATATATTTATCACTATGAAAACTAATTTTTAAAGAAAAATTATCTAGTCAATATGGTGCAGGGATTCATCTAGTGCAGCAATTTACATTTTCATGTATTAATTTTTCTTGTTGTAGTAGCCACAATGACATACAAATATAAACAAGTCCAAGATATACACAGAAGTACACTTATTAGATCAAAGAAAACAAAGGGAAAGGGAAATGGAAGGGAAAATGAAAGGTGATTCACATGAACATGCATGTACACACGTGCTGCTTTTACAAAACAGAATTTGTTTACTGGTATACAGGCTCTTCTTCCAAGGGTTTGAATTTGACTTCTCAAGTATAAAGTCAATCAAAAATTGAGCTTTAAATTTAAAAAAAAAAACAAACTCGCCAACAAAAAGATTGACTTGGAAATATATTCTTTATTTTCATTATTTTATTACCAAACAATTATTCTTTAAATGGAATGTGTCACCTACCCCCTCTGTCCCATTCTCCCCCTCCCACATTGACCCCACGCAGTTGATTTCTCTTATTCTTTTTAAAAACAAGCCAATGCACTGACTGGGACAGTATCTCAAGGCCTCATTGATGCACTTATGGTAAACACCGAGGTGATCCATTCTCTCGTCACATATTATGAAACGCCCTCACTGTCCCATGAATTACAAAACACAGCTGAGTTGATTGATTTCTCATGTGCATTTATGGCTCTATATTTCAGGACATTATTATATATCTTTGATTATGATAAAGTACCCAAGTCATATTGGGATTGTATACCAAACCTAACTAAAAGTGAGGGCAAAATAAATAAATGCATTCTTATTGTTGACTCAGTACATTCAATAATATTAATGAGAGAATCCAGAGAAAAGTTCTTGGATCACTATGAGAAAAATAAGTGAGAATGTGCTTCGGATCACAACATGACCACTGATGAAGGTCAGATCTTCAATATTCCTTGTGGTATGTATTAGTGTTACCACTGCTTATTAAGTGTTCCACAAAACTTTTGTTTTCTTAAAAAGCATAAGCAGTTATCCCTAATTAGTTAGAAAACACCATTGTAAGCAGATAACATAAGACAGTAGAAACCCTATCCAGTTCATGTTACAAACCTTTTGCTGATTCTACCAGACCAGGAACTCTTCGGATTACTGTCAGGAAGAACTTCCTTACCCAAGTTTTTGAACTACTAATGTTACAAAGAAAGAACTTGTGTTCTTCTTCTTCCTTGTATTTTAAATCCTCGTTTCAATTTAAAGAAAAACTCAGAAGACAGCTTTTACAGTGTCTTTGAAAATAGTCAGAAAGATAGTGAAAAGAGACATGGTAAATTGTAACTGAAAGGAAAAAGCAATAGAATAAATTTATCCTTTACGCCTCAAAGTTTATACCTTTCAAAAGTTTCAAAAGCCTTCAAAACCTTACAAAGTTGCAAAGTTTATACATTGGATATTAGAATGTGAAGACAACAAATTTAAGGAAGCCAGTCTTCAGGAACTCTGCTGCTCATTAAGTTAATTTTCCTTTTATGTCCTTTGTTTTGTTGTAATTTTAGTGACTTTAAGTTCTCAAAGCAAGACTTATTTAAATCTAAGCTTGCTTATAGTTGAACAACTGCAGTCTGAACTTGAAGAAAACAAGGCAAGTTTTGCAATATTATCTAAGCATCATAACAACCTAGAATGTTACAAAACAAAATAAACAATGTGCGTAAACGAGCTTAAAATAATGCACTTGAATTTCACAAATATTCTGATGAAAGCTTTCTGCCTATTTTCTATTCAGGCTTAAAAAATCTTACACGAGGCATTTATTTTCTGAAAAGCCTAAGGTTATCTCAGAGAGATCGAATTGAAGATACAAGGCTTGAAGTAGAAAAAAACACATCTAGTGACCCAGAACTACACTATTAACAGCTAGGAAATATGTTGCTATTTTAAACACGTGAATTATTTACCTGATAGATTTATTTGTAATATAAATGATACCATGCCAGTTAAGTACTCAGCATTTCAGTATCTCATAATCTTGTTGTACTTACATGGAGTAAGTATCTATTACTACTTGGAACACATTTAGCTTGCTCAACTGACTGCTTAATGAGGTCTGGGAAGTAAAAGCCTTATCTGTAAAAAGCCAATGCAGAATGAAGCATGTATGCACACTTGTTTTCAAAGCAGAGAAAAGTACTTGTTTAGTCTTAATGCGAAAATGAATTAAATTAAGCAGAGCATTCAGAAAAGTAGAAAAATACATGTACATCTTGTTTTCTAATGAAGAAAATGTTTTCCATTTGTTGAATGTTGTATTTTTAGAATACTGTTTTTTTTGTTGTTTTTTTTAATAAATGCCATTATGCCTTCAAAAATCTCTTCTAGAAGCTGTGCATTCTCCCTCACCCCCACCAAACAAGTTCTTCAGGAATTCCACACACAAACCGGTCTAATGCAGCTTCCTTTAATAGCTTTTTTGGAGTGTTTATGATGAGTCAGACTTGTCTGTGTTTCAGCTTCAGAAATATAAAACAGGACATGATTAGCTGCATTCACTCATGTTTTAATTAACATACTAGTCATCACTCAGTGTCTAAAGGGTACTGACAGTAAATGCTAGCTACCTCCCTTTCACTCTACTCATTTGTAGGTACATGCAAGACTCACTAAGCAAACCTTTTATTGTTAATGATTGCTATACCGCTGCTGCCAAATACAAGTTAAAACAATATCCTTTACTTCAGAGATGCACAAATTAGATCAGATAGAAATCTGAAATTGCCTTTTAAATCACAGTGTCTTACCATGCATAGTGCTAAGTGAACACACACGTCACAGAGTCAGAGGCTCTCAACCACTGGTATTCAGTATCTAAAACATTTCAAACTGAAATGTAGGCATGGCACGAACTGTGTTAACTGACTGCAGAAACCTGTATTTCTTTTAACAGAAGCATTCCATGAACTTATACTTGTCAGACAACTGAAATACACTGTTTTAAGTAGAGTATTTTTAAAAAGGAGTCACTTTAATATTTTAAAATAAAGCTGATGCTCAGTGACATTTATTTTACTGTTTTAGCTGTTATTAAAAACACAATATTCAGTGATCCTGCAGTAAACAGAGCACTTAGCCTTTTCTTATAAGGTTGCATTACCTGAAGATCCAGTAAACAGCAATTGTTATATTTGTACAAAGATCACTGGCACTACTCAAAGTTTCCTTTTAGTTCCTGGAGATGCACAAAGATAAACTGAATAACTTAATTATTCGGATGGGGGAAAAAAGCATTTGCCATTCTAGCAGCTGAAACCAATTTGCTTGTACCCATTTACTTCAGTGTGCAAAACTGGGCGTTGGCCAGAGCTGACAAATTAATGTTTAATATTCAGTAGTGTCATGATGAAGCATTCCTTCAAAAAAGGAAGTATGACAAAAAGCTGTTTCCTGTTTTCTGCAGACCGTGTGGTAAACTTGCTAGTTACATTTTTCATAATGTTAAGTTTATCTACTAAGAAAGAACTTTTTACATTCTGACGTACTCAGCTAAAAGTAAAAATACACAAAAAAGCACACACAAAACCCCAGGAAAAATTATGTAAACCCCATACACTTTCTCTTTTCATAAATACGTGTTCTTTATTATTCACAAAGGTCCAGCATGAGCTTATGAGCTTGTGACATTTGACATTTAAGTTCCACCCCGCCCCCCCCCCCAAAAAAAGGTACCTCCCTGGTCTCCCCTTACACTGATGTTCTTATTACTGTGACACTAGCTGAATGCATTTGGTGTGCCAGTTGCATGAAAACCGCATAATGGTGCTGTCATTTCACAAGGAAACTAGCTTCATTAAAGGCACAATACAGCGAATTCCTCGACTAAACGGGCAATGCCAGGAGCAGCCAAAACCAGGAGAAGCTGAGAGCTAGAAAACAGAACTGCAGCCAGGGCTTGCCAAGGAATATCAATTTTTTTCTAAGGAAGGGAGCTGTGGGAAGCCCACATTCAAAAGATCCCTAAACCTTCAAAGACTAGGTTCTCCCATTCTCCTACTGTTCCTTCTCTCATCTTTCATCACAGTTCGGAAAGCTATGCAGCTGCTGTGAACTGAGCATATGTTATAACAAACAGATCTAAAGGATGGAACAGCTCTGCCCCACTGATGAGTCAGCACAGACATATTTCTGAAGTGAAATAAGTTTTACTTCACACTGGAGAAATTTTAATAGCTCTTGAAAGAAACAGGTCAGTACATCTCAGACAAATGTCTAAAAATGTCAAAAAACTCTGAGATAAAACCAGCTCTGAAACAGGTTGCCAATATAACTAATTTTTTTTTCTCTCACTTGATATCCATCAGGCTGTTAGTTTGTTCATGGCTACTGGCTATGCACTACTATACAGAAAAAAAAGCATTATAACATGCTCCAAAGCATGTTATAAATAAACAAAGATGGTTTCCTTTATCTCAACCAAGTGTACAGCTGCTTAGCTGTAGAGTACTCTTCATCCACTAATCTCAGATAATAGCAAGCTTATTATGATAGCTTTATATATAAAATTTACACAGAAGTGTGAGCATTGGACATACTTGAATGATCACTTATCTTTCAAAGTTGGTATTAGATTTAAGGAATTCTACCAAGCAGTTGACAATGAGAGCCTTTTCTATTTTACTTTTTAAAGATTAACAGATGCAATAGCAGGAGATACAGAAATACATGACAAAGTAAAAAAGTTCATTTTTCCATAACTACTGTAATAGGCAGAAAATAATTTCACTGTCTCTATAAAGAGGCTTAGTACCACTCATATCCCATGTCCCTTAAATTAAAAGTATGAGTTTACAATGCAGCGTTCCCCCCTAAGAGAAGTGCAACAAAATCCAAAGACTTTCAAAGCTGCTATAAAATTATGTAGCTCTGTTTTCAGGTAATCACTGTGTTTATCCAGTAACTTGCCCTGAACTGCTGCTCTGTATGGAAATTAGATTCATAAACATTTGAAAGGCTAATTAATAAGTAGCCCTGGATATAGCACTATAAATTTCCAAGCTTACTGCGCATTATACTCCAGAATGATTGTATGACAATTGCAGTCCTTAACACGTATAAGCTTACTACAAACTACTGAAAACATGGCTCACCTGAATGTTAACCTAGAATGCAAAAAAGAAAGACCAAAGATGTTGCTATTTGTTCACACAAGGAACATGACAGCTAGCCAATAAAGTTTGTACTGATATGCAGCAGAATTATCCTCCAGAGTCTTGACTCATAAGCAGCTTGTTGGCTGTATTTAGCAGCAGGGGCATGTTTAGTTGATTAGCTCTCCTATGACAATAAATAGAATACTATTGAAGACTATGGACATTACCGCTGAGGATTTCAGGGAGCATGACATAATTGACGTAGCACCTGAGACCCCCAATTAAAAAAGGATGTATTATAAAACTTAAAATAATGTCTCAGTTTTTAAAGAAACCTGGGAGTTGTTCCCAGTTATGTCATTCCCCTTATCCAAGCATTCATATAGTTAAAGTATTTTTAACTTGAGCCTATTCAACCATAAACAAGTGACTATACGACTACATTAACTGATTTAGTGACTCATCTCACAAGAACTACACAGAAAAACAAAAGTACTATGTTCTGAAGCCTAGTTTTTACAGAATTGTTTTTCTGTCATAAAGGCAACCACAAAGACATTTCCTAAAAAGATAACAGGAAAAATAAGTGCTATAAGACGTACTACAAAGGCAGCGTTTTCAAAGTTCCTACAGCATGCTCCACTCTGTTAGCTTGTTTAGGTGCACCTTAATACTAAGGATCACGTGAACTCAGACTAATCAGTTCAGAGTTTAAGCAACATGATGTCATCGCTATTTGTAATATACTGACTCACGTCTTTTTCAGTAAGACAAAGGTGATGTTGGATAACTGCGATACATCAGAATTCTTAACCTGCCTCAGCCTGTTTGAATAACCTCACAGTCAGTGCTTGTTTAACCAGGTACTAGAGAGAAATAAATATACTTGCATATTGCTAGAAAAACAAACAAACAAGAAACATTGTGCTTTATACAATCCAGAGAAACAAGGAATTCGCAATGCCTGTCTACGCAGAAGTTAAAGATTGCTATTCCTAACGTATAAACAACATGAATCTCCTTTCAGGATATGCACTGTCACACCCACTCATGCCTGCCTGAATGTCAGTCAAGGCCCAACAAAAAAACATCATCATTAAATTACACTGTTAAGAGAGACTGAAAAACTATCAATACTTTTGCCATCATTCCTCTAAAAGAAAGACTGTTTTATTGTAGGTTCCGATAATGACACCTTCCTTCGATTAGAAGGATGTAGTAGTTAGACTGTTTCAGGACAGAATTTGAGTTCACTACATTAACTTGTACTATTTTTCCTCCACTTAGAAACTAACACCGCGGTTTATCTCAATATACTACAACCAATAGCAAGTACTACTCAATAAGTTATAAGCGCAGATCCTTACCTGTAGATACTGTCTTGGGACAGGCATTCATTTACTAGAAATAAAGAAAAACAATTAGTCTTGTTAAAGCGCTGATTTGCTTTCAAGAAATAATTTCAAGAATTAATTTAACTAGCTAACCATAACTAATAAAATTACACTAAGATTAAACCAATAGAACACAAAGGACAAAAGGGAGATTTGAATCATACTAACAAAATTGTTTTATCAATTACTAACAAGCTTTTAAGAAAATTAAGTTTTTTACATCTATATTAGGTTTGCTATATAGGAGTACACAGCTAATCAGAACAGCAATGCCATTTAGAAGGCGTGAACTCACAGGATGACCTACAAATATCAGTTTCAAGTATCACTAAGACCCAAAAAGGACCAGAAATAAACAAAAACATTTAACAGTATATCAACTGATTTGTCTAAAAGCAATGAATTCCAGAAAAGCTTTTTTGCTGTCATGAAATGAAAAATACCACATCCTGACACTTTCTATGTAGGCACATCCAGTACACATTGCTTTCTATACTTAAATAGAACCAGTTGATAGCTCTACTAAAATACACTGTACATCACTGCTTCGGTCACTCTGTTAGGCTTCCCACCACAAACAATGAGACTGGTTGAACAGGATATGGGTGCAACTTCAAAATATAAAGAAATTATATCAAGGTTAACACATGTAAAAAATGCCTTAAATTTAACAGGTTACCATGAGAAGATTAATACAGCCACTATGCTTGTAAAACGCTCAGAAAAAAATCATTAGAGAATAAAAAAGCAAAAGTAAGGGAAATGAAGTACTACTTTCACTGTTTGCAACAACACAGCCTTACTACTGCTGTGTAACTATGTTCTATTAAGTCCCTAGTGTTTTCAGTTGGGATTTTAATTATTTGCATGTTAGTATTTTTGCTTTTTAATCCTAAAACTAGAATAAACCCAATCTCAGCCTGCAATTCTGTTTTTTTTATTTTTTTCTTCCCCTAACTCTGGCTCTTTTTTATAGTCTCTCACAGCTGTTCCTCACAATTTAGCAATTTTGTCAGCAGTCAGAGCCAAGATTACACAACTGAGCCAGATTAGAAAGGGTCTTGGATTCCTGGAAGGAACAGCTGAATAGCATTGGGAATTTACACTCAACTTTTACCTGCACTGATACAAAAGAAAAGCTAGGTATTTCTGAGACCTTACGATAGGCAAGATCAAGGATTGCTGAGGGAGGTTAAAGCTATTTTTAAATAAGCTAAATTTTAATGCAGATCACTTTGCATTCCATTTAACAGGGACAGGAAAGTGAAAACTGGCTACTGTGATGACAGAGATCAGGAGAGGAGACAATGCAATGACGAAAGTCTACAGCTGTATATGAGTAGTTGAAGGATTGTGGCATGTCTTGTGTTGTATAGCGTTTGTGCTAATGATACAGTGTTTTTGGATGAAAAGCTTAAATACATACTAGTGGGTGACTTCGTAGCATGTTTCCTGTTTGTGGTGAAGTTAAATACAGTCTGTTTTCTCTTTCTCTTGTGGTTGTATGCAGAACAATTCCTTTTTTTTTTTTTTCTTCCCTCTTCTCTATTCCAACTGCCTCCACCCTGTACAGCTAGCACATGTGTTTCAAGCTTGTTAACTTATTTCTTCAAGACTACAATGCTGTACAATAGAACATTTTTCAAGGACTAAAACTTAGGTAGCTTGTTTGGGGATCAGTTGACTGCAGCTATTTTAGAACTGCTGTTTTAAGCAGAAGCCTATGTCACCACTGGTAAATGGAAATTCTGTCTCTGAATTTATAACTCATAAACTCAGAACCCTTTTCTATTTCAGATATTTTTGGAGTATGTGGCTTCTGTAAACTTGCACAGTTGTATTTTTTTCATATGTCTAAAGGCAGAGTGTTAAGAACATTAAGTTCTTACATTGCTGGATCCAACAGTCATCTTCAAAAAACTTTGTTCAAATTCAGATATAAAATAGCATATATTTGTGGGAGGCTCAAAATATCTCATGTCTATCAGTTTATGATCATTTTGCTGTAAGGTAATAGTTGTCTTTTTTTTTAATTTATTTTTTTAATATAGATGCCACTTTCTGTCACCTAGCTGTTGTTGTGTCTGAATGTGGCTGAGATTACATGAGAAACCACAAAGAGAAATGTTACCATCCACATAGCAGTGACCTTCTGTAGCTACATATTCTTAATATTGCAAAATAATTTTTACTAAATGTGTAACTAATTTTTCTTCAGAGGTGAAGCAAAGTTAATAACAATTTGTACTACTACTAGTTTCCACCCTCAGGCCATACTATGTTGCTCTCGGAGATGGGCCAAAACACTGTGTTGCAAACCAGCTGCCAAAATAATTTGAGGTTGTCTGGTTGCCTTAAGCACAGCTGTGGTTTTCTGTTTGTTGTTACTATGTTTTGTTTTGTTTGTTGTATATATTTTCTTGTGGAGGGGCTTTTGCATTTATATTTTCCTAATTGGGATGGTTGCATTGTATCACCTCACTCCTTTTGCTTAAAATAGCTTGCAGAGTTTACATGCTCATAAGTTGTTAATTCATATATAAAGAATATTTGTTTCTTGGTCCTTGAAACAAGGGAAAATAATAGAAATACTGAAATTCTGGAGTATAACTAAAAACATTGTCAAAAAGAACATGGTGGGCTTTAACTTGTGCTGAGAAGACTGAAGTCATCCCAGGGGTGCTTGATTTATAGTAATCTATTCAAAAGTAGCCTCCAGAAAATCCTGTAGCAATTTAAGTACAACTCAATGACTTTAAGTCACAGCTGAGCACTCTATGTGGAGATTTGCAAAATATTTGTAAGTTGGAGATAAAAAAGAAAAGAAAAATAGTTGTGCTAACAAACCAGACATTTATTCCAGGAGAGCAGCAAATGGCAGTAGGAAGAGGAAGTACGACTACTTGTGGGGTAGCAGCCTGATGGCTGCACATCTTTTCTCCACTTAGTCACGGTACAGCTACTACTGCATAACAGCCCCTGAAGTAGTAAATATTTTGGGGTTTATTTCAATTTAATATGCATAGTCCCTAAACCTGCATTCAGTGCATTTTCTCTTCTATTGTTTAAAAAGATCACACACACAATGTTTTACTCCACCTAAAATTAAATTAACTCCAAGCTTAAATGCACAATTGGTTGATTTTTTTTGAGCTCTGCCATGTGTACTTGTTTTCGTTAATCCTGCCAAGTATTTTTTGTAATGTTTTGCCTGCTGCTTTTCTATCTTAAAGCTTAGTCTGATGTAAACGTTTCACCAGAGAAGACTTGACTAAAGCAGTTAGCATCATGGCAAACTCAGAATATTTGTGTAAAACAACACTCTTGAATACTTTAGTTATGCTGAACAAATAGTGCTGCAAAGTTTGAATTAAAACTCTTAAATTTGTGTGCAGAAACATCAGGCAATTAGAAATTGCTCTGACTCTACAAAGACTACCTTTCTCCTCTACTTATGGTTGCTGCTTAATACAATTAAGATGGCACAGAAACAAAACCAAATGGGCATTAGAGCTCACTGAGGAAAACAGATATGAGTATTTTTTTAAGCAAAACTGGCAAAATTGTTGCTAAACTGTTGCTCTAGGATGATACACTGTAAGTTATACTGATGTTGCTTGAAATAACTTACTGCCTGTCACGAGAAACAAGTGCTTAAATTCATGATTACTTGATTAATTCTGAAATTCTGTGTAGTTAAGGTAGCATAAACTGTGTCCAAATACGTGCTATGAAAACAAGAAAAGATCAAAAGAGAATGTGTATTAAGTCACATGCCCAACAAAAGTTTGGATTTGAGTACCTTCACTGAGCTGGCTAAGTCTAAGGCTTTTAAACTTCTGCTAAGATTTTACTCAGCTTTTAAGAGCCCTACAAGGTTTAGACCAGTGATTTTATTTGAAAGATGGCGTTGTCAGATTTTTGTCTACAGGTTTTTGTTGTTGGATTTTTTTTATTATTATTTCATCTGGTACTGAGGCTGTTCTTGGGAAGTCTCAAGAAATGCGAGACTGCTACATGAATCTCAGGCATGCTTTAATTACGTGAATTGGCACTCTTTTTTCTAGACGTCAGTGAAGTAATATGTTTTTATCTAGATGTGGACTCCAAAGATTTGTGGATTGCCCTTGTCCCATCACACCACCACATTTTGATTGTTTTCTTGGTATAATTTAACAAACATACATTCAGTTATGCCAACATAGATTTTTTTTGTTTGGTTTAATAACACTTCTGTTAATACAAGGACATCCATGAGGCCCAGCAAATGGAATCTCTACTGTACGGAAAGACTTCAAGCAGTTTCTTCTGATATTGTTAAACATGAACATGTGTACAAAGCCTCAGAAGGGGGAGGCTGGGCTTCTCAAAATTTAAAAGAAAATAAAAAGTCTCTCATTTCTGGTAATAATAAGTGAATGTTTGTCACCACGGCACAGTTAAGTGCTGTGCACAGTGTATTTCCAAAATAAAACGGAGGGAAGCATTGTGAAGCCACGATCAACTCGTGAAAAACCCTGCGTGGGAAGTGGCAGCACTTCCGCGTGGGGCCCAGCACTGCTGCGTGAGGCCCAGGCCGCCGAGGCCGGGGTTTACGGGCGAATCCCTCCTACCCCAGCCATCGCCAGCCGCCCCATTTTCTCAGGAGCCCGTGCTACCGCAGCTTGCTCCGGCCGTCCCGGCTCTACCCGGACGTGTCAGGCAGCGGACTCGGCCCTTCCCTCTCCCAACAACCCGTCTGAGGCACGGCTGAGCTCGGAGCCCTCCGCACAACCCCAGCGCGGCGCCGGTCAGCTTCGCTTCGCCTTCCTAGCGGCCGCCCGCGTCCCGCAGCCCCGCGCTCCGCCATTTCCCGGCCGGGCGCCGCCACCCCACCCCAGCGCCCTCCCTCCCGCGCTGCCGCCGCCGCCTGCCGGAGCATGCGCTGCGCCCCGACTCATGCGCAGCGAGGGCGGCCGGGGCGCGCGCCTGCGCCGAGGGAGGCGTTCGGCGGCCGGAGGCGGCGGGGCGGGAGGCGGCGGCGGCGGGGCAGCGGCTCCAGGAACTGCTCCGGCTGCGCCGGGGAGGGGACGAGGAAACGCGCGGCGGCCCCATGGGGCCTTGAGGACTCGGGCCCGGTCACGGAGGGGTGGTTGCGCGGAGTCGGCGGGAGGATGGAGGGCCAAGGGGCCCCGGGCGCTGGCGGCGGAGAGGAGCCCCTGGGCTCCGGCAGGATGAACCCGAAGCGGGGCGGGCGCGCCGCGGAGGAGGAGAGCCGGAACAAGCCCAAGCTGGTGAGGGGCGGCGGGGAAGGAGGAAGGCGGGCGGGGGAGGCGGCCGGCCGCCGCCCTGCGGCTTCCCGGCGGGGGGGACGGGGGGCCCGGCGGGCGGCCGTGGGAATGGCGGACTTAGAGATAATAATAATAATAACAATAAAACAGCCCGTGAGGTTTGGGGGCGCTCCCGTAGGGACCGGGGACAGCTGGAGGGGGGGAGCGCTGCGGGCCTCGCGGGGCGCTGCCGGCGGCGGGGCCGGGGCCGGGCGCAGCTGGGGCCGCCCGGGCGGGGAGCGGCGCGGGGCCGGGCGCTGCTCGCTGCGGGAGCACCCGGCGCGTCGGCGGTGCTGATGCCAGCCGCGTGCTTCCCGAGGGAACTACGGAATTAATGCGGTTTCGTAGTGCTTTTTGGGGGCGGTGGCGCGGGCAGGAAAATTTTTGGAAAATTTCCTTTTTTTTTTTTTTTTTTTTTTTTTGTAATCAGTGGAGGCCAGCTTTTGAATCAAATCCCCTTTAGGGCTATGGATTCTGCCTGATTCTGCCTGATAACCTGAAGTATAGGTGCATTTCACAGCCAACAGTACTGCAGTGTATCGCAAGTTATAAATGTGGGAGCAGCAAAAATGGTTACTGCATCAGTGTTTACTTGGAATCGTTAATTTCGGTACTCACGTTTATTTGGGTTTATACTGAAGTAGTATATTTCAACTTAGTCTTCTAATTGGATTTCCAGAAAAGCAGTGTAGTGGATGCTTAAAGCTTACTGGACTCTTCGTGGTGAATATAGTCCGAGTTACAAACTTTATTGTATAACCTTGCAAGGCTTTTCACGGGTAATAGTAAAACTTAGTTAATAGCTGTGTGCTCCCACCTTGTAGTCCTCTTCTCAAGTATAGTACAGAAGAACCTTGGGCTGACTAGCTTGGAAACTCCTTTTTTTTTCTTGTTGAAAACTCAATTGGAATGCGTGGAGGGAAGATATTAAATTCATAATGTATAATGCCTTAAAAATATACTGAAAGTGGCGATTATTTACACGGATGTCAGAAAGAATATTAAATAACTTGCTGTATTAAAGGTGACTGTATATCTTAAGAAAACATAACCAAATATTCTGTTTTATTTTGTTTAATGGTGTTACTAGAAACAAGCTCTTACTTCCTTATACAGTATGAATAAAAACAAACTTTGTACCTAAACTATCTAGAAAAGCTGCTTGTATGCCCCTTTGGGGAAGTGATTTAAAAAAAAAAATTTGTATGTCTGTGGCTCCAGAAGAGGTGGAGCTGGGAAAGCCAAAGTTATTTTTGGGGGGGGAGAGGGATTCTTGGAGGAGATGTAGGTTTTCTGCTTCCCATCCACGTCCACCTAAAGGTAAAAGGGAGGCAGCAGTGCTTGATGTGGTTCAATATAATGGTGTGGGTTTCTTCATTTTTGTCTTTTAAAAGGAGTAAAGCCTCATTTACTCCCAGTCAGTCAAGAAGAAATGCCAGGAAGACTAGACTACCGAGATATAATCTGTGCTAGTAATGAAAAAGATGGTTTGAATTACAAATCAGTGCAAATAAAATTTTTGATATGCTGGAGGAAAGGGCTGCCATTCGCAGGGACCATGTCAGGCTTGAAAGGTGGGCTTGTGTGAACTGTTAAATTCAGCATGGCCAAGTGCAAAGTCTTGGACCTGGATTTGGACAATGCCAAGCACAAATCCAGGCTGGGCAAAGAGTGGGTTGAGAGACCTGATGAGAAGGACCTGGGGGTGTTGGTTGATGAGAAGCTTGACATGAGCCAACAATGTACGCTTGCAGCCCAGAAAGCCAACCATACCCTGGGCTGCATCCAAAGCAGCATGTCTGACAGGGCAAGGGAGGGGATTGTCCCCCTCTGCTCTGCTCTCACGAGACCCCACCTGGAGCACTGCATTCAGCTCTGGGGCTCCCAGCTAAAGATGGATGTGAAAGTATTAGAAGGAGTCTAGAGGAGGGCCACAAAGATGATCAAGGGGCTGGAGCACCTCTCTTACGAAGACGGGCTGAGAGAGCTGGGATTGTTCAGCCTGGAGAAGAGAAGGCTCCAGGGAGACCTTATAGTAGCCTTCCAGTACCTAAAGGGGCCTACAGGAAAGCCGGGGAGGGACTCTTTGTCAGGGTTGTAGTGTTGGGACAAAGGGTAATGGTTTTAAAATAAAAGAGGGGAGAGAGAGATGAAATATAAGGAAGAAATTCTTCACCATGAGGGTGGTGAGGCCCTGGCCCAGGCTGCCCAGAGAAGCTGTAGAAGCTCTGTCCCTGGCAGTGCCCAAGGCCAGGCTGGATCGGCTGTGGGCACAGAATCACATAATTTCAGGGATTGGAAGGGACCTTGAAAGATCATCTTGTCCAATTCCCCTGCCGGAGCAGGAATCTCTAAATCACCTCACACAGGAATGCAATCTGGTAGGTTTGGAATGCCTCCAGAGAAGACGACTCTACAACTCCCCTGGGCAGCTTGTTCCAGTGCTCTGTCACCCTCACCGTAAAAAAGTTTCATCTCATATTTAAGCAGAACATCCACTGTTCCAGCTTGCACCCATTGCCCCTTGTCCTGTCACTGGGTGTCACCAAGAAGAGTCTGACCCCATCCTCCTGACAGTCACCCTTTACATATTTATAAACGTTAATAAAGTCCCCCCTCAGTCTCTTCTTCTCCAAGCTAAAGAGACCTAGCTCCCTCAGCCTTTCCTTGTAAGGGAGATGCTCCACTCCCTTAATCATCCTCGTGCCTCTGTGCTGGACTCTCTCAAGCAGTTCCCTGTCCTTCTTGAACTGAGGGGCCCGGAACTGGACGCAATATTCTAGATGTGGTCTCACTAGGGCAGAGTAGAGGGGAAGGAGAACCTCTCTCGACCTACTAACCACACCCCTTCTAATACACCCCACATTGACATTGGCCTTGGACACAAGGGCACAGTGCTGGTTCATGGTCATCCCGCTGTCCACCAGGACCCTTAGGTCCCTCTCCCCTTCGCTGCTCTCCGGCAGGGCAATCCCTAACTTATACTGGTGTCTGGGGTTGTTCTTGCCCAGATGCAGGACTCTACACTTGCCCTCGTTTATTTCATTAAGTTTCTCCCCACCCAATTCCCCAACCTGTCGAGGTCCTGCTGGATGGCAGCACAGCCTTCTGGCTTGTCAGCCGCTCCTCCCAGTTTAGTGTCATCAGCAAACTTGCTGACGGCGCGCTCCATTCCCTCATCCAAGTCATCGATGAATATACTGAACAATACCGGTCCCAGTACCGACCCTTGAGGGACTCCACTAGATACAGGACTCCAACTTGACTCCGTCCCATTAACCACAACCCTCTGGCTTCTTCCCTTCAGCCAGTTCACAGTCCACCTCGCTACCTGATCATCCAGACCACGCTTCTGCAGTTTAGCTGTGAGGGTGCTGTGGGAGACTGTGTCAAAGGCTTTACTGAAATCAAGATTCACTATGTCCGCTGCCTTTCCATCATTTATCCACCTGGGCTCGTGGGAGGTGTCCCTGCCCATGGCAGGGGGTTGGAACCAGGTGACCTTTAAGGTCTCTTCCAACACAAACAGTTCTCTGAAATAGTTCTGTGTTAGATAATTAAATTGATGCATATTCACACACATAATTGAAGATGGGCTGTATTAGAACTCGTTTTTCTTTTTTCTGCTTTGGGTCGTTTTGGAAGTCATTTAAGTTTAATATAACTTGTTGAATTTAACAGAACTGCACAATTAGAATTTAGCTCCCGGTTTTGTACTAGTAGTATGTAAACTGGAGTATTTTCTTAAAATTTAATAGCCTAGTTTGAGCACCTTGACACATTGCAGCTGGTGGAAGAGTTCTGATTTCTTTTTTTTTTCCACATCACTTTGTGCTGTCACAAGGACTGGAGGTGGGAATGAGTGCCCAGTTTTTTTTTGTCATTATTTTTGTTTGCAGTGAAATGGGCAGGAAAAAATTAAATTGCTTTGGCAAACAATCATGTGATCTCATGCCAGCCCTGAGGATAGGCTGGCATGCGACGACAGTGAACAGCCACATTCTTAGCTTGGTTTGGCAACATGCTTGTTTTGCTTGTTTAAAAGTATGCCTGTTGTACTAGGGGAAACAGACTAAGGTTGTCAGGGAAATTGCTGGCATTTGTATTTGTTAGTCCTTAACTTGGACATTGTTTGTTGTTCTTAACACTGGAAGTATCTATTGGCTACATAGGAAACAGTTAAGTGCTTGAAAGTGTTGGGTCTGATAGGACATAGCTGTCATAGCTTTGCTGAACCCAAAGACTCTTCCAGTTCTTCATCATCTTCAGTCTTCTGGGGGGTTTAAAGCCAGGAGTTTTACAGAAGTTCATGCTATGAGAATGGGAGACAGTGGTTATAAACTGGAACAAGAGAGATTCTGACTAGGTATGAAGGGAAAAGATCATTTGAAGGGTGATCAAGCTCAGGTTGACCAGAGATACTTGGAATATTGATTCTTGGGTGTTTTCATTTGGTTTCATTTGCACCAAGGTGTTTCCTTGGGTGCAAACCTGGACAAAGCCTTGAGCAGCTTGGTTTGATTCTTATCTTGGCCCTGCTTTTTGAGGATCAACATAGAATTAGGAGTAGACACCTGAGATCCTTTCGAATGTGAAGATATGAATCAGTGCTTGAAAAGGGATATTATAACAGGATATGTGGTGTTTCCTGGCTATTTGAATGCTGTCTACCTAGAAGTTACTATGGTCAAAATTTTTTGTCTGAGTTGTGTTTTATAATATATCCTGTTGGTTTTGTATTGGCATAAATAGAAGTATATCTGTGCATATAGTGGCTAAGTACCATGGTAAAAGCATGCTGCTTTACCCCCAAGTTAATTTCAGATTCGTGTGTTAGCTGTTCAGTGATAGATGCTTCACTTAGCTACAAACTTTATTTCTGAAAAGGGCTGTGGTGTATCATGCTGTCTTTAACAGTAGATTGAGAGAGAGAGCTTCTGTAACATGGGGTAAAAAAATAAAACCTTGGGGGTAAGAGAAAGGTTATTTAATTGGAATGCAAGTAGATCTGATGATGTGGTTTTGATGATTCATCCTACAAGGAGCAACTCATACTTTAGTTTAAAAGTAGAAATCATTTATGCTTCATATTGAAGCCTTTTTAAACAGTGTGAGCTTTGAGATGAATCAAAAAGTATAGACCCAGGATTCTGACTAATGTGCTACAAAGTAGAGTCAAAAAGTGGAATAAAAGCCTTATCAAGCAGCTTAAATGCAGAAGTAAACTGAATGTACTTGGCAGATGGGTGGAGTAACATAGCTAGGAAACGTACGTCAGGGCAGGAATGCAGGGCAGAAATGAGCTGTCAGTAGTATCGGTCACCCTTGGGCAGTGCTCTGTAGGAACACCACCTCGTTTACCTCAGGCTGCTGGGTGTCATTCTCCCGCGGCGAGAGAATGTGTTCTTTGCGCAGGAAAGAACACATAAGAAAAGACTCATAATTCATGAATTATGAATCATGTTAGGCAAAGATTTTGGCAAATGAATAAAATAAATTACATTTGAGATCACAGCATCTCAGTAAAATTAGTGAATGCCTGTAGAGGATTCTCGCTTCAAGTATATGTCTGAAATACACCTGAAATATGTATGTTTTAGAAGGCGCTTGGTGTGCTTAGATCAAAGTAAAGATATTCCAGCAACTGAAGAGTGGTATTGATGTCTTAAAAAAACTTGCTTATGTTGTAGAAAAGGATACTGATCGGGCACTAGTTCTAATATGGTAGAGCAGGACGTACTTAGTGCTGACTAGCTTTAGCTTGTAATGTGATTTGATATTGACACTGTTTAAATGAAGTGATACTTACAGTGATAAGCCTATCTGTTTGTGGTAATTAAACTTCCTGAGCTACTACTTGTAAGACAAAACTGTAGAGCTATTCTATACGGTACAGGAAGCTTTGCAAACAAACCAGATTTCACCGAGGCAACGCGGAAGAGGATTACCATGAAAACTAACAGCATGCATATCATACTGTGGAGTGGTGCTTTCGTCATACCGGAGTGATGCTTTCTGAGAGTTGAAGCATTGTGGTGTCCAATATCCTAGTTAGAGTACAAACTTTTGTTTTTGTATTGCAAATAGTCTGTTAAGCATTAATGATATTGTGATTGCTGATGACCCAGTAGAAGGAAGAGGTTAAGGCTTAAAAATGTTGGGTGGGTTACAAGAAGACTTCATGTTTTCCACATCAATTGCAATTCTGTAGGGGTAAACAATAATGGCTAATAAAATTGCTCTAATTCTTTTCATCCCTGCCCAATTCTAGAGGCCAAGTAGAGGAAAAGATGTCCGTTGCTGCTGAAGCAACTGACAATTTCAGTTGGTTATTCATCAGTTTACTTGTTTAACCTTAAAACCACAAGAAGTTAGGAAATGACTAAAATGAATGGCTTTACATAGTTCCTTACAGCTTGCGTGCCATGGTCATTCTTTAAATTCGGTATCTTTTATTATTTAATAACTTCATTTTGGAGGAAATAACTTTACCATTATAACCCTTTATAATAGCAGAGAAGATAATTTTTAGAGAACATTAACAATTGAAAGGCATTCTCTGTCTGTGTACTAGCTGAAAAGTTTCAAGTAGGCAAAACTAATTTGGACCAGGGTAAACTTACATGTTACTTTGTATCAAACTCATCACTTTCTTGTGAATGAAGTAGCTTTTTCCTGCAGTTTTAGTAAAGTATCTGTAGGTCTCCTGATTTCAAGCCTAACTTTCTATTAGGTAAATAAACTGAGTCTTGCTGAACAAAAGTAGTAATAACAGTTTGTAAAGTTTGTTACCTACTAATTGATTGTATGGAGGAAAGGGATGACAATCAATGAAATGCTGAAGTAGTTGCTTATTTTTTCAGAAAGTCTCTTGAACTGAACACGTAGCCAACGTCTGTGACTTTGAACAGACTGTGTGCTGTTTAGGCATAGAACGTTAAAGGTGGCCTTAAAAATATTTGTTCAAAGGCAGAGAAGAGGAGACTATCAGCTATTCTTGGACAGCATTGCTCGCCTAGTCTCTGTGCTGACCTCAGTGCTATTCTGACCATTCTGTTTGGCACTAATGAGGTGAAGAGACTGATCCAGTCAAAAATCTCCTGTATTTATTTTCTTCTTTGACTGTTTACTAGAATTCCTTTTCCTTCAGTTTATCTAAGTTCATGCATTACCACTGTTAAATATGATTGACTGTTTGTCAGTCATCTTGTGATAGTTTGTGATGCAAAGTACTTTGGTCAGGAGAAATTTTAGTTCTGTAGTGATTATTCTTTCAGTTAGTAGTGTGGCAAGAGCTAATGATGGTTATTAGAATATTGACCTTCGAGGATGTGTGGGTTTTTTTTGATGAGTGTAGCTCTTGTGAGGAACAAATACTAAGACAATGTGAGGTTCAGTAGATTCTAGATACATGTAGTTATTTCTTGTACAGTATAGTTTCTTTTTGCTTTTCTGTTACATTTTGGTTCTTCATATTCTGCTGTTATATACTTGTATAGCTATAGAATTGAAGTTGCTTTAAAAATAACTGTGTCTTCATAATGGAACTGAGCTGGATGTTTGCATTTGATTGCATGAGGAGATGAGAACATTGCAGTTATTAATCTTAGTTACATGCAGTGTTCCAGTTGCATTGCAGTAGGGAAGTATTTGCTCAAGGAAGAAAACAGAAGAGTGTTTGGGACTGCAGTGGTCATCAGTGGTGTAAAGGGGGAAAATAATCAAATTCTATTTCTTAGTGTACTTCGATTATCAAGCTAAGCATATATGCTGATGCCATATACAGTTAGCTTTTTGAGCCACACACAACATAGCATTGCAGAGTTGCATTTATTTTGGACTTAATTTTCATTTCAAGTCTAATAGTCTTGGCAATTAATACTTTAATGGTCTTTCTTGAATACCATTGTATTTATGAAAAAAGAACAGGAATTTGGATAGTTGAGTGTCAGATACATCTCATGCTTTGCTTGATAGGAGGTGTAGCTTTTGAAGTGGGCTTTCTTAAGCTTCATTTACTAAAATACTAGATGTGAGAAGTTCATCTGAATAATTTTAAAAATCTTTTAAGATACCCACACAGCTTTTTGTACATATATTTTGTGCCTGGGGGGAAAAAAAAGTGCCAGGTATGCTTTATTAGAGAACTGTTCATGTGTTTGCTATTGTACTGGTATTGGGCAGGATTGCTTGTCAGTATCAGCATATTCTGTTTACTGCACCTAGAGCAAGCAAATAAATTGGTTTTGGTTTGGAAGAAAATCTGGAAGTGTTTTTTTCCTGGGAAAATAGACTGAAATCACTTGTTAGATTAATCACTTCAATAGTCATTGGATCAACTTCTGGGACTTCATTACAAGTGACTGCAGTAAAGCTCCTGGTGTGGTAAATGGATCGTTTAAATGCTTATTGAGCTGACTGCATGTTTCTTGCTTTTCTGCCAACTGTGCCTGTCGGGGCCATATTAAGCCCTGTATCTCTGCGGCTTATTTTTAAAAAATACATCTACTTGACTTCTGAGCTCTGAGTTTTTAAGGAACTTGGCTTTTTTTTTTTTTTTTTCTTTTAATACCATTATTGTGGAGTGCTTTTGAAAAAAACGTTCTGGAATGCTTATATTGGAAAAAACATGTCAAAGCAATTCTTGATATAGTAAGTGCCAACTTGATCTCAATTTGATGCTTGCACGCAAGCTATGAATTGAGCTTTTTTGCTTTCAACGTAGTGTCAGTACAAAGCTAGTTTGCTAGATAGCAACACTTGGTGTGCATCAAATTGCTGTGCATCTTCCTTCCCTGTCCTGTGCTCTCCTGAGTGCAAGCAGCTGATCTTTTCCTTTAGGTATGTTGTGGAGCTGGTCAGACTGAGTAAAAGCTATTATAAAGCTATTGAGTTTGGTCAATTAAGAGTAATGAGAATAAGCCACCACCTTTTACCTCCCATTTCCTAAAGCGACTTTTTTTAACTTTAGAAGGCTTATCTTCACTTTTACTGAAGTAGGGTCTTTACCCTTTCATAGACATGGAGCCCTTTTAACTACAACCATGTGCCTTTAACCTGGGGTTAATCCTTTGTTGCAAGTTAGGTATTTTGTTTTAAGATGAACAGTGACTGGTTAACTTGGAGAGAGTTCTTCTGAAGTCATTGAGATACCGGTTTGATTTGAGAAAATTCTCCAGTCCTTATGCACAAACCTTGCATATTGTTTTTCATTCCTGCTTACTTGCTTCCCATTTGGCAGTGCATGAAGGTGTATATAGTCTAATTATCCCAGTGAAGTGACAGTCTCAGTTTCTGTATACTTTCCTTACTGCTATATGCAGAGACAGTTTTGAGAAGACTCTTAACTGAGTATGTTATTGGTTTCCTGGAACACCTCTTGCTCTTGTGAGTACAATAGACAGTAAAATAAATATTACAGTCTACTTGATGATTCCTTTGCTACCATTTCAGGAGAGGATTAAAAAAAAGTAGAACGTTGCTGTTGGGAGAGGATTTATATACTTAACAATAAAGCAGAAGACCCATAGTAAGTTGCAAAAGCTAACAAAGCCCATACACTGAAGAATACAATCAAATATTGGGCAGCTCCTTGAAAATTGAGAATTTTACGTTTGATAGACTTTGAAGAAGTGAGGGCATGTATATTTGTTTTTAATATTTAAAAACAAAGCAAACCACACCACCAGAATACCACAGAACTCAGCCAACCAAAAACAGAGCTTGCAAAGGAACTGGCAGTGGAAGGGATGCAGTGAGCCAAAGGAGTGGGAATTACCCTCGAACACTGTTCATTTTGTCTGTACCCAGTAATCGTGGACCATGGTCACAGTGGTCATGTCAACAACTCCTTAGAATATTGTTCTTTCTTCCAAGACAATTCCTAGCAAAGAGCAAATTTTTGGTTGGCCAGTATTTGGTCCCTTCATAAACAAGTTGATTGTAAAGTTGCTTTTTTTTTTTTTTCTCCAATAATAGATTTGATCATACATTTAATATAATGGTAAAACTTGGGAAAACGAGTAATGCTGCTGTAGCAATGGACTTTAGCTTTTCCTTGAAGAACAGAAATTTTAGGTTCAGTAATAACCAGCATACGTAGACTACAGTGCAACTCAGTAGTCAAAACAGTGGGTTAAACTGAATTTACAGCTGCTGAGATACAAACAGGGGCTTTCTCCTCCTTTTTGTATTCTTTCCTGTTTATAGCAGCTTCCTGAGAAGATTGTTTGTCCTACAGGGAAGTAGGAAATGAAGTAGCATGTGAATAGGGAGGAATTATATTGTACATAATAATGGAGAAGCCAGTAGGATCATTGGACTACAGTACAGTTGAGAGTTCCTGTTAAGAAGGAGCAGGAATTCATGATTCCAGGTGCTTGTAATGGGTTGTGAGGAAAGTATTAAATGCTGCTAGAGGGGAAGGTAAGCAAAACAGATAGTTTGTCATAATACTGAAGAGTGGTATGTGCTTAAATTACCCATGTGAATTTTATTAAATCTTTACCATGATTTCATGAAACAAATATTTTAATGTAAAATGTTAACTGATAGGATTATTGTTTATCTCAAAAGTCATTCAGGAATTAGCTTCAATCTCAGTATACTGTGAGCTAACCTTAACGGAGCTACTGTTTTATCAAGCTTTTTCTGAAGTTCAAATAGGAATGCACAGATTAGTCATTTAAAAGGTCAGAAGAAAACCATATTCAGTTTACAGATGGAAACTTTATCAAAGCCTACTGCTGTACCTTTACCTGCGTAGTTTGGGAACGGCTCCACCAGTCTGTAAATAAGTTGAACGTACGAATTGCTGTATAAAGAACTCACCAGTCATGTAGCATACTGGTATAAACTGCTGATCCTGTGCTGCTTTAAGGAGAACTTGTCTGATATGGTTGATGTAGAAACTTGGTGGAAACTATTTGGATTCTAGCAGTAGCTCCGGAAAATGTCAAAACTTATTTTTATCTTCCTTTGCACTGGGCTAATGTGAAAACTGTCCCTTTCTAATAGGCTTTCTGAATTATTATTTTTTTACAATTTTCTGAGCTGATCCAACTGGTGGCTTTCCCAGTGCCACCCTTGCCCTTGTGTCTCACAACCAGCAATTTTATTGGCTTAAACTGCTGTGGAGCTACACCTTTTAATTTTGCTCTGATTTTGAAGCTTACTTATGAACATCAATGACTCATTGTCTGAAACAAGCTTATTTTGAGCTACAAATAACAAAAGTTTCTTGAAGGAGTTGAAGAAAATTCATCTAAGTTTCTTTACAGTTACTATTTTCATCTTCTGAATTAGGTTGCTTTTTGGCAAAGGCTTTTTTATGTCATCTGGAAAAATGCTGTTTCTTGATTAGTCCATTTGCTTTTGGAGTGTTAATAGTGTTCTGTCAAATCAGACAAAAATAAGGAAACCATTTCAGTTTCTCTCAACCTGCTGTTGAAGTCAGACCAGAAAGCTTCCTAGGATCTGTGTATTCCCCTTGCACAGGGATGGAGTGTGAAGGTGCGCCTTTCCTTCATCCCTTGAGGATCAGCAAATGGCATTTGTGAGGGCCGCTGTACGCTATTAATGTGCCTCTAGCCTGTGTCTCTCTTCCCTCCTATCTGGGAGCAGTGCTGATGTGTTCAATGTTCTAGCTCTATCATTAAAGGCTTGGTGCCCTCTGCTGTTAATAATAACCACCCTGGGTGACCTTCTGGCTTTGACGCGGAGCTGTGTATCTTATTTTCCTAGTATTGCTTAATTCTAAATGATCAGTCTCCTCTTGAATGTGGGAAGAAAGTACAGTAATCAGGGAATGCCAGAGAGCTTCCTGCAACCAGGCTGAGAGGATGGCCATAAGTTAAAAAACACTTTTCATTGAGCCAAGTTTTCCAATGTCTCTTTCAGGGATTGAAGTCCATGTAATTTCAAAAAAAAAAAAAGTCATCTTCTCTTGACTTTCTGATTTTTTTAAACTAAGAAGGTCAAGTTTCAGTTTGCTTCACCTGAAATTGTAGCCTGTGGTCAGAAGAGGGTATTACAGCACGCTGTGATTTTGGTGAGTGGCAAGCAGTAGAGTAAAAACTGCTTGTAGGTTTAGAAGCTACCCAGCTGATCGATCACTGTTTCAATATATATATGTGGTAAACTGTGAGTTGCTTTTAATTTTATTTTTGTGGTGAAAGTGAGAATCTTGAGTGTAACAGCTCTGAACACAGATAACTACTGTTTAAATATAATACAGTGTTTATGAGTTATCTTCGCAACTTAGAATTTGTGGCCAGCTCCCACGTGATCTGGAATGCTTTGCTAATAAAGAAATTAGAAAAAGATGAAAAATATATACTTGCTGTGATTTTAACATTAAAAGCTAATCATCTCAAATCATTTTATTCTTTAAATGTTGATATTATTACTTCAGTAGTCTGAACTGAGCTTTGATGAGCAAATGGTGATCTTTATACCAATAGATGTAGTGAGCTGTTGTAAAAATTTCTTTGCAGTCCCTATTAGGACATGAGCAAGGTTGAAACTGACCTTTTAAGATAAAAGAATTGAGTGGTGCAATTGTATTAGTATATGCTGTTCTTTTTTGGAGTGCCTTATTATGATTTGTCTGTAGTGGGATACTAACAGCAATACACTAAAACTGGGTGGAGTAAATATTTTTAATTATTGGTGGAATGGAAAGGCATTCTATTTGAAAAAAGCTCTGTCACTTAATTCCACCTTCACTGAAAAGACTTAGGTAAATCAGTAGGAATTTGTGCTTTGATACAGGAATTGGTGAAGTTCCATAGTTTGTGCTAATATTAACAAGCAGGGAGGAAAAGAGGTGATATCATAGAATCATAGAATATCCCCAGTTGGAAGGGACCCATAAGGATCGTCAAGTCCAACTCCTATGCTGACCTCTTAAATTTTGTGGTTTTATGTATCAACATTAATATCTTTTATTTGCAAATGTTTAATCATAAAGGTTCTTGCAAAACCTTTTGCCTTTGAGATACTGTTAAAATCAGGAAGTTTGTGTCTTTAACAAGCTAGGAAAGGATTGATCTCTTTTCGTCTTGTAATGCTCTGGCCATCTTATAGGGGGCTGAAAGATTAATGCTAGAGGACTGACTGCAAACACTGTGATATCTCAAGCTTTCTTCTAGGGAGGTAAACTACTTTTCATTTAGGTTCTTAAATCAGTCTGAAAGCAATAGTTACAAGACAGTGTGATTTGCTTCTTAGTGTAAGAGACTGTCAAAACTGTGTGTCAGTGAGAATCTACAGGCATATAACTACCTTACTTCTGCCTCCAGCTACTTGCGGTTTCACTTCTACCTGTTAAATGTGTTGCTTATCTTGAGTATCTACTGGCAGCAGCATAGTTTGTGCACCGTAAGGAGTTCTGAGAAGTAGGCTTGATGTCTGGGGAAAAAAAAAAAGAAGTTGTGTGGTATCTTGCTTTAGTATTCAGTATTTTGTCCAGACGATTTTGAGTGACAAATGCAATATAAATGTAGAGATGGAGTAGATTATCCTGCTGGAGGTTCTGGGAGAGATTGACAGTACTTAAATAAAGGGAGAGCAGGGGGAATGTTCCTAGTACAAGTGATTGCTAAAGCATTCTGAGTTCTAGAACTTCTTGCTTACATAGATGTCTCTGGATTGAAATCATGGTTGAATTTTACTTCTCTTGGACTTGTTGATGAACAATCTTCATTAAGAAAGTCTGTTGGAATAAAGAAATCTTAGTTTTGATTTCAAGTTTAGAGTATTAATTCTTCTTTTAACTCCATGCTAAATCCACACAGTGAAACTAGAGGAGAACTGTAGGGTGGAAGGAAGAGGTTTGAGATGTTGCAGTTATGAAGGAGAAGGATTGGTGTAAATATCTGGACTAGAAAGACATTTTATTCTCGTTGTCTCTGCTGAGTCTGGCTGGGATGGAGTTAATTTTTTATTTTTTTTTGTAGCACTCCTTGTGGTGTTGTGTTCTAGATCTGTGATCAAAACAGTGTTAACATACTGGTGTTTTAGCTTTCGCTGAACAGTGCTTACAGTGTCAAGTTCTCTGTTGTTGTTGTTTCTTACTGTCTCTTTCCAGCAGCCAAGGGCAGGGACACCTCCCACCAGACCAGGTTGCCCAGGGCCTCATCCAGCCTGGCCTTGAGCATCTCCAGGGATGGGGCATCCACAGCTTCTCTGAGCAGCCTGTGCCAGTGTTTCACCACCCTCTGAGTGAAGAATTTCCTCCTAACGTCTAGTCTAACTCTCCCCTCTTTTAGTTTAATATCATTCCCCCCCTTGTCCTGTCATTATCTGCCTGAGTAAAAAGTTCATTTCCATTCAGGTTTTGAAGTGTGAACCTATTGTCTCTCCTTCATGCCTTGACCCGTCTTCCAGTATTTCTATATTCTTGCACATTTCTTTGTCTTCAGAAATATAATAATGGCAACTGTAGCTGAGACAGAAAGTGGAATTAAAACCAGTATTGTGTATTAACATCTTCCACCAGGGGAAATAAAATATTATATGGTATATGTTGAACGGTTACAAGTTCATTTCCACTAATATTGAACTAATTTGAGCACCTTGAACGTCTTGGCTGGTGAGAGCATAACCAAGGAGCAAAGAGTCCTTCTGCCCAAGGATTGCTGGTTAGAAGCAGTGACTTGTAGGGCTGTGTCACTGACCCGTTACTGCACTTTTTCAGATACAGCAATTGTTTTTCTTTTTTTTTTTCCTCCTAGGTAATGCTTATTAACCTACTCTTCCTTGATGTGATTGTTGATAATGGTAGTGCAATAAAGATTGCTTTCTTGGCTGATAAAGATACTTGTGATCTGTGTCAGCAGGTTTTTACTACTGTTAGTGAAAAAGTGAGAATAGGGAGGCATAGATAATAGTGACTGGTTTTAACATTACTTCTTCAATCAATTTATGGTACTCACTATTGAGAGTATTGAGGTGAATTTAGGAGATGAGACAGTGCTAAAATGATATAAGGATCAAAAAGCTAGGGTACAGTAAATTCTCAGCTCAAATCTCGACAGCTGTCAAAACTGAGATTGTCATAGCTATTTGCTGATTCAGCTTATTCAAAGTTTGTCTTGGAAAGCTGTTTAAAGAGAGATTGCATTTATTTATTTATTTATTTATTTATTGCGGAATAGTAGAGGTGTTAGTTATACATGCTGCAGTTTTGTGAGTTAACTGGTTGAAAGACAGGGTGAAAGGGGATATAAGCCTGTTTTTTTTGATAGCATACATCAGGTTCCATACTCATGTAGTTGTGCTTGTGTTAGAACACTTCCTGAAATTTTGGGTGCTTTTTAAATGTTAGGATAGATGGAATATAGACTTTACTCTAAAACAGTAGGTAATTTTGTCTTGTTTCTTTGATTTGTGTGTGTGTCTTTTTTTAATAGAATATCCAAATAAAAACTTTGGCAGATGATGTGGTAAGGTCTTCGGAATATCTTAATTTGCAACGATAACTACACACTGCATGCTATTTTATTCCAAATGTTGTGGACAATATAACATGTTCTTATAAGGATATTAAGTGTTGGGTTTTAGAAAAATCAGTTACTATACTTAAGGACCTTCACTTATAACTTCAATTGAAGAAAAGTTGTTAAAGATGCTTCTCCAAATTGTTATCGTTAACCATATTCTAAATGCTTTGGTAATACTGTAGATGTGTTTAAACTTTCTGGAAGTAACTGGTGTTATTTCTTTTGGCCTTCTTTTTAACAGTAAAGGGTCTGCAGTGTTTCTTTGAAGTTAGTAACTACATGATTCAAGTGGAACTATTTTGGCTAATAATAGTACACTGTATGTTGAGGAACTTTGTATTCAATAGCACCAAGGAGATAATTTTGAATACTTGCATATACTTGATATTATTTCATAATTTCAAAATAGATTGCAGTAAAACTATCAAATTCTATTTTCTATGTATGATAGTTAAGCCATGCTGGCTATTTAGTCATCACTTACATACCTGAAGCGAAGAAATTGTGCCTAGTAATCATACGTAAAATTCATTTATGTCTTTAAAGCAATCTTACATCACAATCTGATTAAACAAATTTATTGTTAATGATGTGTATTTCAAATGGATCACAGTACAGTGAAATTGATCGTGAATTACTTCTTCATAACTGCTGAAAGGGCACTTTAATGTAAGTGAGGAGTAAAACTGCATTTGATGTATATTGGTTAATTTTGGGTGTTGTTTTGCCAGCATTATGTTACATATTGTAGCCTTTTCAGTAGGATATGTCCTAATTTTAATTTCAAAGAAGCGTAACTATTCTTGTCAGGGAAAAATGTGATTAGTGTAAAATGGTTGCATTTTTTAAAAATTTGACAATATCCTTTTAGGTAATGTGTTTCTGTCCACAAATGTAAGACTTCTAAGGAGGGGGGGGGAAAGAATCTAAACCCACTCCTCTCAAAACCACAAACACAAAAAAATAACTTCCCAAAAGTTCAAAGGACATGCAGCTTATCTGGGGATACTTCAGGTTCAAAAGTACAACAGTCTCAAATAGGATCTCAAAACAAAACCTACAAACAAAAACAAAACCCTGAAACAAACAAACAAAAAAAACACTACTACCACAACAAAATGAAACAGGATAAATAAATGAACAACTGCTCTTGCCTGTCTTCAAAAGCAATTAATCAAATTTCTCCCTTCCAGATTGGACTAATTTAAAATTAATCTGTTTCCTACAAATGAAATAGTCCTTTGGATTTTTCACACCTCGCATATGTTAATTATAGACAACATAAATTTTGTTTTATATGTCTTGATAGATAGTGCAATAAACGCTATGAATGATACTGGTAACCCTACGTAAGCTGCTGGTAAATGAAAGCACATCTTAATAAGGCTGTTCCTTGCCTAAAACAAATATACTAGTATTTGTTGATGCAAACAGTTAATTTACAAAATTTCTATACATATAACATTCCATTCATATGTATGTTCATACGTGTGTGTATATATATATACACCTATCTATAAAGATGGTTTTACTGAAGTAAAAAATTTCTAAGTCTGTATCTAACTCTATTTAGGATAGAGTTAGATATTAAATAATACGATAACAAATGGCCTTATGAGGAAGGTGTGCTTGTTGGTTGTTTCCAATATTAACAAATTAACGGAATAAGCATGCTTAAAAAAAAAAAGTGTGTGTGGGGGGGTATAAGGCATAAACCAAGTCAGTGTTAACCAGTGAAATGTCGTGGCAAACTATATGGTATGCTTTCACTAATGTCCTTTATGTGTATTTAACTATGGATGGCTGCTTTTATGTGAGTGATCTTTTACCTGGCTTTTTAAAATTACATGCTAATTTCAGGAGTCTGTGCTGAAAAGCACTTCAAGGAGTTGTGAACTAGGAGCATTAATTCCTCTATGAACTTTATTTTACTTCAGCAGGATTTTTTTTATAAGCCTGATGAACTTGAGTGGCTCCTTCCCAACGCTGGCTTTTTCAGTTGTCCTCCAAAGGCTTATAGCTCTTCAGGTGAAGGAACGTTGGACATGACCTTTGTGGTACCATGTTTACTCACTATGAGAATAATTAGGGAGTAATGACAGAAGATCAACTCGAGATTTTGAAATGCTAAGAATTTAATGTAGATGGTATACTTTTGAAACTGTTAGGAAGTCATACTGCATTTGCATGTAACCTGTTGTGAATCTACCTGAAATGTTTTTTTTTTTTCTGTGAAAACTAATCTCTGAATGTAAGAGAATTATTACTTAAAGTAGTGTGAATTTTATCTCCGCTGCTGAGATGAACTAAAAATATGCGTGTATTACTATCATGTAATTGAGTTAATGTCTCTGTTTTCATATGTTTCTGTTTGTCTCTGCTTATTTTTAAATGGATATCTTTACAGCGTGACAGAATAACAAGCTTCAGAAAATCAGCAGTGAAAAAAGAGAAACCTCTTATTCAGCATCCTATCGATGCTCAACCAACTATAAGTGAAATCCCACTTTCCCAGGCACTTGTTGATGAACGTTGCATGAACTTATCAGAAAAAGAAGTTATGGATCTCTTTGAAAAAATGATGGTAAGATGACATGCCAAATTGTTTTATGAGATTTTCATGTTATTAATGTAGTAGTAAGTTTAAAATGTTGTTTTGGAAGTTCTGGTATTTAAACAGCTGAATAACTCTGAGTGATGGGATCCTTTCTGTACAGGTTTCTTAGACTACTTCTTCAGAGAAAATAAAGGGAAAAAGGAGAAAAAAAAGTGGGAGAAACTGGGGATTATTTCATTAAGATAATCTCTGTATGCCTTAGTTGTGGTAGTTAGACACTGCTGTTGAGGAATTGTTTTTAATAAACTTAAGTAAATACCTTTGGAAAATAATAATTTCCATTAATTCTCAATTATATAATTATTCAAAGCTGAATTTTATATAATCCTGATCATTTTTTCTTAGATGAACTTGTCAAGGTTTGTGATTCCACTCACAAGCATGCTTTCTATTAGTAGTATAGAAACAAACTTTAGAAATAGATGTGTACTAATTCTGTCATGCACATTGGTGTTGGTACACAAAGCATCAGGAAGGGCAACCTTTTGAGATTGCTTTAGGTACTGTTTTCTGTATCATTCTTGAAAATTGTCATAAATTTCCACACAGCCAGCATGGCCTAAGAACTGTCCCATTCCATTGCACAGTTCTCTTCGTAATGAAGCTCGTTTGAAAGACTCTCATTTTTGTTTGAAAGACGATCATTTGCTTGATTTGCTTATTACATTAAAGGATTCCTTTTTGACTTTTTCAAGTAATGTTAATTGAAGGAGACAATAGACCAGTCTTCCAGAGACTAGTGGTTCTCTGAAAAACCTATTGACTTTAAGTTCTTGCAGTAGCGTTGAATGGTCTTAGCTGCTAATCTGATGTAACCTTGATTTTTAATGGCAAGACAGTCATGGCTAGTAACGGCTGCATTTTTTATTTAATTATTAAGTTGAAGCAGGCATTTACACATATTACATATCTAGTAGGGTATTTGGATTTTCAAGGTTGTTTTAAATACATCAGTTGGAACATACATCTACCCCAGTGGCAAGCTAATAGTACATGTAATCTGAGCCTTCTGGGTAGAAGCAATGTTGCAGGAACATTGTTAGTTGTAATAAAATTTGTGGTTTTATTAAAAAAAAAAAAGGCACGGGAATGTGATGAGAGTTAATACTTATGTAATGAGTATTGTCGTCTGTTTTTATTTTTTGAGCAAAATTTTATTAACGGCAATTGCTTTCAATGTAATCATATTTTTGACAAACTCTTGAAAATAACAGGCACTTTAAGGGACCGAATTAGATTAGAAAATCAGATCAGAATTAAACTGACTAAAGCAGATATGCTGGAAAAACTCACTTCTGCTTAAAAATGAGCATTTTGTACAAGAAAAAGAGTATAAAAATAGGAAATTCAAAAATATTAAATAAAATCCCGATGGTTTCTTTCTTTACAGGAAGACATGAATTTAAATGAAGACCGTAAAGCTCCTTTAAGAGATAAAGACTTGACCACAAAACGTGAGATGGTTGTCCAGTACATTTCTGCAACTGCCAAATCTGTAAGTAGTTGCCTCTCCCAAACAAGTGAAACTAATAAGCTTAGCTTTGTGAGGGTTATGCATATGAAGATGAAACTTCCGATTTACCGTCTAAGATTGGTAGGAGGGGAAAAAATATCTGCGTACTAGTGTACTTTGAAACTCCTGCAGCTGGGTATGAAGTGTTTGCATTTGAGTTGCTGGGCAATGTGAAAAGGTGCTGCTTCATTGTAAACCACAATAAATTTCAAATTCACTGATGTAGAGTAATGGATAATAGAACTAGAAAGTATTTTTATGCAATTTGTATGATTTTTTTTGAACCAAAAGTACTTGGAAAGGACAGCATGACTTCATGATTTAAGTAACGGCATACATACTGGATGTGCAATTTGCAGTGTTAGACAGCCACAATATTGAAATTACTTAGAAATAAAGTCAATATTTTAGCTTAATTTGAATATGTAGCTGGCTTGAAGATTGTGTTAAATATTCTGTTAATCATTTTATACACTATGAAGGTAGTGAAAAGATGGTCTTAAGGTACCATGGTCTTTTCACTTTCCTGTAGTGAAGAGATGGTCTTAAAGTACCATTTGAAACTGTTTTCAAGTAGAAAAGTACTTTTCAGACCTTTTATTTGTGTTGGCTATTGTCTGTACTGAAAGGTGACTGATTAACCCTTAGTTGATGGATTCTCCGTGGAGAATTTTTGAAAATGTTTATTTTGGGGTAATAGAAATAAGTGTAAGAGAACTAGTATATGCTTGAACAGCTGTTAGGGTGTGGCAACATCATCTCAAGTGCTGATGAGCTACAATTTATTTTCTTCAGTAGTAGGAATATTAGTACTAAGTAGTTATAAAATAAAACAGTAATGCTTTTTCTGTGTTAGAAAATTGACTATGGCAATATGCAAAAAGAACTATACAGTTCTTTTATGTAATAAGAGAATACATCACAAGGCTACATGAGTATTGCACAAAACACAAATGCAAATGGATGTAATTTCACTAGAAATAGTTTGTATCCTGATTTGTGCCATTGTTTGCTGTATATATTGTTGCTGTATATGTTGTTTGCTGCATATAGAACTTCAAAGAACTACTATAGTACTGAATTCTAAGGAACTGAGTTAATTGCAATATTGTCAGAACTGCTTATCCGCATTGGGGACAAGTGGTGGAAGGGGTTAGCTTTTCATATTTAAGGGGCAGTAGTATTCTTCAAGTTACCAGATTTGATATCAGTGTGGTTCTTCAATAAAATTAGATAATGTATATGGTTTTATTTCGAAATTAGGATGAATCTCATCCTTTTTTCACACTTAACCTTTTATTGCAAACAGTGGCCTACTAGACACGAAGCCTGTGTGCTGAATAATTGTTCAAACACCTTATGGCAACAGCAGTAGCAGCTCTACATGGCGGAGCCTGATTGCAAGATACTGATAACATTATATTAAATAGTAACTTGCGTCTTAATTAAATGGAGCGGAGAATAAGATTATTTTTGGTGTCTACCTAGTGAATCTGTAAGAATAGACTGCAAATGACACAGTAAGCTTTTTTTTTTCTTCTAACTTTTAAAATCAGCTTGCTGTAGTTAAACTTCAGGAAAAAAAAAACTAGAATCACATGCAATTAGTAAACCTAAATGCTTTGCATTAAATATTAAAAAGTTAAATGAGGAAAAGTTTCTATTACAATGTGCAAATGGTGATTACCCTTCTAAGAGGAGTGATGTTCTTGCACGTATTTACCTTAAAGGACAGAGTGAAAGACTGCAAATTTTGTTTAAGTAATCAAGTGTGTTAAGCATTGTTTAGCTAAATATACAGGTTAATAGAAAATTATTCAAGCTTATGCAGTAAATATCATGAAATTTTCAGTTAATATGCTTTGCCTAGACTGTCTTGAGAATTATGGATTGTATTCTAATGTTTTGTTTTTACTAGATAATCAATGTTAAATCTTAATTTTTTTTATAAGCAAAAATATTTTTATTGAAGCAGTAGAAATTTTCTCAATGCGAGTACTTGCATTTCTTTCCCAAAACCAATTAGGAGATGGTTCTCTCCCATGCATATAAAGGTATTGAAATGTAGACTCCTTGAGTACCATAATACAGTAGTAAAGTAAGAAAAGCATGGCATGTCTAACCGTTGAAAAATTTTAACAGACTGCATTACTGCCCACCATATGAGCTGCAGCAACTGGGAGTACATTTGCCACTAACAATTGGAAAGAAAATAAATCCCAAAATGCATGAATATATGCTTTTAATTTAAATCAGCTCCAGTATGGATGTTCTATAGATAAGCAGAATATTTTTTTCTAACAGAAAAAGGGCTTGTATCTAACTCTGTGTGCTCCTTGCAATTGAATCACACCATCTGAATGGAATATTTAAGGTTGTTCAGAGACATGAATGACCTGTCTGTAGCTTCTTAGCCTGAAAATAGCTAGCATCTTAATTGACTTAAAAATGTATGAAGTAGAACTCAATTGTAAAATATTGATTGGGATCTTATAATAAAGCAAAACTTCATTTTCACTGTTAATTGCATCTTCTGTTTGGCTAAACTACTATTTGACTTCGTTGAAATCAAGCTCTAACCAATTTTTACCACATCTTGACTTGGCAAGCTTTGTTTTCCTCGGGCCGTCTTCAGCTTTGTCTTCCATGGAAATGCTGACTGCATAAAAAATGATGTTACTTAAAATTTTTCCCTTTCTTTGGTCACAGATAACTGTTCATCTCTCTTCTTTTCTGTACTGAAGATACTTTGCCCTTTTCTTCTGCTTAGAGCTCATCGCTCATGAAGCACACTGGACAATTGATGCGACTTTTTTTCCAATTCCATCTCATGATCATTTTAGTTAGAGCCTTTGAGATCTCTCCATTCATCTGAAGTATCACTCTCATTTGCTCATGTTGTCTTAACCAACTTAAAAATTGGTGCTTCATATTCTTTGCCTTGTGTGCCATCTGCAGCTTGTTGGCCATGCTTTTCTGAAACACTGTGCCGTCCTCAGAGTTCTGAGTGAGAAGGAATCCTTGATTTTTAAAGGATGAAAAAAAGCTTTCCTTTTCCTTGGGGGGACAGAGGAAGGATGGAAGCGAATAAGCTGGATCCTTTGATGTGAAGTAATTATCTGGGCTTCTGATTTCTTCTCTCATTTGTAGAGAAGCATTGTTGACCATGGAAATTGTACCTGGGAAATGGTGAAGGCTCAGAATTCTTTTTTCAGAACTGATCTTGGTGACATCTTATGTCATATTGAATGACTTGAACATTGGTGAGAGAAGGTTGTAAATTAGGAAGAAAGATTGCCTGTCTGGTGATGACAGTTGCATCTTGTGCTTCTGGAGGAAGCTTCGTCAGTAAGAGGAGAGAAGAGGTGATTGTGAAAGACTTGAGAGGACTGTCTTCTGAAAGAGTTCCTAAAAGAGTAACGGAAAAGATAAAAGTAGAAAATGAAGCAGGCAGATGTTGAACAGATACCGTCAAATTCAGATATTGGAAGAAAATCATACCGTCTCAGGCTATCGATTGGATAAACGTGGATATTCAGTTAAAAGGGCTGCTTTCAGATTGTGGCAAATAGCTGACGAGAAAAGGCCTATAATGTTTAGGCAGAAGTCCATAGTTTCTTACAGGATCATGGTCATTTACACAAACTGGTAGAACAGGGCAGAGGTGTGTTGCCTTTCTGCCAAGTGTTGATCCTGTGTGAAGTCAACTTCGTGTTCATGAATATGCAGACCTGCTGTACCATGGTGAAAAAGAGAAAATGCCAGTCTGTAAATCACTGGTTAATTACCCATGTAAAAGCATCCATACTGAGCAGTTAAAAAAAAAACGGCACGAGGTTTTCTGAAGTATGAGTTAGATTTGTAATGGTAGGCTATGTTTTTGATCATGAAAATCTAATTAAATTCAATGATGACATCATCTAAATAGATAAAAAGTACTGTGGTAAATGAATTTTTGTAAAAACAAGAAAATCAGTATGACATTATTTTTTTTCTCTAGTTTTCTCAGTGTCATATATACAGTGTCTGACCTGGTAATTTTAACAATATGGCATATCTCTTAATCTCTCCAGAGATGGATGTCAGGCTAGATATTTAGCTGTTTGTAAAAGTGTGAAATACTGATGATTCAGCAGTGGAACATAAAAATTTCAAATTCTTTCTCTTACAGTAGAACTTCTGTTTTCCTGTTGAGAAAATGTAACTCAAACATTTTGATCAAATAATAAGAGTGTAATTATTACTAATGATTAAAGTGAAAAAAATTGTGTGATGCTACATCCTACTAAGTACTTTGCTGTGTTTATTTATGTATTATTATTATTATCTTTTTCACACAATAACCTCTCTTGGCTGGCCACTGCATGCAGATAGTCGGAAGTAAAGTTCCGGTGAGTATGAACATGATAGTTTTGTTTTCTTATTATAAATACGTTTTGGTTTCTAGAGAGTAGGTTAGAATAATTTAGACATTCATCATGGATTTAAAAGTTCCATGGGCATAAGTGCATCCTTACTTCATCAGACTAATTATTTATGACCACAGTCGGACTTAACTTACCACTATAAAATTATTTATTGCACCAAGGGATCCATTTTAAGTTTTTAGGGATCTATTTCAAGAGACTTGCAACTCTGAGAATTCATCTGCTCATCATGAGCAACCAATACAGTTTAGGCTTGTCATGCTTTTGTGCTGAAGGCAATCAACTGAACCTTGAAATTAGTCTTTGACTTCTTTCTTTCTGTTTAGATGCGGATTTTTGTAATGTTTTAGTTGTTAACATTCATAGTTCACTGTGAAAATGTCAGCTCCTGGATATCAGTGTAAATAGGATTAACACAGGATTCAGAAGGTCAATTAAGTAGTATAGGCAGCATAGCTATTGCCTTAGTATGTGCTTGGTTGCGTTTTATATTGTCATGGTTGAATTTATTAGTATTTAACTTCTTAAAACAAGTATTTGATGCTTCTTTTATCAGGACTAAATTCAGGAAAAAGGATCAAAATGACTTTCTGGGAATAATTACATTTACAATTTAAATAATGCCTGAAAGTAAAGATGTTCTCTTTAGTTATGGGTGGCCTTTAATTGTAGCCAAGCAGGCTTTTTATTTATTTATTATATTTTTTATTGCGAGGTTTGCTACTTAGGTCATATTCAATGTTTCTATTTTGTAGTTAAAACGAACAAACAAAAACAACACCATAAAAATCATTACCTCAGAGGTTCTTTTATTAATATGCATTCAAACCAGTTTCAAATAATTCCTGCTCCCATGTCATTTCCTTGTAATATGAATTGCTCTGAACAGCTGCTTTGTGAAGAGATTATTTTATAAAGGAAATTGGGATATGTGGAATAGAATATACCAGAATGTCATTTTCTGCATGCCTTTTCTTTTTCTCTGTCAGACTGTGAATTAATAGTTATGCATTAAAAGCATGTTTTTGCACAAGTAACTAGGAAATTAAGAAATGCCCCTCTTAAAGCATGGCTTATGCATACATATAATGGCTTAAAGAATGCATGTTGTGCTTATTCTCAGTGTTTGTTTTTTATCGGATTCATCCGTTGGAAATTGAGTGCATCTGACAGCACTGGTGTTGTACTCTGAGAAGGAGAATGATAAATAAACAGAAAATAAACACACAACAAAATAAATCCACCTGCTGCTCCCCAAGTTCCAGACCAGCATGCCTCCAGGCAGACTGAGCCTTCTGGATGACTGACAACTATCTTGTTCACTTTGTTTACAAAAAGGTTGACACTTGTATATATTGTATGTAGTTACTTTTCTGAAAAGCTACAGATTTTATGGTTAGAAAGGAGGAGAACTTTGGACTGATGATGCTGTTGATGCTGATACTGATGGGTTCTAGTACAGTTGCAGAGAAGAGGTTTGCTTGTTCCTGGAGAACCTGGAGCTTCAATTCATTTGAGTTTTATTCGGGACATCAAACATTGGTGCCTGCTTGTCATATGAGCTGCCCATTTAACAAGCTTTCTTGTCTTTTAAAGGCAGAGAGAACTGCATTCAAATGGCACAGCTATGCTTAACTGTAAGACGCTAACATAGATATCTGAGGTAGAACTAGGTTCTGTTTTTGTTGGGTTGAGTTAGCATGTCTGGCTAGTGTCTAAGGGGTAAAGTGGATAGGTGCTATATAGAGTTTCAGCTTCTAGTACATGAGATGATACAATATTTTTACTCATAGGTTGAAAAAGGGCACTGCTTTTCTGAGTAAAATGTGCTGCAAGTATGTAGGATTTAGAAGGTCTCTGAGCACTCCCTCCGTTGTCTTATCTGCCTTTGTTGTTACGCTCTAATTAAAATATAGTTGTTCATTTGCTTGACATAGCAATAGAATTGCATTAATAGACGGTATGTAAAAACTCTTCAGTCATTTGGTGTGAGGTGATGGGGGTGGAATATAAGCTACTACTTTGACTTCATTAATAAGTATTCTGGTACCAGCGGTATAGTGAATTGGATAGAAGTGACCACTTATGATATTGTGAGATTTCTAGTCAATGTACTGGTTACCAGCATTCTCCCTGAAGTAAAAAATGCCTGTCTAATGGAAGCAACATAGTTAAAACTTCTTCATCTGATTTTTCAGATTTTTCTGGTCTCGTATTTTAACTGTTGCAGCCCATCTGTTTGCTGTAGGGGTGCTTCATAGTTCTTTAGCACAGAGTAGAGAGAATACTGGCATATTCCTCATGAAGGTTAAAATGCTTTTTTGTGTTCCTGTTTTGTTAGATACTGGCTTCTAACCTTGTTTACAGGTCTCCTCTGGTGATAAAACCTTAGTAGTGTATGAAGGTGGGCACTTTGGAAGACCCTTCTGACATTTACTAAATTACCGGGGGAAGAATTTATTGTCTAGCACCTGTAGCCAATGTAGAATAAGAAACTGAAAATAAAAATATTTTAAATATTTAATTGTTGTCTGTTTTTCTAAGGAATAATTAAACAAGTAGAGAGAAAGCCATACTTCAGATGATTTTTTATGTTCTGTGCTGTAAGGTATCTGTCTTGTTACTGCTGTCCCTTAAACCTTGAAATGTGTATAGCACACAGCTGATTTTGTTAGATTTACCCTTTTTCTTGAGAAAGCAAGCTGGGTTTTCTTTCATACACTTGTTTTTGGTGAGACTTCCCAGAGTTTTGTTAAGCTTATTTTTTTCCTTAAACTTAACTTCTGACTTCCTCGGAGAAGGATTTTAAATGTGTGGTCCAAGCTTTCGTTTGAGTGATCATAAATGAATAATTATATACCTTAGTTGTAATACTGAGGTGACCGGTTGTGAAGTTACTTCTAAGATCTTTGATCTTATGCTCGATTTAATCTCTGGAAGTTCTAGTGTGGGACCTAGCCATCTACATCCCTTTGTACTTCACTTTTGCTTTCAGTCTTACCAGAAGCTCTCACGTAAAGCCTATACTTAACTGTGACCTTGTATTCCATTTTTTTTCTAGGCTGTGCTTTCAGAATAACTGAAATATATATATTAAAATATGAACCATATAAAGGCATAGCAGTACTTAAATATAGCATTCGAATAAAATGGTCTTAATACAGAAACAAAAGAAATAGCACCTGGTTGTAGCACTTGAGTTTAGCGTGGCTAGAGGAAAGAAGAGTGGAATGAGACTGACAAATTGCTTGCAGAAAACAACGAAGTAATCCTGTTGAGAAGCCGAGAATTCTCTAGTATGATTTAGAGTACTTGGATAAAAGGCTTTGAGAATGGATTTTTTGAGCCACTTTTAGTGATAATCTGTTTTTGAAGGGTTGGGGGGAAGGAAGCTGAGATGGTTTCTTACTGTCACGCAGTTAAAGGTGTTTAGTCGTGCCAACAATGGAGAAGTACACCTGTTCCATAAAACATGATAAGAAGGCTTAGGAGATCGTGCTTCCAATTCCTGCAACTTTTCACCTGTTGATAAATTTTACCTGTTTTTGAAGGAATCTTGAGTTCTACGGAAGCAAGGAAATAGAACAGAGGATCCTCACTAATGTCCTAAGTGCCTATGAAAGAGAGGCAGCAAGAGCACACCAAGTTTACGTATAAAAGAAAACATTACAAAAAAGTCTTAAATGCCTCATCTGTGTAGGTACTTCTTTAGAGTTTGCAGCAAACTACAGTGGAAGGGCTAGACACAGGAAATCATCTTTTGAAAACCAAATATGTCTTGCATTTTGGAGTGCTTTTTTTAGGGTTTAACTTAATATGTAAAGACATATGGTTGAAGCTTCCATTATCTCTGTATATATTTTTGTGACTTACAGCAGTGCTTCTGTATTTTTTTACACTCTTAGGGAACATCTGAGATGACAAAATCTGCATCTAGTACAATGCAGATAGTGATAGTAACACATATAATCTTTTCCAGGTTTCCATCCAAAGCAATGAACTGCATGAAATTGTTCCTGTTTTCCACTTCTTTACATTACGGACTTTGAGAATAATGATTTTGCAGTACTATTATGATTTTTTAATACATAGTGCTAATATGCTTCCTTGATTTAAAGCCAAGCGTATGTTTTGCATCACAGCATTTCTTTGTTTAGAAAGTTGATATTGACAGACTATAGTTCCTTTACATGCTATTTCTCATCTTCATCGCTCTCCTAGTCCTTTTCTGTGTAACTGGCATGCATTGTCTAGCTAAAGGCACTATTCATGTCCACATCTCCAAAGCTGACACAGGCATGAGAGCACTCTTGTCTTAATACATTCACAGTCCCTGTCAGATTGTTGTTTTGTTGATGTTGTATATATTTGAATATATACTGTGAACATTTTAATAGTTGTTATATGAATTAACATTGGGTTATATGTAGGTCAAAATCATTAACTTTAATGTAGAAAAGGCATTATTTTGTCAACAACCATATTTAGTGTCATTGTTGGAACATGAATGTTAAGAATTTAAATAAAGCAAAACAAACTTCATGAAACGTGTAGCTTTCTGAAAGAGGCACAAGTGGAAGGTTACAGCATTTGAACTTCCTGATACAAATAAAACTAAATGCATGCAAATCCTCTTTTGGGTCAGACATTTTTAATATTGTCTTTACACTCATGACACAACTTTATCAGGTTCTCTTCAACTGTAGAGAGGTAAGGAGCTTTAACAACTGCCTATTAGTGATAACCACACTTTGAAGATAAGCCTACTTTTCTACAACTGATCAGAGCTCTGCAAAGGGTTATTTGCACCTTTTGGTAAAATGTTTTGAGCATTGTTCATGGTTTTGAATGCTACAGCTCTAAAAACTGAATAACATATACTGAAATACTGACATACTGAAAGGTATACTGAAATACCTTTGTACATGGTTATTCTTCTGTAATAGCACTACAGCAGGGAGATGAGCTCTTTGTCAAATCTTCTACATCATTCTTCTGTTTTGTAACGAATAAGATCCTCTAGGGATCTCTGTTAGTGACCAAGCAGGGAGTTCTGCTACAACAAGAAATCATTGAGTCATGTATTTGCATGGTTTTAAAAACACCAATTTAACAGTTAGTGGATACCAGCTCCTTTTTGAAGTCATCTTCAGTGGCTTAACTTGCTATTCTTTCTCGAGAAGAGAGAATTTGAGTGTCAGGATATGGTAATGCAGCTATAAAAACAAATATTGAAGAAAGGTAAAGAGAGAATGATAAGAGAAGCTTAACAACAACTGTGGGGGTTTGGAGTGCATTTGTGGTGGTTTCTAATACAGTATGGTGAAGCAAATGCTAAATAAGATTGTCTTAAGCAGTCAAATATGTTAATACAATTGAACTATAAGAGTACGTTTTTATATCCAACATGTGGTACCATGGACTTTCTTCAAGGAAGTGAAAAAGATTCCAGAAATGTGTTTACCCTTGTGATACAAAATCTAACCTGTTAAACATTTTTCAAAAATCAGGCAAGGGTCTTTAATAGTTGTACAGGGAAAACAGCGATATTAAAATGCATGTGGAAATACTGACATGCTTATGTGTTACCATCTACTTAAATGCTACAATGACTGTTAAGCAGCATTCTCTCTTCTGTGATAGGGGGGACTGAAAAACAGCAAGCATGAATGCACGCTGTCCTCACAAGAATATATTCATGAATTGCGATCTGGAATTGCAGAGGAAAAGCTTCTTAATTGTCTAGAGTCTTTGAGAGTGTCTCTAACCAGCAATCCAGTTAGGTAAGTAACTTCTGCTCTGGTTTTCATCATGGTGTTTATCTGTATAAAGTAGTGTTCGGTTTTTATTTTTGTTTTTTTTGCCAGAGCCTTTACATTAATGCTTTAAAAAGGGTTGGTTTTGAAAGTTCTGAGATCCCTTCTTTTAAAGGTGGGAATTCATTTTACATCAGTAGCCAATAACACGTTGATATCAAATAGGATGATTGAATATCAAAATCTTGTCTGCACCCTGCAATTTGAGGATGAAATTTGTATTGATTGTAATGATTTATTCTGTTCCTACTCTGGATGCAAATGGTACAACAGTTGTATTCAGACTAGCTCCAACAGGTTGCCTAAGTCTGTTCTAGTTTATACATGAAACTTTGTTCTTAGTATGAACTATGTAAACCAAATCTGTTTTTTTCTGAAACAAATGTTTTGTGAGGGAAGTTATTAAAGCAGTGCACATATGTAATGAGATGTTTCTGAAACCGTTTTCCACGTTTCTATTGTTGCAGGATCATAGCTTAACTGCTAATTAAGTGATAAAAGATGATGATTATTGTTACTGTTTCTTTTTGTTTCTAAACAAACTTCTTAATCAGTTTTACCGAACTTTTTTTAAAGATCTTGCAATGGCATGGGTTACTGCCTTCCAGAGGATTGGAAGTTTCTGAATGTTTTATTCAAAGTGATTTTTTGCAGGTCTTGGGGGGTACACAGAGGTGTAGGCAGATACGACTTTGAGGATTAAGAGAATTTGTGTGAATGTGGGATTCTTTCCCATTAGTCACTTCCTGTGAAACACCCAGCCGCGTGCGTATTGGCACCAAAACGTAGTTCTCAGCACAATGTAAGAGGATAAATGAGTTGCCTGCAATTGTCTGCAATGTTTTCTTGAGTTTTCTGATGGGTCTTAATAAAGTCTGATTTCTGGAAGTAAGCATTGGTCTTGTCGATCAGAACTTCTTAGAAAGTAAGTCTTACAGTAGTGTGCCTGAAGAGAGCAGTACTGGAGACATAGCTTTGTAAGCTTAAGGTTTGATTAAGAAATAATTAGAAGCATTTTCCCTCCCTTTTCCAGCTGGGTTAACAATTTTGGACACGAAGGTCTTGGACTTATGTTGGATGTGTTGGAAAGGCTTCTGGACAAGAAACAGTAAGGACTCAGATCACTTGAAGGGGGGAGGGATGGGGTAGCACATGAAGATTGTACTTACGTTGTTTTCCTTCTCCCTTTCAAGGCAAGAAAATATTGATAAGAAGAATCAACATAAACTTATCCAGTGCCTCAAAGCATTTATGAACAATAAAGTAAGAAATACTTAAAATGCAGATAACTTCTGGTATAGTAGTTTTTTGATTTCAAGATGAATGAAGCATGTTGAATCTTAGAAAAGCAAGGAAATTTCATATATCTTTTGTTAGCAGACTCTTAAAAATATAGGTCTCAAGTTAATATAACTTTTTGCCAACTAACTTGTACTTGATGAAAATTGAAGAAAAAAAAATTAGACAAATGCCAATCTAATTTTTTTTTTGACCTACCCTATTTCAGCTCCGTTACAAGTATACAATAAAAACGAGCTTAGTTTTTGACTTCTGTGATTTAGTGTGTGTATGTGCATGTGTGTTTTGACTTGCCCAGGGGCTGTTATGGGGTAGGGTAGGACAGGTGGAAATATAAGAACTAACTCTTCATACTGTTGAGGTAGTTCAGATAAAAAATACGAACTGGTACCTAATTTTACAAGGTTGGCTATCTTTTTTAGGAACTGATTTTTGTTTTCCTAGGAAAAAAAATTAAATGTAAGACTGGGAGTCTGACTTCCATCTCCAAGCAGTAATAGCCAGGTTTTAGTAGAATGTTACCAAGATTCATATGGAGTGTGTGCATGTGTCTGAGGATACCTAAGGTTCCGAAATCCGATGATTATGAGAATTTGAGGCCAATATTTTATTTTCACTGTAAGCTTTCTATTTTGTTAAGTACGGATTGCAAAGGATTCTAGGAGATGAAAGAAGTCTCTTACTGTTATCAAGAGCAATTGATCCAAGGCAACCACACATGATGACAGAAACAGTGAAAATACTTTCTGCTCTTTGCATCGTTGGAGAGGAGAACATGTAAGTAAGACATTAAAACAAAATTCTTTTTTTCTGAATGCTCTTGCGTTCTCAGCTAGGACACAGGTGAGAACTTGTATATGTAATTGTAATCTGTTATGTCATTACTTTTTTAATGCTACTTGTATTTTAAATGAGAAGAGACTTTCACCTGTTCTGATGCATTAATCTGGTATTAAATCAGAGAAAAGCAAATAAGAAATTTACGAAACATGACCTGAAAAACGTCTGAAAAAGATATAACGATGTACTGTAGAGAAGAGATGACTTTAGCCATGAACATTCATAAATACCTGCTGAAAAAAAAACAAAGCATAAGTTATTTCATATATCCCTGAGAAGATTGTTAAGGAATAGCAAACTTCTAATTGCTACAAGGAAAGCTATCAGATTTAGAGTGTTTAAAATTGTTATCGTGGGGCACAACTGGTCCCATTACTGGGAGGAATTCAATTGGGACATCAGCATCTGAGGAGGGGAGATGAACTGATGATTTTTGAAATTGACTAGTTTAGCATCACATGTTAAGATATGCCCACTGTCTTTGTAAAATAAAGATAATCATTTGGCATATGTTTGCTTTGAATTATTGAGTCTCTCAGTTTACTGAACATTAAAAATGGTGAACTTTGTCTTCAGAATGTTTTTGCCTATTCACTACATAAGGGTTCTGAAAAGACAGGTTATTTGGGAATTCTAGCATGAAAGATTTCTGGTAGTACTTTGCACAGTTTGCAAAGGTAGTAATTGTTTTTGCCATGTCTTCTTTCTTAGCTGAATGTCACAACTGTTTAGAGATCTAGTCACCTTTTATAGTTCAACATGACTCTTGTAGATATTTTAACACTTAGTTCTTGATTGTTTTTCAACTTTACATAGGTAAGTCATTAATCATGTATGTATTTTAATGCTTGATTCTTGGCTTGTTTTCAACTGTATGTAGATGAATATAGATAAATGCTTTCAGATTATCTACAACTGCACTAAAATCTTGCGTTGCATAAATAAAGGCTACACATCTTTAAAATGACTGTTGGCAGTTGTATATGTTTTGACAGTTCATCTTTCTCTTAGGCTGGACAAGCTTTTAGGAGCTATAACAACTGCTGCTGAGAGGAACAACAGGGAACGCTTTTCTCAGATTGTTGAAGGACTGGAGAATCATGAATTCTTACAACTGCAGGTGGGTTTACTTTTTTTATATGCTTACCAATAGTTAAGAAATCTGAAATACTAAAAGACTGTGTACTATTTAACAATCTTTAAATTATTTACCAGTGAAAACTATTTACTACTGTTACCCCAGGGTTTACTAAAAGAGGAAAAATAGAAAAGACCTGCTGATACTAGATTTTGTCAACTGTGTGAAACATAAAAATTTCTCGTCCCAAAAACAGAATGACAAAGAACGAAAATAAAAGAATCAGTGATACTCATTTTCTTTGATGCCAGATCTAGTGCTCAAGTAATAAGTCTGTGAAAGAATCATAGAATTGTTAAGGTTGGAAAAGACCTCCAAGATCATCTAATCCAACCATCCCTCTACCACCAATATTACCCACTAAACCATTTCCCTAAGTACCATGTCCAGCCTTTCCTTAAACACCCCCAGGGACGTTGACTCCACCACCTCCACTGGGCAACCCATTCCAATGGCTACCTATTCTTTCTGAGAAGAAATGTCTCCTCATTTCCAACCTGAACCTCCCATGGCGCAACTTGAGACCATTCCCTCTAGTCCTATCACTAGTTACCTGCGAAAAGAGGCTGACCCCCAGTTCCCCACATCTTCCTTTCAGGTAGTTGTAGAGAGCAATAAGGTCTCCCCTGAGCCTCCTCTACTCCAGATTAAACACCCACAGTTCCCTCAGCAGTTCCTCATAAGACTTGTAGTGAGGGGCCCAAAACTGAACACAGCACTCGAGGTGCAGCCTCACTAGAGCCAAGTACAGGGGGACGATCATCTCCCTGGTCCTGCTGGCTACACTGTTCCTGATACAAGCTAGGATGCTGTTGGCCTTCTTGGCCACCCGGGTACACTGCTGACTCATGTTCAGGTGAGTGTCGACCAATACCCCAGATGTTTTTCTTCTGCACAACTTTCCAACCACTCTGCCCCAACCTTGTAGCGCTGTGTGGGGTTGTTGTGGCCAAACTGCAGGACCCGGCACTTAGCTCATGTTGAATCTCATCGCATTGGCCTCTGCTCAACCTGTCCAGGTCCCTCTGCAGGGCCTTCCTACCCTCTAGCAGATTGACATTTCCCCCCAACTTGGTGTTGTCTGCAGACTGAGGGTGCACTCAATTCCCTTAACCATGCATCCGTTAACTGCATGGAAGGGATCCCTTTATCCATTATTAGATCATATATGTCAGCTACAGGAGTCTTAATTTACCATCAGAAACTCATGTTTTGGAGCTGATTAGGTGTTCAGCAAGTTTCTATAGATGACATCTGCTTTGAAGCAGTGCTGTATGAACTTGGGTAAAACGTATTTCTTAGAAGCAATTTGGTCATAGTATCCACAAAATGGAGTATGTATTCTGTTTTGAAATTTGTCAATTTTGAAAATATCTACCCAGAAAATCTTTTTGGAAAAGTGCAATAGTAGAGGTTAGATTACTCAAAAGTATGGAATTTAAAACTCTTCAGCAGAAATAGCATAAAAATTTGTCTAGTTTGTGATAGGGAGAAACCCACATGCAACTCAATTGTACTGGGATCAGTTAAAACTATTTCTATTGTTTAAAGGTACAGTCTTGGAGAAGTAAGTTATGAAATATACTTACTCTTTTTTTCCCCAGGGTTTTTAGTCATGTTGTCATAAATAAGCAAATTACTTCATAATACTAATAATTTAGAATAACTATGAAATGTAGGTGGAAATGCTTTAAAATGCTAGCTACCATGAACATGGGTGGGTGTTCCTGAAAGCCTAAGACGAAATGGAGATTGACATTTATCTTTCTACTACTAATAAACATGTTAACTTTTTGAAAGCATTTTAAACTGAAATGGTTGGTTGCCTTTGTTTTGGTACTATGTAATCAGATTGCATCTTAAGCATGCTTGTTAAATTAATAGTGATGTTATCACAAAAGAAATTCATTTTGATACCTCCAACCTTGACCGTGTTGATTTAAAAACAAAACAAAAAACACCACCCAAAACAAAACACTCTCCGAACAAAAAACCACCCCCAAACTACATTTACGCTTCAATAAATATACAATCGTAAGACCCATTAACTTGTTTCTGGCAAAACTGTTCTTCACTTGTAATGTATGGCACAAGTCATTAAGCCAACATCTCTTCTGGCAAAAGCAATCACAGCAGATGGCACCTTTTCTCTCTATTAATTTCTGATTGGACTTGTACTTTGGGCTTGTTAAGTCGTGTCTTGGTAACATAATAAGAATCATTGAAGCAAATGTGATGATACTACATTATCAGATGATGCAGCTATATAAAGGGAGTGTCTTTGAAAGTGTTTTAATAGAAATTAAGGCTCCATAGGATGTTCCATTAAAACTAAATAGTGAATGTAATTAAAATTAGAAGGGTGTATTTATCTGATTTTTTTCTCTGAAGCAATTGTTTGTTTATTTATGTCTACCCTAATGCTACTTCTATTTGCAGTTAACAGTTCTTTCTAAACATGGTATTTCCCTGGAGTCCTGTTTTCATCTTATAATGTGTGTCAGCACTTTGGCATTATGATATTGTGTACCTGTTTTAAAATTAATTCAAGTGCACAGCTGTTCAATTAAAGCATTAGCCCATAGTCTGAAACTTCAGGCATTTTGCAAAAATGAGGTGCAGGAGTAGAAAAGACACCTGCTGATGCAAAATATTTAGTGTGTGTTTTTTTCAAATGATTTCTGAGTACTGTAAAAAAAAACAGGTTGTTTTCAAATTAGCATGTACTAAGGAAGAAGAGGACTTGCAGCGTGGAACTGTAGCGTTGTAATAGCTTTCTGAAATTGTTTAATCCTTTACACCCAATACCACGTTGAAGTAGCAGAAGTACTCACAATATGAAAGCAGGACAGTATTTGATGTTTGACTAGCCAAAGTCAGTCAAACTGTTGCCTGCGTACAATGTAATGGACAATATCAATCTCTTGCTACTTGTTTTTTATAGAGTAAACTGAAATAGGCAAAGACAATAAGTATTTATTTTCATTTGTATGCGTACTAAAAGTTTTTTTTCCTGTATTTCCAATAACAGGTAGCCTGCATGCAGCTCATCAATGCCCTTGTTACATCTCCAGAAGAACTTGATTTCAGGATACACTTGAGAAATGAGTTTTTACGCTGTGGCCTGAAGAAAATATTGCCTGTACGTAGTTTGTATATTGATTGGAATTGATGATAGCCAACTACCTGAGATTGTTGAAGAATAACTGATTGCTTCATTGACATGTTGTTGTTTATATATTCCGAAGGCATGCAGGAGATGTGAGAAATTATGGCATACCTGCTTGTATTTGTCTGAATTCATGCAACTGTAGTTTTTGCTTTGAAAAGGTTTCTGATACTTACATGTCTATTTTTTCAGGGTACGTAGGTTTTATATCATGTTTGTACTTGAATGTGATCTGCTGTCTTTATTTGTTATAGCGCTTCTGAAAGCCTAAAGAGCTGTTTGTGTGTGTGTGTTTTAACACCTACTGAAAATTAGTCTTTACACAATTAATGAATACTTCTAGAACTTAAGAATTGGGGGGTAAGTGGGGTGTCAGATGAACTGAATTGTAATAAATCATGATAGAAAACATGGTAGAATGGGTTATTTTTCAAGAAACTGAAGTGCAGAGGGATTCTGAAATAAGAAAAATTCAGGAGGATCCAGAGTTCTGTCTCATGCTCTGAGTATTCGTAGTATGCTTCTCTGGTTTTCAAACATTAGAATCAGAATACATAAACAACAACAACAAAAGTAGAAACATATATTTAACATTTAGTTTGTACGTATCAAGTTATGACAACTCCAGGCACATTTTTATTTAGGGCATGAAGTACATTCACACTAACGGCTTTTGAATTAGTTTTTTGTTTTTATGATTTGCCCAGTAGGAAGTTAAACCTGGCTCTCAAGTATTTTAGGGAAATTATTTGTGTTATTTCAAGGAAACCAATTTTTTTCGTTACTCAAAATACTGGTTTTTGTTGTGTGTAGTTTCTCTTCTCTGTTGTTTTACTTGTAAATGTTTCTCAATATACCACAGATACTTTTCGTGCTGTGTTGTAGATTAACTTTTAAAAGTTTGTAAGCATGTCTTTTACACTTGTTTAGGCTTTTTACATTCACTTTCATTAATGTTTTGAAATTTACTTGTGCTTTGACATGAGATCTGAACTGTCAACTGTGTTCCATTAAGAAAATAAAACTCAATCAGAAAGTTTCGTATTTCTATAGCCTATATCTGATATTGGCTTATTGTTCTGCCTTATTGGCCGATACTATGCCTTAATTTTTCCTCAACTGTGCAATAACATTTAAAAAATATCTGAGTTACAACTTTTTCCTCTTTAAAATATGTATTTTCTGCTCCTAAGCTTTATGTCTTAGATTTTGCCGTGATGTAATCTTTGTAGGGGTAGGAGTGGTGGTGGTGGAATTCTTGCTTTAGGAAAAAAAGGCAAAATTAAGATGCACTGTCTTGAACAATAGGCCTTGAAAGATAAGGAGAATGAAGAGCTTGATATTCAGTTGAAAGTGTTTGATGAGAACAAAGAAGAAGACTTGCTTGAACTGTCACATCGTCTCCATGATATCAGAGCGGAAATGGAATATCCTTTGTAGAAATGGTGTTATTACATTGTTTAATAACTATTAAAGGTAGAATGCTTTACATGCAATTGATTTGTCGCAGTTGCGTGTTTTGCAGGGACTTGCTCAGGCACATCTCATTCCACTTGTTTTTGTTAAAATCTTACTTAGAAAATTAGTAGTAATATTTGTGATTTAAATGTGAGTAATTAGGAACTAAATTTGTTGTGAATAGCATTTACTAAACTAAACTCTGTTTTGTGATACATGAAGATATAAAATAACATCCATGAAAGATTATAATTTTGAGGAAAATTAAGTTTTGATAACTAAGTTAGAAGAAGAAATATTTATTTTTTAATTTTATTTATTTATTTATTTTTAATTCCTGTATTTCCTTAACAATGTTTGCACCGATATGAATGAAGTATATCACCTGTTGTATAATATGTTGAAAGATACTTCTTCTGAAAACTACTTTTTGTCAATTCTCCAACACTTCCTTCTCATCAGGAATGATTACTATGTCAGGTAAGAGTCAGCTGTCAGGGTTGATATTTGGAGGTGGTAAGGGGAAGAATAAAAATAAATTGAGTGGCTCGTGATCACTTCTGAGTAGTTTGCTCTGTAGCTGATATGTTACATGATGCTTGTTTTTCTGCTCAGTGTTAATTTTATAAAGATCATATTAAATATAATACTTGTTTAAAAGACTTGAGCCTTACTTCCTCTAGCACCCTCATCCTCTAATCTCTTAATTTATTGAGCACATGACCCTTCAGTTGAGTTTGATAGCTTCTGGGGCTTCAATGAACTTATGTTAGTTGTATAACTAGTAATTCAAAAGTCTTTCATGATGCTCTGCATCTTCTTTCCACTGTAAACTTCTCTTTACCGTACGTGCACCTCGTTGTGTCTTAGCAATGTAAAAGTATTATGTATAGAATTTTTGTTTTAGGAAATGTTTTCTTGTAAGTTAATGATAAAAACAGTTGATGTGCAAAATGAAATTAAGAAGTAAAATATAACCTGAGAAATCTTCAAAATCTTAATTTTTTGTCGAAGTTTGGAATACTGCCAGGTCAGGCTTGAGCATTTACTACTTCGAAAACTCAATGCTATGTGGAATTGAGGTGTGTAATACCCTGCACTGGTTACAACTAACAATTCTGAGCACAGAATTCTCTAATGTTACAGGACCCTGATACTGTTATTTAGACAACAATATCGATTGATTAACTTAACAGTAAACTAATTCTGCAAGTGATGGAATTCAGTGTATTGATGACGTGCTAAAGAATTGCTGCAGCATATGTTGAAAATACTGAAGTAGTTAATGTTGTAATAGTGCTTTATTAGCCAGCGTACAAATAAGACTTGACTTGATCCTTTTACTAGAATTGTAAAATTCTTATACTAGGAGTAATAGTTGCCCCATTTTCCACTCCTTGTTGCATAAATTATTGTTCATGTTGTCTTGTAAAATGTGTTCTTTGTTAGACCTCAGTATTACAAGATAATTGAAGAATGCGTATCACAGATAGTATTGCACTCTAGTGGCATGGACCCAGATTTTAAATGCAGAGGAAGAATGGATGTGGATTTTACTCACCTTGTTGGTTTGTATACTACAAGCAATCTTATACTGTGTTTTACTAAAGTGTACGTTTTCCTTTCTGTACTGGTGTCTGAGGTTAACTTGTGTGAGTTTTCTCAGTTTCATAGAAATATGCATGTAAGTTACAGGTGTACTTGTAGAAAAGGCCAGATTAAGCTCTGCAGCCTTTAATAAATGACAGAGATGAAGTTTTCTTCTCCAATGTTGTATTGGAGAACTATGCTAACTAAAAATTGCTTTTTCATAAATTTTATGAATTTCAGGTCTGTAACAAATACCAAAAATTATGTCAATATTAACTGTTACTGAATTTTTAATTGTTATAGGGTTAATTCTAAGAATATTTTCCAAGTATTTGAGATGGTTTAGTAAGCTAAACCAGTCAGTTGAACATCCACAGTGCTGCAGTTCTTTGTGTCATTTGGGAAAGAAGCAGCTGAATAATACAATATCAATTAAATGGCAGTTAACAGCATTTAAAAGCGTTGCTGTAAGTTTTCTTAAGATGGGTGGAATACACTGTGTTCTTTAAATGGTGGCATCCTCTGGAGTAAATGTTTCGTATAAGGAAGTAGTTACTCTTTGAGAACATCTTCATTTGGGAAAAGCTTTTTTGGTGATGTGATAAGAGAAGGTGAGAAAGGATGTTGTACAGGTTGTGTTGGAGGGGTGGGGAAGAATTGCTTTATGAAAAAGTAACTTCCATATCTAAAAAGGTGTATCTGTGTATCTGTATTTTATTCAGTTATGACTAGGAACCTGGTCACTTAATCTTACCTCAAAATCTTTTCCATTGACCTACTAGTTGAGGGAATAACTGGTTTGTCTATCCATGCCAGTTCCTACTTATAATACAGTTAATTTTGTTTGTTTCACTTATAAAAATTATATTTTTTACCATCCATGAAAAGTCAGTAGAAGTATTTTGTACCACTGAGTGAAGAAACCTGCTTTACAGTCTGTCCAAATTGTCTTCACCTCTGACTTTTACTAAAATCAGAAGCAGCTCAGTTTTGGGTTTCTTATCTCAGAAGGAGGCTTTCTGAATTGAAAACTCAGAAGTAACTATTACTTCATGCTAGTGTAGAAGTCCTTTTTCACCTCATACTTAGGAGTAGATTAATCTAGAAGAGAAGGGCAAAAATCATTATGTGCAAACTGTAATCTGTTAGAGACAAAACAGCTGTAGTTATTTATCTTCAACTTAAAAAACTAGTCGTGTTCTCACTGCTTTTTTTTCATAGTCACAGATTTTGCTGATCAAAATAATTCAACAAATGTTTGGTCAGATCAGCCTAGTAATTCATTTTATCTTTTGTCTCTTGCTTTTGTGTCATGGTGTAATTGTAGTTGGAAGGGACCCTAGAGCTGTGATGTTTTACCTGACTTCTGTGTGTTGATTAATTTAACTTTCAGATGCATGTGTGGACAAAGCGAAAGTAGAAGAGAGTGAAAAAAAGGCAGCAGAATTTTCCAGAAAAGTAAGTCCTTGTCACCACTCTTTTTAAGTTATGGAACAGATGTCTGACAAGAATGCTGTAGGCTTGTTTCGCAGTAGAAATTTAGTGGAAACTTGGAAACAACGAATTTCACAGGCAGGAGGTTCTTCCACAGTTAATAGCTCTGGGGGTGTTGCTGTGCAAGGCTCAGATTCCAGCTTCCTCCAAAATCAAAAGCAGGTGATTACTATTAGCTGTGAATATTTTTCACTTGTATCAATCTCCCGTAGATAACTGATGGGAAAAGATTTCCAGTTGCTACTATTTTGTCCCGAAACATGTTGCATTTTAGGTGTTTGACTAAATAATGCTTTTTAAAAGGGCGGTGTGTGAGGGGGGAAGGAACGAGTTGTCATAGCTCTTCATCTAGTGCTGGCTTCAAACCTGTGTAAACGTACCTAAAGCAGAGTCATTCAACGTTTCAAAAAGCATCAATTCTAACTGTGGAGATGCTAACACGAAAATACTGCTTTAGCTCCTTATAATGCCGAAGATGAAGTATTATGTTATGGGGAAGAATAACTTTTTTCTGTATTACTCACATTTGAGCGTTATAGGGTATTTTGGAACTTGTTTTGCAAACTACTTCTTTCTTCTGGTCCAGCTCTCTTTTATTAGGAACTTGATAACTTAGCCTTATTTCAGTTATGGGAAGTCTTGAAATATTATCAGAAACATAAGAGGTTAGGCCTTTAAAATACTTTTGTAGAATTCCAGCTCAGTGTTCTTCTTGTAATAAAAATTTTTGTATTTCTGAAGAAGTTGATGCTTATCCTTCTGCTTTATCACTGTTCATATTTGTGCTGACAGTAACTTGATTAATGTTTTCTCAAATCACTTTTAAAATTACCTAGGAAATAGGAATTCAATGGATAATTTGTTAATCTCAACTGATCACAATCTCTTTAATGATATGAAATGCTCAATGCACTATATTGGCTGCAATAGTACTTAAGACTTGTATATCGTGTTGTATACTAAAGCATTCAAAATTTTGATGTTTACTATTTAGTCTAAAAAGCCTTTTGCATACCAAAGGGTAGTATATTTTCTTGAATGTAATAAGAATTTCAAAAGAAATCAGTGAAACTGTCAATTTTTCTTTCTTCAGTGTTAAATGGGGTTTCATTTTTAGTACAGTTATGGTGTCTGAATTTTATAGAAGGCAAATTGTTGTAATGCTACTGTACAGAATCCTGCATCAGAATGTACTTTATTAGTGCAAGTCAACATGTGTTCTTAGAGATTGGTTGTTTGGTCCTGAGGAAGAGTGAGTTAACAGAAGCTTTTGTATATGCTAATAATTTCTTAAACCTAGCAAACAGTAGCAGGATGAAAATACAATAAGAATTTTTCACAGTTATACTTAAATATTATAAATAGGACTTTTCCACTTTATATAGGGACATCAAGAGTCCCTAGTGTAGTATCAAGTATCAGTGACTTACTTGGATGCCTCCTTGTATATTGACTTGTGGATGATACTCATCCACAAAGCTGTACTCATCTCCCTCCAAATTTAAGCTTTCTGTATGAGATGTATACTTGAGTTTAAATGTTAAAATGTTGAACTAAGAGCTGTAATAAGCAGCTGAATCTGAATGATTCTGTGCCGTGACTTACTGATGGAAGAAATTATATCGTAGTAGAAAAAATGCATACTTGAAAAAACGATTTTTTTAAATGCTGAAAGTGCAATCTATTGGTCTGTATGTGTTATTGTTCAAAGAATTCCTGAAATTATAATATCTAGTGTGAACAAAAATGGACAAACACTTCTGTGATGATGATTAATTGTTACAGTTTGATGAAGAGTTCACAGCTCGACAGGAGGCACAAGCGGAACTGCAGAAACGAGAGGAGAAAATCAAAGAACTTGAAACAGAAATCAAACAGCTACGAACACAGGTAATAAAACTGAATTACATTAAGTTCTTCAATTGAAAACTGTTTTTACAGAATCAAGAGGAAAATGTCTTGGAGAATATTCTTTCTACAGAATTTGAAATGTGTGTTATAGTTGTATTGGTTTGTTTTTTAAGCAGTATAAACTACTAAAGCTATTTAATGGAAGTAGCCTTTTTCAAATAGCAGAGTGTTCAAAATCTGTCATAGATAACTGCTTTATTGAGAAAAAAAAATATTTAGGCTATGAAAAGTTTGAATTTAGCCTGACATTTTTTTCCTTGTTGTTTATGCTTTAATATCACTACTTCTATATGTTTTGCAGAAAGTGTTTTTTTTTTTTTTTCAGAAGGCTTTATATTTGAATTGCAGAGGTAGAAATCATGATAGCTGTGCATGTATAACATAAATACCTTTCAGAATGTGCATGCAAGTGAAGTCTGATAATAAATCTCTTTTTTGAACTCCATATATCAGGCTATAGCCTTTTCTAAAATAATGTTAAAGTAGTTTTGTACAATCTCAGAGATAAATGTAACAAAAAATGCAAGACCTCATGGAAGGGGAAGGTGATACATAATTTCAGCCAAGCTGATTTTACTTGAATTCATTTCTTCATAAGTTTTGCTCACAGGTACCAAAACTGTATGTCCAGATTATCTCTCCAGGATCACCTGTGAGGTGGAAAGCAAGAGATGCTCTGTGTTCACTTGTCATTACATCTATTAGGAGGTTCTTGTTTAATGATGAGTGGGGTTTTAGATAGGCCTGTGGCAACCAGCAGTTGTTATGGTTTGATCCTTTTGCCTTACTCTAGCTAATTTGCCATTCCTTGAGCATTAGCCAGGGCCTGCCTGTTGTACTTTTTCTAATTGTGGGTACCTTAATAACAGTGGTCTTACTTCCTGTTTGGATTAGAAGAGGAGGAATAGCATATGTTGTGTTATAACCTGGTTGCCATCCTTTTGCTGTCTACATGCTGGTCGTTTTCTGACAAATAATCTGTGCTGTAGCCTTTTCACAGCACAGGCTTTCTTGTCTTTATATAAACATGTTACGTTGTGTTTAACAGATGGATTGCTGTTCATTGTGTCACTAGTTTTCAATGCAAGTCATTCATGTAACTTGTGGTTACAAACCTTATGGTTTCTATTGCTGTTTTCCTTCACAAACGCTTCTGTTCATGCCTCATTGGTACCCACTTTAATGTTTGTTACAGATCTCTACAAGACAGTTACACTGAAATTTGTCAATCAGTTTTAATGAGTTCTCCACCAGTTGTTGCATTACAATTGTAATAGTACACTTGCGTAGTTCATGGGCCAAAGAAACATACCTTAAGCAAAGCCAAGAATTTATTTTTAGTCTAATCAGTTAATAATCCAGCTATATCATTGCTATTATCATATATCATATATATATCATTCATATATCATGAACACAATTCATATTATCTAGACATTACAGTTCATTATTAATAGTGGTACACTTAAAAGTGATATACCTTAACTTTGCCTTTTTTAACTATGCCTTTTTTTCTCTAGAGTTATGCTTCCCATTTACAATCTCAACTAACGTAGAATGTGATGGCATTTATTTCTGGATGCACTTAATTTCTTTTCAGCATGGTATTTTTTGGGGGGGGGGGAAATTTGACAAACTCTTGGTTTCATTAAAGTAGAAACAGTAAAAAATTGGGCATGGAAAGAGTATGTAAATTAGATTAAATGAAAAGCCTACATTACTTAAAGATTTTGCAACAAAAGATTAGTTAGTATGTAGAGGATTTAGAATATGAGCTCATGTGGCATTTTGTGCATATCTCCAGAAACTGTTTTTAAACCATTATTAAAAGACAATTGTCTGTGAATTTGGCACTATAATAATTTATTGGAATGGATATTGCAAGTGCTCTATTTTCCTTCCTATCACTGAAGAAACAAGTGCAGACAGTTTTAAAACCAAGCATGTTTGTCTCACTCCCCACCCCTGTGTCCACACAAGGTGTCAGGATAGTTATAACAACTCTTGTACTGCCCTAGCTGCTTCAGTGATTTCGTTCAAAAACGTTCCACCAGCAGTTTAGTGTTATTAAAATTAAATGTGGTTATTACCATCTTTGCCACAGCTCTCCAGGATGTCCTGAGTGGAGAAATTATTTTATTTCATTGATTAGTTATAAATTGATATGTTGTTCTCTTAAATGTTAGTGCTACTACTACATTGTCTTGGAAATGGAAACCATTTCTTTGTTTACAAATACTAGGTGATTCAGTTTACTTGGCAGTTTTATGGTACATGGTATAATCTATTGTAATCTATTGTTATGGCTTCTCATTTAAATAGGAGGATTGTTCTATTTCTCACTTTATTAAGGTACAGCAGACTACAAGGTAGACTAGTTCATATTAAACCTCCTTCCCTCCCCAAATGAAAAGGATTGCTCTTTTAAATTTCAGGGTCCAGTCCTGAGAAGTCAACAGACAGAAGTAGCACCACTTCCTCCAGTATCAACTGAGAATGTGACACCTTCTTCTCCAGCACCACCTCCTCCTCCGCCGCTGCCTGGTGTAGCAGTGCCACCTCCTCCGCCGCTGCCTGGTGTAGGAGTGCCACCTCCTCCGCCGCTGCCTGGTGTAGCAGTGCCACCCCCTCCGCCGCCACCGCCGCCCCTGCCTGGTACAGCAGTGCCACCTCCTCCGCCGCCGCCACCGCCGCTGCCTGGTACAGCAGTGCCACCTCCTCCGCCACTGCCTGGTGGAACAGTGCCACCTCCACCTCCGCCACCACCACTGCCTGGTGCAGCAGTGCCGCCTCCGCCACCACCACTGCCTGGTGGAGCAGTGCCACCTCCACCGCCACCGCTACCGGGTGGAGGAGTGCCGCCTCCACCACCGCTTTTTGGTGGGCCTCCTATGCCACCACCTCTTGGAGGTGTTCCTTTTGCTCCCTTTCCAGTGATACCAGCATTACCACATGGAATGAAGGAGAAGAAAAAATATAAGCTGGAGGTCTCTATGAAGAGAATCAACTGGTCAAAGGTATTACAAAGTGTTTTTTTTTTTTTCTCCCATTGATTAAAAAGTGGCTTTTGAGGAAGAAGGTAACATGTCAGGCTTTACATTAGGTAGCTGATAGTACTCATGAAGTTCGGGGAATTCATTAAATCCTTTATACAAAATACTTCTAATGCACTGGTTGTGATGCAGCTGGTATTGGTTTTCGAGGACACTTTATCTTATGGGGGAAACTCAAAGTATTTAATACTGAGCATCCTGTATTCTGGGGATATGAGTAGCTAGCAGATCTGAAATTTTTTTAGTAATTTCTTGTAGAGATAGGTTCTATATGTCTTCAGCTGTAACTGATGCTTGGTTTGCCAAGTAAAAACTTCAGAAGTTAAATGTTGTGTTTCAAGTAGGTTTAAGTTATCAGACAGTTTAAGTGTATACTTTAATCATGTTACTACTACTTTCAGTAGATTGAGTTAGTTAAAAGATGACTAGTATTTAGGATTGGGGAAATGAATCTTGAAGTTGACAGTTGGGTAGAAAACCGTTGGGAAGATTGCCATTTATGAATCTTGGCAATCTGACAGTTGACAGAGGGATCTGGAGTCAAGGGATGACTACCACTGTGTTTACTTAATTGAAGTAGCTGTGGCTGAGTAATAAGAAAGGATGTTGCAAAAGGAGATGAACTTAGAGAAATTAAGTCTCTAGCAATAAAATGCAGTAAAACCTGGTGCGAATGGTTAAATGATATTTTTGGAAGACACTGCAAAGCAGAGCTCTGATTTTGTTTTTGTCTGCTATGGGTTAAGCAGTCTGTTGGAGTCATAAATTGTGTGTTTTGTATGTGCAGTAAATAATATTTTTGTTCGCTTTTTTGAGGGCAAGTTAAAAGTGGATAAGGCTTCCAAAATGTGTAATTTTAGGTCTGATATTGTCTCAACAGCACAGTGCTTTGGTTATGCTCTCTAGGAATTTCTTTTAAAAAAAAAAAAAAAGTTTGAAGGAAACCATTATGGTAACATTGATAGTGTTTTTTTTTCTAGTTTCCTTTCAAAAGCCTTTCATGAAACGTAAGAACTTGACTAGTCCCTCAAAAAACTGTTGGGAAGGCATTGGAGAAAGAATTTTTCCTAGTAAAAAGCGACATCCTTACTTGCTGTGATAAGTATACAGACCTATACCACTAAAATTTTCTTGTGAGGACAGATGTCTTGATGGGAAGTTGTGTTATTTTGAGACTAGTCCTCTGAATAAATAATTTATTTTAAATTAAAGCATTAATTAGGAAATGAAACAAATGATTTTGTGTTCACATTTTTCTTCTTATGATGTGTTCTGTAAGTTTTAAAAGAAATTTGATTTTCATTGCCTTACCTGTCAATGATAGTTGTACTAGAAAGCATACTTTAACAGCAGCATCTTTCATAAGTCTGGTTTTAAGATAAATGCCTTTCTCTGGGAAAGGCACATGTTTACGCTGATATTGCAGAGCTTATCATAAGGTAGTAAAGACAGTGGTGTTACATCGTATCAGTTGCTACTGTTAGTATTGAAGAGATGCTTTTTTAATTCTGAATTTAAATATTTTTTTAGATATCTAGTTTTGTTTAAAGTTGTTACTGTACTGGATTTAGCAGTAGGCAGTTTTAATATTTAACCGGTAGAGTCATTTGACTGGTAGAGTTGTGAAGCTAATGTCCCTCCCCATTTATTTTACAAGTACAGGTGATACAGTGTAGTATGTGAGTTTTTAAATGAGATTTTTTGACAGAAGTTGTTTGATGTTTGGCAGATGAGTAATCCATGAAGCTAATTTAGTTCTCACACAGTTCTTTTTGAAAAAATCCCTGGGTTGCACATTGCTGAGTGAGATTATTTGTTTCCATGAAAACTTTCAGAGGATGTTTACTAGGCTTGGTGGATTTAGGTAATGACAGCAAGAGATGGTGGAAGGTACCTACTTCCTTTCTCTTTTGGCCCTTTGACTGTTCTGAGGTACATGGAGTATGATCAGTGAGTGAATGCTCACTGAATTTTTCTTCTGCAGAATGTTGCTTGTATTGTTGATCCATGGCAAAGTGGACTGAAAAACTGTCATGATCGAGGTGAAAAGAAGGGGTACCATTCTATTATGTGTGAACAATGAATTGTAACTTTGCATTGAGTTGCATAACTATATACAAACATTGAGGAACAGTTTTAAAGTAGTTTGCAACTAGCAGTTATCCAACAGCATCCTATTTTATATAGAAAGCTTCCGTGCTGTTTAAGTCTAATCTAGTTTTATGTTCAGAGAATGTCGATATCTGTGCTGCAATGATACTTAAGTTATTGATCTCAAATATTCGTTGATTTCAAATTATTTCTGTGCTAGGGCAGGGTTGTGGCCACTGGGAGGAGCTATGGGACTGCTTAAGTGAAATATTTGGGCACCATTATCTTGTACTGAATGTGAGCTATTAGAATCTAACCCATTTATATTATTTATACTTACGCAAACTTTTTTTTTTTTAATCTTAAAATATAAGCATCTACATGAACAGTGAAATAAAAGGGTAGTTTCTGATTTGCCAACATGTGACCATTGTTACTTGTTGAAACATAACTTTGTTGGGGGATGGTGTGGAAGAAGTTACACAGGTATACATGTATGATTAGATACATATTTCTGTAAAATTTCTCTTTGATCAGTGTAGCCACTGTTCTTTGCATCAAAGAGAAGAATTTGAGTTACTTCATAATTGTGTATAACATCTATTGAGTGCACACTCAGTAAGTTTGCAGACAACACCAAGGTGGGGGAAGTGTCGATATGCTGGAGGGTAGGAAGGCCCTGCAGAGGAACCTGGAGGGGTTGGATCTATGGGCAGAGGCCAATGGGATGAGGTTCAACATGGCTAAATGCCAGGTCCTGCACTTTGGCCACAACAACCCCATGCAACACTAAAAGCTTGGGGCATAGTGGCTCAAAAGCTGTGTAGAGGAAAAGGGTCTGGGGGTGTTGGTCAATGCTCAACTGATCGTAGAAAAATAAATAAAATCTTATAAACTGCCCTGAACCTACACAACAATTTTTGTTTGAATGTGTTCTTTAAGAATTCTTATTTTTTAATACAACATATAATACATAGAACATAACTAAATGCATTTCAGTCCAGTTATCGCAACAGTCCTGTGGAGTTGGCTTTAATTTGGCTATTAAAAGTATGAGTTATTAACTTTGGAAATGACATTTCTGTTTCAGGTTGAGCCCCAAGAAATAGCAGAAAACAGCTTTTGGGTAAAAGCTGAAGAAGATAAATTTGAAAGTCCAGAATTATTTGCAAAATTGGCAATCACCTTTGGAACACAGGCTAAAGGTATGTTCTTCTTTTACTTTGTCTCATGCTTTTATTAAGTTTAAAGCTGCAGTGGTGGTCTTTTTATGCTTTGTGCAATGCTATAGAATTATACAATACTTCTAGAGTAGGAAGATGATTTACAATGTGTATTTAAGCATTGTCATCTGTTACTGGAATTGTGTCCCTTTCACTTCATGGCCTTGGGTGGTAACAACCTTATGTAATAATGCATTCCAAATCTGCCTAGTATGTTCTAGACAGGTTGAATCTTCAAATTAAATCCTGATCTATATTCAAATTCTAATACTAGCATCATGCTCATCTGCATTAATACGCCTAGCTTCACAGAGTGCAAGTTGTCAGGTTCTTCTTGATCACCTGGGAAGGGTTGAATGTGTAATAAAAATGTGCTTATTTGTACCACTGTGGTAAATGAAAATCCCACACAACTGAAAATGAGACTTAGAATCTAGCTATTACAACATGCAGTTAAATCACAACTCCTGTAATATGCCTAATGCCATGATTCTGGAATCTGCGAGTTGAAACCATTGTTCTCTTCTAAGATTTTCAGTGTTGTTGGGGTGTGGTTTTTGTTGTCGTCTTTTGTTTGTGTGCTTTTAATCTGGCGACAAACAGTTAAGTAACTGCTTGGTCCAATCAGGTGATAGAGCCATTTGTTTAGAACAGAGGCTACACTGTTGCTCCCTATTTGTGAAGGTAAGTTCAGAATTATTTGCAACACTTGTGGTCAATCACTTCTTTCTCCTGAGTCTCAAAGACACACAGTTTTTGCAGGGTTATCTCCTCAGAGTCTTCTTCCACTACAGGTGTGTGACTGGTCACACAAGTTTCATTGATACGTAGCAACTACAGCCAACTCTTGGTTGGCTTAAAGCTCAGACTAGATAAATTTCATGTCTGTCTGTAGCATGTTTTGCAGACATACATCTCCTTTATCTTTGCTTTCATGTTTTGTTTTTTTTTTTTAATGTGGAATATTTATTACATGCAGCTCTCATTTAAGAAAAAGTGCTTCTTACAAGACAGCCATTAAATTAGTTTTTAAATGCATGTTGTGTATAATCTGAGAAGCATGTTCCCCCGAAGCTATATACTGCTAAAGATAAATTACACTGTTACTGGCGTTGGTGAACAACATGTAAGGATAGTTTTCTGTGGGTTGAATGTGTGCACACACACTCTTTAAACTTTGCATAATACCATGGGAAACATCAGGTACTATACTAATTTTTGGTGGAATGCAATGAGGAATAGCTCTGTTTCTCTATTAGAGAGAACTACGCTGGAGCTTGTGTCAAGTCCACGTGAGGCTGGCTGCTCAATGTGTCATGTAAATAGCTTTTTTGGTAGTGCTTCTAGATTTAAAACAAAAAAAAATCCTTAACTTTTCAAACACTTATTTTGGTAGGAAATAATGTGTTAATATTTATATCTTGAGTCAGGAATGCAGTTATGGACAACTGATTGTTGGTTACAAATCTACTACTTAATGCTATCTTGAACTTTTTACGGCCTTCAGATGGCCTTTGAGTACTTATGAAGCTGCATGTAGTCTGTTGAAGTCTTATCATTAACCGTAGATTACGGTGAACAAGTGATCGGTAGTTCATATGTGGCCATTTATCAGCAATTTGTTTCAGACATTGAAAAGGAGCAAGTACAGTTGAACTATGGTTTAATAATAACTTAATCAGGAGCTAATGAGGAAGCCCAACAAATTAGAATTGAAAAAGTGGTGGGTAGTTAAAGAATGAATTTGTGATTTAGCCACAGATCTTTCATCCATTTGTCAACAAGTTAGAATATGATATACTTGAGGGATGTGGAATTCTGAAAGCTGAATGGAGGCAGATGTTCAAGTCAGATGATCAAGTATTTGTAGGCCAAATCTGAGTGAGCAAACAAACATTTAGGAATTTGAAGTGAATGTGTGTACTGAAGTTAAGTATTTTTGTGTTGCGGTTTTTACTTTAACTTTTTGGCTTTGAGAATGAACATTTCCTGTGATGCCTTGTGTTTTGATTGTAGTGTGTCTTCTGTTTGAACTTCAACTAGAATCCCTGTCTGTCAATTACAATAGGATTTTATTACTTTTAGAATGAATTTGTATTGTACTTAGGGGTATGTGATTTCCTGGCTGTTGTCTGAATTACAGGGATAATTCAGAAAAACGATACATAGTTTTGCCATCTGGTTAAAATAATGTGGAGTTTGCCACTGATTTGGGTGTGACAGCAAACCAAGAAAACCTTCAAGGAAAAAGCACATGGCAGCAGATATTTGAAATGGATTGAGAACCTTCTAAGTGAAAATGACAAACTTCTGCCTTAAGCTGAATCCTTTCATCAGCAATCTGAAGAAATGTTTCTGAATTCCTGAAAAAGCCACTTCATTAAAAATGTTGAAAAAACTCTTCTGAAATTATGACATAGCTGTCGGCTTCATGGGAGAAAATTCGTGTTGACCTAGTTGCACAGTTATAGAACAAGAAGCAATAGAAATTCTCTACATAGGTTAACTTGGTGATAGCCTTGCAGATAGTTTTCCTGTTATTCCTTTTGCCATTCTCATTTAATGGTTGTAGAAAATAACATGCCATGACAAAGGCTGGTAGAAATAAGAAGACTACATTGCTGTTGCTACCTTGAGCCATCTTTTTTTATTCTGTCATAAATTAAATAATTATATCAGCCAATTTTCACATGGGCTACCTACTATTTTCAGAGAAGTTACTGCCTATTGCCCAGGACAGGTTATTTAAACACCTATTTAATGTACTTCTATTTAGCCGGGTAGTAGAGAAAGTTACGTTGTCCTTTCTTTGAATTCAGCTTTACTTTGAGACTTAAAATGCTACTAGAAGTTGAGGAGTTTCAGAGTATCTAGTAGTAGCATATGCTGAAATTATTGCATCTCACAAGCAACTGCCTTCTTAAACTGCTATCTGCAAAGAGAAACATTAAAATAATAATCAGCATTCTTCTTTCTCACCCTTTGCCTTAAAAAACACAGGCATCACATTAACCATCTAAATATTAATTTTAAGGATAATCTAGAGTCAATTTTTTCTCTGCTTTAGTCCCATTTGTTGGTGTGATCTACTTGTATATTACAGGAGAATTAAAGAAATGCAAATAGAAATGCATTTTATTTTCTCTAGAGAGCACAGTCAACGTGTAAAACAAATACATAGGTGAGCGGGAGAAAACTGACAATCTTTAAAAACTTATTCTGATGACTTAGTGTTTATTATCTTGTATTTCATGGGATTTTGGAATGCCTGTGGGAGTAGTAACTGAAGTGAAACAAATGATATGCACTTATTAGTAAGTTGCATATTCCTTCAAGGTTGCAGCACTCAAACTTGATTAAACCTTTAAATTCTATCCATGATTCTATGGGACAAGGAAAATGACATTTTGCTTCCTTCCCCCCGCCCTTGTTTAACATAATGTTGTTTTAAGGTACTCCACGAGTAACTTAATCTTGGTTCTCACCAAGATTCTCTATGCTTCCTCATTATCTGAGCACCACCTGTTTTCAAGGAAGCAGTACTTTCGGAAAACTGACCTTAGGGAAAAATAAGTCATAATAGTACACCTCTGAAGCATACTTTTTGTTAGTTAAACAAGTATTACATTTGTAGCTTAGCTGCTTAGAATTTTAGGAGTATTTAACCACACAGCACCAGAAACAAAAAGGAATGTTCCCTTGCTGGTAAAATAATTTTATTTTAAATATAGTTACATACAAGTTTTCTTTTAAAGGGTAAGCATAAGGTTAAAATCTTTGCTTGCTATTGTGATGTTAAATGTTTAATATGCATGCACAGTGTAGAATGTCTTTAATTAGGTTTAAATTACTACTAATAGTCAAACTGCAGTATTTAGTCTGTAAAATCAGTTATGAAGCCCAAACATGAAAATAGGCATTGTGCAGGGAACAAAGGAATCATTAAATAGCTTTGTCTGTAAGACTTCCCAAGGTTTTGAGATCTTGGGATTTGATGTAAGTTAACTGATATCCAATTATCCCTGTCTCAGTACAGTCTTGAAGGATTTTCAGTTTTCTTCAAAAGAAATATATATAATTTGAATACCTTTTAAGGGCTTGTGATGAATGGACTCCAGGGCTTCAAATTTTCACTGAAGATAAACATTATGAGCTTGGAATTGTGCTTCCAGATGTAGAGGTGGGGATGATGATTACAGTCTCATGGACCGTTTTTGCAAGTAAATAATTTCATATTGGGTATACTTGAAAATGAATGGGCAACTGTTGTTATAAAGTTGGGTGATACTAAGAATTAGGACAGTCTCTGGACTGTAGGTGGCAATTAAACACACAAATGCATGTTTATTTCCTTGTGTAGCTGTACACTGTACAGAAAAAAAGGGTAGAGAAGGTATTAGTTTCTAACTAGTTACTTTTTCCTTTTAACTTGGTTAACAGCAAAAGATGATCTAACATCACCCAGAATTTTATAAAGTAGTATTAAGGAGTATCAAGAGGATGTGAAATTAATTCAATGAGTCATCCTCCTTAGCTGGATTATATAGTGTTAACTCTGCAGTGTTTCTTATGTCAAGTGAGGAGATCCAAGAGATCAAATAAATGCATCTTGTCCTTATGAGCCTGTTAAGTGATTTTAAGGAAGTAATTAATTTCTGTTGATGTACAGTGGAATACTGAGGTGCATTGTGAACTAAGAATGACACCTTTTTGACAGAGATTGTCCCACTACTAAAATTTTAGAATTAAAAAATGAATGCACTTTTGATTAAATGACTAACAATTTTCTAGAGAGGGAAATATTTTAATGAAGTTCAACGAGAATTTATGCTTAGTTTATTAATCCAGTCGTTACACGTTTCTGTAAGCTTGGGCTACTAATTTTTGTTGTTGTTTTGGACGGGCTGGGCTGGACGAAGAGCTTGATTATATGTCAAGACTTTTTTATTTTTTAGTGTTCTTGGCAAGAACCTTCCTAATAGCGAATCTGTCAAAGCATATAATCAAATCATTGTTGTTCAACTAGAAAAATAGTTTTTTGAATTTTGCTTTCATCCCTTTAACTGGCATAAAACTATATGGTCAGCTATGTGCATGACGAAAAGGAACATCAGCAGCAGTATGGTATCTGTGGTGCTTTGTGGAACATGATCTCAAGAGCTCCATGTGTTGTTTAATTTTGTGAATATTTGAGGCACAATTGTATATTGGGTAACAGTAAAAGATTAAAATGTTATGGTTAAGTTTTCTTATAATGTGACAGTATCCAACGTATATGCCCTGCTGCTATCAAAATGACTTTTTACTGTTTGATTGATAGACTAATTGCAAAACACTACAAAGCAAGTTAATGCCTTCTCCCTAAAGGATCATGTTAATTTCTGGCTCTTGTAATTTAGGTTGTGTATTTTGCCAGTCAAGAATGATAGTGGTACTCTGAAGAAATTAATTATGTGTACAGTAGATCTGTAAAGGTAGTAATTAGTACATAATAGTCTGTAACTACTGGGATTGTTCCAGTACAGAATTCATTATCTATCCAACTCACCTCAAGGGAAAACTTCTCAATCAGGGTTCTGTAGCTTCTTTATAATTAGACTTTTAAAATATAATTCAACAATCATTTTGATGCGTGTTTTGAAGATTGAGGTAAGATTTTAATAGCTGAGTTGTGGGTTGTTGTTTTTTGTTTTACTTTATTGAGTGTGAGTGAGAAAGGACAAGAGAAAATACCAAGTTGTGCATAAACTATAATTGAACAAGATATTAAATTTTTATAAGTATAATGTAGTACGTAACAAAATATAAAAAATGGCTTATCTTAATATGGTCTTGCTTTAGCAGTTATAATAGGAAAATACAGGTGGCTGTCCAGTCCTAACTTTGGTATCTCCCTCTGTGGACAATTTTTAAAACTCCTCTGTAGCTCAGTTTTAAAATAATAGCAATCAGGAAAAAACACTAAAACATGGATAGGATAAACTAAAGTGTAGTTTTAACTTGTTTGTGATTTTGGTTATTGCCAGGATTTCGGTATTTAATCTTGTTTTGTTAGTTGAGGAGGTTCAAGGAGGCAGCTGAATGTAGTTTGAACGGGTGGTTGTAAAAATTTAAGTAAGAAAGTGCATCTGACATGAAAAAAGCTGAAGAACAATCAATGGAGAAAATACCACTTCTGAGTAAGAAATAACACATGATGTGGTGAGGTTTAGAAAAAGGCGATGTTCAGATGAGACCATCACTAGTTGGTCTTAACACCTTTTGGCAACACCATTAATAATACCTATTTGAGAGTGATAAATGTTTCTAGTTTTGTGCTATAAGTTTAGAATACAAATGATTTGGGAAACTGTACTTGTGCAGAATTGTAAGCAAGTAACCAAGTTTATCCAAGTTTATTGTAAATGCTGACATAAATATTCTCTTCAAATTCATCTAAGGTAGCAAGGGGACTGGTGGTAGAGATAGGTGGAGGTGAAATACTGGCTATTACTGCAAGTAAGTGACATAGTAGACTTATGCGGGTGTTGCTTGTAATGCTTTCATATACAGTAAGTATATACAGCTTCCAGAGAATTCAAAATTTGTTTTAATCCCGTCTGAAGTCTAATCAAAATACAACAAGCACTTAACTATCATCCATTAGTTTTGCTGAAAGATAAGCTCAAACACCAATTTCTTAGCATCCACGCTTTCTTTTTTCTGACGTTATGCCTACCATTCCTCTGTTCCCATGAACAGAGAAGGTCAAATGGTGGTCCAATGTCATCAACATTTTGCATTCTTCACTAAAAGTTGTATGATCTAACACTAGAGATTTCTTCTTCCTTTTAAGTCTGCTTGGGGATCTAGCTTTCTGGTAAAATACTAATAAAAAGATATTAACAGTTTTAAATTTTTTTTTTCCTGTCAGATGGTCATTGACTAGTATCTCAGGTTTGCTTTTTTTCATTGGGGTTCATCATGAAGTTTGTTATAAAGCAGGCTGTTTTTCATCTCCTGAAGCAATTACTCCGTATTTTTTTCCTCTGTGAAACTGCCCATTCTTAAATTTTTAAATTATTATTATTATTATTATTATTTTTAATATCCATGGTAACTTATATACTTTTCCTGTTTACACAGCTACCAGATATTGAGGAGAGGGAGAAAGAGAGGAACACAGGCTAGTTTCAGAGAAAGTCTGTAGATAGTTTTATTTCTGTCATCCTTGCCCCCTTAGTTAACAGGTATGTCTTTCTGACATGAATTGTGTTATTTTTTCCCCACTATATGACCAGTTAGCCTTCCAAAGCAGATACTGTTCTTTCTTGGATCAGAATGAATGTTTTAGCTTCAGTCATTTACACTGAAATAATCAAGATTGCATGTACTAAATGCAGATTTTAAGTTTTTATTATGTTTAGGTGATGTAATATTTCAAGATTGATTCTACTTCTTTACAGTGTTCCTGTGAGAATGTTACAAGGCTTTGTTCACTATTATTCCTTACTGACTAATGACAATATGAAATATGCATCATTATTTATCAGCCCTTTCTTTATGCTTGAGGTAATGATACATTCTTAGTGGGGAGAAAAAAAAAATTCTTCATGATCACTTTTCAGCTATTATTTAGTAAAGAGGGCACGTAGCAACTAAAGAATGAGGTCTGTTTATCGCTAAATGAACACAAACAGTTTTCCTTCAAGTTTGTTTGTTCTTCATAAATAAAAAGAAAAGTGATTAGAACTTCCTAAAGAAAGGAGATGAATTTGTTAAGAAGCCCAGATCAAATTAACCGGAGAACTTAACTTTTACAAGCCTTAAATGTCTTCAAACTCCAAAGTTGCGTAGCACACAGCTCGCTTTAAGTGTGAGATCGATAGCTTCAGTTTGATACAGAAACCTCTGGTATTAAGTACAGATATATGTTGTGCTGGCTCAACTGTGTGTGTTGTCTTGGTGAAATTAAAAAGGAAAAAAACATACTCCTAGTTTATTTGTTTGGGGTTTTACAAACTGCAGGTGGCTCCCTTGGTCTTCTGGTTAATTCAGCATGTGTATTTTTCCTTCTCCTTACCCTCTGTTTCAGAAGTGTATGACTTCAGAGCAAAGGAAGATACTGCTTTGGGGTATAGGTCTACAAAGTGCTTCTGTGTCTTCCAGAATTTCACTTAGTTACTGCTTGATTATGTAATCAAATTTCATATATGAGCTTCCCATAGAAGTGGTCTGGTTTGTCAACTCAAATGCATTTGAGTTCTTTTTCAACAACAGAATAAATTCAAGTACTATGAAAAAGGGGGAGCAAGATATTAGTTTGATCTTCTCCATCTTTTCCTTTCTTTTTCAACATAATTTATCCAATTGGTACTGTCAAATTAAGTAATGGGGAAAGCTTTGTTATAAGTAAACTGCTGCCTGCAATTATTACTACTTAGATTTATAGATTTATTAGTAGATTTATTAGATTAGATTTATTTGTAGATTTATATATATATATGTGTATGTGTGTGTTTGTGTTACTTTCCTTCTTAAATGATCTTAAAATTAATTACATAAGAGTGTATTTCTTGATTAAGGATATTTTCACAGTGCTGTGACTGAGTTATTTTAGTTACAACATCTTAAGTTTTGAGTGGCAATTTAAAGAATCAATGTAGTAATGTATTAGACCAGGGTTCTTAGAAATTGAAAATCAAAATATTGAGGATGAATGGTGGAAGAGTCATTTTTTATCATAAAAATTGTAAAGGGAGAAGTGGGGAACTCTTAAATGCATGGATTTTTTCCCCTGCATTTGGTATCTCAGAGGGCCCCATTAGAAAAGAGTTAAGATCATTACCCAGGCAGCATATGTTATTGACAAACATATTCAAGAGGCATGAAATTCCAGTCTACTGTGTGATAACTGCTGGTATGTACAGAATGTTCTACTATACACATTGTTTTTCTAAGGAAAATAGAGCTTTTGTTTGTAGTGGCTTTATAAAATACAGTAGAGGAAGAGAGGCATTTTTTTGTATTCTGAAATGTCTATTTCAGTCTCAGTGATGCAGTGCTCAAATGAACTATAGCACATTTAATGAGCAGTTGAGGACGGAGACACATGTACAAGGCACACCAGGGAAAGGGATTATGTACAAAGACTAATTAGCATGAAATATGAATACATTCATGAAGTAGTCTTGATCTATAATGCTCTTACAGAGAGTATCTCTTCTTTGAGTTCAGAGAAAAAGAAATTCAGAAGTTGAACTGAAAAAAAATCTTGAAAGTGTTTGTTTTTTAGATCAAAATCTGCATGTATTTCTGGAATAAAATATATTTGGTAAAAAGATTAGACTGTAAAGAATGCTTTATCTAATGTCAAAACAGGAGGAAAAAAACAAGGTATTCTTCAAGGGTTGTTTTTTTTAACCTTTTTTTTTTTTTAACGGGGGAAATTAAGTTAGATTTAATTTAAAGGTAAGCACTCAGAACATGATTAAGTATCAGAACATGATTAAGTAGCCTATTCCTTTTTTTTTTATGACAGTTTTCCCTTAAATGAGCTAGTGATGTTATCTGTTGTGAAAGTTTTCCTGAAGGGTGGCTAATCTTTCCTGTGTGTTTATATATCAAAGTACATAAAATCCTCATGGTGGTAAGGAGTTGGAGGTCAGGCCCTTGTCACTTCTAGGTCTGTGTTCTGTAGTTCTGTGCAGGATGGTTTTTAAGAATGTTTTGTTTTCTTATGTGTTATTTGTAGCTGTGGCTAAATTTACTGAAAACTTTCTTAATACTAGTAAAGTAGGCTCCTTATCTAGTTACTGCTAGAAAGCTGAGAGTTGTAATTTAGTTTCTTTAGCTGATGTACAGCCATGCAGTTGGCTGTGAGTTTATGAAGTGAAGGTGGGAGGAAAAAATTAAGTTAGTGGAGAAAAGGATGGAAAATGCTGAAAAGAATCTTTTACTTACCAAGAAAGTTTTTGTTGACTATTGAATAGTTCATGCACCTATATTTTCATGTCCTGAAACCAGCAGGAATAACAGTGTATTTGTTTAAACAAATAAATCCACCATAAACAAGATATAACCAAAATTTAAGTGTTTCCTTATAAAATAATTCTTTGAAGTCTGCACGAGAGTTGTTGCCTGCATCTTACCAGGAGAACTATAGCTAGTTCATAATACACAGCTTCCTAAACGTACTTTCTCTCGATTTTCTGTTAAATGAAATGTTGCTTTTTGCTATGAACTGTCAAAATGTATTCTGCTTCATAGACAAGTTCCAGTTACGTATTTACTGACCTGTAATGCTCTTGTACTTAAAAACCAAAAACTTTTGTCCCCTGATAATTGTATGTGCAAAACTGATTTTTCTTTTTTGCTGATCAAAATTAACCGAATAAATAAATTCTCACCTCATTTAGAGATTGCTAGCTGTTTCAGCTGTAATTCTATTAGGAGATGCTTTGAATGTAATATCTTCCACTGCAAGAATGTCTGCCATATATGCAGCAAGTATGGATAGATCTATTACCTAAGTGAATAAAGGTTCTTTGGAGATAGGTACATTTAAAAAGCTATCTAAAGGATTAAGAGTGAACAATTATACTACTAACCTTCAGAATTCATTGAGAAATTGAAAGTATCAGGTACATAGGCAGATAAAAAGCTGATAATTTTGTGGACTTATTGAATTACTTGTTAATGGTCCCTGAAGGATGTAAAATTGAAATGAAACAATACTTATAGAGTATACAAAATTATGTCTGTGCAGCTGTGAGAAACTGATACTTTTTTGTAACGTAATTCCTTCAGATAGCTTTTTCTAGTCTTCAAGGTGAGAATATAATTTCTTTAAAACACTAACACAAATGTATTTCCCAAGGTGGAGAGGCAGGGGAATAAGAAACTTCCTGCTTAACCACTTTCTAAAAGCAGAATGTCATCGTGCTACATTGGTTGATTTTTATAAATCGTTTTGAAACTATCTAAGTTGTGTATTCTGAACTGGGAAGAAGCTTGGTTTTCTTACTGGCTCTCTTGTTCTTGCATTTAAGACATTTTTATCATTCATGCTGATACGTTGCCTTTTTAATAAGTTGTATTTTGCTTATGTTGCTAAAACAAAGGTAAGCAAATCATAGATGACATTCTAAACTTAAAATATAATATGGATTTTGTATGTGTCCATGCTTAAAGCTAACTTATGTTGGTAAATGTCATCAACTGGTAGTGTTGTTTGTCAAGACTGTTTTAAGCCTGTTACAGAATAGGTGGCTTAATTTAGTATTCTGTTGGGTCCCCTAAGAGTAATCTTGTAATATGGAAGTAATTTATCATTTTTATTGAAGGCAAAAAACCACTGCACATACATTCGCTGTGCGTGAGAGTGTTTTGAACACCCTTTGAAATTCTGGGGCTCCAAGGAAGTGTTTTCAGGTCAGATCTATTAGACTGTAGCAATAACATACGAAGCCGTACAGCTTCAGGCCAGTTAACCCTGGTATTTTGTCCTAAACAGATGACTGAGAGTAGATGCTTAGGTTAAGGTATAAGAAAAAGGCAAATACACGTTACTTAGTACATAGAGACTGTCTCTGTAGACTATACAGATAGAATAAACTGAATGCATTGATACTTCCCGGCTTCAAACAGTTCAGTTTTTGAGTGAGAAGTTGCATCTTTATACATGGCAAAGTGCTCAGTGTTTTCTTCAATGAACTCATGCAATCTTTTAGCATTCATAACTTGTGCCATTGATCTCTGTATTTCAAGCCTGCTTTTTGCTATTCTTTTATGGTTTGTTGCTGCCTTTTTTCTCTTTATAAGTCCTATTAATAATTCCTTTCCACTTTCTCAGTGCTTTCAAAGACCACTGTCATACTGGTGGGGAAAACCGAAAGTGTATATTATACACAAAAGGCAAACAGTAAGACATCACTGTGTGGTGGCTGTTACCTAATAAGTATCAGTTGACCTACTGCAATAATTAGAAAACAATGAAGCAAAGCATCATGTTTTTCAACCATCTCAATTACTGTCTGTCAGTAATTACTCAAAAAATATATCAATTACTCTTTATCCTAAAGAATATTGTGTTAGTATGGTAAAAGCATTTCACTGTCCTGGTATATTGCAGCTCCGTTGGGATGACCGTAGATCGATCTTTAGTTAGAGTGTCTGTAATGTAGAAAGATGCTTTACATGTGTTCTGTGGCAGTTCTTGCTCCAAACAAGCCACTGTCCTCATAATGTGTCTGAATAAAACTCAGTAATTCTAACTTAAAGGTAGAAGTAAGCTGTGTTCTTGTTACTGGTTTGTGGGCACAGATGCTTTTATAATATTAAGTTGAAAGATATGCTTGTTATATTTTACACACAACTACTTAGATTTATTTTATACTGTCCATGACAAGACCACATTTTCAGGTGACACAGACTTCTACACCTAGAGTAATTTCTCAACATTTTATTAATAAGGAAAAAGTTGCTATTAGTATTTATCAAAGCTGTGACTTCCAGTCAACATCACAGGGCACTGGTTACTGGTTATAGAAAATAATGGAATCTCTTAAGAAAGATAATTCCCCAGTTTTTAAAATATAATCTCTCCCATATGAATTTAGGCTTTGGATTCAATGACTATGAAAGTATCCCTTTGAGTTCTGCTTGTTATTCTGTTTAATAAAACAGTAAATATGACCATATTACCAGTGTTATTAATACTGATAATTACTTTCTCAAGCCTAGTAATTGATTTTTTTTTATTCTTTTATTTTTAAGTTTAAATTAGTAGGAGAGTACAGTTCTTTTTAGGAAGCATTTAATGGAATTTTACAAGTACTAAGTCAACAGAAATGAAACATTATGTAGTTAACTGCGTAGGTCAGACTGTATATCCAGAATACATTAAATTACACTTAAACTACAGACTACAGTAGATGGTGAGCAAATGGAGGATTTGGGGATTATAATATATACAAGTGAAACAGTTTTTCATGCAGGTTTGTTTTAAATATTGATAACAGCGAAATATTTTTAAAAGGGAGAGGATATTAGAAGGTGCATTTGGGGATGTGTGTTTTTGTGTGTGTTTAAATATTCACTCAGGGACTTCACATATCAAATAGCACAGTGTAGTGGAGGGTTTTTTTTTTTAAAACTTCAATTTCAGTAAAGACTTAGTCTGTGCACCAATATCTACTTAACTTGGGTGTATAAAAGGGTTTTAGATCTTTCAATTCTTTTTAGCGTCGTTATTTATAAAATTCATTTGGAATATGAAATTCACGTGTCTTTATTGGGGAAGATGTGCCTGTTCAACTGGAACAGTAGTTGAGCTATTCGTTTAAAAGACTTTTGCTTGCCAGACTTGTCATAATAACAGAAAATGAGTTTATGAAATTTTTGATGAAATAAGCAGTTTTTCCAATGTTTTGTTTTACTTTGATTTTTTTTTTTTTGGTCTGGAAAATACTTCACTATTCTGCCTCACAGTCTGTTGTGATAATGACCTAATATGTGAGGGGAAAAAAATAACTGGGACATGAGACTGTCTAAATTAAAATTACTATTATAGGAAGTATTTTATTTTATTTTATTAGACAAATGTGTTTTCTGACCCACATAGAAACTTACTGTATTACTTCTAAAATGCATTGGCTGATCTTTTTAGTAATTAGTCAAGTACTGATGCATAGACAGTGAAAATCTATGATGTCTCAGTGCCCAGCAAAACCCACCAGTGATAAATGCCTCCTTGTAGAAAAAGCCCTCTTTTTTTTTTTGTGTGTGTTCTGTGTTGCAGGTGTTGAAGTATGGGCAGTGGCAAAAGGAGAAATGGGGTAGGCAGTCCTGGGGCTTTCTGCCTTGTAAATATTCATGGCGGGAATATGAGAGAAGTGTCAATGGAAAAGGCTACAAGGTTTTATTTCAGCTTCCTACAGCACATTATACAAGACAGTTAAGTAGGCCCCATTGAGGATATTTTCAGTTGAATCATTTTTTGCCTGCTGCTGTTTGGTTTCTAATGGTCAGAAGGAATTTCTGTGATTGTATTTGCACATATTTGCAAAATGCGCGTAATACATCTTGCATGTATTTCTGTGACCACTTGTATTCCTTTAATTGTTGCTATTTCCTTAGTCTTCCAGAAAGATCAACATCTTTTGGATGGACTTTTATCAGTGTAAACAGAAGGAGGCAAACTTGTGTGTGTTGTTTTTTTTTTTTATTTTTTGTAGTCCAGGCATATGCTGATAAAAAGCTGGGAGCAACTCTAATATGGAATGGTTATTAAAGTACATTTGAACTGTACAACTAAACTGCACAAGTTACATACATTTTTTCAAATTGCAGTTGAAAATTAGGCTAGTTTACAGCCATTTTAGGGCAATTTTAATAGAATAAGAATATTTAATATATTCATTAAATGTGATGGTGAAATTTAATAGCAGTTGCTTGCATTAGAAGAGTAAGTAATAGGAATACCTTTGCTATTTTTTTAACAAAAATTTCTTGTAAAACTAAGTTTTGTTTTTTTTTTTTTTCTTCCATGGAGCAGAATCTGTTGGTTGATGTTGCCTTCTTCAGCTTGATTACATTAATTAGGCAAAAAACATACGAGATGTGATGTTCCATGTTTTTTCTCCTGCTGGTTTACTTTTTTTTTTTTTCCTTTTTTCTTTACTAAGAATCATTTTCAGATCAATTGCTTGCTTTCTTTGTAATATTTTTTTTTCTTTTTAGTGCTATATTAGCTATTTAGCTATTCTGATTGCAGAAAAAGGACAGAACAACAGCAGGAGTGCTTAATTTTATGTCAGGAATTGATAACTGAGTGATTTTAGGTGAACCTAAAAATGCCAGGTGGCATTAGGAATAAACATGAGATCACACAGCTGCTGACAGGATTGATGGAGGGTGTGGCTAGCATCTGTTAATGCTCCTGCATTTATCTCTGGATATTTAGGGAAATGGTTTGTGGTTTGTCATGTTTTCAGACCAAATCACAGTGTGGAGACTAAATACGTTTGGCTACCACGTGGCTTAGATCACAGGAGATGTAATTTATGAATTCCATGACATCCTACATAACATGTTCTGCAGGAGAGGTGATGCAGTCCAGGAGAGAAGTTGTGGTTTCAGCTGTGCTGTTCAGAGTCCAGGAACAGGACCCTGACATCTTCCAGAATCTGGGATCCATTGAATATTCTTTAGCTTAATCAGTTACTGGATTAAATAAAGAATATCTCCTCAGTGACGGGTTTGTTCAACTTGTGCTGTTGTCATTGTCGGGGCTTACACTGAAGATACTTCTAGACACGTTCGCACTTACAGATGATCAAGATTCTTTGCATAGTTTGACTGTCTGTTTCCTTGAGCATACAAAAACTTCCTGGAGTTCAGTTTTGTTGTCTGGGGCAAAAGGTTCGTCATATTTTGTTCACTGAAATAAATGGTTGCTCCGAGTCCACAGGCTTATGCCGCTAGCTATGCTAACCAGGCCTCACTTATGTGAACTGATGCATTTCCATTTCAGTGAGGAATTGTGTGGTGAGACAAATGGAAGGATTTATTGTTGGTGTATCAGTGAGGAAAGAGTAAGCGCAAGTGTGAGACTACTATTATATAAAACTTTATTCCCTGTGCCTTTCTTTGACTTGTATTGACTTCGACTCCTGTTGATGAGCAGGCTCAACATGAGCCAGCAGTGTGCCCAGGCAGCCAAGAGAGCAAGCTGTATTTTGGACTGCATCAAACACTTGGTCCAGCTGGTCAGAAAAGCTGATTCGCCTGCTATAATTAGCGTTGGTGCAGCCTTGCCTTGAATATTGTGTGCAGTTCTGGGCTCCACAATATGAAGACGATGTTAAGGTCCTTGACAAGATACAGAGGTAGACAGCAAAGCTGGTAAAAGGGCTGGAAGGCATGTCCTGTGAGGAGAGGCTGAGGGCACTTGGGTTGTCTGGTCTGGAGAAAAGGAGGCCAAGAGGCGACCTCCTTGCTCTCTGCAACTCCCTGAGGAGGGGAAGTGCAGAGCGAGGTGCTGGTCTCTGCTCCCTGGGAACCGATCACAGGACACATGGCAATGGTGCAGAGCTGCGCCGGGGGAAGTTCAGACTGGACATTAAGAAAAATTTCTTTACTGTGAGGATGGTCAAACACTGGCACAGGCCTCCTAACGAGGTGATTGCTTCCCCATTTCTGTTAGTTAATGAGGATATTTGGATAATGTCCTCAATACTGTATTTTAACTTTTGGTTGGCCCCGAAGTGGTCAGGCATTTGGACTTGATGATCCTTGTAGGTTCCTTCCAACTGAACAAATATTTTTTAGTTTTTTTACTATTCTTGGGTACCTCTGCAAGTAATAGCTGATCAATAGCTTCCCAAGGTCACCAATTCAGTCATGCTCAAAGAAGTTTCATTTTCTAGTAAAGTTTACCGAATTTTTGTGCTATAAATATCTGTTTTATCATTCAGTGACTTTCAGAAATTGTTAGGGTCCCATTTACTTGGCATTTTTGTATTTCTAAAAATTTGTTTTGACTTTACAGTAGCTGAATAACAAGTGTAGAACAATAATTTTGAAAAGCCATATGTGCTTATTTATATTGGTACAGAAGTTTAAAGTACTGGTGGTAGAACTTTTTTTTAATTAAGTCTCTGAAGTATTTCAAGATCTTTGTGTATATTTTTTGCCACGGTTATCGTTATTCTTGTTAGAAGTATTTTTTTCAATATATTTAACACTGTTTAGTGTCACTTGTTTTTGTTTAGATCCGATGTGGGTTTCAAGTAGTGTACTTTTTGTGGGATTGTGTTAGTTCCCAGCTGAAGGCATCACTAAAGGTACCCATTTAAGCAGCATGTGCATTGATTGCATAATGTATGATGAACAGAAAACAATGCCTTGCAGCATGTTGCATCAGCTTTTTTCCTCTTACAGTGATAAACAAATATGTTTTTACTAACACAATAGAACTCAATTCTGAATTTAAAAAGTAGGTTATATAACATGGGGATTCAGATATTTTTCTTTTCTTCAAAGAGACATCTGCATGTGTTAAAACTCCCTTTCTTCCTTCTGCTTGATCATATTGGCTCTCTCTACCTTTCCCTCTCCTGTCTGCTTTAGAAAGATGGTAAACAAAAGTAAAACCAACCAAAACATTCTGTAGGTATAATCAGTGCGAGATAACTGTGCATTAGTAGTTATTTTGCCGCTTCAGTGAATGATTGTTGATGGGTTAAAAAAAAGCTTGCTGCTTCTTCCCTACTAAATGGAGAATTGCACTAAACTACATCTGTATGAAGCAATACAGATGTTTTAGCTTCCAGATTGATTTTTTTTTTTTTTTAATCTTTTTTGAGCTACCCTGTGTTAACTGCTGTAAAATCCTTATTCATCTCTCCCTTCAACTAGTTCTCTGGCATCAAGATGAAAAGCCTGTCTCATCTTGAAATAGGCACTTGTGTCAGGAATACCTGAAAAGAGGTGGGAGGTTGGTCAGCAGTAGTATATTGATTCTTAAATGTATCAAGTAGTGTTTTATTTATTTAATTCTTTAAAAATTTGTAATTTGTGGTTCTGTTGCAGTCAAGTCACTGCTAAAATGGACTGCATTATTGGAGTGAGAAAGGCTCTATAACAGAAGAGGCAAAAGCATGACTTTTGATAGCACTCTCCTTAATGTAATCAATCAAACTGTGTAGAAGAATTTCTGGTAATTTAACGTCTCTTCTGCCTGTGAGTCTTAAGTTGGTAAGGTTGGTGTAGATGCTAAACAGCAATTTCGGTGTAGTCACCGAATTTAGTTGTGATTTCAGTTATTTCTCTATCATTTTCTTGAATTGGCATGAAGGTAACTAATAGTTCTTAGTCTCATGCTTGAAAATATTTGAAGGGTAGCTGTAGTTTCTTACAAAACTTCTGAAAGTTTGGTCTTGTGTGTTGTAAGTTTGATTACTGGTTTCACAACACCTAGAGAAATGCAATCTGGAAACAGTTGAGGAGGGATACTATTGAAAATTTGTTGTTTGCCCTGTGTGGACTCTTGCTCATAAAGCTGTTTCTCTTTCTGTCTGATCAGGTATATGTGAATTATCACTGGGAAAAAAAAATCCTTTGTGTGAACTGACATTTGGTAGCATATTTGCTTCTCTGGTTTTGTATATTACAAAATATTTTTGTTAGCCCTGCAGTTTTTGGAAGCCTCAAGACAAATAGCACTGGCTTTGTGTATTTTCTTTTAACTAATAAAAGAACAGGTTTGTCTTTAATGTTCGTGGCTGATTGACAAGTCTCGTACTCTGTAAGCAGATTATAAGGATGTATGTTCTTCACCATATTTCCATAAAGACTTGATTATATATGGAAATCAGGAAGGCTTCATTAAAGGGATGAAATTAGGAATAAGTCACTTACCTTCTCAAATCATTTCTCACACCTGTCTCACCAGACACAAATTCCTGCTTTTCAGTAGTTTCTCTTGCTCTAACAGAACTCACAACGTTTATTGCATTGTCATGGGAGAAGTCATTATTAACTCTTGGATTATTTTTTTTTATTTGTTGAGCATCTGGTTTTATTTCCATGTTTAATTGAGAACAGTTAGTGATAAGGGTTTGATTATTTCATGGACTGGACTGTCACTTTAGGATTTTGAACTGTAGTTCATTGGGTCAGTGCTCGTCGGAATTTTGAGTATTGGCTGTCTGCAAGATTGCTGTAAAGTTGATGTGTAGCTCTGTCCTTTTTCAAATATATAACAGGCTGGTCATATGTGGCTAGGCTTGCAAAATAATAGCAGGGGAAGGGGAGAGCAAGCATTACGTTGTTGAACAGTCTTTTCTGCTTAGCTTTCTCTGCTTCAGGCTTTTTAGAGGTAGCTGGAGATAAGGGAACTGTCTTGGACTAGCTTAGTTTATGCTGGTATGCAACCGCGCAGGGTAAACTAATTATTCAAGTGGTATAAACCCAGTAGTATTATTTTGAGATGTTTTCCTGCTAGTAATGTGTATGAGGTGAAAGTAATTTTTTTTTCTTTAAGAGGTTGAAACTGGGGCTTTAGTGTTACTCTTAACACTAAAAATAAACGTGTTTTCTTAGGAGATAATTGTAGTGAAACCCATCCTGATGAAACAGCACAGCAAAAAAAAAAACTGCTCTGAGACGAAAAACATTTGGTCTGATTAAAACTTCCTCTTAATTATACTTTAAAGTTTTTCAGTCACTTCTGACTGACTTAAAATGTTCATCAAATTTTATTAAACGTGTTAAGTTTCTGTTTCTTCAGTGCCAAATATGTTCTGTAATATTTAAAAGGGAATAAACCCTTGCTAATGGGTTTACACAATACTTTAGCAAATTCTGTAAACATTAAGTACACTGAATTATGCAGAAAATCAGCATATATTTTAAATATCTGAATACCATTTTACTTTCTGTATAATTTTAAATACTGAATATAAAGCTAGCAATCTTTATTACTTACAAACAAACGATAAAAGAATCCAATTTAAAATATTTTTTAAATGTTTTACAGTGTTTTTGGGGGGTTTTGCTCTTTACTAGGGACGAGATATGTAATTAGTAAAAACCTACCTCTTCAGGTTTATTGTGTGATGAATCTAGAATAACTTACCTTACTGGTTTTGGGTTAACTTCTAATGCTATCTGAGATACTTAGATGTCAACAGAGGGCACTCACGTGCTTTGTGGTAACACCAAATCAGTGCATTTTTAAAGGTGTTTGGAATAAACTGGACTGAAGATACTAGAACTTCTGGATTAAAAATATACAAAAATATATAAATATAATGTGATAGTACATGAAAAAATTGTCATCGTCTTATTAAAAATTTCATTTCACTTTCCTTCTCCTTAGATAAATGTGTTATTTGCTGCTTTAGATATTTTGCAGTACATTGAGGCAATGGATTTGCATTTTCTTGAGCTAATTCTTACAGATGCGTTGTTACGGCTTTCTGACTAAGTTGCTGTTAGTCTCTTTAACAATTGTATCAGAATTTAATAAATACATTCTTTACAGCTAAAAAGGCAATAGAAGAAACAGAAGAAAAGAAAGTAGCTCAGTCGAAGAAAAAGATTAAAGAATTAAGAGTTTTGGATGGAAAATCTGCACAAAACTTATGTGAGTGTCAAATATTATAAATGAATAATTATCATGTCCACATGACTGTTCTTAAATATTCTTTCCTTGCTTAGATGTGCAATATTTTTCTAAAAATTTGCTAATGTGAATGTAAGTCGTAAGTTCAGAGAGGTTTTATGTAAGTATGATCTAAATACACTTTACAGCCTTGGAAAATGTAAAAAAAAAAAAAAAAAAAGAAAGAAAAAATGGTGTAAACTTAAATTTTAATTATAGTTTCTTTGTAATTAAAGAGTTGATTCTTTCTCTAACTGCATTAGACTAGAAGTATAATTAAGTGATAATCACCGATTCAGGGAATGCACAGTGTTGGTGGGTTTTAGGTTTGGCCTCTCAGCTCCCATCCCCAGTGGATTTTTCTGGTTAAAGCAGTGGAGAAAGAGCTTGATAAGGGCTAGACTTTTAAAGAGACAAATATTGCCAAATGGGATAAATTAGGTGCAAATACCACTATGTTAAGTTATAAAGAACACAGCACCACCTATTATTTTTAATTTGCTTTTCCATTTTAAGATGGAGGGAAATTGATTTCTGAGAGTAGTAGATTTTTTTTTGTTTAATCTGAATTAGAAATACCTTAAAATGCCCGTAGTCCATCTACACTTGTGGCAAAGCAAGTATGTAAAAACAAATCCGTGCATTGTTTATTGCTACATCCATGAATACATTTTTCTAAGCAGAAAAAGTTCTATGACACAAGTGATATAAAATTTTAAACCAATCATTGAAAATATGGTTGTAGGAAAATCAGACATAGTAATTGGGTTGAATATACAGCGCTTCATAAAAAACAATGTATCAGTCTGTCTTCGTTAGGGATATTTTGTGTTTTATGGAATGGAGTTTTGAGATGTTGTAACATCCTGGAATCAAATTATTTTTACAAACATCATCTTTGAAACATATACAATATATATAGTCTCTTTTATAAGCTTAGTTACTTAAAAAATGGTAGAGGAGGTAGAGTGTGTGTGTATAAATATATTGTCTTTGCCTTTGGCAAGGATTTTTTTTAGAATGTTATGTAAATACTCAGCCAGTTATAAATTCACTACAGCTGTGTAGACCAGGTTGTGAAAGCAAAAGTAGCAGCTAAAGTCTTATAATGGGCTGAACATGTCTGTTTTAGTAGTAATGCAAGTGTGTTGCTATTCATTTAAAAAAAAAATAATATATCTGACAGATAAATGACAATGCAAAAACAGTCCAAATTGTTGTCGTATTTTGATTTCTTAGAAATGACATTGATTATAATTTCAATTGAAATTTTACTTCATATAACACTTGGCTTATATAGAAAACTTTCTTGTTGTGAGTTATCTTAATTTGGATCAAGATAGATTTTTTTTTTTGAGTTGTTAGAATTGAAATTTGCATTCCTACATCCATCTTCTTTGACCTTTTGGATTCTAATGATTTCTTACTGAATTTCAGCAATATTTTTGGGTTCTTTCCGTTTGCCTTATGAAGAAATAAAAAATATAATTTTAGAGGTTGATGAAGAGAAGCTGAGTGAATCCTTGATTCAGGTATGTGAAAAATGTTTGGTTTTGTTCATAGTGTGTTGTACATACAAATGATATAAAGCTGTAAGAATTCAAAAGTAAAAACAGTGTAGAGTTTTCTGGATATCAGCTATAAATATATCACTTGAATTTAGTGTTTTGTTTATTTCACTTCTACTTTTGTATATGGTTACATATGGCAGTAAAACTGTCTTTAAAAGGCTCTTAAAAATTCTTTCTTTTGAAAGCGAAAATTCATAATGTAGGAGATTAAAAAAAAATCTGACTCTAGTTTTTGAGCATGAGACAAATGTTTACCTAGTTTAGGCTAGTGGATAATAGAGTTTCAGAAGGCTTCTTGTTGAAAAACCTCTGCTTGTCACTAGTGATAGATGAAACTACTTGAATGTTTCAGGATACTGCTGCAGTGCAATGCAAGACCAACCAAACAAACAGAAAGAGTCTATAAATCAGACCTGCTTCTGAGCATCTTTGATCTTATTTTAAGGCCAAAATCTGTCAGCCAGAGAGATGAAAATATGGAGTACAGCTTCTTTACATGTCTCTGCTTGCTGTCCTCACAAGGGAGGACAGAGTCTTGTAGGAGGAGAGCAATCTCTGTGGAGTAAGAGCACAGCAGAGAAGAAGGCAAACCTGAAATGGTATACAGATGTAGCACAATGATGATACGGATGTTGAATTACTTCCTCTTAATATCCTACGCAGATTATTGATGTCATCATTACCAGCTGATCCAGTCTTCACTAACTGATACTTTCCTAGCTAATGTAGTAGGCTGGTGTTTGTCCTTTCATCTTTCGTTGTCCCCTGTTTGTGACCCTGTCCTGGTTCCCACAAGGCTTTCTAAATGAATGTTTTCTTCCTTTCTTGGTCCTGGAAAATGATTATTCCAGGGAGATTGGGCTAAACTGGTCTCTACACAGTTAGTACTTCATCACTTTGTCAAATTTTAGCATGGATTTTTTAAGCAAAATTTATTTTTTTTTTAAGATATAACATTTAGCATTACTTGTAACTTTTAATGTAAGATTACGTTATCTCCACAAAAGTCTTAAGTTGTTATCAAAATGCTATAGAATTGCATGTTTCATAAACACTTTGCTTTATCTGTCTATAACTTTTAAATACTGTGAAGGTATTCTTCAAATTGAAGACAGTGCTGATGTCTGTATTAATTACTGGTTTCATTTGATTTTTATAGTGTCTAAGCTACGTAGATAAAAATAAGTTCCCTGTAATTTCCTCATGTATTTCTGTGTTGTGTCGTCTTAAACATTTTATTTTAAGATGCCAGCTCATTTGTTATATCAAGTGTAATATAATGCCTTCTTTTATTTTAGAACCTAGTGAAGAATCTTCCTGAGCAGAAAGAACTTAATGCCTTAGCTGAATTGAAGGATGAATATAATGATCTTGCTGAGTCAGAACAATTTGGAGTTGTGGTATGTATTAGTGCAGTAATTAACTGCAGAGTATTATTTCATCAAATAGATGTAACTTTGAAGTATATTGGTTAGTGTTATTGCACGTTCTGCATAAAGAAAATGGTGCTGTATTTATTGATCAGAAACAGTCTAAAAATCTCTGTAAATTCATACTTGTTTTCTTATGGTAGCGATTATGGCATGTGATTAAGATCATTAAGGCATTTCTTTGCCAGACCAAGTCTTTAATATGATTTTTGTATGATGTTTTGCATGGAACACTTAAGTATTTATTGTGCCTAGAGTGTTCTTCATAACCGTTTTATGAAGTCTTAGAAATTTAACTTCTTAAAGATCCATTTACTGTGGCACTGACAACTTTGACAAATTTATTCTTCTTTATTGAAAACTGAACATCTGAAAGTCATGTGCTCATAATATCTCAACTCAGGTTTTATCTTTTGGTAAGATATGTCTGTACATCTTAAGGTGGGGGAAAGATTTCTTGGTAGAAAGAGTTACATAATTGCGCTCAAATCAATAGAAAGCTTTTTTAGGAGTTGGACTCGATTTTACTTGTGGGTCCATTCCAATTTGGGATAATCTATCATTCTATATAATATACATGTGTGTATGTATACACCCACATGCATATACATACAGTATGTATGTGTATGTATACATATACTTACGAAACTGCTTTAGAAAAAGCATGGATTTGTAATAGAATTGAAATTTAACATCATATTCTGTTGCTTTTACTAGTGTTCAATAAATGTATCTATTAGAGAGGAAGGCATATCAGATATAATGACTAGAACCTGTCTCTGAATGAAATCATTCAGTTTGCATAAATTGCCAAATACATGCTGGTAGGTGATTTTATGGTACCAAGTATTAAGCTAGGACTTGGAAGATTCTGATTCTGGTTTTCCAAAGACTTGATAAAGCCTAAAGCAATTTAGTTTATCATTTCACTTTAGTTTTGACATTCTGAAAGACTATAATGATGATCGCCTTTGTAATATATTTGAATGTATTTAACACCAGAGGAGCTAGGCTTGGTGTTGTTGGAATTTTACAGTTTAATTTACAGTTATGTAAATTAAAAAGTATTAAAACGGAAATAGCAGTTCTTGGAAGAGTAGAAACAGCTTTATTTTTATATATGTGTGTGTGTGCATGTGTGTGTATATGTATACATAAGCAGTCTCTGCTTTGAGTGTAAGTTGGCTTCAGAAATACCGTTGAGTGATTTGTTTGGATTCAGAGAACATGATTTGAACTAGTGAGATTTTTGTAGAGGATATAAAAAAATGAAAGGTATCCATGACTTCTTTTGAAAATTCCTAGGCAATTGATTTTAATTTTTTATAAATGGCATAAAGTTCCAAAAACATTATTTCAGAACAACGAGGAAATTTGGTAGAATATGAACATATTCATACCTAATATTCTACCAGATTTCCTTGTTGTTCTGAAACATGATTTTGGAATAGTTTATATTATGTATTATTTTGTATTTATTATAATGTAATATTTATATAAACTCTTTAAAACCCCTGGAGGAATATGTTGTTCCCTCCTGTCATGTAACAGACATTTCTAGTGACTAAAATGATGTGATAAAATGACATTTGTGCTTCCAGCCCAATGGCAGAAAGGGCTTTTAATCTCTAGGAAGGAAGGCAGGCAGGCCAGAACAATTGCACTGTCTGCTTCCTGCCTACTTCTGAAATGGCAACAAGCAAAGGGTGGCAGGGAGTGTCTGATGTACCAAAAAAGCCAAAGTGGCAAATTGTGTAGATGTCGTGTGAGGAAAACACAGGATGGAAGCAAGCAGGGCAGAGGCACTGGGACAAATGACTGGTGTCTGTGAATTCCATTCAGTTAACTATTTAAAATAACTGAGAAAATTCAGAAAATTGTGCGTAATGATCTTGAATTTTGAAGCATTACTTGTAGATGTTTCTTCTTTTTACTGTTGTAAGGTATTTCATGTTGCACCTTTGATCTTTGTAACTGAGATTTTCTCCCAGCTTGATGCCTTCTGCACACTACAATTTATAAACATCATACCCTTCTTGTCTCTTCAGCTTCAGTCTTTCTCCCCATTCAGTTTTTGCTGCATTTCTCTCTAGCTTTTACGTAATGGTATTTCTGGAATGCTATACTGTGTATCTGCATCCTCCCACCATTCTGCTCTCTGGTGGGTAATGGTAAATTATTCTCCTGATGAGGAAGGATGAGGCTGAACTCAGTTTTACCTATCTTCATTGTCAAAAATGTTTTCCTTACATACAGTCAGAAGTTCCTGAGCACCATCTTGTCTTTTGCTCTTGCTCTATCACTATGCACTTTCAAGAATCCTCTGTGTCTTCTCTGTTTCTTCCCTTTAGGTAGTTACAAATGGTAGTCAAGGGCAGCTATTCACTAAAGAACAGGTGTTGTGGGTTGATCTGGGTAGACAGTTAAGCACCGCACAAATGCTACTTATTTCCTCCTTATATCCCATCCCTACAGGGTAAAAAGAAAGGAGTGAAAGAAAGCACAGAAGTTGAGATTAAAAAAAAAAAAAAAAAAAGTTCAGTAAATGAAGGGGAAGTGGAAGAAGAAAAAACAAAAGTGATGCAATGGCATCTTTCTTTCAACTCCTAAACTTACTGTGCACCTCCTGTCTATTCGCTGGGGGGAGGCAGATTGAGAAACAGAGAATGCTGTGACACTGTGCAAACACTGTTCAGCAGTTATTAGAACATCACTGTTATCAGCATTGTTTTCATCATACATGGAAAAACAAAAAGAGCACCGTACGGTCTGCTATGAAGAAAACTAACTAATCCTAGCCAGATGCAGTAAAACAGATTAGTCAAACTTGTTTGTTGCTGCCAAAATTTGTTTGCTCTTCATAGGCTTACTTTAGAAGCATATACTTTTTTTTAAGAATTGAGGTAACTATATTTGTTCATTTATGCAAAGATGATCTGCTATTCATGAAGATAAAATTATTTCTCCACTTTAACGTGTGTTCAGAAGGTGTTACGAAAGAACTTGCAACTTCATCTGAAATTCTGATGGGGCATAGGACAGGCAGGATCAGGTTTTGCATTTTGTACCTATTTTGGTCATATTTGACCAATGGATGTGCAATTTTGGTAATATGCTAATACACTGCTGTTAGGAAAAAAAAACTGATAGTAAACTTAAGGTGTAATTATTATAGGTATCAAAATGTTGATCTATCCCTGTGGAAACATTTCTTTGTAAAGTGAAGAAAACCTGCAAAATAGTCTTTCGTTATTTGCCATATATTTGGCTTCGTCTTGGTTGAATGAATATGACTGATAAATGAAAGAACATAACTGATGCTCTCGTTTACTTTAGCATGTTTATATATGAATTGGCTGCACAGTGAGTGTAAATTAATTTACCAAGTGCAAAGTGACTTGACGGAGTGCAAAAGCTATTTCAGTTTTCTGTTACCAGACATAATACTGAGTGTATGATAATATGTGGAGAATGTTTTTGTTCTCCTATTTGGAAGATTTTTTTCCTTTGATCCAGAAGACTAGAAGAAGGACTAGTTCTCTTGCATTGTTTTCATTTAGTGGTAAACCAAAAGCAATTAATGAAGTTGGCAAGATATAAGTACTGTGTATTAGGTATGTGTAGAAAGTAGGTGCTCTCAAGAGACTTCTTACCAGAGTATGAATTCATGCCAATTGGCTTTGCTGATACCTGAAAACCACTTGACCTGAGAAGGAGTAGCCTTGGGTTTTAGCAGTTGTTGAATAGTTCAAATTTTTAATCAGTCAGTTTTCTATCGATTAGATCTAGTGCTTGCTTAATGCTTTCTCATTCCTTCTATGTAGTATTATGATTTTTTTCTTTTTCCGAAAACTATGCCACTAATTGAAAGTGGCTGGGGAGACTGTATTCTCTCTCTTGGTTGCCTTAGGAACAGATGATCTTGGATTTATCTCACTTGTGATCACTACTAGATTGAATCTAAATGGTTCTTGGTTTTTAGTCAAATCTTACTGAAGAAGTCATAAAAATATGCTTTTTTTCAGACAGTCATGATATTTATTTGTGATTATTTGTTTTGAGGAATGACTGACTACAAAACTTCACGAAGGATTTAAAAGCATGTGATGCAATGTTAACTGGAAAAAAAACACTAAATCAAACATATCAAAATGGTGATGTTTACCTCATGAAAGGCTTGAAGCTTGCTGACATATTCAAATTTATTTCTTACTAAACCATATGGTAAAATATTGCTTTCAGGATATAAAGAGTTTTACAACTTTTTTTGATGCCATTTTGAATAAAAACATTAATTGGAGCTTGTCCTGCAAAAGTCACTTAATCACTTAAATTGCTTTGACTTCCATTTACTGTAGCACAGTGAATGTAGATTGTTTTCAGGACAAATGTTTTCAGTATGACATTTGTGAGATAGAGAATGATTAGAAAAATAGTGTTTCAAGACTGAATGGTGGTAGCTTATGGAGGCTTCAATAGATATTTCTAATAATGGGAATTAAAAAGCAAGTTATGCTGAAACACTTTTTTACTGAATCATTCCTTTTCCTCATCGAAAATCTCAGTTCCTCAAAGGAGCTGTGGTAGAAGTCTGAGCAAAAGACATAAACAAAGATTTTTTTTATTTGCTTTGATGGCCAAGATCTGTGATTTGTCACATAACAAAGCTTTTCTTTCAGGGGGACAAAGTGCTTCAGGAACACCACTGATAGTGAATACATTGGGGGAGAAATCTTTCTGTATTCTTCTAATTAAAATTAAGAGTTAGATTTGGAAGGTAATCATTCTTGCATTTAAATGAAAATTTTTAAGTGGATTAAAAATTTTCAATACGTATTATTTTCTTAAATTTAAACGTATTTTTATGAATGGCTAAGTAGAAGGAAATATTACTGATTACTTGCGCAAAATACAAAAGAATAATTTCTAGAATAATAAAATCGGTATTGGGGGTTTAACTTAATGATATTGCTATCAGAGATACTTCTCAGTATCTGTGTCATGTACTGTTCTACAACTTTGTGATTTATGACCTTCCCATCAGGTCAGGAATGAATTAGTGCTGTACTACCTTTTACAAAATCCCTGAAACAGAAAATAGTGTCTTGGGGAGAAGTTTTAGAAAGTTTGTTTCAAAAGACGACAAGTTGAATAGTAGCCAAAAACTCTTCATTCACCTCCTAAATCTGGATTTTTTTGTTGGGATAGACAAAGATGAGACTTTTTCTTGGATGGTATGAACTTTAAAAGCCTTCAGGTCAAATATATATCATACTGTATCTATAATATAACTTTGAGCTTGTTTGGTAACCATCATTCCAAAATGCTGATAGGATTCATATTACTTATCACTTGATATCAGTATAGGTAATAACAGAAAACTGTTTGAGCTTCAGTTTAATTAAAACCTGCAAAAGTAATCACCAAATTAGATGTAGCACTAATGTAATTTGCTGATGTTATCAGCAAATATCATAAGTTATAGCTCCCATTAGTACAATGGCAATATTCCATGAACAGTGGCACTAATGTAATCTGGCTTCATATAAACATCTGACTAATGAAGCCTGACCTCCAGTGTCTCAAACTCACTTGGATATTTCCAAGGCCTTCCACAAGGGCCCCTAAGAATTCATCATCTTTTTCTCCCCCACTGTTCTCCCAGTGATGAAGTGCAACTTGAGAACTGCATCAGCTCAGTAAGAGAGTCTAAAAATGAGAATTCTCTTGTTTAATCAGACTGTAACTGTTTATATTTCTGCTATTGTACAATCTCTCAAGTGTCTTTGGTTTAGACCGTTTCTGAAGGAAGAAAAACTTGAGAAGCTTAGCTTCCAAGCTTAACTTCACTGGAGCTTTGACAAAATGGTCATCACATATGCCTTCAGGCTAATATTCAGTTCTTGTTAACTGGTGGAACTGGCTTACATACATGCTGTGAGGAACAATTTTAGTAGTGTACATTTATTGCTAGTGAGTTTGGAAATTAATGATTTGATAACACAAAGCACTCTTATTTTCAGTATGTTGTTTTATTGAATTATTTCAAGTGAAGTGTATGGTTTGGGGAAAAAATACCTCTGTGCAGGTACAGATTCTTGGAAAATACAAGATAGGCAATGAAAACACAGAAATTGTAGTCTTCCAACTCTGGTTGCACAATGTTGGTTTTTAGTATAAACTTTTGTTCTTTTATGTTCTGATACAATTTCTCTTGTTTTGTAGATGAGTTCAGTGAAAATGTTGCGGTCACGTCTCAATGGGATCCTTTTCAAGCTTATGTTTGAAGAACACGTAAACAATATCAAACCTGACATTATGGCGGTTACAATAGCTTGTGAAGAGCTGAAGAAGAGTGAAAGCTTTAGCAGGCTTTTAGAGTTAGTGTTGTTCCTTGGAAACTACATGAACTCTGGTTCCAGAAATGCACAGTCTCTTGGTTTTAACATCAGTTTTCTTTGCAAGGTAAGATGAAACTATAAAACTGGTAAGTGCAGATTCATGAAGCTTAAAACCACAAGAGAAACTGCCATAAGTTAGGGAAAAACAACCAATCAATGTAGTTTACTGCCCACATCTCTATTTTAAATAACAGATGCACAAACACAGAATAAAACTTTCTAGCATGGTACGTTGCTATAGCTGTCCTACTCAGTGCACTGGTGATTAAAGGCAGTCGTTAAACTATAAGTCTGTTCTGAGTCTTTCTGGAACATAAAAGTAGAACAGCCTTTCCAACCCCAATTTTTTCAGCCATCACCTCTTCAATAGTATACGCATAGACCTTGTGTTAAATAGCTCTGGCTACTTGTCTCTTGCTTCTGTCTTCCATCCTGCTATCCATAAAGCAAGAAGTAAGTATGTGGAATTAAAGATGGACATTGTTATCCTACGTTAAACTTCACTTGTGGTGGCAAAATGAAATACAACATCGACTTAATTTGTAGCAGCACTTGTTTATTTAAATGATGAAATGTGATTAAGGCATTGATCTGAGCTTGACCATCTCAGTTTGTAAAGTACCTGTCTTTGAAATAAAGAGATGCAACATCTGTAAACAGATGTAAACATCTGTAAACTGCTTACTGTAGTTTAATACAAAGATTTTGCCAACTTGAAGTAAAATAAAACCATGACCCGGAAAGTAGTTTCATTCATTAATGGCTTTTTTTAAGAGTGGCCAAGTTGAAGTTTATTTTATAAATCCAGTTCTGTTTTTTCTCGTCATTAACATATGAATCTAAAGGGAAATTAGTGAGTAAAGTGGAAATCTGCTTTTTTAATTTAGAGGGAGAGAAAATGATGACTATGCATAAATAGTATTCTAGCATAGCACAGATTTGAGAAGGTATTCTTGCATTCCAGGTGACTTATGAATTGCTGTCAATGCAAATCCCACAGGTGTTGACACAGCTAATGTAGATTGACTAATCCTGCAAATTGTTTTCTACTTGAACTGAGTAATTGCTGAAGCATAACTATCTGTGCTTACAGCTAAATTCCATTTAAAATAACTGAGATAAAAATTTATGACTACTTGCCTTGCCCTCAAAAAAAAACAACCCACCTTTTTTCAAGACATGTTTCTGAAGGAAGTACTTTTTTACCTGTGAGAGAAGATCTTTAAACATTCTCCATAACAAACTGCTTACTGTGCTGCTGCGTTTAGTTGTTAATTATGTTTTATTGTAAGGTGATGTCTAAAAATAAAAATAATCACAAGGACAGTGATGTCTGTTGGAGTGAAAAAGGAGGTCTCACCAAAATGTAGACATAAAATTGTATCATTAATACCTCTGTATAGTAATTATACCTTGTGAATTACCACTAATTAGTTGCAAAGTCAGGAAAAGTAATTTAAGTTAGTGGATAAATTTCTCCAGACAGAGCGACATGGTTATTGGCTATTTGCTTCTGTTGTTTATTACTTAAGTTAAAAGATGCTTGCTGCTTCCGTTTAGTGCTCTGGTTTTCATTGCTTTTATGCATTTGCCATTCTAATTTGAATTAGATCATTATAATAACGTGCTTTTGCTATAGGTGTTTTTTCTCAAATTTTGTCTCTGTACCTTTGCTTTAGCGTCATAATTAAAGAACCACCCTTCTGGACCATTGATATTTATTTTGTATACAAAAAGAAAAAGGTGTCTACACACTTAGTATTCTTGATTTTTTTTTTTTTTTAATTTCATTACTCCTATAGACAAAACTGATATTTGGGTAATGACTATTTTTTGTACATTATTTTTGATTGGTAATTGCATTTGGTTCCTTTGTTAAATAGCTTTCAAATTCTGCCCTCTTACTCTCCCCTCAAAGTAGCAAAGATGGCATTATTGGCTCTGTATTATTAACTAAGAGTATAATCTCACAGACCTTCGTTAACTGTCTTGAATAGTATAAAATATTAAATTATATCAGGTGGTGGTATCTTCTGTAAACACCAGATTTAATATATCTGTAGCCACTTACCAGCTTTATTACATGATTAAAACAGTCTTGGAATTGAAGACTTGGAAAATGGTTGGCCTTCAATGATGTAAATGAATGCTTCTGTATGCGTAAGGATGGTAGGCTGAGTGTAATGTCCTGTTCACAGAAATCTTACTGTGAATAGAAAAAATAGAAATACCTGACTTCTATTTTTTTGCTGAAGGCACTAAGAGAAAGAAGTGACATTTTACAGCAAAAACAAGATAGCAGTCTGTTTGCCAGTGTCTTGTGGCTTGTGTGTGTTTGCTTTGTGGTATACCTATATGCTACTAAATTTTGAAGGCTGTGTAAACACTGAAAGACTATTAATTAATTAATTATTTTTTCTGGTGGCAATTTGATAAGGCAACGTTACTGCATAAAAACGTCTGCCTTGAATAATTTTCAAGTGTATTTGTGTCTTCTCCCAGGCAATATATTTGAGTTGTAAGCTTTTATAGAGGAATTTGAGAGCTATTAGTTTGCATTTTGATAGAATATATTTAAAGCATAATAATAACTAACTTACTTTACTGTTTTGTGAGCTCTGTTTTTGTGTGTGGAACCCTCATAAGCCATAGTATGTTATTACTTAGAAATCGCATTTCCATAATGTCAGGTACATTGTTAGACTAGATGTCAGGTATAATATGCCAAAGAAATTTCAACCGAATTTTTTGTCTTGCTTGCCATGAAAGTGACTTTTTTGTTGTTGTTATTTAAGTGACTTGAGAAACAGAAAAGTTTCTTACCTTTTCTCTGTCTGCTGTTCTGCCTGTCAGTTGGCATATTTAATCAGTTAGGAAAAAAATCAGAGGACACAATTTCTTTCTACTAACCACAAGATCATCCATTCTCTTAAAACAAAAAACAACATTTTAAATTATGAAGTTGCTGCCAGTTTTGGGAAGAGCTTTAACCTGAGACTGCACTTGTATGAAGTGCATTCATTCCCTGTCCCAGTATTTAAAATATCTATGTCAGCTTCTTTTGAAATACACCGTGAAGGTGTTATTTTCATACTATATAAATATATAGTATATAATTTCTTACTATGTAAAATAAAGAAAGCTTTCATAGTATGACATTTTTGCTTATAAGTTTGCAACTTCTTGGAGGTTACTGTTTTTTATTAATCAAGGGAGGATTGATTGTAATAAATAATTCTGTTAATTTGAAGTGATGCTTTGACTAGTCTTCTGTTGTCAGGGACAACTATACAAAGGAAAAGTCTGTATTAGGTGCATTTTGATTCTTTCAGTGGCTCATGAACGATGGCAAAACTTAGTGTTATGAACTGTTCATGAAGTTCAAAAACATACAGTGGGACACGAGGCAAAGTAAAAAGGGGAAAGTATGAATGTCTTTTTTGGAATTACTAGCCCGATTAAGCTTCTGTTTTGTGTAGAACAACTACGTTTTGATGTCTGTCTATATCACAGGTGATGACAATTTTAAAGATGAGGATGCCTGTTTGTCTACTTTTAAAGGTTACATACCTAGTGACTGTTTCTACAGGAGTTTTAAAAACCATTAAGACTGTTTAGCTTAGTGTTTTCAAATGTTGGTCACTTTGCTAATTTTTGGACTGATGGCTTTTTTTAAGCTCACTGTAGTCTACTTGATCGGATAAAGCATGATCTAAGTTTAATAACGCTATTATCCTCTGAATATTCTTGTTCTAGAAGGACTTCAGTTGTTATGTGAACATGAGTTATTATAAATCAAGCTGAATGTGGCTCGTATGTTAGTTTTTAGCTATTCTTTGTATTTGATGTTTTGACAAGGGTTTAAGTCTCAGAAGAAATAACCAGAAAATATAGTTGGTTCAGGGGAATCAGAACAGTGGATATTAATCAAGAATTTTTGAAGTCTTGATGATTGTAAGATTTTTGTCATTAGACCAATAATTTAAACTGTCTTTAGGCTTTCTGCCTATGGAAACACAGTAAGAGAGCTTTTGATTTTTATTTTTTTTTTGGTAGAGCCAGAATTTCTGACTGTCGGCAAGTTAGAAAAAGTGTCTGTGTACCCATTTATGTAAAATACATTTAGAAATCAGTTTGTTTTTATGAAGTATCCTAACCTGATAAATTCACTTTTCAATAGAACTTGATATCCATATTGATTTTGTTGTTTGAACAATCTTAAAATTAATTGTCTGTTAGTAGATATGCAATCAAAAACACGGCAGGTATTGATCTGAGATAAATCTTTTGTTTTGTGAAATGCATGTCCTTAAAGTACAGCTGGTCATCTGATATACGGAAATCTTATTGTGTAATAGCTTTTAATAAAGTTCAATAAGAGAAAACACTGATTCAGACTTATTTGGTTATAGTTAGAAAACTAATGGTTTTGTGGTAATTGCAAATCCTTAAAAGCAAATTATGTTTCTGAATGTTACACTGCAGAGTATATTGCAAAAAGCAGTGATTTGTAAACAACCTTTGGCAGAATACAGAAAACTTAATTTTGTTTAAATAGGAGAGGCCAAGCAGTTACTCCTGGTGTATGTTTTAGAGCATTCTTGATTGCCTAAGTGTCAAGTGCTCTGTGAAAACATGAATATGGCAGAAGTAGCAGAGTTATGGCAGGGAGGGTGCTGTAATAATTAACCGAAGTTGAGTATTTTTGAGTTGTTACTTTTGATTATTGTGTGTAAATGATTGAACTGTAGTTGTTTGCAAAAAGACGATAGTAACCATCTTTTCAAGGATGAGAAAACCCTTGTAGTTTTAGGCTAGAAAGAAATTTAATTGAAAGAAAAAAGATTAGCCTTAAGCATATGTAGAGTACAACTTCTGTTGTTTTGTGTTTGAGTTGATGGAAAGGCTAACAGCAAGCACTGTTGCTTTAAATAAAGCTTTTCTATTATTCCATCTGGAACAATTGGGTATTTTATGTAATAAGTAATATTTGTGTTGTTCATAGTGTGAATAGTACAAGATGAGCTGTTCATATAGTTTGAGTATCACTGACTAGTGTTTATTTATTGTCTACCGGTCTCTTCTCTGTTAAGGTAGGGATAGAGAGAGAGAGAGATTTCTTGGCATGAGAAGTTATTTTATGTAATCTCGTTTAAATCAATAGAAAGCTCTTTCAGGAGTTGGACTTTGATGATCCTTGTGGGTCCCTTCCAACTCAGGGTATTCTATGATTTATAATAATCAAATGTCGCTCTAGTGGTGATTCTGTGAATATAGAAAGTTGCCTTACATTCACTGTCACTTTTATCTCCTGCACCTGAAAACTTAATCCAAAAATACCTGTTAAAGAAGAAAAACAAATTAAAACCTGAAACTGGTTATGGTGTGATTTACCATTTTAAATCGTTTATCAAAATATTGCAAGAAACAGGGCAGTTTTATTACATTGATGTTATTTTTGAACTACAGACCTAGATACTCTATATTTAATTGATTTGAATGGCTATGCTTGCAAGTATTGTGTTCTGTGTATATTTATCTTTAATCCTTTCCCAAACAATGAATCCAATAGTATCCAAATTAATGCTTTGACATTCAGCAGGAAGCTGCTCCATAAAACCTATATTGATCTACTGACTTCTTCAATCAAATGTGTTATTTCCACATTTTCTCTCAGATTAAGTCCGTGGAATCAAAATCCATGTTTGAAGATTTTAACATCCGTGTTAGTATCTCATATAAAAATTAATGGATTGGAAAACCTTAAGTCAGTGATATGCATTAATAATGTTTTACAAATGCCATATATGTGGGCGTTGCTCTATAAAAGCTCTTCTGTTCCAATGCATTAATACTACTAGAGAAGTAGTAGATAAATTGGGTTATTTTGCTTTACAATAAAAAATAAATTCCCAAATGGTGAATTCTTCTAATATTAATGAGTTTGTTTTGTTTATTAAGTCTCAAGGAATCATTATAACTTGTCTGGGAATGCTTTGGAAATGAAACAGTAAAAACAAAGGGGGCAAAATGCAGAAGCATTTGAAAAGCAAGGGAATGTCAAAGCATATTCAAACTTCTGTTAGCATTCCGGGTTCTGTCTTGTTTGTAGATTTATTTTTAAATAATGTCTGCCAAACTACACTTGAGAAATGCCTATTTTCTTCTCTCATTATTAGTAGGCTTAGAATTTTATTTTAAAATATTGATACAATTACTCAATATTAGGTATTGAAAGTCAAATATGAATTAATTTAGTTAAAATGCGTTCCTTGATTGGGCTAAAGTAGAGAATTTGACAAGATTGCTCAGGATCTGTATGACTGTTTATTAAATGTTTTAAACAGTTTAGCAGATGCTAATATTAGTTTGGATGTTAATGGTGGTGACAAAACATGTTTATTTTGTAATCTGTAGGTGAAATAATTTGGTTGTTTTCAGGGTACAAATATTTTATCCACTATGATATCATAAAGATCAAAGAATGTAAATTCCACAGTTGCTGTTCACAGACAAATTGGAATGGAATTTTTTCTTACTATGCAGATGTTGGGCCACTAAATCTATGTTTTTTTTTGAAGTTGGAAAAACCTTTATATATACGTAGCGTATTAAAACCTTTTAACTACATACCGTTACCGAGCACTGTTTAATCTTTAACCGCTGATTTGTTATGAATTAAATTGCATTCTTAATTGCCTAAATACCTTATATTTTTAAAAGCCTGGTTTGGGACTGCACTCATTTATTCTTAAAGGGTAATCCATAAAGCTGAAAGGCCTGTATTAAATTGAACATCAATGGCAAGCCTGTCATGAGGATTATAGAATTAGAACTTCTAGTGATTTACAGAATGAGAAAACAAATAGGAGATTTTATACACATTTATATATACTTCTTAAATAAATCCTTGATTTCATTTGTTCTGTATGTTGTAGCTTTTTTTTTGTACAAGAACTGTGGTTAATAAAATTCAATTTAAAGGTCTTCACAGATATACTTGTAGTACCACTTCTCTGTGAAAAGTGGGGAACACTCTTCTCAAACTGTTGCATACACATACAGTATCTGTGAACTTCGTAAATAAGGGGTAATCTCCACTAACTCTTCAGTCACCTCACGCATTCTTTCTTTACATCTGCAGGAAAATGGATAAACTGAATGTGGACTTAAATTCTTTTTGTCATTCCCTTAAGCTCGTGATGTTTCTTTGCATTTACATGCACATGCCACAAGTATATGTGTTTACTTGGAGTTTTATCACTAGACCTGTATTTTAACAATGATTTCAGAACAATCTTTAAAATAATAAATTGATTCTAGCAGTTAATGCCCTTACGTTAATTGGGAGCAGAGGGTCGTATTGCCTTCAGAACACTAGTTTATTTCAGACCACTAGAAATTGCCTGTCCAATTGAGAGGAGAGTGAAAGTATGAAATTGCCTTCAGTGTGTACATTTCTCATGCACTTTCTCATGCATTTCTCATATTTTCCTGAATAAAATTGGACTTAATGAATTTATTTTACTGGTAGTTAGGATTACTTTTGCTTTACTATCGTCATTTGGTGTCCCAGTGTGGTGCTTTTATATCATGTCTTTGAATAGAATTTGTCTGAAAATCCAAGCAAGAAGAAAGATTAATATCAAGCAGTATTCTTTAGATTTTGCTTCAATAAAAATTGAGAATTTACTATATTAATTTTCTTTAACTTGCCTGGTGAAAGAGCAAGTACTTTAACACTGTGTCCAGCTATGCAGTGTTTCAGAGGCATTGCTTTAGAAATCTGGCAGTGGGGGCATTCGGAGAATGAACTAAACTCTATTGATCTCTGTTCACATCTTTTTTTTGTTTGTTTTTATATAACAGGATTCTGAACTGCCTTTGCTAAAAATCTCAAAACTTTATTGTACTGTCTTCAGGTTTAAGAAATGAGAACAAAAAATACAGTATGGGGTTAAATTCCCTCTGTAGTCCTAAAACAAAGAATTGCAGAAGTTTGTTTTAAAAATTTTTGCTTCATTTGCAGGCAACCTATTCCGTTAACTTTTTGCTAATGACTTTAAATAAAATGAATTTGGCAGATGTAAAAAAATGTTTTTAAAATGTGCTTTTTTTTCTTTCCTTCTATTCACTTTTTAGATTAGAGATACTAAATCAACAGATCAGAAAACAACCTTACTGCATTTTCTGGCAGAAATCTGTGAGGAGAATTACCGGGACATCTTAAAATTCCCAGATGAACTGCAGCATGTTGAGAGTGCAAGTAAAGGTAAGCAAGTAGATGAAACACCTAGAGGTAATAGCTCTTTGGAGATATTTCATGTCAAAACATTTCTCTTCAGATTGCAGGATTATGTAACATGTAAGCATTGATAATCCACATGGATTTTTTTTCTTGTCTGATGTTTATTGATTTAAGAAAAAGTGAGGGGGAGAAATAGTAATAAAGTAACTTCTCTTCTTCTGAAGTAGGTTGTGGAAATAATACAACATAGCGAAGTGCTTACAAAATGATATGTAAAAAATTGTATAGGCATTGTTGATTACTGTTAGGCCTTTCAAGTCTTACTGTTTGAGAGTAAACACCCATGCATGTATATGCATATGTTTCTCATTTTAATACCTGATTTTTTTAAAAGAGAATAGCAAATATGCTTTCTAACGTGCTCAGATTCCATGTGAAAGGTACAATTCAATTTACACTGTACAGTCAATGATTAATACTGATTTTATTTTTGGTCAGTTTGCAGTATTGCCCAGTAGATGTGATAGAGAACTTGATTTATTGTTGGATAACTTTTATATATAATAAGCTGTGCTTTTTTAGTGCACTTGTTGCTTAGCTATGGAAAGATTAAAATGAAGTCTTACTTTGCTTTTATTTTCATGTAAGCATAAAGAATCAGTATCTGAACAAAAGATGTACGATTTTTAACAAATAGGAGATAAAGCGTAAAACTGGATTTTAATATGCAAAGGTCAGTGGGAATTAGATGAACTGCCCATGCATGTACCAAAATCTTCAATAATCTGATGTTAGGTATAATAAAATATTTTTATCTTTTTAAACATGGAATATCAACCTAGTGATTTTTGAAAACTAAAACTAAATTGGGAAACAGTTTTTTTTCTGGAAAGTATATGTGAAGGTCAAACTGATTAACTATCAAGAGATTATTGGCAAAGCATTCTTTCTTACTTAAAGCAGACTATATGAAAAGAAAAGCAATAAAATCACGTGGTTGTGACAAACTGGTTGCAAGTAATATTCAGTTATAGCGTTTTCTCTTACAATTTTATGATTTATGATTTTAATATATACTTAAAAAATTCACATCCCTTTTTGCAGTCAAAGAAAAACTTCAAAAATAAGAGAATACCTCACTAGAGTCAGGCAACACGTTTGGGATTTCTAGAAAAAGTTGTTAAAAGTATTTGAAAATCCTTGCAAAAGATATGTATACTGTAACTTGAAGCTCCTCTGACTATTAAGCTTACCAGAAACGGTAGAAAAGAAATACATAACCCACGTAATGAAGAAGATGAAAGTTAACCATATATTTTATAATAATAATTTGTTTTCAAATTTTAAAAGAACAATAGCTGTAAATCATAGTTTGTGGTTTAAATAGAGTGCCTATATTTAAAATGAAACATAACCATATTTTTATCAGTTGATTATTCTGACTAGTTCCTCCTGAGTTTAACAATTCTTGACATACTTTTGTTATCTGCTTGCTTTGTCTGCCGAAGTTGGGAACTACTAGGCTTTCTACCAGGATGTAGACTCATGAGAAGTTTTGTAAGGCTTTTTTTTTTTTTTTTTTGGTCCAACTCTCGTTTACTTAAGGTGGATCCCTAGTGCAGTTTTCTGCATTTGGCCATTGTGTTCCATGTGCTTTCTTTGACTTTTTGGTCAAGGCAACGTGATACCTTACATATATATGTACACACACACACATATTGGAGGAGTATCTTTTGGGGAGTTAGTTCTGCAGTTAAGTAGGACTCTTAAGAACAGCTAAACTCCAGGTGAAGGGCAGAGTTTACTGGTGAATCCAGTATAGGTAGTAAGGTCTCTTTCAGAAATTGTGGGGTTTTGTTCCTTTTTTTTTTTTCCCAGTACATAGCATAGAGGATTGTTTGCCTGAAATCAAGGTATACCATATATTTTTTAAGTATTGTTTAAAAAAAAACCAACAAAAAACAGCTGCGGAGTATTCTATTTAAAAGGAAGTGAAAGAGATCTTGTGGGAGGCGAATTATGTGTGTGTAGTAGAGTAGAAAGTACTGATAACAGGAACAGTTTTCTCACTCATGTTGACATACAATTTTTTTTCTGGATTTACAAATGTGTTTCAGACAATTGAGACATTTCTCTAGAAAGGACATTAGCAATCATAAGCACTGGAATGCAAATATATATACTTTATATTATGTACTATTGCAAATACTGGAAGTAAATACCATTTTTGAAAGTCTGTACAGGTGTTTCATTGAGACAATGTCAAATTCAGAGGGGGAAAATATTTTAAAATGTGTGATTGTTGTTTTAAAGTATAGCAATTTAAAACATACTCATAAGTAGTAGTCATTTTTCTGTCAAATGGAAGTTCTATAGTTCATTGCAGTAGAAGAAACTGTTTTTAACAAAGAAAGCTGTGCAAGGTAGAAAATACCACAGATTAAGTTGCTGAAACAGATTTTGCCTGATCTCGCATGTTAGTGGATATGAAACAGACAGTGACTTATGGCATTATAAATATAATGCCTGCGTATGTGTCTGTTCTTTCCGTAATAGAATCTGAAAGCTGGCATTTTGCTTCAGAATCAAAAGTCAGTCTTACACTGTATAGTGACTTCTGTCATTTTTTTCATTTACATAAAATGCAATAATAAAACGTCAGAAAATCTCTCAATGTATTTTTCTGAATTGTAGGTGCATCAGATACTGGAGAATTGTTTTCCTCCAGAAAACTGTATTTGCATATGTCATGTCATATATGCATATGTATTTGCACTCCCGTATTTGCATATATCATCATGGTATTGATGGTAGCTTATCCATCATCTCATTAAAAGCTTTTTGACAGAAGTGTTCTCTTTCACTGACAAGATTTCAGTGAAGAAGACAGAGAAGTAAAGCTTCGCAGATTTTGTGTTGCAGTTCCAAACTGCAATTTCTGAAAGACATCCTGTTGGGAGACTCAGTAGGATTCGGGATTGGCCTGCAAAAATGTTTAAAAACTTTTCCCTGTCTTTTAGGGGCTTTAGAATTTATTTGGCAGTTATCTTCTAATGTGTAGTAAGTGTTATGCAAAGTCATGGTAGTTTGGAATTTGAAGCTACATTTTCAAGCTATGATTTGAATTCCACTTTAAACAAAGCTTTCTAGTATGGCATATGTTTTAAGGATTCAGTTCTCTCACTGAAGTGCAATTATCAGGGGCAAAAATAGGGAACAGTGCAGATGACTCTCATAGGCTGTTACTTATTAAAGAAATTAGAGCATTAAAGAATTTATGAATATAGTTAAACCAATTGAGGTTTGAAGACCATTTTAAGTGGCTTCTCAAAGAAAGAAATCCATTCAGAATTCCTTATTACCAACCTTTAGTGAGAAGTTGGTACTGTTTTGTAGCTTTCACAATGCTACTTATTTTTATTCTCATCTGTTCTTGAATTTGCACTCTTCTTGATATGAGCAAGGTTGTTATGCCTCTGGAGGCATGGCTTGCACTTCAACAAATTGGAAAGACCAAACACTTGTTAAAAGTTGAGAGCCTGAAAAGGAGGTCTGTTAGATCAAATTGTTCCATGCCTTGTCTAGTGCATTTTTAATAACTCAGTGATTGAACAGCTTTCCCTGATTGTGTTACCGACGCTTTACTCCTCCTCTTACTTTGCATTCCTTTCTGCCTGCGATTTCTGCACATACACCATGGTGGTATATCATGTGCCATAGCTGTTTCACAGTGAATTATTTATATACAATATGTGTATATATAAATTTTAGGCTATACAAACAAGCCAAGCAAAGTTGGACTATAGACTAATAGTGACAGTGCAAAATGCGAGCTATTGACGCAAACGCAGCAGAATTTACTGTGAATAATCAACACTTCACAAATTGGTTGAAATTAATAGAAAGAACATAAAAGTTCAGTCATTTGCCTTGGCCTGACTTGCGTTTTAACTTTACTTTATGCCTTTTCCAGGAAGTGTATGCTCATCTAATAGATACTGATTTTTTCCAACATAGACACAGCTTTTGAGAACTTGAAAGATGTTTTAAATTAAATTACTTTCAAAGTAAGGTTAATTTGTGGAATGCTCTGGAGGAGATCCATATTGCCAGGAGAATGCTGCTGGACACACTGCTATTTTCAGTGATCACCTCTGGCTATGTTTTTGAAATAGGGACATCTATTTTCTAAAGGAATTTTATTTGTAATACTGGAAGTACCTTGATGCTCAACTGATAAAGATTTATATTCTGCTATGTACTGTTGGCAGTTTACTCGTAGGTGAAAATATACGAAAAGTATGGTATTGACAAGATATTTCAGATAAAGTAGGAAGCTGGCGCACAGGATTTGTGCAGGTCACAAAATAAGCATAAATTGTCAGGATTCATCCAGGAGAATCACCACAAACAAACAAACAACAAAAAGGGTGTTCTTACCTTAAAATTGCAGTTCATCTTGGCTTGCAAATTGAGAGGATAATAGAATCCATACACAATTGCTTTAGCAGTTGAGTCATATTTTAATCAAAGTCTGAAATGATAAAATATTATATATCACAGATGCATACATTTATATATTACACATGTGTCTGTGTGTAATATACACATGTATGCTTGTGGGACTATATATCTCAAAATGTGCCTGGATATTAAGTGTGTGCCATATGTATGTCTCTATTCTTTATTTACTTTTGGGTGCTGTACTATGAGTCCTTTACTTCTTTTTAATTGTCAGTGACCTGTGTTATTCAAACCTATCTTTGATGTTAACAGAGGGTTTCACAGACATTGGTTTATAGAAATCAGTTTAATTTCAATAAAAGAAAAATATTTGATCTTTTTTCTATGTCTGTTCCTTAAATCACTTCTGTAACTAAGTACATGCATTAATAAGATGATTCATTTAAGCAAGTACATGTATTAATAAGGTGAAGTTTCTTTGAACCTTAGTTACTTTCTAATCTTTGAATTACATATAAAAGAATGAGATATTAGATTTTTTACCAATAAATTTAAATAGAAATTGAATCATTTGAACTAATGGTAGAATTAAGTGGTGACATTTCCATATGAAGTGTGATGATTTGGTGTATTACATTAGATATTTTCACTTATTTTCATGAAGATTTGAATTTTTTTTATGAACAGTAATTCAGAAGAATGTGTCTACGTAATGGAATAATTCTCCTTGAGACTATTCATACTGTTGTTGTTTTCTCCCTTTCTGATACCCTTTCTTTTTAACCATATTCTGGAAGCTTTTTACTTATTGACTCTTCTTCTTAGTTTCAGCCCAGACTCTGAAGAGCAACCTTGATTCAATGAACCATCAAATCCAGCGCCTAGAGAATGACATTGAGAATTTCCCTAAAACACAAGATGAACATGATAAGTTCGTAGAAAAGATGAGCATATCCTTTTTGCATGTTTATACTGCTGATATCAATGTTATCTTTGTCTGGTTAAGTATTTCACAACACTTAAAAATAAGTTTTAAATCTCTTCTTTCATGCTCTTATTCTAGCAGAGAGAAAAGTATATCAGAATATGCTGAATGTAAGAAAACAAAAAAGCCATTTACTAAGCTGAATCTTGTGTTTTATTCGTAATTGGTGTATAATTTAACGTATTCCAAAGGAGAAAAGCAGATAGCTTTCTTAAAGGAATTAAAGTGTCTTCTCATGAAGATAGTTTTATGTTTTTGTTCTAAAGAACAGTATTTAATGGTAATTGTTGAGTCATTTCTATCTCATTAACTACCTGCAGTAGAGTTAAGATTAGTTCTTATTTTAGCTTCAGATAGGTTGATATTTGAAGGGGAGAGTATCAGGTGTGTTTTTTTGTTTATTTGTTTGTTTTTTGACAGATCAGTTTAGAGTACAACTTTTTACGTATTTTGTACTTGAGAGATTTGTGCTTTTATTTCAGAATAAATAGAGAATAGAGACTGTACATTGTTTAGTACAAGGAAAAACGGTGGGAGAATACCAAACCATGTTTGTTTAGATTGTTTTCTCTCCAAAATTTTCACATATCAATCTTTACTTTTGTGCAAAAATATAAGGTAATAAGTATACTGTCAGTGCAAGAAGCCCACAAAATTTTCTGAGACCAGGCAGAAGTTCATGTTCCTTTAAAAAAAATAAATAAATAAAATGCATAAAGCACACTTGTGTGGAAGCATTTAGAGTATGGTACGTGATAAAGACAGGCATTTTGTGCATTTATAGAAGCTTGGATAATTCATGTGTTATCTTAATGCAACGATAATGCAATGAGACAGAAGTAATAATTTTGTGGGGGTTTTTTGTTCAAAAAAAAATGGAGATGGATGTCTAGAGCTGCTGTTACTTGCTCATCACACTTAGTAGGTGGATGTAATGAAGGATTCACCCAACTATTATGTATTTGAATCTGAGTTTTAGCAGGATTAATCATCTGAATCGGTTCGGTGACAGAAATTCACAAGAATATGTTTAATGTCTTCTCTGTATGCATTTATTGTAAGTTTCTGTCAAGACTGGAAAACTAACTTAAAGGAGACAACTCATAAGAAGAAAATTTTTGTTCTCTTCTACCTTGTCTTTTTTTACAAGGTTAGGAGACTTGTTAGTAATCACATTTATCAGGTTTGCTGGTTTTTTTAGTAGAAAAAAAAATATTTTCCTGAGATGCATTCACACAGGGAAACCTTCACTTGTAATAGCCCTTTGTTTTGACATTGTGTGTAGGCTGAATACAGTAAAGTAAATCAGTTTTGTTTGAACATGAAACCAATATATTGAAATGCACCTTTTGCAACTATGTCATTTTGAATTTTACAGTTCTGTATTGCAAGTTGTATACATACTTTCAGTTGTGTTGAGCCAGTGCTTTGTCATTTGTTATTTTTCTGCTTGTGTATTTACTATACTTAGAGAAGATTATTTACATCATTCAAGTAATTTGGTGAGGAAAAGAGGCACATAGGTACCTTCTTTTGTATCTGCTGCTCATCTCCTAAATTTATTGAAGCACGAAGATTGCCTTGGAGTGTGACTGAGATTAAAACGTATATATACATATATACGTATATAAACAGCTTTTTGTATTAGCGATAATATAAGGATTCTTTAAAAAAAAAATTGTTGCAAGTCTATTAAGAACGCAGACTTGTTCTGGTGCACATATGTTAATGTCACAGTTAGATTACCAGTTCCTGGTAATTAAAGTAGGCACCCTGAACTGTAGATGTCTGACAGCTTTTATCATACCAGTGAATTTGGTGGCTTGACAAAACAGATAAGACTAAGAAATGAACTGATTCTGCCTAAAGAATGTTATGTCAGATGATCAAATTTGTTGAATATTTTAAAATTTTCTACACTCCTATATTTTTTTAGAATGGACGATAAATTTGGAAGGAATTTAAGAGGAATTATTTAAGAGGAAAAATATCTCATTTTAATCATCAATCTGTTTCTTTTGTTTCTGTCAGCTTGTTGAAGAACTGTTGTTGATAGCACATACTGAGATTAGGAAGTTGAGGAATTTCAAGCTGAACATCTCTAACTGCTTGAGTGTTTCAGAAAAATTGGTACATGTTGGAACATAAATCATCTCTCAGTAGGGTTTTGGCACGCAGGATTAAAGGCATAGTTTCTCTTTTCTTTACCTGCCACTAAACAAAGCAGCGTACAAGTAATTGTGAAAGAGACTTCCTTCAGAAAGCATAAAAGGAGTATTGTTTGGTATCCTACTAAATTAGGACATTAATTACAATAAAAAATACCACTTGTAATATTTATAATAATAAAAGTAATTAATATAATTTGTAGTGTAGAAGGAAATGGTATAAAACAAGTTTGGTTTCTTATAACTTAAAAGAAAAACAATGCAAGTTTTTTGTATTCTGAGTGACAAAAAAATGAGTATGAATTCTGCTTATTTTTGAGTTAGATTTTATTTCCTTGATCCATTTTTAAGCAGGCTAATTTGTGACTTTTCTTTATCAGTGTTTTATTTGGTGTGTACAGTTACTCATTTCGGTGCACACTACTTGATGTAGTTACCTAGCTACGTTAGGTATTAAATACAAAGACAGGAAGAGTAATATTTTACTATTCCACAGTCTGTGTACAAAAATAGTAGATGAGTAAGTATGCTCCACTGACTAAAAAACTTAAATATAACTCTAAGAGCTTTAGTTCAATGTAGTTATGACTACAGTCTGCTAACTGGGTACACATTTCAGACACTTATTTTGACACATTTTCATTACATATAAACTGAGGCAAAATGAGTTATCTGAACAGTTTATATTTAAAACTGAAGGCAACTAAATGAAATCATTTGATTTCACAAGCACATTTGGTTTTCCATTAGACTTGCTTTAGGACTATGCAGATATTGGTTCTCGTGAATTGGTTCTGTAGTTGTGTCAGTGTGACTTCCTGCCTAAGGGTGTACGATTTTTTTCTATTTGATTGTTCATAAGGTTCAGTGAATATAATAAGAATTGCAGATGATGCAGTTGTAGTTTGATTTCCATCTTTTTTAACCAATTAATTTTATTGTGATAATACGATTTGATTTCAACTGTGATAGAGCGGTCTTAACAAGTAATGCCACTGTCAACCTCATACTTGGATTTTTCTGTCTAAAAGCATATTTTTTATGAGAGTATAAAATCTTGACTTGAAAAATTCAGTATAATTTCTTCTACATTCCTAATAGATTGTATCAATGATTTTCTTTCAAAAATACATAGATAGATGCTGGTTTGACTTCTCGTGGTTTCAGTTTCTAGCCATCTTAAGTGTTTTAAGACTTAGTGGCTATTACGTATCTCTTTCTCAGTGCAAGAATTTTGATAGTATGGTCAGGTTGCTTAAATTAATCTGTGATAACCAAGTAGGCTCACTTCTTTACTGTTCTTGGTATTTTTTAATGTGCTTTTGTAATGCAGTTTGCAACTAAGTACAGTGTTTCAGTATTTTTGTAGCTTTACAGGCATGAGTTAAAGATTTAATATTATTTGTCTTTGTTCTACATCAGAAGCTGTTTCTGTCACCACCATCATAGTGGAACTTTGTATTCAGTTGGAATCATTGAGGTTGGAAAACACCTCTAAATCATCTAGTCCAACCATCAAACCATTAGAAAACAATGCAAACTTGCTTCCATGACCACTACTTGCTGGGACACAGGTCTGCATCCTATAAGTGTAATTACATGTTGTTTATAAGGAACACTGAGCTTCTAGGAGGTAACTGCACAGAAATATTTCTGTGGGATTCTGAAGTGATACTATAGGCACTATCATGCTGTCATGCTTGGACTTTAGTTTACCTGCCTCATGTTGGGATTTTCTTCAGGCACTAAATTGCCCAAGTTTTAAGGAGTGCTCACAGCACTGTCTGAAGTTACTGGGATCCTGAAGCTGACTTGTATGGTTGGCCGCCAATAGCAGTTGATTTCAGAACCTAATGAGAATTACAGCTCTTCTGTAACAGAAAGTAAAATGTAATATGGTTACAGAAAAAGAAAAGACATAAAAATATTCTGCCTGTGAATTATATGGTATGTTAAGTAACTTTTTCATGATCTGATCCAGGACTAGAATAGTATTTTACTTGAAGATCATATGTATGTGAGAGGTTTCTTTATAATTAGCCCAGCTTCATGCAGCACAGGGGAGTTTGTTTCAACAGTTTAGAAGTAATTATAGACTATGACAAATTTGGCTTTCACTCCTTGATTTGTTTCAGTGTTTGTGCCTATAATTAAAGATTTTAAATGGAAAACTCAGAATTTTGTACTTACAAGTAGTAGGTATATGGATTGTTTTCTTTTTAGTGATGTTAAAGCATGAGTGTTTGTCTTGCTAGGGAAACTAGCTTTTTGCTATAGCTGCTTGTATTTAAAGAATCAGAGGTCTTGCTTTTGGACCATTATATAATTTGTAAAGAATCGCACTTTTTTTTTTAACATAATGTATCTCAGATGTATTAATGATGACTAAGTGACATACTAGTAATTAATTTTTAAGCTGTCTTTTTCTTCTATATCATTTACCTTAGTAAAAAATATTAACATGCATAATCTTGTTAAAATCTTTTAATGGCATTAACACTCTTATCTCTTAGCACTTGGGATATCCTCCTAGCTTGTTATGGAAAAAATTATTCACTTAGTGTTTTGAGATGTCATTTTTTGGGGAAGCCTGTTTTGTTTATGAGACAATTTGAAGTGCACTGGCTCCTTCTTTTCTTCATCAGTATGTATATTAATATTAGAATTTTCTCATACCTAGGGGTGCCTCAAAAGTAACACCAAAGGGTGAAATTTCTATGAAGTCTTGTATGTGCCCCTACATTTGAAATATCTGTTGCCTGAATGCACTTGTCATTACTCTTGGAACTGGAAAAGGAAAGTCATTCAAAGATTTTTGAATTATAGGTCATGTACAGTTATTGAGATCATCTTCTAAATGTACTTTTTCTTGAAATATTTGTAAAGGTTTTTTGTTCTTATACGCAAAAGTAGTATTTGAAAATAATTTCATCAGCAAGTGCAGTTTTTGATTAAAAGAGGCATTTCAGAAAAATCTTGGTTATGTAACTAGACAAAATACTTTTCCTAGGTAGTGTCTAGGGACAGAAGGTTTACCTTGCTGAAGTTACAACAGGAAGGTGTTTTTTTTCCAGACAACAGGAAGATTTTTTTTCCAAACTTCTCAACCTATTTCTTGTCCTTCCTCTTTCTCTGTTTTACATACCACCCCAGCAAGAAAAAATGAAATGTGATGGAAAATCTTTATTTTATTGTTGTTGGAAAGTTCTAAAGTATTAAGTTATGTGGTAAATAAAGGAACAGAAAGACCGAGCTTCTGGATGTAGCTTTTTCGTTGTTGTCGTTGCATTGTAAGAATATAATCAGGTGTTTTGATACTCATAGTGCTAAGAATTCATTTAAAGTTAAGCCTGCAGCTTGCAGTCAAAAATGAACTTCTAGGTATAACCAACAGAAAGCACATGTCTTAAGACTTGCTAGCCTCAGTCCTCTAAAGTCTTAAGTAAGAGGACTTAAGAGTGCAGGCAGTGAAGGGGAATGAAACCTGAGTGACTTATTCTAGCTTAAAAGATAAAAAATATCAGATGTTCTCTGCAGGACTCCAAGGAAAAATTATTACTTTTTAAAATGGATAGTCAAGCAATTTGTTAGACTTTATTTCAAATATAGAGAAAACAGAACTATTAACAATAAATGCATATTAACTGCTATTTTTTGTAATGGAGGAAAGGCTAGAAACAGGAGAACTTTGAAGATCTTTTTCTTTCTTTCAGTGGGGAAAAATAGATTATTGTAAGCTTCACTCAACTTTTTCAAAGCTTGATTTACTTGATTCATAAGAGGATCAGTTGAGACCATCTGGTCTACTTTGTTATCACCTATGAAACAATTATGAACTTGTAGAAATTTTTGGAGCTTGCTTAGTATCAACAAATTATAATAAGCATAAATTAGTATTGCTGATACTGCAGCCTTTAATGAGAATTCTCCTATTTGGTATTACTTCAATTTAACAGCTACATAAATAATATATTAGTAAATATTAATTGTGAGCTAAATTGTTTCTGCAAAATGTGATTGAGATTCCTGTTAGAAACGTACAAGATCCCCCTCTATTTTTTTTATTTAAATAGTAAGCAGATGAGTAAAAAGGCTTTGCACAGCCTACTAAAGGTACAATATAGAAAAGAAATCTTGCATTTCCTGCTGAATCTTTGGTTTATGGAATTTTCTGTTTTAACTGTACCTTATATTACTTTCTTACTCATGCTTTACGAGTTTAAAGCTCAAGGAAAGAGGGCAGAGAAGACCTTATAGGAATTCCTAGTAAGCAGAGACTTTCCAGCTGTCTAGTTAATGTTATAAGTGTGTAAGCAGTGCATTACAAGTATAGTGATGAACAACTTATTTCTTCAGTTGAAAGTTCTCTGTTTCCTTTTCACTTTCTCTTCTTCTGAAAAGAGTACAGCCAAAAAATACTCCATTAGAAGTAAAATATAATCATGCTGTATGTTGGCTCTTTCTGCGCAGATTTTCTATTTAGCTTCTCATTCTTTCGAGTTCATTAGGGCTGAGGACATCTGATGAAGTAGGAATGTGAACTGAATTAATTTTCAAGCTATGATTCTGTTGGGCTTCCAGTTTAATCAGCTTCATTTTGTTGTTCTGCTCTAGTCAGCCGAGTAAAATAACAGAATGGGAGATGAGAAAGCAATCAGCTGGAGAAAAAATAGGAAGAGCATGTAGTAAGTGGAGAATGGAAAGTAGCATGAAGATGGAAAGATTAAGATTGATAATTTAGGTTTTAGGGTAAAGGGCATGGTGTCAGAATGAAAGAGTTTAGAAACACTTAGGACAGAATAAAGTTCAACTCAACAGAGATGACAGCTTCCAACCCGGAAGTTGCTGCTTTGTAAGCCATCCTTAGTACATGTTTAGTACTTCTTAAATGGAGTAGTCTTTAAGTCTTTAAAAAAAAGGCTTTAAGCAGTAAATATTAGTCCCACTGTATCGTATTTTTTTTGCTTTATAATTAATTTTACATAGCAAGTGTGATTCCTTTTATAGTTTGTGTCTTCAGAATTGAGTGTACAGGCTAATTAATACGTAGGCCTGCTTTAGACTGTAAGCAACTTCTGTTTTGATGTTGTAGTTCTCTGGGTTTCAATCAGTTTTGCAGCGCATTCCCAAGTATATAAATTGTTCATGTTCAAATTTTGACGTACATTTTATATTTAAGTAACAGGGATAACATTGACCAAGGTCTATAGTGGAGCAGTGAACTTGGATTTGCTGTTAATGAGATATTAAAATGTTCCTAAGAGCTTCTACCTTCTACTACATATTCTGTAGGCTTTTTTATTCCAATTCACATAATTGGTTAACATGATGTGCAAAGGAAGAATCTCATGCCATTGGTATATGTTGAAATTTACATCCAGAATGCTTTATTTTAAGTTTGTGGAACTGTGAGAGCGTTAAATTTGTCACTTGTAGATAAATGTTTTTAAGATTTAAATGAGTTGCTTGACTGTTTGACTTAGATCCACTGTATGTGTATACCCCAAATTTGTATTAATATTGTGTTGAACTAAATGCACAAAAAGAATCAATTTTAGAATCAATTGCACAAAAAGAAGCACTTTTTAAAAAGAAAATCAACAGTATATCATTTTATAGGAGGTTACATTTAAGAACCTCATCTGTCTGAACACTCTCATCATATTTAAATGAGTATGCTAAAGCAACCAAGACAAACTTGATTAAACTGATCGTGCTTGTAATTCTTAGAAGTACATCCAAAGGTCTGCTGTATTTGATCAGCATAGGCAGAATATCCCACTTCTGAAAGCACTGTGATAGAAGATGGGAAGAATTAGTATATACATATAATCTGCTTTTCTTTTCCCAACTCGCAGCTCTCTTAGAAAATTCAGGGCATCAGTGAACAGTCTTTTTTATTTTTGCACTGCTAATTGTTCAAGCTCATAGCATCTCAGCATTCTGAATCCTGTTGAAGAACTGACCCTGCAAAGTTCAAAATCAGGTTAAAAGCAACTTGTACTATGTTTAGTTATGTTTGACATATTGACATTATTAAGTTATGAGGGGGGGCAGAGAGACTGCTATAAGAGAGATTTGAGCTCATGCACTGCTGTGATTTCAGTTTGAAGAGATTTTTTCTTCAGCATATAAAATGATCTGATTGTACAGACTAGCCTTTTTGAAGGTGTACCAATTTAAAAACTAGGTAATCAACATGTCAGAAATACATCCAGGATCTATTGCAAGTAGAAGGTATGATGTCAGAAATGCTTTCTGAAGGTGTCAGTCCTGAGCAATACAGCAATGTTCACAGTTTCTGGGATTGTCTGTCATTTTTCTTCCATGTTGTTTCAGTGACAGCCATCATATAAATGTTGCTATTCAATTTAATTTCCATGGAGAAATGTTAATATGGCTTTGTGGAATTTACTAATCCTTTCGCTTCAATAATTTTTGACCCTGAAAAAAATATTAATCCCCCTACTCTAATTGCTTTGAATTGTTTGCATGACTGGTGTCACATTTTGTATGACTGTCTATATGCTATGAAGGCCAACAGACTTCACTGTAACGTATAAGGTTAAATGCAGTGTTCCTATTGTATGTAAATATTCTAGACATGCAATACAATATCCTGTTGTGTCAGCTGTAATATGAAGCACATGAAAACTTTGAATCTTTATGCAAAATTAACTTACAATGATTAACTGCTGTAATAAGGCAACATATTTTACTAACCGACTGTAATGATTTTTCTTTTGGCGTTGTGAATTTAATACATTTGGGTTTGGTTTGCTATTTAATACAGTAGATGACAGAGTTGATCATTGTTTCCCCAAATTAGGATTCCTAAAATCAGTGAAAAAATCAATTTTTCGTGATACTGGTGTTCCCCCACCCCCTTGTCTCAGTACTTACTAGAACTCCCACAATATTTTATAGTTTCAGAATTCATAATTTTATAAAAATTCAGAATTGCTACACAGTTTCTTACTGTATCCATTTTAAGTGAAACATTTTCATTCATTTAATGATACCTTATATCATGACCATATTAGGGAGATACTTCTATTAAAGAGGAGTTTGAGTGTTATCTTCCTGCATTGTCATGTACTGAGAGAGACCAACATTAAGAATATTTTCTTTGTGGTTCCTTGTTGACCAGAATGGTTTGGAGGATGAAGGAGGTTTATGTGAAGTTTTAGGGAAGTTTTATGTTTTATGAAGTTTTAGTGAAGTTTTATGTCAAGTTTTTTCTTCACAAGGAAGAAACTGTTAATGTAGAAAGCAGGTGTGGAATTATAAGGGCTTCTTTTAGGGTATACAGAGTAGTGGGTTTATCTTGAAACAGAGTGAATGCACTATCTGTTGCAAATCTAAATCCATCTCCTTTATTATCTCTCTTTCATCTCTAATAAGGGATATTGAACGTGTGAAATGTCTTGGAATATATGTTGGTGGGTTTTGTGTGTGTGTTTTTTTTTAACACACAAAATACATGAATTTTTACCTAAGCTCTGCCGAGATAAAAGTATTTCCCTTTTTGGTGCACTGTGCATCAAAGGAATTGTGAGTCTGTTTTGATTGCATGCCATCAAATAGCAGATACTTTCCAAGTTGAGTTATTGTGTGTTAGTTGTTTTTGTTATAGTCATTCAGTGAAATAGAATTAGGAAAACTTTAAATTGGTCAAGTCTAATATGGCAAGATTAACTTAAATCAGTAAATAATAGAAACACAAGTGAGTGGAGTATAAAAGGGCCCTGGGAGAAAAACAATGCAATCAGGACATAATCAGGGGAAAATAACTTTGCAAAAGTGTGCACTGCAAGAAGCAAGCACAGTTGGGAATGCAGTATAGATCATGTGTTCACGTTACCTCATAGAGAAAAAAAATAGTTATTCTGATTTTGCAAAGAGAATGTTCTTTATTTTGTTGAGTGGGGGTAGCTTTTGAAGTGTATTGAGGTATTTTTGTTACAGTTATGTAGATACTATGTGGAAGAAGATAAGTTTGAGAATTGTTACATATGGAGTTAAAAATAGGGTTGTCAGGTTGGGGGGGGGTTATCTTTTGCACTAGTAGTACTTTTTGCCAAGACGATTAAGCAAGGAACTTGAATAAGCATATGAGTCATTTTTAAAGTTATTTTTGCTAGAAATATATTTTCTGGCCAGACACAGGCCCTCAGTAAATTTCCGTATGTATATAGATGTGTATTTTTTTTTTTTTTCCCCTCGGGTGCAAATTAGGTGGAAGGTAGATTACTGGGGTAGACAAGTCTGCATCATGCTCTAAGGCATGGCTTGTGTATAGAGCTGGGGAGAGTTCATAGGAATATGGATTGGTGCTTTGTACTTCCTCCTTTTCTTGTGACTTTGACTTTCTGGGGTTGTTTTATTATTGATACATGAATTATGTTGTAACTCTGTATGTTTTGCTTATGGAAGCTCCTACAGACTTGCATATGTAGTGTTAGGGCAGTGTTTACAGATGCTGAAAATGGAAGTCGATTTTTTTGTACTGTTGAACTTGGACGTTACAGTTGCATTTCTGTCAGCCAGTTCCACTGCATTTCCCTTTCAAAGAAAAGTTTGAAGAGGAAAGCTGCTAGAAACCAAAATCTTGGAAAGTATATAGCAGGAAGAGGGAGTAGTCATATTTTGAGGATATGACTTGCAAAGTAGCAGATGAGGTGATGATGTGCTGGAGTTTGTGAATGGCAATGACAGTAAAATGGCATGGTGGAAGGAAAAACTGTAGGTGTTAAATAAGTGGCTGGGCCTGGAGAAGAGGAAAACAGGAGAGAGAGTTTATAAAGCCAAAAATAGGAAACAAAAGGGTTTACTAATTTATCTTTCTCAGATCATATAATTTTTCATACGTGTATTAAAGCTGTTGTAATTCTTTCAGTGTAAATGAAAATAGTGTTATACAAAACATTATCAATTTTCTGCTTTGGTTGCTTGTTTAATCCATGAGATTATATAGATAGACCACATGAGGGAGCTCTGTTCTGTTCTGCACTTTAAAGACTGCCCATCTAGAATTATGCTCTAAAGCATAAGAGATGCTTATGAGAAAGACTGAGAAAGATTGAGAGAGAATTTAATACAAGAAAAGGGCAAAGGTTGAAGTGCATTTGTAGCACATACATGTTGGCCAAGTAGTGAGAGAAGAATTTTGAACAGAAATCAAAGCAGACTTGAAAAGCTGTGTTGGAGGAAAAGCCTGGATGTTTTTGAGATTTTTAAGAGCAAACTTCTATGAACAAAAATCTACTTAAATCCATGGAAAATTTAAAGTTGCCTTGATTGTGAATAATTGCCTGAGGGAAACTGTGCTTTTGTCCTTAAATCTATATTAAATCAATTTGTAGAGATTACTAATACAGATTTTTTAATGAAAAAAGAACAACTATTGTGCACTGCTAAAATGATAATTCTTTAGAGATCCATTTTCTAATTGCTATATGCTTATTTAAAAATCTGAAATTAATGGGAGAGTGCATACTATAAGTCCCTTTAACTGCAGCATTAGATACCAAAATGGAATTCCTTGAAAAAAAATTTTGCGGTTTGTGGAACTACATTTTGCCCTGTGTGCTTCTTCAACCCTGAAAAGGGGTCTACAAGGGTGGTTACATATTTGTGGTATTAATATCTGGAAAGAAAATTCAAGACATAAACTGTATTACTCAAAATTATACGTGAAGAGTGGTTTTAAATTTGCACCTGGTGTTCAAAATACTATTTTGCTGCAAAACAGACTCATTTTTAGATTGCACTCTCATTTTTTTCCCTGTACTTGAATTTGTGAACACTTCATTACAACAGTTCTTTGCAGTAAGTAATTTATTTGAATAAACTTATTCAACATTTTTCTATCAGGTAGCTTTTTTATTAGATATCTGTTTGTCCATAAATTTTAAAATCATTCCTTTGATTTTAAACATCTAGTGTCTTAAAACATTGTACCAAGTGATTTTTTTTTTTTTTTAGAATTTGGAAAAAAAAAAGAAAGATAATGAGGGCTTCATAACACTGCGGCATTAAAGGAAACCTAGAAATATGTGACTTAGTCACTTCTCAATTCCTTCCCCACACTTTACCCCCCAAAAAAACCGTTATCTTGATGAAGTAACCATCGCGTCTACTGATTGAAGCTTGTTAAACCAGGGTAAAACTGACAGCTCAAACATATTTCTCGTAATTAAATCCAGATGAAGTGAGGAAAAACTGTACGATCAAAGAGAAAGGGAATATGGTTGCAGATTCTCTGAAAGATTTAGGGCACACAAAGCTGTAATTATTGCTCAAGGCGTCTTATTTTATGTTCCAAAACTAATAGTTTTTTTCTAGGAATGGCTACTTTACAGTGGCTTTGCTAAAATTAATAATTAATTAATTGAAATTAATTTTTTAATGGTTGATAAAACTTAATATGTCAATGCTTTGTGTTATTTGAAACATTCTTATTTAGTTAATTTGAATATAATACGAGAAACAAATTTTGCAGTATCATTTTGTTTGTAATAGCTGCTTTTTGGTTTTCTTGTTTTTGTTTCTCCAGATTTTCATATAATTATTCTGCAGGGAAGATGCACTAGAAATCCATTACTCTTGCAATATTTTCTTGGTTATCAAGTCTTCTGTGTTGCTTTCTAATGCATAAATAGTGGTTATAGTTAGTTGCTTGGCACCACTATAAATGAGAGTGATGTCCAAAAAATTATAGAATATGACTCTTCATATTGTTTCAAATAATTTTTAACCCAAAATATCACAAATGAGGATTAGATGAAAATCGAGATGGTTTCCATTGTAAAACATGCTGGAAAAGCATTTGCATAAAGTAGATAGGAAGCGACTTCTTTTCAGAAATCTTAGTATGGGATTTCAGGTAAAAATGTGATCTGACCTGTGAAAGACTTTAACAGAGTTTTATGAATTTTGTACAAGCATAGGGAAGAAAAATGAAAACTTGTAAAGCATTATGAAGCTGGGATAAGAAACTGGATAAATTCTTTATTTTTCTGCTGTAATTTTATGTCAGTTTTCATTTGTTTGCCCTGTCATCTTTTTACAGTTGTTATTCTAGGACTCCCATCAATTACCCTTTTTTTTATGCAATCATTGAAGTATGTGCTATTGGTGTAAAAAGATTTAAGAATTGTGGGGATAGATCATGAAACATGTAACCAATATTAGCTGTGTGTGTTGTTATACAGATATATGTGTGTATATATATATATATATATAAAATCTACATATAATCAATGTATATATAACATACATACCTATATATATATAACCTAAACCTGTATCTAACTATAAATTTAATTCTTAATCTGGTGTAGTCTTTTTTTCTTGTTTTTAATAGCTGTCAACTTCCATTTCAGAACACATGAAGCTAAATAGTCCACCTCTTTCATTCATGAATGGCTTTTTGCCATTCTCTTGGAACTATGTTTTTTAGCTCTCAGGCAGTGTTAGTAAATTCAATTCCTTTCAGTGTATTTTTCTAGAAGTAGTTTCAAAATTCTGGTGACTTCATCAGTAGAAATAAAGGCTTGGTTTTGTCAGGATTTGAGGTTTGTTTTGCTATCAGGCATTCTAGTGCTTTTAAAAATTGTTCTGATATTTCTTTTCTCAGTTAACAATACTTTTAATTAAAAAAATAGGCAACAGTATAAACTTGGGGGAATTGTTTTCCTATTAGTTATGAAAAAAATGATACAGATTTATTAACTTCTCAGGTCAGTCAGGTAACTGTCTTTTCCGCTGGGAAAAAAAAAAAACAAAACAAAACAAAAAAAAACAACCTGGCTTTAGGTTAATTTAGGTTAATGCCTAACTATAATTTCAAGAGTTTTCCAACCTTCTTTTTATCCATTTAAGGTAGTGAATATCCTCCCTTCTTGATAGACTGTGGCTTCATAAATGCTGACTTTTATGTATGCTGTTTGAGTAGCCAATTACTCTTACTTACTTTTTAAAGTTTACTTGCTCATGCTACCAGAGAAAGCTCCTATATCAGCCTTATAAGTATTTGAGCAGGCTTTTCTAATACAAACCAATTTAAGAAACAGCTTGTGGAGCTTTGCTCCTTATACTGAATATTTTGTAAATAGACTTTTATTTATCAATTTTTGCCTAGAGGGTTTCTATGGAACTTTTAGAGAAATGGCCACTGATCTCTGCTTCCTGATTAACAGGAGTATAAATAAGTAAAAAGGCACTATTGAAATTCTGTTGATAGAAGCTTTCTTTTGTGCATATTAAAGAGGTATATGTGTAGTCAATGGAAAGAGTCTTACTATTATTGAGAAGTTTGAATTGATGAAAATTCGAAATTGATATAAATGCTTAGAGCTAGGAGTTACAAAGCATTGATATTTTCTCATGTTTATGAAGATGAAAGTTTTATGGCTATTTAGGGCCAAGTCAGAAAGGCCTCGATGATTAACATCACTTCGGAGTGAGTCTGCAATTTAGGGAGAATGAGTAGGCTACAATTAGTATTTTTATCAGATGGTTATGATCTTTTTGCTTCACTTCCATGGACACAAACACTTAAATAGTGTCTGTACACACTGAATGCAGCTGTAATTGAGGCCAGGGAGAGGCACAGAACCCTTAGATGTGTAACTGAGGAGCAACAACACTCCCTTCCCCTTCCGCAGGCTACTCTGTCAAATGATGAGTTGTTTTTGCTTTGTTTTGGGAAACAAATCACTACACTGAACTTTTAATTGATATTTTATTAGTGAATCTTTAAATTCTTCAAAAGGATGTGATTTTTTATAAACAGGTAAAATGTTTTTCTTTGTTTGGGTCTTGATTTCTTTGGGTTCTAATTTGTGTATATAAAGTGTATTGTAATGAAGATTTCTGCCGTATTTTTTTTTTTTCTTCCAGAAAAGATAGGCTTTCTACTGGAATAAAAGATTGAGTATATAATTGTGATTCATAATTATCTGTGTGTTCCAGAAGTCGACTTCTCTGTAGTCAGAGAGATGCATTATGTATGTAGTGTGAATGATAAAATTGTTAGTATCTGTTTACTTACTGATAGCAGATGAAAATAAAGCTCTCTCTGTAAATGACTTACTGTTATTAAAGCTGAATTTGTCTTCAGCTAATAAGTTCTGTTTGTTTGTTTCTGCAGTTCAATTCAAAGAATGCTCTATTATGGATGAGCTTAGAGATTAGAAACTACGAGCAATGATACACCCTTTATTAAAGATGATGACAATATTGTATAAAAGTTTCTCTTGTAGCGGTGTAAAATATATTTTTAGCCTCCTTTGGCTTTTCCATAATCCAGAGTTCTGCTCTGAAATGATTTCCTAGCTTGAAATGATGGAATGCAGAATGCGTACTTGAAATATTTTTGGTACATTTTGACACTAACTGGTAGTTATTTGGAAGTGATTAGAAGGTTTGTATTCTTGTTCAAGTGTATTTTTCTAATAGTAGTAGATAGGTGTATCCCTGGGGCGGGGGGAGTGTTTTACTGTGAGTAGTGTATGGCTATATAGATTTGCAAGAAGTCTACTTAAGGCTTTAATTTCAAGTAAGGATGTCAAGAGATTACATTGTTTTCACAGATGGTTTTTTGAAGCACAGGTGTAGGCGTTTTTTGTGTGTGTTAAATCAAACCGTGATTTGGCTTAGGTACAGATAGAAAGCTAAATCAAACACAGGGCAGGCATTGTAAGTATCTGGTCCTTTTACTTTCTAAAACTGAATTGCCAGTATTTTTTAATAAATGTAGTTACTCTGATCATAGGCATTTCATAAAATACTAGTTTACAAGTTTAATCAGGACTTCAATTTACTGAAATAACTATTCGGCAAGCTAATTTTAGAACTGAGTGTTTATAGTTAATAGTGAAGATTCTGACAACTGGTATGTTCTTAGTGTTTCATGTCTCTCTTAAGCAGTCTTCCTAGTTAAATTTCATTCTGGCATGCTTGGAGTGGTAAAAGGTCTACTAGGGTTAAGTACAGTGCATAAAACTTGTTGGTAAGTTTGGGATTTTTGAATGGCATGAAGTTGCATTGTGTATCTAGCTGAAGAAATTCTTTGAGATGTTACAGTGTAAAGTTGAAATTATGAAGAAGGTGTTGGTTATTATATTTATACATCTGGATTTTACTGAATTACAAAATGGTTGAGATGGGAAAGGGACCTCTGGAGTTCATCAGGTCCAACCCCTCTGCTCTAGAAGGGCCAACTAGAGCAGGCTTCACAAGACCATGTCCAGATGGCTTTTGAGTATTTCCAGGGAGGGAGATTCCCCAACCTCTCTGGGCTATCTGTGTCAGTGCTCAGTCGCTCATTTAAGCTCAGTTTGGCTGCAAGTCAGCACTTGATTCAGAAGATACGGAAGGCCAAATTAGGTCGTGATTTTTCATTGAAGTACTATTAGGTATGAACACAGACCCCTCTGTGGAGGCGCAGTCTTCAAATCGTTTCCTCATCTTGTCTGATCAACCGTACACTTAATGTCTGTTTGTTGCTAATTTCCTACTGCCGAGGATGACAAGTGCCACCTATGAATAAGGTGAATTTGCAAGCAGATACACTAATCCACACATTCACATTAGTAAAATGCAACATTTATGATGAGGTGTGTCATAAATGTTTTTTTAATACCACTTGTATGGTTTATCTAATGCATCATGAAGGCGTACAAACAAAATTCAGCTGTTGTATGGTTATTTATATAGTTCTTTCTGCCTAATTAGTTCTCCCCCTATTATTTCATTTGGGGCTCCAGCAGATTCACTTTTAAATTCTTTAAATAGGCAGTTTCTCGGCTGGTTTATTAATTTTCACTGGTGTTGGCAGCAACATGTTATGCACTGAACTGACTGACAATAAGTTAATGATGGTTAAAATAATAAAACAAATTTCCGTTTTTCCGAAATAAAAGAATTCGCAGTAGAGATAATAGGCTAGTTTTATACTGGTAGCATTTACGTACTCTGTGTTGGTTTAATAACTAAATTGTAATTTTATCAATACTTAACTGTATTTGTTTCCCCAGATATTGCAGCTGTATTTGTCCTTTTGAAGAGTTGTGGAATGTATGTGTATCTTCAGAATGATAAGGTGGTATGTCATGCAGCTGCATTCCCTTTTACTTTAAGTATTGTAGACACTAATTCCGTAGTTCATTTCAGGACAGCACAGAGAAACATTCAAACATGTAATTTGTAATGTAAATTTTAATAAGCCAGTTTAATTAAACTTTGTTATCTGAGATACAGAACACTGATGGAAATCAACCATTTTCAGAATAGTAAATGGAGTGTTGAGGAATTTTTGGAGTAACTAACAGAAAAATAATGATTGATATATGGATAGTGAATGTTATGTTTGAAGTGATAACTAACCATCCAGCAGATCTAAGGTTTTTAACCTTCATCACTCTGATATTTTTTCTCATCTGTTTACTTGAAAGAAACCAAACAAAAGCTTGGAAGTACCATGATACCGTTCCTTTATATTGATACATAATTCAAATCTAGTATTGACAGCAATTGGAGATTCTTTCTCTCTGACATAATGATGTAGCCTAGTGGCATAGTGACATAGTTACCCGGTCCTCTTTCAAAATGCGAAGATCATTGGTGTAGTGACTTATCTGTAAGAATTGGGTGGAAACTCAAGTTTGCAGCAATGCAAAAGCAAACAAAAACATTTTGTGGAGGAAAAACAGAAGTTTGAAAGTTTCGCAGCCTTTCTCTTTTGACAGAAAGACTAGAAAAAACTAGAATTTGTTGATAACTAAAATTTGGCAGCAGAAGTTAATAGGGAGTCTAATTTATTTAAAATTCTCTAGAGATATGACATACAGAGAATTTTACTGGGTTATACAATAAAACCATATATTAGTATCAGTTACTAGAACAGTGTTTTTTTTTACTTTTTATATTTAAATGCAGGGTCAAGTGTTGAAACAAGTGAAAGAGGTCATGACATCTGGAATTTCCCCATAAATTTTAAAATTAACACTGCTTCAAAAATTCAGACTTGATGCTTAGAAAATCTCAGTCATTTTTTGTAGTTGCCATCTACCATACTGTTGAAATAAGAAGTGGAATTTTATTAAAGAGTGTAAACTTTCTTTTACCTAGTAACCACTGAAATAAGTATTTCAAAACTTTACTAAGGCTTATGTGTACAGAGTTGCCCAAGTGGTGGCCAGTAATTCCCTTCTGGAATTGCTGTATATTTCAAGGTGATGTTTCAAATTACTATTATTTTATAAATATGAAGATTGTAAGAAGCGTATCATGTGACTAAGAATAATTTTCTTAACATGACTGGATATGGTCTTTGAAACTATTGTCTCTACAGCACTGACTTGTTTTCTTTAACATTAAGTACAGTTAAAATAGTCCATTCTCTTTGCTCATCATATTAATCTGACATTGCTAACTTTCATTTCTCTTACAAGTCATCTATTAATGGTATTTCTTATTTGCAGTTTGGAACTTACTGAACGAAAAATATTAGTGTTGAAACTATAGTATATGTTTATACAGTGTTGCTCTTAAATATGGTCTAGTTTCAGTAGAAATGTTTTTTTTTTCATTGTGGTGGTTATTGTTATTTTTGAAGTCGCATGTGCAAACTTAATGGTGAATTTGACTTTGGGAGGTGTGTCTCAAAGAGTTTCATATCTAGAATATGAGTTTTTTCTTTTCTTTCAGACTTTCTTATCATTTCTGATATATTAATTTGGTTTTATATTATATTATTGAGCTTTTTTGAAAGGAACCGCAGATGTAATTTGTATAATTGCGTATCTTTGTATTTCTGTTTCTCAGTATTTTTGGTGGGTTGTCCAAGACAGTAGTCTACTGACTGTAAGGTGGTTGGTGTTTTTCTAAGAAATTTTTAGACTCTGCTCAATAATTCAGTAATGTGACATTATTACCTATTTAATATATTCTTGCCATTAAATTTTCATTTCCTTTTATACAGCTAAATGTCATCGAACACTGAACTATACCAGGTTTGTCTTGTGTTAAGATGAAGGATTCAGTGCTCTGCACTTGAAATTCTAACCAGGCATGTTAAAATTCATGAACTAAAATGAAAATATAGTTATTACTCTTGCCTTTGCCCTGATATGAAACTATATAGGTAGATACTGTTTAAAAAAAAAAAAAAGATATTTATTAATGTCCATCACAGCGTTTTCATCTTTTTGCCATCCTAAATGAACATGTAAAGCTAGCAAAAGAATAAAACTTTCTTTTTATGATACTGAGGCTTTAATGAAGAAGAGGGGATTACTTGGAAAATATTTTTCCCAGGAGAGAAATTTATATTATATAAAAGCTTTTTCCATCATACTTCAAAGAACCAATTTTTAAATGACTTTAGATGACCTGAAATTAGAGCAGGAAAATTCAAACAAAATATTAATCATCCTTCCAATAAAATATATTTTCAGCCTTGACACTCTTGCACGTGACTTATGAAATGACATAGCCTCTTAAGTGCTCAACAGTGTCCAAACACCAAGGAGCATATGTTAGAAACAGAACATCTACCTATATTTCCTCTCTTTTGTCAATTATGCAATTTATTGGCTGATTTCAGAAGAATTGTACTGGGGCTCAGTCTGGTCTCAAAAATAAGTTGTTTATATCAAGTCTTCATGTCTCATTCCTGTAATTAGTTTCTGGGTTGTTTGTTGTTTTTGCAGAGAGTTAGGGATCTCAGATATTTTTTAGTTAGTAATGTGATAACTAGGCAGAGTCTCAGATTAGAGACACAAGTATGGGGAAACTTTGAGTCATGAGCATTGCTGTATTAAGTATCAGAGAATCTGCATGGAAGACGGTCATTACAGATAAAAGCCACAGGGAGTCAGGCTGCATGGTTTCTGTGGGTCAGGGAAAAACTCATATCTTGTTCTTAGGTTTTGATACATCCAGCACAACCTGTTAATCAGCTACAATTCGTGATCCGCAGAACTAGTTTAATCATGTACGAGATGTTTTTTTACAGTGATTTGTGAGTTTTTATCTTTGCAGATATGAACAACCACAACAAAATAAAACAGCAGACTGAAACTTAACTAGCTTTAAGGCAAAGTAATATTTCCCTTTACAGCTTGTACTATTTCTATGTTTACGAATAAGTTATTCTAAAACCAATTTTCCATATAGAAATAAAAAATCCCCTTTTTTCTATTTAAAATGATTATGGCAAATTTTTAACGATCACTGCTGGGATGGAAATCAGTCTAAGATTAATTTCTACACTCTTCAGTTACTAATACAATGTCTAATATACTGTGACCTTTTAATAATATAATTTCATGGAAATGAAAGCAAGAGGTACTTCTTTCAGTGTGGGAGAGGATAAAAGAGCATGGAACAGAATGGATATAGACAACAGTCTCGTCAACTTCCATGGTTTCATTTCCGATTGTACAACAATTCATTACCTGTTTATCACTAGTACTTAAAGAATTCAGGTATTTTTTGTATCTCTGATTTAATATTGTTGAGAATTTCTGATTGATTTAGGGTTGATATTACCTAATATAAAAGTGTACATTTGCATTAGATACTCGTGTTTTGGGTTTCGTTCTGTGGTGCATTTGAGTAGCTGGCAATTATCATCCAGCTTTTTACTTCCACCGCAACAGACAAATGTCTGGACATTCTTTAGAGAAGAATGTTTTTGTTTTTTTCCTGTCCTGTTATTTGCTTTCTTGCTAGCTTAGAACTCATGAGTTTTTGAGAAGTTGTTTGTAAACCGACTTGAAATACAGAGAACATTAACCCCTCAACATCTTGTATAGCTGTCATCTTTGTGTATTCATAAGCTGTGAAAAATTATCATAGAATCATAGAATGGTTTGTATTAGAAGGGACATTAAAGATCACCTAACTCCAACCACCCTGCCACGAGCAGGGACACCTTCCACTACACCAGGTTGCTCAAAGCCCCATTCAGCCTGGCCTTTAGCACTTCTAGGGATGGGGCATCCACAACTTCTCCTGGGCAACCTGTTCCAGTGCCTTACCACCTCGTAGTAAAGAATTTGCTCCTTATATCTAATCTAAACCTTCCCTCTTTTAATTTAAAGCCATTACGCCTTGTCCTGTCACTGCTCTCCCTGGCAAAGAGTCCCTCCCCAGCTTTCCTTTAGGGCCCCTTTAGGTATTGGAAGGCTGGTACAAGATCTCCCCAGAGCCTTCTCTTCTCCAGTCTGAGCAACCCCAGTGCTCTCAGCATGTCTTCATAGGACAGATGGCTCCAGTCCCTTGATCATTTTTTGTGGCCCTACTCTGAACTCATTCTAATACTTCCATGTTCTTCTTGTGCTGGGGGACCCAGAGTTGAACACAGTATTCCAGGTAAATTATGTAGCTCTATTACCTATATTAAACATACAAGGGGGCATAAGTGCTTTTGAGCTATGATCATGTATTCAGTATAATGAGCTAGACTAGACTTCTAAGCCAACAGGATCAAGGAAATTTTCTACCTTCTTATGTTGGAACGTACTCATATACATATAAACATATAAAAAATGTCCCACTTGACAGCAAGACAATACTAGCATATTTTGTGATTCTACAAACTTAGTACTGAAGTTTTTTTCTTGTTTATATTTTGGGGGTAGATTTAATTACACATGAATCATTTTCCTTAACACAACCTTACAGCTTCGCTGAGAGTGCGCGAGAACAGTATGAAAAACTGTCCAACATGCACAACAACATGACTAAATTGTATGAAAATTTGGGAGAATACTTTAGCTTTGATCCCAAAACAGTAAGCATAGAAGAATTCTTTGGCGATCTGAGCAACTTCAGAACTCTGTTTTTGGTAAGTAATGTCTGCAAAACATCATATATTCTTATTTTTCCTTTGGGTTCTTTCAAGTTTAATTCCTTCCTCTTCTTTCTTCCTAGAGTTTTAGTTAACTTCTTGTTTTATACTGTGGCAGGGTGTCAGATGCATGTGTCCAGAATTAATTTGATTTTGGTCACTGATAATTATAATTTTTTAACTTGCAAACCCAACTGTCAATGTGAGCAAGACATGGATAATCAGAAAACAGGTAAAAAAAACAACCCTCCCCACTCCCTCACCCCCCACCTCACAAAGCCCCAAACAACAAAAATGAAAACCACCAAAAAAACACAAACTCTTAGTGAATAATGGAACAAAAAGCAGAATGGGCATACCTATGTTCACATTGTGTAGGAATCTGACTCATGTCTTCATGATGCTGTGATGCTAAAGCTTAGACTTTCATAATAAGCCCTCTGTTTCTGACTGAATTCCGAATACTCACTTAGATGTTCGTAGTACTATTTCTATTCAGCTGGTATGGTTGCTATCAGGGTTTGGCTTCTTTATGTCGGAATTTAAGTATTTTATTCAACACCTAAGTTTTTAAATGGGTTTAATGTCATCTTTCCTAGTGGCTGTCTGGAAGCCATAATCAGCTGCACCGTAGGAAGTGCACAAGGAAAACAGATGCCTGGAGTGTCACATTACGTCTCTAGAGAATATTAAAATTGCTTGGAAATACCACTGTTTACCATCCAGCTGTAGCTCTGAGATGTGTCTTTTGCCAGTATCTGGCTTAATTCATCACATAATCATAGGAATTTCGGTTTTCGGTGTGATGGATGAATAACCACTTTAAAATGTAATTTTAGTGTTAAGTTTACTGTATTAGTAAACTTCTACTACAATATATCTAACTGTTCATTTTAATTTGGCTGTAATTATTCTTTTTTTACTGTAAGCAAATTGCCAATTTTTTTATAATAAGTAAGTAGGCCAACACATCTGTATGAAGATGTGTCAAAAACAGGAATAGTTGGCATAAGCTATTTCAATGCATTTACTTTTTCATAAATCCAAAGCTTACATTTTCAAACATGGATGTCTAATTTTTGAAGTCTACTTCATTGTAACTACTTGAAGCAGACTTCAAACTAGCAATATCCAAATACTGTGGTGAAAAACCTGTCCTCAAGTCTGTATTTAAACGGCTTTGAAGGTGATAAGAGCCAGAGAACAAATATCCAGGTTTTCTAGAGAGCATATTAGAATGAAAATACTTCCAGTTGCTTAAATATGTCTACTCCTTCTTTGTTGACTACCTCAAGATCTGACTAATAGCCTGTTGCTCTTTGCTGGTTATAATTGTATTTGAAGTGACTGAATAATAACGGCGGGGAGGGTGGGATCAGCTTTAATTCATTGCTATTTATTTAAGGAGAAAATTCTCTGAGATTTATCTGTATGCTTGTCCAGGAGACAAATCTCTTTTCATGTCAAGGTATAATAGTTATATATTTTCTATATGAAATGTCGTATTCTATAAAATAGAGTGGTTATTCTGTCCTTTATCCTTTAATATGATGGCTATAATATATATTATAATAATAGTTAAGATTTTATATATGTCTAATATTTTTGTAATTTAAAGAACAAAGAGTCGACTCAAGAAAAATCTAGGATTAATCCCACTGGCAGGAATTACCACAAGGCTTGGGGTGCCAAAATTTCAAATGTATGAATGCAATAAATGTTCTGCTGATATAAGTTCCACAGTCTGCAAAGACACAAATCAGGTTATTTTATGAGCTTTTAATTTTTATGTCATATTTAGAACATCAGCACTATGTTGTCGGCTGTGTTATGTCTAAATTCATGTGGTTATGTTGATTGGACTTTCAGAGATCATTTAATCCACCTATATATTCCAAGGTAAGGTCAAGTTACAGCAGGTAGCCTAGGGCCTTGTTCAGTTAAATTTTTATTCGGGAATGGAGACTTCATGACCTCTCTGTTTTCCACAGTGATCACACTTGTGGTGGCAGAATAGGAAAAAAGTTATAACATAAGAGACTGTATTTATTGTCTCTTGTTCAATTGCTTTGCACCTCTGAGAAGAATCTAGATTTGTCTTTTGTACACCATCTCATTATGTTGTGTAGATAGCAATTAGGTTGCCCGAGAGCCTTCTCTTCTTACAGGAGAACAAGCTCAGTTCTCAGCTTCTGCTTGTCATATGCTCCAACCTCATGACCATCTTGATATCAACTACTGGACACGCTCCAATATTCATTGAAACTCATTCTGGGCACAGAACTCCCCCAGATATGTTTTTACAAGGAGTGGTAAAGTGGAAGAATTGCCTCCTTCAACCTGTTACTGTACTTTTAAAATAGTTGACTGTGGATTCCAACTTCTTTGCTCCAAAGGCACACTGCTGCCTCTCATCCAACCAATTGTTCACAAGTTAACTTCATTTTTCTTCAGAGCAGCTTTCTAGGATTGCTTTTGCATTTTACATTAGTTGTGTTTAGGGTTAAGTAATGTGGTGTTAGCCTATACTATAGAAAACTGTATATTTGCGAATTTTTTGGTGGTTCAATTTTTAAGTTTTACTGAATTTCCTAAATATCATTTGTGAGAATACTGTCTGGAATGGATTTCACTGCATCTCTAATACCTTTACTTCAGTGATGATTGTTATGTGGCCTTGAAGTATCTGTTTTTTTATTTGTTTTTCAAATATTTGCTAATTTACCTCACTTAAATGAGGTCCTGCTTCTAAATCCAGAATGTTCAGGTGGCTTTGAACATTTGCACATTAAATACAGAATGCAGGTAAATGCAGTGTGACTTGGGAGGAAGGAAGTGTATTACGTCACTGAAGAATTTTAATTTACATTGAGAATAAATTTCTCTTCTGTATGCAGTTTGTTCACTTGTACTTATAGCAAGGCTCCAGATAGCCAATTCTCACTGTTTTAGGAAACTGTTAAAAATTAGGGCATTTCTAACTTTATTTTTAATCACTGAAATAACTGTAGCAATCAGAGTAATGAAGGTGTTGAAAACTACTAGCAAACTACTGTTAATTATTATTCCCAACATGCACATAATCCTCTTGTTAATGCTGTATACGTATCTTCTGCAAATACTCCTCTGTGGATATGGAAAAGAGGTGTAAATTCTATAAACTACCCAGATAATTTTTACCATGAGATGTTACCTGGGTTTTATTTGCCAGGATGTCCTTTACTTTCTTTATGTATGAGTGTGGGAACATCTGTGTTCTTAAGATTACTAGACAGTACTGAAAGCAGACAGCAAACTTGTCTTGACGTTTGTTTTCTTTTTTCCTTTTTTGCTTTTATTGGAGGGGAAGAGGATATTATCATAGTGTTTGGTAAAGATAAAATACTCCTTGAACATCGAATCTAGCAGAAAAAGGATTTACTTTGAGCAAGTAGTTGTATATTTTCAGTAGACTGCAACTATTCTTCATTTTTTCCAATGTAATCCGTCTTTAGTATTTCACTTACATACTAAATTATTTTTAATGGACTTTTCCTTCTTAAAATTCAGATAGAACTGTTAGCTATTCACAAATCAAGAAGACAGCATCTTTCTGGTAGGCACTACACAGTCATGTACTTCCTTGTCAATGAGGATCACGATAACCTCACATGTATGTTTTCATAATCCTTGTTAAAGGGTTATTATGTTTGAATAATACCTCCACAACACCTTCATCTTGTGCTGTAAATGCAGTCAGCAAATTAATGCATTGCAAAACATAATTGTTTTATTACCTAATTGATGTAAAGTGCCTTCTGTGTTCAGGGAAAGTAATTACAGATGCAAACTTGAGTTATACCTCCTTGCAGAGATCAGAATCCACCAGCAATTCTGCTTTTGGAGTTTCTAAACACCTATGTATGGTCACCTCTTCTTAGGATATTTGTATGATGTTTGTTTTACTTAATACGAAAAAACTGCAGTAAAAATTTTTTTTTTTTTTTTTTTTTTTAGGGTGGGAGATTATTCTAAAGACTAAATCTCCATGAATTAATTCAGTTTACTAAGACAGAACTATCGAGTTCTGTATTCTGGTTTGGAATATCAGACTTGCATTCCAAACAGAAAAGACAGACAACAAATAATCTTTCCAAGTTTCTAGAGAAGTGGGGCTAATTTCTTGTGTCGCTTTATAATTTTAGGAAGTGGGCAGTAGTCTAGTAAGATACTGTTTTAATGCTGTATGTGTTGGTCTGAATAGCTAATTATCTGTGTGGTGCTAAGGTTTTTAAAAGTTTTTATCTGTATTATCTTCTAAGCCTCTTTAAATATTAAATATTAAAGCTTCAGTATAAAAAAGTGAGATCTGAGATGTGTATAGCTTAAGGAAAAGCTTTCTTTCCTTAGTATAATTTGTGCTTTAGTCAAATTGACTTGTTCAGATATATACACTAGTTGTAGTAATTGTAATTAGGTCTTTTGAGAATTTCCTGACTTATTTTATCCACTAGAGCAGAACCTTGTAGACTTCAGTGGCGTAAAGATTCTTGTTTAAGGATTTAATTTTTCCATATGCATGAAGAAGGCCTAGGGCAAGCATTAGAAGTTCGCAGTACAATGATTTTACTTTATATGAGGAAAATTATTTTAAAGAATTAAAATTTCCTGCAACATTTTGATGGCTATGAAAAGTTTTTCAAAAAGAAAAAGCATTTCATTTTCAAGTTTAAGGAAAAAAGCAAGAAAAAGCAAGAAATCACTGAAACTCATTTAATCTGTGGAATTTACTGTAAAAATTCATAACCACTGGTAAGAATTCAGGAACCATTGGAGAAAACTGAGTATATACAGCATTTCCAGGTGTCCTCTAGAGCATGCCTACTTATTAAATGTGTTGTTTTCAAAGCAGAGTAGTGCCTGCATGCTGCTTCTAAGTATTTTTTTTTCCCCATTTATGGTAAATGGTTGAAGTAGATGGCCAAAATATAATTCCAGGTATTTTTTGAAATATGGATGACTTGGCTCTTCTTGTTTGTCTTTCTCCAGATTTATTTCTTGTACTACAGCTGTTAACAAATAAAAATTCAGGAGTTCTTTAGATTGCTGCTTTCGGTTTTGTTGCTAACATTTCTGGTGTGAACATTTATGATAAGACATACCATAGAATCATGAGGTAGTTTAGTGTGGAAGAACATACTAGAGAGTCTGACATCCTGCTCAAAGCAGGGCTAGTGCAGTAGTTCAAGCTGCGTGGGACCATGTTTTGAATATCTCCATGAATTGAGATACCCTGTCTGTGGAAGACTGTGTTGAAGGCTTTGGTAAAACCAAGATAAATAACAACAAACATGCATTGCCTTCCCCTCCACAGAGCCAGTCAGTCATTTCAGTATAGAAGCTAGTCAGATTGGTCAGGCACAATTTGTCCCTGCTAAGTCCATTCTTTTGGTTTCCAGTCAGCATCTTGTCCTTAATGTAACAGGAAATGGCTTCCAGAAGGAATCGTGTTGTGAACTTCCTGAAAACACAAGTGATGGCTGAGTAGCATGTAGTTCACCAAGCTTTCCTCACTCTTTTTAAGATGAGAATAACACTTGCTTTTCACAGGCTTTGGGATGTCCCTTGAGTCGTGCAGCTTTTTGATGAAATAGAGGCCTTGCAATGACATCAGTCAGCTGCCCCAGTAGCCTGTGAGACAGCGATGGTAAAGGTTGAGATGAAGAAGGCACTGAGTACCTGAGACTCTGAGGTTAGGTTCCATACTCCATTCAGCAGCAGACCTCTCTCTTCCTTAATCAGCCTTTGTAGATGTAAATACCCTTCTCGTTGCCTTTAATGTCACTTGCCAATTTTATCTCCCACTGAGCTTTGGTTTTCTTAATTCTTTCCCTCCCTGTGCAGTAGTGCTGTATTTCTCTTGCGTAGTGTAACCATGCTTCTAGCTTTCAACTTTTCTGTTTTACATCAGAGCTACATCAAGAGTTCCTTGTTCAACCACACTTAAACCTGCCAAACCTCCTCAGCTTCCTGCATGACAGGATGGTGATCTTAGTGCTTGGAGAAGGTTTTCCTTGAAGATCGGTTATCTGTGTGTGTATATATATAGATAGATAATATGTTGTGTTTTGAATCTACAGCATATATAGTTCTAGATAAAGGCCAGTCATCGGAACTTAGAATTCAACACAGCCCTTCAAGAAATCGTGACATTTCTTCTGTTAGCTTTGTATAACAGCTTTAACCACTATTTCCCTTTGCTTAACCTGTGACTCTGTATATAATTTTGCTGTGTGAAAGCAAGTATGCTGACTAAATAAATTACTGACTCTGTTATTTTTCTTTGTCATTTTTCTTTCTCTTCTTTCATTTGCAACTGCAGATAAGATTGTTATGCTATATAATAATGAAATTCAGCTAGTGTTTTTGAAAAAGATGAAATATATCAATGTCTTTAATTTTAGGCTCATCTTTAATCAGAAATATATTCTGAAAGGCACATTTAATGGTCACAGAGAAATCTGTGTTTATGTATGTATGCATATATATACATATCTATATCATATATAAAATATGTGCTTGTTGCATGATACGTTTTTCTTGTAATGCTTATATTGCACTATTTCAATGTTAAGAAAATAAAAACATTTGGTCTTTTGAAAATATGTTCAAGACTGCTGATCATTGTCAGAAGTGGCGTACATTAAATGGAAAATAATGCCAGTTTTTGATTTCTTGAAATAAACAATATATGCATGCATCATCTTTTCTAATTATTTCTTCTGCAAGTTGGAGAGAAACAATACTTACTAAATGCACCTCCATAAGTTCTAAGTATTTAGAAGTTGTTGAGCTGAATATCAAGTTGTAGAGTTTATCAGAAAAGAAGTTCTGGAACAGTCAGTGTTGCTTTTTCATTTTTCACTTTTCTGATCAAAGTATATCACTTATACAGTGATACTTATTTTGGTTCAGTAGTTTCCCAAATTATTTTCCAACAAGATTATCCATATAAATAAGCTGTTATTCTGTTATCCCTAAGCAACAGCAGAAAAGGAAATTACAAGGAGGCCATGTAGGCAGGTACAGTAGCTGACCTTTCTCTGTTTTTTGAGACATATTGACTGCTACTGGAATGTTTCGTTATACTTGGAGAAGGGGTTGGAGTGGTAGAGCTGACTTTTTTTTTTTTTTAGAGAAGTATACATTGGCTTGTTGAATAGAAATTGATTTATTTATGAACCTTTTTTCATTTTTTTAATATCTTTAAGACTGCCCTCACACAGAGTTTGCAGTCAAATACCAAATTAATCTCATAACTAGTTCTTTATCAGTATCCGTCTAGCTGTGTGAAAGTAAATCATTTTTTGCACTGTTTTGTGATGTTAGGAGAAGAAGGCTCTGCATACTTAAGAATTCACATTTAAATTTGCAAAAGTGTCTATCATATGCTTGCAAATAACCAAATAAACTTAGAGCACCTATGACTTACCTAACCAAAAATTGAGCCATTGGCTCAAAGCCAATGGCTTTTGAGCCATTTCAATTTATCAAGCTGCAGTATAGTGAATCAATATAGAAATGTGGATGGAAGAAACAGAGTTATATTATTTATGTATGCTATATCTGCTCACTTTTTATTTCTAGGCTTTTCTACCCTTTTTGCAGGAAACATAGTTAGAGCCAAGAGTGTAGTGAGAGGACTAAATCAAGTTTGCATTGCTTTACCTCAGAAGTCTTCTTTACCTTTTGCTGTTGGAAATCCTGCCCTTCTTGGTCTTTACATGGCTGTGCTGCTTCTTGTTCAGTCTCTTCTTTTCCCTAAGATGAGGTAGAATATTTAAACCTTAGAAGTGAGCTTTTAACAAGTAATTCTTTGTCACCTCTGCCTAGGTTTATTTCTTTGATTTAGTGCTTAGATACATCTTCATAACCTTGTTGTATTCAAGGAACATCACAAGAACTAAGTAAAGCACTTGAGCATGAGGACTTTGTAAATGAAACCTGATTCAAAATCAAGCTGGGGCATGTGTGTGTGGGGAGGAATTACGTATTTTCTTCTGTCAGAGCTGACAGTTACAGGGAAATTGAATCAAAAGTAGCAATTTTGTTTTTTCCTCATATAATAGTAGATCTACAGAATAAGAATATGCCTTTCATATTTGGGACATTTTTGGAAAAAATATTTTTTTTAGCTAATATCGATTTAGTCCTTCCTTTCAGTGAAAGTAAACACAAATTTCTGTTGTCCTTCCTTTGCAGCATAACCTTGGAACAATTGCAACCTGATATACTTGGTTTGGTATAGTTTTCAGGCTCTTATCAAGTAATGATTAATCAGTTGCCTGAAGCAAGATGCCTGTTTGTTCTTTTCTGTTTTGGTTCTTCACTTTAGCCTGCTGTCTCACAAACTTTATATCAAATGATCTGAAATATTTTTATCTGTCACTTTCTGGATGTTTGTTTTTGTTGGCACTAGAGTATTTACAAATATCCACCAAATCTGTCATGCCTGCATTTAAAAATGCACATAAATTTCCTTTTAATGAGGTTGTATGCTTTATGAAAGGTGTGTGAAATGTATAACATGAGATGTATTTTTTTTCCGTGTATAGCTCTTAAATTTTTCATTATTTTTTTTTCCCTGTGGGCTCCCCCTTTCATGCAGGTAGTCTTAAAGATGAATATTAAGTCTATAAGCAATGTTGCAATAATGTCTACAAAAGTACAGTAAAATTTGAGGAGGTAAAAAAACCCAAAAACTTAGAGGTAAAATCTGGCATTTATAGGCATAGTTGTTATGAAACGCAAAGAAGCTTCTTCCTTCGGTGAAGGGATATTTTTGATATTTTGGTGGACTTTTGTCAGTGGTGACTGCTTCTCTCTCCTAGAAAAGATTTTTGTAAGTGCAGCTTTTTGAGTAAGAAAATCTTTTGATTACATTATAAATGTACTTAAAGAAAAAAGGGTTGTATTCTAGTATAGTGAAATATTTAAACAGATACAAGTAACATCAGTTGGCAGTATGTGATGATTGCATGTAAAAGTCCATTGAAATAAACTGCACTTTTGTGTCAGCAGTGCCTTTTGATTCACTGATGATTTGTGAATAGCTGGGATATTTTACTGTAACCCTGATCCAGAAAATGGAACTCCCCCCAAAATGATAGGATATTAAATGATCTTTTTATTGGGCCACAAGTATCCTGGTCTTTCAAGGTTTTTAAGAAGTATGTCCTGTATCAAGCAGGAAACAAAACATTCGTTTCAAAACTTGTTTCTTTCATATGAAGACTTTTTCATCACAGTGAATTCAGCAGCTTGAGTATAATGTCCTTGTAAGCCCTTTTCTTCTTTCTAATATTTGTTTACTTATACTATGCTTCAAAGCACATGTTAAGCTGTATGATGCAGGAGCTTTTTTTTTTCCTGTGGCTGTTTTTGAAGCATCCCTTGAATGCAGTAGGACATTGGTTACAATAATATAAATCAATGAATATACAATACACAATACATAATCATATATATTTTTTATGAAAGGCACTACATAAATTCAAGCTGAATTCTCAGGCTTTAAACTAGTAAGTTGAGTTTGTAATTCAAGAATGACTTGAAAGAAAGGGTGTGTTTATTCACTCGTCTTCCAGGTTATTTGTCTGGGAATACAGTTTCTCCCTTCTGCCTTTAAAAGAAAAAAAAAAAAAAAACACCAAGAAGTACTTCCTGCAGCAAAGTTTTCCAGAAGGCAATACTGAAACATTGCCCCTACTAACAGGCAGCATGTAGCAAGCCCTTGCTGTCCTCCTAAAAAAAAAAAAAAAAAAAAAAAAAAAAAAAAAAAAAAAGCCAACCACACAGGAAGAAACACCCGAAGACCCTTTTCTAAGGTCTCTCATTTCTCATCTAAGTCCAACTTGTGCTAATGAGAACTTCTTTTTTTTTTTTTTTAATAAGATAAATCAGGAATTGGGTGTACGCTAGGAAAGTTTATAAGTAATGGAATTGGAGGCTAAAGGATTCATATAGATGTGGTAACTTACTGACTTTGTTAACAGGTTGTTAGTGCTGCTAGGTAGGTGGCTGCCCTATTTCTGACATACAAGGGTAAGGATGTCATTTCTCTTGGAAGATAATAAAAATTACAATAAAAAATAAACTGAATTGCAGTACACTGCATTTACAAGCACTAAAAAGCAGTCAAGTGTAGGAATAACTGGCAAAGTAGATGTGATTGGGATTTGTTTCTGGCAAGTCTAACTTGTTTCTTTGGCAGTGTCATAGGTCTTGTGGATGGGAAAACTAATAGATATATTTTATGGTAGTGAGGCCTTTGGATAATTTTTTTCAGACGTAATATAGGATAACATGGTCTAGAAGAAACAGAAGTTAGGCTTCCTAATCTTGAAAAGGGACATGATTAAAACTTTTTTTTTTAGCATTTTCGATAGTTTTAAGCTGACTGTCCAGTCAGTACTGATTGCAGTAAGTCTAATTGAGTCTTCTCGGTGTTCCTTAGCATTATCTTGGAAGCTTATAAAACTTAAATGAGGATTTTAAATCCTTATTCCACTCTGAAAACCAGCCATAGTTTAGAATGTCGAGAATCACAGTACTTAAGATGTGAATCTAACCCAGATGTTGAAGAACTCTTGTAAACAATAGGGTTTATTACCTCTTCTAAGTGACTCCCTTTGGCAAGATTCTAAGTCTAAAAGAGACCCTACCACAGAAGATGCCCACAGTCTACAGATGCTTGCATCTGCACCTATCACATTTGTTAGAGAAAAAGCTGTGTTTGGGTCTTGGGTTAGTAGTAATCTGATCTCTCTCTTGAAGTCTCCGCAAGGGCACTCCATCTACTCTCAGGCTCATCATTGTGCTTGTTCATATATCATATCAAGATAATAATTTGATAATTTGAACCTCCCATTTGTCTTAATTGTCATTTGATTGATCACTGTTACTACATCTTCAATTAGCTTGCTGATGTTGGAGTAAATTAGCTTATTTCCTGAAGTTTAGATTGGCTTATCATGTTTAGGAAATTCCAAAGCAAGCTAATAGAATTGGATTATTCTGTCAAAATGTAATATGAAGCATGAAGTGGAAGGTATGGGAAGCCTTGGGAAAAAAAAAAAATTGCAGATGAGTATGAGTATCCTTGCAATGTTGTGGTGTTTTTTTTGTGTTTTTCATTTCCTAAGGGTGTATTGGTATATATTCTCTGGAAGGAACACTTTTGCTTAATAGTCTCTGTCTTCTCTTGAAGGAAGCATGTAAAAGCTTTCAAACCCATGCTGTTTTATTTTATTGTTCTTTTGATGGGTTTGGTGTTTAGATACTTAAATCAATATACATTGCACAGCGTAGTCATCCTTGCAATCTCTGTTAAAATTTGAGAATTTCGAGGCAAAAACTTTGAGTCCTTTCAACGCATCACATTTAAGATCCTGATCTATGGAAGAACAAAACTATCACTTTCTGCTTGATTTTAGGCGCGTGTAGAAAGTTTAGGAAAACATTTTACAAAATCACCTTGAAATAAGTTTTTTGTTTTTTGTTTTTTTTGTTAAAATGTAAGGTTTCACTTGCATAATGGTGCAAAGCTTCGCATGCTGACCTATTTATCCATCTCTTTCTTGACCCAAAAAGATCTGTTTTTGACCTAAACAACAATTTGTCTGATGTGGTCCTCGGTTCCTCTGCTCAGATTGTTAACTGAGACAAATCTGTCTGCTTGACAACTATTTTGTAATTATTGGAAAGCATGTTGCTGGGACATGCTTACTTATTGTTTTTAATTGTTACCCTTAAACTTGATTCAGTAAATAGTGAAGGATTCTTCTACCTTACACAGCTATACAGTTCTAAGTATATTAAAATGTAATATTGCTGATTAGCTGGTGCAAAACCCTCCTCCCCACCTTGCATATACAACAGCAGCTACAACTGCAGAAGTCTTACCCTGTAATGGCATCTGTAGGGTGTGAGAAGACGTAATGATGAACTAGTGTAGATGACCCCCTCCCTTGTCCAGAAATCCTGATTTCTTTGATAAAGAACTGTCTGGTGCCAGCAACACAGGCAGATATTGGATGTAGACGCACCTGAGAGCCATAATGATAAGTAGCAGCTGGAAGCAAGTGGACTGTACTTAATGAGCAACACAAGGTGGTGCATATATTTATGCATGTTAATTTATGTGCTGCATAAGGTGTAGTAAGCCGGATGGCTCTGCTTGGGGTCGTGTACATGCCTTGGCTTGGCCCTTGTCCCCAGCCCCAGCTCTGGCATTGTGTTGGGACCCCAGTGCTGAATGGCTGTGCCTTTGAGTAAATGCCGGTGCTCCTGCTAATGCTGGCCTTGGTCCTGGGTGAGCTTGACCTGCAGTGACAGCATTCCAAAGATGTTTTATGTTAGATATAATGGCTGGGATTCACGAATCATAGGGCAGTATCCTAAATAATCTTTTCTAGTTACTGTTTTGTAGCCACCCATCAGGAAATTCAGTATTTCTGTTCTTGTTTAATTCTAGGTTGCTGCATCTCTTTTGCATTATTGTCATAAGGATAACTTGAATGTTATCCTCCATGGAATACTTATGAAAGGTCTTTATACGAACACATTGAGCAATCTGCTGCATCTTAACAGTTAATTTGAGTTCACTGTTCCTATTGATTTATGATGCAATTCTTTATTTCTTGTAATGTTGAATCACATATTTTGCTGGTGCAAGGCAAATTTAGGGAAGGTCTGAGGGATCTGCAAGTATTATTTTTAAGGCATAGAGAATGAATTTCTGTGGATGCCTCACATTATGCTATTAAAGTGGTGTAGAAATTCAATTTAAAGTGGCATTTTTACGCATAAAAATCAAGTACTCTCTTCTGTTACTTTGCAGAATGAATGATGATAAGTTGATTATATTACATCTCATAGGCAGTGTGCGTAAAAGTGAATGAATGTAACCGAATAGATATCTTTTTAGAACTCAACCACTTTAGCTTTTCTCAAAGTGGTAACATTGAAGGGAGTTTATAATTCTTATTTTTTCTGCTCTAATTTTTATTTTATAGTATCGGCATAGGTCATGTTCCTGCTAATGTTACTGTGTGCATAAGTTTTTGTAAAAGCAATCTGTTACAGCTGTTTGAATCCACTAGCCTCGAAATTTATGCATGTGTATGGCCCATACACTTTTGCTGCTGTATGAATCACTCCAAAAAATTGAATGCCCAATTTTAATTGTGTGACATCTCTAGACTTTAGAATGGTAGGACATGAGTTACACACCATGGTAAGTCATGTGCAGGCTTGTTGTACCTGGGCTAGTTCACAGTCTGGAGGTCTAGAAAGTGAGCAAAGAGTAAATAAGGAAATACCCAAAGCCACATGGGGGTGACAAATAATTATGTAGAGGGAAACTTAAAGGATTTGTGTTATAATCAAGGTAGAGCAAATTCTGTAAACAACACCGTTCATCCGAGTCAAAGTTCTCTTTACCTTTATTTAGAGTCATCTTCAACTAGCTTTGAAAAAGAATGGTCAATATTAATTCAAATATAAAGTATATTTATAAATACAGATGAACATATAATTATTTTGGTTTAGCCACATAGCTTGAAAAACATCTGGTAATATGTTCTTGTGAATGATATATTTCAGGCTATTGTCTGACTGTCTATAGTAGTAAATGACATAGCAAATGTGGAACTGGCTGGTGGAGAGTAATGATAAGTACTTTCTGTGTGGTTTGGTTCTGGGATATTTTTTTGAAGGAAAAGGATTACTTTCACTAAACAATGTTGATGTGTCAAATAACAAATCGTTTTCTTTTTTCAGTCTTCATTTTTAAGTGGTATGTAAAGGAAAAGAAGAGATGGTCAATTTTAAGGAATGTGGCATAAAATTGGGTGGGTGAGTGGGTAGGAGGTTCAAGAGGATAAGGGATAGCAGGAAAGGATCCACTAAATACTAATCAGAATACTAGACCATTACTAAAGAATTGCTGGACTACTACAGTGAAGCCAAGGGTGAATAAGACTTGGGATTTTTTTTTTTTTTTCCTAGAGTAACTCTACTGTTGCTATGAAAAGCCTTCTGAAACTGTATGGGTGCAGTGTTCCATTGCACTCTATTAGTTCCAAAACTGCCAGTCTGGGAACTAAGAGCCCCAGAGACATGTTAGTGTGATGTCCCATTTGGATTTCTGTCTCTGTTTTGAATGTTTTTTGTTCGAATTGCCATGAGTAGGTAGCGTATTTTAAGTGCATATATTTTTGATTTATGAACTGTGTATTTGCATATCATGTCCTTTCAGTTAGGAAGTTTAGAGGCTGGCACAAATTAATTTTGCAGATACAATAAATTTATGGCTTGTTTAGTTCAGTCTATAGTAGTCTTCCTGATAGAAAATATGGCAAAATCTATGACTTTAATCATAATAACTTAATAGCTAGTGGGCTACTTCTAATTCTGTTAGGTGCTACTAGTATACAGGCTACTTAGCTACTTTCTTTCATAAGACTGTGGGCATTTACTTTCATTCCAACTTTTGAAGTTACAGTAAAATGAAATCTCTATCAAGTGTGATTAAATGTGCAGAGACAGAATTGTCCAAAACCAAAGAGGATAAAATAGCGATTTTTTTTTTCTTCTAAAGCAAAAGGTGCTTTACAGTGTGGTAGGTTATGCGATCGTACAGCAAATACAGTTCTTAGTTGAGTTTTCATATGCCTCTACAGGTAACATCACTCGTAACTGTGGTATCCAGCATCGCTGCAAAGCAGTATCCCTTATTAAATAAGGTGCTATATGTAGTATTGTACCTCGGTGAACTCTTGAAATGGTTGCACTGAAATATGTTGCCCTTGAGATGCATGAGTATTCCATAATTGGAGGTATTTGGGAGTCCTGCATTATCAAATACTGATATAACTTCTGTAAGTCTTAACACTTAAAAATGTTTTTAGATAGGATTTTCTTATGGAAGTGACAGTCATTGCCCATAGTTCATTCCTAGCATGTACACAGGTAGGCAAATAGCTATCTTCCATTTATAAACATTTGAGATGTCATTTCTGAGAAATATATTGGACTGTGTAATATAGCAAGTCTGCTCCAAATCTCCTATGGGAATTTTATTTGTGGAGTAATATCTGACACATCAATTTGGATCTTTACAGAACATCTACAAATAAATCTTTCTCTTTATTGTATTTGTAATCTTGTGTTTTTTCCTGTATTTTAAGGTATGATTAAATTGCACAGGAAATAAAGTGAACGTTAAAATTGAAACCATTTATTTTATGCCTTGTCCTTAGTAAGTCTTGGCTGTTCTGCTGAAGCATCTTTAATGAGCATGTTGCATTAATTCTGGATGGTTTTAGATCCAGTTGCTCCTTTATTGTACCTGTTTTGTTGGACATAATGTCCAAAATCACCTGAAGCCCAGACCTACACTACTTGTAGGCAGAGTATATTAGGGTACTGTGAGTTGGAGAGGAAAGGAAGCAATACATGTCTAGTTGTGAATATAAATAAGAAAATTACCCTTAACATTTATCATGTCTATCTATAACGTTAAGTGAAATTAAATCATGATGGATTTCAGTGAATTTCCTCGTGATAAATGAATCTTAGGAAGGGTGAAACTAAGGATGTATTTAAGGTCTTACGTAAAAGCTGAAAGGAACTCAAGTATTTATTTTTTTAAGAGAGCAAGGAGTGCAATAGGAATTATGACTGGTTTTGAGCAAAGAAGTAATAAGTGTATTGGGTTTGTGTGTTCAGGTTTTGGTAGTGGAGAGGGGTCACGGTGGAGGAGGCTCTGTGAGGAGAGACTGGACCTGCCCCATGCCAGAAACAGCCAGTTCCAGTCTTTGTCTCAACCCATGAGCTTTTCATCTTATTTTTTCTGCCTGTCCTGTTGAGGAGGGAGAGTGAAAGAGTGGCTTGGTAGGTGTCTGGCAGCCAGCCCAGGTCAACCCAGCACAGTAGGAAATCAAGACTAACCTCATTTGGAAAAGGAGGATATATTCTAGATTAAATGTAGGAAGGATTGTGGAAGGTTTTTGTCCAGGAGTGTTCTACATTTATAGCTTTTAGCATGGCACTTTGTGTAACCTGTCACCACAGAGACTTTAGATTTGCTGTCTTAATCCATAAATTCAACTATTTTCCATTAATTTTGATGTGTTTTGTGTATTTAAGCAATGCAGACTGCTTTGGATATTTCGGTATATTTCAAAATATTTGAGGAATTGTAGCTTAAATGTTGGTAAATGAATTTTAGTTACTCGTAGTTGAACTGCATAATGACAGAAACTTGCTTTCATCTACACTTATTCCTCTTAAAAGTAAGCTACTGGTTTAAGCTAGGCTTAGTCTTAAAAGCAAATCCAAACAAAAAAATATACATGTTGCTGCTGAATAATCTGGAATTTTTTAATCACCATAAACGCAAAGTGATTTTAATTTTCATTCTTCTGATTATCTAATAATGTGTATAAATAGTATGGTAAGTTATCTTCTCTTTAAAATTTCTGACAGTGCTTAAAATGTATCAGTTCCTTTTTATTTTTTCACATATGTGAGACGTAAATGCATATCTGTGCAAACAAGGTTAGTTTTTGTTATTTTTCCTAGTCCTCAGTATGTAGACTCCCATGTTCATTTTATCTAATGCAGGAGGCTGTAAAAGAAAACAACAAAAGAAGAGAAATGGAAGAAAAAATGAAAAGAGCCAAACTGGCAAAAGAAAAGGCTGAACGAGAGAAATTGGAGAGACAGAAGAAGAAACAGCAGTTGATTGATATGAACAAAGGTAAGGCATCATTTTTAGTAGAGAAATTTGTTAAGGGGGCGAGGGGGGAATAACAAGCTGAAGACTGTTCCAGGTCAATATGAAAAATACTTGCTGTCTGTTTTGCAAGCAGAAAAAAAAAGGTTAGCTTTTTAAGTGAAAACTCTTTTGTTTTGGCCTATCTGATTTTATAATTCTGTATTTGTCATTTATTATGTACAATGTTCCTTTCAAGCCATTTTGCTGTGAATTATTGCCTTGTTTCCGTTTGTTGCAGTTAATTGATTTTTTCATAAGGATTTACTTCCAAGAAGTAGTATCTTACTTGCTTTGTTGTTAATTTCATTCTGTGAACATCTTTATAATCAAGATACTGTGGCAATTAATGTCTTCCTTTTTGGACTTGGAGGCTCCAAGTTATAATGTATGTTCTCCCAACAATCCTATTATGGTTGGAAAATCTGGTTGAGCTCAGGGCCTAAGTATAGAATGATATTTCAGCATTATGAAAAGCAGTGTTAAGCTTGTCAGCTGTGAGAAGATTGTATGGAAAACACTGGAGAAACACTAGGCCAGGCAAAAAAAGTCCACTGCAACATCTTCGAGGATGGCTGTGGAGGTGAAAGCAATCTAAGTCATGGAAGGACAAGATTCTGGTCAGCATTTTAATCACTGATAACACAGTAGTGCAGAAACACTGGCATGTAATGCTTATGCTATTGTATGGTGTCAAACATATTTAGAATGCCGGTATTTCTTGCAAAACAGTAAATTTCCTGTGACCAGTGAAAATCTGTGACTTGTGTGTTGACAGCTAGCTGTCACACTAAGGAGTGTCAGGTCACCAACCTCCCCTTCCTGTTTGGCTACCATGATCCTCTACAGTCTTTGTTTTTGGTAGGCTTAATCTTCACTCTGTGGTTTAAATGAACTTGCGTTTAAGGTGATCTGTACCTCTGGTACAGCCATAGTAAAAACATGGATCTTGTAGATGCAGTACTGAGAACGCTTTGTTCCTCAAGTTCCTTACTCCATCCCTGTGCTCTTCAGAGAGCAATTAAAACCCTAAGATTTGCCGTCACCAGCATATTTTCACTCTAAGAATCACAGGGGCATTCCTAGCACCCCAGTTCCCTCAGCTGCTCTTCATAGGACTTGTGTTCCAGAAACCTCCTTTGGGGCCTATATGTGTTTTTTAATAGCAATTAGATATTTGCATTGAACCATTAATTCATTTATATTTGTTTTTAACTGAAATTCTTACATCAGGTATACAGTTACAGTAATAATAGTATATCTTAAATATATACAGTCTACTTGCAGATTACTTTGTCAGACTGAGTCATATTTGCAATGATTTCAGGAGGTTATACTATTTTATCTTTATTGATATATGTATACCAAGTGTCACAGTTTTGTGCTTTTTTGTGGTTAGAAATTTCATATTTTTATTTTGGTGAAAGTGAGGAACCACATCAATCTTCAAAACTAAAAATGGATGCAGAGGATAAATTTTATTTATTAGTGCTATTTTTTTTTTTACTGTGTTGACTTTATATGTGCTACTAACAAATGATAAATTAGGTTCTCTATTGTATTTCCTGACTGTGTTAAGAAGAACTGGGGGAAATAAAAGCTTTATTTGCATTCTGAATTTCTGAATACATTTGATACCAGTGCACTTTGAATGCACTGCATATTAGAGCTCTATTGCCATGGTAGGAAGGGTGGAGTGGGGTGATAGCTCTATCCCCACTACATTCCAGGACACTGATATTCAGGTTTTTTAACTAATTATATATATATATATATTGTTGATATGCTTACTTCTGTATGCTCATTGCTACTTATATAAGTAGTTCACAAATTTGTCTAAGCAAACGTGAAGCAGAAGACTTAGAGGAAGGACACAGATGTCCTCTCAAGCTGTCATTTTGACAAGGTAATTTCAGCTGAAGGGTGTTTTAACCTAACTATGCATTAGTTATTTTTTCAGCTGTATCTTCAATTAAAAAGAAAACAAAAACAAACAAAAAACATCGCTACAGCCTCTCAGGTCCGAGCAATAGTAACAGGGTTCCTATATTTTCAAGCCTTTTAAGGGTAGTTCTATAACCAAGTAAGAGCAAGAAAACTCTTACACAGATGCATAAGTCACTGGAACATCCAAGTCAGAATTAGTTGCTTTTCTGTTTCTTGGTGCGAGAAAGCAGAAGACTGCAGTGTGGCCAGAATCAAGAACTGTCCAAGAACTTTAATTCCTAGCTATAAAAATAACTTCAATTGCCAATATTATATAAAGACCAGGTTACTCAATTCGCTAGTATTTTCTGCTTTGTGGAGTGCCTAGTCTAACTGAGATGCCATATCAGCCAGTTGATGCAGTACTTTCATAAATCCTACTAAGCATTCAAAAATGTGTAAAGAGAAATATAATATAGAAAATCTCTCAACTCAGTATAAGCTTTGAAGTGATTTACAATAGACAACATAAAAAGTCAAGTGATTCTAAGTCTCAAAAGACATACACATTTCCAAATATAGGTGTTTCATACAAAACCAAGATGGACTGATAGTTGACAAAATAAACATATACCTTCCAAAATAAATTAAAAACAAAAAACAAAACGTTAGGAACTTACTCAACATATACTATTCTTTTTGCTTCAAAAAAACTTTGTTGTATTTATGCCTATTATTTTTTATAAATAGGCACTGTAATAGGTATAGAAAGGTTAGTGGGTTCTCTGTTAATCAAAAAGAAAACATTAAACGACAATAAGATCTTTTCAGCCTATAATTTATTTTGAAGTAATTTCCGTTGAGTTTCTTCTTTAGTTGAAGTCAGTGGATTTTTGTATTATTTGGCATTCAAATTCCCATACAATTGGGTTGTTTTTAACAGAAAAGATGGTGTAGTGGCTTGAGTCAAAGGTAGCTTTTGTGAGTTTTTGCTATAAGGGCAGCATGATGGACAAGGTATTAGGTAGTGCTCGGCTTATGACACACATCAAAATTCCAGAGAAATATTTTCAGAATATTTCATTCTTCCCTATATGTGACACACTCAAGCATTTTTGAGGAAGATATTGACATGCAACTAAAAGTGGATGCTTAAGTAGTGATGAAAAAATTGTGATTTGAAGAATCTATTATCAAAATTTTTAGTTGGCTAGTTGGAAATTAGTCTTTTCTCTAGGACTTGCCAGCTCTATGAAAAGGGAACATTATTTTTCAGCAGTGTTCTATATTTTTGTGAGGGCTGTAGTAGACTGGGCTATATGTTTATACAGTGTTTTCATGACTTCCACCTGACTTAACATCTGCAAAATTCCTGCAATGTTGCTTCCAAGTGAACAAGAGAGGAAAAAAGAAATGAAGTCACCTTTCTAGGAGCTGAAAAACTTATAACAGCAATTCTGATGCAAATGTTATTTAATCAGAAACAGTTTTCCTCTTCACTATGTCTGATCACCATGGTGATTAAAATTACCTTTTAACTGACAGTATTGGGATAAAAAATAGAATGAACTTGCTCAGTCCCAATTCGTATTGAATAAATTGTTTTGAAGACACATTGACATTGTCCCCTAATGCCGATGAAGATAATGGAAATTAAGTTCTATGCTAGTGGTTGATGGATATTCCTACTTTCCCTTTTTAAGTACTCTTTTATAAGAATTCATATGCCATTTATTCAAATTGCTATGTACTAGTACCAGCAATAATTCAGTTGTTTCCTTGAAAAGCTTACACTTGCATTGGCAATTGCAGGGTGTAATTCAAGAATGTCATTCTTGTTTTTTTACTGACTGTATGCTTTCTTAATTGCTGTGTTCTTTCTATGTCCTTTAGCATAAACAAAAATACATACTAAGTTTATTATGAGATGCATATTTTGTTGTGAGTATCTTAGTCTTAATCCTTTGAGTTTGTGTCGGCTAGTGATTGCATGAGGTACCTGGAATGGTAAAACATGAGGCATATTTACATTCCGTTAATTATTAGTTTATGGTGCTGGATGCCAATGAGATCAGTGTTAGAATTCATTTGGGAACTCTTTATGTTTCACATTGATGTCAATGGTCCATTTGAATATGCTGCGTTCTTCCTGAAATGTAATCTTCACAGAAGAAAGGAAAAAATAAATGGAGATTTACATTATGTTCAAAACTATCAGTAGAAGTACAACAAGGCTTGAAATTTTCTTCTCCAATTACATGAGTTGCTCAAAAATTTTAAGCCGTGTTTATGCAGTATTTTGAAGCCACGTGGAAAATGGGGGGAGAATCAAAACTCCTGTAAATGTTGCTGTTAATATAGATCAAAACCAGATCAAGAGATGCAAATAGATGGAAGCATGGACTGGTAGACAAAAAGAAATTAGAAATGAAAATATAATCTCAAATTAAAAAAAAAAAAAGTAATGGAAAACTTCTGTTTGTTTATGAATATGGTAGGTAAAATGAAAAGATTTCATGGGGTAAATTCTCATGGGAAAAAAATCATTAGACTGAAATCTAATTGGGATAATTGCAGGTGAAGAAAGGCAGTGCTATTGGATTCTTTCACTTAAAATAAGGCTTCTTCTGGAGTATTTACTGGACAGTAACAAGTGTTAACTTTTAATATAGTTGTCTATGCAAAATCAACTTTATTTTTCCTTGGTAGGAAAAGTATTCTTATTTTGAAAAGCACGTGTTGTTGTTTCTTTTGAAAATACTTTATATTCTTTATCCAATATAATAGCTATTTAAATTTATATTCATCTATTTTGTAGAATTGCCAATGTTAAAAAGCATTTCTGCAATAATTAGTTGATCAAATAGCTTTTTCTATAGTGCAGGGTTTGTCCAGGAATCAGGATAGCAGAATTGCTCGTTGAATGGTTGTGAAATGGAACTGTGTCCTCATTTAAACTGGGGACAAGGTTGGTGTCTAAATTTTGTCTAGTGGAGTGGTTGTTTTCTTTGTGGTTGTAGTATCTCGTTTGTAATAGCATTGTTAAGATGCTGTCTTAACAACAGTAATTTCCCTAATTATGTGGGAAAGAATACTATGTTAATGAGCCTGTTTTTACTGTATGATTAGTGTTAAAACATTCTTCCCAAAATTGTTTAACAGTTGTATAGATAAAGTTAACTTCATGAATTAAGTAACGTTCATTTGACAAAATATATAAATGTATACTTAAAAGGTTAAGTTCTGTAAGACACCAAATGATGCTTAGTTTAGTGATAAAAGCGGATTTTTTTTTCTCAGGTATAGATGCCAAATTAAAGTAATTTGAACTTTATGGCATTGATTTCATGGCTGTTTGTTAGTTGTACAGTCAAACTTTGAACTTGAAATTCCTGATCACTGGTGAGTTCTGTAATCCACTGGGAGAAGTTTTTTGTTTTTTTTTAAAGTAACAATATTACATTTAATTTTTTTAATGTGCAGTAGAAACAAAGACTGCTTCTGGATTAGTATGCAGAGTATACATTTTTGTTGGAAGCAGAAAGTTGCATAACATTTGCGAGTTTTTTAGTTTTTTTTACATTTTTTGTGTTTTTCTTCTTTTTTTAGATAAAATATTTGAGTTGTTAACTATCAGCAATTTTTAAGTGATTTTCTAATGCTAAAAGTGCTGTGTCAGCTAATGACATCAATTACAAGTTGCTTAATACTGTAACAGAAATGTAACCTTTGAAACAATAGTGGAACTTAGTTATGAATATCTTCAATTGTTATGGTATTTTTCTCTCTCTTTTTTTGGAGCCACGCAATCATTTCCTTCCCACACAGAGGCAATGTCTGCACTCGCGCGCGTGTGTGTGTAAATCATCCTTGCAAGGGGCAAATGATCCCCACGGGTAATGTTTACACATTTCACTTAAATACATTCCTGTTGAAGTAGACCTTGACCACTGTGACATTTTCTGAAAATGTGTGCGCTTTTCAAAAGTGGTTTTTAGTAGCATGCCAGTGTAACAAAGCACATTTTTCTCATTCTATTAACTTGATATAAGCCTGAGATCAGGTTATCATAAACAATATGCTTAATTGGTATGTAAGCGAGGATTTGTCTTCTTTTGTAAACTGACATGAGGTATAGGTTCATTTATCAGTCATACTGTCCAAACTTGCTCTCCATTTAATTAAAAAGTAAATAACAGTCACGAGATTGTATTCTAGTGCAAAATGCTAAGGAAGACTGCTTCCTGAAGATATTTATTATGCTTGCAAAATGAATTTAGCAGATGAATAAAATACAAATGTATGAAAAAATAAATACATACTTGACAAAGAGACGCTGAAAATTGACCTTTTTTAGTGAATATATTGCAATTTAGAATCCTAATACTAATTATGAATACACAGTCTTTTTTTTTTCAAAGTTTATACAGGACATGGGTTTGACTCATGAAAGAGCAGTGAACCATTTTGGTGGTTCCACTGTTGAAATGTAACTCATCAGAAGTGCTAAAATTCAAAGCAGGATAATATAATGCAAGATGTGATTAGAAGTATGAATTTGAAACCATCTGGAGAGGCAGGCAGGTAGACATCATGTGTTACTTAAAGTGGTATTTGATAAGACTCTTTCAGTAAGGGCCTAGATTTGTGAAAAATTTCCTGCAAAGTTCCAGAAAGCTTCTGTCCAAATGGCCATGCAATTACTTACGTTTGTGTTAATTTAAATTAGTTTACAATTAGTACATGTGAAACCAAAAGAGTACAACCTGTTTTGCAAATACATTGTCTTTACTGGAAAATGGAAGTGCACCAGTAAAATATATGGACATTCTCTTCGTAATCTTCTCCTAGTCAGCGTGAACAAATCAAAGGGAAGACGGCAGAACACTCTAGAAATGAGAAAGTGTTCCCAGGGGCTCTTGGGAGCCAATTCAGATTCACAGCTACTGCTCAGAAGAAGCCAAACAGGCAGGAGGTGTACCATGTTTTGCATGGATGGTCTGACATCTGTTCTGATTTCAAGCAGTTTCTGTCATCTGTCCTCCAAAGTGACTAAAGTAAAGACCTAAGCTATTTTGTTGTTTTGTTTTACCATCACCAGTCAAAAGTGCTATCTCAGTTATTATATTTCTTTTTAAAATTGTAGTAGCTAGCCCACTTTGGGTTGGAAGGGGACTTAAAGACCATCCAGTTCCAACCCCTCGCTGTGGTTAGGGACACCTTCCACTAGATCAGGTTGCCCAAAGCTCCATCCACCCTGGCCTCGAACACTTCCAAGGATGGGCATCCACATCATATTTTCATGGACAGTTTTGGTTAGAAATAAGTTAACTCAATTTAGAAACTTGTTGTTTTTTTGTTTGTTTGTTTGTTTGTTTTTTGCCTTAGCTGATTTGTGTCTGCAAACTGTTGCAGGTTGTATTAAAATAAAAAAATAATAATAATAGTAAATCAAGGAGGTAGCTTGTAATATGTGAAGTACCTCAGCAAAAACTGTGGGTGAAGTCTGAAACTTCTATTGAATATTATTATTTATGAATTTTAATGAAGGCTGACTAAAAATGCAATTTTGTCCAGTTTCCACTTAATCGACTGACAACTTTGATAAAGATGCAGTGATGAGAGCATACCCAGCATAAATTTTACTTTGAGGAGTTAAAAATCTCATCACTGTGTTCTACAGCTTCTGTAATTCATGTCTCCTTGTATTGTATATTTTGATACCCCAAAATAGGGTGTTCTTTAGCAGTTGCAGTAATTAGCAGGTAGAGTAGCACACTCAGCAGAAAATGTGGAAAGCTGTGTAAACATCTATGGAGTATTGAAGGTTTTTTGCATACATTCTGCCAATTTTTTTATGAAGGTCAAATGATTGTAATTTTTCTGCATATAAAATATTCTAACATGCTAACTAACTCTATGTGTATTGCAATCATATTTATTATTCATTAGATGTTTCAGATCAACATGTAGTATAATAGTTTGGTTAAAATGTATTTACAGATCTTTGATTTAGAAAATAAATCTAATGCAGAACCAACAATAAAGCATTGAATAAGCATGTGAATGGTAAAGTACACAAAGAAAATTAAAAAGATTTTCTGTACTGGAAGACTTGTATTTCAGTCTTTTGGTTGCTACTGTTGTTCTGCTCCCTTGCATCTGGTGTTGAAGATAACTTTATACATGTGACATATTATACGTAATAGTTGCAATTACATTGATATATAATTTAAATTTACCAAGTAATTATACTGATAATCATTATGTAGAAATTAGAACCAGGTATTGATTTAGGATTTGCATGCTCTTATATCAGGTCTGGATTTAGTCTAATAAATCTAAATGTAATAGAGAACCAGGGCAGAATACCTTTTGCCTTAATAAGCTGCTTTTAAACTTTAGCATTTGAGAGCCTTGAATGTACATTTAAACTCCTACATTTTGTGCAAGTCACAAGTGTTTTCCAGTAATGTAAATCTTTTGCATAAAGTAATTATCTTCCCACTCTTTGGTGGAGTAATTTGTATTAGCCTGAAGTCTGAGAGAGATGAATAAAATGTTCACCTCCTACCTGCTGAGTCTAGTCTATATTTTAGCTTTGGATTATAACACAGATGTGAGCAGGAAAAGAGGTAATCATCAACAGTTTTGTAACATTGCAGTTTTGACCTCTCTTTTTTGTGCTGTGCTGTGATCAACTTTTAATAACAGTCTGAAATGCAAAGCAAGTTAACAACTTAAATATGTAAAAAATAAACCTTCTACTTGTTTTTTCATACTGCACCGTAAAATCCAGCAATTTAAAAGCAGCAAGTTTGCTTCAGTCAGGAGTGGGAAGGGGGGAACCAAATAGAAAACCAAGAGGAAGATTTAGCAGAAATAGCATTCAGCTTTTAAGAAGTGTTGCACCTCTTTCTTTCACTGCATTTTTTTTCCTCTTTCTTTTCTTTACCTTGCCTTAAGATCATCCATGGTATTCTTTTACATGTGTAGCAGTGTACTATGTGGCTAGTAAGGATTCAATGTGTCATAAAAATAAGAGTCAACACAAATATATATGCAGTACTACAATATTTGGGGTATTCAGTTTCATCAGATTTTCTGTGTGCTTTGATTAAATAAAAAAAAAAAAAAGTGCCCTGTTTCTACTTCAGGATGTTCCTAAAGGAATTTTAGCAGTGAAACTGCAGTCATTCAACAGCATCTGTCTGCATGCTGAAAATGACATCAATAATGCACAAGATCATGTCTAAACTGAAAGAACAGTAGGAATGGCATAAATTTTACTTAATAGAGCATCATATAAAAACTAGGCAGGGATACCTGAAGCGCTGACAGCATCCATTACATTAAGACATGTCTCTGTTGTTTGCAAGTATTATGTAAGCTTGACACTATTCTTTTTTTTTAAGCTTGACACTGTTCTTTTTTTTTCCTTTTTTTTTTTTTTTTGACATTCTGATTTCAATCGCCCTGGGATTAATAATATCTTTCTCCTATTTTCAGAGGGTGATGAGACTGGAGTGATGGATAGTCTGCTTGAGGCCTTGCAGTCAGGAGCAGCATTCAGAGATCGCAGGAAACGAACACCAAGGGGACACGGTATGGTGATTTCTTAAAACTTTTAATTATGAACTGAATGGAGAAAAGTTATTTTGCCAAGACTTAAAAACAATTTCCTCTGGAAACCACTGAGCTACTGTGAAAATTCGGTAGGAATTCCTTCTTTTTGGTCATGGATTTTTAAATATAGCTCTATCTTCAGGTAACTGGAGGCTCTGAAATATAACAAGGGTGCTTCTTATGTTTCAAGTGTAATTTAAAAACATGACTGCACAAAGCAAGTCTGTCTTAATCTTTAAAACCATAAGTATAATTCGTTTATTGTAGGCGGTGTGATGAAAAATACTGACTTCTTACACCAGTAAGAGTTTGGTGTAAGAATATAGCCGGTCATCATTTTTAAGCACAAGTCTTAAATATGTTCTTGTTTGGTTGGAAGATGTACTGTGTGTAGCTGTGAAAGTCGATTTACAATAAAAATAATCTACTTTTTTGAAGAAGACAATAGTATTCTACAGGTGTAGTCTGAACAACTAGTGCTTCCTGCAAGTTAGGTCTTGAGGAAATTTGAGCAAGAGCTAAGCAGTTGCAGTGTTTTCTCTTTTCCATTCTCCTCCCCTTACAAGTATGCCTGTTGCATACAGTTTGTAAATAGCATTTACTATATATTTACGTTTCATTAAAGCTCATGGTACGCTCTATTTTCCAGTTTTTTATTTAAAATATATTTTACATTTTAAAAAAGAAACACACAAAAAATAAAAGGTACTAAAGCAGGCTTTAACCTAAAACCTACTTAGACTAGATTCTCCAGGTTTTTACATGGGTGACACCCTTAAGCATGAAGGGAATGAAAAGGGTCTGAAAACACCTCACAATTAATAACTGTATGAAAATAAAGACAAAAAAAATAGGGAATTGCATACATTTGAATAATTTTCATATTGTTTTCTCCTGTGTTATTGTGGTTATTACCTTTTACTGGAGAAAGTATTGAAAACTGATTAGTTTCTTTCAAATTGATTCTCAGATCTTGGTACTTAAGAGATTCTTGACACATTGACACAGTGAGGTTATCTAATATTGGAAAAAAAGGTGTGAGGTTTCAAAAATACATTTTTTTTTTTTGGTAAAGTACTTATGAATCTTTGGTAAATTAGAGAAGTGTGCTATGAACTTTAGACTTTGTGTGTTTATATTGCTTTGTATAATTCTGAATTGTTAGTTGCCATTTTAATTCTTTTTTCTAAAACAAGATTTTTATCTGAATAAACAAAAAGTGATACCCATTCTAAACATGTCCTTCAAAGAGGTGCTATTTAATTGTTAACTCGTTACATCTGAGTTTATGTAATTCACCTAAAGCATTTAGTAACTTATACAATGTAATGTGCTAAGTAATGTACCCAAGTGTCCTTGTGTTAAGTAATAATTTATTGCTACGAAGATAATTTTAGGAGGATATTTTGCCTAATAGCATACTATTTCTGGTTCTGTGCCATGAATTTTTTTTTTTTTTATCTTTCTCCAAAGCGTCTTTGGCCATTCATTCATAATATGTTGGGCTTAAATGAATACAGGTCTGACTGCACGGCAGTGGACTTTCTCAGACTACGTTTTGTAGTTTGTGCTCCAGGGAAGTTTGAATTTCAGGGAGCATGCTGTGTCCTGGTCAATCAAAATCTTTAATGCAGCTTTGTCACTATCTCCATTACAGGTCTGAAACTGTGGCACAGGTGCTTGCTTTAATGATTGCACATTATGGCCTCAATGTAATGTAGCTGAAATGTGAAGTTTGTAATATATGTAGCTCAGGAATTGCTCTCATATCCTAAAAACCATCAGTGCTAATTAATCACTAAATGTATTACTAGATTGTTTCAGATTAAATACTCTAATATTTTAAAGGCTGCTACAAGTAGGGTGAAGTTATTTTTAATGATGAATAAAAGCAGGTCTGAACTTGATAATATAGGTTAATAATAATTGCAGTGGTGATATATTTTGAGGAACTCTTAATTCCAAAACCTAGAATGATTGATCTATATCCCATATAAACAAGACACCAACATCCAAAGAGTTGGTTTTGTTTAGTCCATTTCAAAACATACTGCAGGAGATATGATTTGATACGATTAGTTTTGTTAGTTTCAGTAGAAGATCACTGCATATTATACTCGTGATTTTCTTTTTTGGAGTCAAGTGTTTTAGGCTGTAAGATTTCTTGAGCATGTTATAATTAGTATGTGAATTAGTTTATCCTCTTTTACCCTTTTATGGAAGTATATAACATCATAATACTGTTATTTAAAAGCCATGTGCATACAGTACAGTGCGTTCCACATGGGTGTTTAAAAAAAAAAAAAAACGAGATAGTGGTGCTTTTCAAATTAGAGCTGTGTTCTTTTTGCTTTTCATTTTTTGTGTTATTTCTGTATTTTTGTGCATTTTCCGTTAACGCATTAGGTGTTTCTTCTGTTGTTGAAAATTATTTTGTTTAATATGCCAGGTATATAAAACTGTACAACAATGTCTGTGTGCCTGTAGCTTCACGAACATATTATTGGAATGTGATGTCGGTCTTTCTGCATTTTTTCCCTATGAAATCAAATTTCAAAGAACAACAGACACATCGCACTGAAATACGGAAATGTCCAATTATTGTGCGGATTTTTTTTTTGCATTTCAAAGTGAACAGATTTCCAAAATAACATAAAATCAATTAAAATTAAAATCAAATTGTCAGTGATTCCTCAGGAATTGATCTTCCTCAAGTTTTAACAATGTGTTTTGTTTTTATTTTTTTGAGACCTTTGAACTACAGTGGTATCATTGGTAATTTATGAGAGAATGCCCAAAGTAAAACTTTAGTTTGCTACCTACCAGGGGATGTGTGAAGACTTTTGGGCTGAAAGGTTCATTAGGTCAGTCTATAGAAGCTGTCAGTCAGACTAAGCAGACCAGAGAATGCTTTTATTTTTTATAATTTGTTATTTATTTCCTAAGCAAAAGAGGGTGAGAGAAACTCCAACTTTAGGGGTTGCAGCATTTACCTTCTATAATCTAGTTACATTGCCAGATTAGGTAGCTTTAATCTATGCAAGCATTATGGATAAAATAGGACACAATGGAGGACACAATTTCTTTATGGCTTTTCTTAGGGCTTACTTTGAGTTTGAATTAAGTTGATTTTAGAACAAAACCAAACTCCACCATTACTGGGGTCTGATTAAAATTTAGTACAGTATTGAATCAACTATTTGGAAGTCAATTAGCTTAATCATTTTATTAATATAAAATTAATCTGTGATTATTCACATTATTTGTGTATAGACATAGCTCACTACAAGGTGGATGACACATAAGCATGTTTTATTTTTAGATTTTCTTTACTAGAATGAAAAAGGGAGATTTACCAAAAGTTTTATTTCTTCTAGTAGACAACCCATCTGAAGGAAGGTGGAACTATTGTGGAGTGTGAACATTTATTTGCAGTTCTAGTAAGATTGATTCTATTACTAAAGAATATATGTTTCAGAAAAAGATGCTGTTTCTTTGTTGAAAGCAATTATGATTTTCTTTTAAAGCAGTAGCAACATATCACCGTGAACAGAGTTTGGCTGTATTTTTGTGTTGCGCTTAAACTTTGGAAAATATTTGTACTGTTGAATAATTTGAAAGCTTTTTAGCACTGAAGTGAGAATTTAGGGGTATATATAAGCTTGTAACAATCTGTTTTAGCAGTTTGCTGGAACTGCGCTTGTGTTAGAGTACTTACCGTTAGAGGAGTAGTTGAAAGCATGGAGGATTCAAAGACAAAGCAATCTAATGGACTATAAAAACCTGTAGAGAAGTTCTTCTTTCATTGTATAGAGGTACTCAAACAGTCCCAGGTCTTCAGACATTTCTGTGATTTTGACCATGTAAAGTAGAATGGACAATAAAATTCTATCATGAAAGAGTGAATAAGAACATTTTGTACTAGATTGAGTATCAATTGCCAGGTATTAAAATACCTTTAGGAAGACCTTTGGTGGTAAATTTACCCTGTACAGATTCAATACACTATAGTTTTCTGTTTGTCTCCCGGGACAGCATATGTGATGGCTTTTTTATTACTATTTGCTGGCATATCATAAGAACATTTCATGTTCAGAGAACTTTCTGAAATAGTCTATATAGGCTTGTTTTTGCACTGAAGCTTCACATAATCTCAAGTGTTTTCTAGATACGGGTTATTAGATGCTACCCTTTGTAGGTTTGGTTCTCCTTCAGAATTTTTGCACATAATGCTCTGTAATTTCCTGTGATTGTTTCATACTTGTTTTGTCTAATAATACCTGCAGTATTATTCCCTTTCTGTTTGAATATAACAAGATTTCATAAATGAAAGTAAGTTATTAAACAAATCAGTTCTGGGCAGGGAAGACAGCTAACTGCATAAAGCACATTATGATCCTTTCTAAGTGATCGCTCATACTCTTGTTTGAAACCTCTTAGGGCATCACATTTATTATGCTTTTTTAGAGGCAATTCTTGCCTTCCTTGTAGTCGATGCCTGATTTTAGAATGCATTCTGCCCTTCAGATGTCAGAAATAACATCTTCAATACTATCTTCAATTCTCTTGTGTGGTTAACGTACCTGACCTGGAAAAAACTGTTGATATTTTCAAGAAAGCAAAGCTTTAAACTGTCAAAACTCTCTGCAACTGCAGATAATTTTTAATTTTTTTACTTTCTTTGTTGCCTTCAGCTCCTTGAGGTGTCATCTGGCCCATGTAGTCAGGAGTTAGCCAACCCAAGAAGATAATCACAGCATGAAAAGAGTAGTCTGGAAGTTTGATGTGTCTTGGAATTTTCCATGTTCCCAAACATCTCCTATGCCCTGCGGTTTCTTTAGAGTCTGTGTTGAAGAACAGAAAGACTAATGTAAGCTCTAATATTCATGTCTTCTGTTTCAAAGATGCTCATGTAGCCTGGAAAGACTTTAACATCACTGCGTGTAAAGTACGAAACTTTAACCCGAGTTGGTCAGTTTTGTCCTCTTTGATGTATACTGGAAAAATTATCCTCATGCTGCCAGAATATTAATACATTTCAGAAAAGAAAATGCAGCAAGAGGATTCTTACACTAACACTAAAGCATCAATTGAAGAAAGTTCTGCAAAGTATCAATACTAAGGCAATATTACTCTGAGAATTACATATATAGAAGTGCATAAAAAAACCTGTAAATGTATCTGTGGATTTTAACTGTACACTTTGTAATTGACGTATTAAAATAGGGTGGCCGTGACTTCTGACTACTAAGGACTTTTAAGAATTTACTTGCAAATGACCTATTAAGGAAAGTTGGTAGGACACCTTTGGAAAATATTGTTGGAACAGTTTGTATTCTGTAGGAAAAAAAAAATCTACGAAATTGTATGGCTTTGGACTGCCAAAATTTGAACATGACACAGCTTATTTTAACTGAATTGAGGAGTTTTTCTTGAAATGTGATTTTTCAAGATTTAAGGAGGAATATTGTAGAATAAATAACAAAATTGGAATTAGAAACAACACTTGGATTTCTTAAGAAGGCAACTATAGAACATTTTTAGACAAGTCTTTTAAATTTAGACCGCAATACATTGCCACATTCTTGTATGTAACTTTATTGGTATTTTAAGGAGTGCCATAAATCCAGATGCATTTTGGGTAAAAGGTTGTGTTCACCTTTAAAATTTTGTTTTATGCTTCAGTATTTTTTAATTCTATTTATAAAATACAAAGATGTATTTCTGCCTAAAACATCAGACTTCTGCTTGTAACTTAATAGTTAAATCTCAGTGAAAACAATCTGAAAACAAGGAAGGAATTAAAAAAAAAAAATACAAAAAAATACAGCTCCAGCAACTAACAGGTGGCATTTAATACATAAACCAGTAACACTGTTCAAATTTAGTCACTCTTGTCTCTGGTTTTGTAATCAAATAAATGAGTTCAGGATTTCAGCTGCATCTAAACATTCATACAAATTTAAAACAATTAACAGTTTATGATCTACAAGCAATCTGAACTGACGTTCTGTTGAGTTTTTTTTAGCTTTTTTTTTTTCTCCAAATCAAATTAACAGCTGGTGTTCTGTAAAGATTGCAGCTTTTGAAATTGAAATACTGAGAGCACTCTGGTATATTTTTCTAAAAATGAGCTTACAGATTTGGTAATTGTATTGATGTAGATTTTGAAGAGATGTGATCTTGAGTGATAATAAACAGTAGAACTAGGTACTTGAAAGACGAGTAATTGTTGTCAAGCAAAACATCATTATCTGTTGAAGATAAGCGTGTGCATGTAAATTATGATACTTTGCACTGGAGTGACCCTTATGCTCTTAACCACGCTTCACTTATGTGTTGTTCGTGGTATTAGAAGAGAGAAAGTTGTACTTATCTTGAAAAGATTGTGTTTTTCTCTGAAATGCAGAGGAGAGAACTGGAGACTGCATATTCTTTCTGTTTTCTGTACTTTTAAAAAGAAACAAATACTGTTCTATTAATCTATGAAGAACAGATGTGAAACTCTTTAAATTGGACAAATATTCTTCCATCATTTTTTTTGCTTCAAGTGCAATCTTAGAGCTTTGTCTGCATAGCCAGAAAACAGCTGCACCTCTACTGTATTGTATTTTCTGTTCTTCTTTGAGTGCCTGTTTAACAAGTCAGTAAGAAGGAAAGAAGAGTTAGAGAAGTCCAAGGCAGAGTTTAATAGCTACTCTTCTACAGTTACAAAGCACAGAATGTTTCTGTTTCTTTTGTAGCATTTCTTGCATTTGTTGTGTATACCCTATTACAACAAAAAAATTTTCATGACATTGTGAACTGAAAGATTAATTTGGTTCTGTTTTTAAAAATTGTTTTATTTATTTTTCCAAAGTTTTCTGCATTTCGGTTTTTTCATTTTACCAGATTCCTCTTGTAAACTGGAATATCCTTATGATGATCTTTTCTTTGAGCAGAATTCCTGTTCCCAAATATTTTTTTCACTGACATAGTGCTTGATGTAAAATGCAAAAAAAAAAAAAAAAAAAAAAAAAAGGCAGGAAAATAAGATGTATTTTTGATTTCTGCTTTCCAGTCTAGTGGAAACTTTTGTGTGTGTTTGTGTGTCTGTACCTTTTTATTGTTAGCTATCTTTTTTTGAATACAGTGTTTTATAGCTTTGATCTCGAACAATTAGGATTAAAAGGCTGCATTTGTGTGTTGTTTTTTTTTAGTTCATTTTTTAACAAGAAATCTTTGATATACTAGCTTGTTTACCATCGGTATTTGAAGTTAAGATTATGCAGTATAGGCTCTTGGTTTAGCCTTTTGAAAATTATTTGATACAAATTCACTGTACTGATGGGCTAATCAGTTAAAGTTCACTGAGTTTAGCTAAACAGCGTGTGTTTGATTTAGAGAAGTCTGTGGTATGTCAACCTTTTCAGACATAATCCTACTTTCAACATTATCTGACAGGTAGTCAGCCCATCAGGCCTGAGGATGTTCTCCAAAGCAGATCATTTCTTCACTCTTGACTAGTTATTTATCTTATTGAGGCAGAATTCACAACTGGCATATGGAAACTAAGAAGGACCAAAGAAGGGTGTTCCAAGCCTTCCTTTTCCTCTTTCATACACTATGAAATGGTTTGTAGATGTGGCTGCAACTCACATATGTGTTTTTGCAATTTTGTTTTCATGGCAAAATATATCCATAATGTAAAATAAATCTTATATTCTAAAATAAAAGAATCCAAAAATGTCTTCAGAAAAGGTGTTCACACTTTTTTAGCTAAATCCGTATTTTGATTCAGTTTGTAATCTAAAGTTATCTGTAGCTTTTTTTAAAGGAAGACGAATGATGAGTTGTTTCTAAATCTCTCTTGTTGCTACAGGCAATCAGGATAACTTTAGATCAGTCGTTTACTAAAGACATTCTCTGTCTGTCACTTGGTAGATGCAAGTCATTGAAACCATGATATGCATTCTTCCATTCATGTGCTCACTTCGGTGAAAGCAGCTTTCTTGAGAGACCACTTAAGTACCCAGCAGCAACCCTTTTTTCACAAAGTTACTGAAGTACTTTGATCCAGAGTAAACTTGCCTCTTAGCCACAGAAAGAGAAATAGATGTTTAAAAAAATGATAAAATAAGATCCACAGATATCAAATAGTTTTCTTTTGTTTAACTACACAGTGCTTTCTTAGGATTAATTGTAGAAGTTTTAATATTTTAACAAAAAAGAAATTGGAAGGGGCATAAGGAGAGGACCACTGTTTGAAGGGAAAAAATGGGCTTGTCTAAGTTCAGGTTTACAATGAAAATTAATTTGAAGCAAGTGAATAACCAGTCTGAATTAACATATCTAGATTTAAAGCTTATCCTTTATTTAATAGTTTTATAGGCACAGAAAAACTGAAGTACAGAGCTCCAAAATTGAACATACCTCTTTGCCTACAAACATTTTAATCCATGCTTGTCTTTACTGTGCACTTGAAGTCAGCCTTTTCATAGTGCATGTACTGTTGCCTGTCATCTGTTCCTGTCATCATGGCCAGTCCTTTACCCCATACAGAAAAGCTTGCAATCACATTCTCCATGTTTTTACCTTTTCTGGACTAAGCAAAAGCAATGGAAGCCTATCTACAGAAACTTGTCTCACAATAACATACCGTTTTATACCAGAAACTTGAAAGGTATTAAAATGAATAATTTCATCCACACTTTGGAAAACCCTCCAAAATGGTAGTTTTCTAGTATCTGTAGAGTATACAAGTAAGTGGTAAAGTAGACCTCACCGTTCTTTTATAACCCCTTTTTCTGTAAGGAGAATGTTAAACTATATTATAAACCGCTATGTATATATGTACTGGCGAGACTGCTATGGCAGGTAGTCATCTTCAGATGAAGGTTTCTCTTAGTTATCTATTATGTTAAGCATGCTCTTAGGTGTTCTATTTGAAGTGATGTATTTTGATATAAGAATAATGGATTCTATAAGGTTTTGATATAAGAATAATGGATAGTCTAATTCCAAGTTCAGAACTAATCTTCTCAATCAGTTTGGTTTGAATATGATGAGGGGTTGTACAGTTTCATGTTGGCATGCAGGTATGCAGGCTTTATCACTCATTCTATGCAAAAAAGTTCAATGTTTAATAAGTAATATGACTGTGAAAACTGCTAAGTTTTTTTTATGTTTTTTTAATAGTAATCACTTCGTAGTAATTTTAGTCCACCTGTTGGGGAGTCTGCTTGTCAGAATTGCAGTATTTTGGTCTTTCATGTAGTCATATTTCCAGATGAATGAAATAGTGTAGGACCAGTTTGCTTGCAGTCTCATGTCTTTTTTAAGTATAGCCTTTTAAAGGTCAAGGTAATGGCATGTATGAAAAAAAAAATCATTATAAATGGAATTGTCTGTTTTGAAATTGGATATAGTTTGGTTTACATAAAAATGGAATACCACACAGAAAAAAAATAAAAAGCCTTCCTAAGTCCTACAGTAGCAAAGGCATCTAAAATCAGGGTTCAACTGTGACATCATTAAGAGTTCTGGTGTTCGTCAGAAGGTTCTAGGAAGCTTTCCTAGATTTCCATATGATGGCCATTTGGTCCATAAGTCTATGGATAGATACCACTAGGTGGTACTGTTAAACCTCCCTTTTTAAGAAGATTAAAGCAAATTTACAATCCAAGAGTGTTTCAAAAGGACCTAAGTTTTTTTTTTTCTTTTCTCCTGTGACTGCAGAAATAAATTACTACCTGCTTGGTTGAAATTGTTTTCACTAGAATAGGCAATATAGTCTTTCCCATATTGCCACCCAGTTTATATATACTGGCAATAAAGCAAACTTGCAGGTGAATTCACTCCAAAGTTTCCTGAATGTGTCCCAGCTGCTATCTAAAATCCACTTTCATAGTATGTAATCAGTTCCCAAAAAATAATTTAAGCTTTTAATATAAAGTGCAGTTTTTGCATGTTTTTGAACCAGTAGTGTCAATGAAGAAAAGCACAAAAATATTTTAATCCCTTATTATATTTCATAGTTTAATTCCTTTCTTAACAAAATAATATGAGTCTTCATTGGAGAATATGACTGATGATAAATAAGGGTAGGACCTCTTTTTTTTTCTAATTCACTGTCTACTTAAATTGTCTTGTACTTTAGGTCTTATATGTGGATGCTTCTATACAGGAATTTATCTATCTTTTAGTACTGTCAAAAGGCCATACTAATTCTAGCTGAAAAAAATGAAGCATATTACTGTAAATGAAGATCTGATGTTAACTGGTGGAACAGCAATACTAAACAGTTGAACCTTGTAATTGTGAAACATCTAGGATTCATTTTAATGGAAACAGGTAAAGTTTATGGTGCTTTTTTTTTTTTGACAGGAACAATTGTAGTAAGAGGGTAGCAGAAAAAGAGAACTTTTATATTGATAATGGCCTATCCCATATTGTTTCTTCTTTTCGTTTTTGACTTGGCAAAGGTGAAGGTTTTCATCTCAAGATCTACACAGTGTAGTTGCAGACAGCAGGGGGAAGAGTTTGGTCAAATTGCCACTATAACAAACATCTGTACAAGAAAACAAAAAAATTTACATTACCAATGACAAATCAAAGCTGAAAGTTTGCCTTGCCTGTTGTCATTCATTGCCATTCATATTTAGAAAGCAGACTGCTGTGATAATTGATTTGATGGTCCAGCTTGAGTGGAAGCACTTCTGGGCATAGCAGGCCTCAGAGATGCCAAAAAAGAAGAAAAGGTGGGAATGAAATAATGCACTACTTTCTCCTCAGAGGCATGTGGCCCAGTTTTTGAGAACAGAAAAACATGCTTTAGAAAAAGGGGGAGAAAAACAACTTAGTAACTCAGTCATAAATACAAAAATGACCAGCAGAGAAAGCAGAGACAATGAGTGTACATATTTTACTGGCAGGTGAATAATAGGAGAATGGTGTGGAAGTAATTTGATTTTTAACAGACTCTGTCCATGGGAGTACATTTTTTTTTTGTTGCTTTTTTTGTGTAAGGACAAAAGAGGTTCCCCCCAAATAATAAATAATTTAAAAAAATTTTTTGAAGGTTTTTAAAGAGGGATTGATGGTTTGGAGGAAGGAAAAGCACACAATTACTGAATTCAAAGGGCAATATATATGTGCTTGGATTATCTGAACTCCTGTTGAGTTTGTTTACTTCAATCAATAGGTGATAATGAAGCTTGTCTCTGTGTTTTTGACTGGGGGATGGTGTTCAGACATAGCCTCCTGCTGATATGTATAACTTAAGACACTAAAGTAATAGTTGTGGAAAGAAGTAGATTTTAAAAGAAACAAACACTACTGAATTCAGTGTTTGACCTCTTAATCACAACTGCTAGCTCAACTGTGCACCCTGTCATCAATTTAAAGAACCAATCAAAACCAGATAAAGATGTGAGTTGTTGAAATAGAAAATTATAACCAGAACTGGTTTGTCTTTTGAGGAATGCTTGAAAAAATAAGTGTGGTGTGTCAACTTCGCTGAACTCTTTGTATTCACAGTCTTAATTTTTTAATATACTGCAAAGAAGGAAATAAAATTTAATTGTAAAGACTGAAAAAAAAAGGGGGGGGGGATGGGGGGAAATCTTCATGAAGTAGATAGCAGGAGGTTGCAAATATGCTGTTCCAGTGCATACGTAAATATTGCTACCTCTAATTCTCAGTTTTTGGAAGTACCTTGACTGTCTTAATAAGATAATAGTTGATGTAAGCATGCAAAATATTATAGACATATAAAGGAAAATTCTGTAAATGGCACAATAATTTTTTAGGAGATAATTTTAATTTTTTTAATCTATTATGAGTTCAAGTGTTTTTTTTATTATTTTGTTGTTGTTGTTTGTGTGTGCATTAGAAGCAAAAGCTCAGAGTTTGATAAGCATGCAAAGTGTGATAACACGTATGTCAGTATCCCTCTGAATTTTTGTCTTTCTACTCACCTGTAGAATTTCTTTAAGTATAAAAACACTCTGTTAAATTTATGGGTAGGAAATGTAGGCATCACTTGTGCCATAAAACCTGCTGCTTTTAGATCCTTTCTTGCTGTTCAAGCAGAGATAAGAAAATGAAACAAATGCATCAGAAACTGTTGCTTCCTGAGGATTTAATAAGGAACAGATTCTTGTTATTCTTTTCCTTTCTATGCACACGCAGAAACTGTCCGAGTTTAGCAGAGTATTAAGGGGCCTGTATATCTAATAGTCTTCAAAATTAGTCACCTTAATATAACTTATATATGATTTCCACCCCACCCCACCCACCCCCTTAGTGCAAGGAAATGAAAATATTTATGAAGGTGATATCTGACTCTTAAAAGAAGTCATCACCGTACACATGTAAGAATTTATTTCCAGGACCTCTGATGTTTTTTGGCTACAGCGGGGTATCAACTTGCAGTACCTAACTCAGTGCCAAATTCATTACGTCTCATCCTCAGTCATTCTTTTTTACTTTTTGTGGACTTATACTCCCCTTTACATGTTTTCCTTTTTCTTTCTTGGTTGTTGCGTGTTTTCTGGCAAAGAAGAAAAGGCTGTAGCTCAAGCAAGCTTATTTCTTTATCTCTCTTCAACCTGTCTTGTGAACATCTGTAGTTGTTTTTGCTTGATTGAAGAGGGATGATGATGAAAGAATTAAGCTTTTGCGAGGCAGTGTACTTCAGCAGGATCCAAGGGTATGTAATCCTGTTTGGTGTCAGTACGCAAATGAACCATTACTTGTGATCAGTCTGAAATGCTGGCTGTGTCGTTTTTATGATACATTTTAATAAATTTCTATTTCTGCAAGAAAACATCATTGTAGAAGAAATCTGGTGTACTTATTCTATTTTTTTGTTTATTTATAATAGTATAGCTCTAATTTTAAGGGTTGCACGTTTTTGAAGTCTGTTTCTAAAGCCTTACTCTGCTACTATGCCCGTCATGGAGATGCGTTACATTTGTCTGTGTCATCTAGTTGATAGCTAGCAAAGGCTTTCAGTGCTCTGTAGGAAGATGTAGGATTTCAAGCATGATATTTCTTCTGTTTTTGTAAGAATTTTCAGGATTTTTTTTTCAAAACTGAGTGAGAAAAAGATGCCAGTGGCAGTGGTATCTTCATATTAAAACCGTTTTAGTGTCTGATTCTGCTGCAATTGAAGTCAGTCATTAAACTAGTTTCCCTGCAATTGTTTCAGGTTACAAGATGCCATTACATATGTGTTTGAATTTTTATGGCAAGCATATAGTGTTATCATTTGTATCATATTGCTAGAAATCATATGGCCATTCTTAAGTATGATCTGGTTTTAGTGGAGCGTACATACTTCCCAGAATTTTCTTTTGACAAAAAAAATTAACAGAAACTTATTACAAGGTATAAATGTGTTTCGAAGCATATTTGTGCAAATGTATTTTGCACACAAATTCTGTTTTAACCACTGCAATATGGTTGTTATGGGTTGACAAAGATCACATTTTCACAGATGGCCTAGACAAAAATTAATGGTCTGAAATAACTGTATATTTCAGCAATAAAACCATTGTAGTCCACTAGTTCAAGATTTCTAGGGAAGCCGGGTAAGCAATCAGCTACTTAGTGACTAGAATGCTATGCCATTTTTTCCCAAAAGATACAGTAGTCCTTTCTGAAGACTTGGAAAACACTTCAGAATTGTGATATTAGTCCAAATCTCCCTTTTTACCTCTCATGCTAAAGAAATATAAAAAGAATATTCGTAATTTTTTTGTGGGAAGAACGATAATATTTTTCACATGATGTCTAGTTTTTGGCAGTTGTTAAAATTTGCTTTGAGGCTTGATGAAATAAATTCATAGTATAGATTAACTACTGCGTCCATAACCATGTGATTACCTAGGGATAAAATTTATTTTTTGTTAAATATCCATATAACTCAATATTATGAATCTCTCTTCACTGGGAGTGTGTGTTTAATTCCTAGAAATAATTTCTTTTTCTTAAAATCTGAAAGTCTTTATGTATATATTTTTCAGTATATACCGTGCTGTCAAAAGGTAGTACAAAACTATTTGCCTGAGTGTTATTTAATTTCGATGGATTTTATCAATAATTTTTTGTACTTGTACAAGTACACACCCTGTTTTCAAACCATTCATTCCAAGGAGTAAAGAAAAATGTAACTTAATTATTTGAAGTGATCACAGAGTATTTTTTGGAGAAAGAATTGTGTGTTAGCAGTAAGCAAAAGAATATTTAATATAGAAAAATGCTCTATATAGTAAGTTTTTTTTATGGTATTCAACTTCACTTTTAAAGACCGTATATAATAGAACGGTAGCAAATAACTACTTCCAATTTCTGCGTTCTCATGAAGATAAATGTCCAGTTTAGATTAATACCAACATAGACTGTAACCAAAAGTCATATCATTTCTGTTTATTTGAAGGTATTGCTCTTACATTTATCTTTACAGAGGACTTCCATAACAAGTCTTAGTGGAGGTTAATGCTGATGCTGCATGGCAGGTGGGATGTGCAGGTAGCTGGAAATTATGTGGTAAGAGAGGTGGGACTGGTGAGAATTGGAGAGCTCTGTTTTAGTTAAGAGGAAAGGCATACAGCCAGCTAGAAGGTGATGACATGAAGCATATTCAGCTGGTGAGGAGAGCTGCCTGAATTAACCTAGCTGGATCGTTTGTACATCAGTGAGTTGATGTGGATCTGAACCCATTTTATGTTACTCCAAAATGTGAGAGTTCTTTTTTGTACTTGTGGGGAGGTATTTACTTATGTTACTTTTTTTTTTTTGAGACATTTGTGGCAAATACTTTTATTTCCTGAGCATACAGAACATTGCCAGTTCAGTAGAGCTGCAACTAGGAAAGTGCTTCTTGCTGAGCATGCTGTAAAAGATATAAGCAGATGTTGATTAAAATATAGTTTGTCATCTACTTTTAGATACAAGATTTTTACTGTAAATTCCATGTGTGCTGTTGTATTAATAATGCTTTCTGGGACAGTGGTTTGTAGGCAATTCTAATAATTTTCATTCTGAGTATTTTGAATTGGTCAGTATCACCATCCTTCTCTAATTGCATGTACCTACCCGTCAGTCATATCTAGTAAGCCCATCAGCTGCACGTGGGTTAGGATCAGAGAAAATCCAGGAAATGGGGCCCATGCTCAGCATCCTGGCTGGAGAGCAGTGGCTGTAAATGGAAGACTGTAGAAACTGTTATATTACTTACAGTTTCTGTGCATATATATGTTCATGCAAACTCTGTCATCTGAAGGAAGGCTTGCACACTGGAAAAGGTAATCGAGAGACCTTTTCACAACTAAGTATATTTCCGCAGAGCTACTCTCACTAACCCTGTTGCTTACTTTATTCATACAGCAGTGGTGGTTGGAACTGCACAGATAAAATTCTACTCATCCATTGAAATACTATTCTGACTATCTTCCACTTAATGTTAATACAGAAAGGGAGGAGAGAACTGCATTGGTAGTATTTTGTCATCTCATGCATCTGTTCATAGAATCAAACAAAAGTCTACTCTGGAAGGTCATCTGACCCACCCATCTGCTGAAAGAAAGGCCTTAGATTAGGGACTATTTCCCTGTCAAGCTAGGTCTTAAGTATTTCTAATGACAAAAAAAAAGTTTCCACTGTTTGTCTGGGGAGCCTATTATATTTAATTGTTTTCTCAATGGAGTTGGGTTGTTTTTTTTCTTACGTAAAGGGATCACAGTGAATGAAGTTGTGCCTATTGTCCTGCCATCATACACCCATGTGAGTGTAGTGCCATGATCTTCTCTGTAACTATCATTTAGGTTTTCAAGTAATATCTGTGTTAAGTAAAACCTACTCTGATGGCCAGCCGTCATAACATTTCAGAAAAGAGTTGAGTCTTCTGTAAGTGGTTAAATGTGATTTCCATGCTGTCACATCATTTTTAATAGTCACATGGAATTGCTTAATCATAAAAACAACCTGTCCAAAGCTCTTCTCAAAGCAAAGGGGAGATCAGCACAAAAGCACCTTATTTAGAAAGGAAGAAAGCTATGGGAAGGTGACATCTGGAATCCTAGTGCTTAATCTGTGTAATTAAAACTTTTCTAAGGAGCAGGAGAAGCAGGTTCTACTTGAGGTAGTTTTAGGAGTTAATTAGCAAGATCTTTTTGAATATTAAGAATGCCTTTGATGGACAAAGTTTTGGAAACTAGTTTAGGACTTTGAAACAGCATAAATTAAGGCAGAAACTTTTTTTATACATCCTCAAGTTGCAGACGGAATCATTCTCCCTAACCATGCCATTTCATTCCTTCATAGATAAAATCATATGCCCTTCTCAATGTCTTATGAGGATACATTAACTTAAAGTACAGTAGTAAGTTAACTGGAAATAATATTTTACAGGTTATTGTTACACATCCACAATTATTGCAAATATTACAGTCAGTAACTCAAGTCAAACTGAATCTCTTCACAGTCTGGATACTGTAATATATTACCAATATTAAAGACAGCAACCTACATGTTTTGGGATACAAGGTAGTCACTTGCAAGATGTTATCTAAAATGCAATAACAATAATACAATTTTGATGTCCTTCATGTCTTCTTTTAAAAGAAGTTCTGCATTTTTAAAAGGGAATGTAAGTGAAAATAATGTCTTTGATTTCCTTCACATCAATCTGATAGGCTTTTGTAAGTGTTTACCAAGAAAGATGATGTCAACTACACTGAAAATTTGGCCATGTCTCTTAAAAGATAGAGAGAGCATGGGTTTGTTTTCTCCATGCTTATGTGCATGTGTGCTTTGTTTTGTGAATGCTCTTGCTTTCACAACAGTAGTATAGGTCTGTGTTTGTGCTTATGTACATGGGCAAAATTTAGAAAGCATTTAGAAAGTGTATTTTACTTTCACTCATTTTGTTACTAGTTTTGACGTATATCAGTGCTTAGAGTTTCTCATTTGTGAGCTGTTTAAAAACATCTATTATAGCAGCAGAGTCCATCTTCACGTAAAATTGAACTCATAATTTATATAATTACCTGTGAATTTGGGAGGAAAACCAACCTAATAATAACCCGTCAACAATAAATATCACACAGGAAGACATATTCAAGACTTTGTATTGTATTAAGGTTCTTGTGGGATCCCTAGGCATTCTCTGTTTAGAGAATTGTATATTGCAAACTACCTAAGAACAGCATTTCTTTGACCTATGGAGTGTATCATTTAGTTACATTCTACTTATATCCTTTACAATCAGTCTTAGAGAAGAATGGACAAAGTATGAAGAAGTAGTAAAGTTTTCTAGGTAGTGAGTAATGCTAATAACATATTATATCTAAAATGGTATGGCCTGATTGTTTTCAGAAAACATAATGTGTTCCTATTAAGAATCAGGCAGATGATCCATAGTTTGAAATCATCAACCAATTTTTTTTCTAGTTTTTATTTTTTTACAAACCTTGTGGTCAGGAATCCTGATGGACATTGGTTGTTTCATGTAGATTTGGGTATTGCCCTAAGCACCACAAATCAATATTGAAAATTTCACTGTGTATATGTATTGAAGGTGTTTCCAAGTTGTAACATTTTATAGGACTCAGTTGTTTGTGTCACTAAGCTTCTTCACAAGTCATTGTGTAAGTAAATTTTAATAGAAAATATTTGGCAATTATTGAGCATTTCACTTTCCAAACTTAGTTTCAAAACAAGTCAACAAGTTTCTAAACCTATTAGAAGAGTCAGAAAACCCAACCATCATGGCCGTAGTGGTGAAGGTATAAGTCAGTATAGTATATTTCAGCTCTGATTGTCGGTGAATTATTTAGAAATAATAGCAATGATTCCCTCATAAGTTAGTTCTTACTTTCTTATTCTTTAAAAACACGTTGTTTTAGAAACTGTAGAAATTTATGAACAGAACTGTCTAGAAGTAAAATGTTCTGCTTCTAAGAGTTTGAGCCTGTATGAATCCTGGTTAGAGGACAAAAACAAGTAACAGGAAAGCCCCCCTCAGCGGTTTGTTGTAACTGTATTGTAATGGTAGTATTAAATATTCCCCTTATGCTGGACTGATTTTTACAGATAAATATGAAATGTTGCTATTAAAAGCATAAATTACACTTCTGATCTCAGGTGTACTCAAACATCAAGGTCCAAGGATGGGAATTTATTAACCATGAGAACTGCATTTCCAACCCTATCCAACACTATATCTATGCAAAATATATTTATCAATTAAAATTGTGTCCAGCATGTAATGAAGGCTGTTGTGGTTTCTAATTGACATATATTTATTTAAAAAAATAGTGGTAAACATTTATTGTTCTGTTCAGATTATTCTGAATTTTATGACAATCCAAAAAAAACCAAACAACGACAACAACAACAAAACACTAATATTCTGGAGCAAATGGCATGTTTTATTATTACACCTCAGTTCCATTTTGTAGGATTTTTCGATGCCTTTTCTTTTCTTATATTTACCTTAAAATCAAGGAGATTAGAGGGTGAGGATGATGATCCTTGTCATGTTTGTCAGTATGCCCTTGCCCTGATTCTAGCAGTTTTCAGAAGGAATTGTGAAGAAATTCTTCGTGTAATGTTATACATAGGAGTACTTCAGACAGTATTTGGATATAGCAGACAAATCTGTGAGTAAAATACTCCATAAGCAAGAATAATATACTTAAGAACATATTTTAGACAACCTGTGGTGCAAAATGTGTGAAAGAGAAAAACACTTTCACAGTGAATGTCAAAACATTTTATCATTGAAAAATACGGTGTCTTTTTATCATTCACTTCATCTTGATGTTATATATTGGAATATGTAGGTTTTTAAAGTAACTTTTGCTGTACAGAAATTGAGACTGAAAATATATGTGTACATATGTAAATGTGTGTATGTCTACTTTGACACATAATTATATATACACATATATAAGAATTCTGTGCTGGCACAAGTCTTTAACTAAACCCCTTAGAAGGTGAATATAAAAGTAATGAAATGTCATTTTTTTACAGCATGAGGAAAAACGCATGCTTTTAAATAAAATGCTTTTACCATCATGAAGATTAAGTTTTGTTCTGTTTCATAATTTTCAGTTAATTACTGACCTTTCTTGAATAATGTTACTTACATTTTTTTAAGGATGGCAGAGCATTTTGAACTTCAATTCACCTTCAGTTCCTTTATTGACAACATAATGGGTACAAGAATTCACAATCAGTATTTGCCCATGGAATGGACTTTTCTCAGCAGAAAGCCCTCTTTTTTACTAACTATTTTCCATCAGCAGATGTGGTCTAAATGTTTTAATGTTTGATATTATCCAGTATTTTGTGTCAAATTTTTACTGACATGCATATTAAATACCAATAGACAGTAAAATATTGAAAACAAACAAGAACAGCAAGAACAACAAAAAACAGATAAAGTTTTCTGTAAAGTTTCTACCAGACTGTAATATAATGTCAGCTTCCATGGTGCTATATCTTGGAATTAGACAACTCAAACTTGATGACAATATATTTTGTATATTTTGGTATGTATTAGTTTCTTTCTAGAACCAATATTTTTCAAAGAAATTTTTCTTATTGTGATCCAGTTTATTCCAAGAAAACTGTAGACGTGCTTAAATATTTCTGAGATGCAAATAAGCCATGTAACCTTGCACTTTAGCCACCCTGGCCAACTACAGCTCTGCTACGTTAAATTGAGAACTAGTATCGGGTTTGGGAAAAGCTACCCAATACCTGCTTTGAGATGTTAGTCTTCACAGATACTTTTAATTACTGTTAATAGTCTATCTGGTGTTTACACTTGCATATTCTGTGTATCTGAAACAAGTTGTTTTTAAAGACAATGTTGATTTTAAAAGTATAACCTGAAAATTAATAGGTTGAAATACATTAGTGAACTTTTTCATGCATCTTCTACTGTAGTCAGAGAGAGTCTGATTCTTTAAAGAATTGTTTTAAAGTAAAAACGGATTATGAACATAAAATGTATATTAGTTATGAAATACAGTAAGTGTTTAAGACTTTTGGGAGGAGAGGCAAACAAACAATATGAGTATGATGAGAGACACCCCTGGTGTTTTCACTGTTAGAGTGTCTGCATCCTGCTTTAAGCAGAAATATGGTGGTATAGTCAAGGTGACTTACTATTGCAAAACCCACAGGCATTTTGACTTTCCCATCTCTTCAGTAGATCATGTACAAATGAAAATAGACAGCCATGTGCTATTTATGGTTTATATAACTAAGTATTTAAAGACATCCTAATAAACTTATCTTGAAAACACTGCTGTGCACAAGGCATGGTATCATGACAGCATCTCTGCAAATGTTTCAGATTGTGTGCTTTCATGTTGTGATACCTCAAATATTATACTGACGTTTGCAGTCTTTGCACCGTACATTATTCACCAATATTTGTGCTATTCTCACTAAGGACTGTCAGGTATAATCTATCACGAAACAATCCTTTGAAGTATACACAGAGACTCCAGCCTTTCTGCAGGGACACATGTCCTTGAGAAGATGATATTCTGAGTTAAAAATTATCTGTGCCCTAGAAAATTAAAATTATCAGGATACTCCTTATTTTAGGTCAGAGTAAAGCACATTACCAAATTCGAATATTTAACTTCAGGTGCAATGTTAGCAATTTAAAAATAGCTGTATACTTTAGCATAGCAAATTTCTTAGGTGGTCTATACATGACAGTTCTTTACCACTCAACTATAGTAAAACCACTTAAATTATTCTTAAGATCTTCAGACAAAAATGTTCCCAAGGCTTTAATTGCATTAATCAGTGTATCTACTGATAACCTTCCAATCTTCTGAAGATGGGGGGGGGGGGGGGGGGGGGGGGAAGAAAAAGATGCAGAATTGTGTGTCTGACAGAGAACTTCTTAGGTTATTTCACACTCCTGGTTTTCAGGAACATAGGTAAAGGCTTCATTTGACTTCTGTGCCCTTTGTGAAAGAGGAATACGGTCATGGATTCTTCTGCTGCAAAATAGCTGGAGGTGGATTGGACCCAATCACTGCAAAAGAATTTTCATTATCATTCGAAATCAGATATTTTGGTTAAACAGGCACCTTCTATTCTCCTTGTGAATCAAAAGAGGTGGAAAATTCACATAGAATGGAGATAAAACCTTGGCTCAGTTGCATTCTTTAGTTGATGTGGTTAGGAAATACATTCATTTGTTTAAGAATTGTGGACTAATTGCACAGTCGTAAATGGTAAGTTTTCTATTCAAAACACAATATAAGAGTGGCTTGTTACAAGTTCTGTATGTTTTGGTAGTTAAGTTTGTTTTTATAAACTTCTAGAATATGTTCGTTCAGTGCTGAACCGTTAGGACTAGATTACATGTTGGTATACATTTAATATTTTCAATGTAATAAAAATACTCGTATTAATTTGTTTTATTTACTCTTACCATGTTTCAGAGATAGAATTATTACTTTTTATTACGTCGTCATGTTTTTGCAACTCTTCTGCTGTAATTAACCACCCAAAGTAAAGAATTCTAAATTACATTTTCAATTACTTGTGTCTAAAATCATCTTAAACTAAGAAAAAGGGGGGGCGCTTTGTCCAATGGAAAGTGTTGTTGTAGTAGAACTCTAGATTAGAGCAACTTGGTTTTTAAATTAAGTCTCAACTATAATTTGCTATTAGAAACAAAGTGTATGTCTGTGGTCTGAAAGAGAAGAAAGCTCCCTCATCACCATTTAATAGGGATTTATATGTAACACCAGCTTTTTTTTTAAACAGTAATGACTGGCAGAACAAAAAAGTCGGGGGAGGAAGGTGTGTGTATATGTACACCACCACCACCCTATTCTGATGTATATGTATTTACTTAAATATTCACAAACACAGTGCTTTAAGTATAGGAATCTACATTTTAGTTACAGACTTTCTAGAAAAAATTGATTCCATAATTTAATGCTTTTCATAAAATATTCATGACTTTTGAAATGTGAAATTCATGCTTTGTTGGTCCTTGATGTCTAAGGACGTTGTTGTGTGTTTGTTAGTGGATATGTGATTATCTGAGTTCAGTAAACAGTCATGTTGGTGATTCCATAAGAAGTGTAACCATGCCGAGCACAGACATGGGGACAGTAAGTAGCAGAGGAGCAACTGGGATAGCAATTTAAATTTAGAGATGAAATAATAGTGAATGTATGTTTTAGGCCATATTGTAGGTAATATTTAGTATGAGCTATAATTATTCTTGGTTTTCATTGACATTTCATTGACAGTCTTCAGAATGAAAAATCGTATCGTATCTTCCATATTGCAATTGAACAGAGGCTTTCGGTGAAAAGGGAGTTCAGTTTTTTTGTTCTCATGTACAGGAATATGATTTGTAGATGTAAATCTCAGCCTTTGCCTTGAAGTAAGATCAGAGTTCTTTTTGTTTTGTTTTAGGAAGCTAAAATGCTTACCTTGTACCACTTCACGGTTTTAATATTATAATATTGAAGATGTTGTAACTTTTTGAATCAGTCGAGGCTAAAGATTCCCTAAAATCATTATATTAAATTCTGTGTGAGTAATTCAAAACTCTAACAGCATAATTGTTGGCGTCATTTATCATTATCACTTCTGTTTACCATGTGGAAGACAGCGACTATATCAGTTCCACAAATGCCAGCATCTCTAAGTTTTTACTGCAACTTTGGCGTTTAAAATTGCTGGGGGGAAGAAAGCTGTGAGGGGTGTAAGTGTTCGGCCTGCAAAGTTTAAAGCTCTTCCGGAGCAGGACTCTGGTTCCCGTGGTTTGAGAGAGCTGTAAGGCAGACAGTACATATCCTCTTAATGCTGTATGCAGAAAAAAAGGGTTCTTATCCTGTCTGTATCCCTATGAGATGAACAGGAGCAGATTAAACATTGGTCTTCTGAGCAGCTGCCAAAATGTACAGTAAATATCAAAACTTATTTCCTACTCAATTTCTAATAGTCTTGATGTGAACTGCTAGCAATTTTAAGTTAAAGCACATAAAGATTTATATGCTGCACCTACTTAAACTTCTGTATGTAATCAGTTTCCCTGTACAGAAACTTCAGGGAGATGGATACACCTTATATCAGTGCTTTACATCAAACTGATGTGTACTAGACAACAGCTCAAAGAATGATGAATTCCAGTCTTTCAGGTATCCTAGTGGAGAGCTCTTCAAATAAAGTAATCGCCTTACCTTTTGTTATGTAAGCATTTGTAGATATTTCTTCCCCAAATTCTATTTGTATTTCAAGCCAGTGTTCCAATGCCCACTAAAATGACATAAACCAGTTTAGAATGTTTCATGATAGGGACTGGAAGGGATGGTTTCAGAGGAAGTTCTTAGGTTTAGATTAAGTGTCTTTAATGCTGAAAACTCATACTTAAGCAAAACCCTACATAAAAGAGATTAAAAATAGTAAATGGAATTCAAAAACAGCTTTCATGCTGCTTTTTTGGCTTTCACTTTTAAATCCTAAATGAAGAACAAAGGTCTTGAACAGTAAATTATTTTGTCTGGTTGTTTTGTTGTTTTTGTTTTTTTCGGGGGGGGGGAGCTGGTACTGGCTTACTGCGGTTTTTTGTTGTTGTTGTGTTTTTTTGGCTTTTTTATCTTCACTATGGCTGCTTTTAAAGCTTCCTTTCTCCACTCTCTTTAATAGCCAGATGGTATCTCAAAATACTTCTTCAAATTGAAAAGCAGGATGGGAAGATAAAGGAGGATGTGTTAAGACAAAAGATTTATAAGAAAGTTAATTACTTACTGCAAGTTCCAAGTGCCTCCTGTACTACTTAGGATATTCAGGACTTCTCATTTTGGCTTTTAAGTTTAGTATGTTTAAAGTAGCAAAGAAATAGATTTCATAGATAAGAATGGTACCATTAGGGGATTCGGAAGTCATAGAAAGTTAGAATAAAGAACAACTGGAAGAAATTCTCACCTTTACTCTGTCCATGTTCTGCAAACCGCGTAATACTAGCACTGCATACCAATCAATATCAAAAATTAAATGGATTGCATGCACAATATACATGTGTGATAAATGTCATAGAATTATATGGAAGCCCTTTGCCAATGACAGAAGCATATTGTTAACTTAAAAGTGAAACTGTACTTAGGTGAAATACATGATGAATGGGCAAAAAGGCTAAAGGAAGAAGAATTGCAATAAGGAAAATGGAAATGCTGTTGTCTGTTGTTCTCTTCCTTCATTTCTGCAGTAACAGGCATCTCCAAAATGTTTTGTCAGTTGCTACGCACAAATGTTTAGGAAAAGAAAAAGTTGGAGCTTTGTAAGTGTTTGTATTTTACATTGATAGGTCTTAAGACTGTATGGTAGGCAAAAACTTGAGATTTAGCTGTCATTCAAGCAATTCATATTTCTTAACTATTTCTCATATTACTGTCTGAGACTTCTGCAATCAGGGTGGAATTCTCAACTGTTTTGGTCTCCCTTCCATAGGCACAGCAGAGTAGGGCATGCTCCCACCCCTCTTTTCAATTTGACATGTGTTGCTGAAATGGTAAGGGTAAGACAAACAAACTTCATATTAGCATTTTTTTTTTCCCCAGGTCAGATTAGTGGAAATTTCTACAACCTGTTTCAAGTTTCTACAACTAAAGAATTTTAGAGAAGCATCTATCTGGATTTTTTATTACAGACAGAATGTATTGGAACTGCCTTTACAGCTTACTTTGACTGTTAATTTTTCTGGTGTAATTTCTACTCAGTGCTAGACAAGATGTTGCACCAGTTGAATTTTTTTCTCTGTATAGTAACTTTGCTAAAAGGAAAGGCAATGCATGTAAAGAGATGCACAATTTTAATTGCTATGAGGTATAATAGTCATTAGATTCAAACAAAATCCAAAATAAAAAATGAACACAGACATATAAAAATAAATTGTCATTGGCTCGTAATTTGTTTTAAAGTGCTCCTGCTAGCAAAGAAAACTCTGGGGCGCAAGGAATCAATGCCCAGGCTATAAATTTGTGTCTCCATTTTTCACACCGTTTTCAGTTTTATTGTTACTTCCCTGCAGCCATAATCTGAAAGCTAAAAATTTACCTAAAAATCACATACAGCATATCATTTTTACTAAGCTGAAGTCATTTTCTTTATGAAGTTGTACAAAGCAAATTATTGTAACAGTTTTGGCTAAATGTGCCTTGGTGAATTTATAGCTTGATCTTGAAAGTGTTACTATCCTTAAACTAAGTGTTATTATTGCTGCAAAGTCATTGGGTTCAAATTATTGCATTCACTTTCCTACTATGGATACTTTTCAAGGTATGCTGTGCCTCTTTTTTATCTAAGCAGAGAATGGTATGGAAATGTTCATAGGTACTAAAGGTTCCCTTTTCACTTGTAAACATTTATTGCACACATTGAAATATACTTTTTTGCTCTGTATGTTGCTAAAAGCTAGTTACTGCCCCAAAAGAAATGCCCGAATGGGCGTTCTGCATGGTGTTTTCCTTATATTTATAAAATCATTTTAATTTGTCTGAATTATCATCTAAATTTACTCTGTAATTCCTAAGAGCTATTAGATGATCATTAAATCTTGATTTTCTGTCAGTAGGAATTAATAATCTTGACTTTGAAGTGAATTTAGAAGCAATAAGGGATTGGAGTCAAATATTTGAATATCATTTCAGTGTTAAATTGGTTTGTCATGTTGCAACTCAGGGTGACTAGTAGATAAAATTGAAATTCAATTCATAAATCCTTCTTTGCATTTTCATACTTCATGTGTTGTTTTTTTTCTCTCCCTTTCAGGTGGGTTAAGATGTACATGGTTTGGGATGGGGATCACTGCTTAAGTGTTCTTTGTTTAGAACACTTTTTCAAAAAAGCTCTAATAAAGAGCATATGTAGCTGTATGCACAGATTGCATATAATGCTATCTTCAGAAATTGAAGTAAACTTGGGAAGAGTTGGTTTCTGAGTGAATTGGTCAACTTTATTTTAAAGGAAAGCTAGAGTTAAAGCAAAGCTGTCACAGTTTAATACTACCTTACAAAAAACTGACACTTAACTTTAGCGCCTGTGTTTCTACCTAGTATCTATTACTGCTTTATTGTATTTTTTTTTAAAGGCTGTTTTTATTAATTTGATATGTTCTCACTTGCCAATGACAATTAAAATAACCTGTCAGAGAAAAGCAATTAGGCTGCAAAGGTTTAAGGGATTTTTGTTGTCTGGTTTTTGTTTTTTTGTGTATGTGAATATAAGCCCATATTGTCGCAGCACCTTATATTCTTGTGCATTGACGTGCCATGCTGCCCTTGTTGACACAGTATGCTTATCCACCACATACCATGGCTTCACATTCTCATACAGTTGTGAAACAAGATAGGGGAGGTAGTTTTATTATTTGCTTTCTCCATGAGGAATTTAGGCGTAATCAAATTAAGAAAGGATAAATAACATCTCCATTTTTCACTTCTCTTTCACTCTTCTGTGCTTGCACAACATATTCTCTGGGCTTTTAGTGGAAAATGATGGGAAACTGTCTTAGGAGCTTTTTAATTTATTTATTGTTACATAATACAGAGAGGCTGTTTTTCTCATCACAGTACTGACCTCAAGTCCCTTTGGCTGTATCTGTGGCATGGACAGATGTTTAATGGCATATTTGAGAATCTTGGTCCACGTGTATGCACTGCCTCTGCATCCTGATACATGGTGTTCCTCCAGGCACTTCTGGAAGGAAATGCACACGCACAAACCGGAAGTGACCTGGCTTATTCACTGCCGGGTGCCCCAAATAAAATGAGCAAGGAACTTGCTGAGGAATGCACCTGCTCTGTGACTAGGATGTGGCCAGTACGTGCACAATGGGTACAGGATTTTAAAATACTGTGAAGTGTACATAGCCAAAACATACAGCTTCTGTACCATATTGGTAGCAGCATTTCCTAAATGCCTGTGTTACATGTTCAGTCATACCTAACTATGGATGTGATAGTTATGAATGTTATTACTAACATTTTACATCTATTAAATTCCGAACCATTACTGGTAGTTTTTTTGTAGTCAGGAATTTATCGGGTAGCTAGCCTGAGTCCAACTATATCTTATTGCTGAGTCCTCAGAGTGTCATGAAGATCCACCATCTGTAAGTTTGTTTACTTTTTCAGTATATGCTTTAGCCTGTGGGCACATAACGACTATTTCAGGAAATAAGTGAAATAATAAATTTTAATTTATTTTCATTATGTAATTACTTATGAAGAAGTCTCACTGAAGAATTCTGGCTTAAGCTTTGCATGAATTAGAAATGATTGATTGGCAAAGGAAAAAAAAAAAAAAAGCCACCAAGCATCAGAACTTTCCCATTGGAAAAATATCACTGAAACTAGAGGCCTGACATTTAGAACTGCTAAGAGTGTGTTGTAAATACTAATGATAAGCCAAAAAAAAACCCTACTGTTAACACTTATCATTTCTGAATCCCTGATATGTACTTGCCAAGAAATACAGAATTGATTAATTTGTGAGACGTGTTTGGAAGGGACTCTTGGAAATCATATAATACAGCCTCCTGCTTGAAGCAGGGTTATCACCATACTAGACGGAGCCAGCTGTGACTTGTCAAACCAAGTCCTGAAAACCTGCACAACCTCTTGATTTCCCTGTTCTAGTGTTACACTACATTCCTAATGCAGATTTTTTTTTCTTAACATTTAAGCTGCAATTCTCAACTACTGTCTATTATTTTACTATCTATGTGACCAAGAATAATTTGACGGGAGTTTTGTGACTCACCTTCGAGGCAAAGGTTGTTGTTAGATCCCTCCTTAGCCCACCTGCTCAAAAGAGTAAACGAGCTCTACTCCTTCAACCTTTCTGTAGTTCATTGGAATTGTCATCTCATAGGTCACTTGGAAGAAAAAGCAAGACAAGGCATATTAAGCAAATGAATGCAGAATTTCATAAAGGAGAAATACAGAGACTATATGATATGAATCAATTTGTGGTTTTATACAAAATGTAAATTTTTCAAAGGCAGGAGGAATGGAGACAAGAATCAGGGATTATATAGTGTATTATATCATGTATTATGGTCAATGTTAGTATTACAAATTAAATTCTGTATGATGTGAATTAATATTTAGTTACCTCAGTTGTCAGTGAGGCTTTTTTAATTGTATAAGGCCAGACTGGATGATTAAGCCATTTTCAGAAAGCAAGAAGTCAGCTTAGCTGTTGTTTAAACTACTAGCTTTAGACCCAGAATATCTGAGGTTAAGTGGTGGTTTGCTTAAATACTGACTGTGTTTGACCTTGAATTTTTAAAAGATATTTAGATTTTCAACACCACTTAGATGTATAGGTAATAATTCTACTAGCCACTTATGGGGGGGGAAATACTTTTATACTCTTGCCCTTAGTGGTTTGCTACAGTGGAAATAGCTTAATTGTTTTGTACCAATATTTTTGTCCCTGTAAATTTTTGGTATTGTCTTGTGTACATGCATAATACCCAGTATTGGAGTCATAATATCATGCTTCTTTCCATTTTATTAATTCAGACAAGATTTGAACTTTTGGAAAGATGCCAGCTTGTTCATAACAAGGTTCTGTATTCCTCTGTATATCAAACATTTTTTTCCTTTTTTTTTTTTTTTTCTCTTTTCCTGTGTGTTGTAAACCTACTTGGTATGTCTTTGGTCTGTAGTTCTAAACAGAGTAAATTTAAGCTGTCTTTGCATCATAGCCTTCCTTTCTTGGAGTTGAACAAGACTAGTGTATTTTTGGTGTGGTTTTGCTTATGCAAGGATCTTAAGTCACAGTACCACATAATTACTGTTACAGGATATACACTGAACTGCATCATCTAAATACTATTCTATTCTATATCAACCTAAAGCTTGCCTTTCTTCGTTGGCTGCTCTGTGAGTTGTTGATTGTGTTGAAAAGTTTGGTCTCTGTAACAGCCCAATGTTATTTACCTGGTTAATATGGGGATAAGTGAAGGCCAATACTTCTGCTGTCCTCTGTGCATTCTCTCTCATCTCTCCTCATGTTGCAGCAGGCATCTCTGATCAGACTGTTAGCAATGTAGTCCCATATCTTTTTCACCTTCTTATGTTTTATACTCTTATCGGTCTTCAGTATTGTACAGAACTCAGTTTGTTTCTATCATTCATCTCTTTTCCATATAGTCTTTCTTTTCTGGAGTGGATAGATTGTGTTCTTTCACAGCATCAGTAAAATTAGATTGTAGTTTTAAAAATTATAGATTTTACTCCTCTACAAGTTAAATACTGTGTATGTTTTATTTACAAAAGTGTAAGAGTGCTATGCATTTATTTTAGGCTTAAAATGTCATATTGATAGGAAATGGAGTTGTTGGAATGTGAATGCCTTCATTTTTCTCAGTGATAAATTGCTGTGCAGGTGCTCACATTCTGAAGCAATTGAAATATCCACAAACGCGTAACTGTAAAGACAAATTGAATAGTCATCTACCAAACATTTCTGATAATTTCTTGAAGAAACACGAGGTGGCACAATTTAATATGCAAAATAGTATTTCAACGCTTATCTTTGTCATGAATCTTCTCTCTTAGCCCTTGGCAAACTACAATCTAAATTCCTGTCAAGTATCCTCATTCACATAAAAGATAATTATGAATCCCTGATGGGTACTGTTGTTATATTTTGGCTTTTACAAAAATTTTGAAACTTTCTATTGCATCTCATTCTTCATCCTTAAAGAGATAGGCATTTAGCAGCAGATTTAACTTCTTGGATTTCCTCTTATGAAGCTATAATAAATAACAAACTCATTTGAAAAATATTTTGATTACAACCAAACTCACAAGAAACTAATGGTTTACAAAGTTAATATAGTCTGTAAAAATAAAAAATAAAAGTTTAATACTTATTTCATAATAAAATATTGCAGTATAAAGCTGAGAAGAGATACAGTGAAAGCAAATGAGTAAAACTAATACTTGCAGCAGCTGTTGCACAAAATGCTGCCATCATATCAGCTGTCTTATCTGTAAAACTGATGGGGATGACTAGATGGATAGCATCCAAGGAAAAAAATACCAATTTTGACAGTGCTTAAAAATCTTCCAAAGGAGAACCAAGTAATACTTTGTGTAATAAAGTATTTACAGGAACGGTACAATATGCTGGAGCCATGTTGTTTACAGAAGCTTACAAATGTGTTGGTTGACTTTTCTGTTTCAAAAGTGCCTTGGAATAAGTGGTGAAGATTCATAGAATCATAGATTCTAAGATTGTTCAACATTTTATTTCAGCATTTTTTAAAAAGATAAGTTATACATTTCAATGTTTCTAGTATTTTTTTCGAACATTTTTAGACTGGCATACTTTATTCTGATTTCAGATGGCAAAGATTTTTGAAATTCCCTTCTGTGAGAAGATTATTTTCCATAAACATTTTAAAATGAGAATTAAAAATCACAGCTAATTTGAAAGTAATTTCTTAGTATTTTTCAACTGTGAAATTGTAATGGTTTTCAGATGCTCATCAGTGTTCAAAGGATCACATGAACAATAAGGTAGATGATAACTATTTTTACCAGAGTATTATAAAGCTGTGTATTTCCAGACTTCTCACAGGTAGTCATTACATATGTTGTTGCCATGGTTTGGCTGGGATGGAGTTAATTTTCTTCATAGAGGCTTGTATGATGCTGTATTTTTTTTTTATTTTTATTTTTTGATGAACATAGTGGTGATCACACACCAATGTTTTTAGTGGCTGCAGAGCAGTGCATGCACAGAGTCCAGAGCTTTTCAGCTTCTCTGCGCTGCCAGAGAGGAGGCTGGGTGCACAGGAAGCCGGGAAGGGACACAGCCAGACTGGCCTAGGGGATGTCCCACGCCATATGGCATCATGCTCAGCTATGACACCTTGGGTAGAAAAGGAGGGAAGGGATGGACACTCAGAGTGATGGCACTTGTCTTCCCAAGAAACCATTTATGCGTTATGAGCCCTGCTCTCCTGGAAGTGGCTGAATATCGGTCTGCCAGTGCAGTAGAGAATGAATTCCTTCTTTTGCCTTACCTAATAAACTGTCTTTATCTCAGACCATGAGCTTTTGCACTTTTACCTTTCCAATTCTCTACCCCATCCCACCTGGCCAGAGTAAGCAAGTGACTGTGTAACTTAGCTGCCTGCTGGGCGTAAAACACAACAAATGTAAATAAAAATTAGGAGTCTTGGTCATAAGCCATTTAGACTAACTACTATATTATTTTTTCTAGTGACGCTTTGCATGTTAGAGTGAATAATCTATAATTTCTCTAAGTTATAAAATGTATTTATGTGTACATACGTAACCATACAAACTTGAAGTATATAAGGCATTTTTATTAATGTTCATAAGGTCCATTTTGTGAACAGTCTTGTCATATATATGAATAACACAGAAGAAATGTGGATAAGCTTTTTTAACTGTATGACTTGAACCGTTTTAGTATTTCCTTACCTGGACAGTTAAATGATTGCATGATTCACTTCAAACAGCTGTAACTGAGCACACACTGATGACAATGGTGACCTTTTAGTTTGCTCTTCACGAAACTTAAGTTAGTAGACCTTTCAGCCTGATGCAAATCTTTTTTTCCAGTGCACCCCACTGTACCTTTCTTATTTAAGCTTTTGAATCATTACTTATTTTAAGGATCTTCTGTGCCCTAAAGGTATTGTAACATTTACTAATCCTTCCTATTGGACTTACCAGACATTAGGTCTGTCTCTTGCTGTGCTGGACTTGAAGTACATGAGGTTTGTTTTTGAACTATAATTCAAATCAAACAATAATTCAATTTGCAGTTAGTACCTTGACTCTTGTTTTACTGTTCATGCATCTGTGTAGTTAGAGGAAAATATGTAAATACATCCTTGTCAAAAATGGAAAAAAAAGGAAAATAGTCACGGGAAATATGTAATGAATCAGGTGGGGGAACATATTTAATGAGATCTTCATTGTATGTTGTGTTTCAAGTTTTTGATGATAGACGCATAAATAAGTGACTAAAGGATCTCATGGCTATTCATTACCTAAAGAAAAGGTGAAATGCAGGATTCCTTGTGGTTGTCTGTTACCTAGAATTTGTTTTATCTTGCTCGTGTAAGAGTGGAGAAAGTGAAGGTGATTTGCTGTTCCGCCTGCTGAGTAGTTCTCAGTTCCTGTGTTCATAGTTACATACACAACTCATTTTCAATTATCACTGCAGAAGTTGGAGTAAGGTATCAAAATGTTATCTTAAAGAGAATTTTAATGTGGTGTAAGTTCAGTATGTCAGGGAAGAATAGCTGGTAGATAATGCATCAAGGAAATGAATAACTAACAAAGAGGTCAGAGAACACAGGAGGATAGAGAGCAATTGATATGAAGTATTTTAACTTTCAGAAACAATGCAGTAACCAAGTGAGACTTAAAAGCATAGAGCAGGAGTTCTCCCTTCCCAGTAAAGCTGATGAAGTGTATCTTTAAAAAGCAAAGTAGATACAGTCCTTCAGTGAGCAAGAGGGGCAGGGCAGTAAAGCTGCAGAGAAGTCAGACTGCATGGCACCAAACAGGTAGGTGTCCTTGAATAGTTGTCCATGCAAATTGTCCTGGATGTAGAATATGTTGAATGAATTTTCCTCCTTTATATATATATATAAGTATATATAAGTATATATATATATAAGTATAATTAGGAAGCTTTTTATACCCCACCAAATTTGGGGTGACTTGCTGTAGAGCATTTTGAAAAAACACGTGCCTCACAGTGAGCCACAGTTTTGAGCTCCTTTTCTCTGTTGTTTCTGCTGGTCATAAAACTGTTATCTACTGTTTTGTTGAAGGCTTCTTGTGTTGTGTGCATACAGTGCAGAATAGTCCTTATAATCTCTACTTCAATTTTAACTAGATTAAAATAAAACTTTAAAAAGTAGGGTTGTTGTGCTACTTTATGTGGAGGAAAATGCTCTTAAATTTGTGGTTTCACTAAAGAGACTTGCCTACAAATGCAGAATGTTGATAAGGAAAGGCAGAAAAAGTATTTATTAAAAGCATCAGTTGAGAGAAAAGGAATTCTTAGGAGTGTGTGGAGAGACACACTGTGCACAGGCAAAGGGCTTTAGCATTTATTCAGTACCATAAAGCACCCTTTCAAATGCTTTGTTTTGATGACCTTCCATACAGCAGAAAAGAATGAGGGTATTGAAAAGGGCAGAAGATGGTAACTAAAATGTTCTAGGGTTTTTGATACTATCTTAATTAAGGTTAGGTAACTAGATAAACTTCAGAAGAGAGACGCAGTGAAATGCTTATATGTATATAAGGTTTTCAGGGGAAAAGATTATAGGCTGTTGACAGAAACTCTGGATGAGTATGTTATTTAAAAGAACAGGCTGGAGTTAGGAAGGAAAGACTAATTTTCTGGTGTAGTCAGCACATTACAGCCATTTTGTTTTATTATGATTCATATATGTAAAAATGTTTTTATTCATATCATGAATGTCAGCATTAGCGTTTAGATATAGGTATTTCTGAATCAATGATTGAAAATACATGGAAATACTCTCCTCATTAAGTCATTCATCTCTTAACTAGCACTGAATTTTAGTGCAAGTTAATTTAAACCAAAAGTGCTTAAAAGACAACATAACATTTAACAGAATATTAAAAACAAACAAAAACCATAAAAACATTAAGATTATATCACTGCATGATAAAGGCAAAGATAATCACTGTTAACTTTGGCATTGCCTGCTCGGGAGCTCCTACCCTAAGCGGTAATTAATTTTATAAAAGTTTGTACTGTCAAAAGTCTACCGCTCTGATATTGAGAGGTTGAAAGATGCCAATTAATTTTCCATTTTTGTCATTTGTCCAGAGAGTGCAACACTTGCGGGTTTTAAAAAAGCTTTGTCTATTAATTGGTGACCTCAAGAGCATTTTTTGTAGGAATAGTGGGATGAGAGAAGAACAGCAGTTTCTAATCTTGGTCATTTAGGAGAGCTTAACTTCTTTTTAGCTCTGTACAATTTGTTTCTCTTTAAAATAAATTGAAATCTTTATTTAAAAGTTTTGTAACTTGCACTGAGAACTTCCTACATTTCTTGTTACTAATAGGGATGTGTTTGATGTCTATCAAGCCAGATCTAGTCTGCTTTTAATACAGATTATTTTTTAAATAAATTCATTATACAGGCTATCAGCATTATCACAGCTCATTGTTTAGTAAGGAAGGGTATATAGTTTTGCATCTGGGAAATGTAGAAAAGCTTGACCTCAGAAAAAAAAGTTATAGTGTGTGTTCGTATTTTGCTTCTGGAGCAGTTGTGTCCACATATACATATATACATATATACATATATATATGTATATGTATATATATACATATACATATATATATATATATACTTCAAAGACATAGATTAATTCAGTCAGACTCATTTGGAAGTAGTATTTTAGTATAGGGTCTCAAAAAGCCCTGGTGTGTTTAAATCTGCTTTCTAAATGCAGACAATAATAGTACACCTAAGCACTGTTGTCCGCTTACTCTTTGTCAATGGGCTACTAAGGCTGTCTTAAAATAGTCTCAGGTTGTTAGGAATCCTCTGAAAAACGTGTACATGTGTTTTGATGGCACACTACCCTCCACCCTTCTTCCTTTGAGGTCCTTGCTTATATGTCAGAAGGAGCTATATTGATGGGGGAAGGGATAAATTGGCAGACCCTACAGGTGTGTGTTTTGAATGGGCACTTCGGCTTTAGTTTAGAAAATACACCCGGATTATGCTACAATGAGGTGTTAATTATTGCTTTCCAATACTCCAAGAGAGTTGTTATTGAGATAGTACAGGAAGTCTCAAAATTTACTCACGTACTGGTATTGAGTAGAAACTATTTTGAGCTCCATAATAAAAGCTTGTTGACCTGACACAGCATTAAGTACTTCTATGCTTTTATTCTTCACATGAACATTAAGGGTCAGATTCTACCTCATGTAAGCGTTGAGGTCTTACATTGAATCATAAAGGAGTTGTCTGTGCTTAGCCAATAAAATTTGATCTCTTAAATTCCCCAAAGTTACGATATTTTACTTGTTTGTCATTTATTTTTCTTATAGTCTAAATTATTTTTAATATGAATTATTTTAATAAGCAACAGTTCAATTCGCATGACCTGCACATGCCTTTGTTGCAAATAATTTATAGTAAAAGTCCCATGCAGTATTTAGTTATTCTCCATTGGGGTGCATAGCGAAGTAACAAGTAGTAGTGAGATCATCTTGTCAGGCTCAAACAGGGGCCTTTACTTTAATGTTACACGATGAAGCTGCAGATGTGCACAGACAACTACAGCCCGTACCAGCCAGTCATACAGGAGCGATGTAGTTTTAAGTTTTCTCATAGCATATTCAATTCCATTTAAATATTGAAGAATGCTGAATTGTAAATGTTAACCTAGCCATGAATAAAAAATGTTGATATTTTATTTAATCAAAAAAAATAATTATGAATAGTTGGCCTTTATTGTATTATTTAAAGTATTTCATTTTACATGTAGACTACAAGTTACTGCAGAATTACGTTTTTATAACGAGAATTTGTTTCTGATGCATAAAAAAAATACAACAGACTTTTGCACGCTACAAGAAAAATCACTTGATTTTGACAAGGGCTGTCAATTGTGTGGGTATGGAGGGGAAATGGTAGCCATTTTGTGTGAAACAGCAGGAAAGACTTGCTTTTCAGGAGTGTTATCCGACTCCTGTTCTGAAAGAAATTTCTTTACAGAGCAGAGAGCTTTGAGTTCATTGCTTTCATGTTCTAGGCAAAGATTAAAGCATCTGCACATGGGCGATGTAAATTCCATATTTAAACTGCTAAGTGATAAAAATGAGAAGTGTAGGTGGGAGCAATCCTACAGAGGCAAATGTCGTCTTATGCTGCCCTTTAATAAAATATTTTAAGGAATAACTGGAAAGCTTCCCCTTTGACTTTCATCTGGTGGTTTTTGATTGTAACTTTGTAAACGAATTGGTATTGACTTCTACCAGGCAGTTTTGGAGAAGAGGTGAAGAGCCTTCTCTTATGACTTTCTCTATGTTTTGTCAAATCAAATACTTATATTTGAAGTGCAAAGTGAAGGCTGATGTCAAGAAATGCCTTCAGCACAAGCTGGTGTTGGTCTCTCGTGACTTTCCTCTTTCTTAAAAGTATCAGATTAGATTGTAAAATGATGGCAATCTAGCTGGACATAAACACGTTTATTGCAGGCTCAGCAGCCATTACATATCATTAGTGAAAGGAGGCAAGGGACAAGGGGACCACTTTGTTGTCAGTTTGATTCTTTTTAAGGACAAATGCATTCAAATGAGAAGATGCTAACTTTTTGGCTGTTTGTATACTTGAAGTTCAGAACCTATTACTGTCTGTATTTCTTTGTCATGTTTTTAACCTTACCAACAACTTGCTTTCAAGGCAAATACAAATTGTATAAACAGCAGTGTTAATAGGGGAGTTGGGAATAGCAAATTTTGAAAGCTATTTTAAATTATATTGTTTATGAAGGTTATGGTTTTATTAGCGTTGTACCAAATCTGTACAAAATGTGGGTATACATTTTTGCTCTCTAACTCTCTTTTCCTTAACAGTAAAATAGCAGGTACAGTTAAAATTGGGAAACAGATCTTTTATATCAGCAAATCTGTTATCTCCAACATAAAATGTGTTTTTTTATTAGACAATCTATTTTACTTTTGAACAACTACTGAAAGTCTGTGTGTACTCATGAAAGAGGAGACATTCTGTGTTTTGGGGGTTGGGATTTTTTGCTTAGCAAAGCAGACCTAATTTATTTACTCTCTGAAATACCCTTACCCCTTTGATTAGTAAGATACACCTTTTTTATGGTACATTAGATGCAATAAAGGATGCAAATTAAAAGTTCAAGGAAAAATGTCTGAATAAATGTATATCTTTCCCTGTTTGTTTTTTTTTTTGTGGATCTGACCTTTTTCCAGGATTTGACACGTCACAACATTTATCCTGTGGGGTTTTTTTGTATGTTATTTTATGTAGTACTTTCAATTGTCTCTTTTGGTTTAAAACAAATCATACATTCATGTCCTAAATGTTTCACTAGTCAGAATAATTAAGTTGATCAGGTCTGGGAGCATTGGAAGGAAAATAATAGGGTTATTGAAGCATTCAAGCTCTAATGGGAGCCTGAGTTCATTCAGATATCAAATCTAATAATTGCTTTACACCTGTATACACAGTCCCAGTGAGCAAGTTCACATTAAAGGTTTAGTGGTACAGGTTCAGTACTATGTTTCAAGGGAATTTTAGTAGTTTTTAAAAGACTAAGTTATTTTGACTTTTTTCAAGAGTTTGTTGTTGTTTTTGTGTAAGAGTTGTAGTTTAGCTGATTACTCATCTTAAGCTTTGGAAAAAAATTTCACTTATCATATCTCCAGTAAGAAATTCTCATGAGTAATGTATTACAAAGCTCATTTAATAGCAATCAGAAAAATCTGAAGGCTATCATGTGAGTTTCACTGCTTTGAAGCAATTTGTTATTAGCCAAGTTAGTGGAATGAAGAGCAGTAGATTTAACTGAATTCCAAGTCTGAAACTCTGAGTTTATATATGATTGTGTAGCACAGCCTAAGGGCTGTAAGGATACTCATAGCCATGACTGCTGCTTGTAAAAGGCAGTTTCGTAAGGATGAGGTACAAGTCTGCATTACTTAATGAGATTATAATAACAACAATGCATTAATTTTAACTTCACAGTTTATACTGAATTTTGTAACAAAATCTCCATTAATTCCAGTGGTGCAGGCTGTCACAGAAGTTGAAGTAAATTTTATCACAAATTAGAAGGAAAAATACTGATGAGAAAAATAACAGCTATTCATAGTAGGTTTCAGTAAATTCCAGACTCACATGCGGGTCACAGTGTTATTATTGGAGAGGATTTCAACTCATTGCAGTCATTCCTCTTTTTTTTTTCTTTCTTGGATCCACCTTTAGTTCTCAGCTAAGAACTCCAACAGAAAAAGAAATGGAAAATGGCTGTATATGGGCCTGCCTTGTACTGATGTGAAGACCTATTTTTCTCTGTAATTTTAAAAGCCAATTACCCTTGGAGGAAAGGAGAAAAATAGATTGATTTATCTTGTAACCCCTGAGGCAGGCATGTATTGTCTCAAAGTAAGGCTTTTCCATCACAACTCTTGTGGAAGAACTTTCAATGCATATCCCAAGTGGGACTATTAACAAAGAAAGCCAAGTCAAATTCAAGTACTAAGTAGATCATTTAAAGTTTTAAGGAATGTTAACTTATTGGGTTTAGGATTTTTTGTGAAATCTTTAAGGCCTGGATAAAGTAATAAAAAAATATTTTAAACAGATAAAGTTTACGAAAATAGGATTTATAAATCTATTTTTATTCTATAAATTCTTAAGTTTATTAGATTTTCTTCAGCTCTAAATAGGATAAGTATTTATTTGCTTGGCAGAATTTGCTGAGTTTTTGTATCACAAATTTTTTATTTACAGATTTTATATATCACAGATTTTGTTTGCAAAGGTGTTATTTTTATTGTGTTGACTGTATTGACTATGGTCAGAGCTTAAAAAAAAAAAAAAGGGGGGAAAAGACAAATGCAGCTGTTTCTCTAGCCTGAGGGTAAGTTTCTTTTTCTCTTTCATGACACCATATTCTATTTATATGCTCAGGTATCACACAGCATGCACATCAGTCTGGGGTTGGACCTAAAACAAAATATACCAGGATTTTGCTTGAAATCTCAGTTTCCTTTGCTGCTAAAAATTTAGCTGTCATTTAAGTTTGATTATCAGAATTTGAGATTCTGTTCAGGAATAAAAGCTGAGAGCAGGGAAATTGTATAACTTGTTTTGAGGGTTTTTTTTTTTTCATTTTTGGTTACAAAAATATAAAATCCAAATACATGTAAAATGACCTGTCTGAGATGGTTATAAAGTGTCTAGTTCAGATTTTGCCAGGCATGTGTAGGGTGCCAGTTGAGGTTGAAATAAGTCTTTAAAATACTAAAGAATCAAAAGAAAACACATTAACTGTTTCCCCTAACACAGTTAGAAATCTTGTGTTTTCTTGCTTCATCTGTCTGCAATATAGATCTGGAGAGTATTATTTCAGAGTGCTTTCTGAGATAGTGCTTTCTGAGGTGTTATTTTTCTTCCATAGCTGACCTTAACTCATTGCTTTTTTTTTTTTTTTTTAAATATAGGCTGCACATTCTGAAAGATCAATTTGAAATCAAATTTCATAGAAATGGACTGAATCTTAACAGAATTGAAGTTAGAGATATTTTCTTTCAGGGTGATGTTTCTCAAAAGATTTTGTGCTAGGCACAACAGTTTTGAAGTCCTTAATTTCTTGACTAACTTATATCTCAGTTCATATGTCATATAAACTACATCTAATAATGTTATAGATATAGGTCAGATAATATAGAGAGCACTATTCAGTTGTAGCTGTTAAGAAAGTGCTTGAGATGGGCTTCCCTGTTACGTTACATGATACCTGTTCTGTTCTGTCTTATGTTCTGTCAATTACAATTTCCAAAAAGCTTTACCTTTCACTTTTGGTAAGCTAAGATGATGAAGATGCACACAGTCAATATAGAAAAATAATTAAGTTAATTCTTGTCATTGGGTTTCTTCAAAGCAGTTGATAATATGCTGTTATATCAGATCACATGGTAACTTGGCTTTAATTTTCCCTGTGTATAGATAGCTGAAGAAGAAAACTAGCAGCTACCCAGACTAACGTGATTTAAATTGATTGTAACTTGTCCCATTGTTAATCAATGACAGTGTATAGGAAATAATTAGTTATCTCAGTCAGAAAAAAGTAATAGTTGTAAAGTGTTATTTGGACTTCCACCTTTTTTCAAGCAGGAATGCTGTTGTCATCAATATCACAGATGTCTTTTTTTCCCCCTAGAATAGACACCTGCTGTGACAGCTTATCTATTTGAAATAATAAGTGGCTTACCTACTCATTTTTAGTGTAATCATACTTACGTAAATCTTTTTTGGTCTTCTCATTGTTTTCCATGTTATATGGTTCGTGGTGTGTGCTGAAGTACCAGGACCTGTGAGTGTTCTCCTTTGGGTTGCTCAGGAAAACAAGATGAGTTTCAGTAGGATTTCCCAGTGAATGAAATTTTACATGAAGGAATAAATAGTTGATTCAAACACTTTCATTGATTCCCAAAGGCATAAGCCTTATAAATTTCCTTACAGGACGCATTTCTGCATCTTTTGCAAAAAGATGAAATCGGAAATACTGTATTCATTGCTGAGTAACTCCTTTATATGGTCTCTTTCAAGTCAATATATGCAGGCACCTACTTTCTCTGAGCAGTAAACATCTTTTTTATTGTCAGCTATGGGAAAGTTGATTCTTTCACCTCGGGGTAGGTACAAAACAAAAAAGAAAAAGTAGTGACTGTGAATATGCAAATTAATTGTGTGAGCTTTTTAAATACGTTAACATTTCAGAGTTATCCTTACTGTGCCCTCCAGCATGTGCTCCAGCATAACAGCTCCCTGCTGAACACCCAGTGACATACACTACCTGTCTTCTGGATTCAAAATTTTGCCACTATTTTATGTTTTCGTTAATGTGATTAACTAAGACATTCTTTAAAATACATGTTGTCCAGGTTTGAGGGTCCCGTGACCATTATCTTAAAGGAAGGCAAATAGTTCTGGTAGTACTCTTGCCTCAAAGCCCTGGTATTCTTAGTCCATTTCCCTAAAGCACCTATTTTCCTATAGGTGCTTTGCGTTCTGCATCTAGGTTAATGTTTCAATCTTTTGTTTAAAACAAATAAGCAAAACACAAAAGCATCAACAAAAACGGTAGTTATTTCCACCAGGCGTATTTGGTTGTTGGTTTAGTTTTGTTTTTAATGTTAATCTAGGAGTGCTAGTCTTGGTCACATCTAGGAGTAACTTGGATAGTCTTCTGATGAGTACTGTAGGAAGGTCTGCAGAGAAAGGAGGTTTTAAATTTAGTTTCCTGTTTGAATTGCTTGCTGTTAATACAGCATAAAAACACTTTTAATGCTGTGACTGAAAAAAAAAATAATAATTTAATCCTGGTGAATTAGCCAACTAAGGTACCAAGTCCAAGATAGCAGTTTACAGTAGATTTATAATTTTAATACAAATAATTTTTTTGTGGTTGTTACAGGTTTATACAAATTCTAATTGAGTACTTTTAAGATATAGTTTTGTAGAATGTGCCTTTTTCTATTACCAGATACCTCAGTCTCATAACTAGTCAGTTCGATTACACATCATCTGTATTATTACTAATATTGATTGTTCATTAAAAAAAAAAAGTTTGTAATTAGGAGAACACAAAGGTACTACCTGGCAAAGTGGCTAAGTAGAAAGTGAAGTGGAAAAGTCACTTAATCTTAATATTGCAGTTCTGTAAAATATAATTTCTTTTTCTCCTAATATAACTGAGTTTCATGCTGATAACAAGCTATGGAGTTAATAAATCTGTTGCAGCTATTGAGACTTCTCTTTTAATAACAGAACTAATGAAGGAGCATTAAGGAAAGGAAAACACATTTTGCAGAGTGCATTTTTGCAAAAATATTTTCCTCTCCCCTGTATTTCTAATTGATTGTAATTCTGATATGTTACCCATACAGAGTATAAGGCAGAAGGGTGATGTCACTGAAAAAAAAACATTATAACGTCTAAATATAATTTATTTTTTTGTTTACTGTATGGTATATATTTATACACTTATTATTGTGTTTGTTTTCTTACATTACAAGAGTCATATTACATGGTGAATGATGCGTTCATGTAAATAGCACCTCCACAAATATTTTTTATGTTGTAGATATTTATTCCCAGAACAGTTAAATTAGTCACTGAGAGCAAGTATCACTGGACTCTTAGCTGTTATAGATGAACAGCAGCACATTTGTGTTGATAACTCCTTCTTAGGTTTTAGACAGCATTTCTATGTTTTAATTTCCAGTGCCTAGTGACACTGCAGCCAGTGTAGAGACTTACTCCCATGCAAAACAGATTGATTTAGGGTAATTTGAATACTTTATGCATGGATAGATTCGTTAGGAAAAGAAGGCAAGGCAGAACTATAAAAAGAACCAATAATCTTGGTAAAGGAGCCATAATTCCCTGTAGTATTGGAAACACTTGTGTTGAACAGGGAAAGAAAAGGTTGATTTTGCAGAGCCCATGCGGTCTTCACAGGCATACTCGGTTCTTATCCAGAAACAGATCACAGATCTTTGTCTACTCTGGAATTTTATTTAATGTGCTTAGACCATTTCTGGCTTTGTTAGCTTAGAACATGGTGATGCAGTCAATATCTTTTTCAAAGAATACATTTCTGTCCAGCAGATGGGGTAGAGTCTCATGCTTATGAATTTTCACTCCTGTGCTTTGGCCCAAATGTAGTGCTTTCCCAAAGCAGTAACACCTTTATAGCACATGCCTTTATAGCCTGTGGCATTGTGGAAGCAAATACAACTAAATCACTTGATTTGGAAAAAAGCTGAGAAAACCTGCTTGACTGCAGTGTGTCAGACTTTCTGCTTCAGCAGTTACTGTTGTTTTTAAATATTCTGGTAGTACTTATGAGTTCCAGCTGTATAGTGGGATGCCCTGATGCTGTAGCAATGAAAGTCTTCTGCTGATACAAAGAACAGCAAGTTGGACATAAGAGAATGGAAGAGGCTAGGTCAAAAGTAAACAGTGACAGAAAAAATAAACTGGTGCGGCAGGACTACATCTTAAAAAAATAAAGCTTAAAATATCCAGAAAATTAAGTGGGGGTTGATTTTCTGCCTTTGTATGTGTGTATTCATTACTTTAAAACTTTATTTAAAATGCATTTAGATGTGGTTGGTAGTTCATGATTGTTTTCTTTTCATGTGAAAGAAATTTTTTATTCATTGCAATAATTACTGTGTAATATTTCCTACTAAAAGTTGTTCACATTGTACAATCAGGAAGTGCTTAGGAAGTGGTTGATTTAACTGTTCTATTTTTAAATCTGTACCAAATTATAGTGAATAGTCATAGCACTTTTGTACTTGTAGCATCTTAGAGTAGGCTTTCCATCACCTCTTTGGTAAGTACAATCTGATGAGTACTGAAACGTATTTTTGCAGAGCTTCTGTACGTAATTGTTTATAAAATAAGATTTTTACCCAGACTTTTAGTTATTGTGTGCTATTTCCAAGGGGACAGTGTTTCAGGATTCTCTCAATGCTTTTATCACCCAGCTTCTCTAATCAAGAAAGTAATTTATTGCTGATTGCAGAACTCTTGAACTCAGTCTGGCAGCTGCGGTGTGAAACTTCTCTGATCCAGTCTCCTAGTTACTTATTTACATATCATTTGAAATGGTTTTCAGGGCTGTTTGGAAACCTTTTGACATCGCATTATCCATGTTTCAAATCTTATGGTGATTTGTTTTTTTTTCTCTTTATATTACAGATAACAGACAAGTAACTTTGGAAAGGTCTCGTTCTCGCCACAGTGGAACAATCGCAGCTGTATGATTCTTCTGATGCCAAAGAATTTAGTGAATTGTTTTATTAACAATTAAATGGATATACTTTGAAACGAGTTTATCATACAAATTGGCAGTGATCATAAAATAATACTGGTATTGATTAAATGAAATAGATATACAAATATTATGTATTTTAAAAGCTATTGCTAAATAATCCACATACTGTGTCTTATTACCCCAACTACCAAGATCTGTAAACAGTGTTAAACAGTAAGGTCTCACTTTCTTATGTTCTTTCTCTTTTTTCTGTTTAGTTGTTTTTTGTTTTTTCAAGCTGGCAACTTACATGAAGGGAGTTGGGGATTTCTAGGATATGTTTTTTATGGGTAAGAAAATACAATTTTGTTGAAAGAATACAGCTGTGGATTCCATTTGCAGTTCATTTGGACATGAAAGAAAAAAACAATAAAATTGCATGTTAATAAATTCAGAGATGAGCTGATGTACAATATCAGAATCATTTTTGTAACCATAAAAAAGCAATGCATAAAAACCTGGTCAGGTTGCTGGAAATCTTATCTCAATGTAAAGCTTGGTGGATCCAGCAATTTTGGCTGCAAGTAGGGTAATACCACATATCTACACTTTTGGTGATTTAATGATGTGTAATTACTTATCACTGCTAAAAAAATAATAATAAAAAAAAAAGCATAGGATTTTACCAAAATTAATGATATCAAGGGCAGAATATGTTTTTAACTGTATCTACAGAGGAATTTTCTAATTATGCACTTATATATTCTTTATACAGATATTTGGGGGAAAATATGATTGTCCTATTTTAATTATGCTAAAAATACCTTTGTGTAGGTTTTCAGAGATAGGCTACATTACGAAGCTATTCAGGACTGCCTCTGAGTTTTTCCTCTGTTTCTCAGGTAAAACATGTAGCAGGATCTCTACTGGTGGATTTTAGTGCTGATGGTTTAGCAGCTAAGAACAAATTTTCCACATGGAGCACTATATAGCAGTGAACAATAATTGCAGCAGACTGATTTTTCGGGAAACTACTCCCATTCTACTTTGTATACAGGCCCCTGCACTGCAGTACCTCAGGTGAGCAGTCAGTTCAGTAGCTGACACTGTGTATTGTTCTGCCACTCAAGGGGAAACTACAGTTACCTTTTCTCCCCAGATACTAGTTGAATGTACAGTCTATTTTGGTGTTCAGCTCAGTCTTCACCATCCTTACTGAAGGCTCATTGCTAATTTGGATGGGATGGAGGATTTTGAGTGGGAGTTCAGTCAAACTACTTGTATGTTGTTCAGCTATGATATTTTTGAAAATGGGATACAGTGTAGTAGATGGCACTTATTCTCAGATTATTACTGCTTTTCACTGATGAATTATTACAAATACACATATTGCCTGGATTTATGGAGAACGTCTTTTTTAATGTTATATAAAGAATATTTGGAAGGCAAGGTGTCACATTATTTTCTGTGCACAAACTGCTAGCTCTAGAGGAGCATTCGATACTGGGGTGGTATAACTTTGCACTACTGCTTGAGCCAAGCATTTTGTACAATACATTCTTTTTGCTTCTCTGGTAAGCTACTTTAAAGACTATCCAGCTAGATTGGGATAAACTCTTATAATTTCAAACTATATTCATAAATATCCGATTATTGAAAGAAAAGATACAGCTCCTTATCAGACTAGTATTGAATTTCTTTTTTTAGTCTTCAAAGGAAATAGTTTTTGCCCATTGCTATATCGCTAAACATACAAAAGCGACTGAAGCCTGGTGAAATGTGCACTGTCAACTAATACTCTACCTAAACAAACTGTTTGGGGCTTTTTGTGATTTTTAGTAATAAAGTAAAAGACTTGTATGGTACTTCAGGAGGAAAAAAAAAAAAAAGAAAAAAAAAAGCATGCAACAGGATTCTCTCAGTTTTTCAGTAAAAGATACAAAGAATTTTATTCTGTTTTGTTTAAGGTCAACATCAACCCTTGTACTCAACCATAACTTTCTAAAGTTGAACTATTGATTTTTCAGTTCTGTGCTTAATATGCAAAGCCAGTTTAAAAGGATTAGGTGCATAAATTTGTACTGAAATCAACAGTGTATTAAAATTCAAATTTTAAAATCATCATTTTGGGATTTACAAGTATTGATATAATCTTTATATGTGAAAACTCAAAAGCTCAAAGTAGAATCTTCATACTGTAGCAGTAATTAGTGCAGAAGTTTATAATTTCCATGGTTTTAATTTTTTTAAAAGGTCTGTAAAAGCTGACTACAGATTCTCAAGAACCAAATCTTAGCAAAAAGCAAATCCAAAATATCATCATCATCTGATACTTCTATTTTACTACTATTTTTTTCATATTTGAAACATTTATATTATTTAATGGACATATCTGTTAGAACAAAAGTGTCTTTCAAAGGAAAACTAGAAGATGATTTATGTAAATATAGGGTGCTCGTATTTATGAAGTCTAAAATATTTTCTGAAATCGATGCTGGTCACTTTGTCTTTTGATAGTTTTTCAGTCTATATTAAATTGCAGCTATTTTTAATGTTTTTATTATTGATCTAATTTTCAGAGTTGTCACGTTTATCTAAAAGTGTAGAAGAGTAGCACCTTTTTTCAGAAATGCACTTGCCTTATTTTCTAATTTTAAAAAATGAAATATATCAGTTAAATTATATTTGTATTCAGAGTAATCCCAGAAAGAAAATTACTGGAGGCTTCATACATAAATTTCTTGCTAATTATGTTTTACTATATGTCCTCTGAGACATTATATTAACAATATACTAGCACATCTGTTTGCATTCACATTTTACCAGTTACAAGTACTGAAGAGTTTTTTATGATGTTACACTGTTTACATTTCTTAGTTTATTTAAGAGGAAAATAATCTTACCTTTGCAATGAATTGAGTTAAGTTTGCAATTGACTTGGGAATGAAATGTTTAAATCATATACAAATATACATCTCTGTTGCTTAAAACTGCTGGCTGTATAGATCAGAAATGACACTAGACATCTTTTGCTCCAGTTTTATGCAGTTTGCTGAGGAAAAAAAGTGCAACACAATTTGTCATGTATATTTGTTTGTGATTGAGCAAATATCTTTTCCCAGCACATAGGGGTGTTTGTTTTGTGTTAATCATATTCTGAACTGATGCTAAAGCCAAAACAAAATTAGTACCTCAGAGGGCATTGACAAACAACTTCAGGAAGTATTCCCAGAGTTATTATTACATAATTCGTTTTGGTTTTAAACAACCATGGTCAATATGAAAAATGTTACCTGAAATTATTGATTCTTTTTTGAAAATTGAGACAAATGCGAACATTCCCATAGTTCCCTTCTGTAATATACAAATAGTAATGAATATATGTATATTTTTGCATCTTTTGTGTGTGGTATATGTACTACCTCAGAGAAATGCTGTAAAAACCATAATGTTTTCATGGTTTCTATCCAAAACACAATTCATTAGTGACCTACTTCAAAATCATCCCACAATTGTTTGCAAAGCTCTTGAGAATTTGGCTGAGTTTTAGGTTTGGCTCTGGAAATCCTTGTATAGCTTTCATTAATAAAACTTTGCAATGTTCAGCTTCTGCATCCCTCAGGCAAATCATGCTTTGATGGGTGAATTTAGTACTTCCTATGTTGAAAATTGTATAGCTAGTAAATATTCAGAACTGGTGATAGGTGGGAGTGGGAGCAAACTTACTTACATAAAGTGTATTGCTTCTTATCCATTAAACAAAGGCTTGGCTGGATTATTCTTCAATGTTTTGCCTTCAAATTGGTGAGAATTCAGGTGTCATAAATGCTAAGAGATGAAGCAATGTAAGGTAGCCCACCTCTTATGTGCCATAATGTATTTGCAAGTTACTCATTTTGATATAAGTATTGTAAGAAATCTTTACATCACTTCTTCTACAGTATCCATGCACATGCACACGCATGCACACAAAATGTAAATATAAAAAAAAATAAAAAAATAAAAATCAAAGCAGATGAAGCCAAATCCCTCAGCTTCAGGTGTCTCTATTTCAGATCATGTATTGCTTTTGTGCGCAAGAAAGGGAGTTGTGTAAGCCTGTGAATTCTGCAGTCCTGCAAACTGTCACTCAGCACCTACTGATGTCATTAGAAAAATGTTGAAGGAGAAAGATTTGTTCTTGTAGTGCTTCTTTTAGCGCTGTTTGAGGTGGTACATATGCCACAGAAAGTGAACAATAATTGATTACAGATTAGTCAGTATCATGCATCATTTGATTTCCCTTTTAGAAGTCATGTGACTCCTAATGCCAAAAAAAAAAAAAAAAGGAAAAAGAAAAAAAAAAGTGACAAAACTCATGCATTTCTGTTTTTAATCAGCTCTGTGTTTGTATGTAATGTTTAAAATAGGAATTTGATGAAATTACAGCCTGGCCATTGTTTATCCATGTATTCTGAAAACTGTAATAAAGATATACATAACATAATTTTGCTAGGTGCGCCAATGTTTTACTTTTTTATAATGATTATTACTAATAGAGTATCATCACCTTAAAATCTGTTTTCATTAAGTATTATAATGCAGAAATTACTGGAAATTACTCACTGACACTTTTGGCTCTCTAAGGTTTTTGGATATTTGGATTTCTTCTCTACAGTGTCAAGTATATTTGACTTGATTTTGAGGAAAATTATACTTTTTCTAATAGAGGAAAACTTCAAAAACAAAATGACCAAAAACCTATGTACAGATTAAAAAACAAATTATGGTGATACCGTTTTATTTTTACAACAATAACAATAAAAGGGAATCACTAAAGAAATTGCATGGGTCCATATTTATTTTAAGTGACTGGGTTCCTGTATCAGCTTTTTAAGGCAGAGACATAGTCATTCAGTTAGACAGCTATTGTTGTTGTTTTCTGTGTTTACTTCACTCCATCAGAAAATGGTCTTTGCAGAATAGAAATTCGGCAGACTTCGAAAACAGTCTGTTGCACCTTAAACAATTAAATGATGTCACAATAACAAGTTGAACTGCCCAAAAGTATAGACAGCACATTGGTTTCCTGGAATAAAAGCTTAAGATTCTAAGTGAATGAGATTGTAATGAATATGATCAGCCAATTTGGTATAACACTCGTCAAGTAACTTTCTGTAAGTGGTAAAGATACACCAAAGGATCGTTTAATGCACCATTTTATTATAATGAACTGAATTATAGTTGGAATTTTATAGAAAGATTTATTTTCTTACGGGAATAACATGAAATAAATGAAAACTTCTAAGTGTGAGCTATAAATGTAAATGCTGTGATTGTCGTGATTAGGCAAATGCAGTAATGATGTCTTACATATATATGCACCATATTCCCGTTCCTTATTTTTAGGTTAAGGTTTCTTACTTACATGTATGGGAGGTTAGAATTGCCATTATCCTCTTACATATTTTGTGTTTGGGAGGTTAGCAGGCAGAATTTCTTCTCAAATAACTAGCTGGTACCTTAATACCTTTCTCAATGGTAATTATTTCTGTTGCTTCCTCAAATGCTTAAGAAGTTCTCTGTGTGCACCTGAGATCGATAGCAAATTCTGGCTCTCTGACACTTACATTGCTTCCTTACATTTGGATCCTTTCTGTAACTTTGAGCTATATTCCTTCCCTCCTTTATTTCCTCTAGACAACATCTCAAAATTAGCTTATTCTTTTTTTTTTTCTCCCTAAGAATCAGTATTACTGGGCTGTGGTAAAATTATAAAAACATTCAATTGAATTGCATGGAAGTATTTGATGAGTACTTAATGGCTATAATTAATGGCTCTTTCAATAGATGTGAAACAGATTAAGAAGAAAAAATCCCGTACAGGATTTTTTTTTCTTTTTTGCCTGCACAATGTGAGCAATGCTGTGAGCAAAAATCTAAATTTAGTCCAGTTAAATTCACGAGGTATTGCAAGCTGTTTGTTTGTGTTAGTATAATAATGCAGCCAACCTAAGGAACCCATCTGAGAGGCAAAGGATATCTTGTGCACCATGCTAACAAAATTATACAGCTTTTTGATTTCAGCTGGCTCTCATCCTGCCTGCTCAGGCCACATGCAGAGCAAGCTCACGACAGCCTGCAGAATACTTTTGTAGATGCATTCACAGGGAGGCAGAAGAGCCAGGTCTTCAGGCAAGGTTTTCATAAGGGCAATATGACCAACTTTCTTCCATTGAAATAATAGATCTGTGCCTTAAAGGGAAAATTATCTGTGAAACACAGATGATTGAAAAGCACTGTGAGTGCTTGTGTGCTTTCCAAGTCCATGAGTCTGCTGACACTACACAAAACCCGCATACCTTGACCTCTGACCTCTAGATGCTTCTCTTGTTATATTTGGAAATGTCTGGTTTTTAAACAGTTTTTGAGAGTACAAAGATGACTTAATGAGTAACTATCAGACTGGAGGTACAAGTCAGGCTGTTACTATGTTAGCAGATCACATCCTTCAAATTTTTTTGTCTGCTGGAGAAGTAAAAACAGAGATGGTTTATCTTGAAGAGAGTAAAATTAATGCTAACAAAAAGTGTAAGTATTTATAAACTGTAAATAAAGTTGTAAATTGAAAGAAATAACATTTTAAATGCACCATGACTTGATTCCATGCTTATTACCTATTTCAGTTAAGTAATTAAGTGGTATAGGATCGGTCAACTTAGAGAACAGCAGTATTTGTGGATCAAAAACAAAAAAAAAAAAACCACCACCAGAATAAATCTCAAAAATGACTTTGACTGAGTTCATTGGCATGAAGAGAAATGAAATTACAAAGGCAAAAAGTAGTGATAAACCTGTATAAAGGCTTTTATACTACTTGTATTGAGTAGTACTAAAACCAAATAGAAAAACAGACAAATTTGCCTACGTGTGTTTGCGCTGTATGTAATCAATAGATTTTGAAATTGATTTGTTACAGTTTAATGCAGGTATTGAAATCTTGAAAGCTGTTAACATCAAATGGCCAAACAAAAATGGTGCTTTCAAAAATATTTCTAAACTCTGGTAATCCAATAGAAATGTGATTTCATTTTAGGCAATGACTATGTAAATGTAATACATGGAACATGTATTTTGTTTACATGGAACTTGTTAAAATCTCTCTCAATAAAATATAGTTTTAATTCCCGTGAACAATAATTTGAGCAACCTTTAGTGAATTCTGAATAGAAACTAAAATAGATTAACACTATTTTATTAAGTTTATTTTGTGTTTATGTGATCGGTCTTGAAAGAGTCATCGCTTTTTTTTTATTATTATTTTTAGTAGGAGATGCACTTGCAAACATTAATTAATCATTTTTATTTCAGAGATCGTAAGAAACAAAAAACTAAGGAGGAGCATTCTTTTATTTCACCTGAATATTTTTTCTTTGTGACTTTTCAATGTCCAGAGTTGTGCTCAAATTCTTAGCGCTCAGAAATTAAGATTCACCTTGCAGATTGCCTAACTGCAAAAGTCCCCAAATGTGTTATTTAGGGGGGGGGAGAGAGGAACTTATACTGTTCCAAGCAGTCTGTTGAATGAATAGTTTTTATTGCAAAGATTTTTGCAGCACAGGAATAAACTGAAAATGATTGACATTGTGACTTTTGCTCTGATTGGTAGTTTTAGCTTATCACAGGATATTGTTCCCAGTTGGGAATAAAGCTTAGATAAAGCTTAGTAGTAGTTGTTGTGTTGTAATAGGAGTCAGTGATTGTGGCATCATTAAGTCTAAATAAATACTATTCTCTCTATGAAAAGTATAAAATCAATAATGGTAAACTGGAGGGAGGGGAAGAGGGTTAGACAAATTATACAGTGGTGATAATGCCTTTTTTTTTTTTTTTCCAAAATGTAATCAGAGATTATTTGAAATGCATTGAGCTCTCCTTTGATTTTCTTTTTTTTTTGAAAGAGAAATTATTGATATAAAACATCTCATCATCAAATTCGGGAGAAAAAGAATTACTGAAGCTGAGAAACACTCGGAAAAAAATGCAACTACTAAATTAGAAGGATGTGGAAAGAAAATCCACATCAATACAGCATTGTCTTTTCTGTTCTTGGGTTTTCATCTTCTAAACTAGCCTTCCCAAGTGAAAACCCAAATTGCAGACACATGCAGCAGATTGGCTCAAGCACCGGGCTTCTGCAGGAACAGTTTGAGCAGGCAGATCTATGTGCTCATGAGCCTGTGCTTCTGGGCAGTCCTGTTTTCTGCCTTTGGAATAGTGCAGAATGCTGCATTTTGATTGGCAGGTCTTGGAAAGGAGTTTTAGGAAGCAGGATGCAGCTGTAGGCCAGTTCCTAGCTGGGCAGGAAGACAGGGCAGGGGACAGGCAACGTCTCTAGTACCCTGGACCCTGCCTGAAAAGCAAGGAGCTGTTGCTTCCTCAAAGTTACAGTTTTACACTGCAGGCTCACGCATTATTGCAACAGTTTGCTCACATCTTTCAGCTTTCTTTGCACCATAAAGGTGAAGAACAATATCAAAGTAATGAAAGCTGGGATATTTGGTTACATTTGTATGTACAATGTGGAGGAATTTTGTGCAATAAGAAAGACCTGTTTACAGATGCAGCATAAAACTGGTGGTGATGGTCCTTTGATTCTGTTCTTAGCCCAACTACTAACCTAGAGCAAGTAATTTAACTCAGACTTTAATTTTCATACCTCTAAACTAAAGATAAGCTAACAAAACTTGCATAAAATTATGCTGTTATCAACTTGATTTTTGAAAGGTTGGCAAAGAAATTTTTCCTTGTACTGACTGGATAAAGTCATCTAAATTCAGTTTGTTTTCTCTCTCTTGGGTAATACATTAGCAGATTTCTGTAGTTAGTCTGCACACCTATTTATATTCCCTCAGCACCAACACCTGTAGAAGTCTCAACACTGAATTGCAGTTGAAAGAAAAGCAAAGGGAAAAAAAAAAAAAAAAAAAAAAAACAACAAAACACCTGAAACTGTGAAATGAGATATGTATGCAGGTGAAATGCAAAACATATTTTGTCATTATGACCTGCATGTGTTATTTGAAACAACTATTTGTATTTATTCACTTTAGATATGTAAGTTTATCATTGAACTATTGCAGCTATAATGATATGCAAGCGTGTCTATCACATGTACAGTATGTTGCATGACGTTAATGCTTTCTGTATTGATTGACTCAGATCCCTATTCCTCATAAACCATAGGAAGTCTGAAAGCCTGATGCAGATGCTGGAATGTGATTATGTTATGATGGAAAGGAGCTTACTCAACAACCTGATTGTGATTAAGGTAATGAGGGTAATTTATAGCTTCTTTTGATCTACTGGTACCAGAAGCTAAAACACAGAGCTGGTGTTAAGGGTAACAAAACCCTACCTCAAGAGCTAATAGACACAAAAACTGCATCATTTTTTGCTAGATAGTGGTAAGGTACAAATTGTAGCTTCTGTATAATTTATAGTGATTTCATATATGGTTCATATTTGGATCTTTAGATCTGGTTAATAAGCCAAGCCAGACATCCTAAATGTTCTTTAGCTTATTATTATGAGAGCAGTTACCTAACATATTATCATAATGTTTGTGTACTATAGTCAATCATCTGGATGCTACTGTGTAGGTTATGCATATTGAGCCTGGCTGTGCTTACTTTAAGCCGATACTCTGAAATTGATTGAAATAAATGGCAGCTTTTCTGTGGACTTCAGAAATATATACCCCATCTATAAGACATGTTATGATTATCCATATCTGTAATTTTAATGAAAGCTAAGTTAATGAAAGGAAAAATTGTTTCTTCATATAAAAGCTTTCCCCAAGACCATCTGCAGGTGCCCACCTAAATATTTAGCTTTAAATAACTTTTGATTCTTGGAGCACGATTAAATTGTTTTAAAAAATGGGTAAGATCAATTTGTATGAGTTTATTCAAACACAATGCTTTCTTTAGCAATATCTCTTGTAAGGTGATAGAATGCTTTGTTTTATCACATAAAATTTTTTCATCTCATTCATTGCTAAAAGTAGCTGGTTCCCTAGGTTTGAATCCTTACATTCTGAAGTATAAAGGTAAGCTTAATTGCTGTATCAGTTTAAAAACTAGTTTAGAAATTCATTATTACAAAACTGGGTATGGATTCTGTTGGGAAGAAAATGTTTCCAAGTATCCAGTTATTGTGAATTTAACTAAACATAATGGAAATGTGTTTTGAGTCATCTCTATATGTTTGTACAGTATAGTCACCTAACAAAAACGAATAATCTGCAATCATTCACAACAACAAAATTGAATAATAACTTTGTAGCATTCCTACCCAACTGGATATAGTAAACATTTGTAGAAAAGAACTATCTTCAATTGAAGTGAGTAAGAGACAGACATCTAACTTTTTAATAGTGAACAACTGCCAAAAAAAAAAAAAAGGAAGTAGAATAGTGATAATCAGCTGTCAGTCTCAGCTCTCAATCTGGCAAAAAATATCTCAAGGAACTTTGATTTACACTGGAAAGCAACATTTGACATAATGGATAGTGTCAGAAAGCATAGGAAAGAAATGAAGAACAAAGCACATATAAAATAATGTTATCAAGTGCCTTCTGAAAGCTGGTGTTTTATAAAGAAATGAAAATACATAAATGCCTCAAAAGATGAAACATGGAAATTGTTAGTAGAGAGAGAAATTTGCTATATCCGGGAAGAAAAGGAGCAAAATCACAGCATATGGTTAGTTTTATCAACCAACACAAGGTGTTGCTCAGCTCTCATTCTTCAGCTTGTGATTGAAAGCACCAGCATGTTTGTCCATAAGGTTAATACTGTTTTACAGCATGTGAAAAGTGCCAGTGTGAGGGAAGAGTTAAGGGTAGGAGTTGATTCCCTGTCAGCCATAACTGAGTTCCAACTATTTAAACTGCATTTTAGAAATAATAATTTTCTTGCCTGCTGAAATTTGATGCACACCTTTAGGCATTTCTGCCACAGCACTTCACTAACAAAATTCAGTCCTACATCTATGTGAAATGGACCATATACCAATTATGAGTGGTCTCTTAAGAAATCACTTAAGAAATGCCATAAACAAGCAGACATAAAATCATAGAATAGTCTGGGTTGGAATGGACCTTAAATGTCATCTAGTTCCTACCCACTGCCATGGGGAGGGACACTTCCCACTAGACCAGGTTGCTCAAAGCCCCATCCAACTCTAATGTCACTTTTTAATTTGTAAAGCTAAAATTAAAAAGATCATTGTTATTATTTTATATTATATATATAAGGTGTCATTTTTTAAAAAATGTGGAAACAGAAGTAACTGCTTTGCCACTGAAAGTCTTTGGTATTTTCAGACTTCTCTACAGCTGAAGTGAGGTGACATGGCACTTTTTTAAACTGGAATTTTTCTACAATGTAATAATCATAAAGAGGAGGAGACACAAGTTGCAAAAGTGGCCAAGAGCATAGCTATGCTAAATGATTCTGCAAACACTGTTTTAGGTGTTTTTTGGGTCTTTTTGCATCTGTCCTTGTATTTTCTTCCTAAATAATTTCATTTCTGTAATCTTACTTTTACAGCAGCAACCATTTAAAGAAGCACTAAATCATATAAAATATAATCCCTTTTACACAAAGGAACAATTTAAAGAGGATAAACTTCATTTTTATGGGTTTTAGTGAACTGTATCAGAGAAATGTCGTACTTTCCCATTCATTTAGTTACTGTATGTCTTGAGCTCATAATTTGTTTTGCCCTGTAAAATCTTGAGTGGTTTTGATTCCTGCATTTGGCAGAGAACTGACATAGTAGACAAAAGGTCTCTTATCCATTTCCTTTTTATTTTTTGTCCAAGTGATTCAGACTTGAAGTTACTTATTTATGAACTACATGAAATTAAATGAGGGTCAAGCATGATTTCTTTTTAAGCAAAATTTGTAACATTAAATATGAAGTAAACAGAGAACTAGGTATGCAATAAAAATGCATCTGTTGAACACTATCTCTTGATGAACTTGAACTATTAGAAAATCATAGAATGGTTTAGGTGAGAAAGGTCCTTAAAGATCATCTAATTCCAACCCCGCTGCCATGGGCAGGGACACCTTCCCCTACACCTGGTTGCTCAAAAATCAAACTAAAACCTCATTTGTGCATATTATTCAAATACTTGGTAGAAGAGTTATGCCAGGATTAGTCTTAAATATTGCTTAGTACTGGGATTATTCGCTTAGCCGTTTTTTTGTATTGTTCATTCATTTCACTGTTACAGGTTTTTGGTTTGAGTCAGATGGATGAATGGTGTTACAGTTGAGGAGAGGGTTTACTTTGACAGTTTCAGCTAAGTCATGGCATTGGTCGAGACAGTTAAGAGATATCTGCCCTGATGTAGTTAAGCAGGGGAAGCCTTTAATAAATTAATTAATTAAAAAAAAAAAAAACTGTCAGCAAAACTATATTTTTACTGGAGTACACTGTATAATCAAGGAAACAAATTATATAACACATCTGTCATCATTAAGTCTTTTTTTTTTTTTTTTCTCCCTTACAAAGTGTGCTAATTTTCCTACATTAATCAAGTATTCACGTGTAGTAAAGACATAGCCTGCCATTTTGGTACTATCAAGTACCAGTGTAGTCATAATTTTCTTTCGTTTCTTTCATTCATCAGATTTCTTTCGTGGAGGTGTCCTAGCCTAAAAGGAGCAAATGTAAAAGATCAGGAAGGATACATATAGTGAATTTAAACCAAAAGGTATCTGTTTAACTTCACATTTGTTTTTCACCTGTGGAGCAAATTTTGAAATCTTTTGCTTTCACAACCTGTTTTGTCTGGTGTTCTTTGTTAGTTTCAATAATTTCAGTTGCCAATTTGATAGTAGCCCTTTGCAGAGCAGAACACTGAAGTTATCAGTGAACATCCTTTCTACACATTTTCAGACTGGAAAAAAAAAAAAAAGGAATATCCAATAGAACATGTGGGAGAAATTTCTGAAGAAACAATTCAGCAAATTGAAACAGTGAGAGCAAGTCCTCGTAATTTTTATGGAAACAGACATCTTTACTCAGACAGATACACTTCACCGCAGTAAAGGCCTGCATGTGAGTATAAATTCTAAAACATACTTCATTTACCTATATTTGCTGAAAAAATCTGACTCCTAAATGAGTATTACCTGAGACACAGAACTAACAAAGGATCTTAGTAAGATGGAGATCCAATCCATATAGCTTTGTGTTTCTTTTTCTGCAAATTTCCAGTCTTTTTGTGCTATAGCTGTTTATTCTTACTCTCCAGAATTGTTTTGTGAATCAGTGAGGTTGAGTTAGGTACAGTATAGAGGTATATGCACCATTTTATGGACATCTCTTGAGGAGGCAGAATTGATCACAAGAGAGTGACAGAAGTGTCATTAGTTTATTAATGCAGCATGTTAGGAAACAGAACATTTGGTCCTAAATGTAGAGGACTTTTTACTCAGTGGGAAGGAAGACAGGAAGGTATATGTGCATGGAGGGATGAGAAGTTATATGTTCAATATGTCAGTGAGCAAAGATGACAAGAATTGTAATAATTGGTGATACGAGGGTTAAAGAAGTAGAGATATATAGTTCTCAGAAGGCGTTGCTTATTCTGGCAAAATGTAAATATGTCAATCTGCAACTGCCCAGCAGTGTATGATGTGAATAATTATTTTGGCGCAATTCATTTTCAGTGCATTTTAACATAGTGGAATTAAAACCCAATCCTTTAACTGTATGCATTCACTGCTCCTAGAAACAAGTCCCCTGTCTGTCTGAATGTCCTTCTTGGAAAATTTTGTTGGTGAAAGTGAATGCCATTCTGAATGTGTTGGTGTTCAATGTATCTAAAAACATCATCTTACTTTAAAAGTGGTATTTTTTTATCTAATGCTGTGCTGGGCCTTTTTGTAACATTTGTCATACAAGACAACAACATAAGTATCCAGCTCAGAGACTGATAAAAAGTTTTCCATATAGCTTCTAGCTGATTATGGTTTAGAATATGAGTTGCTCTACTGAGAGTCTGAGAATGTAAACAGTATTTGCATTTTGTTATGAATATTTTGCATAACTTTAAGGATGTTTTCTTTATCCCCAAGTGGGTCTGTTTTGAGTCCATAATCTACTGTGAAGTTTCAGTAACAGAAAAATTTGTTGAGCACAAACAGGCCAGTATCACAGCAGACGTAACAGCATTCAAGCAAAGAGTGTTTTGCATCAAAAATGTGTATACATTTGCATTTTTGATGCAGAAATCTACTTAATCAGCACTGCAAGCCCATAACTAACAGAGTGCAGAATTCTATGAAATGGAAAAGTTCTGTGTAATTTCTGAAAAAGTCTATTTTGCACTGCTCTAACTATAGCTCATATTTAAACCAGTTTAATCATCAGTGAACTAACATGGGAGAAATACTCTGAACTTCATCATTGTCTATTCCAGAAAAAGGTTTTTGTGTCCTCAGACCTATGGGTTATGGGTTTGCTGTTTTTGTTTGTTTGTTCGTTTGTTTTTTGTTGTTGACTGGTTGTTTTGTATGTTTTTAGCATTTCTTTCTTAAGTATTCTATTTAATGTTTAGGAAAAACAATCCCGGAAAGACTGAGATCTGAATTTGAAGTATCATCATTTCAGTCATGTCAACTTTTCTCAGTTTTAGATGCATGGGGAATTATGTTGGGGAAAGTTCAGCACACAGGATTTCTGTTGAAAGCAAAAGACATTGCAGCTGTTCATTGAAGTCAGTAGTTTGTGTCATGATTAAGGTATCTGTTCTAGGGATTTCTTCAAAAATGTGGTCTGTGATTGCTGTCCAGAGTTGAGTGAGAATTCCAGTTTTATTCTCAGAATTCTGACTTAATTTTTTAAATTATTATGATTTTTTTATCCAGTATGGTTTTCCTAACATTTGTGTGTCACCATAAATTGCTGAGATGTATACTACCTGCAAAAGGGAGTGTCCTTCATCTCAAAGCAGACTTTAATCCAGTTAATAATTATCATCAACAATGATTTGTCTCTGATTTATAATTTCTTACTTATGCAGTTCTCCTTGCTAGTGTTGATTGATTTTTAGTGAAAAAATTTCTACGATTGAAAATTTTTCCAGATCTGACAATTTGTCTTACCAAAAGATTAGCTGGTGTTGAAAACTAAAAAACAGTTTTATCCCTGGTCTCAATTCCTTCTCCCTGAGCAGAGGAGTGTATAGATGTCTTAACTGGCAAATAATCTTTGGAGGGGAGTAGTGCTTGAGGGGGAGGCTGGACAAGAATAGAAAGGAGAAAAAAGAAAAAATATTCTAAGTGTATTTCAGGGTAGCAAGGTTAATATCAAAGGAAACATTTATTTTTAAGTCAGTATGGCTTGTTGTTTTTTCTTTTTTTTTTTTTTGCACTAACGTTAAAATAGGAGAGACTTTGTGAAGATCATTCTGTAGGCAGAATTTGTAGTGTAGAAAGTTTAAGACGTTTTACAATTACTGTAACTGCTACTATATTTTGAATCCTATGCTTTCAATTTTAGGAGCTGCATTTCTAAACAAGATAATAAGTCTAGATAGAGAATCACAGTCAAATGTCAGGTTTTTTGTCTATAAGGTATTTCCACTCAAGTGTAGTGCAGAATGTCACTGTCATTCCAATTAGTGCAGCTGATTGGTGTTAAATTTGTTTTATTTGACATAGTACAATATTTTTGCTTCAAGCCAGCCATTTTGTACGAGATACAGAAAACCCTCGTAATCACAACAGACTTTAAAGCTAAGGCAGAAAGAATGTGTAAAATGGAAGAAAATCAGCTTTCTAATTTTTTGAAGTTTCAACTGTATTTGTTACAAAAATATTTAAAGATAGCTTAAGAGAATACAGAGATTCAAAGCCTGCCATCTACATTCATAATTTCCTGGTTTATTTGACAGTAATATTATTCTTTCAACTTTGCTGCATAAGACCATTCATTTTTATCACATAATTCATTTGCCATTGTACCATTCACCTAGAAAATTGATACAATTAAAAATAACATTTTTAATGTTATTCATTTTGTTCTTCGCTGGCTCCTGAAATGGTCTTGTAAGGCTTTGGGATCCCAGGATCTGTCACTGCACTGCAGTAACTCTCCTTCACTCTATGGATACACTGCCACTCCAGGCCATGCAAATTAAGCATGATGTGGTATGTTGGCAAGGCAGTGGGGAGGGAAGAAGAGAAGAGGAGGAAGCCTCCATCAACACTGCCTGTTGTTTTTTTAATATAGACTTTTCCTGCCTGTCAGTCAGACATCCTCCACTAGATTCACATAAGAAACATTTCTGTATGCCTAACTTAATATTTTACCTTGCTAGCATGGACTTATATTGAAAAATATGGCTCAGATATTGCATTTGATGTTAGTGGTATGCACAAATATCAGGAGAGGGCAGTTGCTAAACCAACAAGTCTCCTCAAACAAACAAGCAGTTTTCCTTCCCACATAGACACATCATTGTAACTACACTGATATTCAGATGACAGTCAAATTTTCATCTGTGTGATGACTTTCTTGGGACCCCTTTCAGGTGCAAACCTGGGTTCGATTTCCACTATGGTGAGCCAGTAATCTTCAGGAATTCCATGGTAGCACAAAATGTTCTGCAGCAGATGATGGCAAACATTTTAACTCCAAGGGATGTGATAAAAAAAAATTACTAAATCTTAAATATTTATTTAGGAATGATTGTATAAGTATTTCCAGAAAAGGCCCCTTCTGCTTGATGGAAATATCATGAAAGGGAAATGTTCAGGGGATAGATTCAAATCTCTTGGCACATCTCTCAGAACTTGGCACTATTATCCACGTTTTCAACTGATATCATGATATTTTCAGACATGATTTTTCTGAGATAAAATCATGACCATAATTTGGACTAGGTGATCTTGGACCTAGATTATTCTGTGATTCTTTAAGTGTTGACAAACTACAGTTATACAGCTAAGCATTACTTCCCTTTTCTCAACTATACAACCTAAACTACAGAGCTCTAATAAGAAGCACAGATTGGTTCCTTAGGAGACTTGGCTCAAATTAGAGCCTAGAAAGGGTTCTGATACTTCAGAAGTAGTTTTAAGAAATTCCTGAGTAGAAGAAAAGTATCTTACAAGGTGCAATGCTTTTTCTATCTTCCCATGAAAAGTACAACCATTGCTAATCTAGTTATCTTGGGTTAACAATCCCTTACATTTAAAACTAGGAAAAGAAAATTGACAGTTTAAATGGGAAATAGAAAATCTGAGAGGGTAGCATGTGTCCCAAAATATTAGTTTCCTATGGCTGTTTATGTTCTTTTCTACGGCCTCGCACACATTTAAAAACAATAACTGCATCAGGCTTTCCTTCTTCCTGTATGAAGATTACCTTTCAAATGCTTTGCTGCTCTTTTTGTCTGTCCTCAAACACCGGATAATAGCAAGAACTGTAGGTGCATGGTGTTTCCACAGACCTGCCAGTGAAGTTTAATCTTCAAAGCCAAGTGAGAACTGGTAGCCAGTAAGCCAACTCACCTTTAATTGTATAGAGAAGGCTACCAGTGTGCAGATATTAAGCCATGTTATGACTTGAGTCTTGCTTTCAGGCAAGGCTTATTACTGCATAGCAGTGGCAACATGAATATCTGCTATAAAAGGAGTAAGGGACATATAGTCAATCTCTAGACCTGTGTTTATGTTGCTTGCATTGTTTTTTGTTTACATTCCATTTCATAGAGGTGAAGTTGGTCAGAGGCCAGGGCATGAGTTGAGGAGCACACAGCTGAGTGCTATTTGCACAGTATAAGATTATTGTTACTTCTACACAGGAAACATAAATTTGTTCAACAGTGCCAGGAGACTGCAGTGAAAGAGAGTGATCCAAGGTAGAAAAGTAATCATCCTTCTAGGAAGGAAGTGATCCCTGTCTGGTAGAACCCACTAATACATGGGTTTTGGCTTCAGTTAGTCCCTTTAACTCTAAGAGGTATGAATTGAAAGAGTCAGCAGGAGCACTAGGAAATTTAAAATAAAACCACAACAATAATAAAACTTATTTATAGATATATTCCATAGCTTTGAATACGTATGATATGTGGGTGGTGCAAAGCTGCACCAGGAGTTGCTGTAATAAGTATAATAATAGTAATATATTCTGTGGATAATCATAACTAAATATCTTATGGAAGGTATGCATGCTCCTTTGTGATTTTATGCTATACCTTTATGATCTTGTCCATAAGGATGTGTATTAAATATGGTATATTAAATATATGTCTAATTATTTGCATTTTTAATGTTTGTTGACAGAATTTTTTCTAGCAACTCTTACTCATATATGAGAGAAGATACTATATTATCTGCTGCGTGCAAAGTCTACATCATTTTTATTGTTATTGTTGTTCCATTTTGCTGTCATGTAGCTTTAGTACAGAGAGTAGGAGTTACTTCATTCTGTCAGAACACATAATCATCCCAGGTTAATTCAGAACTTTCCTTCTTTTTCCCAGCATTGCCCTTTTACATCCATTGCTTCCTTTGTTTTGGGTCACTGGGCCAGGCTTACTGTCTCGTTATCAGAGTTGTACAGTTCAGTCCTAAACCCCTCCAGTTCTTTACACAGGTGTTGCAGATGAGTTATTTAACCCCACTAGTGCTGCACTGGTAAACAGACTCATTGTGGCAGAAGGTGAAGAATTGCATTCAGAAATAGAAATGACACAGTAAGGCATTTTGCTAAGGCTCATCTTACAATAATTTGATGTTTAGAAAAACTACAGTGTATGTTGTTTGCCCTCAGCTATCTCTGGGATTTCAGTCTCACCGCTTTCAGAATCTCTAACCAGATGCAGCAACTGACTAATAATATTGTAGTCTACAGTAGAATTCTTCCATGGAACTGTGTATCAGTCCCCAGTCATCAGCCTGAACAAAATGGTAAAGGTTACAAAGCCACTGGACTTTTGGTCTGATACAGACTATCAAAGAAAGTTTCTTCTGTAGAAGATGATTTGGAATCTTGGCATCAGACTAAAGTGCACTAAATCAGTTGGAAAGTTGTTGTGTCCAAAATCCAGGGAAAATTTATGGCTGAAACTGTTTCTAATATTAGAACAAGAGAGACATTGTTTCCATATAAATAAATGCTTCAACACATCTTTGTGTAAATTCACCAAAAACAGTTGTAGGAACTCCTTCCAAAGAGATGTAAGAGGTCCAAAGCACAAAGCACCTCATCTCATCTTGACATTATCAACTGATCCTCAGAGTTCTCTTTTATCATTCTACTCTCTATTTTTACAGTATTTTTAGGTTTTTATTTTTTTTAATCTTTTGCATCATTGTATCTCAAATGCCAGCAGAAGTCAAGATTTTTTTTTGTGTGTGTGTGTGTGTGTGTGGTACATATTTAGAAGCAAGGATAGGTAAAGAGAATGGGACTAATACGTCGGTTTTCATAATCATTCTAATATAAGATTTTCCTGCCAGTTTTCTGTTTCTCTTATAGGGTTCAGCAGGGGATGTTCACCATATGTTTCTCCAACATTTAGCCAAGTGAGATCCTGACTAGAGTCTGTGGGCCATTAATAAAATGTAAGCAAATAGTGGTAATAAGTAATAAGGATCACTCAGAGATGACCTTCCCTGGTGGCAGAACTTAGCTATTCATAACCTTCTGGTAAACTCAAATGTTGAAACAGAAGAAAGTGATATATGAGAAACAGGTGTAGCATCTGGGGAGCACTATACTCTTGAGCTGTTTGACATGCTTCTTACATCTACATTTAATAGAAGAGTGGAAATTATTACTTATCTACCAAATTGGATATGAGAGGTAATTAGAACTGTATCCCCTTGAAATTTCATGAGCTTGTAAAAAGTGACAGAACTTTACATTTCCAGTTCATATGATGAAATATAGTTGAGAATTCCCATCACCATTTTAGTGGACTAAGATGTACAAACTGGAAAATGTGATAATCTTCAGGATCCAGTTAGATTTGGACTCATTGCTCTTTATCAGTCTGTGTTGCTTTCTTATGGATAAATAGGCCAGTGAGTGGGACACAGCTTGAGATCCAAGAGAGCTGGACTCAGTTTGCTGCTGTGGTGTAGCCTTGTCTGTGACCTTAGGGCTGGCTCCACAGACATTCTTAATGTGTTGTAACCTGATGGTGCAAGAGGCACAACTCTGAGGTAAGCACCTACGATCATGTGCACTGAGGGGAAGGAGGCTTATTGCAATGGGGTTTACAATAGCACAGAGAAGGGACATCATCTACACTAATCAATAAAGTTGTCAAAGAGGAGGATGCATATTAATACCTAAATTCCTTGGTAGTTTAGGAGTCCAACCCTGGGCTGAGGTTGCATGGCTTAGACCAGAATCTTAGCTGAATAACTGTATCACATATTTCAATATCAGAGCAAGGATCGCTACTTTCTCTTAATACATAGCTAAAGATACATATATCATTTCATATAATAATTTTGTGGCCCTATCATTTTCTTCGGTGGTGGAAGTAATCTCTCCAGGAATAGGTGGTAGCATTATACTAGCTTTTTGTTAGCATTCCTATGTACTACTCTGCCCTCAGGCTCATGTTCCCTATTTCATGGAATATGTTTACGCAGAGTTTTTTGGTGGTTTTTTTTTGTCGTTTTTCTTTTTTTTTTTTTTTATCCCTAAGCAGCTTTTACTCCAACAAGCTGATATTCTTGCTGTATTTCCTGCAGAGCATGATAATGCATGTAAAGTATGGCCAGAGAAAGCCTACTGGAATGCACTACATAGAAGGGACAAACAGCCTGAATGGGCTTAGACATGACACCTGTGCTGAGCCTCTCAGCCAAGTAAGAAGCAATCTGAAGTGTGGGACCCTTTCACGTATGAGGAAATGTAGAACTTTATGCATTGTAGACACTACAGTGATCACCATGTGCCATATAGATTAGGAAGGATTTGGGGGGTTCTGTTCTTTGTTAGATGACTAGGCTGTCTGAGTCCTTCCTATGTTTGGCTATGCTTCCTTAGTTTGCCCTCTATATAAGGGAGCATTCATGTCATAGGGATGTTGTAAAGATAAATATAATTAGAAGCTGTGCATTTTAAACACATGAACTATGACAGGTGTGGTTTTTTATTTATTTTCGTATTTGTTACAGTCAGGGGAAAAAAAGCTTTTGCCATTGTGTCAACACTGTCTCTGATGAATTACTTTGGACTCTAGTGCATCTACTCTGGCACCTTTCACCATTGACTCACATAGGAAGAAAAGTGAAATTTCACTACATATCCTAAAGTTGATCATGGCTTCCCTAATAGCACAATTACCATTATATCAGGGAAAAAAAAAGTTGGAGAAAAAAGCACGTACTGTTTGTCCTGTCTATTCAAAGTAAAGGGATATGTTTTGTCCACTGTCCCTTTTCCAGTTGTGTCTATTGTTCCATTAAATATTTAATGCAAAATCTTCATATGCTTCTCTGCTTAATTAAGTATACACTATCTTCCTTCATCTTCATCATTAAACTGACAGTAATTACACGAATTTGAATGCATGACCTCTAAGTCTTTGCCCCAATAAGTATAGCAGAGGACTAGTTATATTCTGCAATCCGCTGTCATCAAAGTCACAAAGATCTAGTTCCACCCATTCAGAGACAGTGATACACATCAGAAAAAAAGATGCAGATAATTACCCTTTATTACCTGTAATTCAAATCAGATCTGAATTCTCTGTCTTTGTTGGCATGAAAAATAACCACTACTCAGTGGGGTGAAAGGTGGTGACCCACTGACTAATGAAGTGTCTAAATGAAGCCAGGAAAAATGATTGGCTTTCAAAATCAATGAAATTTACAAGGAAAAATAAAAAGATAAATATATTGTTAGTTTTCCAGGATTAACACTACTTTAGTTTCTTAATTTTACTTGCTGTTTTTAATTAGATACTGCCAAATAAGCTCAATCTAAAAACAATCTTTTTTTTGTTGAAAATCATAACATGTTAAAAATATGTAAACTCAAAATTATTAAAATAGATAACTACTTTTCTTGCCTCTGTGAGGTTAGAATTTTCAGATAAATCTGACTTTTTTATGGATGAAGTTAGACAGCACTGCTATTGTGAAATCATCCCACAGACTTTGACAGTTTATATAGTATTACTGTTGCTGCTTTCCCACAAGAATCTAGTTCTTGTTTGCTTTGCCTAGAATGGAATGGAGTCAGTGGGTTTTTTGTTTTGTTTTCTTCCCCCACAAGAATCAACAATAAATGCTACTTTAAGAACGTTTCAGGCCAATGGCTATATCAATATTTAACATTTTGACCTAGATTTACCCTGGGTCTAATCAGTCACAAATAATTGTATACTTAAACATAGACAAAAAACAATAAAATCCTGTTCTCTAACATTTCTCTGTTCTAACAGCCTTGCTTTATTTTATTTCAAGCCAAGCTATAGGGTGACTAGTCAACTAAGCTACTTTTCAAGTTTTGGCTTGAAAGTAATTCTACTAGTTTTTGTAGAAGTTTGTCTGTGTGATAATTTATATCTTTGGTAGTTAACTTGCATCAGCTGGCACATAATGAGATCAAGAACAGCTCAGCCTAAGTTGTCTGTCAGCATATTAGCTATCCTGTCATGGAATAGAAACTAGCAGAGCAGCTTGGATAAATCAGCTTTTGCAGCTATCATTTCCTGCTATATGAGGAGTTTGTTAGAAATACATTGTCAAGATTAGGCATGGATTGATAGCTGTGTTCTCCCGGAATGATGATGAAGAGATTATCATTATCCACATAGTCAGCTTCTTCCAGTCATTCGCTGCTTCTTCCATGGAAGTAACACTTACCCATCTCCTTCCACACAATTGAGCTCGTGTGAAAAATTGCATGTGCAAGTGTTTTTGTAACAAAACTGAGCAGTTACCAGAGCAGAATTCCTGAAGTTAATGCATTGGTTGGACCACAGTTTATGAGGTTGAGGAAAGAACAATCAGAGCAACATCAGATTTCGTTCAATAGGAAGTTTGTAAAATTAGAAGGTATAATAAAAAAATAGGCAAAAGAATAAAATTCAGTCTCTGCAAAATAATGAGAAATGCTGAATTATGTCACAGGACTAGAACAAAGGTTAAAATTGGAATCTACAATACTGTGCAAATCTTAGTCCTAATTTTGACCTTGGCACAGAGCAAATCAAAGATACTGTAATTTAAATGATGGCAGTCACACACAATGGAGTATGAAGACCTCTTTTTTTTGTGATTAGTGCTGTTTAGCAGGGATAATACAGCTTATAGTAGGGCTACATGGCTCACAAAACCAACTATCCATCAGGCACTGTAGGTTTAGCAACAGCGTAATAGAATCTGTTCCAGTGATTATGTGAGCTATGACTTGTAGGTTCTTTTTAAAATTTTCATAATTTTTCTACTGCATTTGTTTATTATTTGAAAAGAAGACTTTAGAAAAAGTATCTGTTAAGAGAAATTTCCTTTAAAGTTTAAAGCTATTTCATATTGTCTCATTCTGGTTATCTTGATTATCATATCAGATTTTTAATACCTCCCTTTTTAGCTATCCTACCTTTAAAAACTCCTGATAGAGAAACTAGCATTTTTGCTTTTGCTATTTTAACCACCTAATGAAAGAAACAAAGACCGTTGGCAAGTTTTTCTGCAGTGAAATGGGCTAAGTATATAGCCTTCTTAACCATGCAGTTATGTATCAGATTGCTAATGCTGGGGCCTTAGTGCTTCATAGTATTTTTCTTTAAATGGCTTTTCCATTCCTTGTAAAGTTGTTAGAAGACACAAAGGGGAGGAGAGAACAACGCTGAAGAAAAGTTGTCTCTCTCCACTCCTGGCAAATGGAATGCAGTCCTTTATAATGTGATAGCAAATAGTTTTAGAGTCGCTAGAAACCTGTATTTAAGATGCCATTTCTGGGCATAAGATGTTTCAATTCTGATTGAAATTATCTTCTACATTTGAAAACACATAAACTACTAATGAATAAGGATGGGAGCAAGACAGTAGAGTGCTTCAACAGCAGAGAGTTATTAGAAGAAGGGTTTTACTATGATGTGTATGCATCTGAAGCACACGAGATGGTGTTTAGAGAACAACAAATTATGTCTATTGTTACCCTAGCCTTAGCAAATGACTGTTCTAGTAAGAGTTGTCTGAGGATCAATTGAAGATGTGATAACTAGTTGGCCATACTTAGGTCTTAAATCTACAGAAGATTGTGGTGGATACTTTGGGATTTAGGATGCACTGCAATACAATCCATTTTGCCTGTGAAAGGAGAAAATGGGATCTGGTCTAAAGCTGCATGTGGTGAGGAAACAGAATAGCACTGAGTTGTGTAAGGTAGCTGCAACACCATTAGGAAAGTAAACAGCACTGAATGTAAGGACCTATATCTCTTGCATACTGTTCTTTGCAATTGGTACTGTTAAGAGTAAACACCATGATATACAAAAATGAATACAGACAATATAGGCACAAATTAATTTTATTCAATACTAATATGCATTTCCTAAATACAAAACTACTGGTCCTTCTATTACCTTTACATTTGTATGAACTATATTACATGTTTTAGGGGCAAATTTTTTTTCTTCCTTTAAGTTGTGGAGATAATTTTTACATTCAGTTTTGGAACAGCAAATAAACGTACTTGAATGTGGTATTTGAGTAGCTGTGTGCCATACTGCTTTACAGAAATTTCAAGTATAGACAGGAATATATATAACAGAAAATAAATGGTTCTATTTAAAAAAAAAAAATATATTGAAGTTTGCACCCTATGTCTTCTGACCATTCTTCCCCATCTGTATGGAACCTGAAGCTAATAGATGGAAGCTGTATCTATTACTTAGAATACTTAGGTAGAAACAATCCTTATATGTGGATCACTGACACTAAGAAAAAAAAAATATATATATAGTTGTCCATAAGAATCCTTTGATGTTTTTTGATATATTTGAAGTATGAATACTTCCACCAGTGATAAAAGATGAATAAGCGTTCCTCCTGAGCATCTCCCAAACCCACTCCAATATGTCAATCTAGAGCTTTGCTAAGCAGAGCCTGCCGTTCATGCCAAAGTGCGATCTGGTTTTGAGATGTGACATATGGGTACTGAGATTAAGCCTCCCAACTTATCACTTACAAATTAAGCTAGGATTGAACATCAGACACATCAAAGTTTTTTCCCACAGCACAAACTGAACAGATTTTTTATGGTATTCTTACAAGGCACAAATATAAGAATCAGATCAAGCAGAAATTGTAAATAAATAAATAAATAAAAATAATGAAAGAAATGAAATCCCAAACTACAGGAGTCAAAACTTGAACTTGGAGGTATTGGTAGGTACCTATTTTGTACTGGGTAATTTGTGTACAAATGAAATTAATACTATATTGCAATTTGTGTGGCAAACTAATGGAGAAAAATAGAGTAGGTAGTCTTTAATTTAGAATGATATCTGACCACCATTTGTTCAATTTGTTCAGTTGTTCAGTTGTTCAAATGGTGGTGGTTCTTAGTCTTGGAGCTATTGTTTTTTGTCCTGTTTTGTTTTAATGTAGATGTGAGTGGGATAAAAATGGTATTTCAATCCACTGCTTTCACTGCTCATCTGAAAACAGGCTGAAAACCTTCACTCCCAGATAAAGGCCCCAGCATTGTTTAATATTTACTCCTGTGCTGAACTTTAGCCACAGATAAGCACAATTGAATTTGACACTAAAGGTCAGCAATAAATTAAGAGATTTTGACCCTGGTTACTACCTTTAGACCATTATGGGGCTTTACTTTATGGTCTTCTGAGAGGAGTTTTTGGTAGCTGTATAGAAGCAGAGGATAGCCTTTATGTGGTCATTTGAAGTGGGATTTTTTGTTTGTTTACTTAATTTCTACTAAGTCGTTGAAAGAAAAGGAACATATGGACGCTATATATAGCAATTATTTCCATCAAAATAAAGTGGAGATACCTGTGGGAGTCAACAAAGCAGCTGTTTAGAGATCACACTGTTCTTTGCAAGAGAAATGAAAAACATGATTTCAGGATCACTGTGCAGATCAGTGGCATCTGTTTACTGCAGCAAACTAGCATCATTTTGTTTATGCATAAGTACAGGATTCAGTTTAAATCTGTGGGATTTAAAGCTAATCAAACTAAAGATCAAGCCAGGGACTGTTATCTTAAAGAAGGGCACTAATATCATTTTCTTAATAGAATGTCCTTATAATTAAGATTGAACAATGAGACACACTCCATGGTCATGTTTTTTTGTTGTTTCTTTGTTCGTTTTTTCTCTTTTTATAAAAGTTGTTTAAGTGGCATTGAAACCATGTTCACACATTGCTGAACAGAGCATTTCAGCTGTTTGGGGTGATGTGTCAAGCTATTGTGCTTAACGTTTTGGCCATCAGTAAAGTCAGAGCTGAAAAAAGTTGCGATTAGTATAATGCTCCTCTCATATTCCAAATAAAAAAAATGCCAGTGAGAGTGTATAGTTTGGTGGGCTGACTCCTTCTGGTGGTTTTATTGTATAATCCATACTCTTTTCCCTCTCCTTGTAATGATCAGTGAAGACAAAGCTCTTCATTTATAGCTTCAAGATTTTTTCAATGAGAAGCTTTGGCCATCTGACTTTTTTGCAAAAGACCTGAGAAATATTAATGTGCTAGCCATTGTGAGGTTGGATGGATTGAGTCATTTGAAAATCTGATTAATATTTCAGGTACTTCCAGCAAAGGGTGTTTTTTGTTTGCTTGTTTGGTTGGTTGGTTTTGTTTTGTTTTGTTTTCTGTGTATTGATATATTTTCAGCTAAATTTTAAGAATGGAGGTCAAAGTTGGGTAGAACTGATTTATTTAAACATTTTACTTAAATATTTTAAAATAATTTTATGGATCCTCCCTGAATAAATACATCAAGAGTTGCAGAGTTTAACTGCTATTTCTGCATACTGCTTTGTCTAAAGACGTATCCGTGAATGAATGTTTTCTATAATGGATCTGAAGTGATTGCTGATCTCAGTCCATGTAAGATCTAATTGTAGCAACAGCTGAGAAGGCAAACTAAAACATCAAGGAATAATTTAAAGAATGTTCATAAATTTTGTCATTGCTCTAGCCATAAATAAGTAAACAAAACCAGTAGTTAGAATTTGGTATGGCAATTAATTCTGTCATTGCTGTTTGCTACCTGTGCCACTATCTGGAATAAAGTAACCACAGTTCGTGTTGTAGGATCTCGTATCTTATAAATAGGTATACGGCATTAGCAAGTACAAAATAGTTTTCCTACTTGATTTTCCACTTGGCATAGATCTCAAGTAACATAATATAAGCTATAGAAAAGACTTTGTATAGAAAACAGTATGTTTCCAATCTGTTTTAAATGAATGATGCTCCCTAATATATCCAATATGTGGTACAACTTACAAAATCCTGTAAGCTTTATCTGGCTTAGCCAGCTGATTCAGAAGAAATATATACTATTTACATATGAAGAAGACAGAAACTATAAGAGAGCATAAAAAAGTCCATTTTGATTAGTTAACTGATGAACAGCAAAGTTTTGATAGCTGAAGATGTTTTATAAGGAAAAATATATTTAGCTATCTGAGTATTAAAAGACATTTTCACAGATGTATTTTAAATATTTAACTATGCCATTAGGTCTTATTAGCATTATGTTTTCGTTTTTAATTTTAAAAATTCACAAGTCTTTCATTTTGATGAGGCTATGTATTTGTCTTAATAAACATTCTGTGAATATTTAATGTTCAAAAATAAAATATACATATGTTTTCCCTTTTGGTAAGAGCTTTGTGTGGATAACATTGAAGTTGCAATTTTGTGTGTTAACTAATGTATGTTTTTCTACAAGCCAAATAGTTCATTACTGTTTGTACAGAAACCTAGTTATGAAGATGATTTTGGCATCTGCTTGCAGATATCTGAGGATGCTTGGATGTCTTGCATCCGTGAATAAATAATTTTTGTGTGTTAGGAAAATGTGATTCTCAGTGAAGATTCAGTAAGAATGTCTTCCATTAAGATCAAGCTTACAAAAAGTGGTATTTGAAGCATATAAAAGGAATTTCCATCTGGGGATGGAAATTTCCTTCTAGCAATAGTTCAACAATAATATAATAATGTACATGGAGATTCTTTACTTCTTCTCAACAGGGAATCACTATCTGGCATTGCTGAAACCAAGTAATTCTGTCTGGGACAGCTACTTCATCTTGCTTCACTCACCCATCATTATTGGAGGTGGATTCTGGGCATCTCTTGAAATAATGTTAGTTTTACTAACTAAATTAGTTTTACTAATGTGCACTGTGAATCCTTTTTAGGATAAACGTGATGAGACAAGCAGTGAGATTCTTATTCTTATTTTTTTTTTTCTCAGAGAAATAGCAGTGAGATTCCCATACATCTGCAGAGAAAGAGAGAGCTGTAGGAATACCGTGCTTTTCTGTACCCCATTTCTTCTCTAGCTCTAAAACTATGGCTCTTAACAGATTCAGGTCAGTGGAGTGTAGAAAGTGGCTGTCTTTGGCAGAATTTAGCCCAGAACATGACATTTCCATTCTCATCTTTCCCCTAGTGGAGGGGAAGGTAGACAGCTGATAAAATGTAAAACTTTTGTATGTGTGTGGTTTTTTTTTCCTAAGACATTGTTAGCAATTTTTACAAATGTCTTGAATTAAATGAGATTACTGTAAACTGTCCATTCTAATTTAATCAAATTAAATGTAATTAGGTTTTGTATTATTTTTTTCTATGTCAAATTTATTACCTTTAGGAGGATTTGAAATATAGTTTAAATTATAACTCATAACAAGAAGTCAGGGTAATAGTGAAATTAGTTTTTATTTTATTAGATGTTACAATTTTAAGAGTGATTTCTTCTTTGAAAAAGATTTGTTTCTTTACTTGACAAGTCAAAGTATAGGAACAAAACCTTTCAGCTCTGTTACCATCATGTCATTTGCAAAATGAATAAATATAAGTTTTTATTATGAACAACATTTGTGATAATGTTGGTCCTATGGCACAGAAAAAGAAAGGAAAATTGAGATTAGTTTTCTTTGTTCTGCTTCACTGGATGAAGCATACATGCTGTTTGTTCCCCACTGTACTAACCAGCACACAAATTCAAGTTTTTTAGGAAACTCATCCTTTTGTAGCCAATTTTTTAGAAAGTTGGCACAAAACCAGATATAGATCCAGTGAATCATAGAATGGACTGGGTTGGAAGGGACCTCAAAGATCATCTAGTTCCAACGCCCCTGCCATAGGTAGGGACGCCACCCACTAGATCAGGTTGCTCAGAGCCTCATCTAACCTGGTCTTGAACACCTCCAGGGATGGAGCATCCGCAACCTCTCTGGGCAACCTGTTCCAGTGCCTCATCACCCTCTGAGTGAAAAATATCATTCTAAACTCTAATCTAAATCTCCCCTCTTTAGTTTAAACCATTCCCCCTCATTCTGCCATTATCAAATTGAGCAAAAAAGTTGCTGTATTTGTCTTGGAACAAGTTGCACAAGTTGTAATGTACAAATTGTTTTTTGTTTTAGCTAGTCAGCATATATAGAATAAAGAAGACTCACCTGCAACCTTTCTACCTGTGATCCCGTGATTTTAATTTTAGTTAAAACAGATTTAAGCCTTTGCAAAATGCTTATGATAATGCTGCTTCTCGCTTTCTTAGTCATTGGCATAATAAATGTGATTTCTGGTATGCAAGCAGGACTATCTGATGATCATTTCAGACCTTGACTGTACCGTTCCCACCCTTTTTGTGAGTGAGGAAAATCTTTCACCATACTCTGGATCACCCGCAATGAACCAGAGCCTCTTCCTTTCATTTCTCTTGGTGTTTCTCCTGTACAGTCTGGGTGAAGCATAGGAAAATTCAACATTCCCATCTCCAGCTCTTAGTACAATGCTGACCATTGATTTGTTTAACTCCAGTCAGGTTATCAAAGACATATTTCCTGTGGTGTCTTTAACCTATTTCTATAACAGAGAAGAATATTTTTACTGATTTTCCTTTGTAAACTTCTTAACTCACTGAGAAATACCTTAAAAACTGTATTCATCAATTCTTGCCAGGCAATAAATTACTGTGGATGATTAATAGATGTTCCCTGCTACCAGATTTGCTTCTTTTGCCATTATTTATTTCCTTCTAGATTAAGTAGCCTCCTCATTGACCTAGGCTTCAGACTGGCTCTGCTTCCAAGTGGCTGGTCTATGGAGTCTTTTCAGTTTATGATGAAAAGCAAACAATTGACAATATGCAGCAAGTAGCACAAATTTCTCATCCATTTTTCCATTTCATGAACATCCTGCATTTTTGAAACTATTTTCATTTCTTTTGGAACTTGGAAGTGGCTGAAGTAATAATAACTTATCCTGGGAGCAGATTTCTTAGTAAATTCTATATCTTTGTGAAGAAATAGCTGTTACTGTGTTCAAAAGAAACCCAAGTATACAGTTTTATTGATTTTTTTCTATAATTTGTTTCAAAAATATTTGTTTCTTTATAAAAAACAATTAAAATTTTGGAGATTTTTATCCATCCATTCTAGCTTAAATCATTGTGATTTACTGATTCTTAGTAAACCTCTATGTAATTGACAGTATCTAGAGATGTGTATGTTGTTAACTAGTTGCTTCATAATGCGCCTGCACCTTTATGTATGTTAGACTAGAATTACTATCTATTGGTGAGCAGTACTTTCACCTGTGTTTTAAAAGTCATAGATTTTTTGGAAGGAAGGAACTTAAGAGTTTATTTTGGAACTTACATTTATATCCTTCCCTGTAGTTTAAAATTTTCAAGATCTAAGAAAAGCATTTACATTTTGATACCTGCACAATAGAACATAGCTCAGGGAATTTTACGTAGGGTTACTTATGCTACATATAAAAATATGTGAAAGTGAATCAATATTTATGAAAAATGGTATTTTGTGTATAAAAGTGGAAAAGTTTAAATCTTTGGTTTCAAGCTAGTCCATGCAGTATCATAAAGTGGTGTGGAAATCTCTGATGGCACATACAGAAATTAACATCCATGGATTAATGTATTTTAGACATCCATAATCACATCTACCTCTTTTCATGTAATTGGATATTGATGTAATACACCCTGAGTTCTTCCCAAAGCTAAAATATTAGTCTATAAAGGGAGGGCTACTAGTCCTGCAGTTCCTACAGTGACTAAACATTAAATGGATACAATAAATAACTGCTTTTTAGACAATTGATATCACCATGAAATGGCAACTTATTACTGCACATTTCATGGTATGCTGCATTTTCAATCCTTCAGAATGCAAAGGTGCTGGACATTTTGCTAAGTCAAGGAATATTTTATCAATAGATACAATTTTAAAAGCTTCATAGAGATCACAGTTTTAAAACAGCAAGAATTTGTCAGTGATTAAACATCAACCATCCTTTGGATTTACTGATACAGTAAGTCTATTTGGTAATAACAAAAGAGGTATAATCTCTGGATCAGTTTTCTTTGCCAGATTTGATGATAGGGCAATTGTAAGACAAAATGCATGGAAAAATAATTTTCTTAATAAGGCATGCAAGTTATTTCTGACTTTTTTCTTTCTTGGATTCACAACACTGCTAAGTAGTCTATATAATCTTCTGGTGTATGAGCAAGCATCTGATAAGTAGAAACGATCTGGTGTTATACAGGTCTTAATTATAGTATGCCTTTCATATCTCTGATCAACTGTGAGAATTCTTATTTTAACTCTAATTGCTACTATTCCAAACCAAAAATCATAATCTCATTAATACAATCAAATGTCCTTCTATATGAGCAAACTATAAGTGATCTTTTCCACAGCTCTATTAATGTTTACTATAAAGAAGCAGAAAAGGTATAATAAAACTATAGATACAGATGGCTAAAAGATAGCGAGACAGTCATTACCTTTACTTGCACTGTTTGATCATTATGAAAATCCAGGACATTATTTCAGGTGACCTTCATATTAAGAGATCAGAGCCTCAGGTTTTCTTAAAGAATCTTGGAGTCCTTTGTATTTTGAAGCCAAGGTGCAAACTTATTCCCTTTCTACTTACCATTCACTTCCTACTTTTGGAAAATATAAGAGACCCATTACAGCCTGAGTTGTTGTGAGTTATTGCAAGTTTACAACTTACATATTTTTGGATATTTAATTGAGAACCAAATAAATTAGTTAAATTGCGTGGCTTCTTATGAGTTCTTGACTATCAACCAAGAAAATCATTTAAATCTGTCAAAGAGATTTACATCAAAGTGAAGTAGAGTCCCACCCAAAAAGGTGCTAAGTTGTTTCTTACGATATCGGTAAATAAGCTCATTTTGCATTACTATGTAAGATATTTGGTTTCAGTGCAAATGAAATATTTTGCAATTTCTGACAAAAAAGCTGGCCTTGGTTAAGTATGAGAAGTGCAACATGGATTGGCATCTTTTAATACTAGTCCAAGCTCATACATTTTTCCTGGGAATCACTCATTTTGGCTACCCACATAGTCCTCAGTACCAGCTGCCTGGAGTATGTTCCTGATCCCACTGCCTCTGCAACATAGTTTGCACAATTACAGGCAGCAGAATGAGCTGGCCACAGCTGTCAAGATCTGAAAATACTTATTGACAATTCGTGCACTGTGAAACAAAGTCATGTATTTCAAACTATGTTATCTAATAAGAGTTGCCCATCTCATCCCTAACATTATTGTCTAGAGGATTTGATCATGTCCTGCTGTGCATTTAATTGCATTTGAGAATACTCAGCTACATTTCTCAGGAAAAAGAACTTAACCATAGCAGTTTTGATTTGGTCTCTCAACTCCAACTTTACAATGTTTTCCTGTTACCTGTATAAAGCTTCAGATAATAAATGCGTGAGCACTTGGACTGAATTTCCCTAGGAATATCAAATGTGCAAAGAACTATTTAGGTAAAAGTTGGTGAACGCACCATTTGTATCACCAGCAGCCTCAGAGGAATGCACAATGAACAATTACATTGACCTAATCCCTGCAGGCATGCAAGATGTTTGTTACTTTATTGTTTTCTTCTAACACTAATGCAAACTATAAGCAAGCAATATAAAGACACACTACTTTATTAGATGGCACCTCCTGCTGAAGGTAATTTATCTTTTACAAACCAACCCAATGAGAAGTTCTGATAACAGTGCTATCTTGTGTTTTACCTTTACCCTTCATATGACTTCAAAAATTATCCTTTTTATGCAGGGCATTTGGGATTGTGGAAAAGGCTCCTAATTTTGGCAGGCATGGAAGAACACAGAAGGACAAACATGGGAAGAGGTTTCTAAAATCCTGCGTAGCACTTCTTACAACTCTGTACAAAAAGGAATTTCGGTGCTGGTGTACTTTGAAACAGACACATTTTCCACACACATAGCTGTGTTTCTGTTTCTTTTATTTACAGAATTCTTTCTTTTCTGTGTCTAGAGACACATCACAATTTTTTTTCTTTTGATGTAGTATGAAGGAGCATGCTGTTTTTAGAAAAAGACGACTTTGTGATACCTGTTTACTTAGTATATACTACGGAAAGGCTTGCTAATTAGTCTCTTCAAAAAGTTTTCACTTAAACTTGCTATCTTCTTCTAAGATAATTTTAAAGTAGTTCAATATCTTGCTATCTTATAGGTATTTCTTTGGCAATTTTAACACCAACGTTTCTTGTAAGTAAAGCTGAAGAATTTTATATTCACTTTCAGTAGGAAAGATGATGGGGTACTCATATTAATATGCATATGCCACAAATTATACTGACAACATGGGACACTATTGAGACTGATATAAACTGCTGATCTTTATTCCTGTGTATGGCCTTTGCTTTTGTCTGCTAACTCAGCATAGCACCTTTCTAATTAAAAGACTAGCCATGATTGGAGGGAGGAAGATCTTATAGACCGATCTTGAATTATGCGTGTTCTGACGAGGACAATATTATTGTTTGGAATTAGGTAGAATTTGCTCTCATATTTTGCTTACATTTTCAGCTCAGATTAACTTGGACTATCAACCATATTTGTTGCAATTCTGTCAACAAAGAATTTGAAAAAAGGACACACACAAACAATACATCAAATGCCCTTATCATGCATCCTTGTAGTTTAGTACCTATCAGTTTTTCATCTGTGGATATCTCCCATTGAAGCTAAGGGACTGTATGGATGTCTCTCCAAATATTAAATTCTACATGAATCCAAAGATGCATTTAGGTGGCAGTTTTATTTGACAACTTTTTTTTTTCTTTCCTTTCTTCTTGATATTCACTTTAAAAGATACTTTGCTGCAATACATGACGAATACAAATTGAAGAATTCAGAATTTCTGTGATTCCATTGTAGTTAATTTTCTTCCTCTGGCCTTATCTAGGTGGTGGTAAACACAAACTGATTTGAATGTAGAATCATGATGACTGAGAATAGGCTCTTCTTTTTTTCTGTTCTCATAGAAAATATAGTCTATGGCAGTGAATTATCACAACCGTTTGTCTGATAAACTCATAGCATAACTTTTCTGACTTTGGCTTTCTGTTGTGATACTCCTCCGTCTGTGCTCTACACCAGACAATGTTTCGATGGCTGGCTGAAGCCTTCAGTTTTTATGAGCAGTTAGCATTTTTTTTCCTTTGTTATTTATGTTAAAAGTACCTGCACTTCTATAAGATGGTGGTGGTGGTGCTGATTAATAAAAAAAAAAAACTGGCAAGATATGTTATGGAGGGAAGAAAGGATTAGATCTGAGATTATAATCATTAATATATTTCTGTTTTCAAGAATCCTTTTGGTGCCTTGATTCAGTATCTGAATTCTGATGGATTGGCATTTGCGTGTTGACAATGTCAATATTCTGATTGATTGGTGCACAATAAAACAGTTGCTTCCAACAGGTTTATGCCAGAATTAAATTCCTTTCTTCTTGCTTTTCAGAACACTGGCATTGCTAGTTGGTTGAGGGAAGTGACTGCTCTGTGCTTGTGCAGCCTCACCTTGAGTACTGTGTCAGAAAAGATGAGGCATTGAGAACTAATACTGAATTTGTTTTCATCAACATCTGTTGAAATCTAGCTTGACAGAAGCAGAACTAGTTTCCATTCTGTGACTTAGAAACATTTGTGTCTTTGTGAAAAGTGACCCACTGCTGAAAAAGTGAAAAACTGGAGAGAGTTTTCTTAAACTTAGGACTTTTTTTTTTTTAATTTCATCTGAAAAGCAAACATGATTAAGGTGTTTTCAAAAAGTATTTTAAAATCTTATTCAGAACTTGAGCATGAGACAGTCAAACCTAACTGTGGGAGTGTGGCCATGGGGGTCAACAAGCCCCATGGTTGGTGGTAACATCGGACTCTTAACGATGAGGCCATTGGGAATTTAAAGTTTAGAGGGAACAAAGAAGATTCTTGTGATTCAGGGGACATCTTGCTGTCTCAGACTGCTTGTTCTCCAGCCGTTAAGACACGGAAGTTGCTGGGTGTTTGCTGTTGCCGGGCAAAGTTGTTGACCAATGAATAGTTAGTGGAGAAGTACTGCTGTAGAGCGAATGGTATAAGAAGGGAGCCTGTCCTCAGTAAAGTTAGTTGAAGTTACGCCCTCAATAAAGTAGGTGAAGTTACTGATCCTAAAAGAACCCTGGTGTCCATGTGGCCATTACGCCCCACCTAACAACAAACTTGTTGCATTTTCTCTCAAAAGTAAGCTGTGTTAATTCTGGCTTCCCGTACTTATGTTACATGCTAGTTGCCAGATGAAGTCATTTTCCTTCATGAAAAACTGAAGGATGAACACGTGAGTGAGCTGCTTCTTGAGAACCACTAGACTTGGACTTTGGTTATTGGGGAGGGCAAAACACAGCTGTGTTCTATCTCTCAGATTATACTCCCACTGGGAACGGTGGGATTCTCAGTGATTATTCTCACAGTGATTCTCTACAGATCATTTAACCTGATAACCAGAAGATACATCTGTAAGCTTCAGTGAACTAAACTAAGATTTTCAATGCATACTTTAGTTGTTTTTAAGGATTTTAAAGAAATCTTCTAAGCAATATAAGTTGCAAATTGTGGATGTTTCTGTATTGCTTTTTTTAAAACCTAGTACGCCAAAGAATTTGTATTATAAATCATAATGTTACTAATTGATGATATGAAGTACAACAGAACCACGTCATCATTTTTCTCATTCCATAATTTATTTGTTGTTTCCACAGATGATGTTACCATGTTTAGTTTTCAGTAACTGTTTGAGATGCTAAGAATTTCTGTCCACAAATGCACTGCAGTTTACTTCGGCTTCTTTCTGCATATTATTTTTCAGTTTCCTGTTCTGTAATATAATAATTTTTAATTTATCATTGTTTATATAGAGTGCATTTTGTCCTCGTTCTTCATTTCTTCATTTATGTCCTGCAAATATCTAATTTTTGTTTGACTGTATATTTCTCTACCTTTATATTTCATTCAACAATTTTGTAAGCATCATAATATCATTCTTTTTCCTGCATCTGAACTACTGACCATTACTTCTATGATTCTATACTGACATTTTATACTAAATGTATGTTATGCTCTCTCCACATTTTGGTGCTTATTGTTGTGTGCCCTTCAATCACAGTGCTAACGTTCACTTTATTCTTTAGATTCTGTATTGTATTTTCCAACTCTAGTGGTTTTTGCTTCCACTCTTTTTTTTTTTTTTGTCACTGTAGTTATACAGACATGCTATCTTATTATCTTCCTTGACTGTATTATCTTTACAGGTTTTAGTTCTCATTTTTAGTTTTGGCTCCGACTAATGAAGTTTTCCCACTGTTTTAAAAGCTGTAGAGTATATTCTAATTCATCTAATTCTATGCATCTAGTCTAATTCTAATGCATCTTTTCGCATCCTGTTTTCTGTGTTTCTACTTTCTAATTCTAATTAGAATTCTAATTCTAATGCATCTTTTCGCATCCTGTTTTCGGTGTTTCTACTTCCCTTCCCCACTGTCATATCCTAGTAGATAGCATCTTGATGAAAAAATTATCAAGACTGTTATACAAGAAATCTGTCATGTGGTATGTGACCTCTTTTAAATTTGAGACATAGCTATGAATTCCATATTTGTACTACATGAGTTGCTCTTATGTAAATGTATAGAAGCTAGTGTCTGACAATTTCTTCTGAAGACTTCCTTTCTTTGTTCTGTTTTTTCTATCGCTCTATAATTTATCACTTTTAGGACAAAGTAAGTGACTTTGAAAAGGACGTTTTGCCCCAGTTATAGCTTGATTGAAGTTAAGTTCAAACAGATGTAGTCAATACGTAGTCTTGTATGGAAGTTAGCTACTACATATTAAGAAATAAACACACATGGACACAATTTTTGTCCCTCCACTTTTATTATTTCACAATTAATACAGGGTAAAATGTCATATTATGATTATGATAATTACTTTTAGGTTTTTAGCTCAGTTGGGAGAAGTTAGTGTTGGAAACCTCACTGAAAACTTTATACTCTAAATGTTTCTTCAAATGTTCTAGATCAAGTGAACATTTATACTGTTTAGTTCCTATTGAAACCTAGGTGAAAAAGTATCGTTTTTTTTTTTAAACTACATCCTTAAGTAGCTAAGTAGAAAATGCAGTAGTAGCACAATGAATTTGCAAGGAGAACCACTCATTTTAGTGCTTTTCATTTATGTTATGTAATTGGTGCAATCTCATACTTTGCATAACTATAAGAAACATTAATAAGTGATGAGGAAAAAAAAGGTTGGAGGACAAAGTATATCAGTTATCTGGCTTCTTTGTGCTGTGGAAAAAGCGTGATCAAAACAGCTTTTAATAGAAGGAAAAAGATAAATGAGGGTCATTGAAAAATTTGTTGTATAGTGTTTCTTTCTGCTTGTAGGGCAGGAATATCTCCTGTTCTTATTTCATTAAGCATGTATGAAATCTACCACTGATAAGATAAATGCCTAACAATATCTGACAGGATCTTTTTCAAATTCTGGTTGCTAATGTAACTAACTTCAGCAATGCCATCTTCCCTAAATTTAAAGCTCCACATAGAGTAAGAAATTGTGAAATCTTTAAATACAAGCTCAGTAGGACATTTTTGAATAATAATAATAATAATAAATAGAATGGTTATATTCTAGCTGCCAAAACAACAAAATTTCTTGGTATTTGAATATATTGCAAAAAGACAAACAAAAAACATTAGTCTGATGCAAACCAGTTTCGGTCAGGGGAATACTCTTCAGTCATCATAGTCATAAATAGCTGAGAAGTCCAAATGCAAATATATGGTTTGATTTCCAATTTTAATACTGTATTATCCACTGGTTTCTTAAAACACAATGCTCCATCTGACATTTAATCCTATTTGGTATTCTTTCAACTCTAATGTTTTAGGATGCTTTTCTGTCTTTCTCTATCCATCTTCAAACAGCTGATGCAAAAAAGGGGTAACAATTAGGTCTGCCTTCTAAGAAGGTGTGTAGTTATTGGTGCAACTCAAGTTCCTATAATAAGCTTGCTCAAGAAGTTCTTCATGGAAAGGGTGGTTAGGGATAAGGACAGGCTGCCCAGGGAGGTGGTTGAGTTGCTGTCCTTGTAGGTATTTGAGAAGCATGGATGTGGCACTTTGGGACAGTTTAGCACTGGGCTTGTAGTATTAGGTGGATGGTTGGACTTGATGATCTTAAAGGTCTTTTCCAACCTAAATGATTTTATGATTCTATGATTTTATTCACCATGGTCAAAATGGCAAAACAAAATGATTATTTCTATGCCAGGTCATTTTGGAAAAATGAAAATTTGCCGAACGTAAAATCCAGTTTTGAACAGGCAAAACTTCTGTATCTCTCCAGTAGTTTCTCTCAGATTTCTTGGAAGCATTGTTCTCCTGATATGTCTTGCATCAGTATAGCAGAAAAACTGGTTTCATTAAAAAAAAAAATGTAGAGTTGCTGTGTGGGTCTGTGTGCATATGTATGAGATCCAGGGAGAGAAAAGAATGATAATGGACATCTAATTCTCAGTGTGAACAAACGCTCTTCCATATGTTGAAAGAGTATGTATAATTGCAAAGTGAATAATTTACAGAAAGCTTTGGGGAATTTGGGGGCAAAAGGCTTTATTTTGGGGAGTTAGAAAAAGAAACTGATTTTATCAGAGTGTATTCAACCCTGAAGAATGTTATTTCACACAGTATAGAGCTCTGAAGCTCATAATTCAAGTATGGGACAGGTTGGGAGATACATGCAAAAAGTAGCATTTCACATAAAGAACCAAAAGTATGCCAATAGGACAGAGAAATGAGTAAGTATTTTGTTACAGATATAAACTGCAGTCTGATCAGTTACTAAGGTAAATGGGGATTATAGTAAAAGTGTGCTGTGATATAATACAGAAATGCCAACAGTTCTCCTTAATGTAGAAATATAAAACTGAACAGAAGGATATTATCAGTTCACAACAGTTTGCATGCAAATTCAAGAAAATATTAGTTAATCTTTAAAAGCAAATATCTGCAATGTATGCAATATAGCAGAGACATAGTGGATGAATTTTCAGAAGCCTCACAGAGAACACAAAAGAAAATAAGAATTACAATAGAAAGATAATTACTTTTGCCATACTTTAAACCAGATTGTGCAGCCTTCCAACATCCACAGTGAAAGAGAAGAACAGCTGGGAGGTGGAGAAGTGACAGATTCTGCTGAGTGAAAACTCTTACAACATTTAATTCCTCACAGCATAGCACCTGCTGTGTTATTGCACACCAGTGACATCAATGTACTAGTGCAGAGTACGCTGTGTTCACCAACATGGTGGGTGTTTTCCCTCTGCAGTATTTGGCAGTAGGTAGGAGTTTTCTTGGGCTGGAGAATGTTCTTTCCAAGCTTTTTGTCCTAGTTTCATACACAACTATGTTTCAATTTGCATCTTTTAAGTACTTTTTTTTTTCGCTTTCAGTGCCTTACATTTTTCATTAATTCTTCACTCATATTTTGCACTTATACCTAGGTATCTTTACTGCAAATCTTCACCAAATCTATTTTCATTTATAGAATACAGTCCAAGCCCAAAATACTAGAGTGCACATATTCTCCGTTATGCCTGCCCAAGATCTCTGTGATCACATGGACATCTTTTACCTCTGATAAGCTCTGTTGATGAAATCTGATGGCTATTTATTCATCTAAAGTAGCCTAGGTTAAAACTCTTAGTTCAGGGGCCTGCTCTACATGTCTGAATGTCTGATAAGTCACCATGTGGCTGCACAAAGATTTGTGCAAATAAGTTTTTTTTCCATTCATATTGGTTTGCATATGGCCTTTATTTTCCCTTGCTCATTAACTGAATGAGGTAATTTATTTTTCTTGGGGTTTTTATTTGTCTTAAATTTCAAGGGTATTTTGTCTGCATTGGAGTTTGAATGTTTAAAAAATGAAACTGTGAGAGAGATGTACCTAGCAGAAGCACTTTTTTTTCCTTTTTTTTTTTTCTTAATTCAGACTCTGTTTTCACAGTAATAATGGCAGACCTATTCATTGGTGGAATATCTACCAGTACAAGTGTACATGCTCATATTTCTGTCAGACTAACTTCTACATGAGCAAACAAAAAAAGCCTGCCAGTGCAAAGCCATTAGTTAAATGTTTCAAAAAAAAGAAAAAAGAAAAAAAAAAAAGACAGCTGAGTGAGATCGTATCAGTCTACCATAGTATTTCTGATCTGGTGCCTAGCTCTGCAAAGACAGATTAACTTTATTAGTAAGTCAGATGGTAAAGTTATTTGATGTTGAAATAAAATGCACTGTCAAACTGTTCAGTCTATACTGTAAGTATCTGTATATCATTAGAATGTAATGAAAGGAGCAAAGGAAGTTATGATTTGCTTAACCTTATCAATTGATCAAATCATAATAGATCAGTAATATCAATCTAACCAAAGATATGTTTTACTTCTTATTTTGTGAAAATGGTCTAATAAGTGGTACAATTGATGCTGTCTAAAAGGTACTGAGGAATTGTGTAAATAAATAAATAAATAAGTTTTATAGCCCCAGACTGATCAACTCTGCCTTTTTTGGTGACAAGAATCAATATCATCAATAATCCTTCTTTAAACAGCAACTGATACTTTAGAATAGAGCAGAAATTGGTTGCACATTTCAGTTACATACAAACTGTGAAGAAGCCCATCTGAAAAGCCTGAAAATCTGTATCAAACATAGTTCCTTGAACATCATGTGTGAAAAATATTTGAATGTATTTTACAGGATTAAAATATTCAGTCATTTGGGCCTTCAAATGGTTATTCAAGTTGGTTCCTGTTGGTTTATCTAATCTCATCAGCACTCATCAATATCTTTCCTTAAGATCAGTAATTAGAAAAACACTTTTAGACCAGTAATTTATTTTAACATAATATAAAGGGAAACACAAAGAATTTAGCAGCTGCTACACTTATTACAACAGTACACAAGATGTTTTAATTCTATAATTTCATATAGCCCCTTGCCTTCCTGACTTTTTGGTAGCTCCTGTTGGAGCTCTAATTATATCTTGTTTAGTACAGGGAAAAAAATAAAGATTCCATTGTTTTATTTATTTATTTATTTATTTTAATTTAATCAACACTGCTGAACTCTGTGAACTTATTCCAGAGGCTGTACCTCTTTGCAGTGAAATAGTAACATTTTTTTTTCCTGAAACTACCAACAATATTGCTAGCTTTCTTGATTGTATATTTATCCCTCAAATATACAGCAGCAATCGTGATATTTTCCATCTGTCTAAGTGTTTTGGGGATGGAGAGAAAGTGAATCCAATACTTATTTCCAAGGCAAAATCAATTTTAACTAGAACCAATGCATTTTATATTCCTGTGTAACTCAAGACCAACTTAGTATTCATGATGCTTTTTTTCATACAGTACTCATGGTGTGTTTCGTTTGCAAAGTGGCATGCACAGGAATAAAGACCCAGAGGAATATAACCCTTCTACTTCACACGAAGAGTAAATTAGGTTTTCTTAGCATTTTGTCTCTTCATCATGTGGAAAACCTGCTGCTAGTGAAATTTTTTTCTGATGTCCAATGCATTTTCTGATAATTTTGTAGCTTGTTTAAAAGGTAGCTGCAGTATGGTTAGAATCAGCAAACATCTGCAGTAATTTAAAAAGGAAAAGGTAAAACATTAGCACTAGACAAAATGATCAGAGAAGATCAGGTACAACAGATGCAAATGTTATTAATAACTGAACAACAAATGAGCTCAAATACTTTAGGAGGTTCAGCGGTGTCTGGGAAACATAGGAGTTGTTGATTGTCCTGCTAGACAGAATACCTCTTAGAAGAACTGCAGAAAAAGTCTATAGGAGGTCTGCTTACAAATGTCAATTTAATCTGGAAATTATTAAATATATATATATTAAATATAATTATATATAATATATATAAACTTTTAACAGCATATATTTACTAATTACTGAGTGTAGATGCAAATTCTTATGGTATACTTTTAGTAAACATTGATAAATATTGTAATTGTCCTTGTGTCTTTGGCCTCTTACTGGTAACATATCCCTACGGTCAGAATTTGGCACTATGTGCTTTTGCTGTAGAGAGATAACTATGTCTGCACACCAAAAAAATGACTGTAGTATGCATTTTATTCATTCTTTAAACTACAGAATGCTGCAGATAGCCAGCTCTTGTTAGATTTTACATATTCAGAGTAGTAGACAAAATCTTGTCTTCACCTCATAACCTTGCAGAGACTCAATCTGTTTTGGAAAGCCTTTTTTTACTGGAGGTATAGTAGGTTCTCAGTGAAGTTAAGCGATTTTCCCCAAGGCATAAGTGTTGGTAGAGGAGAAATAGAATTAAGATTGGCTTTTCAGGCTCCCAGTTTCATGTTAGCCATCAGATAAGTCAGCCATATACTCAGTACATCTCAAACTGCTTGCTAGGGAGGCTACCACTGGTACAAAGGGAGAAATGTGTCATTTGGGTGCATGCTGTGTATATCCATCAGGTCTATCACACTGTTTCTAAAAGAGCAGGAGGGTCACACAAATTCACAGTAACTATTAAGTCACTTAGTAAAATTCATAGTGGAGGTCACCATGTCCACACTGATTTTTTTCTCTTCTTTCATTCCTCCTCCTCATCAGGCAAATAAATATGTTCTGTGTGAAAATATGTCACAACACGTCTGTGTTTGGTAATTGCTGAGCAACCAAAGCAATTTACTGACAAAATCCCTCTGTCTACTTATTAGCAAATCTTAACACCGCAAACTTATCTGTGATGAATATACCAGACACAAAAAAGTTCTGAATATCTGATTCTGCCATAAGATAAAGGAAAAGAATTAACTGAAATCCTGAGCAAGAGAGATGTTGAATTATTTCTATTCTTGCATCCTCATTTTTAACTTTCTTTTGTCTTTCTTAACTCAACCAAACACATTTTTTTTCTCTTTTGATTCATATTCTGTCATTTTTTCTTTCTCCAAGATCAGTTTTTTGTACCTGTAGTTATAGCTCCTCTTCTTATATGTATCAAGATACTACCTTTATTCCCCTTACCAATTATTCTTTTTTCTGGCTTAGTTTTTGAACACCCCATGATCTTGGAACTTTTGAAACTGAACACTTAGAAGTTCATGTTTAACTAATGATAATTGCCTTTATCTTACAAATATTAGTTTGCAAGTCTAAATCCAATGATCCCAAAATAAAAACTACTCTTCTTTTAGGTTTCATGGGTACCTAGTGATCAGGAAATCGAGCATTGTAACTGTTTAGTAGTATTTTTCAAGTATAAATGAAAACTTAGATGCCTGGATGAACAAGAAAATAGTTGATACGGAAGGGAAAGCCTACAGCTTCTACAGTTGTATGTCACATCTCTAAGCCAAGAGTGAGATTTACACTAGGACCTGAAAAGCAGAGTCTACCAGGGACTGACATTTCTCTTTCCTGGAAAACGAAGTTTGGGAAATTCTTAATTCCTCACTGAAATAAAAATGGTGCCATTTAACAGTTTTCAAAAAAGACAGGTATGCTATTACAATGTTTATATTGGGCACTGGCTCATGAGTTCTGGATCAAGAGATTTTTCACTCCACACCACTCTAAATCAGCTTAAATGCTGCCACAGACAGGCAGAAAGTTAGCTGGTCAGCAACAGTTTTGGATTCAGCACTATGGCCTAGGTCTGTTGGAATATTTTCACTAGCTTTACTGAACAATTGGTACATTGTATATAATGTTTTTAGAGCAGTGAAACCAAGTACTGCCTGACTTTCTCTTTAGTATCTGTGGGAGTTTATAAGTAAATTAACAGAGCTCAGAAAATGGCACACTATCCCACTCGAACTAAAGGGAGAATTTTAGGTAGGTGGAATGTAATTATAAGACTGAAATTCAGCCAGGATTTGGGCAGGACAAATTGTGGATTTGTCAAGCAGCTATGAAAAGTATTTCAAAGTTGTTCCCAAAGCAGAGGCATAAGAAATATTTTGTCACCTACACAATATTAGGCTAAGAATTCTGTTCTTTTTCTCTGCTTTTGATGTAGTGGAGGTAAAGGGAAACAGTGAGAACCAGAGAGAGCTTCTTTGCAGAACATTCAAAGAGGCAGAGGAAAGTGTCAAAGATGGAAGAAAATATCAGTAAGTTTCATGGCATGTATTTTATTTTCTGTGCCATCCTGTTATTAACAGGTGGTAAATACAGACAGGTTGTCTAATGTTCACAAAAGCTAATAAAACATCTTGAAGTATGCAGTGTGGGTTAGCTTTCAGTCTGTATTCTATTTAATAGTCTTTAGTGGGAATGCATACAGAGAGGAAATTAAAGTGCAGAAACCTCATCAAAATCCAATTTCTGGAAGCATTAGAATTCGCTAAACAGAACTCTGTGACCGATTATCATTAAATTATGATAAGTCCTTTATTACCTCCCCACTTGTGAGCAGTCTAGAAATCCTGTTTAGTGAAACTGGCATTTTCAGGAACTAGACAGAGCTGTGGATCAAGAAGTCAAGAGACTTTTTTTTGGTTTTACTCTAGTGTAAGAAATAAGGATAGATTTTTGATGTTTCCAGTCAGTCTCCAAATTGACATCACAGTAATTAGAAGTGATTTTCCTGGTCTCTTTCTCCCCCTTACCAGTTCAGTCTTCCTAGGCAATAACATTCTCTGGAGACTGAAGTGACAGTCTGTAGTTAGGTTAGGAAACAACACATCAGAAATAGCTGCTGACCGGTGGATTGGTAGCGTTGGACTCTAAGAAGACCCACAAAAATAAATGTTAAAGCTCTACTCATTAATCACGTTTCTCCCTGGCCTTTCTTTACTTCTCTGAAATAGTGTTTTGAAAGTTCTGTCTGTTTTCACGTCTGTTGAAATAACAATTTTTTTTCTTTTTTTTTTTTCCCATTCTTTATTAACTTTAAAATATTTTCTGTAAGTTAAATTTAGTTCAGAGATTGTTAGGAACATCAGTGCTTGTTTGTTTATTTTTCTGCCCAATAGCCCATCTTTAAAAAAAAAATGAAACAGATCAGATAAATGTACAGTAAATGACATTTCCTTAATCAGGACAAAACCAAAACATAAACCTAAAATTCAGAAATGTGCATAAGAGAGGTATTCTTTGGGAGGAAGAAAACAAAAAAACACTACCAATAGCAACAACTAAAACTCACCAAACTGCTTAATTCTTTAAGAAACTAAAATTAATTTTTATAATATATGTTCCTTCTAAATAGCTACACAGAGAAGCATCTTCTGAAAATGGAATATAAAATACTCTTTAGGCAATTACAAAGATGTTTTTGATTTGCAAAATTTAGTTTAATTATGTAATTTTCTTTTGTGTGCAAGCAGGCTTGAACTCCCACAACATGATGAGTCATATGGAGCTGGTTATTTCCTGGTGAATAGCAAGAAGCAAGCAAAAATTATCATTTGAATAAAACAACCTGTGAGTACAATGTATTAACTCAATTTTACAGTAGAACCAATAGCAAAATTTCATTCCTAGTCTTAAAGAAGCTGCACCAAAGGTGTTATCTGAAACTCATGAAGGCCTAACTGGATGTCTGTGACAAGCAACGTTAAAATGCTCCTTTCCTGAGATGCGAAAATGCTTTCAATCACCACCTCCAGATGAGTTCACTCCTTTAAAGATTCCATTTCTTTGACAGTATGTTTGTAATGAAGTAGCTGTGTGAGTGTGTTTGACTTTATTATATGTTGTGAAAGGTGAACATATTGTAGGCATTTAACAGGTTCCTTATATCAGGCTCGTTAAAAATGGAGAGCTTAGTAAATGCAAATGTTGCCCAGTTGAACACATGACATTATGTGTATTAGATATATAAATTTGTAAGTGTATATATATATGGGCAATGTGAAAATATACAGTTAGTGATATCCATAATCTATATTATAATGATGAAGTGTGTACCTCTGTGACAGGAATTTGCTGCTCTCAGTGGCATTAGGTCACAAAATAATTCGGTTTATTGTCTAGAGCCAAGCAAATACTACAAATTATTTACAAATAGAGTGCTATTTCTTCTATTTTCAAAGTCATATAATGAATTTATTACTGAAAGGTACTTTATCGTGTTTTGAGATACAGTGTTCACCAAAGACTGTAATTCAGATGTGTAGAAGACACAGTTTGGACTGAGTGGCACCCTTAGCATTTTTTTCAGAACTACAGCTACTTTTTAATAACATATTTACATTTTTTCGCTATATAAACTATTACTAGATTTAAGTGCCTTTGAAAATTAGTCGGATGTCAGTGATGCCCAGTGACATATTGAGAAGTAAATAGCACAAGTTGTGATAGAAGAAATCCAAGATAAACATAATAAAAACAGCTTAGTCAAGGCCCTTTTTAAAGGATGAAAGGATGAAGCAGTTTTTTAATTTGTTTGTTTGTTTGTTTGTTTTTGTTTGTTTGTTTGTTTTCAATTAGAATGGTCAAATAGGTTCTAGTTGACCCTGCCAGGGGGGTTGGACTAGATGAGCTCCACAGGTCCCATCCAACTTAAACAATCCTCTGGTAAATATTCTACAATAAAATGAATTATCTACCATATTCAGAGAAAGGATGTTATAGTTAGTGTGCCCTTTTCAAAATTAAGTATGCCTGTACTAATGTAATTTTTAGAGTAGAACTCTATTTAGGGACACATATTTTTTACAGTGAATTCTGACTGGCAAGAATGTGTTGCGCCATCTCTCTTCATTAGCATATAAATGACATGTTCAGAGGACCAAACCAAGTGCTTTTTACAGGACATATGCTATGTGACATGAGACACATAAAAAGATAATTAAGTATATTAAACAATAATTTGATTTATTTCATATTTGTTTTAAATGGGGATATAAAACTGATTCATGCCTAATTCATTTCCCAGGCAATATCTTTTCATGGCACAGATGTTTAGCAAGCAAAAACAATGCTGTCTCTACAGTACTTTGCATGTAGTGTCGGAGGAAAACTCGACCAGACAATATGTAATTAAGGAGCAATCACATAAAAAAGGGCAAAAAAGAGATTGTTTTCAAACAAAAAATAAAAAATGAAGTCACTGACTACTAAAATGGGATATTATTCAGAAGTTGACCAGGACAAATAACATGTGGAATGAAAAACTGTCAAAACCAGTTTAGTAGAGGAAAAAATAAACCTAAAATCTATTGCTAGAAGTTCTTATTCCCAATGATGAATAAAAGTCACTTTTTATCCCATGCAAATACCTAAATATGGTTGTGCTAATTACACTGTTACTTTTCTATACATGAGTATGACTGCTTGAATCCAGCTGAATGCTGGACAATAAGCTTGAAGTCAACAAAACTGAGCAGTCACTTCGTTGTTAACCTGCTCGAAATTCTCTTTTTCCAAGCAAACTGAGGTGTGCATTGTAGCAGTGCAGTTCTGTGATGAAAGACATGCTGATCGTGAGCAATAGTAGACAAGCATCATTCTGATATTTGATTATTATTTTTATTTATTTATTTAATACAATTGGACAAACTTCAGGGCTCATCTTTTTGACAATGATTATTCAACCTCCAGTTATATGGTTTGGAAAATCTTTTTTTCCAGTCCGTCAAGCTGGAAAACTGGGCAGATAGGACAAATTCCCTAACTGGAAGATATAATTTCATCTTTGGCTTTGCCTGGGTAGAAGTGTTCATTAAAAGGCATGGTCAACTGGTGAAAGACAATAGCTTATGCTACTTTTCCTAGATGATTCCATTTTGATTTTGTTTTGGTCTGAAACATATCCTGATTTATTCTCAGTTTACAGATAATACTGAAGGAGTCTAATAACTCAAAAATTGAAATAAAATATTAAATACCCAAAAATAAGTACAAAGTTTTTATTTATAACTATTCAAAAAAGGTAATCTTGCACTTCTATGTTGAAGCATATTCTGATTTAGATGACTAGGATATTACCAACATTTCATGCTATAAGACACCATTTGTGAAAGGCCACTTAACACATCTTGTGTGAAGTCTCTATAATTAGTGGATAGTTGATTTGTAAAGGGAAGAATACTCAAAGGTAGAGGTGAGAATAAGGATGAATTTTTGTCTTTTTAAGTATTCTTGTTAAGGAGGTAAAAACAAACCATGAAAAGTTTTAGAAATAATTACTTTGAAATACCATTAGTTTAGAAATAGTTAAGGGGATGAATTACAAGTCAGATTTAGAAACAACCAGAATTAAGAACATAGATATGAAAATTGAAAGGTCCTATATAAGAGCTAGCCCAATACTATCTTGCCATAGTATCCGTCACTTTCAAACATTCTTGCACAGAAATCAAGGATGTCCATCAAATATCATGCTACAAAGAAAATTATCCACTGTGGTGTTTTTCTTGCTTGCTTGTTTGGTTGGTTTTCACTACTTAAAATTGAAAAATAATTTAAAAAAATTAAAAAAAAAAAAAAAGCTACTCTAGCACAATGAAATCCTTTTGGCACTCCCAAGTATATATGGTATGGCTGTAACCAATGTGATTCAAGATGAGCTAGCCCTGGTATGAGCTTCACTATATGAACTGGCTCAGAGAACAGGGGGCTGATTTCTGAAGGTGAAAGGAGGGCAGTTCTGAACTACTTCTGTGTTCCCAGACTTGGATCTGCCTAGAATCCAGACAGGGCCCAGATCTTAGCATACCTTGAACTGAAGCAATGTCTGGAAGTCAACATTCAAGTGAGAATATTCAGACTGGAATTATTAGTATCTGACACTTCTTTACCAGCCCCTCAATAATTTTTTAAAAAAGGTTGCATTCTGGAATGAATACACATTTTGATAATGGCCAACTCTGAATAAAGTGGAGACAAGAAAATTGTTTATTTGAGGTCAAATTTTGCAGATTCTCTTTATTCTAGTCAGTTTTCAGTCTTCTGCAGTGGTCAAGACACAAAAGTACTACACAATTCACAGGCCTCCTTTTCACAAACAGTATTCCCTGGCACCCACACTCCTCCTTTCCTTTTCTCTGTCTTTGAAGGCAGAACCAGGAAGTTTTTCTGGTAATTACTGCAACAGATTGTGTTGAAATAATTTTTAAATATCTGTTTATCAACAGGATTTTCCCCTGCTTTTTTTTTTTCTCCATTAATTAAACCAGTGTTTAATATCCATTAATCATCTATTTCTGTTAGGTATAAGTGCAATAAACGTTTTGTGTTAATTTATTTGTATGCTATCACTTAAACCCACAATTTGTGTATCATGGGTGGGTTAGGCAAGGCTCTCTGCAGACCTATAACAACGAAAAAATTTTTACTCTAGAGAACTTACAATATACATTAAAGAGAAGATGAAATAACAGGACTGGGAAAGAAAAGAAAGTAGAAATAAAAACTGAACAGAACTGAGCAGAAAAGCAAAAATCACCAATGATTCTTGGTAAAACAAGGGAAATTAGTACTAAAGTAGGATACCTGGTAAAAATGTTCCTAGGTGTACAGATGTTAGAAAAAAATCATAATATTGGTTTTGAATATCTCTAATTAACTATTTTATACCTTTCTTAATATTTTAGGGAAGGAGAATCACTACTGCTATCTATTTTTAGTCCGTTTTTTAAATTTTTTGAGAATTCTCATGGTCTTTATCCTGAGGGTCTCTGGCTCATCTGGTCTACTTAGTTTTGTCATCAGCATCCTCTGTGGACATTTATTTCATGCAATAAATAATTTATTTTGGGAACTGATCTTTCATGCTGTAATTTCAGAAATACCTAGAAGTCAGATGTATTCTTGTTGTGTTATATGTACATTAGGTCAGTAGTCTATATAGTTATATTCTAGGTTTTCTTTCTTTTTCCACTCTTATTCTGCCAGTAATCAAGATTCTAAATGTTTCATCCTTTAAAAAAAGCAAATCTTGACCAAAACTTTCTAGCTTCAAGAAAGGTTCTGTTTTCCTGTTGTCTCACATTCTGCACTGGCAAATTTTGAAGTTTGCCCTTCACGTATGGATGAAAGCCATGAAAGCCTTACTTGTTTTCAGTTCTTTTGGTGATTTAGACTGATAGAAACAGTAGAACTTTGCATTGTAAAGTTCTCAAATTCTCTCAACACCTGTTTTAAGGGCATACAGTTCTGCTGATGAATGTTCCATGCTTTAAGTAGTGATTTGTCATTAATCACATTAAGAAATAGACCTAACAAATCATAAATTAAAAGTAAGGCTGCGTTACTGGCTCTCTTTTTAGCAAGGATGAAGCAGTCTATTAATAACTCTGCATTTGAGATAAAGGAACATCTGTATATGTTATTGCTATGATAGGCCCTTTTTCAAAGCAATGTTTCAAACCGGTTAGAGACAATTCAGTCTTTGCTCTGTAATTGGGAACAGTGTCAGAATTCTTTGCTATGTCAATGCAGTTACTTGATTGTGGCCTAAACTGCACACAGTGCTAATCACTATCACAGTATGGTCAAATTACAGAAATCTAATCCTGATTTATGTATTAGCATCCAGTGAATAGAATTAGAATACTGGTGGCATTGTAACCTGAAGCACTCTGAAAATGGTATCTGTAACTCGAGCTATTTCTTTCAACAATTTTGTTGAAAGAAACTAAGGGTTACTAAGATGGTGAAGGGCCTAGAGGGGAAGATGCAGGAGGAGTGGCTGAGGTCACTTTGCCTGTTCAGCCTGGAAAAGAGGAGGCTGAGGGGAGACCTCATCGCAGCCTACAGCTTCCTTGCGAGGGGGAGTGGAGGGACAGGTGCCTATCTATTCTCTCTAGTAACCAGCGATAGGACCCGAGGGAATGGGGTCAAGTTGTGACAGGGAAGGTTCAGGCTAGATATCAGAAAACTGTTGTTCACCGAGAGGGTTGTCACGCACTGGAACAGGTTCCCCAGGGACGTAGTCACGGCACCAAGTCTGTCGGAGTTTAAGAAGTGTTTGGACTGTGCTCATAGTCATATAGTCTGAATTTTTGGGTCGACCTGTGTGGAGCCAGGAGTTGGACTTGATGATCTTTGTGGGTTCCTTCCAACTCAGGATATTCTATGATTCTATGAAATTGTGATTATCAGAAACTTCATTAATAAAAAAAGGTAGTTACTGCAAGCAAGAGGTATAATTAGAATAATTTTATGTAAAATATACATGTCAATAAAGTTTTTTTAGAAAGAAAATCGTGGATGGTATGGTCTTTGTATCTTTCTAAAACTTACTTATTTTCCATACTATTTTGTCAGAGCAACACAAACTTGGGGTAGGAATTGTCTGGACCCTCAAAATTGTGTTCAATTTCTATTGCTTTCATATGTTCATACGAGTGACATTTATTTTCTCAGTTTTCATAAAGATTTTCCATTTGCACTCTCAGAATTTACATTTTTGAGCACACAAGATCGATGAGAAGCAATTATTTGTTACTGAAAACAGAATATAGGATAGCATCTACCACTTAATCAGATGATTGCAAAAGGAAGAAGAAATATTTTGATCTTGGGCTATGTAGTGTAGAGAAAACATTTGTTTCTCTTACTCATGATTTAGTATTTAAATGGTTTTATTAATTTCTATTTTACCTACCTCAGTTTAATAATACCAAGCAAGCTAGCTAGCATCAGGATATTCCATGACAGTGGAAATTCTCGTTACTCCCAAGTGCCTGAACACTCCATTGCATTTCTCCTACATTACCATTTATGCACATGTAGTGAAAATAAAAAGGCTTTTTGAAGTCTTGGACACTGCAGAAACTAGTAAATGTAGAAATTTGAACTGTCTGTGAAATTCAGTTTTTTATTTCAAAACTCAGTATTACTGATATTTTGTTGTTAACAGGTCAGGGACTCCACAGATGACATCACATCTGAAACCATGTATTCTCTATTGGATTGTATATTAAGAAAGCATCATGGCCTGACAGAGTAGCATGGGGTCTGGCTACTGATGATGCTGCTTCTTATGCATGTCCTTTCCAAGACATATGTACTGCTCTTCTTTATCAGGGAAGTACATGAGTTGCCAGGCAATTGCTAATGGGGGCTGAGTGAGTGCAAGACTTGACCAGTCTTTCTGTTTAAAGGCATAGTCCAACTTGTGGGTAGCTGGGAGTCGGCCTCTTCTTGCAGATAACTAGTGATAGGACTAGAGGGAATGACCTCCAGTTGCGCCAGGGGAAGTTTAAGTTGGAAAACAGGAGGCATTTCTTCTCAGAAAGAGCAGTCAGGCATTGGAACGGGTTGCCCAGGGAAGTGGTGACGTCACCGTCCCTGGGGGTGTTCAAGGAAAGGTTGGACCTGGTGCTTAGGGACATGGGTTAGTGGGTGACAATGGTAGTAAGGGCGATGGTTGGATCAGATGGTCTTGGAAGTCTTTTCCAACCTTTATTATTCTGTGATTCTGTAATTCTACTTGCTTTCCCTTTCATAAGCCTAGGCCTTACAGACAGGATTATGTAGTGGGGGAGAGCTAGGAGAAACTCCAATGCTTTTCCTTCTGTTTCAGGGAGGATTCAAACCTTTCACAGTGAACTACAGAATCAGGCAAATAATGCAGAGATAAAATCTGAGTTTAGAAATCCTTTTTTATCTGTTTATATTAGGTGTGCTATAAAAAGCACATCACCATGGTATCCCAGCTCTTTCCAATTAAAGAAAACTATTTCTACCATTTACTTAGCAACTCTGACAATAGCCTGCAGCAGCAGTAGAACAACTTGACTGCCTGGCATTTTACAAGATAAATTCTTCACTACTGTCTGATTTTTTTTTTCTTTTCACTGTTGCTTGCAGAGACTTAAAAAGTTACTGCTTCTTCAACCACTGAGGCTGGTCTTGTTGCACTCACTTGAGTTATGGATCACTGAGTACACTTTGTACCTTTACATGCCAGTTTGAGAAAAATCAATTTTAGTCTTGAAGAGATGAAACTAGTGTTGCAGAAGATCAGTGCACATTTCCAGGTGCTGCAGGGCACTACCATCTTGATGGGAATTCAACAAAACATGACATAGGTATGGTGCAAAATTGCTTACTTTTATGCTAAGAAATCTAGAAAAAATAAGAGTAAATGACAATACTATGAAGAAGTCACATTAGCTACAGTAAATACTTCTAAAATAGTCACAATTCTAGCATTAAAATCTGATTTGTTACTAACTGTAAGTTAGGAGATGTATATGTTTTACCCACAACATTTATTGGCATACGGAGGTAACATATTAACTGCATGCTGATAAATATTGTGGCTACAGTAGAAATACATGTTAAAAATGAGATATACATTAAAAAAAAATCAGATGTTGAAGAATTAAACAATTTGTGCATAATAATGGATGAAAGTATTCAGGTTTATATCTGTCCAATTAATTGTCACTTAACTGGAAGATAATCTCAAAACAGCAGTATCACTGTCTACCCTGTTCTTCATGTATATTATAAACCTGTGCGCTGATTGGTCCATGTGCCAAATGTACACATCTACAAAAACTTCAGAAATTGACATTTTTCTTTGTTTTCCCTGCTATATTTCTACTCATTTAAAAAAAAAAAAATCAGGTTTTAATTTTCTGTTCATAGTTTAGAACTAGGTGTAGTCTTTCCTGCCTTGGAGGACACGAACAGCACTTCCATGGGATATTAACTGTGCTTTTCACAGACCAGAAATGCTGATTCCAGATGAGACATTCTGCTGGACTCATATAAATGTTCTCTGTCAGATCATATTTATTAATATTTTTGAAAGAGTAGCTTTTTCGTGGAAGAGTTTATGCTATATCAAATATCATCTATTTGTGAAAAATCTAACTTAAAGTTAGGTCAGGAATTTCCTGTTCTCCTGCAGCTGATGTAAGTCATATTTGTTCTAGTATAAAAAATATGCCAGTATATATATTTTATTGTGCATTCAGGCTATCTTGATGGAAATACAGAGGTGTATTCTCTCTGGAGTCATACCAGCTTGAAGGGGTTGCTGTTCCCCTAACCTATCTGCTTCTTCATGTCAATACTCCCTGTAGAAAGTAGTTGTTTTTCTGAATTGATGGATTTTCTTATCTGCCTGCTTCTTAACTAAATGATCCAAGTTAATGTATAGAGCATACATAATAGAATTTTGCTAATCAAACTGATTGGAACTGAAACAGGATAAGAATCACTTATACAAGCAGCTCCACTGGGAGATTAGAGGAGGCAATAACCTCTAACTTCAGGAACAGACTGAAGGTGATAATTATTTCAACAGTGTTGCTTTAGCTTGAGAATGATGCATGAAAACAGCTTAAATGATAAAAAGGGTTTAGATCCTCAATACATAGAGACTGGAACACTCACTCCATTCTCAGTGGAAGCAATACATAAAGCAGCCAATTGCAGGATCAAAAGCAAAACCAGAAGAACAAAAAGGGAGACTGTAAAAAAAATTGTCCAAGGTCTTATTCCATTTTCTTAGCAGTGGAATTTTCCAGGAAATGCTCTTAAACATGCAGTGATGATTTGTGAAATACATTCTGCAATTTTTGCTATAAGAAGTATAGATTAGTACAGAGATAGGCTAAACTTGCCTGGTCATACCAGCTTCACATGTGCTCTATCTTGAAAGAAAAAGGCAGGTAAGAATTCACTTCCAAATATCAATTTTGTAAAACTTTCTGGATAAAGGAGTTATAAAACAAGGTTGATTTATGTTATTCCAAGTATATAAGTAGCTTAAGTTGATCATAAACCTGATCATCACTGAAATATGAAGAACAAGGAGGTTCTGAAGTACCATAAAGAAAAGTTAAGTTTGTTTGTTTGTTTGTTTGTTTTTACCTTTTATTCCCTTTAAAAAAACATCGCTGGTAATTATGATCATAATTTCTTGACAAATGATTTTGACATTTACATGATTTACTTAATGCAACTGGACATCTCTAATTTATTGTAATGATTTATGAGTTAAAAAAGCTAACAGCGTTTAACCTCTGATATCATTTGTATAATGTTGACAAAAAATCTGAAAAATATTCTTTTTTTGTACTTTATAAGTTCTATAGCATATCTTAGATTGTGTTTTTTGTTTGTTTGTTTGTTTTTGTTTTCCTACAGGATAAATCTCTCAGTAGCAACACCACTAATTCATCCTCCTTTTCTTTTTGGAGAATATATTTGAATGCAAATAATTGATTTTTGTGATTTTCCTAATTCTGTGGTAATCCACTTACAGATCACCTGTACCGTAAGTGATTGTTTTGCAGTCCATCAAGAACCATCTAATTTCCTATCTAATTATTAATTCACCCTATCATTATAGTCCCTTGTCCTCATCTGGCATTATTCATGGTGGAAGATGCTTATCGTTGCACTGAGTCTCAATGAGCTTGGTAGAAGACTGGGTAGAGGCAGCACTAATCTACAAGTGGTAAACGTTAAGACAAAGAAGTCCAGTGCTGAAGTTGGGATTGCGACTGCCTTGCGTTTCCCGTATACACAATAAAGAAAGTGATTAAGCCTGGCAAAACTATTACCAATTTTCTGCAGATGTCTTTAAGGAGGCCTAGGGAGATCACACACCTAATAGACATGTTAGTATGGTGTATGACTTAGAAACACAGTGTTCATGCAAAACAATAACCAAGCCAGAGACTGCTGTGCTTCCTTTCCTCCCTCTGCCTTTAGCAACTTCATATTGATTTCAGGGATCAAAAATCATGCCAGGATATCCAGTCCTTGTTCAAATTAGTTTTTACTGGGGTCTGGGCTTCTGTAGACAACGTATACTTGATGTATTTCTTTTCACAACAGTCTCTGGAAACGCTTTATCAGAATCTTGGCAAGAGATGCCTTTTCTCAGTGTTTATTAAAAAGAGAGAATCTATTTGGTTCATAGATTAGGACACTAGAAAAATAAGAGCAATTTAAGGCATTTTAAGACTAGTAATTATGCAGCGATCATATAGAACAAGCTGGAAAATCTACTCACGGAAATCACTATCATGAGTTGAATATGTAGTATATCCAACTAGTATATGTTTTTGAAAAAAAAAATGTTTCAGTACAAGAAAAATGGGTTAAAGCTTTGCTAGTATTGTCTATTAGTTATGGACCAGAATCAATGGACCATTTTTTATGTTGTGTTTTTCTGTACTAAGCTGTATTTCCTGATAGAATTTGAGCTCTTTTGTTTCTATTTTATTAAATGAAGAAATCGGCCATATTTAAGAGAAAAAAAAATCTTACTTCCTTTATTAGGAATGAATCACACTATTCAAAAATTGAGTTGATCAATTTAAACATTTTCTGGAAATTCTCACTATGTTCTATGTGATGAACTGTCAAAGTATAAAATTTATTTGTTGATATTATGGCAGTGGAAATCCAGTTTTGTGAGTCCTAGCATGTAATTCCAGACTGTTACTGTTCCATTCAAGAATTATTCTTCTGATATTTAGGCTTTTCTGACCATATAACCATATGTTAAAAGTGTGGGTTTTGGAGCTGAATCAGTTGATAAGACTGAGTTATATTCATATTATCTCCACCATTTCACTTAAAGAGAGCAAAATTCAGCATTAATTTTGGGGATTCTAATTAGCTATCATCTTGAATGGCATGCGCTGGAAGAAGAATGGACTCATCTATAGTCTCTCCTTCATTGTTTTCTACTTATTTCAGATGTTTAGAGTAATGCTTAGAGAAGCATTACTGCTCATTAACTTGCTTAGGATTTATCTGTTTCAAATAACTGGCAGAAACTGTTTTTGGAGAGATATATCCCTTTCCTCTTGTTTGTTTGCGATTTGAAAACTCAACAGAGGTACCACATACCATTTTGTTTTTTGCTGTTTCTACATCATGCTTACAATACAAAGCTAAAAATATCCCTACTTTGATTTGTAGGTGAATTCAAAATTAGTTAACCTATAGGAAATATTCTTGAATGAGTATTTGTAAAACAAGTCTACCTCCTTTACCTTTCATGCACAGGAAAAGTAAAAATACAGTGTGTGTTTGTTTTCTGAAGTCCAATTCTTACTCCTTTACATGAAAAGCAGATTTTTTTTTTTTCTCCTCTGATTGTCCTCTGTATTACTTGATTTTAGGGCATCTTTGAAGAAGCTTCTCTAGGCAGCTAACAAATATAAGGAACTGAGAACTCTAATTAGACAGTCTGCTTCTTTGACTTGGCTTGCTCCAGTGATGTTTGACTGTGGCTCATGTAGTGCTCTTTAAAAAAAAAAAAAAAAAAACACTCATCACCTTGTTTTGACTGGTAGTGGCTATTCAGAAGGATCTGTAACTTGTGCTGTTAATGACCAGCTGTGCACTCTGTAGTTGTAATGATTGCCATTTCTCTTCTTAAATCCTGGGATAAAGGTACATATGCACATTTGAACACCTGAATGATATGTATTCATTTTAAATATCGTCTGAAAAGGCAGTAGATCATAAGAGGTTAGAAATAAAAAAATGCATGTTCAATTTATTTTATTCCAGTTTAGCACCATTCATTACACCTGATATTTTTTCCTATTCTGTAAACAGTAAATGGATTGGGCACTGAATCAAAACCAAATCTAACCTGTAGTTACAGCTTTACAAGGAGTATATTAACTTGTCAGAAATTCAGTAAAATGATCATCTGTGAGTGTTTTAATGAAATCATTTTGACAGATAGATATAAGAGGCAGTAGAAGGATACAAGAAAACCCTAAGTTAATTACTTGAACTTAGAAACCTCAGCTGAAATATCAAAAGAAACAAATACTGTGTATATTTGCTTCAACACTGGTGACATTTTGCACAGATATATCTTCTTTTCCTATGGTACTAGGAAAGATATTTTTGGGACATGAATTACTGTGAGAAAAAACAATGCTCTTACTATAAATATCTCCATTAATATGGATATTCTGTGATTAAGCTAGGGCTAGCTTCAAAACATGGTGTTTTGGAAGAAAAAATACTAACAGAATTTAGAGTGAATGTGAGAAATAATTATTGAGGGATGAATATTTCACTGACAATTCAAGATAAATCCTTATTCAAATTGAATTTCCTTTTGGAAAGCTTAAGGCCATCAGTCTATTATAAGACAACAAAACTGACTGATGCTCATTTGAACTGGTATTATTTTTATTAAACCTGAAAGAGGTATGATGAATTAATGTATTTGTAAACTAAGTCTGCAAAAACACAGCAGATTGATAGTCGTGCTTAATTTGGAAGGAAAATGAGCTTTATTGCAGTTTGTTTTTTTCTCTCTCCTTTTTTTTTTTTTCCTGACATACCTCAGTTCTCATTCCTATCACCTTTCTTTTTCCACTTTCTGTTTTCTATTGCTCTGTTATAGAGTAGGCTATATTCTTTGTTCAATTCTAGATTGAATTAAGGTAGTGTGAAAACAATGGTGTGGTGGTGATGTGGGATTCACAAGTGGTTTAGGTGGTTGTGTTAAACAGCTGCTCTCAATAGCTCCACTAAAACTTGCCACAAAATTGTTTTCTTGGCAAAATCTTTGAAATCTGAAGGGAAAGCATAGTGTGCGTGATCACTGATCCCATGTCTGCCAGTGGCAGTGTGCCTTCAGCAGGATGGGGAGGCAAGCAGAGCAGGGGGATACAACCAGGTATGAATGGGATTTACCCTGGAACGCAGGACACAAGAACACTAAAACTGTGCAGGACCATTTTAAGTTAAGTGCAGTAAGTGAAGACCAAGTTCGTATAGACAGTATGGATCTACAACAGCAGATAACAAGCAGAGCAGGACCACAGATTCTTCATACCTCAGCATGGATGTCAAGTCTTAACACAATTATACAACATATCACAAGTTATAGCACTACAGTTTTGTCAGATTTTAGGGAGGAGTGAAGGCATTTCTTCATTCCCTTCGGGTTTCACTCTGCTGAGTGATGGGTGGGGGTATGCGGCTGTGTTAATCTCCATTCTGTGTCAGTGACAATTTCCTTATCTTGGAACCTCCATTTTATAAATACGGTGTTGCTTTACTCTCCATCACCACTTTAAAATGTTACTTGTTTATTTTGCCAAGAGAGGTTGCTGGGGAAACAGTCAGAATCAACAAAAGTAGTAGATATGAATTAAGGTAATCACACATGAATAGCTTATTGTTATTGTTTGTTTGTTTGTTTCTGAGATGTTTAAAATTTTTATACTTTGTAAAGTTAAAATGAATCCTTTTCCCAGTGACGTAAATAAGGACAGGGTATTATTTGGAAAACAGTAGTAAAACCTGTACCCTCTGTCTCATTAAGTTATTTTGGTATAGAACCACAGTAATCAGTGTTGCTTGGGGTTGAAACATATGCCCAGTGTTATCAATGAAGATATGTTTATGCATATGTTTTGGGAGAAGGCTCCAGAGAAAATGACACAACAAAACTCTTATTTCCAGGCAGTTCTTTCTAAGTAGGCAGTCAGGTTACAAGAATGACATTGCTAACCTCCTCCTTCTTTATAAACAATTCTTTAATAAATGAAAATATAGAACAGCAGAAACCCGGCTGATAAGTATTAGTCTGAACACACTACTCAGTCATAGTGGAAGCACCACTTAGATTCAGTGTAGCATTTTTCCTCCTGATAGCTGTATCATTAGGATTTTGCTTGAATTAAAACATGAAGTATACTATTGATACAATAACATGAAATGATTAGCGGCCTATCTTAGGGAATGTGTCATGTCAATAAAACCGTTTTTAATAGCACTGTTGCAATTCCCCAGCTGAAAGAGTCTCAAGAATCAGCTAAGACAAAGCCTCAGATCTACCCTGAGGGTATGCAGTAGGATACCATGGACTTTATTTAGGATCAAGTTTTGCTGAAATATGCTTGAAAAATCTAGATAATCTAGATCTGGATATCTAAATTAGTCAAAGGCAGTCTTATTTTTCTTTGTTTCCTCATCTGAAAGTGCCAAAGGACTTCTTTCTATAAATATACAAATATACAAATACTGGCACTGCTGTAACCTGGAGTTATCTGGTAGGGTTTCTAGAGCATATGTCTTGGTTCAGGTTACTGCACTAAGTTGTGTTGTGCCACTTGAATAGCTTTGCTATATATTGTGTGAGGACTTTGCTGTTGTAGGCTCATACAAATACTAATATGGGTATAGGTCAGGCTGGGGCCAAACATGAGCATCTCAACTTAAAAGCAGATCCCACAGGAAAGTGGAGTCAGTCTGGCTCAGGCCTCCCAGCAGAGCTGTCAGGTAAAGAGGAGAGCCTGCAGCTGCACTATCATGAAGTTGTCCCTGATCCCTGGCAGCAGGAATTCCTGGAGGGGGGAAGACCTCAAGGCCGTTACACTTTGATGTATTGATGGTTGGGAGAAATCTGTCTTTTTCTCTACTTAAAATGATTTCTTTAGCAGTAGAGCGGAGAAGCTCTTTTTCTTTACATTTCTGTCACAAAACAATTGGTGTGTCATGTTGCATTATGTCATATCATATGAGGAAACACAATCTGACATACTGTATCTAAAAGGTATTTGAACATATCATGTAAGAAACTGGAAGAAAGAGTATATGCTCTCTTTCTTTGTCTTGGCAGTTGTTTTTGTTTTCTGCTTTTCTTTTAGTTCCTCTGGATTGCCAATTAAAAAAATAAATAAATAAAATAGACATCACTGCAAAAACAAATGCATAGTTTTCCTGCTTGTATTCAATATACCTCTAACCTTACTTTCTTTTCTTTTAGGAGAAAACAAAACCAAGAGATCTATGAAAGACAGAGACAATCTACCAGGTAAGAAAGATTCTTAAAAAAAAAAAAAAAGCCAAATATAAAAAAAAAAAAAAAGGAAAGAAAATACTTGCAAGACATGAACAACTGAGGAAAGAGTAACTGAAGTAAATGAAAAATTTCAAGTAAGAAACTACAGTGCAAAAAGAGATCAAAATACACTAGTGTAGGACAAATGAGGGAGACTTGATGTCAGTCATCACTTTACTGGATGGTACATGTCAAAGATTATAATTAAAGCATTGGCAGTAAATACAAGCCAGGCTTTGTATTCTTTATGACAGGAGAAATCCAGGGCAATATATGCTGCCCCAGCATGATGATAATAAGAACCAGCCTTAGGCATTCAGTTGCTCTAGGTAAATTTGAGTATGTCTGTCCCTGATCTCTACTGATAGAATCATAGAATATCCCGAGTTGGAAGGGACCCACAAGGATCATCGAGTCCAACTCCTGGCACCACACAGGTCTACCCAGAAATTTAGACCATGTGACTAAGTGCACAGTCCAAACACTTCTTAAACTCCGACAGGCTTGGTGCCGTGACTACTTCCCTGGGGAGCCTGTTCCAGTGCGCGTCCACCCTTTCAGTGAAGAACCTCTTCATGATGTCTAGCCTGAACCTCTCCTGCCTCAGCTTAACACCATTCCTAGCGGGTCCTATCACTGGTGATTAAGGAGAATAGGTCGGCGCCTGCCCCTCCGCTCCCCCAATAGATGTGATATATCATATCTATTTTATACACTTGTTCAACTACATATTTTGACATTGATACTTTCCCAGAAAGTGACCAGATGATCTCAGAGGTCTTTTCCAACCTTAATGATTCTGTGATATATATATGTGCATATATATATATGTATACATATAAATCTCATTGGTGTTCATTCTCTTTCCCTGGGTTTTCTTTTTATTTATTTGCTTTTCTGTATGCTTTCTTCTCTCTCATTTCTGTCTTCCTCCCTTCCTTCTCTTCTTTGTTTTCATAACTTTTTGACACATTGCACTTTTTCTTCTCTTTTGGTCTTCTCCCTTTCTTTCTTTCTTTTTTTTTTTCTTCAACCAGCTTTTCTAGCATTTCTTTTCCAGATTATTTCAGATTTTTTCTTATACTTGTTTCCTTATTTTTTTCCTTCTCTAGAGTAGAAAGTTTCATTTTGCTGGAGAGAAATTAAAAAAAAAAAGTTTCTTCTCCTTCATTCTACTACTCTGCTAGGTATCTGAGGTGATACTGTTCCTGGCAGGCATGAATATTTACAGACTTATTTTATGAATCTGAAGATTGATTTAGCTTGAGAATAATGCAGAGAAACAGGTGAACCATGGAAATGTTGAGATCTGCTTTCCAAGATTCATAAATCTTAAAGCCATTCTGAGGTGAATACCTTTTAGAAAAGCAGTTCCTAATGACTGGAAATTATGAAATATCCAAAATCCAAATTGAGTTAAAAACTTGAGTTCCACAGATAAGGAAAATAATCCTTGAAGGAAGAAATATTTTCTAAATTCTTACAGAATTACATTGGTTCTCTGTAAAATAAAATAATAAAAAAAAAAAAATCTGAATATTTGAAGTAACACTAGTTTTCTTAGGAAGTCTGATGATAAATGTACCATTTATGACATACGACTTCCCTCAGAAGTTGTAACACCAGTATTTTACAAAGTTCTGCATATTAAACACTTAAATAGTGTTCCCATTTGGCAATTGTCAGTGTTATATACTATGCATCCCTCTTTTATATCTGTAACAGCTATGCCCCTGCATGTACTCAAGCTTTTAGTAAAGTGATGTGTTTTTTTTTCTCTGTATTCGTGTCTAGATTATAAAGCAGTTTGAAGTATCTGTTGATCCTTTTGGAATTACCAAGACACAGGCAGATAATAGCCTAAGTAAAATTGTGTAGGTTTTCTTAAGGAAAACTGTGCAACAACATACTGTTCTTATCTACAGTTCACCTGTGCTATGTGTATCCAGAAGGTGCCAGTACTGTAACTTTGCCAGCATGTTTCTTTCAAAATGGATTTGATTTCAGTCTTTCTTTATATATGCTTTATCCAGTATAAAGTTGTTTTCAAGAGCTATTTTGTGTCCTTTATCTAACAGCAGATAGTTGACTAAGTAATAAAATGTATAACAAAATAAGAGTAATTTCTCTGGCAATGATTGCCTTTATGATTTCTATTGCTATTTGTTTTGACATTTTTAATTGCATTTTCTATGCCTTTTCTTAGAACAGTATAGCATGTCTTAAGCTATGCTTGCTTAAGCTATGCTTGCTTAAGCTATTCTTGCTAGTCCCATCATTTTCCCTTGTTAAACAAGAAATGTTTTGTTTGGCACTAAATGTTTTTGTCTTCTAGATAGTAATAGAAAATATTTTTCAAGGTCAAACCCTGATATGTGTGTTTAGTTTCAACATGCACACTTGAAATTTTATTCAACTCAGGTATTATTAACTTCAAAGAAATTTATATTACAAGTGCAACATAGAAAAACACTTTTGATGTCCTTTTTGTAGTTGAGAATTTCTACCAGTCCCAGCTGCAGAAATGCTGTGCTTTTAGATCTTCTAAGAGGAAGTAAAATTTTTGAATAAAAAATATGACATTCAGAGATTTGATTGTTGCATATCTAATTTACAGTAAGTTATGCAATGGATGCATTACATCTGCATCTGAAGTAGATTACGCTTTTTACTTAACATGTTTACTGCCCTTCTGACAAGAAAATGATAGGAAAGAACTAAATGTGTCTGCCACACAAACTTGTTATTTAAGAAAAAGACATGTTTTTCTTCTAGCGACTGTGAAGAGGTAAGAGAGAAGAAGACACCTGAGAAATCTACCTTGTAATAGTCAAGGACTTTGCTTTCTTTTTGTGTTTATTAGTTTTGTGCTAGAAAAAATGAGCTGAACTCCAAGGTAAGACTGTATATGCACTTGAGTAAACCGTACATAGATGCTCCCTTTTACCTGTAAAATTCATTTGACTATATGACAGTCAGTACAAACTACTTTTCCTTGAACCGCTAAATTCACTAAAATATATCAGTGAGGCATTTCTAAACCAATCACATTATTTTAATATTTTCTATACATTGTATTTGTTTCATGCATTGTGTATTTGGATGCTTCTCATCAGTGTATGTCTAAAAACATAACTTGTATAACAAGGACTCATAAAAAAAGAGAAATCAAAAGCAATGCGTACTGCACAATGAACAACTGTAAATCTGCAAGATGACTCAGTTTGCAAGAGGTCACTTACTATATCAACCTTTCATATAAAATGATGCTTATACAGCTTCTGAAAGTCTCTAGTGTGTGTAATACACACACCATAAACCGCCACCAACAACTTAAAAAAATAAAACCAAACGAACACATTGTGGAAAACAAACTGGCACTTATTCAAGATGAAAATGTGCAGAGGTCACTGGAGAGAAAAGCCAAAAGGGCCTTGTGTGTACCTTCCCTTGATTTTGAATAAAATGGTAAAACCACGAAGAGGGCAAGAATAAAACTCACAACAGGTGAGTGTTATGATTCCATCAGCACTCTTAATTCTAGGAAAATTATTGCAGAGAGCAGTAGAAAAATCAGATGGCAGACTTGGCTGTGGAATAGGAATTAGAGGATTGGTTCTACTCTGACATTGATTGAAAATCGATGTTAAAGAACCATTTTATAGTATCACAGATTGTTCTCTTACCAAATTTAGTACTTTTTGGCAAATAAAAACACTTGCATGTCAATTCTGTACAGCTGTGTACTCCTTGTACTCTGGAAATCCAGGTTTTTAAACCAAGTTCAGTGAAATTATTCTTATACTGATGTATCAGAGCAGAAATAGCATACTGCATGTCTCGCTTAGATTGGAATATAAAACTTCGCTTTGCATCAATCTTTGTAATTTAGTTGTTTCACTTCCATATAGAGTTTTCATTCCAAGAAATATTTGGAAATAAGATGACTATTTATCTATTTATGCATGCATAAAGAATTCATTAAAAACCTTCTGAAATTGTAGGATTTTAATTTAAAAAGGGTTATAAATTGCTGAAAGGATAAAAGAAAAACAGAAACCTAAACTGTTCTAAAGTAGTGAATGAAACCCTAAGCAACTAAAACTATTATGGGGAGCTATTATTTATGGAACAGAGCCTATTAATGACAAGTACATGATAACAGAATAAGCATGTTAAGTTCAGTTGCTTTCATCTTCAAAAATTTTGGATAAAGAAGCCTACGCTGCTTTTGTGGAAATACATTTAACCAGAACTCTTAAAGCTAACTTGGCATAATGCTTTTGGCTTGAAGTAATACATGAAGTTCGGTCTTGAAAACTGCTTAAATGACTTGTGACAAGCTAAGATGTATGCATGCAGGTTTGTATTTTTGTGTCTGTGTGTGTTAGATAAGTTTTTATTAAATAAAGTAATATGCTTTTCTCTAGACATAGTATTTTCTCAGAATGACTGTATAAAAATCCTGTTAAATGGACGAAATTATTCTGAATGAACGGTGGGAATCACAATACATTTAACTATATCTATTTTTCCTTCTGATAACTTTTATAGAAGGAGGATTGATGTTTCTCACAATAATATCTCTTCACTGCACTTTTGTTACAAGCATGTAGTATCAGAATTCCTCTTGGGCACAATCTTTCCAAGTCCAAAGCACCACATATCTTTGATTCCTCTAGTTTTCTGTATGTGTTGAGGCCACTCTGAGCTTTGAAAGCTTGTTCTTTAATTTTGCAAAGCCCTGAATTTAATATTATTTTGACCTTTTAATATTCTGGGTTTAGAGTGTTCACCGTGGTACAGTATTTTACAAAGTGAATCAGTGAATAAATTTTGGATTTGAATTGGGGATTTAAATAAGACAGGACCAGAATAAGTTTTCATAATCTGTAGTTGAGATAGTTTAGATAATCATGGTTTCCAGACTATAATTTTCTGTTTTCCTTCAACAATTCCTGCTTATATAGTTTCTTCCTGGAAATCTGAGTTCTTATTTCATTGGGGTTATTAAGACTGTATATGAAAAAAATTGTTGTGTTCCTGGCATGCCTATATGTATGTCATAATCTGAGTAGTGTGATATACTTTTTCAGTGCTTGCAGATCTCCATTTAATAATTCCACTTGCATTTGGAAGCTGTCAGCTCAGCTTTCTAGAATGTATGAATTACATATGGCTTAAGAGAGCAATTTGCAGGTATAGCTTGCAAATTTCACGTGAACAAACACATATACCCTAAATAAGTCCAAACTGTATGTGTCTGATTTATGCATGTTTGATTTATATGTGTCCTATTTCTTGATCTTTGTCTTAACAGTCTTTTATATTTAAATTGTTCCTCTTCAGATTTCCTTAAATTTATATGCATTTGACTTCATATCTTCTTGAATGTCTGGGGGCAAGACATGCTCATAACTTTATTATAAATCATATTATATGTTAATGTACAAGAGGACAAAGCATAAAAACTTAAAACTTAAAAATTATAGGATAAACATTTAAATTGCTCTTGCTCATTGGGGAGGTCAGGAAAATATTTACCTCTCAATAAGTATATATGGACAAAATATGGACTAAACTATTTCAAATGGTGATGACTCATGCACTTCCTCTGAAATATTATCACCACACAAGTAGTTTCTGGGGTCAGCAACTGTTAAGGAGTTGCTAGGAACTGATTGCTGACTGATCTATGCATTATTAGGGAGAAAATTAGAAGAGGTCATAGAAATGGGCAATCCTTATATCAGAGGCTTTAGGGGATTAACTCATCTGTCCCACTGCTAAATCAATCTTATCCCTTTTCCAACCAACAAAATTCAATTAACTTCTATGAATTATTTAGCCACACTGAAGTCTTATATAGCATTAATATTTGTGGTTTGGGGTGTTTTTTGTTTTTGTTTTTCAAGGAATATAAAATATTACTTCTTAATAATCAAACTCCAATGCGGACTGTAATTTTCTATTTCAATGTTTTAAGAAATATAATTTAGTTACACCTAATGTTAACTGAAGTATTTTATACTTAAGCAGTAGGTACTGCTTACATTTAGATTATGAATTGCCTCTAGAAATATTAGGGAATCAGAGATTTTTATTCATTTATTTATTTTTACTCAAACAACATTTTAACAAAAACTTACAGAACTTCAATGCTACCAGATAAATTACAATCTTCTTGTTCAGCCCAAGAAGAAAGGAGTTTGAACGATGTTGCCAGAAAAGTTACTAGAGCACTTTTGTCTTTGACAAAAATAGTTTAATTCTCATCTGAGAAATTATTTTAAAGTGATTGGGTAAGAATAAACAAGATTAACTTGTAGACAGAAAAACCTTAATTCCTGAATGCCTTAAAAATTTTAAAGTTTGTCAGTCCTTCAGTCATTTCCTGCACTGTTCTTCATATGATAACAAAGATCTACCCATCAAATTTGAGAAATGGGAACTTGAAGTCTAGACAAGGCAATTGAGATCATGAAAATATCTTTTGCAACTGATCAATAAATAAACTTAGAAAGGCTTGGAGGATGAAGAATGAGACCACATGGGCTAGTTACTTAGCTACTGTTGTCAGTATTGTTGTGAAAGGATAAAAAGTTCAGTGTAACTTAGCCACCCAGTCACACACTCAAATGGATGAGTGAGCACTGGAATCTGCAATATACTTCATGTTGCGATGCCTACACTGGTATTTATTCCTGAGCTAGGTACTTTACATAGTTCAAAGCTAATGCAAATATCTATGCAGAAACTAGAATCAGAGCAGGGAATACTGTGAACTGTATCTCTAGACCATAAATCATTTATGTCAGGATTTGTCTTCTAAAGTGTTTTGGCCATTCCTGTTATACTGTCAGCACTTCTGCACATAAATGAATTATCTAGCACCTATGTATTCTGCATTCATTTGAACTGGACAGTACTGCATGACATTTTCACTCCCTGAAATACTGTATCCTCCCCATTCAGTCAGGTATTATATCAATCCCCTCTGGTTTCTCTTGAATTGCTTTATGCTGATTTACTATTAAATTTTACTCTGATTTCCTACTGCATTTTTTTTCTACTGACTTTAATTATATGTCTGAACCTTGTGGATCAGGATAACTTTTATTAAACATAATAAATGGATGCTTCTAACAGATGTCCTTGTAGTCCCTCCTAGGTTCATCAAAGCCAAAGACTCTGAAGATAACATATGGTTATATGATAGATGGTAAATCTGAAGACTGAAGAATTTGATATGAATTTTAAATGTAAGTTGCTAATTTTTTTCTTAAGAAATGAAGTGTTCTTCATTTAAATTCAGTTTTAAGTGTTCAATTTAAATTCATTTAAATTCAGTTAAATGAATGTTACCACGTAAGCTGGAGAGAGACCTTTTTGCAACACCTTAGTCAATTGTACATCAAACTTAACAAATATGATTTGGTAAGATAGGAGTTTCCTTAGAAACCACAGAACTTTCCACTGAAATTTAGTGTGTTGGTTGTAGATGCTGAATAATTTAGAAGTCTCAGCAGTGTTGCCAGTGCTAGTAAGATATTCCAATTCCTAATAGACAAATATGTCATTCAGTACCTTTGCTTTTATGTTCTCCCCTTCACAGCTTATCTGACTGAAGGAACAATCTTACATTTTAACTAACAGATAGTGACTGAAACTCAGAACATAGTGTACAGTGTCAAAACTATATGTGATAGAATGGCAATATATATCATATTTTAAGTGTACTGTTGGGAGTTTTTTGTGTTCTACAGTGCCATAAGATAAACTCCAAAATTTACTATAAATGTATAAAAGTTCATACACTTTATCTTCTTCCTTTTCAGTAGTTTCTCTTGCATTATATGAAAAACAGACAGAAAGGATAGAATGTAGAATTTCATAATAATTCCTATTTTTGAGGTGCGTGGGGATTTTTCATTTTAACAGTTAATACAATTAGTTGTGCTGATATTAGCTACTATACATTGATTTTGTTGTTATAAAGCATACTAAAATCTGGTTACTTCTTATTTCTCAGCATTCCTACATTTTTTCTCGACAGTTTACAACAACTTTAATGACTTTAACAATATAGATTTTATAAATATGTGCTTAACACTCTCTTTTTAATTACTTGATTAGTTAAGTAGCATTTTTAGTGGTCATTATTAGTGTAGTACTCAATTACGATTTCTGCTGTCACTTCTAGTTTTTTTGTTTGTTTGTTTTTGTTTTTGTTTTTTTCCCTGAAATGTACACATACTGATATAATACAAGAATTTTCGTTCTTTCACATTTCAATGACTTCACTGGTGAAATATGCAGATAACAGCAGCAAAAAAAAAAAAAAAACACAGTATATATAACATTAATGTTCCATCATTCTATTAACCTGTTACTCAGTTTTGTGGGTTTTGTTTGTTTGTTTGTTTTGTATTGCATACCTGTGCTAATTTCTTGTGAGACAAATTTGAAAGGAGTTATGGAATGGAAAGCTGTACTAAAGGGACAAACTAGAGGAAATATAATTTCCCACTGCTTATGAAATGTTCAATTCAGAAATATGACAAGATTGCAGTAAAATCTAGGGAACATAGGTTTCTTGTTAGCTGTTAAAAATCTGTCTAGATTTTGTGTCATAGACAAATTTTCTTTTGTAAACATTCACAGACTTGTTAGTGTTGTACACCTGGCCTTGTTATATGATGATTAACTAAATTTTTGGTTAATTTCAACAACTGGTGAGCCAGATCCACACCTTCTCCAATTGCCAGCCTTTTATTTTCAATGGAATTTTTCACCTAGGTAAAATAAATGGATTTTTTATGATCTGATTGCTACGTTTTGATGGATAATGTGGCTGAGAACAAACCTTGTTCCATACCAATATTCTATTAAAAAATGTTGGATGCTTACAAAGCATGACCATGAGGAAATGTTAATCATTTTAGATCTTGTATTGAGAATTTAGATTTTAAATACTGTGAATTAGAGTGTCAAGGCCACACATTCGATCTGATGCATAGCAGAAGTAGTGAATAATTGTCCTTTAAGTGAACTCATTTACATAACTTAAGATAGTATCAAAAGCAAAATTCTACACTTTGAATGCATGGCATTCAATATTCATAGAATCATAGAATGACTGTATTTGTCAGGCCTTTATGTTACGTGACATTCACAATGATTAGGCTAGAACAGGTTAAGCAAAAGCTACTTGGCCACTAGACCAACAACTGCTGTAAACAAGCTAACAACAGCTCAGGCCAAGGAAAGGTCAGATAACTTAGTACGCTGCCAGGTCATTGTGAAGCCCTTCTTCTTCTACTAATAACAGCAAAAATCATAGCTACAAGGCTATGTAGTTATACTTGGGCCTAATGCCAGAGTAAGCTGTCTAACATTGAAGTTTTTTAGTGCAGAGTGGGGCGATACTTTAAACTGGATTTCCAGATCTGTCTCACAGTACCCAACATTACAGTGCAGTTCTCTAGGATAAAAAAAAGGTAACTGTATATGTCAAGTTTAGGAAGTTATAAAAGATTTCTTAGTGAAGAAAGTATTTTCTGATGATGATGGTTAGGCATCCCAGCTTCCTGACTGAAGTAAGAGGTAAACATTTGGAATTTTGAAAAACTAATGAGTACTACCTAATTAAAACAAGTGTTTGAATAATACTACTAATAATAAATAAAAAGCCATACATATAGCAGAAGACATGGCAAATTTTCATAAGATCCTATCTGTATAGTATAAGGGTTTATAAGATTGTCATGATGCAGCAAATAAAAGTTAAAATTCTAACATTTCTTAAGTAGTAAATTTCAAAACAGCTAAATCAATCGTATCATTTAGAAACACTAATTTGAGTAGCATGTCACCAATCCAGATACAGCATGTCACCAATCCAGCTATTTCAATCATAGCTAAGCAGGTAACAACATAAATGCCATCTCCTGAGAGCATGTCATTTCTCATTCAATTCTTTGAATGTTTTTCTGTGCCGATAGATGACATTAAGATTAATAGAAACACTCTGACTACAATAGTAGTCTTTCTCTAACATACGCAATGCTATGGAATCTAAAAAAAAAAAAAAAAAAGAAAAAAAAAACTCAAGGAAAATAAATTCTCCCAAGGAAAAAAAAAAGATTTTGAAGAGTAATATGAACTTTAAAAGTTTATTTTTTACAGTAGAATGATTTATTCTATTAAATCACTTTAAGAAGTTTAGAATGGTTTGTTCAAAACACTTAGTTGTCAGAGTACCTATATGAGGTAAGTAATATCCTTTTTTTCCAGATCAGCAAACAGAAGCGTAGAACTTCAACAACTAGATTTGTGTATCCCAGTAGTGAAGAAGACTGTGTCCCTCCCCACTATTTTGATTGTTGTTATTTAATTTGCATTTTAACTCTTTCAAGTTGTCCTTTTTTGAATTGCATTGATGCATGAATAAGCAGTCATGGTATATAGGATATATGATTTATATACATATATATGTACACACACACATGTATAAAAATCATATATATTTGATCTATAAGCTGATAAAGTGAGAAAGTAAACTATCTAAAATATTTATGCCCAGTACTATTGCTAAAAGACAAATTCTTCTTAATCTCCAACATCAGCTCTTTCCTTAGGGCTTCCAGTATCTCTTCAGCTTTGCTTTGTGTCATTTTAACAATGCTGTTACAGTCAAAGCAGTGCAAACCTTCTAAAATCAACATAGTAACCTGTGAAGTAGGAGGGAAATTATATTAATAAAGGTCATCATTCTACATACAGATACAAGCATAGAGCTAGGTGACTGAAATGAATATTTACCGTAGTTTTATTTTAATCCTCTGGGAGTTCATTAACATCCCTCTCAAATGTTAGTGTTAAAATCCTGCCTATGACAGAGCAAACAAGAGAGAGAACAAAAAAGATTTAATAGAAGATATTTTCTGGGGTTGTGCAAATGCAGCTGAGGCAGTACTATGTTCTGGGTTTCCCATGTTTTCTTGCATTAGAAGAAAGAAGAAGAAAAGAATATGGATTTCCCTCTTCAAAAAACACTTCTTATGAGGGTGAATGTATCACCTAGACAGGGGATAATGAATGCAATTCACTAATATTGTACAGTCTCCTCATCACAGATTATAGTGAGCAGGAAGGAAGAACACTGTTGTGGAGCTGTTTCAGAAATGGATTACACAAACTGCATCCTTTTGCTTATCTGTAAATCTCATTTCAGTAAGACAGTTAATACAGATGTTGTGGCTAATAAAGAAAATGGTGGCAAACAATTACAGTCTTAAATTGTCCCTGAGTTAGGTGGTCATCCTTACCTAAATTTTTTTCTGTAAATGATCAAGAATGGTGGCTACTATATATGTCCTGAATGATAGAAAAATCTATAAATAATGCTTTTTAAACTAAAAAAATATTGTTTTCACTCATCACTCCTGAATCACTCTCCAAGAATTTTGTTTTTGAAGCTGAATTTCCTATCACTGAATTGTTTTTCGTATATATTGCTCATGTAAATATGCACATTTTATTTGCATTCAGAGGAAAGACTTAAGATAGAACATGTCTTTATGTACTAACTGACTAAAACTGAAATCTGATTCTCTCTAGACTGTAATATGAATCCAACTAAATGCTATGTCCTGGACATCCTAGGTTAGCTTTCCGTTTCTGTCTGTGTGCATGTCTGCAACACTGGTCTGCAAATGTTAATACTGGGGAACTGTGTCAGTATGTGCTTATCTAAACTAAGAGAACTCATGAAAAGTTTGTCTTGATGGTGAATTAATACTTGGGTTTTATATATATAAATATATATATAATCAAATATAGAGCTTCCATAACATTATTGGGACTGTTTTGAAAACTATAATATATGCATTGCTGCAGAGTAAAAGAAAATTCTGTGTTACAGATGGTCACTAAATTGACAATATATTTACTGAAGCATAAATTTCCAACCCACTGAAACTCTACTTTCCATGTGCTCAAGAGACTTCTGGAATAAAACAAAGCGACAATATGCATGGGTATGCAGGCAAACATATGATGCATACAGCATATGTTATATCTTAGCTTCACGTTCAGCTGAAGTGAATTGATAGAAAAAAATAATGCTCATAGCAAAAGATCTTTTTGGTACAATAAAACCCAATTTAAGAAGGCTGAAAGATGTAGCTATTCAGATCTTTATTTTATGTGAGTCATACTGTGCTGCTAGTCACACGCATGCAGAAGGTTTCTATAGCTTTCATACAGTTACCTGTGACAACAGTCAATACTAAGATCAGCACCTTTCTTCCTGACCATAACCACTACCATTCTGTTCTAAATAATGACACTCTAGGCTTCTGATATGTTTCTTTAAACTATGCAAGTTTGTACTTGCTCTCAAAACATAAATTCATATTTACACAGTGCATATGGAACTTACAGATATGCAATGGACTATAAATGAAAACATATGGTTCCTAAAGCCAGTGCAGATAAGTAATGTCAAAATAGCATGCAAGTCCATTCACATAATCAACACACAAAACTAGGACAAGGGAAACTGTCACATATCCCACATCCGCTGTCACATATCTATATACACACATACACACACCAACTGTGCTACTTTAATATTAATGTGAACAAGTGTTTCCAAGTTCTACACATAGATATTGTTTCTCCTCATTCCTCTGGAACATGGTTTAGAAATTTGGACTCCGCTGAAAATTGGGTGCTTAACCATTTGTTTATAATTGTCTTGCTTTTTAATAGATGTTGGTGGGTTATTTTTCCAGTGGTTATTTTCTCATGTACATTCTTTGGTGTCAAGGCTGAAGTGTAAGGATAGAAAGGGAACAAATGTGCCTGAATACACCTGCCTAATGCCCTTTACCTCCTGCTCCAAAAGGGCAGGGGTTTCTTTTATGTCCCGTTTTATATCTGTCAGACTTGTTCCTGTGACTGAGATGCCACAGGTTGTCTCATACAGCACTGGATGCTTACATTTATGGACTGGTATTGCTTATACAGTAGCAGATGGACTTACTGATTCCTAACTTTCATTTGTCTTATGAATTGCTGCAGCTATTGTTACCCTCACCCCCAAATGCACACCTCCAAACTTCTACTTGTGGCCCCCTGAAGATCAAGGCAGGAAGAGTCAGAAACAAAGAGAATACAGGGAAACTGGGGAAAAACTGCCCAGTACAGTGTCTTATTATAAAATGTAATGCTTTAACATGACAAACTATATCAAAGATATATATATATATATTTTTCTACAGCATTACTTTTTCCTTCCTCTGGAATGGAGGAGAATCTTCAAATCTGAGTAAATCTCTCTCTTGTCTCAAAATTATTTAGGCCATAATCACTGAAAAATTTCAACTGCAAGCTACTTCTTGGTTTAGAGACAGAGCTTTATAAGAAAATGAGACATTCTTCTCTTTCTCTGGAAGGTCAAGAGTAACAGCTCTCACCCAAGATGTGAGAGACCTAAGTTCAGTTCTCAGGAGACTAAGGTCACTGCCTGTCAAAATCCTTTGCCCAAATCACCACTACGAACCAGGAACAGAGTGGATTTTTAATGTATATAATAAACTACCCACTTGAAGAAGCTGTGAGTAATTTGGATTAGATTTTTCTGAATTTTTGTAGATGGAGCCAGCAAATTTGTGTATTCATATAATCTCCAAGCCAAGGAGGGAATAAGTCACTAACTTTGTGGGTGGAACACTCATCTAGGAAAATGGGACATTGAGCTATCAGTCTCTTTTCCAAGCCTCAAAGATATATGCAGGTTGGAATAGCTCTGTATCAGCAAATTAGAAAAGAATGCCTCAATAGTCCATGTAGGGCATTTTTTTTCAGAAATAATAAAAGTAAGCTCAGATCTGTGCAGGCAGAAGTCTGAACAGAGGCTAAGTATCCTACTGTCTCGGAAACAGCTTTAAGGAGTAACCTTTTGGAAAGAAAGGAAATGCTATCAATGCCAGTTTAATGAATCTAGTTCTTTGTTTTCTTTTCTTACAGGTGCTCAAAAGGCATTTTTCATGCCGGCTCAGGTGGAAAGTTTGAGTTGACTTAGTTTCTTTTCATTAAAAATCCTTATTAGATGAGATTTTTTTTTTTCATTATATGCTTCCATCCAAATATTTTTTTGCCCCTCTGATTGGTTTGGCTGCACAATTGTAGTTTCAAATAGGTTTAGCTTTTGAAAAGAATGATCTCAAGTTGACCTTTTTTATGGACACTAAGTTAATATTTAAAATTCAGATGAATATTGTCATGCTTAATAAAGAACCCGTGTTCTTTGTGTCTAGTTTTAATTTAACTTAGTTTTGATTTTTGTTTTTAATGGGAAGGTAAAGGAAAGATGAAGACTGTGTTTCTTTTACTCAGCAATTGTGTCACGGTGAAACTCAGCTGAACTGTGTATGACCTGTCTCATGTAGAATGGTCTCATGACCATTTGGACAAAAGAAAAACAAAACAATTAGGGGAAAGAAAGTATTTTCTAACACTCTAATGTCTGCTTTTACAGTTATGGTACAACTGATATAATGAAAAATTGGCAATAACAAGATACACCTTGTGTTGGAATAAACATGGTATAACTTTAATACTTCATAGTCAAGGAAAAGATAAGCATTCGGTCTCTCTGGAATTGCCACATTTTTGGATCATCTGGTAGAAAGTGCTATAGGAGAAGCACAGCTGGGTCTTTTTCTCTCAGGAGAATCAAATGCAATACCCTGGTGTCAGACTCAGCTGGCTGAAAACAACGCATGGCCAGAGTTGTCTCTCAGTTGCCTGCAATGTTTTTTTTTATCTATCTTGCACTAACTGGAATGAGTTTAGCATTTCAGATTAATTATTAAGTATCTTAATAGTATTCAAAACATATGTCAGTCACAGTACTAAGTGTAACACTTAGTAAAGAGCAGTTTCTTTGAGAAAAACTTGTTATAGGTAAAAATACATACTTGGATGACTGTAAAACAGTAGTGCAGATTCTTCTGAAATTTCTATGCTCAGAGCACATGCTGTCTACTAAATTTCAGCATCAGAGAAAAAAAAGAAAAATACTAGAAGCTGTAATGTGGCTGATTGCAAGCTATAGGATTCTTTCACAAATCAATTTTGTTACATTACAAATTAGTAAACTATTTATCAGCACACTGTGCAACATAACCTATTGCTTTTTTAAGGGCAAAAGCAATTCAGTTGCATCACGATGGTAGACAAGAAAACTGTGATATTCTACATAGTAATATATTAATTCTGCATGTTAAATGAATATAGATTCCTTTAAAGGACTGAAATCCCCACCTGTGCTTCCCTTTATCATGTAATACATGATACTGTAAAAGAGATCCCAAAATGCATAACTGAAAACACATGAATTCAGAGATAGAAAGGAGTAAAGAAAACAACTGCCTTTGTAAGCAGTATTTTTGGTCTTAAAATAACTATCCCCATGGATTCTAATGATTATTTTCTGCCATTAGTTTCCTATATGAGCTTCAGTCTTCGATTTTTGGCTGCAAAGCTTTAGCACTCATCTACCGATGAGAGATGGGAGCTCTTTCTCCTATTGATAACTGTAACAGCCATAGAGGAAAGGAACTAATAGTCTGGCTTTTTCAAACAAACGGATTATTCCTTTGCATCTTATTCCAAAATACTCCAAGAGTTCTGAAGAATTTGGTTGTGTGAAATTATATTTGTAGAGATTCAAAATGTATAAAACTATGTTTATTTTACTTAATATTCATCTAAACCCAAACACTTCTAGAACTGTCATGAAATATGCAATGGTAACCATAAAAGTCTATTGCTTATTCATGCATTAAACATTGAACTAACCAACTCTATCTTAGTTAGAGAATATGTGCAAAAATACCTCTTTTGATGGTTGGCCATGGTCAACATTTAGATGCGTTCTTTCCCGAGGTACCAATTAGTATCAGTTGATAGGTACATCTCAGGACAGGGCATGGCGATACTGAAATAAGTGCTTTGTTTAGTATTTTTGCCATTTATTGACATTTTTTGTTATCTCCACCAAAAAAAAATCAGTCTTTTGGTTTTGTGTAGAAACTATATAAATCATTTTTCATTTTTAATTAAATTCTTCTATTGTTTGTCTCAGTAAAGCCATTCCTTTATTTATTTATTTATTTATTTATTTTATAGGAAGGTTTGAAGTTTACCTTCTTTTCATTTATTTACCCCAGTCACATGATGATGTTGTGAAGAATTTTACCTTGTAGACCACTTCTTTGGTATTATCTAACAATGCAGAAATTATAACACACTCTCTCATTTAATGTAACTGGTATTTTATATTATGGAAGCAAGAATACTTTAAATCAAACTCATAGAATCAGAGAACAACTTTGGTTGGAATGGACCTTAAAGATCTTCTTGTTCCAACCCCTCTGTCATGGGCAGCGATGCCACCCACTAAATCAGGTTGCCCAGGGCCTTGTCCAACCTGATGTATTTTCTCATGAAAAATACATCAGGCATGAACTAGTTTTTTCAAACACACACGGGGCCTTTAAGAAAATATATAAAATATCTTTGTCCTACACTAAACTCTCTCAGTTTAATATGCTTATTCCTCTGAGAACTCCAGTTTTATGGAACATATCTAGATTTATCCTTTTATTGAAATGGAATAATAGTGAGGGATACCTAGGAATATATACTTCTCACTGCAGTAATATCAGCTACAATATATAGGAATACCCTTCAATATTTTATACATTAACAAATAAAAGCTTATTGGTAAGAATATATGGTTAAACATTCTGACATTCACTATGGAAATATTTGTGTAGTGTATTCATTCCCAGAGAATATTATTACCTCTTTTAAAATAGACCATGGGTGATTCAGCTGTGATTACTACTTTAGATTAGTTTCAGGATTACTGTATCAGTTTGTATGACATTTTATTTCATGATGGTGCAACTGTATTAAATCTTCAGACTTCCTCTTTCTCCCGAGTTCCTTCCCTTTCAAATCTTTTTTGTAATATTAATACAATATTAATAACTGGGAACCCGGAGAGGTCCCAGTTGACTGGAAGCTGGCAAATGTTGTACAAATTTTCAAGAAGGGCAAGAAAGAAGACCCTGGCAACTGCAGGCCTGTCAGTCTCACATCAGTGCCTGGTAAAATTGATACGGGGCCTGGAGCATCCCCCCTTGTGAGGATAGGCTGAGAGACCTGAGTCTGTTCAGCCTTGAGAAAAGAAGACTGAGAGAGGATCTTAAAAATGTCTATAAATACCTTAAATGTGGGAGACAAAGGGATTTGGCCAACCTCTTTTCAGTGGTTTGTGGGGACAGGACAAGGGGCAATTACCACCAAATGGATCCCAGGAAGTTCCGCAAGTTCTCATAAAGAATGAGATTAACAAGCTTTTAAATGATCAGGAGACAATCAAAGGATGGAATATGAGTCTTATTGTATTTGTGGCCTTGGCACAGAAGACATAAAGTGTGGAGTGAGTTATTGTTTTCAGAGACATGATGACCTTTTTATTTTATCTTGTATTGTGATGTTAATGCTGAGCTCCTGTGATTATTTTTCCTGTTCTAGTTGAGTATAATTGAAATCTTCATGTTTTTAAGGCTGACCTGCAAAATGAGAAGTTTTTTCTGCTTTGAAATATTCCTTATGATGAAGTGATTTCTTTATACTTGTTTTCTATTTTTTAAGGAAAAGGAAAGGAAAGGAAAGGAAAGAAACAATACTAAAATTTTGCTTGAAATTTTATGGATATTTGTTTTTCCATATTTTATCTTTGGTTGCTTATAAACCTTTGTGAATTTGGCTCTGTTTTCTAAACTGTACATTCACATTAGAGCCCTGAGGTTATGTGTACTACTGTAAATTCTGGTTCTGCAAAGTCATCTGTGCTAAGTTTTTCCTCATTTTACAGATCTCTGTTATGAAACCTGGTAACATCCATGTTGCTACAAATGAGTTAAACCGAGATAACATAATGATAATTAATGTTCTATGTGACATTGTCTAGATATAGAATGCCTCAATGCTTTAAGGTTGGTGGTGGTTGTTGTTGTTTGTTTGTTTGTTTGAATAGCCGAATCCTAGATTTCACTGAATGTCACCAAAAAACCATTATTCCTTCTACTGGAGGAATTAAACACATGCATTGCATATTTTTACAGATTGCGCATAGTGTTTGCTGTTTCCTCTGAGTTTATTTTATGTTTCTTACATATTTTTATCCTATTTTTCTGGCTTCTGATTTTGTCTTGTGTCTTTGCAATAATGTAATTGAAATTTCAAATATTTCATTTTCCTTAAAAATTACAATGGTAAGTTATTGCTCTGTTTCCCAAGGTTGGGTTATCAATTTTTAGATAAATATCTGAAAAGCAAACGATTGTCAGTATTTCTAGACTACATTTGGAAATTCCTTCTTACAGTGGGGCGGCAAAGCAGATACAGATTCATTAACTGGTCAAACCCCCCAACATTATAATTTCTCAAACGATCTCGCTTCTGATGTGAACTTTAACCATTACTACTCACTGATTTTCTGGCTTACTGGACATTTTAAGTTGCTTTCTAAGAAGCTTTGATTTCCTTTTTTTTTTTTTTTTTAATTGTAAAATTGACCAAGTATTACAAAAATAACAAGGATAAAATCTATATAAAAGTTTATCATACAGTACATTTAAATGCAAATGCAAAGAGTTCTTTGGGCTTTCTGTTTTTCTAATAAGTAGGCTTTATGTAACCATTGCATTAATAAAACTGACTCTTTGTAATGGAGAGAAACTGTTTTTCAGATTTTATATGACATATAACTCAAGAAATGAAATACTGTACTTCTGTTTTTTAACAAGACTGTGGATACACCAATAATAACTAGAAGCCGTCATTAGTCTGTCTCTTGCCACACTCTGTTTTTGGCAATAGTTATGGAACAGCACAGAATATGGTGACATAACCTTGAAAAGCCTTTGGATACAGTATTTCTTATTTTTAAGTATGAAATTACTTTCAATAAAACACATTTAAAACTAACTAAGCTATATCTTCAAAAGTGATTTAGAGTCTACGTGACTTTTGCCATTAATTTTTCATGAGACAGACTAAGTGGATAAATTATTTTGAGTTTGGGATTTAGTCTTCTAGGTAACTTGTTACTTAGTCAAACTTTTAATTAACTCAACTGTTCTCTTTATAATTTATATTGAGCAATTTCCTGCAGCAGTATTTTGCAGGTGAAAATCCATGGACTACTGATTTACTGAATACGAAATAAAATATAAAAAGAATGAGTTGTAAAAAGGCTGTCATTTGTTTCTTTTTAATTTCACTTGAGGGTGCTCTTATTTTTGTTCTGTGGGTTTCCAATTTTTCTTAAAAGATTTATTTTATGAGCCAATGGCATATACAACATCACTCTTTAAAACTGTAAAATTATTTTACAGAATTGTAGGATAATTTACATGGAACACAAAACTACTCAAGGATAATCTTTAGGTTTTTATTAAAATGGCAAACTGATTTTATTATCATCATTTATATATATATATTTTAGATCAGGGAGAAATTCCTGAAAGTAGGGAAGTTGGACAAATCTTGTAAATTCCTCTAAAAAAACTTTCGTTCTTTAAAAGTTAGTTGTATATACAACTTTCAGACATTGTGTATTGAGTTTGTACAGGACAAATTGGATTGGAAATATTTTAGAAAAGGTCTTAAGAGTAGAGGAAAGTTATATTTCAGAGAGATTCAGAACACCAGTCTAGTCTTAACAATGGTAGAAGGCTGTAAACATGTCAGTGAGAGCCTTATTTGTCCTGAGTCCTGTAACGTGTGCACTGATTCTTCCGAACCTGCTGAATGGTGTTGGGTATTTTCTTGCATAACGTTAGTAAGGTAGAAAGAAATATTGCCAGTCCTCCCACCTACTTCACAGGAACTCATAAGTACTAAATATCCCTCTGATCCACAGGTAAGTGAGGAATGTTCTAGTCCCTGTGTGATATTGAAAATAAAGATAATTTTGATTCTACAGGGTATATTATCTTAACTAAAATACAAATACACCAAATGTTCAGAACACAGATAATTAAATGGGCAGCTATTTTACAACATGGTCAATTCATCCCAATTGATATTTTCCAAATGGTTCAGTTCTTAAACTCTGTAAGACTGAATTTTGCAAAACACAATTTTTTATGTGTATGTGTATTGATGTAATGGATTATTTGCAGAAGTAGAAAGTATTCCCATGCTCAGAGGGCTGTAAAAGTATCTCTTCATTTGATAACCTGTATTTTTCCCTGTTTTGTTTTATCCTAAAATCACGTTTCTAAGAGATTACATTGCATTTCTAATATAGATTACATTTCCAATAGGCATTGAAAAACTTCTCTTAAATGGCTGCTGTCACATATGAATTTTGTCAGTCTTGTGACAGTCCCAAGAGAAAGGAACATAAGCGGCCACCAATAGGAAAGGTTCTACCATGTTGTTAGAAATTTTATATCCAACTTGTTTCATAGAGCTTCTGAGTGATATTCAAAGTGGCTAGCATTATATCATTCCAGTTATAGAAAGAAACTGATTGGTTAATGCCTTTTTTTGCAACATAATCCTTGTATTGCTAATGTAAGCTTTACTCAGTTTCTCAATAAAAAAATACATCTATTGTAGATTAATTCTTTTTTTAGAGATCTGTAATTTCTTATATAGTTCCCTACTAGAAATAAATTGTTTAGACTGTCTCCATTTTTTATCACTTCGTAAATATCAGATTTATAAAATGTATACAGAGGTTCATACATCAATGTGACAGATTTAATGTGGTGTTATTTTATAATTCTTGGATACGTCTGTTTGTTGTGGTTTTTTGTTTGTTTTTCTGTACTTAAAAATTCTCTGTAATGTAATCATTCTGGTTTTCCCTTTTATCCTTTCATCTTTAGGTATCACTTATTTCTTGAATGCAATAATTTAATATATGCATTGTTTTCCATGCTACTTGTCTTAATCAAATTTAGCATTGAATCACAGTATAATTTGGGCAGGAAGGGATCTCAGGTGGTCTCTAGTCAAGGAGGCCTACCTCCTGCTCACAGCAGCATCAGCTATGAGATCAAGCCCACGTTGCTTAGGGCTTTACTGAGCCACATTCTGAAAACCCGTTAAGAAGGGAACTGCATTGCAACCTAATCCAATGCCTGGCTGTCCTCATGGTGAATCATTTTTCCCTTCTGTCAGGTCAGGAGCACTCTTGTTTCACTGCTTCAGAGCTTGAACTGCAAGTACTCTGCAAGCGTCAATAACTCATTGTCTATTACTTGCTGATAACACATAGAAAATAACTATATATTTGCATTTCATCTGATATCACATATTCAGTTCTGTAACTGAATCTGAGTACCTGGCTTGTGCAGTGGTCTTGTCACTTCAAAAAAATGTGTTTAATCACACATTCAGATGTATGTTTGGAATCAGTACATACTAAGTGTGTGCTGCATGATACCAAACAACAAGATCTTTTCTTTCTTGTGGAAATTGTCACTTTAATAATAGTGGAATTTGATTTAATTCCATTAACTTTCTAATTGCAAAGCTGCCTCAAGACTTAAAGAAAGGTATTAGTTGAAACAAATTTAGACGTACTACTAAAATTCAGAGTTGGCAAATCAGTCAAATGGTACAGCAAGAAGAATCCTTGAATTGAACTGCATCAATTAAAAGACTCGATGTTATATTCTTAGTTTCTAATATTAAACAACAATGCAAATGGAGTAGACTTCTATTTGAAAATTATTCTCCATTTTTTATTTTTCTACAAACTGTAGTAAAAATAGTTGTAACATCAAATATATTTCCCTTATTTTTCTCTTGGTATGTTTATTATTGTAATGTCTGATCATTCATACATTTACAGGAAATATATAACTTTCATAGAAGGCTGGAGCTTCAAATCTGGAGTGGAATTTGAAAGCAAATAAATATAATGAATATAAAAATAACTGTTTTGGTTTTGCTTTTTTTTTTCTACATGTATCTTTGTCTATTATATTCCTTATATATAATTTGCAGTTAATTTACTGATAATTGTATGGATATTTTTTTATAGCAATACAAAACGTAAGTCCATTGTGTAACATAAATCCACTGCAAATGGCTGGTGCAACGTGAAGCTAGTGGATTCAAATTAATAACTGAACTAGCCAGAAAAAAAAAAGACGAATACAATGGGAAGAAGAAATGTTAGTGAGCAATGCCATAAAACTCTCATTTGTATTTTTGTAGTGAAAAAGATGTGGAAGAATGAGCACGAATCTTAAGATGTTAACATTTATGCTTGATTCTCTTTGAAGAATTTGTTCTTTCTTTGTAAATTCTCCAGTTGTCTCCTTATTTGTTCAGAATTAAGAAGTTTCAGATAGCACGAAGGTAATTTTTTTCATTGTTGTTTGAAGCAAGCACATTATTACTATGTTTTTATATGCAAACAGAAAATCCAACATTTTCCTAGGCACTGGATATCTTTCTTAATTTCAACATGTAATCTGAAATACAAGTGCCTTAAGAAATACATATTTAAATATAAAATACCCTGAGATGTCGTAATGCTGCTCCTTCATACCTTTTTATTTCATGCCACGCTCAAGTTACTGAATTAACAAGTGGCAAGTGTAAGCATGGTACAGAGTTAAATAGGCTTGGATCTAGAAGGTGAAGAAAGAGAAATTAATTTCTAAAGTCAAGACTAATTTGCAAGGCCATTATCCTTTTTGTCATGGCATTTTGAAGATCATTTCGTTCCCAAACCACCCACTGTTTTGAGCAACAAAGTGTTAGTCCTATTTTAAAAAGGGGTTATTTGTAAGATTTTCCTTTTTTGGTTGGGGGGCAGATTATTTTTGAGAACTATCTAAATATAGCCATTCTAAATGCCTGGGATTCGTTAAGTTTTAGACTTAAAAAATATTTTTTAATATTTCAGTTTAAATGCCAGTAGACGAAGAATTATTTTTGGTATAAACTATTTGTAGGGTGGTCAGCTGGACTGAAAACTCATCGAAAAAGCTGATGTCATTGCCATCAGTGTCATGTAGAAAACATCATGCTTTTTTTATGCAGCAGCAGATGTATTTTCTTTTTTCCTTTGTTGTCCATCTCTGTCCTCCAATAATTATGATTACTAAGGCAGAAAGTGTGTTTTCCCTTTTGTATTCTGGTCTTTCAAATTGGTCTTACCTTGGGAAAAATTTTCTGCTCTTTAGTTTTTGTCTAACCTACTGTGCTATCAAAATACCACAGAATAAAGTGCAGTTGGAGGTCAAGAAAATAAAACATATCCACCTACATGGCAGTTGTTTCTCATGAATACTTATGTCCTATTTACATATGTTTTCCTGTCAACATTGCACATCTAATGCAGCTTGTTTCAAGGGCTGAAATTCTATTCTCAATCCCATATCAAATTTTCAGCAGTTTTAACTGCTGGACCTTTCATTAATAGCACAATTTCACATAAATCAGTAAAAGAGCTACAGCACGATTAAATTTCTTTTATGATTTTATTTCCATTCTATAATTCTGGAAATTAAGTAATAATACAATGAGTAATTAAGTGTCTGAATTAAAAGGTGAACCTCATACTGTGTCACAAGTATTTTGAGGTTTGGGCTCTGTACATCATTTGAGAGAGAAAAGTAATTTATTAGCAGTCTTTTCTTTCCCATGCTAGGCTTCAAAAATCAAATACCAACCTAAGAAATGGATAACTTCATAGCACACTTCTAAAACCATAACTAACACTTTCAATTGTATCTGAAATTACTTCAGTAATAAGTGTAATCACACCTCATTCAATTCCATAGGCATTTTGTACATGTTGGGGCCTCTAGAAAAGCATTAGTGTCAGGTAAAGGGAAATGAGTGCCATAAATCACTCTTATAATTGTGATATTTCATAGAGATATAATATAATAACTGTATAAATATAGGACAAAAAAATAAAAAAAAAAGAAAATGCATCTTCAGTATAAGAATCTTGAGGGTACCATTGGCCAAAAAGCTTCTTAAAAATGCTATATCCTGTGGACTGCTGCACTGCATTCATCTTCCTTTACAGTATTATAGTTTGGGGGTGTTGAAACTTGACATGTTCCCCTTTTCCAAGTACCTGAATGTTAATTTATTGCAGGAAAGAAAATAGCTGGAAGGAGAATATCAACGTAATGTTTTTCCAGTTCCTGGTTTGTTGGTTTGGCTTTCACAGTTTGTTGTTGTGAGGGCCTTAGTGTTAGATGCCACATGTAGATGATATAAACCTTTACTATATTTTTTTTTCAAGGGTAAATTTCTTCAGTCTCACATGGGAGAGCTGTGTGGGTAAATCCCATGAATAACAATGGAATGATGAAATCTTTTTCAATGAAAAAAATTGTCAGAAATGTCCATTAACTGTGTAATTAAAAGAGACATGGCAGAATTTTATGTATTTTACTAATCAAGTGGGATCTTTATTACATTGAAATTCTGTCCTCATATATACCTATGTTTACTACCACTATCAGATTGAGATAAGAATGTATAAGAGGTTGTATTTTGTACATTTGTAATAATATAAATTAAGAATAACTTAAAACCCTCCAATACTAAATTTTGCTGAGAAGAATCCAGCAACAAGGGCTTTCCTTTTGTGAAATGCTTCCCATCACTTGAAAAGACTCAGTCAAGGAAAGGAAAGGAAAGGAAAGGAAAGGAAAGGAAAGGAAAGGAAAGGAAAGGAAAGGAAAGGAAAGGAAAGGAAAGGAAAGGAAAGGAAAGGAAAGGAAAGGAAAGGAAAGGAAAGGAAAGGAAAGGAAAGGAAAGGAAAGGAAAGGAAAGGAAAGGAAAGGAAAGGAAAGGAAAGGAAAGGAAAGGAAAGGAAAGGAAAGGAAAGGAAAGGAAAGGAAAGGAAAGGAAAGGAAAGGAAAGGAAAGGAAAGGAAAATATGAATAAGTTTCAAATCTGTTATGATAGCTGAAGTCCAAGTGAATATGATAAGATTTTCTTTTTTTTTTTATGTTTCCTACCATAGTCTTGCTGGATCTTTTTTTTCCTGTAAATTAAAGCATCACCTAGTGTATCAGTGATTATGGTTATGTGTTGATTGCACTGCAAGTAAGCATGGATTAATTACTTATATTAATAAAATAATGCAGGTAAATTACCATGTTCTGTGCTTAAATTATAGCTTTAAATTAAATTAACAACCTTTTATTCATAATTCACTCTGCTGATGCACAAATTCAATTTGGCACCAAAGACAGAAAAAGTTATTACTGGATGTCATAGGAATTTGGTTATACAACAGTGAGTTTTCTACATCTCACTTTTATAGTCCAAGCCAGTAGTTGTAGTTGAAAGACTTGAAAATCTGGTCCCTATTTGTTGATTCCATCTGCAATATTCCATTCAATTCCAGATAATTTTATGCCTACACCACAGAAAGCAGATCAAGCAGTTATTAAATAGGAACGAAACTAATCTTTAATAAGTTCTGATACTGTTGGAGGATTTGAAATGGGCAGAGTTATTATGACTCAGAACATCTGGCAGTTAATTGGATCTGTGATTCCCATCTATTTTGACACCTGTTTATGTGATTTCTAATATAACGTGTGAATTTGGGGTGCAATTTCTGTAGCATAAGCTACTCATTAGTAGGACCTCCATGATGTAAATTTTAAGAGCCAGAATATCGGTGAGCATATGAAATTAAAGGTATGATAAATTCTTTTATATTGATTTAAACTTCCACTTTTTATTGATGGGACAGTTTGTATTTTATCAATTAGAGGTTAGCATCAGATTTCTACATGATCTATCCTATCCCTTCAGAACGCAGAGGATACAATCTCTTCTAATTCAAGATTACAGCTTTTCAGCAGAGAAAGTATGTCAGTCTAACACTTTGCAGTCATTGATCTAACATTTTTCATTTGCTCTAAATTCAGTAAGTGAGGTAATCAAATTAATATTTTTTAAAGCATGATAATAGTAAATAAGTAGGCATCCAACAGCATTTCCAGTTCATAACACAATCTAATGATCACTTGCTATACTATTTCTTTCAATTATATTACTGTTTTTACTGGTGGTGGTGAATACATCACTTATTAATGCAATCTATTACAAACTTTATTCTTGTCTTAGAAAAACATAGTTAATTTTCTCTTTGGCCTCTCATGACCCTTGACATGGGACATACCCCTAGTCATGTAAAGAGTTAAGCCTTCTCCAATCTAGAAAATGGATAGAAGCACTGCTAGAAACAAAACCAATTCATCAAATGGCACAGCTGTTCACTGTATGTTCATAATGAGCTTTTTTATTTGGGTGCTGCTTGGTATTTATAGCTAATTAACTCCCTTTTACACCACCCCGCAATCTGCATTTAGAAAACAGAGAAAATGAAAATATACCGAATTAAAGCTGTTAAATACAGAGTAAATTCAGTTAATATTAAAATCACTGTAGATGAGTTATTACTGAAGTACTAGAAAATTTTTTCAGGTTCCATTTTTCTGTTACCATCTCTTTATTTATTGTTTTATTTTACTTAAAAATCTGAGTAAAAAGATTTTGATAGGTTGCAGAGACTCCAAAACTAGATATCTTTCTTTTCTCTTTGAAGTGGGCTGTTTTCAAGGTAAGATTAAGAAATTGTTTCTATTGCTAATGTTGAACTATCAATGTACAGATAATGTTTTGTAGTACATGGATAAAATTCGTTTATTACTATAGAATGCTATGAGAATAGTTCTTTTTGTAAGCCCCAAGTAAAGAGCTGTACCTAGTCTTCTGAGGGGATGAAGCCTACAGCCCACTGTGTTTCTGGCTATTTCAAAAAAAAAAAAAACAAACAAACAAACAAAAACACTTTGAAATCAGTAGTTTGAAGCAGTTTCAGAAATGGAAAACTGTAACATTATGACTATGTGTAATAAAATGGATAATGATAGCTAATGAAGTAGTCCTTCAGTGTGGATGGAAATAATTTAGAAACCATTCAGTAAAGATCTGTTCATAGAGCACAGATTCCCAGTGAAATTGTTAATATGCTGCATATGCCTTCCCACCAGAAAGTTTAGAATTTAGTTTATACCACTTTAGAATATGCATTAATGATGCTATAGTGTAGATATCCTTCTGCTTCTGTGTTGACATCAGTTACTAGTTGTTTTCATGGGCAGTACCAATTACAGGAAATAAAGAGTTTTCCTTAGCTTTTTCTAATATAAAAACTAGCAAAAGAGTGGGGAGAGGAAGAGTGTTTGAGCATTTCTAAAACAGAGAGCTTTTTTTTTTTTTTTCCTTTTCCTGTAAACTTCTGATTGTTTTTTTGTGATTAAATCAATTATTTTGGTTTGATGCTTCCTAAGTATTTTTGTCACAACTTACAATTCTTTGTAATATATATATGTATATTTAATGTAGTTATTTTGGACTAAAGGATTTTCTGCTGCTTTTTAGCCTTAGTTTTTACTGTATGGCCTTAAAAAGTCACCTTAGGGTAAATGCTCAACACTGTTTGAATATATTTTAAACGGTCTCTTCTTGAATGATGTCTTAGAGCTTTCCCATTTATAAAATGTGTGATAAAACAGTCTTCATATAAGTATTTTAGAAATCCTTTGTTTTTTAAAGCATTTATTGATCTTTAGGTGAGTCCTTCTTACAATTACAGATGAGATATTGTCATAGTTTTGGCTGGGATAGAGTTAATTCTCTTCACAGAGGCTTGTATGATGCTGTGTTTTGGATTTTTGATGAAAATAGTGGTGATAGAACACCAATATTTTCAGTTGCTGCAGAGCATTGCTTACATAGAGTCAAGGAATTCTCAGCTTTTCACACCACTCTGCCAGCAAGGAGGCTGGGGCTGCACAAGAAACTGTGAGGGGGCGCAACCAGGACAGCTGACCCAGATTTACCAAAGGGATGTCCCATACTAGAAAGACAATACTAAAATATATATGTGTTCTAACAATATCCTATTTGTTTATGTATTTTTTTAATTTTCACTGACTTTAAGGTGTAGTAATGTTGAATAACACATAAAATTGAATAGCACAATTGGGTGTCCATTCACATAGAGTTTAGGAGCTAGTATAATCCTGCTAGAATGTTAGTAAATAGAAATATACTGTAAATTTTAGTAACTCGGTGCTAGCATACAATAGATCTGCCAGTCTGCAGATGAGAACTTCAGACCTTCAGAACTTCAGATCTGATGTTCAATCAGCAATCATTAAAGAAGCATTTTTACTGATTTATCATCTGGTATTCAATCAGAATATATAGTTCTGAAAATGTAAAAAATAAGTGCCTTTCATAAGCTAGTATATTGGATTTGATTGTAACTTTAGTTGAAAAACCTTATCAAGAAGATAGGCATGAGGAAAAATGTATTGTCTCTATAATTCTCTCTGGAAAAAAAACAACAATGAAAAAAATCTCAATGTGTAATTGTAAACATTGAATTACATAGCAGTTAATTTCCAGCAGACTTCAAATACCTCTCCCTACTTTCATTTCAGGACTGATGAGTTGTTTCACTAGGCTTCAAGGTATCAAATCATGGAAGCACTGACAATGTCATCTTAACTTAGAGGATGACACACTAGAAACATACCTCTCAATATGTACTTGAGTCCTGCTGGCTTGTGTGTCTCCAGTGTGTATCACAGTGGAAGGGAATTGGTGTTAAACTCAAATACATGCCTGAAAAGAGTCTTCAGAAGTGTATATGTTTCTATAGTCTAAAGGCTATCTATAGAAAATAACCTGTGTGTATAGCCTACTTTCCTTCACATGGGGAGACTTGTGAAAGGTGTATGGTGGGAGGGAGAACATACAGAAAAGCAAATAGAACCAAAAGGAATACATTCCTTGCTATCTTCATTTGTGCCTGATTTGATATAAATTACTGGAAAAGCATGCTGACATTGCATGTGTGTTTCTTTTTTTTTTTTTTGATTATTTTCTGAAAATGAACTGTTACTATTTTTGCTTTTAGTTTCTATATCTCATGCACAGTTTTTACTTAGCTTTCTGATCACTGTCACTTGTTATTCATCCCCTTCTATCCTCCTGCTCACCAATAACTTTGTGCTGGCCAATTTCAACCACATCTGACAAGGAGGCATGTGGTCCTACGAAGGTCTGCAAGACATTGGTTCAGTCATGTATGGACTCCGAAGTAATTTGTTTTGCTTGCCCGTAACTTAGAGGTAAAGCTTCTCCAAGAAGCAGCAGCCAGATAATCAGTCAATTTTTGTCAAGCTGCAAACTATTAAATAGCATGTTCCCTTCAGCAGGCTAAGAAGAAATATATTAGTATATACAGAAGGGAGTGAAAGTTTAGGAAAAAGTTTGAATGAATGAGAGTTTGAAGAACTGTAGAGGGATTGGTTGTAGAGATGCAAGGGAGCTGAATAAATCAAGTGTGATACATACTCGTAAAAGGCCAAATTTTGCTGGCTTTGTTTCTCACACTGTTTGTTGCTTGTCCTTTGCTCTGCTCCTGTTCACAAGAAAGTAGAAGTAAAAGAGAATCATTAAACGTCACTTCAGCTGTGAGATTAAAGAAATAATTTCATAAGCAGATCATTTTACTTAACCTATCTCCTCAAAATAACATTTACCAGACTTTTTCTTGTCTTCTGTTCTTATATTATTTTTAAAAAAGAACCAAATGAAATGTCTTAAAATTGCCACTTCAGAAGGAGTCCTAAGGCATCTATTTCAGAGAAGATGCTTAGAGTAAGGGTTACTCAGACATACTCCAAGTTACTCCTTTCTTTGTGAATGAAAATTGGGTAGATAAGGAAACAAATCTGATAGATACAGAAACACCAAAACACTTAGAAAACCTGCCAGGGTTTTCCTTCCAGACTCTGACCCTTGTTTCATAGCAAATTTCTGGGTAGGTTTCTGAACGTGTCTGTGTATTTGAGCACATTTTTAAGGCTTTGCATCAGATGGAGGAAAAGTAGTCAGTGACAAGATTTGCTGAGTATATATTGTATATAATCTGACATTTTCAGGACACGTATTTTAACTTAACTAATTTATACTATCAAGCCACATTACTTAAAGTATGTGACATCAAACCATCTTAAACCTGTGTATATTTAGTTCTTAATTTTATGGATCTAAAATTGATCAATTTTGTTCTGCAAAATTTAATCTTCTTTTCTCCTTCCATAGTTATGAGTCACTATTGTAATTTCTGTTAGCTTCACCTTTAGTCCATTTCATGTCTGGATGAGTGCTCACCTTCTGCTGTCAAGCCCCAGCTCTTTCCTTTTGTATAAAGTCCAAAAATAATCCATAGATGGATTAAGCTGTAAATTACATTACTCTCTATATCTAATTTGGCCCCTGTTGTCTATTCAGAAGGTATAAGAAGTCTGACTCACTTCATCACATCTCCAGGAGGGGGAGGAGGAAAAATCAATAAAAGTACAGCACTGCTATTGAGAAGAGAATTTTATGCCAGATATATGCATAGTAAATAATTGCTGTTCCAGAGGAAGAGGCCAGTGTCCTTTGACTCAGTGTCTTTTGTGGGAGTATATGACGAAACCCATGTGTTATAAACCTCCTTGTGAGATTACATGACTGTCTCTCTAGTATTTCTGGCATTTGGAAGCTATGTTCTGATCTTTGTGATTATTATACTCTCTGGTATATCTGTTAACTGAAGTACAAAATATATCAGAACATTTAAAAAACTAAATTGGTAGAGCAGGAAGAGTTGGGTACAGAGCAATTCAAATTAGGAACATCTAGTTCTTGGTCAGCAGTAGGTTAGCAAATGATTGAATTGATATGAGGATTAGTATAAATGAGAATTTGCACGTAAGTTTTAAAAAAAAAGTTGGCTACTGGAAAAACAGCAAGTAATCAAAGATGTGAGATGGCAATAATCTGGGAGATTCTCTGATTATACATTCCATAACAATAAAACAAAAGCTTTTAAAAACAAACACATTTATAGATATCTGTTCCCTGTAACATCCCACCGAAGTATAATATGTTTGGATTTCCTTTAGTTTGAAATTTCCTTCTAGTTTTATAATCTATTTTATTTATACTGCCCTTGCTTATATCGGTGAATATTTAAATTGTCTTACTGGTATGCAGGATCAAAATCAAACTTTGACTGTTACTGTACGGAAATTCCTACAAACAAATTATACAAAGGGGTATAAGCATCAGACCATTTTTGCGCATTTTCTGGTCTACGTGCAATAACTGCCTCTGTCTTGCTCTGCAGCTGAATTGCCTGACTAAGTTCTGTGAATATTGATCAAGCTGGTTTTGTTCTGTACTTTCGATGCTTTTTTTGTGGTTCGTAACAGACAATAAAAATGCTCACTGAAGCTGTTTACATGCTTTAACATATACCAAGAACAGCAGAAACCCTAAAACGTCATTCTTTTTATGATCAGTGATTACCTACACCATTATGCTTGGATGGGTTTTAGAGCCAATGTCATCACTTTCCACATTGAAATACATAATATTAGATAACAAACTAACAGCCAAAATCTAACGTGTAATGGAGTTCTTCTGAAGGGATTATGTCTCCCTGTGTAAAGTACATGCCCAGTAGCTATGGTTCTCTATGTAAATTCACCACAGTATTTTATTGGAATTATGTTACCTTTTTTTTTTTTTTTTGAAATCACTTGTTTGCGATATATTGTTGATTTAATTTTTGCATAAAAATTAGTAATAAATGTTAATAATGCCTACATTTATGATGGGTTAGATTTTTCTTAAAGAGTTGATTCTTCCAGCCCAAGCCATTCTACGATTTGCAGATGTAGAGTTGTCCCTGTTCTGCTCAGTTAATTGGATTGTCTGGAGCAGAAAGAATTATCTATGCTACTAAAGGAGTGGACATGTGAGGACACCTTCTTTCCTTAGCTTCTTTAATTTTGTGGAAAATAATTTGCACTTGGTGTGAGATGACAGATCGGAGTTTTCCCAAATACATTCTGGACAGCTAGAGCACAGTGAAGATTTAAATCATGACATGCATCATGAACTTGACGTGCCTATTTAGAAACATTTACTGTTTTATGTGAAAACATTATATACATGTTAATAACATAACTTTGTTGTTGTTGTTCTTAAATACAGAACATTCTGGCTTTATCAGCAGTATCCTGGACTACATATTTTTCAAAGAAATACCCAGCTTTATTTCATACTACCTATTCTTGGGCAGCTTGAAATTGGATTTGTTGGATGGAAGACATTATCTAGTTATAGTATCTCATCCTGATTATATCTTGTTAGAAACTATCACCACATTAATCAATTGTTAGTAGAAACAGTAGAGTTTTGTGCACATGTGCAATGCCATCATTAGAAAATCCTGAGGAGAGAGGAAACTATTTGCAGTGCAAACACCCTTCTGGTAATTAAGTTTGAATTTGCATGCTGCTGATTTTGTTCTGAGAGAGAATACAAGTGAAATAAATTTGAGAACACCCCAGTTGTGGAATAGCAACCACACACTGCTAAAATTCCAGAAAGAATGGTGGGTGATTACTGAAGGTGACTGTAGTCAGCTGAATACGAGCCAGCGGTGTGCTCAGGTGGCCAAGAAAGCCAACAGCATCCTGGCTTATATAAGAAACAGTGTGGCCAGCAGAACTAGGGAAGTGATTGTCCCCCTGTACTTGGCTCTGGTGAGGCCACACCTCTACTGTGTTCAGTTTTGGGCCCCTCACTACAAGAAGGACATGGAGGTGCTCGAGAGAGTCCATAGAAGTGCAACAAAGCTGGTGAGGGGTCTGGAGAACAAGTCTTACGAGGAGCGGCTGAGGGAGCTGGGGTTGTTCAGTCTGGAAAATAGGAGGCTCAGGGGCGACCTTATCGCACTCTACAGGTACCTTAAAGGAGGCTGCAGCAAGGTGGGGATTGGTCTATTCTCCCACGTGCCTGGTGACAGGACGAGGGGGAATAGGTTAAAGTTGCTCCAGGGGAGGTTTAGGTTGGATATTAGGAAGAACTTCTTTACCGAAAGGGTTGTTAGGCATTGGAATGGGCTGCCCAGGGAAGTGGTTGAGTCACCATCCCTGGAGGTCTTTAAAAGTCGATTAGATGTAGAGCTTAGTGATATAGTTCAGTGGAGGACTTGTTAGTGTTAGGTCAGAGGTTGGACTAGCTGATCTTGGAGGTCTCTTCCAACCTAGATGATTCTGTAATTTGGGGTTAAATATGCTTGAAAAAAGTGCAATATATAACTGAAGGTTGAAAAGGCAAGCACTCGAAAATTATTACATAGCAAAAATTGTTTCCAGCACAACCTTCTTTGGGCTTCCTTATTTGGGTGGTTTCTGATACAGTGCAATTGCACAAATATTCTGTTTTTAATACAAAATCCATGCTTTGTCCTGTATGCTGAGATAATTTAATTCACCCAATGAACAGAGGTTCAACAGTTCATTTAATCCTATTTTTAATTGCTGGCTCCCTGGCCTGACTGGCTTACTGGATACCACTATGGCTTTGATCTGAGGAAAGAACTGTTAATCACTTCATTGTCTTTTAAACAGTTCTTCTCAATGCAATGTATAGGCACTTTTCAAACATTAATTAACGTACTTTCATAATGCCCCTCTGAGATGGGAAGGTATTATTTCCATTTCACACTTGAGGAAGTGAAAAACAGAGTCAAAAGCTCTGACTAATTTCAGAGAACTTGGATTGTATATATTTAAATCAATTCTCTGAGTCTTCACAGAAAAAATATGAAGACAAGACCCTGGGGTAGGGGTTACGAGGGGGGGGGGGGGGGGGGGGGGGCAGAGAACACAACATATATCTACTGATTTCCTGTGAAGAAGTTTGCTTTAAATAAGTCTCATAGAATCCAGTTTTCCAGTACCATTCTCAAATGTCCAAACTACATCTTTTTGTTTTTCCACCCCTGCATTACCCTACATCATATGCTGTATATCTTCTACTTTGTTCTATAAATGAAATTAAAGCCTTAAAGATAAAAACTACAACTAATTCTACCTTTGAGCAGGTTTACCTTATGCATTGAGTCACCAAAGGGGACAGTACTTATATAGAGAAAGTGGGACGGGAGGAGGAGGGGGGAGCATATGGTCATATAATTTAATACTTCCTTGTTCCAAGGACATATTTCATATTTTATAAACTTAAGGTTTTAATAACATTTTGTGGGGGGTTTTAGGTCTTTTTTTTTTTTATGTTGTTTGATGGTCTCTTTCAGAGGAAAGGGAAGGGGTTCATTTTTGTGTGGTTAGGTATTATCTTTTTTTTTTCCAGGTTGGCATTATATAAGTTTTGAACAAGCATGAAACTAGGTAAGCCACATCAGCCACTCAAACAGAGCAAATGATCAACAATAGCAAGTTGTGATTCCTCATTTAGATCAGTTCCAGAAGAGCATGTTTTTTTTTTTTTTTTTTACTGAAGTATCACATCCATTTCTGAGAATAGAGGAGTATTGTGATTGAGAAATAATGGGTTCTTTCAGCCTGCATCTCCTAGCATCTTTCTTCCAAGAGTCCTTTTCATCTTGGAGAATCTATAAGCTGTCTGCAGTTGCAACAGCAACCTGGGCAAGTCATTAGCATATAGGAGAGGTTACTGTTCTGCAGTTCTGCATTTAAATAATCAGTCGATTTTTGTTGCACCTTTGAGGGAATTTTCAAATCAGTATTTCAACTGATGAATAGTTGCTAACCTCCCTCCAGCACCAGTAATGTGAAAAACTGGAAGAAGACTAATCAGATAAAGTTTTGAGTCTGCATACATAGTGGAATTCTAAATCCATTTTTATAATTTTTTTTTTAATACTTGAATAAGGATTTGAACTCATTTAACATGGTGACAAAATCAAATATTCTCTTCTAGATACATCTCTTAAGACAATGACTAGACTTGTAAATTCTTTACCTTCCATCTTTTATTTATAGCACAGCAAACTTTGATTCTATTTCCTGAAAAAAGCATCCTTCCCTGCTCTAACCCAAATCCCGCATAAAAACACTGAAGCTGTTCATGAACTGAGTTGAAAAAACAGACCTGAAATTTAGGATTGCGTTCATGGATTATATCAACAGTATATCAATGTAAGAATGCCAGGTACAGTAAATACCAGTTTGAATGAAGTGTATGTGGTTTTGGAATTGGCAATTCAAAGACTCTACTATCCTTTGTGATACCCAGCATTGGCCAAAGTAGCAAACTCTGTCATATGTGGCGGTACGTTGTTAAAGCTCTGGACTGACAAATGAAATTTAAAAAAAAAAAAAAAAAAGGCACTTAATGGTGCTTTTCTGTTTTAATCTCTTCTCCACTGTTTTATTATTATCATATTATCTGCTAAATCTGATTTTTGGATAATACACTACTTACCTGTTCTTCCTCTTTATATACTTTTCCTCAAATTCCTTGCTTTTTTGTAATAGTTCAATTTTTATATAATTGATATGTACATACATATATATCACAAGATTTACACTTCAGGGCTTTATTTCACCAAGTACTTTGTTTTGAGGCCTCTGGAATACTAGTGCTTCTGACTGTTTGAAGAAAGCAAGTTCTAAAATTAATCTTTCAGAAAGAACAGGTTAATAGTTTAAATCCTCTTAATTTAGCTTGGTTCTGCATCAGATACTTGGAGGGTTTTTTCTACTTCATTGTCTTTTTTTCCGCTTGTATTTGAAGTATTTTCTTTGTTTGCGCTTGAGGGGAGGAAGTGTCCTTCCAAGGTTCAAGAAATTTATTTAGAAATTCATACATGTAGAGGTAGTGGTGTGCTGACTCAGAATCATAGTACCATGTTTCACATGAGTTGGAAAATGCTTCTGTGAAAATGAACTTACTGTAATAATAGGTTAGAATTGGAATGTGTACAAATGATGGCCAAGATCTTTCTGTCTAGTTTTGGTATGATGATTCGGGGGGGATGGAAATCCATCTTCCTTGTTTTTTTCTTTTAAATATTTTTCCTGGACAAGGTATCTCAAACTTATGAATCTTTAATGTATTAATCATTTGTTCTTTGTCAAAATACTTAAGAATGGCAAGAAAAGAATCCATGACAAACATTTTTCTTAGGCATGACAGCACAGTTCTTAATTAAAAAATAATAATTCAAACAAGGTAAGAAACCATAGACAACCAGTGAAACAATTTTTTCATCAAGAGAATGAGAGAATTAAAATACAGTCTGTGCTATCATTTGAGCTTTTCCTCCCACTTATGACTACACAATTTGTTCATTAATTTTAGATAAATAGCTTGTAAAATTCTTTTAAGGATGTACAAAGCCTCTTTCTTCTTTGTCCACCTTTACTGGAGTTATTAATTATACACTATCTGTTTAAATTAAAACATTTCCTACTAATTAAACTCTTCCAAAGATAAGGAAGTACTTTTGTATTTATAGATCATGATTTTGGGGTGTAAACGATCAGATTGCTTTCAGAACAGAGGGAAACCTGTACTGCTGTGCCTTGACACATGGATAAAAAAAAAAGTGTCTGTTCAAAACAATAAAACTGCATTAAGGAGAACTGACATAAATGTTCAAAATATTTCATTTGAAAAAAAAAAAAAAAAGGAATTACTTATCCAGAGTGTATAAAATATTATTTCTTATGTTCAAAATTCTCAGCTACTGCTATGGCAGCCTTCAGTGCCACTGTTCTAGCTCCCGGGTGTTTCTCCCCTCAACGTCTACTTGCAGTGAAGATGTAAATTGCCCAGCCCTTTCGCCATCCTCAGAGAGGACCTGCTGGAGCACTGCACCACTCCTTCTTGCTTTCATGCCAAAATGGTGTACTCATGTCTCTTCCTGGCCTAAAGTTTTCATATGGACAAGAAGCATGGATGGATAAGGCTCTGCTGTGTTCAGTGGATCATCTATGCCTTAATGTAAAGATTCACCCTGTTATAAGTCTGTGGGTTGTTTTTTGTTTGTTTGTTTTTGTGTTGGCTCTCTCTTCCCCCCCTCCCCAGTGATCAGAAAGGCACACACAACCTTCTCACAACTTCTAGACTGGGCAGAGGTTCTCAAGTGTCAGGTAACTGACTGCTTTACTTAGCAATTATATCAGTATACCAGGTTAAATAATAGTCCGTTTCTCTCGGCCAACAAGCTGTCATTTTTGTATGATTTCTGTGCAATACTTGCAGCTTTTATTTAAAATAAAAAAAAGATAAAAATCAATATTAATGCTCCAATGTGTACACATATTAACAGTAACAGACTACATATACAGTCTTTGCAAACTAAAATGCATAGTTTAAGTCACCGTGAAGGTGGTTCAAGCTTTTGCTTTGAAACTGATTCAGTATCTACATACTCATACAATTAAAGCATCTCGTTTGATAGGTGACTTGTGAAGTCATAATAATAGTCATATATAAATGTATGACTACTCCATCAAAGCTGCTCAGCTAAATATTTAATAAAACTGTGTCTGCAAATACTACCGAAGAAAACTGATTACAGAATACTTTTGTCGTATTTGCTTAAATCTACTAATAATCTTAAGAGCAATACTGTAGTCACAAAACTTACTGAGAACTCAGATTCTTCCTAAAAACACTTGGTTAATTCATTCTGTCATTATCTCCCATTTAGTACATCACTCAGGAGTAACTGCCTTGCATGTTTGCTCAAATATAAGCGAGTATGAGTTCACGTGCAAGACTGCTCAACTGGCTTGAAATACGAGAATACGCACAATCCAAGTGAATGGCTGGTATTCCAGTGATCCTGGTTTTCTAACCAGTTGTCTATTGTGAATTTAAAGGGGAGGGGGAATCAACTTAATTGGGAATATATATACATAAATGCAGATAAATATAAAGTTGTTCTCTTTTTGTCTGTTTTCTCTAGAAATTAAGGTCGAGTCAAATTCTCATCATTAATACAGACTAGTACGTGGCTTCTTTTACAGAAATGTATTTTCTCCTTGGAAATAATAATAATATTTTTGGTTGTTGATTTATTTTTATTTTTGTTTTTTTTACTTTTGTGCCTGGAAGGGGTACAAACTCCCATGATGATTATAGTAGAAGTTTTATTTATTAGAATATTATTAGTTTTTTTATTTATTCATTAAAACTAGTGTGCATTTACACTCAATCTTCTCTTCCTAAAATGGAATAAACAATCAAAAGCTTGACAATTCTTTCAGTGCTGAAATTCAGGATGTAAGTAAACAACTTCTTTGGGTGGTTTGATGGTGGCTCTTTCAAAGCATGCTGAGCATCAGAGGTGTTTTATTTGCCTCTGGGAATAATAAATAATAAAGATTTAGATAGGAGCTAGAATGAAATGCTACCCTAAAAACTGGTATTTATATTTGTATCACATTCATGATTGATTTAAAAACAAACAAACAAACAAAAAAAAATCCCAGTTATCTACAGGGATTATCTTTTAGATTCTATTTATCACTAAATACAAATGATTACCTTTCTAAATCTTCCAACAGCAGGTACAGGGAACATTAGAAACATTTAATGGAGGTTACTGTAGAAACAAGACAATAAACAGTAATTGCATGAGCTGGATATTTTTTAATCTGTAGAAAGCATCCAGATAAACTTTTTTTTTTTTTCCCTTCCCCTCTGTAAAACATACATGTTTTCATCCTACTTCTGGCTGTATTTATGGATAGATAGCATTAGAATGTGATATACATCAGTGCACAAATTTATAAATACTGGAAGAAATTAATACTGTGTACCAAGAACATTTCCATAATTATGCTTAAAGCACCCAGTAATTAGAGACACTCTATTAATAGTGTTACCAAAATATGCTTTGACTTCTAAAGAAATTTCAGATTAGTTTAAAACTTCAGAATCCCCAAAGATATGAGGAGGCAGCTAAATCTGTACTTGATACAGGTCCAAAACAATCTCACTTCTACACAACCAGTCTTTAAATTCATTAAAGAAAATTCTTTCGAATTAAACTTACAACACATAAAAATGAATCTAAATGAACTCATCTGTTAATGGAGATGTTCTCCCTGTTTGCTCATAAATACAAACTCTAACTTCAATGAATGTTTCTGACAGAACTATAGAGTTCTACCCTGTATGTTTTTTACTGTAATAGATGTCATATAAGCCTTTTACAGGAAAAGAGCATAATGTGTCTGTATCAAAAATTGCATGATATTAATGCTTTGTTTTACATATCTAGTCTCTCAGAGATGGTGTGGAGAACATGGATTGATATTTATTTAATGCTTTTAGCAGTTCTGCTCATATGTTATCCTGTTGCATTAGGGGGGTTTCAAATTTTATATTATTATCATTATTATTTTACTGCTGTTTTTATCTTTGATCTAAACAGGGGAAAATTTCTAGTTCAATCAGCTCTTCTTCGTGGGCTTTTGATAATCATTGGATGTGCAGAACAACCCTTCACAGTATTCGTTCCAGCAATATACATGAAAATTTTTCATTCTCTTGCTTTAATAACTCAGGTTTAGCTTGCATATATGTTGTTAGAAGCCTCACCTTGTCAAACGAGTTTTTCTTTTCACCTGAGATTTGTGCAGCCTTTTACTATAGGCACTTTTAGGGGAGACAATCATCATTGCTCCTTCCTGACTTTCTCTGCTGGACGCTTTGATATTCAACACAGGAGAACGTGTATGCTTGTTAGGATGAAAAATATTTGTCTCCTCTAACCTAACTAAATGAACTTACTTGGCTTGATTCCTGTTTTTCAGTATGTAGGTTTAGAAAATTTTATTAGAAAATTTAGAATAGAAGACTATAATGTGTTTTTTTTTTTTTTCCTCCCTATCCTTTTCTCCCTATTATTATAAGTCATCTTTTCTTTTTGGTAATTTCAACGAGTCATGCTGTGAGGTTTGTTGGTGCCGGATTTCAATTGCTGTATTTCCCTACCAAATATAATCTAGTTTTTGTTTCCATTTTCAAATTAGTACCTTATAGCCTAAAAAAAATATATATTAAAATAAAATCAGGCATGGGGCACTTAAACAATTCTGCCATAACAGATTAGTACTTGTGTTTAGAGGCAAAACTGCCAAGTATCTCAATTCTGAATTCTACTGCTTTTGTTTTTAAAAATAGTTCTGTAAGTTGACAAAAAAAAAAAAAGTTAGAAAACATTAGGAATTTTCTCTTTCACCTGATATGTTTTTACCAAAAAAAAAAAAATCTGTCTCTATATCCACTACTTTTTTTGGTTGTTTGTCTTAAACTTTTTCATGTACTTCTTTTCAAAAGTATATAAAACACTTTCAAAGTCACCCCAAGGAAAGCTCTAGGTCAGAGGGAGGGGACACAACATTTCCACTTCTTTTTGCTTCAGGCTAAGTTAGCATGACTGGTCCATCCTCTGACTTAGTGGGCAAAGTATAAATCATGTACAAAAATGCCAGCTGAACTGAATCTTCATGTCACTTACTATATATTTTTTAATCTTCTGTCTGTATCATCTTCAGAAATTCTGACATAACACCATAACGCTGTTGGAAGTACTTTTTTTTTTTTTTTTGGTTTAAGTACTAACGTACAAAAGACAAAAAAAAAAAAGATGCTAGGTTTTTGCACTGTTTTGCAAGGTCAGGTTGAAACCTGAAACATGAGAATTTCTATTGGTTTAGGTGCATCTTCTAGACAAGAAAACCTAGGGAAGACCTTCTGAAGTACCAAGGTCAACAGAGCAGTGATATTCCATCAGCCAGTGGAATTTGGGTGCATCTTGGATTTCAGACATTTCAGAGACAATATTTCCAAGACAGCTGAAATCCTAACTTCTTTCAGATGAATGCACAGGTCTTTCATTTCGGGCGCACTACTGGGAGTACGTGAAGTCCAAAACACTAAAAACTGGTTTGTTGACATCAGATGCTTGCTGAACAGAGAAAAAACAAAATTTACTCACCCTTCTTTCCCTCTGTTTGTTGAGGTAATGTTAAAGATTTTTACTCTAGAAGAAAAAAAAATCGGAATTAAATATTCACTTCTAAATAATCAGATCCTCTATGATAAAAGTGGATTAGAAAACAGATATGTTCTTAAAACCCATTAGTTATTCTATAAAATTAAAAGGACTTCTGTAAGTAGTGTGTTGCTTATAGTGTATATTCTAGCATTGTAACAGACAAATTTAACACAATATATATTTTACTCAAAGTACCTTTAAATATTTTCTTTTTTTGATTAAAAGCTTAAATTAAGATCAATAAGATCTTAAGAATATGTAAATTAATTCATTGTACTCAAAAGCAAATTTACATAAACCAGGCAGATTTTATTCCAGTTTTGACTGTAATGAATTATTTGATTTGGATTTTCATTTCACATCAATCTTGCAATGATCTGTTTTTCTTGGATCTATGAAGATGCAAACACCTTTCTAATTCAGGCATCCTGTTACTGTACAGAAATACCTTCCTCTCTCCAATGACTTTGGAGGGCATTTAGGAATCTAATGCTTTCCTGAGTGCACTTAAAATTAGACTTTTAATATATCCTCTGGTAATTTTCTAATACGCTGCTCAATATTTTGTATGTTGATACACACCTCAATACTATAAAAATTCAATAATATATTTTAAGAATGAAAAATTTTACTTAATTATAAAACCAAGTGATTTCACTCTTTTAATTTGAATTAAATTTTAGACAGACTTTTTGTGATTAGAAAGACTTGACAGGTTGGAATTCCTCACAAGATAATTCTGTTTTATGACCACTTATATTGGCAAACGGTACTGTAATGGAAAAAGAGTAAATGGAAAATTTTAAGCCTCACTACCAACATTTACAATCATGAAGACTTCAAAATGCAGGTTGGATGCTGAAACCATGAAATGCATGTAAGGCTGCAGATGGCTGCAGTGTCTGAGTTATTCTGTGAATGCAATGTGACTAGGGGCTACCATGAGCAGCAAAGTTACAAACGTGAGTTTTGTGGAAAGCAGTGCCAGATATTTGTGAACTAGTGTTCTGATGAAATAGAATAGCAATTCTGTTTTTGACAATCTTCATTGTCAAATCTTCAATCTTCTTGACTGGGTCTATAAGGCAGTGTGTGACGCCCAATTTTCCTGTTATAATGGGAACCTTCTAGTGAGAGTAGGGAGCTCCTATTGGGAAAACCTAGTGGTGGTAATGTTGAAATTCCACATATGAGGAAAATATAAAAAACAAGTTTAAAGAGAACAAAACTAACTGTGGCTGACCTCTAATGTGGTGCAATAAATAAAGACTGTTACAATGTGTGAAGTAGTCCCTAAACTCTCTTGCTTTGCAGGTTTCCTCATTGTGAAAATGCTATTCAACTCTGATTCAGTGTTCAAGGGCTTTTGAGACCTAGAAGTTATAATTATTAGAGGGAATGATTCTGATTTTGTACCAAAGAAATACACAATGTTTATCTGCTACTCCTTTCACATTCAAATATTCTATATCATACTGAAAGGTAAAAATTTGTGTGCTCGTTCACACAATAGACAATGGATTAAACCACAAAAACCTCTCTCTCAACCTTCACTGTTTCCTTTATCATGACTGAGATTTTTAGATTATGCTGTCATGTTTTGCTGTTCTTCCTTACAGCATATTCCATGCCTCATTTCCTCCCCATGTGCTTTTTTTAATGTATTCATCTGGTACCTTCACTAAACTTTTTTTTTTTTTTTTTTTACTTTTGCTTCTTATGCAGGGTATCTTTTTGCATCCCATTCTCATTTAGCAATTATTCATTGTATTATTTTCTCTTAATGACATTGTCTAAAGAACAGAGCCTTGTCCTTCCTTCCAGCAAAGTCTCGTCCACAGCAGAACAAATATGAAGTCACATATTTAATGATTACCCCAAATACTTTAGTCGCCCCCAAAATACTTTAATCATAAACTGGAATATTTAATGTCATTGTGGGCTAACATATAAACATGATACAGTGTGTTCCATAATAAAAGTATTAGATCATATTTGGGGTCAGACAGGAAACAGAAACTGGTACTTTTCAAATAACTTGTTTACATTGTATATTACATAATATTATTTTTAAGAATATATATAGTTCCTCAACTACTCCTGAGAGATTTAAAACTAGCCAGCTATAGAATTGAGATTTTGCCTGGTGTTCTTTAGTCTTGTAAATAATATAATACTCCTTGACTAAATCATTTTATTACTTCATAGAAGGGAGCATCTGGATACGAAATAAAATAGCATTTGTCAATATTCTTCAATTTTCACTACAGAGAAATAAATGAAGCCTACAGTTTCTGCAACTGTACTTTCAGAGACTAGTTTCCAGGATCTCCCAGACAGTCCCCTTTCACTCTCTTACTTTTTTAACGTCAATGAGATGTTTTGGTTGTTGAATAGAATCTCGTTGATTGTGTTTCTATTCTTTGATAGAATACAGACCAGATATCAGATTAGAGTATGGATGTTTTACATGTAATAAGTAAACAAAAGTGAAATTAATATACTATAGAAAAGCCAATACTGACTACTCAGTAATGAAAATATTAAACAAGGGTATGATATAAGGGAAAAAAATATTATATTTGAAGTGCAACCAACTGCTAGGATGTAATTTAATCATTTTAGAAATTGCATTAATATTATGGTAGAACTTGTATTATAAGACATTTTTAATAATAAAAAATCATAACACTGATTTAGCAGTGGTGGTTATTGTGGGATGACATTACAAGAGCATTGTTAAAGAAATAGCTTTAAAGAAAAAAAAAACTTGTAGATCACATAAATGAACAGATTTTCTATGAGTGAATGAACCTTCTCCAAGCTTTTAAGATGTCAGCCACCAGCTTTTTTCAGTTACTAAATACGAAAGTGTTATCGTTCTGGTAATGTTACAACAGAGTAAACATAATGTACACTAAAGAACAATTTTCCAAACAGCCTACATTATTTCTGGATCCAAAATAACAACTGAAGTTCACAAATTACAGAGCAGGAAAGGCAGCTGGAGATGCATTTTTGTAAGAGCAGCTCTGAACCATTTAAAAGGTCGAAAGTTGGTCTAAACTTCCATTGTAACTTCAATACAGGTATTTAGCTAGAAAAAGCAATTGCAGAATTTTCAGACCAGCCTATGATAACCATGTATAATTCTTAACGTTGTATTACTGATATTACTTTAGACCTTTTATGGAAAGATAAGCATTTTTAAAGTTGTCATCTCTTCTTGCTGCCACAGCTTCAGTTGTACCATGAGAAGGAAATCAAAAGGAAAATAAATATTCAGAGAGTCTATTCAGCATTACTTTTTTTTTTTAATTATTTATTTTTTAAAGGCACCATTCTATACAAGAAAACATTTGGGGTATATGAAAATTTGACTGCTTTTAGAAATTACTTTAACAAACAAGATACTAGAACATCTGATGAGTAGTATATATAGACAGTACAAATTGAACAGCCGAACCTCTCAGTCAGACCCATCTTTCTTTAAATGAGAAGGAAGGAAGCACTCAGCTTTTCTGTAGGAATGCGCAACTCACAAAACAAAGCCACGGAGAAATGACAGTTGTCTTTTCAGGGGAATGCAAAATATGGGGTTTTGGGGTACATGCTATCCTGTGCAATTGGGAAGGATTATGACTTCTTCCGTATCAGGTATATAATTGGCCAAATACACAACGGAAATGAGGCACTCTGAGAAAAAGGCTCTTCCAGGTAATTTAGTGTTGCCATCCCTTGTCTGTCGGGTATTACTTGACATTAAATTTTGCAAAAAGCCAATGTGTTCTGCTTTTACTCCAGACTATCATTTTATGTCATTTTCTTCCAATTTACTGTTTATTAGAACATATTTTAATTTGATCAAACATAGCGTATTCTTGTTATGGCATCTTGGAAACTCCACATACAGGCAAATTTGCTCAACAGTATATCACAGGTATCACTGGTATCTGTCTTCACAGACCAACGTACCTTAACACTAAATGTAACAGCATACATTGCATTAGTTTACCATAAATCGTTTAAATATTCTGGCTGGTAAGATAACGATCCATTGTAGAATCCTGCCTCTTACACTGACTGTATTGGAATTCAGTAATTTCCTCAGAACATTTCTCTCAAGGACTAAACAGGATGTCTATAGGGCTATATTGAATATTAAAGGACTGAGAAGAATTCTAGTACAGACAAGATTTTGTACTTCTTCTTGAGTTATGTCAAGGTTGTGAAAGTACTCAGTATAGCAGTCAAGACAGAAGCTCATGATGGAAAAACATAGTAGCTGCTATCATTTCTTCTGCCACCTTCTTGAAAGTCTCATTTGCCTTTCGAGTCTAATAAAATCATCTTTGTGTTCTGGAAATCAGTAAAAGCAGAGAAAAGCTTGCTGCAAGTCTCTCAACAAAAGCTTGTCTGTTTGCTTATATTTTCTGTAGAAAACTCACCAAACTAACAAGTATCACGAATAGTCACATGTTGTAAGATAAATCACTGTTAAATTTCATGTTATGTATTCAGTTTAGACATAACTTCAGGTCTGCTGTAGACCAGGAGCATGTGGATCATGTGATGGTTATCACAAAAAATGAAACAACAGGAAAACATCTAAGGAGGAAGAATGCTCAAAAGCCAATCCAGCTTTGCAGTGCAGGCGAAGGCACACCTGCATTAGGTAGGACAGTGGATCTGTGACCTCAGACTCTTACTATTTTGTCTGTACTCTTTTGCATGTCGTGCTCCTCAGGTTTCCGCTTAGCTCTTGATCCTTATTAAAACTAATTTATCCATGTTCTGCTTGCACGGGGTAGGGGATTGGGATATTTTTTATCACTAAGGATGACTGGAAGCCTTCATTCTCTGCAATGGGTCACCAAAGAAAATTTGATTTGTGAGGTAACAGCCTCTTATTTTTTCTATCTGGAAAGATTTTCATCATCTTACTATTTCTGAGGAACTCTGACATGTACCAAGTAAGAAGGAGCATAGAGAAATCACTTGGTCTACCTGACAAGCTGGTAACGTTCTCAAACTAGTCTATTATAATCACCTACAGCTGTTTAGACATCAATCTAAATGATATTCTCAAAATGTGGTTTCAGAAAAATTCTTTCTCATTCCTTTTTATCCTTTCAGCCTGCAAATAGATTATAAATGGAACTGCAAAAGCAGAATGCAGCAGTTTATACACACTTAGCAGAAATACTGAATCCTTCCTGTGAAAGGATTAACAGCTGTTAGGTCAGTATTTGTAGAAGCATATCCTATTTTTACCCTGCTCACAACTCAGCTGGAAGCTGAAGTTTAACTTGATTTGAAACAACCAAATCAGCATTTGAATACAAGACTGACTTACATAGAGAGCAAATAATTATATTTAATAAGCACATGTTAAATGAGATGTTGGATGCTTTGTAGGTTGGAATACAAACAAACTCTTAAGAGAAGAATAACAGCAGAATTGCTTGTTAACTGCCATGAGAAGCAACCTTACATCTGGAACTCTGCCTATTGCTCTAATTCAGAAAAAAAGGTAAAGCACAAACTATTTTTTTAAACATATATTATTTTAATTAATCTTTGCTCCTCTCTAGTTTTAGTGGGGATAAGGAAAAATATCAGCATCTTTGTGTATATTTAAGAATTTTACATTCTCTAACAACTTTATATCATAGAGTTTGTGACTAATTTTGTCTGGCATTCGATATTTACGGATTTTTAAAATTTTAAATTATGAATTAATGAAGTTGAACTGCTATATTCTAATGTATATTGATGGATTATAGGTATTTACTATACAAGTTTTAAGAAGTATCTTCTGTAAGTTTTATTTTGTACTTAGCTACGCTCCATAAGCTAAATACATTTTCCAAAACTAACCGTACTTTAGATCTGAATGAACTCTGAACTCTCTCTAGATATAATGCTCTTCCAAACTCCAAGCCTGTAAAGTATTCTTCACTTAGTTATGCTGTGAAACATAGAAAAAAGAATTAAGCCTATGTAAGGCCTACTACTAATAATCATAACCTTTTTGTTGTTGTTGTTGTTACTGATCTCTAAAACTTTCAGGTTTCAGACTTAGAGTGTGGTACCAGAACAGTGATTTATGTATTTATTTTTTCTCTCCAAGAGAAAGAAATGGATTTTCATTCTTTCCCTGAGGCAGGGCATAGGTTCTAGCTTTGATAGTTTCTGGCACATAACATGTATGGGATCTTCTTGAAAGTCCTTAAATCCCTGGAGTAGTCCTGTTGACTACTGTGCACAGTAACTTCCTCAGCAACTGCATCTGAAGCAGACATAGGAGAAAAAAAATGTCCACACAGAAAAGAAACCAATAGATCATCATATAGATTATGTTATTTCCTGTCAAAAATGGAAATAATATTATATATTCCCTCTTTAAAGGCTTTTATGAGTCACTGTGTCTGTTTCTTATTTTATGAGTCATTGATAGGAGAGAGATTAATTAAAATGTCCTTGTCTGCTAAAAATACATAAATAGTATATTTGTTCTAAGTGAAAGGATCAGTAAAGTCTAGCATCATTTGTAAGTCTGTATATGTTTCCAAGGACTCTTCAAAATTAACATGAGGGAGGGAAGTAGAAAACATCTCTATGAGATCTGAAAAATGGCAATTTTGTCTTCATGTTTTTCCCCATCTACAGTAGAAACAGAAGCTGCTACATATAAAATGCATTGACACAACAAAAACTAAAAAGTAAATAAATACTAATTTAACATAGGTAGCTTCATTTAACTGGGGGAAATTGTGTTTTGTAAACAAGTATATAGCTAATTATAGCTAATATAACTTTCTTAAGGCTAGAATAGCAAAGTTTAGGTTAACATTCACCATAAAAGGAAAAAAAAAAGCACTAACACTGAAAAGATTTAGAAAAGATCTAGCGAGAGCTTGCTATAACACTTCTGTAAAGAAAGTTCTGTAGGATGTCTTTTTTTTTTTTCCTGAGTCAAATGGAAGAAATCTGATAAAGCTTTATCTAAGTGTTTGAATGCCTTTTCACATTCCACAGTTTAATAGTACCAGGCCTGTTTATATCATTTTTCCTCTTAATAAAATAAAATAAAGTTGTTCTTTGCTGTTTTTCATATGTTCCCTAAAGATTTTCATCTTGCAAATATAAGAGATTAATTATTTCTATAATGGAAGGCTTAGCACTCCCATGAGTAGGTGTTTGGTTTTTTTTTTCTGTTTAAAAATCATCATAGGCATAATAAAATTTGAGTAGTTCATGACCAATGCAGATGCTTCACAAATTACTGGAGTGGAAAAGAAAAAAAAAAAAAGAGAGAGAGAGAGAAAAGAAATCCTTAAAAAAGAGAGGATTAAAAATTAAACTAAATAAAACTGGTGCCATTAATGGATAGTAGCATTCAGGGCAAGGCCACTGAGAATAAATTAAATGAAAAAAGCGTAATAAGCGTACTACAATAGCTGACACCTAAACAACCTTTAATGTTTTTGTGGTTTTTCCCTCTAACTTTGCAAGAAAGGTTCAGGAGGGTGATTACATAACAGCCGCCAAGAGAATTTTTCTCTACTGCTGCTAAAGGGTATTGAACACTTTTCTATATACATCATATTCTATATTGGCACATGAATTTGGATTTCTCTGTTCTCATTTACATCAGTGGAACTGTTGCCTTCAGACAAGTAGGTTTTAGATCTGTGAATGACAGGTCTGTGCCTAGCTCATGAATAGAAAGGTATGTGACATCAATACTGTGCATCCTATTATCTATTTCTTCTAATAACTTTGCATTCGTTTTGAACAGAAAGCAATACAACTTTAATGGAAACAAGGAACGTTCCAGTGCTCCAATCTGGAGAAGAGCTCCCCTGGACAGATGGAGTTGCTTGTCTACTCTATTCCTGTCGGACTATAAGGCTTTGCCCTCCAAAAGCTGCAAGAACAGTCTAACAAGACACAACGTTTAGTGTGGGGATTGCAAAGCTTTATTTTTCTAATTGTTTTATATTCATTTCCTGGTAATATAGGAATACTTTAATGACTGTGAGACCCATGAGAGAGTCTTTAAGCTACTCTTGTGTTTTCTGGGTACTTCACAAGTTCCCAGCAGAATTTAAACTGGGTCTGGTAAAGTAGACATTGAATGTTCTCTCCCTTTTTCTTACCTTTTAGGAAGTAACATCAAACTGCCTTTTAAAAAATGATTCTACATTTATGATTCAGTGCAGAACCGCAGCCCTAGGGCCAGCCAGGAAAAGCTCCTGTAAATCATTCAAAGCAGGGAGACAATAACACCAATATTTAAGGTCTGTGTTTAAATTAGTTATGTTTGTAAAACAAAAGCAGTTGTGTCTGATAGAGTACTAACATTGCAACATATTTTTGACCTCTCATTTCTCACTGTAGTCTTTGCTCAATTTTCATCACTGTTCACTGAACAGCTTCGTTTTTACTTACATATTTGATTTTTTTAGAGTATTTATAATTAAAGTAAATCCAGCATGCCATAGTAGTAGACTACAGTCTTGCCATTGTGGAACAGTACTCTACAATGCTGAATTTCAACTTCATAAGAAACTATTAAATTACACTTAAGGATGTGGTTTATGCTATATCTAGTCCAATTTAGCCGTGAGTGATACTAAAAGACGTGGTCCTATCTCCAATTCCTCTTGCCTGTATATTCCCTCCATTTAGCAATCAATCACATGTAAAAACATCAGAAAACTGATTTAATGACCTCCCTACCCACCAAATACTAGTTTTCCATGAGGTTACTAAACTGACTCAGTCCATGCCACTGAATCTAATGCACTTCAGCTGTTCTGGAGAACTTTAGTTTATCTATCACATTATTTCATTAATTTATAATATTTTGTTACTTTTGTTTATATATACTGTGCAATCATGCTCTAAACTAGTAGATTGTTAGTAGGTTTCTGACCCCCCCCCCCCCCCCCTTGTGTATATTTTAGACTGCTTTTTTTAAAAGGTAGAAGGCAATTATAACATTTCAGCTAAGTCTTTGTTATTGACACTGTTAACCTTTCTTGAAACCTTGGAAGTAGTATGCTGCATTTTTGTCAAGTATTACTGCTGGCATTAGAACCATTTCCTGATTTATTATTATGTGTCAGTTTAATTAACATGCTGTTTTACTCCCTCTTCCAGATTGTTAATGAAGATGTTAAATAAACAGGACCAAACAGTGATCCCTGCAGAGCTCCACAAGACACCTCCCACCAACTTGATACATTGCCATTTTTCATTACCCTTTATTTGCACTCAGCCAGACATTTTTAAATCCAAGCGACAGTACTCCATGTCCAAGCCAATTTGAATTAATTTTGCAAGTTAAGATTCTGTAAGACCCTACATCAAGTGTTTTACTCAGACCAGATATATTACACATGCCTTCATCCACTAATTTTCTAAAGCTATCAGAAAAAGCAATCAAGCTTTGAAGATTACTAGACCCAGCCAGCTTTTTGCTGGTCTATTCACTTACAAAACCAATCCTGGCATTATTAAAGAATTGTCACTCCTTTAGCCGATGACTGATTTAAAATAATGTATTTTTCTAATCCACTGACTTCCCAAAATATAATACAGCACTGATTATTCTTCCTAACTTTTAGTTTAGGGCTATATGGTATGTGGACTTATGTTTTGATTGACAGACTCGTGTTTTTCTTGAAAAGGATCTGTGATTTCTGTAGCATAGCTTGTGTTTATTTTACCTGTTTCCAGCTGTTAGATTGTATAAACGGTTATTACTTACTCCCAGTATGAAGGCAACTAAGTCCTACAAAACCTCTTTAATCATATCAGTGAAGAAGCATCAGACTTGCAGAAGGGACAAAAACACAATATGCAAGGTCTAATTCTAGACATACTAGATTTATTTTTTTTTCACAGTCAATGCCAGTCAAAATAAACTTTCTCTTCTTATTTAACACATTCCTTTCCCCTATATTTTATTGCTTACTCATGTTATAAAGCGTTGTGCCTAAAACTTCTAGTCAGTTTGTTTTTTTCTCTTATGGCACATCCATTCCTTATTGTACTGTCTCCCAAATCTGGCCCCATTCCTTTAACACTTGTACCCTTCCTAACAAACTATTGTTGTGGTACTGAAGCACTGTGTTCCAGATGAAGCCTGGGGCACAGAAAAACCTGGTGACTTATTTCATTTTACATGTAGACTCTTTGGTAAAAATGGGAACGTTTCAGATATAGTGAAGTATTCCTCCTAAACACCTAGTCAATATGCTAAATATGAAGCCATTCCTTTACAGATGCCCTTACTAAAGACTCTTTCTTATTCTTGCTAGCATTATTCAAATACAGTTCCTGGTGACCTCTTAGATGGGGCCCAGTTCTACCTCTAGTTTGCTGTGTTTTTACTGAAATGGGTCCAAACAGTTTATTATTGTGTTTCTCAAAATTCTTCATACTGCCAGTCAGCTTTTTCAATGTAAAATTTTCAAATTAAAATATTATACTTACAAAAATACTGCCTTTTTTTTTTTCCTAATAACTTCCATAAATTTAGGTCACCAGGATCATACAATAGGTATACTGTTTATTAGTTTTTTTTCTTTATTTACTAAATTCTATTTATCAGATTAGTAGTATCTTGATTTTATGTTTTTCAACACATAGTGGAATGATTACATCAGAATGTTTAGTTCTTAACTCCTTTGCATGCATGCATGCGTTCACGAAGGCAGAAAATACATTGATTTTCTTCCCAATGATAAGAGAAACAGAGGTCATATGTCCCCAAAAGTCTCATTTCAGCAAGATGCACGCACAGAATACAGCACAGTTCACTCAAGGAGAATGAAACATGCCGACATTTGAGCAAGTGTATCATTGTTGGCTTTGATTTCCCAGAGGGAAGAATATCAATCAATTTAATAATTCAAGATTTCTTTTTAAAAATCTCTTATTAAGACATAAGCTATATTGTATGATCCTGTTGTGATTTGGAAACAGATAAGCAGGCCTCCTTTTTCTCTTTTCAGTCTTTTAAAAATAATCCTATGCTAGATGGTTCTGCGCATATTATGAAAAGCTGTGTACACATTTTGGACTCTTACCTTGATATTGAAATGAGGTTGCGCTTGTGGGAAGATGCTGTTTCACAGAAATACTTTTGTGGTAATGCTTTCATGGCTGAGCAGTGAGACTTTCAGAAAAAGAGCAGAGATTTGTTTTTAATCAGTGCCCATAATCCTTAAAAACAAAGAAATTGCTGATTAACTAAATATGATAAGAAACAGCTTGTATCTACAGCAAATTGCCTAGAGTTAAAAGTCTCTTTTCTCCCCTGATTCACCTTCTGGAGTCAGATGGTCAAGTGTTCATTCTTATTTTTCCTCCTTCAAGCTTAGGCTAAGGACACAAATCTCCAGATTGCAATAGTGAAGTGAAGGCTTTCCTTTCATGTTCATCACTTTAAAGGCAAAAACAGTATAATTGAGGCACACCGACCCCGCCTCCTTCCAAGTCGTATCCCTGACTTCAGCTCAGTGGTTAAACATAAATCCCCACATCAAGAGTCACCAGAAGCACTCCTGCCTGTGCGAAGAAGCTGCTGTGACCCTCGGGGATGGCTTCCTTCTGCTGGCTTCTGGTGGCTCCCTTGACCGTGGCAGCCCTGATGGCCAAGGCCCCTGCAGTGGCAGCAGAGGCTCAAGTTAAGCTTCTGGAGGTTTCTGGAAGGTGGCACCTGCAAGTAGGGGCAGGCCGGGGGGACACTGCCCTGAGGAAAGGGTTTTGCTGCCAGCCACAGCACAGCTTTGGGGGTAATAAAATGGAGGAGAGCTCCCAGGGCAGCTGGGGGAGGTTGACCAGGTTTTGTCATGGCAGCTACTGAAGGCTGCTATGTGAGAGGAAGACGAAAGGCACTGGTGAGGAGAGAGGGGCAGAAGGTCAGCATCCACTCAGATCTTTTAAATTTATTTCACTCAGTACATCTTTGCTTTCTTTATTGAACTACCCTGCTTGAATTTCTGTACCATTGTCTTGCATTTATGTGTCAAGGGCTTGGTAGCAGGGGCCCGCAGGGGTGGCTGTTACGAGAAGAGCCTGCTCCATGTCAGATCAGAGCCAGTGCCAGCAGGTTCTAAAAGGGACCCGACGCTGGCCAAAGCTGGGCAATGAGCGATGTTGTTTCTGCCTCTGTGAAAGCAGATTTAGGAAGGGGGAAAAAAAACTGCTGCACAACAGCTGCTGGGAGAGATGAGTGAGAAATGGCCCTGCAGACCCCAAGCTCAGTGCAGAAGGAGGAGAGGCCCCTGGTGGAGCAGGCTGTCCCCCTGCAGCCCATGGGTCCCACATGTAGCAGATCTCCACGCTGCAGCCCGTGGACGAGCCCCCGATGGAGTGGAGCAAGTGGATGTGGCCTGGAGGAGGCTGCGGCCCATGGAGAACCCCCACAGGAGCAGGCCCCGGGCCGGAGCTGCAGGCTGCGGGGAGGAGCCCACGCAGGAGCAGGGGGTCTGGGGGGAGCTGCCGCCCGTGGGGGACCCTGCTGGAGCAGTTTGCTCCTGGGGGATGGACCCCATGGTACGGAGCCATGTGGGAGCAGTTCTTGAAGAGCTGCTGCCTGTGGGCAGACAGTACAGGAATAGTTTGGGAAGGACGGCATCCCGTGGGAGGGACCCCACGTGGAGCAGGGGCAGAGAGTGACTGTGAAGGAGCAGAGGAGACGAAGTGTCAGGGACTGACCACAGCCCCCATTCCGCATTCCCCTGTGCTGCTTTGGGGAAGGACATACAAGAGGGTGGCTGTAAGGGAAGGTGTGTTTAGTTTGCTTTTAGTTTCTCACTGTTCTAGTCTGTTAGTGATAGGTGATAGATTCTATTTCTCTCCCCACTCTGAATCTGTTTTGCCCATGATGATAATTGTTGAGGGATGTCCCTGTCCTTACCTCCACCCTTGAGCCCTTTCCATTGTATTTTCTTCCCTTTTTAATTTGAGGAGGGGAAGTAAGGGTGCAGTTGTAGTGGAGTTCAGCTGTGTAGTAGGGTAAAACCATCATAACTATTAAAATACAACATGTAAGGCTCAAAACTTCTTTGATGTTTGTAAGAAGACAGTGCAGGTAGCACAGTGCCTGGTGACATGGCGCTTGGTCATTGGGCCACACTTGTGTGGAGTTTGATAAAACACTCGGTTATCAGGTGCTGACAATTCTTGGGTGCTTTAAAATTTAAAGCTGTAGCCTTTTTGTATGTAATTTTTCCCATTTGCAAGCCATAGAAAACTTCTCCTATGTATGTTGCCAGCGTGCCTTAAATAACCTTCAAAGTGATGGCCTAACTGTAGCAGTGGATGGAGTCTGCAGTCTGTTATGGGCGATGTGCCTGCAATTCATCCTGCTCCTTGGAGCTACTGCTGTTGATGTACATACATATAGATGTTTCACTATATCTCATTTGAACACCAGTGTCTGTAAGCCACCTATCTCAAAGGTCTGTCACATTGCACTGTTTTTAAATTGCCCATTTACACTCATCCTTCGCACTGTTTCTTTCTAGTTTAAGATTATGTTGTCATTTGGCTTCCATAACTCCCTTTCAGCTTCTGTACTCTTTTGCAGTGTTTCTCCTTAACCCAGTGTTAGTGACAGAGACACAGAATAGGCAAGTCAAAGATGAAGATAAAAAAGAACATTGATGTTGCTGCAGCAGAAGGAAGAATAGTCATAAATAATGTTTATATGGAAAACAGAGTTTTATATTATATTGTTCAAAATGAAGTTCTGCTCTTTAGAAGCAACTTAGTGTATCTAAATGGACAAGTATGGCTTTGTTGTGGGCTGGGAGGAGTAAATTGAGTTTTGCTCCTGTGCATTCACATGCCTGGATTTGTATCTCATCTCAGCAGGTGATCTGCCTTGTAGATAGGTCCCTGTTCCCTTAACTCCTTCTGAGCCACTTGTATTATTAACAGGCAATAAATACTGAAAACTAAAGAATTATTTTTCTCCTTAAAAACGGTAATGGAGGCTTTGGAAACAGCTTCATGTTCATTGATGTGTTACAATTTGCACTTGAAGCAAAAATAAAAATGTCCATTTCACCCTGTAATTGAATTTAATCTCGAAATTTTGCACAGTAACTCCTGAGAGGTTAACTGAATTTTCAGTTCACCAAGCTGTCTTTAAAATGTGTACTGGAGTTTTGCTCAATTTTTCTCATATTCCCTGATTTTTATTGAATAGTTAGTCCAGCCCAATGCCAAGCTTTAAACAGCTTCCTGATACCTGAGAAATGGAAAATTTTTGAACTTTCAGTGCTAACTACATAAGTTTATTTATCTTTATTCAATATAATCCAGTAGTTCTAAGAGATTTTTCATAGATATTCAGGCCCAGTGGTGGGTGTTGTTTTCTGATGTTGCTACAGAGAACATTTTGATCAAAAATGACACAACTCTACCTCTCTTACTTAAAAAAACAATTTCTTCTATGCTCACTCCTCACCTATACTCAGTGCAAATCATGGAGGCTAGGTAGGGAATTGTGTGGTATTTTAAGATAGAAAATAAGGTTCTGAAGGGACATACAGATCATGGGAATATAAAATCAGAGATGGTGAACACTTTAGGAGCTGAACTGTGGATTTTTTGAAGATGCAAATGTATTAGCAGATAATTAGCAGAAAATGCCCTAGGAAGGGACATTTCTATGTGCAACTCTTGAAAGAAATCAAGATTATGTTCTAAAATAAGAAATAACTTCATGTTATTATTTGTTCATTAGTGTTTAACTCTTACAGATTACTTTTTTTTTTTTTTTTCCCCATGTTTTTGTCACAGCTGTTTGGTTTGGGCTGGCTAGAAACTCAATCTAAAAAAAAAAAAAAAAAGAAAAGCAAAACTTCAAGCAAACTGAAACTTACATATTTTTGTAATTTCAGGGGTTGGAATTTCCTGAACAAAATGCAGACAGGCAGAAATCTTACAAAACTGTCCATACTGTTATCTCATCAGTCAACAGGTGTTTCGCCTATGGCACTTTCCAGTAAGGATGGTGCTGTTGACTTCCTACTGTGCCAACTTACATTTCCTCTTCTGTCCAGTGCGGTAAGATTTATTATGACTTAAATATTGTCTGCATTTTCTGTCTGCTGTATAAATAGTTAAATGTTTAAAGCTGATAGGTACAATAGAACCCCTTCAGATTGAGGAGCCTTTTGCTTCAAAGAATAATCTCTGCATATCCCTTTCTTTCACTGGTGGTCATTTGGAGTCAGATTCATTTTCTGCCTCTGAAGGCTTCTGTCTAAAGTTCTTGGAGTAACACTAGAAAGACTGGAAAAAAAGAAAGGTTATTCACAGCCTTCATAGAAGCATGCAATAACTATGACTGAATTAAAATCAAGCCTGATGTAAGCCTGGATTGCACCCACCTTATCAGACACAATCATAATTCTGCTTGTTAGAGGATTGTTGTGTTGTGTTGAATTCTCTTTATGTTTTAAAAATGAAATGTTGAATTAATAAGCTTCTCCCTCCCTTCTGATTTCCAAAAGGCGGGAAAAAACAATACTCATATTGATAAGAACTTCCTACAGTGCTAAAATATGTGTGTGCTGTATTAGCTTTTCTGTATTTTTTTTTATACTTTATTATTTCTAACAAAACTGGTTGCTTATCCAAAATGATATAACTTTTAGACTACGATCTATTTTCAACGTCTTCATGAAAGACAAGCTCTGTCATTATCTTCCCAAAGGAATATACCAGTAGACCTGAAATCTGGGGAGTAAAATTGGAAGATTACTGTTTCTTGTCATATATTTCTGTTTTATGGCTTTTGAGTATACTGGAATGCCTTAGTGCGGAGAAAAAACAATGGCAGTGAAGGGAAGTAACTATTAATGTCCTATCAGAACTTGATGGGGCTTGATATAATTAAAAAACTTGTGATATCTCCAGCAATTGTAATTTCAATTATTTGCTAGCTAAAGGCAAGTTTCACTGCTCCAAGTTAGGAAATCATGTAAATAGCCTAATTAATATAATTTGCCTTATGCTCTGCTAAGAAAACAAAAACAAATATGTCATTTTTTAAAGAACAAATAGCACGGTATAAACTAAATATTATAAATATTCAATCCATTTGTAGAGCAAACATTACATATTACAAATCATTCTCAGCATTTGTAAGTAATTCAGCATGATTTAATGAAATTATGATGGCTTGCTTTAGCTTTACAAGCTCATGACAATAAAAGGAAAGCATTTCCTTTGTATGGATTAGAGCTAGTTCTTTTACAAAACAGTGTGTAACAACATGTACAGCAGGGGGCCAGAAGATATAAAGAAGGTTTCCTCATCTTGTATCTGCAGTCCTTTAATATCAAGAGACTTCCACAAAACTTAAAATAAGTCTTTGAAATATTCCATGCTGTGGTGCTAGAAAGGTACAATAAATAATACTTTGCTTTTTCCTCATGTGGAATGAAGAGATAAAGCTATTTATAAAACTGTAAAGACTTACAAATCATTCTAACAGGTTGTCATATGTTAATGTCAGTGAGAATTTAATCACCCAAGGTAAAAATCTATATATTTTCTTTCTCCAAACCCATCTTGTTTTCATAACTCTCTTTATTGACAGATTCTCTCGTGATGATAAATTAAAGGAATGCCCAAGACCACAAAATGTAAAAACAAAAAATACAAGGACTGAAACAGTAGGTTGTTTTTAAACTGTGTGGCAGTTTTTGTTGTTGTAGCATGTAGAGGATCTAATGAGAAGTCATTGTGCTTGGTACTATACATCTGATTAAAAAGAGAATAGAGATAACAAATTGAGGATTTAGATTTATATAACAAATAGCTAGAAAAAAAAAAATCACTCAGTTTTTTTGAGAGTTGTTAATTTAGGGGTAGAAAACCTTACCTAGGAGCAAAACAATTTTATCCATCAAGTCACTAATAATTTTTTTTAAAGACAGCTGCTTATCAAAAAAGCCATACACTGTCTGTCTCGTTTTGACAGCTGTGACTGAAGTAGTCTGATTTCTTTGGCTGTTAGCCACTTTTGCTCCTTTTTAAAAACCAGAAACTTCTAGGGCTTCCCAGGTAATCCCTTAGTGAATTAGGCTTTACCTTTCTGTATGCACTTGAACCAAAGGGGAATTTTACAGAAAAATAAAGACATGCAAGATTTTTTTGTTAGATTTGACGGGTATTTTTCTCATCTATACATCTCTCAGGAATTTTTTTGTCCAAATGAGGATAGACATACACCATTATTTGATGGCCTCTATCCTGCTTTCAGGTTTAAGTGAGGAAGGTTTATGCCATGCTTTATTTTGTTATGATAGCTATTAAAAATATATCTTAAAAGTCATCTTCTTTTCCCTTTCAAAATACTTTCATGTTTGCTGTTAATTGAACCAATGTCTTTAGTTATGTTCTTCATAGCGTAAGAGGCGTACACAAAATTAAAAAGTAAGATTTGAATCCCTTTAATTCCCTTGACTCTGTAAAGGCCTTTGACTCAATGCTAGCATTGTCAGACAGATTACAAATGCAGAAATCGCAGGTCCCAATTTATGGAAGAACTTGATGCATCCTTAGATCTGTCTGTCAGCCAAGAGGCAGAGTTCTGTGTTCTTCCGCAAAGTCCAGTGATGTGGGAAGCAGGTCCTAGATGTGTCCTGCTGCACTTGAAGCACAGGGAGAGAAGGAAAAAATATTTTACATATAAACTGAGCATATTTGATGTAGAAGCCTTTTGTTTGTCCTAAATACGTTCATCTATCTCTGAGTTTTCAAAATATGATTTCCATTCCTCTCTAAATTTCACAGTGTAAGGGTTATTTCCAAGCATAGATTTTTAAATGAGGTATTTTACTTATTAGAAATACCAAACTTTCTCTGTATTACCTGACTCCCTGATGAAAGGTTAGTTGCCTAATCACATGGGTTTGGTGGCTATGGTACAGTGCAGAGTGTTAAGGCTGTAATAGGAAATCAAATAGTTCATTTCACAGCCGTCAAATACATGCTGAGCTGCCTGACTGGTTTATGCTGCTTTATCTTTCAGGACATAAAACCTATTCTTCCTTTATGAAAACAGTACTTTGTGTTAGATAATCATTTCATTTACATATAAAGGTTACACTTAATAAAAATATATGAACCAAAATTGCAACAAAGATACAACATCATAAAACACCTTTTTTAGTGTGCTGTTTTTTTCCTTGAAAGGCTTCATTGCTTTTAAGACAGGAGATATTGCTTCAGAACTAAAGATTTAAAGCTTTTTTCTTCTGCCTGTAGTAAAAGTAATAAAGCTTTTTATTGTACAAAGACTGTAAATATATTTAGCAATAATTTCAACAGCTGGAAGTGTCTAGATGTCTGTAGTGGAAATACAAGGGTTATATTTACCTAGGCTTGGTCTAGAAATTTCTATAACCTTTTTCTTTCCACCTAACCAGCACTGAACAGTTACTGTTTGTTATCTTGTAAACACTGGAAGACAATCTCATGGAGGAAATGACTCCTTGCAGTTTGAAATAAGATAGTGCTGTAACAACTTTTTTTGTGATTATTTGCTGTTGCCATCATTTGTTATGATTGTTTACTGCAAATAGACATCGCTGGTACATTCTGGCGCCTGGCACCCAAACTCATGGTAGCTCCTTCAAGGCTCCGAAGCAGTATAGTCTGCTGGTAAAGAACTTTAGCCCCCTAGAAGACATACTACAATAAGTTTGCTATCTTAAATAGTAGATATTGTGTAGAAAATCCATGACAACATTAATAGAAAAGAAGGTTAATGATATGACTAGAAGAACTGACTTTAGGAAGAGTCTCAAAGGACTCTCTGAATACACAAAATATCTTTCTGTAGCTTTATGGGCTCTACTTTGTTTGTAGAATTATTTTTGTTATATTTTTCTTATTTAAAATATATGAAGTACTTTAGGTAGGTATAGGCACTAATTTAGGATAAAATTTATTCCCTTTAGAAACAGAGAAAGTTGAGAAACAAACTTGTATCTCTTTTCATTTTTTTTTCTAATAGCTCAGTGCCTTTCACAGTAAATATCTCAGTGTTGTCAGTGCTTCAGTTCTAAATCAATATTTATATATTTTCATTGTTTCTGTATTATATTGTACTCCTGTTGACCTAAGATTGCAAGCAAACTTTCAACTCCTAAATGCTATTATCCTCTGAGGAACATGTACAGAGAGACAAGGGTACTCTCTAAGCAGTGAAAGAGTGTATCTTTCAACTCCATTTTTGAAATAATGGTAATTCTTCTATCTTCACATGACGTGAAGTAGAACCAATTATTGCGTAGTTATAATCATGAAATAGGAACAAAAGGCACCCACGGACACTTTATGTAGAAAACAATAATCACTAGTTTTTTAATGAGTACTTTTTAAATGTGAGTTGGAATTCTGTAGTGGGATGCATTTGATGGATAAATACTTTCACATATATATATTTTTTACAGTTGTGTGTTGGTCTTTTGTACAATCAGAGTTTTATGGATGTGGTCTCTTATCCTAGCATTTAGAGTTTAGATGTTTCTTGTAATTTCCCAGTTAGAGCAAATGCTGCTGTTTCTGGTGATCTTCAGAATTTTGGAAACTTCAAAGAAATTACTGCTGTGCACAGAAAGAATTGCTGCACAGCTCTTGCACAAAGGGTCCACTGTTTCTGGGCTGTGGTGGACCTACTGCATCTGAATTTCCGCATATAGCCAGCTCAGGTTCTGTGAGACTGACGCATCAATATCAGTCTACTAATAGCAAACAAAAGTGGTTGGATGAATCCATCTGTGTCAGTGTTGTACGTTGGATGTGTCTTATGAAAAGCATGAGTCCAACTTCATGAAGAGGGAAATGTGCTGACTGGAACACAGCCTGAGTGTCTCCTGGGTCACATACTGTTCCTGTACAAAGTTGGGTGACCTACTGTAAAATGTTTATGAATTCTAAAATCCTTTGTTCCTGTTAATCTTCTTTTAGAGGTTTCTGTCCTTCTCAACTGACGTATTTTCTGTCTTTTATACTCTTAGATAGAAGAGACCATACCAAAGCATGAACCTTTGATAATACCGCAAACATTTCTCTCAAGACATTTAAAATTTTGTCTTGTAGTATTTCACAGTTTGAGATATCTTGAAGAAATAATATTCTCATGTCTCAAAAAGTTTTGAGACAATACTGAAACATCCATTTTTTGGCAGCATTTTGCCAGTGCCTTGAATTTAAAACATAAGAAAAATATCCATCAGTCTCTAGAAAATACTTGAAAAGTGATGATAGTAAGAAGGAAATGAACTGTGTATTTTTTTTTTTAACAAATAAAAATAAAAATAGGCCTACCAAACATACAACAGTAAAGGAAAGTGTCAAATCAAGGAAAATATTGCTCTACCGATAGGTGATCAGGTTCAAGCAGTAGAGTTTGCCAGTAAGGCTGAGAGACAGCAAGTTACAGAATTTCAGCATACTAATAGCAATCTGCGGGATCTTCTTGATGAGTATGATATATATAGTTTCAGAAAAGCTTTAGGGCATTGTAAAACAAACTTGCCAGGTCTGAAATTTAATTTTTGTAAAGATTAATTCATGACTGAAGTCTGCTTGGTTAGGGTTTTGTTTTATTTGAGGTTTTGTTGTTGTTTTATTTCTTTGTTTTTGAGGAATCACTGATTTAAGAGAACTTAAAATGATACATATATAGTAATGTATGTGAGATTTAACTGTTTTGATATCCTGGTCTTTAAGACAGTTAAATTTAGAAGTTTGATGGAGGAATTACACATCAACTTTCTGTATAAATGCTAGCTGCTTCTGGAATCTCTGCTAAAAACATTCTCACATTGGAGAATTACTTCATTTTCTTCCCTGTTATTTAGGATATTAGTACTTTGGATGAGCTTCATGTAAAGATTAGGCAGACTGCTTAGACCTGTTGCCCACTTCTGTTTCTGCAGAGAGGTTAGTAACTATTTGACATGCTGTTTCTGTTACTTGAGGTGAAAAGCAGCACTGAACTACTACATAATTAAAAAAGGAGTTCGCACTCAGTAAAATGTTAGGTTATAACCTAAGGCTGAAAGCCCGTAGAGGGTGGGGGGACGTTCCCTGTGGCAGGTGAAAAGAAGACCAAAGTGAAGAAAGAATTTGTAAAACAATGCATAACTGTCATTTTTCAAGCAATAGTAATATGTTTTAGAAATTACTATTAAAACAGATTTGAGCAACTTCTAGTTATTATATCTTGCTATCAGTGCTGAATTGTTTGGTAGTTGGTAGCAAACAGTGTATCTGAGATATCACTTATCTCTAAATAAAGATACTTAATGGCATATTTCAGTAGAAAGTAGAAGAGGACTAAAGAAGGAGACATCAGTAGTAATTAGATACGTCAGTTAGTATACTGTAAGCAAGCATGAGCTTGTGTATTTAAACCAAAGTACCTCAGTAGCTGACAAAGTTCATTTATCTCTGAAAGGTTACCATTCCAAAGCTATCAGAGCTATCAGATAAACAAATTATCGAATATAAAACATTGTATTATAAATTTATATCTTAAATCTGTGACAGGATTTACTGGACATGTTTGTAGGAAAAATTTATACTTGAAAAAATCATTTTTCTGTTGTCCTTTGGGATCAGCAACTGAATTTAGTTTTTCTAAAACAAAATCAGATGTTCAGCTGGTAGAAATTGTCAGTGATGTTACTACAATTGGATCTGTTATATAAAGAATTTATGCTTCTGAGTCTAAAACCCAAAAGTTAAGTCTGATGTCTAACTGGATTTTTTTTAACTAATGCAATGTATTATATCATAACATGATTTAGGCTTTCATTTTGGGTACCAAGAAGCATAAAGGCATTTTCCCCTACAAAAAAAAAAAAGGGGCTCTAGTACAGCCTTAGTTTGTATCGGTATTCCCTGAATTCCTGAAGTGAAAGACAGCAAAATAACAAGAAGGAAGATTCATTTTTATAAGCAGAGACAGCTTAGCTGTAGTTTGTAATAGTGCAGAGTCGGTAGAGCTTAGGTTAAGTCTATTACAGGGCAAAAACTGGCAAAAACATGATACAACTACAGCCCACCTCACCAGAGAGAACCCATGGATTTTGAAGTGACTGAAGCAGTTTACAAACAAAACAAAATAAAACAAACACACACACAATCACAAGTCTCCAAAGCCTTGAGAGAAGTTCAGTGTAATGGGGCTTTACAAGTAAGTTTCACTACTTATGCACAGACTGACTACTCAAAATGTATAAATTTTCACTTCTTCTAATGCTTTTAATTTTTCCTTCATAAAAGTAAATTGAAGTTTTAAAATGTAGCAGTTGAACACAACATAATTTAAGATCAAGTGTTAACTCTGAATGTACTTTGTTAGAACAACTTAAAGTACTATTTGGATTCATATTGAATCTGTTTTGTGTACATGGCATAAACGTTTGCGTATGCTTTTCTTAAAGCAACCCTTGCTGTGATCTTTGCTTTATATCCCAGACAAAGCTGGTCACTCACAGAATGTAGAGAACACAAACTCTTCTATTAGTTTGAGCATAATCAGATCTATACTTTTCACTTGGAGACTTTTCTTCTGTTTTCTTTGATGGTCAGCATCTCAGGTCTTGCAGAAGTTAACGATCAGTCTGAAATTACAGAGATTGTAGAATCATGAAGTAAATATTAATATTGGCACTGCCAATATATGCTGTTACAGAAATTAAAGATGAGAATAATGCTGGATTCCAAGTTCAGAAGTAATGGTTTCACCTATTACAGACACATTTTCTAACGGTGATTTTGGTATTCACAACAAAAGAGCAATGTGCTGTATTCATAATGCCTATCTAGGCTGTACTTCCATGTTTTGAAAGTTTATGCCCTTTAATGTGGGGATTCTATCTGTCTGATTTTGGGTTGCATTTAGCAAGTTTAGGACAGTCTGATAAATTCAAAGGAAATATTTCAATGCTTGTTCTTAATGTTTATGTTGAAACAAAGTGAAAGTTTACCCCCTCCCCAGGCAATTAGTTTTTAGAACAGGAAACATTTTAGGATGATACAAGATCTACTGAACAAAATATAGAGTACAATGAGAGATGCAATGAATTAGAGACAAGAGAAAGAAATGGAGAAAGTTTTAAGAGAAATTATTTTATGTAAAACAGTTATTGCAACAGTTAGTCATTAAAACAGCAGTAATAAAATTATATTTATAGCTGAATAAGGAGTCTCAGTGTGATTAAGATATGGAAGTAGCTAATTGGAACACTGAGATATTAGGAAATTGAAGTGATGAAAAGTATACAAATGAAAACAAAACTGCATAAAAATTAATGAGGAAGCGGAAATGAAGGAAAATAACATAGCAAGTAATGTATAATGAATACACACATAGCTGGTAGACAAGGATACTGAGGCCATTGGATCAAGTGAATGGATATTCAATGCCTCAGAGTGGGTATTTTTTCAGAACCTTTGCGAAAGTACAAAATTGCTTGGTTTTATTGCTGTAGAGAATGCTGGTTTCTTCTTTATATGATTTATTACGTTTTTCTACAAGGTATGTTTGTTGTCCGTGGAGGGAAAGTTGCAAGGCTTTTATCAGCCTGTCCATAGGACTGTGATGGCCCAGGTATTTCCACGCTGCTGCTGCTAAAGGAAGCTGCTGAGGGAAGCAGCCCTACCCTGCTCTCACCCACCAGGGAGACTCTGCATCCCCCTGTTGTGGTGGCACAAATGCTATGTGCTGAAGAACCAGACTAGAATTTGTCTGAATTAAAACAGCCTTTGCTTTTAGGGGGGAGGTGGGGCTGCCAGCGCTGTTTTGTTGGGCTGTCTTTCAGCTTGACTAGTTCTCTGATGCAGCTTATGGAGGGGAGGAGGGTGCATCGTCCCATAAATATTTTTGCGGGGACAAGGAAGGTGGCAGCACAAGTTCTAGAACAGGCAGCTAGCTATGGGAGAAGGTAGCACTGCTTTTGTCATACGCAATGTAAAATAGCTTTGCAAACTGGACTGAATTTCATTTTCAAGTTCCATTTACCTCCTCTGATTGCAAGTTAGAGCTTTCTGTGCACTTTTATGACTGGGACCTGCCTCCTTCTGTGCCACTCAGATCTCCATTGCCACCAAACCATAATATATTTCCGGTGCATGGAATTGACTGCCTGTTGTGGGACCAATTCAGATAGATTCAAATATTCCTTGAACAACCTGCTGGCCAGCAAGAATGTGACGAATGCTGATGTCATATGCCTGATGCCTCACAATACTGAACATGGCCATGACCAAGTACTGTGATTAGTTATTGGGATCCCAAGGAAGAAAAAAGAATAAATAATTTAGAGTATGTAAACCAAGGTTGATAACTATGGTACTGTCCAGAATGGATCCAAGTACCTACCTGTACATGAAACTAGCTGCAGTCATTGATAGATATTATCTTTGAGCCTCCGTGCTCTGACCATAAAAACAGGTTAGTTTTTATGATAGAATTACTTCTCATTTCAGGTTCATCCTTCCAGATAACTACATGTTTCCACTTAACTTTTATTCTGTTTTATACAGAATTGTCTTATTCTCTTCAATAAATGTAGGTGGAAAGGCTAAAAACAAAAACTACTTTCTTACTGCATACTGGGCTAAACATACGAAGTCTCAGTCATTTCTACTTCTCGAACTTAATGCAAGAAAGCAAGGAATTTAGATTTATATGGAACTGTGTCTTTAGTTTTAAAGGATTCTTCTTTCCATTGAGAACTGTAGTTTTTATCATGACCAGCATTATGTTGTCCAGAAGGCAAGAATATAATATCTGTCAAAATCTGTGTTTTAAATTTAGAGAGTGTAGAAAGTTGTTTTCTAGCAGATGCCGTTGCAATTTCTGGAAACTGTCCAACACAAAAAACAACTTGAATGTGGTCACATGGCTGAGTGTAAACACCATCATAAATTCTGTACACCTCCACTTTCTAGTTACTCTGTTATATTTCAGGTAATCACAATGCTGTGTATTTTCTTTTGAGTGGGAGAGAAAATTGAGTATTCTCTAGCAAAATAAATAAAGTCAGAAACAGTACACACAACAAAGGGAGAGGGTGAAACAAACCACTATACTAGGTGTCTTGACTACCTTTCTTGCTAATTGTATGGTATTAGATCGGAAGGGATATCAAGAGGTTTTTTACTGCCATTCTCTTTGCTAAGATAGGATGAATAGATCCACATCATTTCAGAGAGACTGTCTCTCATCCAGTGTTCTCTTAGGGGGACTATACAGCTATAGCATATAGTTCTTTTGATTAGCCATTAGGATGGGGATTTTTTTTCCTCTAATACCCGCTTTGGGCTTCCTTACTATAACTTAAACCTATGGCTTATTCACTGTGGTTATGAAGAACATATCACTTAATTCCTCTCTTCAACAGTCTTTTATTTTTCTGATGATGGCTATAATGTTGTCTCATCTTTTTGTCTCTGTCTTTAGGCAAACTACAGCAAGACAATTATTCTTTTAGTACAGGCAGTATTGATTATTTCTAAGTGTTTTTGTCCCTAGCACTCATGCCATTTAAACTGTCTTCTGTTTCAGAGGTAATCTCTACCTCAATAAATTTATCATGTAGAAGTTTAAGGAAAAGCAAATCTTTTTTTATTTTTTTTTTAATGCAATGTATAAATAAATTATGGAAGTCTTTTTAGTGGACATTGCAGAAGCCAAATTATAAATGGTTTCAAAAAGGATTAAACACACCCCTTATGGAAGATAGATCCAGATGAAAATAATTTTCCAAATGCACCCTCTAATACAGGAGTTCTGAAATTAGTCATTATACCTTGGAAGTAGGAACAGGTTAAAAAGGCTCATTCTTTACTTGTCGTATTTCTTGTATTCTCTCTCTAGGCATCTGCTACAAGATACTTCAGTGGTGATCTTCTTTCATTTCATTGTTTCATCTATAATAAGCTTAGTATAGAGTGTTTTGCATATGCATTTTATAAATTTGTTGGCTTATTATTTCTGATAAAAGCCATAAAAGGATTATAGGCCTCTTATCTCCTACCAGATTAATTGTGAGCTAAAACAGCAAAGGTTAAGAGGCTTGCCATTTCATTTTTGCTCCTTGCAAAAGGCTGTCTGAGACTCTCTAAAAACATTTATCCTTCATCTTGTTCATTAGTTGTTGACCTATACCTTGTAATACAAGTTTCACTCCTTTTTAAGATAGAGGAGAATACATTTTTTAATTATGAAGCTAGTCTCATTCTTTTCAGTGAGGAAGGAAGTTTCTTGAACCTTTGTTACTTCTTGATTTCACTTATGTTTTCAGGCAGGAAGTTCCAATTTTCAATTATTCAAAGTAGAAATATTTCATACTTTTTTTTTTTTCCTCTGTCCTTCTTCCCTTATTTAATTTTTTTTTTAATTAAGAAATTTGGCTGAGATTTGTTTTTTGGGGAAAGCTAATTTATTCTTTACGAAGTGGATATTATTTGTGGCTTGGGGGAGAGTCAATTAATTTAATACTGGTGTTAATACCTATCCCTTTTCGAGTTTCTATTTTCTGACTCATATTGTAATTTTTGAGTGCTGCTTATCTTCACTGGGCTTTCAGTGCTGTGACACAAACACAGAATATTATTCTGCTTGTATCTGCTTTGGAAAAAGATTGTGCATGTTGATCTGTAATGTCGTCCTTCCCAGAGTAGGTTATCGCAGTAGTTTTCTTTGTGGTCTGCAGATAGGAACAAGTGAATAACTTCAGCTGAAGCAGATTGCCAGTTATGTGACAGCATTTTATAATCAACATGCAGTCTTTTCATGTATTAATTGCCAGTTCACTTTAAAATGAAATTAAGATTGGTTTTTGATCTGTGAAGTGTTGTATGCACATACCTTCAAGAAGTGAAAGAGAGCTGTCATTAGGACTGTAGTACCCGTGCCACTCATAGGCTTTAACTGCACTCACCTGCTCCACCTGCGGCCTCCCCACGCCCCTGCCCGGCTTGGGGCACTCTCGGTTCAGGGTGTGACCCATAGGCCGGTCCCTGCCTTGACTGTGTCTCATCACCATGAACTTGCCAGATGAGCTGGGCTCTTGGTGGCATCTGCTCTGCTCTTCTCACACAGGTACTGTGTCACCGGGCTCTTGCTGGCTTCTGCAATGAGATAGCAGAGAGCAGCCAACCCTGGCAATGTTGGCCTTTGAGCATTAAGATAACTGGTGTGTGTTTACGTTTTTGGTGCTGTTACCTAATAGGCTTACGTGTTTTTGAGTTCTCTGGCTCTGCACTTTGTTCTGTGCTTTGGACCTTCTCTTAATATTTGGGACATGCTCCAAAGTTTGCTTCCTTATTTGAAATGTCTCTAAGGAACTATTTTGAAAAGAAATGGATTTTATTTGGTAGAGTGCTAAGTGAGGTGTACTTTCTTGTTTCTTACGCTAGTGTAGGAAGGTACTAGTTTAAATGCAATAATCCAGATTATAATTAGAGTGTGGAAAATAAAAGAATAATGTAAGATATTGTCTGTCACCTATACTACTAGCTTTATAAAATTGCTGGAGAAGGTAATAATACTGAAGTGAAATGCTACAGCTCGGAGACTCAAAACTCAAAAACTCAGAACTACTACCCTGTCAAGAATCTTCTTAAGAAATAAGCAGACTGCTTTAAAAAGCCTGATGAACATGTACTTGTCTGAAAATACTTCTAAAATAGCAGCCTTCTTAGGTTAGGAAGGATTTTGAAATAGAAATCTAGCTAATAAATAATAGTTAACAAAAAGTCTTTTCATTGCTTATAGAGGGTGGATTGACATCACTTAAATCAGTCAAATTAGAAAAGATTAATATTTTTCTGAATTGTTGCAAGATATTTTTTACTTTGTTTTAATGACATTCTTAAGCTTCAAAGTTTTGCTGCTGCTGCTCTGAAATAAACTGTGACAAGTGTTGACAGATTTTGTAATATTTTTTTCTAATACTGGTGAGTGACTTAGCTTATTGTTGAGCAATTGAAGGGGGAGTGAGTTTTTCTCTGGGACAGAAATAAAACACGAGCAATGGCCACACAGGACAGTGGAATGCAGAGAATGATTAAAAGTTGTCTACATGACTATGAAGATTCAGTGAAAGTTCAGGCACTGCCATTCATAAGCTGTCTTTCTTCATTGCCAGTTTAATTCCAGTGCAAAACAAAAAATGCACTTGTTTTCAAGATGCTGAGTTTAAATTAGTTGAAATTGTGTGCCCTGTAGAGCAGCAGCAGGAATTTGTTCTTTACAAATGATGATTTTTATCTAATCACTATCCCTCCAGTTCCTTTGTTGTGGAGAGGTGTTAGAGGAGAGGGACTGGAATAATAAAAGATGGGAATGGAATTATAAGAAGCCTTTTTTTTTTTTTTTTTTTAGTTGATGGACAAGTTAAAACTAAAAAATCTAACTAGTAACAGATTGACTTTTTATGGAAGTCTAATCTTTGGTATTTGAAAGATATTTGCAAAAACATCACATGATTATCTACCATTTTTGTACCCTACCAAATCAAAAAGTCATTTTGAATTGTCCCTAGTACTATGTTCTTGCATGATTTACACAGTATTGAATCTTAGAAAATATTTTACTTATTCCCGTAACTACAAAATAAAGACGCTAGACAAATAGTAATGTCAGAAAGCCATAAGAACAAAATAATTCTTATGCACGCTTTACATTTTGATTAAACTACTGGATAGCCTGTTGGATAATGAAAAGAGAAAAAGTCAAAAACCTGGAAGCTGTTCAACCTGAGAGAAGAAACTCGTAACCTCAGATGCTAGCGCAGTTATGTTAATGCAAACTGCTGCCAATTTCAGTTCATAATTATACGGTAGATTAACAACTGAGTTGTTACAGTTTACGTTACTCAATTGTCCCTGATGGAGCAGCATGAATCTTTGAAGGGGGAAATGCAGATATCTGAGGATAATAATTCTTAAATATTTTAGATTAATCTACTTTGAATTGTGAGTCAACATCCTGGAATTATAGTTAATATTTTTTCAGTGGCCTTCACTTTGTCTTTATATTGTTTTGCTGACCTACCATCATTTCAAAAAGGGAATATTGTGCCTCTTCTACTGAACAAAAAGGTAATGGTGAGCTGGCTGTTGAATTTTATAATGTGGTTTACTTGTTAATAAATCCTGAAAGTGCAGGTTCATGGAAGTAACTGAAGAGGAGGTAGCTAAAAACTTGCAGTTTGTAATCATTGTGTTCTTACACTGCATTGCACCCTATTGTCTGTTTACAAAGGCCTTGAGCCTCACTGAGGTTTGATCCAGCCATTAATGACCAAATTAAAAATGGGCTTATGACAAATGGTTGGTCGCGTGGCGTTTGTTTGTGTTGAGGTGTATTGATCTTTTCATGTCTATGGAAATAAAATATAAAACATCTCTGAATGGGTTACAAACTGCCTTTGACTTTCTAGTAGAATTTTCTTTCTTTTTTTCAATAGATGCCATCTTCCCTGGCAGAATTTGTGTGTTTATGAAGCATTTTCCATGTCCGTCTGTTACCAGTCCATCCCCCCCCCCCCCCCCCCCCCCCCCCCCCCCCCGTTGTTTTCCTGTTTTCCCCTGGAAATGAAAGGATCTAATACTTTTTTAATAATGTAACTTGGGCAGTAACAAGTTATCATTTTGTTTCCGTATATATATATATATCCCATATATCTTTGGTATATATGATCCCATGTAGAGAAAATTCTGCGCAGTGAATACAATGCAACAACATAACTATTATAAAAATGTATATTTTAAAATGATTTGAGTCCTTTGCCAAGTATGCAAGTTACCAAGCCTTGTTATGAGCCAGATATCATTCATTGCTCTCCACAGTAAATTTTGTATTTAACAGTGGAAATAAGTAGCTACAGGCAATAACTTTGTGAGTATATATATGCTAGTTTTCTCACTGTAAGGGAATTCATCAGATTTGCATACTTTTTATTTTTCATGACCTTTATTGCCTTTTATAAAGTTTTTAAATATCTTGAGCACAGCAGCAACTTTTCTCAATTGTTTGTGTGCTCAACTCATTTACACTTGTTAAGTGAAAGTAGCATTCCTAGAGGAAAAAAAAAAGAACGGACGTTTCATAATGTGAATATGGGAAGTTGTATTTTCTGTTTTTTTGAAGATAATAAAAATTAAAATAATTAAATGCAAAAGAGAACAAAATTAATGATAGTTGAAATTATGTAGTGCAGTGTTCATTTCTTAAAAACTTTCAGCGAAGACAAAAGTTGCAAATGATTTTGGAAAGCAAAATCAGAGTTTAAACTGTACAAGAGCCAACTATGTGGTCATTTACACTTACTGAGCAAGCATGCAGGCAAACAACACATGTTTAAGAAGATGCAAGAAAAATTTGAAAGGCGTTCAGTTAAATCGAACAAATAGCCTTAGATGAAGACTCCAGCAGAGAACAAATTAAAATTGGCCCAGAATGTGGGTGGTAGTTTTGGTCTAATCTACTAGTGTGAATTTAATATCAATAGATTTGCTTCATTGAAAAAAGATGTTGGCATAGTTCCTGTAGATTCCATCATACAATAGCTCTTTGGATACTGTTGCTATACAGTATTTGATGGTAAAAAATGATTGAAACAGTGTTTAGCATATGCAAATATAGCATTTATTGCCAAAGCCAGTCAGTTTTGGCATCAGAAAGCAAAAATAATACTTCACTGTAATTTATAGTAATTTCACCTTTTTTTTTTTTTTCAAATGTGTGACGTTTTTAAAACTGTATGAAACAATTCATGATTAAAATGCAAACCAAGGCATATTTGTCCATTAGTTTTTTCACCAGTGAATTCACTGGACTTTCCTCAGCGTGGAGTTTGTTACAACATGTTCCGTAGGTAAAGGATTCTTTAAATAATCCTTGCATACAACAATTTTTACTGTGATTAGTGGTAGTATGAGAATATACAGACACAATAAATACACCTGGTTTATATAACTCGGTAATGTGAAGTTGTTTATAAAGCATGGTGATTCTACGAGACCTTTCCCTCTATGAATTTACTTATTTTTTTCTAAGATACTGAACTGGACCCTTAATTTCTTTAATAGTATGACTCCTTTTGTTGTTAGGTTTATGTTGGCTGAGATTATAGTATTATTTTATGGAAAGAATTTTGTCTTCTTTCACATTCATAGTTGCAGAATTTTATTTTTTTTTTGAATGGAAATTAAATTCTGCTTAGCTTTTCTTTTTAACTCTTGAACACAGTGCTAATGTAAAACTATGTATTCAGTAGTGTATACTTATTACTTATTTATGAAAACATGCCAGGGGCTAATAAATATTTTTAAAAGGGTTTTTGGTCACTGTATGTTCTTGAAAGGTTCTCCTTGTGCTATAAAAAGATTCAAATTAAAAGCATCCTTTCTAAGTTATAAAATTGTCAGAATAAGAATGTTCTTATAGTTATTGCCAAACTCTCATCCCCATATCTTTATATGTTTATTTTTCCATGTAGGCAAAAGCATACCTTTTTTTTTTTTTTTTTTAATTATTATTATTACCTCTTTCTGGAGAATGATTGAATTCTATTTACTAATATTTTGAAAACATACTGATTAACACATCCTACCTTGATTTTTAAATGTCTGACATTAACAGGAAACTAAAAGTCACTTTCAGATTTTATTTTTTTTTTTGCAGTATGGTTTAAGAGTTTTCATACCTACTATTTATGGGGTCATTCTGTGATCAGTGAAGTTAAAGAAAATACGGGTTATCATGCTCCCACCTTTCTCCCCTGCATGTTCTCATCCTTCTCATCCTTTTTTGAGCACTGTCCCCACAGAGTGGTAGGAGACAAAGTATTTTTGGGTGTACTAGCTTTCATCTAGATCTCTTCATTGAGGCTACAAATGTAGACAAAAAATAATTGGTATTTGGATTGTGTGTTTTTTTTGTGTTTTTTTTTTTTTTAAAGTAAATTGTTAAAATTTCTTAGGAACTAATCATGTTTATATGTAGAGGTGAATTTCCTCCAACCTTCCTTTTTCTAGAACCATTGGACTAAATATGTCCTACCCTAGAAAAGAATCAACTGTTATTGCTGGTGTTTGCCAATCTATTTTTAGATGTCAATTTTGAATATTTGTTTTCTGTGGGTAGTCTATTCCAGTACTTTGTCTTTATTATAGACAATTTTTCCTGATACTAACTTCAACCTTTCAATATGTGCATGTGCAGTATTAACTTTAATTTTCTTTACTGCAGTTTTAGTTCTTTATGTTGTGTCTTCCCAAATCTGGCTTTATAGTAAAATTAGTCACTTTATTTCCACAGAAGCCTCTTCTGTTTTAAGGCTGAAGCAAAACCCAAATAAACATCATAACAAGCTCTTCATACATGAAGAGCTGGGTTCCTGTTCTAGTCTCTAACACATTGTCCTGGTTCCAGTTAGGACAGAGTTAATTTTTCCTCATAGTAGCTGGTAGGGTGCTATGTTTTGGATTAGGATGAGAAGAGCGCTGATAACATGCTGATGTTTTAATTGTTGCAGAGCAGTGTTTACACCAGGCCAAGGACTTTTCGGCTTCTCGCTCTGTCCTGCCAGCGAGCAGGCTGGGGGTGCAGCAGGAGCTGGGAGGGGACAGACCCAGGACAGCTGACCCAAACTGGCCAAAGGGGTATTCCATACCATCTGACGTCATGCTAAACAATATATAGGGGTGGCTGGCCGGGGTGGGGGGGCCGGCTGCTCGGGGATAGGCTGGGCATCGGTCAGCGGGTGGTGAGCAATTGCATTGTGCATCACTTGTTTTCTTACACATTATTATTATTAATACTATTATCATTATCACTATTATTATTATTATTGTTATTATTATATTCCTGACTTAATAAACTGTCTTTATCTCAACTCACCGGCTTCACTTTCCCATTTCTCTCCCCCATCCCAGAGAGGGAGGGGGGAGGGTGAGCGAACGGCTGTGTGGAGTTTAGCTGCCAGCCGGGTTAAACCACAACACGCATTTTAACATGTGTGGGACAAATGCAAAAGAACGTGCAGTACTTGCACATTGGCAGAGCCAAGAGCTAGCTCCCAGGTCCTGTTTCTGTTGGCCAAATGGGAGAATGGAAACTGGATCTTGTCTTGTGTTACTGTTCAACTGCAGGTTCCCAGCTCCTGTTCTAGATCTGTGCTATTGGTGAGGGGCTAGAACACAGGAATACTTGTTGCTATCAATTTTAACATGCAAGCAAAACTAGACAGCATCTTTGGGAGGTGTTCTTCTAAAGATGGAATCAGGAGTTGGCCTCTGCTGTTAGTGATACCTGTCTGGTGTCTCCTGCAGGCACTCAGATACTGGCTTAGATATTTGTCCATGTAGAAGCAGCCTGGCACTAACATATCACTGAAACCAAGCAGTACTTGCACTTCTTCAGTTTGGTACATCAGCAAATATCTAACAGTAAGGGAAAGTACCTGGATTAAGGATAGTTTTAGGTGGATCTGGGTTAGGCTGAGGCTCTTGTATATGGTGTTGTGTTCTTCAAATGTAAGTTAAGGAAACAAACACACTAGCTTAGCACAACAACTGTAGCTGGTTCCGCCAGTTGTGATCATTCCTGTCATTGGTGGGGGATTAGGCTCCGCTGACAAAGGTGATAATGATCACTCTCATGTTAGTTTAGAATGTATGTAAACCCTAAAAGATAGTAACAACTGTGATTTCCACAGGTCCCTAACACCAAATTGAAAATAGACTCCCCATTTCTTGAACTTCGTTGCTGACACAATGCTGTTATCAGGAGTCCTGTAAATTCCCCCGTAGTATAAAAGTCTTCTATCCAGGTTTTACCAAAGTATCTGTAGTTTCTATATAGTTAAACTGTATTATGTAAAAGCTTTAGAGTGTAACTTGAAGTAGTTCGTTGCTAGGTGAGCTACCTAGAGAGAATTTTATTTTCATCAAGCTCTTTTAAACACTTAACTTTTAAATGGTTTTACATGTTTATATTAGTGGCAAGCTCCTGTTTACACTGTACTTAAAGTCTGCCACAGCCTCTCCCTCCCCCCCTACCCCAACAAAAGTTAATAAATGGATTTCTAGCAGTCTGATTCTGTGTTTTCAATGTAAAATTTGCTCAGAATTTGGTTTGTGGTGGATTTACCCACACATATGTTTGACAGGAATACATATGATCATCTGTGTTTTCTTTCAATACCATAGGCATGCACATAACATACATTCAAATGTGTTAGACAAGAAGTCATGATATACTATGTTGGACTATATTTATTCCATTGCCATATCTAAATCTCATTACCAGAGCAAATGCAGTGTTTTCTTTGCTCAGTTTAAAAAATGACGTAACTATTTTGGAACAAAGAAAGTAAATGGATGCACAATTATCTTTGTCACATTAAGTATTTAATTTGTCATAGTTTGATATTTAGATCACAGTACCTAAATGATTCTACCTCACTTTGACATTGCAATGATGGTACATATCCTAGAGAACGGTTTTATGACTGAGTAGTTTGATGACATCAGAACTACAAAACTGTAAAAACATTACATAGTAGAATTGTCATAAAATAAAAGAAGCAACTTTGTATGCCAATCTTTTAAGAAAGAAATGTTTTCCAGGGGATATGTTTGGAATAGATTCGTAGGATGCTGTTTTTCATGCCTCAGGAAGCAGTATGTGTATTGCATTATAAATTATTGTGTGTATTGTAAGTGTAAAGTTGAAGTTGGACTTTTTTCCTTTTTCCTGTGAAATGTATAAGTCATGTATGTAGTAGTTACGCAATACAAGCTGTCTGCCATCTGTATTTGGTTTATAGTATTTTTGTGTGAAAGTAATGCATGTGTTCAGTTACATATCTTTGAATGATATGGCATTAGTCCCTTAACATTGTAGTATACACAGGTATGGACTGATGAAGGAGTTAATGTTAAAGATATTTTTCGCAGTAATTGATCAGATGCAAGAAGGCTTATACTTCTGTACAATATGTTTCAATAATGACTATCAAATAACATTGTTAACTTTTGTTTTGTAGCTGTAAGATGCATCTCATGGGAAAGGTTAAATCTAACAGTAAGATCATTTGGTTGCTTAAGTGCTCTACTGAATCAAGGCCTTCTTTAAATCTAATTAGCTTTAAAATAATCCACATGTAACAATGCAGTTGAAACTTGCAATATTTCAAATGGGCACACAGCAGGGATTTCTGACAAGTGTTCAACGTAAAAATGTCTAGTAGCAGCATTAAAAGATGAGGGAAACATTTATGTTTGACCAACAATCTCCTTCAAATTAAGACCATAATTAAACAAACAAACAATAACCAAAAAAAAAACAACCTTTAATATCTGTCTTCTTTTTCCTAACCAACACATCCTTTGTTGTTGATTTTATTATAATATTATATATAAAATTTTCTGACTTCTTATTTTGGAAAATGTGCTGTTTAAATTGATAAAATATTAAGCAGATTTTATCTTTAACTATGTATTATTTGTCCTCGAGAAAGACCTCTTTGAGCCTTAAAGATAGCAAATACCACTTATTTGTTATGAGTGTGGCCTTAAAAATTTAAAATATCAGTGCCTGCATCATAAGATGCTGACCCAGAACTTTAGTGGATATGTCTTGCTGTAATGAAACTTTAGTTTATCTTTTTTTATTTTAGATGCAGTTAGTGTAAAGCTCTTGAAATCAGACTTGCTTCTCCACTGTTCTCAATTTTCATCATGATGAGAGCAAGGATTTGCTCGGCATCACAGTATTTTCCTTTCTGTCTGGCTATCGTCGAGAAGATCAAGTGAATATTTTATATGCAGATGATCCAACTGCAATTATTTTCAATGTACTTTTCTGACTAAAAGTCTAGTGTCTGTGAAATAACAGATACAAGACTTTCTAAAGAAGTTCAGAACACTGAGAAATCAGTTATCACTTACAGGGCCTTTAGGACACACTGGTTTAGAAGTGTGGCATTTTGCCATCAAAGCACTCAAACTTTCTTGCTGTTACTATAACACTGTTGAGCTATTCACATAGATGAAAATCTATTTGATTTCTCACTAGTCTATTAAATGAGCAAAGCTTAAGTGTCTATACTGGAAAAGAGTAGAAATATTGTCTTGGAAAGCAAAAGCAAATTTATATATATAAAAATATATGTATATAAACTGTATGCTGTAATATTCAAATATTTTTCATTTTTGCATTGATTTTGTTGAGGATGTGGTCTTAAATAAATGTATCTGTTCGACAGTCCTGTTCTCTTTTTCTTCTCTCTCTCTTTTTTTTTTTCCCCTTGCCTTTGAGGCCGGATTAACTGGACATCTGGTGTTGAAGATTTTCTACTTGTCTTTAAAAAGACATGAGTTGCTGCCATGCCATTCTTCTGATGTTTGTCCAGAAGATTCTGTAGTCACTGAGACACGCTGAGTTGTTGGTTTAGTTATCTTGGCAGGTTGTTAGAGGCAAAATAAAAGATGGGAGTTGCCACTCTGATAACAGAAGCCTGTATTGAAAATTCAGGAATAAATAAAAATGTGAACAGCATAGTAATACAGCATAATTTCTATTCAGGAGAGCTCCCTAAATGTGTTCTACATATTTCTAGGAATTACAAAATTGTGGTTGCTTAATAGATGTTGCTTAAAATGACTGTGGAGTGAAAAATACAGCATTGGTATTTGCTTTTCACACACAAAAACAACCAAAGCATTGTTAACTAACGCCAATCAAATTTGGTACTAGTGTATATTGGGTTTGGTAGACTGTCATAGGCCATGAACATGTTGTCATATATTTTTATATGTTAAATATTACTGTGCAGCTGAATACTTAATACCATATTGGAAGGTATTCCTGCCCATGGCAAGAGGGTTAGAACTAGCTGATAATTACAATTCCTTCCAAACCAAGCCATTCTATGATATTTAAAATTTAGTTCATGTTCAAAGTGTTTTGGTTTTCTTAAAGAACCTTAAAACTTTGAATTAAGTGTTAATCAAGATCCAGGAATTCAGGCAGCTACTCCTACTGATGTGAACCTGTTGCATTTTGTATGGTTAAGTGAGAGGTGTTCTCCCTTTGACAGTAGGTGTTGCTTTGAGCTCCATGGAGGACTCTCCAGCCTTTGTTCCACCTTTCATGTTACTATTCTTATAACAAGCAATCCTATATTTGAGTAATTCCTATAATTATTGTATAGTCTGAGATTGGCACTATAGTAGGTTTGATAATCATGGCTTCCAAAAGGACTCTGCCAGCTCATGCTTCAAGGGTCGTCTCCTCTCAATGCAGCATGTTTTGAAATGCATGGAAATAGACAATAACAGACAGCTTTTGAACCACAGGATTATATTGCTCAGCAGCAGGGATTTACTCCAGGACTGTTCATGATTCACAAGAAAATTTTTACTACATCCTTTTTATGTCTTTTCATTAGTTATACATCAGGAAATTTATGTGGGTGTATATATGCACATGATTCCCAATTTTGTAACCAGTCATACAACTGGACAATATTACTGTTTCAGTATTTCTGATGGCTTATTACACTTGAATATCTATTAATTAAAAGCTTATTCAGAATTTATGACTTTACTGTGTTCTAATCCATTTGCATTTTTAGCACTTCACCTGCTGTCACAACACAGTCTGACGTTTAGCTTGTCCATGGATAGGGCATTCTTGATGGGTTACATATGCTTTCATTTAGTTATTTTTCCATTACTTTCTAGTAAATTTGTAGTTTTATTGTCTAAAAAGGTTTATTCAGTGATGACCAACACCTTCATATTCCCAGGGAGATAACACACTAAACATTTACCAACTTCATTTTTTATTTTTATTTATTTTTTTTAAAGTTAGTTATTAGTATCCACCAAATTTTCTTTTTTTTTTTTTTGTATTTACAGTTTGCCTTGCTGAAGTAATATTTGGTAGTAATTGGTGCCGTTATGTCTTCAATGCTTTATTCTCAATTTAAGAGCTTCTTTAAGCCTTATTCTTTGGTATTTGGGGAAGGTAAACCTAGAAGATCTGTAATTTTGAAAGATATTGTTTGGTGAAAATAAATGAGTTCTTGCCACCTTTTTACTGCAGGACTTAAAAACAGGCTTGCTGTCCTACCTGTTTTGTGTATAGCACTTTCTCATATTCTCTTGCCTACGGTATGCTTAGTCAAAGAGAATATTTCAGTCTGTCTTTTTGTTTTGACCCCATGTATACATCATGGTTTTTTTGGTGATTTTTTTTTTTGGGGGGGGGGGGGGGGGGGGATTTTTGATGGACAATAATATGCCAAAGTAGCATGCAATAATGTATAATGTAGGAAATATATTAACAGCATATAAAGACCTTTCTGGACATGCAAACTGTCAAATCTCTGTATTTACCGTTACTTGGAAAATGCTATTGAATAGCTATTGCTTTAATTGTTGTTTTTCTAGAGAAAAGTGAACTGTTACAATAGTTATGAAGTGAAAATTGCCAGTTGAATGCTAATTTATAGAAAGGATTGAAGTCTATTGAATTACTTTGGTAGTGTAGTATCTGCAAAGTATTATTCCTCTTCTGTGAGTAACTGTGACTTAGAGATGTAAACAAGATAGCTGCATACAAATTAGTGTATCAAGCTGCTTGTTTAGCCTCCTCATATCAAGCTTGTGCATAACCAATAATCCTTGAAAAAGGAATGATTTTTCTGATGATAGTAACCAGTCATTACAGAGGGACCAATACTTAGCAAGAGGATAAAGCTTACAGTTTAACAGTGGCTTGAAGAGATGTTGACTGTTGATTTGGCCAAACGTGTATTTCAAACTGTCAAATACTTCACATATGAGGGTTGTTTTGTTTTGTGCTGTAATTGCTAGGCATAGTAGTTATGACTTAGACTTCTTGAAATTTGTGGAAACAGGAAATTTGGGAAGTTGCTTTCTGCTTATTCTCTTTTTATGTAGGCTCCGACTGTGGGCTTTGCTATCCAATTTTTTTCAACAAGGCGGTCCGTGACGTGAAGTAAATCTTGTTTTACTTAGTTACAGGTGGTGTAGAAAACCTTACGGTACTGTTGAATGAAAGTGACTATAATGATGCAATCTTTCAGGTACCTGGTAAGAGCCTAATTCTAGACATGCATGAGAGGAAACATAGTAAATATCTGTTTTCAAGGAGAAGACCTTTCCCTTTGAAATTCTTAAGTTCTGCTTCATCCATTGTTCTTATTTCCTTGATGCACAGGGAACAAGTTGTCTTGAAGAGTTGTGGAAAAGTGTCTATCAACCCTGTGTATAACAACTCTGATAAACAGAATTCAGCCAGCAACTCTCACACATGCTTTCTCTAACCAGCAGAAGTACTAATATGTAATCAACAGAAGTGGAAAAATTTAGAGCAGCAGGCCTGCGTTATACACTCAGCATGGTGAGCAATATTTTGCTGCTTTTAGGTGTCTCTCAGCTTGACATCTGGTGATATATCTCAGATCTTTGAGATGAACTGAGAGTAGAGAGATGGGCATCTGGGGTACAATTTGCTAGTTTAGAAGCGCAGTATGAGGAAACCTTGACACCTGGAAAGGAAAATTTCCATCGTCTTCAAAGCACAATGCAAACCCTGGTGTTTTACTGTGATGGCAGATGACACCAGTTTTTATTTCATATCGTAAATTCAAGTATGAAGAGCTAATGTACGGCTGGGAGTATGGCTGCAGGGATGGAAGGAGTAAAGAGAGCTTTCCTGTAAAAGTTTAGCATTAATTTATGCTTTCTGATGTAAACAATAAACCTGTTCTCTTAGTAAATATTCCTGCAGACTGCAGTCATTTAAAATAGTACCGATTTGGTACCGATACAGCTAGAAGACATTAGAAGACATAGAAGACATTAACTCTTAAGTAAGTTTGGAGTAAGTATAGTAAACATTTCACTATCCACAAACATTGATTTTTGGCAGTGAATGAAGAACTCAGAAGTATATGTTTTGGCTTTGATGTAGCTAAATATGTTGAACTATAGAAATTTGAAATAATTTGAGAAATACTGAGAGACACACAGCAACCCCCCCCCCTCCCCCCCCCAGTCTAATAAATAATTTTCCCTACTCTTCTAACTTGTTTTATAAAGGAATGGAATAGAAAGGCTAATACCAAAACACTAAATCTCAAATACTGAGCCCCCAAAAAGCCACGTGAGCTTGAAGTTTTACAGCAGAGAGATGAAAGATTTGACATAACCTATTACCTTGAAAATTGAAATATCCAATCTCTTTACTGCTGCCATTACAATGCTTCAACACTATTTATCGTAGTGCCGTAGCAGAAACAGTTGTACAGGATCACAGGACATGTTAGGAGGATTTCCATACTGAAAACTCTGCGTTTTGTGATTGTTTAAAGTCATTGGTGTTGTGATGACAGATTGAGCCAACTAGGTTGTACTGTGCACCTAGTTTCAGCACCAGAAGTTACACTGTCACAGAAGCAGCTTTAAAAAAGGCAGCATGTATGGAGAAAAGTCAGTAGTGGCACTAAATAATGTAATAGTACCTACACTGATTGTTGGTGAATGTAGAAATGGTGGATTAAAAGCAGAGTATACTATATACATAAACATTTAAAACTGATTTCTTTTAGTTGTTGAGATGCAGAAAATAGAAGAGTATTTTGTGAAAGCTTTTGTGCCAGTTTCCCTACTACTTCTGCTCACTAGATTGATTGGTCTCTGCTCCTCCTGCTTTTGGTTACACTCTTGCCACTGGCAACCGTAGAAAGGTACAAAGCACCACAAAAAAAGCAGCAGAAGCTAGGGCTGGGTTAGATGTGAGTGCTTCAAATGCATGTCTTTTAGCCTAACAATTGTGTGTACTATTAAAGCAAATGCATTTCTATTGTGAATGAACATTAAGTTTTGGGAAAGACCTCTCTTCTTTAACTGTGAGAGCAGTTTACTTGAGCAAACTTGCACAAAAGCCCAAATATTGCTCATCATTATGAATGCTAGTATGGAAATATATATGTATGTCAAAAACAGATCATAGCTGACATAAAGCTGACATTCAAATTAATGTAGCACAATGGAAGATTTATAATGCCAAAAATGATGGTGCTGAGGATCTGATATTCTGTGTACACTTTACAGGATTCAGTTTCTGAACTGAGTGTCTGTTAGTGGTTTGAAAGTGTTAAGTATGATTTTGGAGTGCATCTTTTGGATTAGATATTTATGAGAGAAATTCACTTTGGGCACTCTTAGATAGCTCTGCAATGCTACCAGGGTATAGAAGGAGAATCGCTACAAATGTGAGATTTTCTAAAGTGTGAACTAAAATGCTGATACGGACATGCCTTTTGAATCTGTGTCAAACCTTGTGTAATAATAAGAGTATTAAAATGCAGAGTTAGAAACTGACTTCATGGTCATTGATACCTTTCTTTTCAGGGTTCTGTAGAATTTTTTTCCATGGTATGTTGAAGAAGAATATATGAAATACCATTAAAGCCAGAAGAAAGGTCATAGCAGTTCCTGTCATTGGTTACCTATACACAGTGTATCATTTTCTTGTATTTAGCTAATGAATAATATTTCCTGACTAGGTTGTGCAGTTAATTTTTGGCCGACAGATAGTTCACAGAAATCTTACTATGTGTATCTGAAGCAATAAATGAGGAATCAGGACCAAGGACTTTACTGCATATGTTCAAACAGAAAATTAAATCAGCAAACAACTCAAGGGTGAATATTTTCAGGTACTATAGTATGACAAACAGGTACCACACATGCTGGAATGTATACTTATTAGCAACTGCTTAATGGTAAATAAACTTTTAGCTATCATCTTTGAAATCTGTCTCTCAATAGTTGTGAGTATTAGATGGAGAGGTTTTGGTGGACTCTATGGTGATGCATTAATCTTTAGAAGTGAAAATATGAGAGTTGTTTAGGTCAAGTGTCTAGCAAAGCCTTCATTGGATTTGATCAGCTGTCTTTATGCTAATAAATTTTTAGGGATTTTTCTGTGAGTGGCTCTCATTTCAAGAATTCTTGCATATTACTGTCAGATTTAAATTCTGGGAAAAACAGAAGTTCCTAAAACCTGCCTGTCCAGAACAAATTGTAAATACTTAACTACTTTTAAGTCAGTAGTAACATGCACTTCAGAGTTATAGTTAACAAGTAGTGATCGTCATATAAAAAAGGTTTATTTGGGCGTAGGAATAATTACTAATGATGGATGTCAATGGTTTTAAGTTTCAGTGCATAGAATTTAGCTCTGCTTATAGGATTTTGTTAACACCTATCACTGAAGATTAACCTGATTTCCATGGCATAGGAAGTTAGAAATCTTGTGACAGTCATTTTAAGATTATGAGTGGGAAGGCAAGATGGAGAGTCTTTTAGTCCTTAGCATGCAACCTTCTGATCCATTTCCTACAGAGAGGTAGGAATTTCTGTAGGAATTCAGTGAAAAACAGTAGTACTGAAAAGCAAGGCATCTTTCATCTGGGTTACAGATGTATGTACACTTTTTTGTGTGTGTGTTATTCAAGAAGCTGAAAGTGATTTTATGTGATAATTCAACTTTCAAAGATTGTACCTGGGAGTAGGTGAGTTATTTTAATTTTTCAGGACTGCTCTATGGTTATCTTTTGTTCCTTTACAGAAAGTATTTGTGTTTTGTATTAGCGTTGTCTTTTCCTTAAGTATTTAACAATGACTGGTACAAAATGGTCTTAGTATTACTGCAACGCATGTAAGACATGTAATATTGGTAGGAGAAGAATCTCACCCTCAGTATCATTTTTGCTAATTTACTCACTGGTAAACTAGTTCTTTTGGTGGTTAGCCTCATCACAACAAAACTAATGAGGTTCTTCTCTTTCTGAAGGTTCTATTAAAATATTGTCTGGCTTTTTGCCTTATCCCTTATCTTCTGGAACTAAGTGGAAAGAGTACAGCATGCTGTCATGGGGTACTGAAATGGTACTATGGTCTTGTGCTTGTACCACTGACACCTTTCTGCTGCATGGGTTTAATCAAGGTCCAGTTTGCCTCTGTTGCTTTCAGGAATTATTTTTTTTTTTCTTCATGGTTGCTAATGGGATGCCTCTTCCTCCCATTTTGTCTGTTATTTCTTGGAAGTCATTCTGTGTAGAGGTAGATTTGTTGCCCTGGAGGCAGTGGATATAGGCAATATAGGCTTTTCTCCCAAGCACCAAGTGATAAGATGAGGGGAAATGGCCTCACATTGCACCAAGGGAGGTTTAGGTTGGATATTATGAGAAATTTCTTTACTGGAATAGTTGTGTAGCATTGGAATAGGCTGCCCAGGGAAGTGATTGAGTTATCATCCCTGGAGGCCTTCAAGAAGTGTGTAGATGTAGAACTTGGTAGCATGGTTTAGTGGTGGACTTGTCAGTACTAAGTTAAAGGTTGGACTGGATGATCTTAGAGGTCTTTTCCAACCTGAATGATTCTATGATTCTATTTTGTGCATGTGTGTGTGTGATAAAGAGAACTAGGCTCACTGTATTCTATGTACTCACTCCTCAGGGCCACGTAAATTGCAGTTTTGTGGCAATTTAGAGGTTTAGTAGCTGCATCAGCTTTTGGTGAGTGGAACATTGAGTTTAGAACTTGACTTCTCTTAAGGCTGCATCCTTGCTTTTCTGAGACACAGTTACAGCAGATTTCCTTCTCTATGTCATCTCAGAATGAAATTTGATTTTGTTTCCAGAGGAAGCAAACAGCAGTGAAGTACCTTGACTGTTTTCACAACTCCTTTGGAAAAGAAAGTAGTCCTTAAGTTCTGTCTTATTACAGCCATGTCCTTGTTATAAAATTGCTTAGCTTTGCAAACAGTGGAAGAAAGCCTTTGAGGCAAAGGGTGAGGTGTCAAAGTGGTGGAAAGAAGACAGGAATGAGTTAGGACTTAAAATGACTACTGTCATGCCTCTCAAGGCTAAATGTTTTATGTTAAGGGATAGCAACTTTGGTGTTTAATGTAGTTGTACTTTCTCTATTGCATTTCCTAGTTTTTCATTTTTATCCTGCTCTTATAAATAGAACAGTTATGTGGTGGATTTACTACACATCACAGGAAGCAAAGATAATGGGGAATTTGGTACATTTACAGTCAAAGACACCCAGGGGTTTTAGGTGCATAAATTAAGAGGTTTGCCACTATTATTTCTTTTTAGGTACAAATAAAAGCTGTAAGTCAACCAGTGCTCCTGTAGGTATGACAGCTAGGATTTCCATGAACAAAGCTTCAGGTAAAAATAACACCATAATATCTAGATGGCTAAATTTATCTCTTGAGGTAGAAAGTGGCACAGTGTATGTTCAGGCAACAGTTCCAAAATTATATACATGCTTCTTTCATACAGCATATAGCTGAATCTCTCCATGGTAGAAAAATCCAAAAAAATGAATTATGAAATGAATTATGCAGACATGGGAACTAAGATGCTTAACTCCCTTCGATATCCTATTTTAAAAGCACTTGAAACTAGACCCATCTGTTTTGTAATCCTTTGGCTAAAATATATACCTTTTAGACATAGTCTAGGTCATGAAGTCATAAATTTGTATTATTCTTAACAATTTAGGAAACACAACAGCTAGATTTGGGTTCTTACATTTTCATCTCTTGCTTTCCTCTAATACTGGAATTGAAATTGCATTCCAGATGGAAACTGGAAATGGTTACGTTTTCATAAGAAATAATAGAAAGTGATAAGTTAAAGGTACTTAATGACACATTAAGTGACTTCTGTGTTTGCCTACAGAGGTATTCATCTGCTTTGCATGTAGAGAATTGCTCTTTTCAATGATCATTTGTCCAATTTCATGATAGTAATCTGCTTAGAATTCCTCACAGGCCTGGTTTATGTCTTCTTAGTTCAGCATGTTAAAACAACAACAACAACAAAAAACAAGTACCTAAATTTAGTGACAACAACAGAACATGACGTCATTCCTCCATGACTAAGTTCTTTATCTCTTTCCTCTCTACTCCCCTCAGATAGGTGCAATTAAGTGCTATGAGACAAGGTGAGTATTATTTCAAAAGCTTAGATGGTTGGACTGGATGATTTTAGAGGTCTTTTCCAACCTAAATGATTGTGTGTTTCTATATGCCATACTCAACTCAGGAGCTGTGACATCTCAGAAGTTACAGCAAACAACCTGGAGTTTGAAAGATAGCAGATACTAGTTTATGTTAGAATAAAAATAGGGGAGTTTTATTAATTTGAGTGAATTATCTTTAAACATCACCTTGAAGCAGATACATTGAATGAGATGAAATCTGGAAGTAGCACAAATAGAGAAAGAAAGTGAGGTCTTTATTATGGTGGCCATTTTCTCTACTTTGATGTACAGCATATGAGATACTTAATTGTTAAACGAAAAGGAATAGAAAAATCAGACTCAAAAGGAAATTCATTTTGAAGGTCACATTCTTGAATGTCAGAAATCAGATATAAAGAAAAAAAATCATTTATCAGAACTGCTAGGTTTTTTTTTGTACATGATCTAACTGTAGATTTGTTTGAAAATAAAACTCCTGTACATGTCATTTGTTGCCATTTCAAACCAACTGCTATTTTATTTTGTATAACAGAAAGAATAAGTACGAAAGAAAAAGAAAATAATTATGATGAATGAGATGAGAATGGTTTAACCTTTCCTTTGACATTTCTATAAGAAACCCACTTAACTTTATCTTTCCCAAAATGTTGTAGAGAAGGAGATTTAAGATTGAAGACAAGATGGGGGCAGGGAACAGCTTGGGGGGGGGGGGGGAGGCGGAGAGGGAGAGGCAAATCCCCTCTTAAACAGTTAAGCTTTGTTCTCTTTAACTGGGTAAGTTAGAATAAATTTAAAGTTTATTTACACCATGTGGTGACACAGACTGCAAAGAATCCTGAGCCTTCAGGCTCTGGAAATGCAAGTAGCAGGGCAGTGTCAGCAAGACAGAGCTTACCAGACCAAGCCTGACTCTGTTAACACAAATGTTCTGGTTCATGGCCCCATAGAGTTATTCTGCATCATATCTTAGAATTTTGTCTGCCCTGTGGGGAACGCTGCACAACTTATTTTTTTTTTTCTAAATAGAAGTGGACATGAGCAAAAATAAGCTTTTTGAGTAACTCACTGCAAGAGATACTAAAAACCTGAATCTTGGTTCATTATGCTAGCACGTAGCCTAACAGTTATAAAATGAAGAATTTATAGCTGACACAAACTGTTATTAAATTAGAAATCTGGGTAACTATCTCTAAGATGCTTGAAAATCAGATTGAGACTCATCCACTTGGGCATGCCTTTCTGGGCTTGAACAGATTGGAGCTTTAATGACCTCACAGATGGAAGCTGGAAATATAAGAACTCTCATGAGATTTTCTTATCTAAAATTTTTAGAGGCCTAAGTCCCACATAATTATATGACAAAATGGAAGAATGCTTGTAACTACTGAAGGTAATCTTTCTTGCTTGTCTTTTGCAATTGGTCACGCTGTTAGTCTTTTTGGTACTTCAGGAGTGTTCCTCAGTGAGATAAGTTGTACATATTTTGCATAGTATATGAGAGTTTAGCACCAAAAGTAGTTCTTAGTTTGACCAGATATATATAAGGATTTCTTCATTAGTTACAGAATTATTTTTTTAGTCTGCAGCATGTTGCTTGAAAGAATTTTCTGCTTTAACAGATAAAATTTCTGCCAATATTGTACCACAAAAATTAAAGTTCAAAAATAGTTTTTTTTCTGAAGTCTTTATAAAATACTCAAGTGCAAGACAGTCAATTACTTGATCAAAGAGGTAATAAACTCGATTATGTGGTTTTGCTAATATGAACACATTTCAGCATTAAAACCTTGGAAAATTGCAACACGATCCAACAATAGTACAGATAATTCTGTGATGAGAATTGCCCCCCCTCCCTCCCCCTTTTCTGAGCCATGGGCAGCTGAAGAAATGTCACAGTGACAGTTCTGAGCTAGATTCTGTATACATAGAAAAATCTCAGTGTTAAACATCTGTCTCCTCATGCTGAGGAAGCAGATCATTGCTCATCCCAGTCCTAGCAAGAGCTTTCAGCTAAGGATGATGACACTGAGAAATTCTTTCCTCCTTTTGCTCCTTACCTGAATTTTAGCTAATAGCGGATGACAGAAGGAGGGAAGAGATTGATACTCTGCAAGTCCAAGTTGGAATCCAAGGCATTATTCAAAATCAAGCTCCATCCATGGAAATAAATATTCAGAAGTTGATAGAAATTGATTATGTTTTTTGTGACCTATACTGTCCAATCCAATTCAGAGATTCTACAGTAGAGTTTTATGGAGAACTTCAGAAGAAATGCATGAATTTTCAGTGTGATTCCAGCATTTCTTTAGAACTTTGTGGAGTAATTGTTGCAATAGGATGCAAGAAAGCTGTAATGTGTTAACACGGTTTCAGTTCTAAATTATTAGTTGAGATATGAGTCTATGAAGCTAGAGACAGAATATGTAACATTTCTGGCAAATATCCTCATTTTGTATATCAAAAGCAAGGATTCACATTTTAACTACCACTGTTTTGTATCCTTTCTAATAGACTCAGAACAAATGATAGAGTCTGATTTTTTCAACAGTGCCTGCAACTGACATGGTCTTCCATTGTATGTTGAAGAATCTAAGTAGGGCAGTTTGGGACCGGGGAAAACTTTGCTCCTATTGCCTCTGCTCTGCATCTTCAGTAGCTATTCAAAAGCTCAGTTTCATAGAGATAAACTCATGTGAAATGGTTATTTCTATTGTATCTGTGAGATGAGGTTGAGGAAACCCTGTCCAACATTTCAGAAATGGTTAACATTATAACACTTTTCTGAAACTTAAGCAGCCACAACTTTAGCTGTATGGAAAGGGGGGGTGGGGTATGGTGGGAGGGGGTGTATCCAAATCGGAATGTTGACAACAACAACAAAGCAAATACTCTCCAAATTATCTTTGCAGAGTAAGCAATGTTATTAGCTGTTCATATAGAACTTAATTTCTGTCCTGAACTCTGATGGCAAAATGAACAGATGAGAAGCAGTGCATGTGCATTGTTTGTCCATCTTTTTAAGCCTACTTCCACCTGGATTCTTACAAAATGGTTCATATTTGCTGTAATTAATTTCATTTTGCTATGTTGATTTACACTAATAAAGATTTTGGCCCAGATTTTTAAAAGCCTGGCTAACTGAGAGGAAACATCAACAGGTATTCAAAGGCTCTTTTTATAGCTTCTATGGAGTAATTGGAATATTTTGGTAGATGGAAAATAATAGCAACTTACTAAGGGAAATTAAGCTAATGAACGAAGGCCGTTTACTTAGAACTAATAAAATGTGTTAGACTTTGAAATAAACTGTCTGAAGTGGTTTTGAAGCCCTGTGGCTTGATTTTATTCGAAGTTGAATTGGACGGTACACTTAAACACTGTGGGAAACTATCTTGAACTGGTGTGGGGAATAAATTATATGTTTGAGTTTTTTTCACTTAGCTCTTGCAAACACAGAGGAATTCATAGAGTCTGAAGAAAATAACTGCATGAGTGATCCAGACTTTGCATGCTTGATATATATTTAATTTTTGTCGAGGAGGCAGTGTAGGGAACCAACCAAATAAATTCAAAGCAAAATTTCTTTCAGTAATTCCCCAATTTGCTCTTTTGAGACTATGTGATTTCTGATGGTAAGACCCTTTATACCTCTCCGCTATATGTCCACGCATCTTTGCAATGATGGTAATCATCTGCTACAATATGTTTTGCATACTCAAAGGTCCCCACCATTATTAGTAGGATATTGATCTAGATGGGTCATTGACCTTACTTATGTGTTTTTCCTCGCCCGAGATTTTTATGCAAAACAATATTGACATTGGTTTGTCCAAGTAGTAATGAATATCTAATAGAGGAGTGGGGTGCTGCTTGACCATACTGGGCAGACATGAATTGTCAAATTTTACACTTCCATTTTCTTTTCTCTTTCATGAACTAAAGCAGAATAATCATATCTTGTTTTGCAAGAGAGGCTGTTAACTGTGGGGTATGTGAACTATATTTCTGCATGTTATGTGCACTGAAATACATACTTAGAACGCCCAAGTATTGCAATGTTTTAGTTTTACAGTGCAATAAAGAGTTGCTACTTAAAGTCTTATCACGTTTCCTTAAATAGTATGTGCTCTGTGTCATGCGAAGGAAAGGAATAGCAGCTAAATACATTTATTTTCATTTCATAATGTCTGTTAAGGTATTCTGCCTGCCTAAAAGTTGTTTCTATCATGTCCTCTCTATAAATAGAAGGCATATGATTTGGGGTGAGCAAGAATGTCTCGTGTGTGTTGTGGTTTAACCCGGCTGGCAGCTAAACACCACACAGCCGTTTGCTCACCCTCCCCCCTCCCTCTCTGGGATGGGGGAGAGAAACGGGAAAGTGAAGCCGGTGAGTTGAGATTAAGACAGGAATATAATAATATAAGGAATATAAGGAATATAATAATAACAATAATAATAATAATAGTGATAATGGTAATAGTATTAACAATAATAATGTGTAAGAAAACAAGTGATGCACAATGCAATTGCTCACCACCCGCTGACCGATGCCCAGCCTATCCCCGAGCAGCCGGCCCCCCACCCCGGCCAGCCACCCCTATATATTGTTTAGCATGACGTCAGATGGTATGGAATACCCCTTTGGCCAGTTTGGGTCAGCTGTCCTGGGTCTGTCCCCTCCCAGCTCCTGCTGCACCCCTAGCCTGCTCGCTGGCAGGACAGAGCGAGAAGCCGAAAAGTCCTTGGCCTGGTGTAAACACTGCTCTGCAACAATTAAAACATCAGCATGTTATCAGCGCTCTTCTCATCCTAATCCAAAACATAGCACCCTACCAGCTACTATGAGGGAAAATTAACTCTGTCCTAACTGGAACCAGGACAGTGTGCTATACTATACAACAATTTCTCATGCTCAAAATGCCCTCAGAAGTCGCCTTACCTTTGTAATATTGCGTGGCTGTTTTACAGCAATTTTAACCTAAAACAAGCACACTTCTCGTAACTTCCATGCTTTCTTAAGGAAAAATGATAATCCACTGAATTCTATTTAGCATTGTTTGATGATTATAGCTGTATTTGCAGATCGTGTTGAAACAAATTAGAAGCAGAAATTTTCTTAGTAACCACTACTTCCTTTAACTTTTATCTAACTGATAAAGTAAGGGATGTTTGTTCCAGTGTGCCCGTGGCTTATCAATGCTGTTGTCAGAAGGCAGGCACATTTTCAGGCAGACTACAGGTGGTGTTGACATTTATGGATCCCATTTTCTCTAAATAGGCTGCTTTAGAATCAAGATCACATTCAAAAACTGCCTTTCAAAACAGTTTTATTTCTCTTTGAAGGGAGAATTTTGTGAATTCAGTCAATTAGCATTTTTAACAGCTTGCACTTTAGAAGGAGGGTAAGAAAGTCAGCACCCACAGCTCTACCATAAGGGATTAAATAACTTTTAAACCGGAGGCATTCTCCGTTCACTGTAATTAGCTCTCCTGTAAAACTTTGTTCCAGAACTCAGTTAGAATGGCATTAACTTCAACTTTCTCTTTTGAAAACCAACCCCCCACTGGAATCCTCCACTGTTCTGGGTTTTGTGAGGAACATCATTAAGTACGAATGATGACATTGCTTTTAAAAATATTTTTGGTCAAAATTATTACACGCCAAAAGAGACAAAACTTGTCTCCCTAGTACCAAAGCCCTCATTTTCCTGCCAGTCATCCCTGTACAGCTGTGCCAGCTTTCTTAACAGTGCAGTATCACCCATTCATATTTTTTGAAACACCATCTGATATTTTGTTCAACGTGTTTGTATGCGAGCATTTGTGGAGCAACAGAATTTGCAGATGCTCTTAATGGATGGGAAGATAATGGGATGATATCTTTTTAAAAGAAAAGACCTTTTAAAATAGGCATGTATGAAGTCCATTTTTCTTAACTGCTTGGATCTGCGTATTTTCTAGTGATGTGATGGGCGAATGAAAGGAAATGAAGGACACAGGATCAGTAAACACAGAAGTCATTTTGGCACTGCATGAACAGTATATTTACTATTTAATTGTTTAACTGAGGTAACTAGCACATCTAACCTAAGTATGCGAGCCAAATCTTGCTAGATTGGTAGGTAAGAGGAATTTGAAGGTTCAGGACTGCCTTCTTTATAAGGTATTCTCCAGGTACAGCATGACTGTGACACCAAGTATATCCTATATGCAAGTCAGACACATATGAACATAAAGCACACTAACTAGTTCCTTTTGTGGTACATAATTCAGTAAAGGTATTAATTTACTATGCATTTTACCACAGTAACTGCCAGGCCCATAGAATTTTGTTCAAAGCAGTTTAAGGTGAATTATCTGTCCTTAAACCTTCCTTTTAAGCATAGACAAGATGATTAAATTGCAACGAAGTACAAATGTTTGCAAGGCAGATGAGATTTTTTTATTTTATTTTATTTTGCCTGTGCCATAATAGTTACAGTGCTAATTCTTATGTTATTAATACTAGGTAACTCCAACAATTGCAAGGATTTTTTTTCCCCACTCTAGTTAAGAAGAAATTACATCTGAGTCAGAATAAAAGCTGAAGAGATTTTAGTCCAACTTGTGTTTCTTTTTTTTCTCCAAAAAGTAATGTTACTAAATTTAATGACTTGGTGTGAAGAATCATCTTGAGAATTCCTGAAGTGGTTTCCTATATGATATTGTGGTTTTTAAAAATGTTAAGATGTATCTTGCTCAGTTGTAAAGGCTAGCATGAAAAAAAATGAAACTTATCTACGGCATTATCACATGCCTCAAACAATGTAAGAAAGCAATTTTTGTTTAATAAAGAAATCACATATTTACAAATAACAAAAGCGTAAGATATTTCATGTTATAATGGGAGTAGTTGCTGAAATTATAGTCTTTAAACTTTAAAATCTAGTTTAGAGAACAGGAAGTCCCAAAATTCTCCCTGGACAACTAAAAAAGGCGTATTTAAATTCAGTTGTTTGATATGCATCACAGTTTATAAACTTGCAATATGGATTTGCACTTGTATTTAAAAAAATCAAAGACACCTTTTTTTACTCTTCAGGTGAGAGTGAGTTTCTTCTAGATGGGCAAACTAAGGCATGGACTAAGTAATTAGTTGTTCAAGGTCAGTTAGCTTAGGCCAAAAGTACAATCCAAAATCACAAATGCCCTAACACACAGCATAACTCATTAAACAGTTTTTCTTTTTTTTTTTTCCTTGAGGAAAAGCCACGTGGTATATTCTATACACTTCTGCTTTTTGAGCTCTTTGTGAAGAAAGCAAAAGTTCTTCGTTTCAGTTCTATCTCATTTTAAGTGTTGAAGTTTTAGTGGATGATTCATTGTTTTTCCTTTTTCATCCTCTCTCTTTCCTCACACATGAACTGAAGCAAAGTAGTCATGTACAGTTTTGCCAGAGAGGCTGTTAACCTCTGTGGGGTATGTGAACTACACAGGAAATAAAAATTTTCTGCATCAGTACTTCAACAATATGAGTATGCAACTTCAGAAGAATTTGTCAGTGTCCCAGTCCTTCACTTAAAGGAGTGTGTTGATAGTGGGGGCTGCTTTCTCCTCCTTACCAGGAGCAGTGTGATGTTGGTGGCTTCTTGCTCCTGGGCCAATTTGGGGATCAGTTTTGTGTGATTGTGATTGTTGTTTGTATGCCTTATGCAGTGATCTTGTGTCACTGGTCTGCAAATCTATGTTATATCTGAATTTATTACATCTGACGTGTTTTTACAGTCATTGAATAGCTGATCTTTATTTCTAAAACAAGATTTACCCAGACCCTATGGTAGCATTACTTCGACTAATAATTGACCAGTGGTTGCTTGGTCTGACATCTTTTATCTTGTGTCTATGCTTTCAGAGCCTCTACTGTTATCCTGTGGTACTCCTTTATGTTCCGTCAGTATACTAGGATCGTAGCTCATTCTGTACAAAATAATTATTTGCTATTACTATCTACTGGTTACAGAAGGGTGTATGTTTGTGTATATATATAACAATAGATGTATCAACACAGTCATACGAGTCTAAAAAAAATTAAGCAATGGTTATCAGATGATTGCTGTAATTTAACAGGCAAAAATATATATTTTTAATGCCACATAAGATAGATTTGGACAAAACCCAAGACCTGTTATCAACACACAGCTTGTTGCATGTTACAAAGAGCAGCCATGTTATGTTCGTTGGGCTACAAGGCTGCAGGCTATATGTAGTTTTGGTCATACAGTGACCATTTAAAACTTTGACTTAAATGAAGCCAGTAGTTAATTTTTATCCATATAGCATTCAGCAGCAAATAAGTAGAAAAAGAACAAAGGAAACATAAAAAACACAAAGGGCATTACATACATGCATTTTTAATGTGTTCCCATCAGTCATTTTACACTGCCTTTTGTGTCTAGAAGAGATACAAAAGTCACACTAGCTCCATTCGAACTATATCACCTCACTATATTCTGCTTTGTAATTAAAAAAAAAAAAAGCAGAAGGTATTAATTCCATATTTGTTACAGTTTTCAGAGCAATTGCATCTCTACATCTTGTACCAAATGTTTCCAAAGGTATTAAGGAGAGTGCTTAGAAGGAGGAAGTGGACCAGTCTGCCCAGAGAAGCTGTGCATGTCCTATCCCTGGAGGTGCCAGGTTGGATGGAAATCTGAGAAACCTGATCTGGTGGGAGGTATCCCTGCCCATGGCAGGGGGGTTGGAATTAGATGGTCTTTAAGGTCCCTGCTAACCCAAACCATTCTATGATTTTATATGGTCAAACTCAGCAATACCTATAAAAAGATGTAATGAAAGATACTTCATAGAATCATATAATTCTACGCAGAGGGGGAGAATCACCTCCTTCAACTTATATGTAGGCTCTGAAATTGGCTCAGTTCTGTCCACTCCTATATACTAAATACTTCTCCCTATGCTAAATTATAATTGCTTTATCTTCTGCTTATTTTGGTACCAGCACAGCTGTGCTTTGCAGGAAAGCACAAAATGGAAGATTTTGTGCTTCCTCCCAACTCTCAACATACCTGGTCTGGGATGGGTAAAGGGTTGCACTCATTTTAGTGTCCTAACTTTCATGTGAAAAATGCACTTTCACAGTTGTGTGTTCTGATGTTGCCTAAAGGACAGACAATATAGCTTGTTCCTGAATTGCAGGGAATTCATACTAAAAAGGAATATTCTTTTTCTTTTTTTAATACTATTGTATTCTTTTACTAAAACAACAACAAAAACAACAACAAAACAGGAAAAAAGGTGGAATAGATCTCTATAGCTCCGTGCTGACCAAGCTTACGTTAAAAGTTCATATGTTGCCTGAAGAAATAAGCATAATTCTTTCATCAATTTCAAGATTATAATTAAGTCATATTTAATGTTTTCAGTCCTTTTCTTACAATGTCTATATGAATAAAACATCTCCCAGTGGTATATTGTCTTTTTTTTTTTTTAAACATCCTTCTGGATTCCTCTCTAAACCCATTCTAAATAAAGATGTCATCTTAAACAGTATAGTAGGTCAATTTGCTTTTTAACAAATTAGGATTTCTGCTATTAATTAGACAGTTTGTAAAATATGGCAAATCAAGGATTCATTATTGTGTCTTAAAAGACTTGTACAAATACATGAATGAATTTTTCATGCATTCTTGATTTGCTAAAATGTGTTCATTTCTCAGTGGATACAAAATAAGAAGCAAGATACTAAAAAAGGCCTTCATTTGTGGAGCATAGGAGTGAGGAAAAAAAAGGCACAAGGGAATCTTCTTTTAGATGGGGGACTTGACGGAGATAGAGTGGGGAGACATTCTCAGAATTAGGTTATGAAGGAAAAGAATTTTAAGAGGTGAAAGGGTCACCACAGATTGATAGAGATACCCAATGATTGTAGCAGGTGTATGTAGAGAAGGGTGAAAGGGAGAAGAGAAAGCAAAAAGGAAAGGATTTTGTAGCTCAGTCTGTGAATTATGTTTGGTGCTAATCAACTCCAGCTGCATTTATTAAGGTAACTAGCTCCTGAGTTAAGAGCCCTTACTAGGGATTTAGGTTGAGGAGTTTAACACTTCTGGCTGTCATATTATCAAGTGACTGAGCTAAGTGACCTGAATTAGATGCACAGGCTCCATATACATATAAGTTTTGCTGAAACCAAGAAGGTGGCCTATGTTCTGTATAATTTGACAGCAGAGAATTCCTGTGAAAAGAGAAATTTAGTTTGAAAAAAGAGAGAGGGAAATTCTACTGAGTACAAATTGGTATTTTACAGCTTTGGGAGACTGGGGAGCTAATGCCTATACTCTTGGCAGAGTTTTTCAACCACAGTACTCCTGCTCCTCAACTATCAGGAGTCACATAATTTGCTAAAAACTCCAATCTGTCATCAGAAACTAAGTCCAGCAGTTATTTTTGTTTTCATGTTTGTTTGTTGTTGTTGTTGTTTGGTTGGTTTTTACTACAAAAATCAAGTTCCAATAAAAATCTTATTCTTTCCATTGTGGAAGCCAGATTTGTATTTGCAATGACACGCAATGAAAAAGCTTAAAATTCATAGTAACTAGATAGACAATTTGAACACTTATTTTTAATTCAAAGGAAGACAAATAATCAATAATGTATGTTTTTTTCTGTATGTTAGTGGTGGGCTGCAAAAAAAAAGTATATATTGCATGTAGAGTACAGCATCATCATTAAATAAATAATAGGTTACTCTATTGGATTTCTACCTTATAATACAAGACAGTATCAAAAGCAGAGCACTTTTTCCTTTTAGTTGAAGTTCTTTTGTTTCATTGTTAATGGTGATTCAGATAAGCTATGGAATATTTTTATTTTACATACTTTGACTCAAGATCATCTTTAAAGTTTTTCACTTATTGCTACAGAAAAGCCATTTTCACTGATGTTTGTTTCATTTACGTTTTGGAAGTAGGCTAGCCAAAAAAAAAAAAAGAATTATTATTTTTTTTCTGTTTGCATTTATTTCTAGGAAACGGTTGTCTTAGGAACTCTGCAACTGATCTTTAGTTGGGCTGCTGGAAATGAATATAGGTATTTTAAAGCATTTATATAGCTGGTATCCCCTTCCAGTAATGGTATCAAAGGAAACTACCTAAGTACAGATTGTTTTTTCACAATTACTTCCCCCTATTTAAAAACAAACAACAACAACAACAATAATAATAATAATAATTTTTAAAAAGCGACAAAAAAGTGGTTAGTCTTTCAAATCTTCAAACTAATTACATGTTGGAAGTTTGTTGCAAATGTATGCTTTTAATGGAGTTGTGTTTAAAATATTACTGTTCAAGTTGTTCTGTTTCAACAATGACTAATTTTAGGAGGAAATCTCCTTTGTATGCATTTATTTCGGTCTGTCTAATGCTACTTGCTTTTTTTGTTAAGGAGCTAGCTTCCATGTCCATTCATACCCTGGGTGTAGACATGTCCTAACATTCACAGGTGAAGAGACTTCCACTTTGTATTGCCTACAGATTTTAAAAAATCCTCTTTCATTGTTTCCACACCAAAGGCTAAAATACAGTAAATTCAGTGCTACCTTTCTTCCTTCCTGTGCCATCCCTTTCTGAGAAGAGATGGCAACACTGGCAACTGCCTGCTGGAGTAAGTGTGCTTGTTGGGAAGTCTGCTGCTAACGAATGCAGTGTGTGCTTTTTCCCATACCTACAGACTTTAGGTCTCTATTGTACCTGACAGCCAGATTTTCGCCAAACCTGTAGGAATAAAATAATCTCTGAAAACTTTGTCAAAATTAGCTTGCTTGAAATTGCATCGGGACATAAAGTACTGGCAGGTAGACAGATGGACAAAGACAGCATTATTGCTTTAATTGTCATTTCCTCTAGAGGTAAAACTGAAAATAATGCAAGAATGGCTGTAATTATTTCATCAGATTTAATGTACAGGTAGTGAAGTATTCTATTTCCCACAGTGGTCAGCAGTGGATGACACAAGAAAAATGTAAGGAGCTGAGATAAAAGAAGTGAAGGTACGTTTGATAATTTCTACTTGGCACTTTCAGGAAGTAGAAACCAGTAGGTATTTTGTATGTACATCATTCTTTTGATTTACATGTAAGAAGGTGGGCAAGAGCAAGAGAACAGTTTTTGGCTTTGTATTTTAGCTTCATTTTCTTATTATTATTTCTCCATCAATTTTGTCCAGGTTTGACATTGCACTCTGTAACAATCTTTGTGTCATACTTCGCTACTATAGCTATAGTGACCTTTTTGTAATGTCCTTTTCTTACAAATAGTTTATTGGAGTGATGAGTGAATGCTGAGAGACTTCTAATAAAAGGGGACTTCCTACTGTATTTGAACTGTAGCTAGTGATTTACGATAAAAGACTTGCTATGCTGGGGGTTCTATTTTTCTTCATTTCTACTTCATACTTTAACTTGGATGTCCTACACACTTCCCTGTAGGAGGTAGGTATCTTTTGAACCTGGATACAAGTTTCTGGCTATGTTGGCAGAGGGAGTTGTTTTACTGTCAGATGCTCACCTCTGTGTAAATGTGCAGTGTTGGATTTTGCAAAAGTCCTGAGAGCATAGTTTTTAACTGATGTTTTACACAGTCAAAGAGCAAATCCATATCAAAGAAGAAAATTAAAAAATATGCTGCTTGAAAGCCATACCCTAAGGTACTTGCATTCCATGTCTGTATGAGCGTTAAAAGAAAATAACAAACTATTCATATTTGTTATTTAATTTGAAATATGAATGAAACAAAAATTAACACAGAAAAAATATTTTTAGCATTTCACTTTTAGTTCAGTATTCCTTAGGATGGGAGAAAGACAGGAAACTAAATATTTTAATGTTATGAACTTTCAGAGTTGCTAACAGCTGTTGTTGAGATATTAGTAATTTATTACATTAAAATCTTGACAAAACATTGAGACACACATTGGGCTACCTCCTTTCACTGCGTGGGACAGTTCCTCCAAGAAGCATGGAATGACGCTGTCACTTCCTTCAGAACTTTTAGATGGTGTGGATTTTGTAGAGCTGTAGAGGAATGATCTGTTAATATGTTATCATCTCATTTGTGTAGGGGAGGAGGATCCTAAAAGTTTTGATTGCTATCTGACTGTCTTCTCTGACCATCCATCCATCATTTATAAGAATTCCTACACCCCCCCCCCCCCCCCCCCCCATATCTGCTGCTTGCAATCTTTAAAAATAGTCTTTTTCATTTTCATTACAAATTGCATTTAGGAGACAAGCTCTGTGAAGGGTTCAGATTCTAATTAAATCATGTCCATTTTTACCAATTTGTCTTAACTACAAGGGAAATATGAACTGAAATTAGTGTTGCATGAAGAGAGAAATCCATCTCTTGAGTTGCTGAGCTTTCTAGGAGTTAAATTTTTCCTCACATAAATCTGGCTATTCTTGCTAAAGCTAATTATTCACTTGTCCATGGTGCTCAGATACTATGAAACAGACATGATAGACTGCAGTTACTTAATGTGGACAGGGACGGCCAAAAAATGTACACTTTTAAGTGATTCTCCAGCCAGTTATAATTTATTGCAGTACTTGCCAAAGTATGAGAGGTTCTTTCAGAGTGCCAAATAAGATGCAGTTCCTACTCCAATATGTTATACATATGAAGGGCAGAGATAATCAGTTGGAAATGTTACAAAATCTTTTGAATGTAGGATACCAAGGACTACTTACAGTTAAGTTTCCTGTGTGTGCCAGTATGACTTTGTTCGCTTGCCTATGGACTGAAAGGCAGTCACCTTAAGCTCTATACTGAGACCTCTCTTAATATCTGTTTTTACAGAACAATTCGAAGTTAGTGTTGTTTTAAAGTAGCACAATAAATTATTATGCTCGGGGGACGAGTGCAAGCTGTCAATGCATTTTAAAAGGTGTTAATACCTTCAGTGTCTGGGCCTCTATTGCTTCTGTTAGTGTAATAGATTTTCTTATCTAAGTCAGTGAACTCTTCTTGCAGGCCTTGATATTCATTTTATTTTGCGTTGTTTTGGAAAATGTGGCAAACGGAAACAAAACTTCTTTTTCTGTACAGCATTATCTTTCCATTTGATTTATTCTGATTTCCTGTAATGACTTAGGTTACACCAGTAGTGTAAACACTGAAAAAAAAAAGTAGTCATAGTATTACAATTAGCTTGTTTCCCAGTGGAAAGCTAGGCTTTTCTTTTTTTCTCTTTGAACTGTAGATGATGATATAACAATTTTTGTGTTCAATAACCTTTAAATGTGTTTGATGAAATTTATGGTTATTTCTTTCAGGGTTTGGGTTAACTATTTCTGACATTACCATTGTCTAGGAGAAATAAGATCCAATGGTATGTAAATAAACTAGGGAAAGCGTAATTTCAGTGAATAGCATAAAGATGTATTTTTTCTAGGAGAGCTGTGTATTAAGCAGTATCAATGACATGACTGTAGCATGATGGAAATATGATGTGCTTCTAAGTGTGACACCTCTTTAGGCAATAACCACAGTAAGCAAGGAAAGGAAAAAATCAAGTGTAGAGCTTTTCATTATTCTGGGTCAAGACTCCTCTCCGTCGAGGCCTGAGGAAGCATGGAATGATTCAAGGGCATCAGCAAGGCAATGGTCTTGAAAGGGCTTTACACACACAGGTTCCATAGTTGGTTTTTTTTTTCTTATTTTTATTTTTTATCACTAGCCCTTTTTTTTTATGTTGTTTCTTCTTCAGAAGTCAAAGCTCAGTACATCTGCAGGTCACATTGCCAATATCCTGTTAGATTAGTATCTGTGTTAACTGATGATAGCCTCATAAGATAGCTGTTTGTACCACAATAAGCACAGCTGTGACTCATCTGTTGGGCTGTTTTCTATTGTGTTTCTGAAGAAATGTAATTAGAAAGCAGAAGACATCATTCCAGAAGTACTGACTGAAGATTGTCTACAGAACTTATGAGATAAGAGAAATACAGGACAAGAAAGAATTTTGTGCATCCTGGCAACATTATTAGAACCGTGCTTCAAGGGCAGAAGCGAAATCAGCCTTGCGGGGAGGGGGGTGCAGACAGGTCCTGGGAGAGAGAGCCTCGTAAGAGTGGTAAAGCTTTTTCTTAGATATTCAAAATGAAAGTGAAGCATAAGAATGCTAAAATATGTCTGCTGTGGTGCCGATGAACCAGTGAAGGTGCTGCATTTCTGTTCATTTTTTTTATGCTAAAGTTTGCAACCTTTGAATGCTGTTATTCCGAACAGTAGATTTAGCAATAGGTAGTACTATCTAAATGGTACACTATAATAGACAAGTTTTCATTACTGGAAGTCTCTTGAAGGTAAATGTTGTGATATAAGTCTTAATGTTGCCATACTTAGCCAAATTACTGCACTAATCTGATTTCTTGACTTGTTCTTGTCACTGTTTCATGAAGAGATAGTGTGCTAAAAACCCTAATAAAGGGATATTTGACTTTCCTTTTTACTGAAAAAGCAAATATAATCCAGATGGGTAAAATACTTAGCAGATTTCAGTCGAAATTTTTCCGTAGGTATTTACAGTAGCTGTGATACTTGCTTTAAGAAGTCTGGTGGATGACCTCATGGAAGTGGTGGAGTGGTGCAAATACCCAAGAAGGACAGAGATTGTTTTCAGTGGCACAAAATACTAATCCTGAGAGAAGCAAGGAAGAATTGACAAAAGGAAGACCTGGTGTTGAATTTCAGGATCAAAAATATCTTAATGTGAATTTCAGTGGATGATGCAACTGTTTCCCAAAGCGAAATGATGAAAGCCTAGTCTCATTGTAAATGAACTAAACAGGCCAATGCACTGTTAATAATAATTTCTGCATCATCTTTTGACTGACATGCTAGTGACATGATAAGTCTTTGTTTTAGACTTCTCTGATTCCAGAAAAAATTCGTAATGTGAAATCTGTTTTCATTAGAAACACTAAGATTCAGGGAGCATATTTGCATATATCAGGTAGTATTAGAGAAGGCTATCTAAAAGAACGAACTTGAATGTTATGGTCTGCATGTAAGATATGTGCATCAATGAGCTCATTAATTATTACAGAACTTCATAATTTTTTGTCATCTTCGAATGTTAGTTTATTTGTCAGTTAACCTGTTACTTTAATCTGATGATATATCAGTTTACTTGAAGGCAGGTGGAGACCTCCTGCTGTTATTAGAGTGATTTGGCTGGGTTTTAGAATGCTGGACACCGTTCAGGACCTTTTAAAAGAAATGTGCCTAAATTTTCTTTTTAAAATAGTTAAAAGATATAGGAGGGAGGTAAATCATTGCAGTATTCTATAAGCACTTGCTGAATTTCTTACTTATGGACTTTCCTAGGGTCTTTTACCTTTAGCTGGTGAAATTACCAGTTGCTTTGAGAACTCTGTGAGCTAAGCATGGATCTGGTACCAGTGACACAGAAGAAAAGAATAAAAGAAAAGAATTCTGCAAAGAATTCATGCATGGGTACTTCAGTTTTTTATTATTATTGATGAATGGTATAGGATTGAAGGAAAGCAATTCAATTTGGTCTATCTAGGTCCTGGAAATAGTTTGTGAGTGTTTGTTGTATGTCCCTGAGGTAGCTGTTTCAAGAACCTCCTTATTTTGCAATTCTTGCGTCTACTTTAAGTTGAGAATACTTTTACTGTGTGTGATGTATAGAAAACATTAGGAGCTCTGTGAATCTGTGAGTCAACAGAGAAGGCAATAATGGCAAATGCATAACCATAATTTAGAGAACATTGTCATACTGGTATAAGATTGACAATATATACCATAAGCTATGGTATCTTAGAGCTATATTAGCTTGCTTTTATTACTTCTATATAGATTTTTTTTTTCTTTAAAAAGACTGGAATTAAATTTTTCAGGGTTTAAAGATGTTAGTATTGCTGTTTAATCCCATAGGTATGTTTGTGTGTGGTTTTTTTGTTGTTGCTAATATGATATGTCTAAGGTATGGTGATACAATATTGCTGTTCCTACATAAATTATTTGAATCAGAAGCCCTGTACTCTTATTTGAATTTGCATTTGCAAAAGACTACTTTAGAAAGGCAAGGAGGGATGCAAATGGCATTTAAATTCTGTTTATTCAAATAAGCAGGCCAGAGGACATAAGTGATATTAGGATTGCTGGAGGTATGATCATGTGTGGGTTTTATTATTTATAAGAAGCATATGTTTCCACAACTCATGGTGCAAATGCAAGGCTTTTTTTTTTTTGTTTCTAGTAGTTATTTATTCTTATAGGCAAAGACTGTGCATAAATTAGGATCAAAAACTGATGTGTAAAATACATCTTCTCCACATACTGGATGTAGAAGTGTTGAATTCTTTTAATGACAAAAAAATATATCAGTGTCTCTGGAATATATGACAGATCATCTTGAATTTTGTAACTACTTCCCTGATGGAAATTTCACCTGCACAGAGAAAACAAATCATTAGGGCTTTGGGGAAGAGGATTCTAATTGCCAAATACCATTAAAAAGAGAAGTATCATAGTCTCTCTTGCTTTAGAAGAGACAAAGAATATTTTAGCTAAATTATTAATATAAAGTGTTTTACAAAGAAACAGTAGTTAGATTTGGATAGCTAAGAATATTTGTTCTTTCCTTTTCAGCTTCCTCAAAGTCAAGTGAAATTTGGAGAAGTGTTCAAATTAAGCCTTGATTTTTTTTTTTTATTACTGTTTTCCCAGCTTATTTTTTTTTTTTAACAATCTAGGCAAGGTTACAAAATTACTTATCCAGAAGATTAAATTTATTAAATTATGTTTGTTTCATTTGGGTCTGTACAAGGTCTAATGAACTTTGATTCTGTAGCTTTTGCTTTTAAGCTGTTATACATGATTTTTCATACATTCAGTGGAGGGTAGCTGCTGTAGTGTTTATATTGCTGTTAGAAACAGACATTTTTTGACCTAGTACAAAATCAAATATTTAAGCTGTTGTCATTCTGTACATTGTGGATTTTAAGCAATGATCTCTTTGAAATGCAAACTTGTAATATCAAATCCTTTGTGAATCTGATGACTCCTTCACGTCTTAAATACTTTAAAGTAAATTGAGGTAGCCATTCACAACTCCAAATAAGATTATTGTAATAGCCTATTTGTGGTTCAGAAACCACTAGACTGCAACTATATTTGTAAATAAAAAAGGGGGACACTCATTCCCTAGCCTTGAGGGCAAGTGCTATGAAACAACTCACTTCTATAAAGCTAAATGCTCCACAACAGCATGGCCTTTTCCGTAGTTCCAGTTGGACATGTTTCGTGGTCTCTGCTACTCTTTAAATGGTCCCCAGTTGTTGTGCTCCGTGATATAAGTGCTGCTGAACAATTAGGCAGTGTAAATGGCTGTGGGAAAGTGATAGTGGCAGCGGGACCTGCTCAAAGTCCTTTGTAGTTCTTCTGTAGGAATGGATGGGCTCCTAAAGTGTTTGTCATTAGATTTAGGAAAGGAAGGGAAGGGAGGAGGTAAGCAGCTGGAATCACTCTGCCCAGTGTGGTGGTGCAGCGGTACTGGAGTCTCTGGTCTGGCACTGAGCAGAAGAGTATGCTGAAACTATGGCATAGCGGCAGAAAATCGATGCAGTTTGTGGTAAGCTGTCGCTGATTAAGACAAGTGGGCCTATTGGAGGTAAGAATAGATATATATTTTTTAATGACTACAGCGTTCAGCCCTTCATTCCCAATTTTAATTCAAAACTCGTAATTACAATTATTTCTTGTGCGTTGTTTCCCATGCTCACCCACAGAACAGTTATAATGAAGAACAATTCAGAAGAAACAAACCAAACACGTGAGAATAACTAGCTTGAGTAATCCTTACCTTCGTTTCCTAGGACAAGGGAACAAGGAAGGTCAAAGAACACCATTCTCAGCTTGGAGCTCTTGTGAGCTTGTATGGCTGTGCTCCCTGGCTAAGAAAACAGTCTTTGCAACTCTGATTTGAAGACTGTATGACTGGCAGGAGAAAGTGGAATTAGAGTGAGGATAACAATATCAAAAGAATTCAGTTGGTGTTCTGTTTTTGGTTTGTTTTAATCTTGTTTTGGAGGGATAAACAGAGAAGTTACCATTTTGGGGCTCACAGGAGTGTTACAGTCATCTGCAAAAAGCATTTCTATTTCCTTTCCCTAAATTGACTGTAAAAAGCTGCTCTAAGATCCCGTAGGACGTATGCAATGTATTATAAATTGCATGACTAAAGTAAGTGTACACTGTTCATGTATTACTGCTGCCTTAGGCTATTTCTATTAAAACATCATGTGATCACTGTACCATATTGCCATTCCTTAATTTTTATTAATAAATAAGCATAGATATGCAGTTATTTGAATACTTTTTGGTATTCTCTTCTCATTTTGATTTTAGAATAATTGAGCAAACAGAAATGAATGTATTGTGTGAAGGGTAAATGGGAGGAATACAGAGTTGCTCAATATTTATAGTAAATTATGCAGGAAAATAAACAAGGCACTACTAATTTCAACAGCTGAAATCAAGGACTGTATTTTCTCTGGTTAGAGTAAATGGATACTATGTCAACAAAGATGGACGTTCTTTGTGTTTTTTTTTACAGTTCAGTGTTTGTTTATGTTCAGTCTTCTCTCACCCTTAATTGCACTGCATGGTACCTTTCTCTGTTCATTTCAGTTGTACTTCTTGCAGATTAAGATACTGCTGAAGGGTTGCAAAGGTAGCAAAACACAGCTTTCAGTTATTAATGACAATTGATGCTTTTGTTTGTTTGTTTTCTCCTGTCCTGTATGGCTTTTAAGTCTTCATCTCTTACAGTGGTCGGGTATCTTCTTGAAGTTTATATTTCTATCGATGATGACCTCTTTATTTTCCGTAGTGATATTTTATCACCACTAGACAAGATAGCTGTTTAATTTGTGAGCCCTCTAACGAAAGGCTGTGTGCAGAGTACATTTTTAGAGCAGCATGTGATAGAGTAACTGCTAATAAAAGAACCTTGTACCTAGATAAAAAAAAAAAACGTGTTGGAGCTCTCATATGAAAGAGGTTAATGGATTCCAAGGAAGAAATGAACTGAAGTGTGTTGTCATTCAATCGTACTGAGGTTTGATTTCTTTTATCAGACTGAGTAATGACTGTAGGCACTTGCCCTTTCCATATCATTATAATTTGCAATAAAATGAAATGCTGAGGACTTCCCACATTAGCTGAGGAATAGTAGTTGACCATTTGCTTGCAGATTCATGGCCTGGTCTCTCTGTGCTTATTTCAGAATAAAGTGAAGAAATTAAAAAAAAAAAAAAAAAAAAAGTTGGGTTTATCTGTTTTGGAAGAGATCAGGTATATGGAAAGCAGAGTATCAGCTTGTCTGTACACATACACTCACCATCTCTTATAGCTCTGTCTGCATGCATCTGAAAAAAATGAAGTACTCGTATAAATTTCTTTGAGGGATGAGTATGTAAGAAGTAACCTGTACCTGCATCCTAAAAACAGACTGAATGTAATTTACATATGGTAAAAAATAATAAGAAGGAATCCACCTTCTTCCTAAACCAATTTTTTTTTTGCCTAATAGGGGACAGTCACCTGTGTCATTCTTTAAGATTTTCTTAATTGTTTTTGGAGTTCTCAGGGTTTGATTGGCAAAACAGTTTTGAATTACATGCACTGATATTTTACTGACGTCACAATAGTTCTGAAATCCCCAAAGAAGGGAGATGAGGCATAAAATGAAGAAAAACCCCTGAATATCCCAAACTAACTTAATGCTTTTGTTTGTATGTCAGTTATAGAAAGCCTTCCTTTAGCTTTGATGTTAATCAATGTGTAGATTAAATGGATTAAAATTGAATTGCTCATAGAAAAGCATAATCTTCTGCAAACATTGTAAGAAATACATACTATTTGCTGAAAAGCATTTTATCCCAACAATATTAATGTAAAAAATAAAAATGCAGCTCCACCACAGATCGTCTATTTCTAAGATGCAAGTTTGTTACTTTGACAGGATATCAGGCTACTGTCCCCATTAATAGGTACTTAAATTCTTGTGTAATGATATATGCAATGTTGCTTAGTTGTACATATTATATATTCTTTCTCTCAAGATAAAGATAACACATACATCAGGTTTACTTACTATTCCTTTCTTGTATTCTAAAAAAAAAAAAAAAGTGGTTGCCTTTTCAGAAAAGCTGTCTCTTTATATTTTCTAGTTGATGCGTTGAATTACAATGCTCATGTCAGATTGTATCAGTCCTACAAGAGAACTGAATGATGCACCTTCAAGAAAGGAAGCAATTAGATGCCCTTTTTTCTATAGTTAATTTTCATTTTATAGTTACAGTCTGGTAGCAGGGTGTATGTGTACTAAGACAAGGCAGGAATCTACGAAGCAGCTGTAAGCAAAATGCTAACAAGAAAGCAGCCACAGATATCATCCCTTGATTAGGAAAATTTTGTTGTTTGTTTGTTTGTTTTCCTTCCTTGCATAGTGAAGCTTCTTAATTGTCTATGATTCTATGTGCATGAGTTATTTAACTTATGAACTGAGAAAACAAAGCTTCAGAACAGACAATGTTAAGGAAATATACTATATTAAAGAATCTTTCCTTCCTTTTCCCTTGCATTAAGACCAATTTATATTAAGCTAATTCTTGCAGTTCTTTAAGTAGCTGCTATAGATACCTTGCTTGTAAACTGAAGAGAGTGCCAAACAATGTTTGTAGGCGTTATGCTCTGTAGCATATTGGAATTACAGCTACTGAAGTTAATAGTGAAGGTGGTAGTTCTACTTGTGTCAGCAAGCAGCTATCACAGTAACATTTGGAGTCCCCAGCGGAGATCAGGCTTCAACTGTGTTAGACACAGTAGTGCAATATAGTAAGTCAGTCTTCTTTTTTGAAACTGCAGCTTCAGTTCAGTCTTTTAGGCAAAGAAAACACGAGTGCACACAAATCCAAACTAAGACAGTTTAGTGAAAAAGTCAACACTAACACTGAATCTCCTTAATGCCAATAAATTGAATTTTCTCTTGAAAACTGAGAGAGACTTTCTTTGGTTAGCTCAGTTCTATCCGGAAGTGTTTCAAGTCTTCCAAAAACAACCGTCTAGAAGTGGACGTGTGTCCATTCAAATGGAGCGATTACCAATAGGTATGAGTGTTTTTTATAACTGAAACACTAATTGAATCTATAAATATCCTGATTACCTTGAATGTTAGATTTTCTTCAGTTTCAGAGGTGTTAGTTGTGAGAATGAGTATAAATACATCTTCAATGCAAAATATTAAATTTAGTATGTTTAATATTGGCAGGTAACCAGATCCCACTCCCGATGATAAGATTTATCAATTGTAGCAGGAACTGGAATATGTACCGTTGTAATAAAGTACCAAATTCATCAGATGACTTGGTGATACTGTCTTTAAATCATAAATATATATATTTTTCTTTATTCTGCATCTGTTTATCCAAAATATTTCAGCCTTCATCTGGAATCCAAATAGGGGAAAAACAGCATTCTGCTCTTGGGCTTCCAATATTAATATAGATTATCTCCCAATTCATTTATCCTCTGTTATGTTAAAGAAATGTTTTCTTAATCAGACACTGCATTCTGTCATTTTGCAATCTGTCTTGGATTTGTGACGTAGTGAACCCAGAATTTCCTAAGTATGAATTTTGCCCTCCCTTCCTTCCTGCTGTCATGACAGTGGAAATGACAGGTCTGGCCCTCCTTGCATAAATCATGTGACAGCTCAGCTTGACGCTGTTCTGTTGACAGCTTTGAGCACGTCTGTCTTTTACTCGAAGGGCGTACAAGCCATATTCGGAGCTGAGTTTTACAATAAATGTTCATAAAATAGGTTTGCTTCCTTTAATGCCAGGTTAGAAATGTGCTAGGGTGATTTTTAAAAAGGGGAAAACAGATCACTTATGCTGTAGCAACAGAAAATTTTAAAACTGTATGAGGGTGTGAATTGTCCATTGTGATTGTTGGTGGTATGGTATGAAAATTGGGAGAAACGGTGTAGTCTGGAAGAATAGAAAAGCTGTCTGGAAAAAGAACGTACCGAAGCAGGAGTCCAGGTTAATAAGCAGAGTGCTAAAGTTGATGGACATGGTCCCAGGCTGAGTACAAATGAATAAAATGCTTTTAATACGCCATATATATATCAAGACCCTTTTAATAAAAAACTGGAAAATTTCTTTTACTGATGTCATTTGCCAAAAGAGAGAAATCCTACTGACTGGATATTTGGTAGGCTTTGTAGGCCTACTTCTAATGTCTGAATCTTAGTAGTTTTCCTATGGATGCTTTTTCTTGTCCTTTAGTTTCCCACAATTAAAAAAAAAAAAAAAAAAAGATCTTTATGATATGTTGCTTAATCACAAAGATGCTGAGAGAGTAGTTTGTACTCAGTTCGTTGACAGGAGCTACATACTGTCATGGCTGTTTGCAGGGCAGAAGAAATAAATGGTATCTGATTCACAATATAGTTGTTATTTTTTGATGGAAACATTTTTGTTGAAAGAAATAATTGCTGAGCTACTTCATTGAAAGGAATGAGACAGATCAGGACCCAAGATTTGGTCACAGTACCCTACTGGCAGGAATTAATACAGTTGAGATTTGTGCCAGCATATTTCCATTATTGCCTCAAAAACTGAGGACAAAGAATAAACAATCTAGTTGCCAATATCAGTTGCAGAAAGATTTTCCCAAGAAAAAGCTGGGACATTGTTTCCAGAGGGAAGAAAACAGAATAGGGAATTCATTCAGGACAAGAGACTTAGGACTCTGAGACTCAATCTAGACAAATGGTCACAGGACTTGGATCTCCTTGTACTTACTGGTAAAACTGTAAGAGATTTTATGATTTTTTTTTTTCTTCTTCTGAGTAAATAATCATTGAAGATGCTCATGTTCCATATCCTAGTTACTTGGTAGTGTTTCAATATTGATATACAAGGTATGATCTGGACAGTAGTAACAGCTTACAGAAAAGAGCACTGGCTTAGTTAGACATTGGTTAAACACATTGAGAGAATTTTTACTGAACAATGTGCATTAGTCCAGATTTAACTGCGTGCAGAAGCCTGGTCATTTGCCTTGCAACTAGAAATGAAATTTCTTGGCTTTGTTCCCGACCTCTCTAATTCTCCTCTTGTCATTTTGCTTGGTGAACTGCTTTAATGGTAATTTTTAACTACCTTTACAGAAAGCTTTTGTATTTTGAGTTTCTTAGGTGAAAGTTGTTATAGAAATGCACTTTGCAGTTAAGTACTTCCAGCAGGATCAGTTAGGAGTTCACAGTTATCTTTGTCCGTAATTTCACTATGCACACACATCTCCTTCCCCTCCTTCCCCTCCTCAGTAGGAACATGTCAGTTTTCAATGCAGCCATTTATAATAAACAACAGGTGTTGTGGGTGTTTCCAAGCTTGTACTTGCCAAGAGAAAAGTACATAATCCAGTACTTGAGAGCAGGGACAGTCATTTTTGCCATTAGCAGAGAGTAGAGCCTTGGCTCACATACTGAATCCTGGCAAACTTTGCTCTGTTAAGTGCAAAAGGGATTTTGTTCATTGTGTAGTCTCCAAATAAATATATGTGCCTGTCCAAATGTATTGTTAAATTCTTCAGAGGGAAAGAGCTTAGATTGGGATACTTGCCATTTTTCTCCAATTAGGAAACAAACAGAACAAACAGGGACCTGTATAATTAAAACCTCTGTTTATCCAAAAGAAATAATATTTAAAAAAAAAAAAAGGAAGCTATGATTAATGTACGTGTATTTTGGTGTTCAGTCTAGATTTGTAGCTTTTTCTTCTCTCAAACTAAAACAAGATTTCAGTGTAAGATGATTAAATCTAATCAGTTACAGATGCCATTGCTATCCAGTGTGTAAACTGATGCAAACTCAGCCTCTGTTAAATGCTAGGTGATTTTTATTATTTAGGGATCTTTATGGGGTATAACTCAGGGAAGAATAGTTCATGGTTTAAATATTTCATGTGGTGAGAATTGGTAACTCAGGAAACTAGTTATGGACTATGAGACCTCAAATGGCATTTTAGAACCTAAAGGTGTGTAGGGTAATAGATCTACCTCTTTCCCTACAAACTATTTAGCATATTTTAATATTTTGCCCATTCTAATTGTTGTAAAATAGTGTTTTGATTGCTAAGTACAGGGGATTGTTCTAACTCGACTAAGATTTAACATAGGTTAAAAATGATGGGAAATGACTGTGTGCAGCTACCGAGGTAACTGTGTGTCCTCCTTTCACTGTGAATAGTATTTTATTCACCTGTTAGATTGAATTACAAGTGCCAGTGTTCTAATTAATATTTCTGTATACGTCATGCTTTCCACACAGAACATTTTAATAAGGTTGTTGAGGCTTTATATTGCTTAGTTATTTGGTGCTAAATATATGTTGAAAGTTTTTTGTTTCTTGCTTTGTGTTTTTCTGTGGTTTTTTTTTGTTTGTTTAATTTGTTTGTCATCCCCTCTGCCACACTCCTTTCATTTCTCAGTATGTGCCAAAAGATGATTGATCTAGACAGACTGGTTTTGAACTGGATATATTTTCAAATGTGATGGTTCTTCCTCCTTTAGGTTTTTTTAAATATTAAGGAAAGTTCTCATTGCATTATTCTTATGAAATATCTTTATGAAAAATCTCTGAAATATGAATTGAACAATGTCCTCATAAATCTTCTAACTTGGTAATATATGAATGTCCCATTGGATATTCTAAGATCTTGACTTGGGTCCGGCATCCTAAAAGTGACCTGTTTAGATGACTGTAAAATTTTTTGAGTAGCACTCCCACTACTTGGGAAGAATTAGGGAGTGAGGAAATTAAAGGCACGTCTATTGAAAATTCAGTTCTTGTTTTCCAGTGAAAAGATTTTCAAGAGACTGGAAGCTCAAAAAGATGCAAGCTAGTATTTTGAACTGGTATATTTTGAATAGTACACAGGGCCAATATATACTTTAATTGCTGTCAGTTTGTCTATAACTCCTATATCTGACGAAACAGGAAATTATCTAGTTTACCACATAACTTGCTTAAACTTGGAGTAATATAGTTCATATAAAGTACTAGAATCACCTGCTGCTCCTTCTGAGTTTATCAGTAAGTTGGCATTCCTTTCCTTGAGTGGACAAACTAATCACTAATAATTAGCATTCAGGTTCCTTTATTTCCTGTTGCTTTCAATTATAGTGATAGCTGTGCTTTCATTACTACTTTTGACAATTGGCCATGGTTACTCAGCTTGAATTTTGGAGCTCTAATCCAGTCTTAATCAACTTATATCTTGCATAAAGAGAGACTGTCTAGCAATCAAATAGATTTTTTATTTGCTGTTGAAGAAGTGGGTATAAAGGCTTAATGTGGGTGGTCTTTTTTTTTTTTTGGGGGGGGGGGGGCGGGGGGGGGGGGAGGTTATAATAAACATTCCTTCCCCCAATGCACCTTTTTTGATTTCTGCATTACCTCTGTTTCTGCCCAGGTTGAGAATTAGGAATGCAAGACTACACAAATAGTTAGTAAAGAGATGGTTTAAAGAAATAGGAAAGTGTGTTTGCTTATTGTTAACTGTTGATGACTCATTGCTGTTCTTCAAATGAATTTTCTAGGGCAAAAATTACTCTAAACTGTCAGCTACTCAGCTCCTAAATTACAAAGATAAATCTGATTCAGAACGCTTAGTTGAATTTCATTCTTCTTGAGGTTGCCCATTCTGTCTTTTTTCTGCATTCAGTTTTTTTAAGGTTACCTTGAGGTTTAGTTCAGCAACAGGGCAAGTCTGACTTGGCAGACTTCTAATGAAATTGTTTTAAAAAAATTGTTGGGACTGGTCTTGTGTTCAATTAGAGTAACTTTGGTCATTAGCACCAAAGGTGCTAACACTTTCTACTCTCTATGAATATACCTATGAATGACGACTGTTCAGAGGACTGTTAATTCTCTTAAGGCTTGGTCAAAAGCTAATTGAGGTCAGTGTAGAATCTCCTGTTGCCTTGACTGAAGCTTGAATCGGTACTTAGTAGTCGTCAAATCTATTTAACACTCATCAATTTTTAACACTTTTGCAATGCTAAGTTAAAACATTTCTTGAAAAAACTTGCAGATAATTTTATATATGAATTGGGAATTATTTTGAAAGCATACAGGAATGTGTGTATTTTGTGATTACCTTTTAATAATTTCAATATTTATTTTTTTTCCTTTTAAGTCCTGATTTTGCATGTTTTTAATAAGGTTTGTTGCTCTTGTCTTAGTTTAGTTTAGTTTAAGCTTTTTCTACCGATCATCAGATACTTGTAAGACGTCTGATTCTTGAAAGATTGACACTCGATGTGCAATGATTTTTTTGAAAGCCTGCATTAGCTTTCTTAAAAACTTGGCCTTCTTAGATTTTTTTTTTCAAAAAGACACACGAACAACAAGTTACTATCTAAAAAACATTTTTCCATACTAGTATTTTTTTACATTACACTCAGCTTTAACTCCTTCACTGTTGTCTGTTCTTTCTTTGTGTTTTTCCATGAGCCTATGATGTCTTGCATTATCTCATTCTTTGTCACACGGTTTCTCTGAACAGTCTTCCTTTCTTCCAGTGAACATGGGAAATCATTTCATAATGGGTCGGTAAATCTGATTTGCTTATAATCCTCAGTCCTTGGAGAGGATATACCTTACTGGCCTATGCTTGCTGTGTCTTAACGTCTTAATGTCTTGCTGCTATTGTTTCACAGTAGTTCGTTGACTACAAAATGTGTTTGGAGCTGGCTTGGCACATCTTCAATTTATGGCAAGAATGTGCTTATGGTCAGGCTATAATGCAAACTTTTTGTGTGTTCATAAAATTAAAAGAAAATCAACATGTTGAACATACTGCAGTTGCTGCTGGTTTATGGGTATGTTTTAACTATTTTATGCAGCTCCATTTGCACAGGCCTAAAACTGAAAACAGTTTATTCATTAACATGTAGAGCTATAAAAGACATTTTTTGTCTTGCTCCAGAAAATATATTGCATAGAAGAACCTAAGGTAGCACAACAACAAGTTTAAATAAAACAATTATAAACTGTTCACATTCAGGAGGAACAAGCTCAGTACTGTCTCTTAAGGGAGAAGAAAATGAGACAGGAAAGGGCAAATAAAAGAATATTTTGAAAACTGAAAGTGACACATTTTTTACTTGCAGTTCTCTTCAGGAACAATATATGCCCTTAACTCATTTTCATGTTTGAATACAATAGAAACCATGTATGTGTCTTAATAATAGATGTATACATACTGATGGTATCACCTCTCACAAGCACTATGCTAATCAGTGGGGTATCAAGACAGAATAATGAGACAGGGTGTGTGTTGTAATGAAGAGCCAGTTGCAGATGCACACCATATATGTATGCCATTTCTTCCATGAGCTGTGAAGAAAGGACTAGAGGAGGGGGGAATATAACCCACAGTATGTTGAAGAAGGGAGACGTGAAAGAATTCACTAGCTTGGTCTCGACTTGAATTGATAGCAAGAGAGTATGAGTAAGAAGTATTTTTGGAAAGAGAGCCTGATCCTAATATATATAAGAAATATTTGTAGGAAGATGGATTTTGCAATTATTGATGGCCTAAAAAGACGACAAGTTAGAAGTAAAGTTTGGAGGTCAGTTTTATATGAGGAAAGGATATATAAATACTCTTTGTGCTAATGTAGTTCATAGGGCCCATTCCATGGGCTAAACTGTACATAGTTCTGTGTTGTAAGCAAAGAAATCATAATGGAGGCATTTAATATAATAGATAATCTTCATAACTCTAATTATGCAAGGTGATGGTATCAGGAAACAAAAGGCAGCATTATAGAATTTGTGAATATGTTCCATTTTGAACAGCCTTTCATTTTGCAAAATCATTTCTGAATTTAATTTGCATTCTTATATTTTTATTATAGCATTTTTAGACGTTTCAGACCATATATCGTGTTGTGGACAACTGTAAGTTCTCTGTGCACAGTTTATCCAGAATATTTTACTATGGAAAAGGATAATCTCTCCAGGAAGGCTTACAAAATGGGGCAAATCCTATGAAAAGCTAGTGAGATACAGCAGTACCTCATCAGTTCTTCATCTGTGAAGTTAAAAGGTCTTATTTTTTTGCCTTTGTCCTTCACTCTGTATCTCTATTCTAAAGATCCAACAAAAATACTAATACTTCCTGGCAGCATAAGCAGGTCAAAACTCAAATAAGCTCTGAATATTGTTCCCAGGGGAATGAAGAACCATGTCACACTTGCTCAATTTCAACATACATATATTCAGAAATTCTGGAAGTGAGGGTATACATTGAAAGTTATATTCTTAATGTAGTCAAATATGATGAAATATTGTATTATGTGACAGCTGAGCTTGAAATGCTTGCTTGAAAGGGAAAATAATAGTTTTTCTTTCCATGACTTATTTACCTGGGAGGGGCGGGGGAAGAGGGCAGAGGTAAAGAACTATTTAAATACTGTATAATGCTATTAATATCTAAACATTCAAAACCATATAAAAGTAAGAATTGATTATAAACTTTATGAGTTCAGATGAATGGACAGTTTCTAAGATATAATAAGGGTCTGTAGAAGGGAAGTTCTTACGTATGTAAGCAGAACAGAAACTTGCATATGGTTGAGATCTTTGTTAAGTGGATGCTAGTGAGAAATACTATTTAATGGTGAGACTTCAAGAATGGCTGCACTTTATAACCTGTACAAACAGAAAAGAGCATTACAGAAAGTTTCATGTTTACAAAAAAAGTCTTGCATGCAGTTGCCCGGGGCAACAGAATGGTTTTTCTCACTAATTTGGCTGCATTAGAGCTCTAGAGAGCTAAGCTGCTGCTGCTGTGGAGGGAAAGGTCATCATGTAGGAGAGGAGGCTTTTTACAGTGGTGGGATGGCTGCTTCTCAGAGGAGCAGTAGCTGTGCTTAAACCCTCTGTTCACATTAGTGACAGTAAGGACAAGTCAGACTGTGGTTCTCTGTCGCTGTCTCATCCATTCTCACATCCCTTCCTGTAATAACAGCTGCCCTTCCCTAGGTAAACCCTAGTTCCTTATTTCTGCAACAATGAAGCTCAGTTTTGCCTATGCATTGACAAGACTTCAGCTGGCAGCAGCGGCTGCCTATTCGAGTGGATATTTGTTATGGATTTAAACATGGTTTAACTTTTGTTTACTCAAGAGTCAATTTGTAGTGTCTATGAAAGTGTTCATTACTGGAGAATATACAAAGCTGCATTGACTACCTCAGTTCTTAAGCAGTGAAAAAAAAAAAGTGGTTCTTAAAGCTCAGTACGTTATACAGAAGGGTATGTGACTTAATACTGTACGTTCCCATTTTACTAGTAGAGAAGACAAAGGCATGAACTCCTGCGCTGCATTGTATCTCTCTCTTTCTCTCTCTCTCTCTCTCTGATAAGTAACATCTGTGGTGACTTTTGTATTTTATTTTCATCAAGGTAGAAGTCTTCCAGCCTCAAAATGCATTCTGAATTAGATCATCATGTCAACAGAACATAAAGTTATCCATAATAATATAGGAGCATGCTCATCACCTGCCCAGATACATGTGGTTACTTTGGTAACAGTGAAAAAGGAAATGTCGTGTCCCCCCCCCTTTTTTTGTGTATGTGTAAAATTTATTGAAGTATATTTACAGTTTGAAACAGTGAAAGTAAGTGGTTATCTCACTAAAATTAGGAGGTGAAAGATATGTGGCATGACATTTACTACATGCGAAAAAGTATTTCAGTGACAGACCTATTGGTTGACAGCATGGGCACTCAGAAAGACAGACTTTAAAAGGAAGGATCAAATAAATAATGCCTGCTCAAAGTGAAGATATCAACTGGTAGACCTGGCTCCAGTTTATCACTGTTGCCAGTTTATCATTGTTATCTTAGTACTTTTTGATTAAATCTGCCACAATTCTTTTCTGTTTCCAGTGTTTGAAGAAGCTCAGCATTTTTCCTGCCAAAGTTGCATCTTAAAGTGGCAAATATGTACAGGATGCTTCCATTTCCTATTATACCAAATCCAGTTTGTTAAATCAAGTCCACATTTTCTTGATGTTATTTTTTTTAATAGTTCATTTCTAGACATTTTTGTTTTGCTTTGTGTTGTGTTTTTTTTTTGTCTTTATTTTTGGTGGCAAAATATGAAAGATCAGTTCTTGCACTGTTAAGCAAGTATTTCTGCCTAGTGTTTTTTTGTATTTTTTTGTATTTTTTGTCTGCTTAGACTGAACTTTCTACTGCAAGTTGGGAATATGCATGTGAAAATGCACAGAATTATGAAGTGTTGAATAAATACAATATACTGTAACTTTAAGTTTGATCCAAGGAGAGTGAAGCCATTAAATAAAGTTGTTTCCAAATATGAACTTGTGAACCTCTAGCTTCTGTCTTGAAATCAAGGCACAGAATATTGTTTTTTAATGCAAATAATTATAAATGTATTCAATGCTTTGTTTTATACAGGGGGAAGAAATTCCCTCTTGTTTTTTGACCCATTAAGTACCAATATAAAAGGTATAAAATTCTAGAATGATTTCAATTTTAAGTAGTGTTCTATTCTTGCTACACAATAGACAACATAAAATGTGTTTTTAAAAAGAAAGTCTTTCATGAAGCATGATCAAATTAATACTGTCTGGCAAACCAAAACTGAAGTTGATAAGATACAGTAAAGCACAGAGATGTCAGAATTGCATTTTCTTGCTCTCACCTCTACATGTCAAAAACAGTTTGTAAGTAATGGATTGCGTTACTTCCTTGTGCTGTAAAGATTAGTGTAGAGATTTTTGCAGTGGAAATGGGATTCCTTGAATTTGAAGTGGAGAGGAGACAGTGACTAACAAAATGTGGAGTACTCCTTTAAGAACAGAAGGACAGGAAAAAGTACAGAAGATGAAAAATGGTGGATGGAAAGAAACAGGTAAGAAAGATGTATAAAAATGTGTGCAAGTAACAATGACAATGGAGATACAGTCACGGCTAAATGGTGTGGAAACACTGTGCAGAGTGTTTCAGATTGCAGCAGATAGCTAACAGTATACTGGCTGAGTCTGCCTCAAACATGGCTCTGTTAGAATCAGGGGAAGTGCTAGTCATTTTAATGCTACATTTCTTGTGGCTTTATCCTAATTTATTAGAAGCACAGAGCATTAAAATAATTGAAAAAGAATGTCAGCTTATGCATAGTAAATGTTTCTGGACAATCAAAAAAAAACCAAAACATAACAACTTGAAAACATGATCCAACTGCAATCTCAGGGTTTAAAAGCAGGACAAAGAATTCTACAGAACTTTCTCACTGGTGTTGAGAGAAGCTAACTTGATCTTTTTTTTTTGTATGCAAAACTACAAATGACAAAAAGTATGCTGGAGATGGGGGGTGAGGGAAATATCTCAGAGGTTTAAGGTACAGAATACTTTTCCATATGTACAATTAAGGAATACTAGAGATGAACGTGACTTTTTGACTACAGATGGAAGAAAAAACGTTCACTTTCTGCTCTAGCGCTTTGTTCTCGAAGAACTTACTCATTATGGGTACTACTTAGAATAAATTTCTTTGAACAGGGAAATGTTTTTATTTATTTTCATTTACCTGCCTGTCTAACCATATTAAATGCTTTGCTTTCCACCTATCTTTCTGATTTATTCTGTCTTGCCTCTCCTGTGTCAGGCAGGAGAGGCTGTTGCTGCTAAGCCATGCTGTTGTTTATGGAATCTCAGAGAAAGTTGTTTATCTGCAGTGCCTTGTCTGCCGTAGGTGATTTCAGACATGCTGAATGGTGGTTCTCAACAGGGAAAAAACTAAGATCAAATAAAGAACATATCATACTGGGGGGCGGGGGGGTAACGAACAACACATAGAAATCACGTGTTTGCAGAACATGCAGTGGCAGGACGTAGTGGCTCCACTGTCAACACCTCTTTTTGACCTACTTTAGGTCTGTTTAGACCACAGTAGGAATTTCGACTTGCACTGTTATCTCATGTTTCAGTTCTCCATGTCAGGAGGACAGAACATATTGGTAAACAGAGCATCTTGTTATCTACAGTGGGAAAGATAAATCTGTAGTTTTTCAAAACAGGCAGCTAAAGCCAGTTTAACATCAATAATCACACAGTATCTGTCAACCAAAAATCACACACAAAAGAAGTCTGCTACCTGCAGTCAGAAAACATAGTCAATGAAGCACAGTCCCAATACTCAGTCACAAATGTAAATGGAAAACTGTACACAGAATGGGACAGGCTGAGATAAATGAGGTTGTGTTACAGTGTGAACATACTTGGACAAAACTGCAATTAGGCATTGTTTTTTTTAGGGACCAATTCAGCCTCTGCCACAGGCAAGAACAGCACTAAAGGCTAGCTTTAGCAATTTTTTGTAATTGCTTGGTAACCCTGTGAGTTATTTCAGGAGTTGGGATTGCAATTTATAGTTGTAGCAGTATCATCATTTTCTCTCTCTATTTTATGATGCAAGTATCTGTGTCACTTTACATTATTGCTGTTATATCCATACACAACCATATCCTGAGACTACTAAATAAAAACATGTGCAGGGAAGATATTAACTTAAATAATATCAAAAGGTGCTAAATAGCTACACTTGCTATTTTATCATTATAGAAATGAGCACTACAATTTTTTCGTTGAATAGTGAGAGTAGGTACTATAGGAGTGTTTTTATAGCTTAAAACTGTATACATGAAAAATATTTTCTCCTATCTTTCATTAATCTGGCTCAATATTTTTGCAGACAACACTGAACATTAGAAAAGCAAGATGCCTACTAACATCAAATTGTAAATTCCCATCGTATTTCTTCTTTGTTTTTTATTGCTTCCTTACTTGGCTTGATGATTTCATGTGAATAAAGTACAGTACCAACATCAAGATGTTCTCATACAGGTTTACAAAGGAAAAACGTAATTTGATAGACATGATGAAAAAGTGAAAGAAAATACTAGAAGCCAAGCTACAGATGAAATGGATTTTGCATTTTTTTTCCTGTTGTTCTTGCTAAAAATCAGATGCACCCGTGAGTTCAAAGAAAGCTAAGTTGCAGTTAGCACTGTTAGCTGCTGATATAATGCATTATTTCCTGAGTTATGAGATTACTTTGTTGCCCTTTTTAATGTGAAATAAAGAAAATATGAGTGTACGTACTAGATTCTTTAAAGGGTGGGGTGATTCTTTTTGTTGGTGTTTCTAGACATTGAGAGGAGGTGTAAATCTTGAATTTGTCTCAGATCACAAGACCAAGTCATTGTGTTCTGTCCTTGAATGTTTTATAACAGAGTAAATCATACACAGTGAATTAATTTTAAAGAGTACAGTTATCACCATATAAGCATAGTTAAAATGTATTAATTTAATTTGCAAAAGCTATCTTAGAAAATCTACTCTGGATTTGTGCATTCTTCCTGCCTCTGTCATATTAAATTTTTTTTCTTTCCTTTAATTCCCTCAAAGTCAATTCTGTTAAAATATTCACGTATCTTAGTGGAAACCACCATTACATTAAAGAGCAATATCTAATGCTCATCTGTATCCTGTGAATCTTCAGAACAGGATTATAAAGATTTTGATACAGTAAATTTGCATATACAGTAAGATTTTAAAGAAACTCTGGTGAGGATTTTTATTAGAGCCTAGGGGATAAAAATATGAATAATCTGAAGTACTAATTGAAATGCCACTTACTCTAGAATATGTGGTTAAGGTTCTGTTTGTACTTTGGATGAGATATATTTTTATTTGGGGTAAGGTTGTTCTGTGTGTGTATGGCTGCGTGGGATTGTGTGGTTTTTTTTGCACACAGAAATAATGTGAAAAAGACATGCCAGAACATGCAACAGGCTCAGCATTGCTTGTAAAAGTTTGCTCTTGAAATGATTACAGGCTACAACATTAATATTCCACTTAAAGCTCAGAGGGCTCAGAGTGTTATTTTAGATCACTAGCTAATTGATAATGCATAAAATCATAATATAAAATACAAATTTCCTCCCAAACATTTGATTAAGACGCTATGTATTTCACGTATTTGCTGCATAATGAATTTTATGCTGGATCTTTTTAATTATTTTTGAATAAATATATCTGAATAAATGTTTTCTCAGTTGGATAATATTGTCTAGCAAAATACAATTTACTTTGATACAGGGGTACCTGTATACTTGCCTTTTTAAAGGAGGTGTTTAGCAAATATGCATAACAAGCCAGGAGTTATATGGGAATATCTTTTATGGTTATGTCTTTTGCTGTTACAGTTGCCCCAACCCTCAACTACAAATGTTCCTAGCCAGACTAGAGTCTAGTATGTAGTTGGCTTATTATAGAGCAAGGTAGACCTAAAATCTCATTCAGACCTCCCTGAAGTTAAGAAATGCTGGGTAATGTAGTGTTTATGTTCATCTTTAGTCTCTATAGACTCCATAGTGTATCAAGTTGGCACCGACAAGGAAAAAACTTGAAAGAATTTATTTCATTATAATATGCTGAAAGAGAATAATAATAATAAAAATAAAAGAACCTGTTTCACCGTAAAATATATGAAGTCCCTAATTGAGCTATATTTGTTTTGGAGGGCTTGGATTCAACTTTGACTCTCAATTTTATGTTACAGGATGCTAACTGAGAGAGTTCTGAACAGTTTTAGTTTAAATTTTCCGATTTCTGTTGTCCTTAGTAGGTAATGGCTTTAACTAGAGGGCAGAGCGTGCCAGAAATTGCAATGGGATTTAACTGAGTGGAGGACATGTGTGACATGGCTAGAATGTGTGTGGTCTGTCCAAGATTCATGTGATTTATCTATTATTTTGATAAAGATTTTAAAAATCACTACAAAAAGAGAAATTGAATATTAACTTTCCTTTATGATATTTTCAACTTGATTTCTTGTTGATTTTCCAGAAAATGTCTTCAAGAATAAAATACTAGTTCTGGTAACGTAGGGCTTGTGATAATCTGCTAGCCCTGGAGATTTAAGAAATGTTACCCAGCAGTTGTAAGTGATGGCAGGAAGATGTTTCTATTATGTTCATCGTATGCCAACTACCTCTGACAGAAAGGAGTATTTCAGTCTTTAGAGCCCAAATCTCTCCTGAATCTTTAGAATCTCTGCTGGAACTTCTGTCAGATATTTTAGAATGCATTTCTTTTATCTGTGTTGGTGGTTTTGTTGTTGTTGTTTTTCTTGTTGTTGTTGCTGTTTGTTTTTTTTTGTTTTGAGAGTATACTAATTCCAAAGTTGTTGTCTAAATGCCTGCTCTGACATGATGACAATTGTTTTCTTTGTCATTTCATGTTCATCTGCAGAAATTTGTAAAGCATGACCTTCCATTTGTGGATACTCAGCAATGCAGTGTATCACCTTGATGTGTTGCCACTGACCCCTTCTTTTCTAGCTGTGTGAGGTGTTTTTTCTAAACCATTCTTCCATTTTTTTTCTTTAATAAGAACTTAACGATTATTGATCATACGTTTTTATTTTAGTCCTACTTTTTTTTTTTTTAGCATTCATTGTTTTAGTCCTTCTAGTGACTGGTGTGCCTTGGTAAATCTATTTGATGGATTTTTTTACTCTGCACTTGTTTAATAGTCTAAAATGATATATTTGTTCTAATCATTTTGAATCTCCTTATCAGTCTTTATAATTGTTATATTTTTTATTAATATCACAAGATTATGAGCTCCATTTCTGCTTCATCTCTATCCTATATATTTTCTTGCTTCCTTTCCTTGTGTTTATCAGTACATGTGATTTTCATCTTCTTGAAAATTTGTCACTTCAGAGATGAATTTTTTGTCCTACATTCTTTTGCCTTTATTTTAGTGTCATAATATTGTCAGGCTATGTTAGTGATGCTTCATAATTTACATTTGAACATTTTTTTCAATACTATGCATGTGGATTAGTTCATAAGTATTCACAAATCACTACCACTGAGACACATGCATGCATGCGTGCCTTCATAGCCCAGGAAAATATGTCAGCTGAAACATTAGCAATATGTTTAATCAGCAGTAGAGCCAGAGCTCATCTGAGTAACAGAAATTGAAGGTCTTAGGCAGAGCAGTAAATTCTGCAGTGCAGAATAGTTTTCAAGAATAAAAAAACTTAGCAAATTAAGGGCATCAAGCTAAATTTATGGTATTAGCAAATGGGCTGAGTGAAAAGCGTCTGGAAACTTATACACATGCAAATGGACTTTAAAAATGTTTCAACTGAGCATGAGGCTGAGACATCATCTCTGTCTTGTTGATGAGCCTGGCTTACTTCAGTTACCTAGCTGGTTTTAGCATACTCAGTATCCATTTTGTACAGTGAATTAGCTACTCGTTATTAAAATGACCATGGTAGATGAGGAAGAATAGTCCTGAATGTTAAGTTTACTTGCCTTCACTACAAATGATCACTAAACTGTAAATCATTGTGGTGCATTTAGGCTCTGCCAAGATTAGTAGTATTGCCATCATATGGATGTCATGGGCAATCAGTGTAATCACTTTTACACAAATGGTTTGCTGGTAATCTTATTCTCATGTGAGAAATCTCAGAGATTTCCATAAACCAAAGAACTGAGAAAAAGCAAAAACAAAAAACAGAGCTAATTCTATAAACCGTTTGCTGATTAAAGATCCAACTCAGAATGCTTCACTGTTTACTTCATTGCTTTGACCTAATTTGTTTGTGAAAGAAAGTAAAAACACTTCCTTCAGGTTGTTGTTTCTTTATTGACAAAGGATCTCAGAATTATGTGCGTTCTTCAAAAAGTTAAGACAGCCAACAGCTCTGGAATAGCATGATTTATTTACTTTTTCTTTACTGTTTTCTCTAGGACCTCTTTGGGGACTAAGATATATGTAGATTCCTAAATAGATTTAGAAAACAAAAAATTACATACCATGGCTTGAAGCAGTTTTGGGGGTATATTTTAGCACACTGGTCTTGAAAGTTTAAGTGCCACAATGTGGCATGTTTGTGGTACCAGAAAAAATTTAGATGCTTAGCCGTTGAAATAAAATCATTATGCAGGGCTTGGAGATTTTCATCTTCATGTTAGATGTTACTGATGTTTCAAAATGCAAATAATACACAGAATAACCCATCCTGTGGATTTATTATACTTTGTCACATGTAGTCTCTAAAAGAGTGTTTTCTGAAACCTTTTGGTTGAGCAATTTAATTTTTGCTCATGCTGAGTCAGCGGCAGTTCAACTTCTCTAGGGTATGAGAATGACAACTAAATTATTTATTGGCTACAGGTGTTTATACTTGCTCATTTTACCCTAAAGCATATGATTTCCTGCTAGCAATTAAAGGTAGTTAGCAGTTTTCACACTAATGTAAACATTTGTATGCAGTAATTAGAGCTTCTTGCCATAGACTCATAATGAAAGAACAAAAGTGTTACTGATAGCTACTATGTAGTACTTCAAAACTTTTTTGACCTGAATAGGGTCACGTTCAAGAAATGCTACACTGATAAAAATAAAGCAGTTTTGATTTCAAATGAAGAATTCAGTTTTATTCTCTATCAACTAGTAAAGTTTAGACTGCAAATGCATGCTCTTTTGGTCTACTCAGATCTGGGATATCTGTTGAAATTTCTTTTATTGCTTCTTATATTAAAAATAGGGACTTCTGCGTTTTGCCCTGAAATTCTTGTCATCTCTTTTTGAAACAGATTGTGAAGAATCTTGTAGTCATCAGTGGTTACGAAGCCTGTTTGCATTTTTCACTGTTTTCAAGTAATATGGAAAAATCAAAGGAAAAGTGAATAGGAGCAGCAGAAAACAATTATTTATAGCAAAAATAACCCTCAGTTTCTATGGAAAATTATTTCAAGAGCTGTTTCTGTACACTGAGCGTGTATGGTTCTTTATCTTAACTGTGGAAGAATGAATACCTCTCGTTTGATTTAATGCAGTTTCTTCCAGAGTGTATGACATAAAGGGCAGCAAGATCAGGTTCTCTGTCCATTCAAAGTAAACTTTTGATATAACTTTAATAATAATTTCATGTAAAATGAGAAAATTTATGTCCATGCTCAGTGTAAAGACGTACATATAAAGTCTTCTTATACCAAAATACTACATTTTACCTCTTCTGTGTCCTATTCCACAGTTTTTTTGTTTTGTTTTGTTTCTTACTTGGTTTTAAATTGCTCCTTAAGGCACTCAGCACTGCTTCAGAATGAGTACAGCATATCCTTCCCCTGGTTAGGAGAACTTGATGATTTAGCTATAATGGATTCCAGGTTTACAAAACAATAGTTCTTTAATTCTAAGTGTTAATAATACCTTAGATAATTCGTCAGGAAGATTGCTAGCAGAAATAACAGTGAAAATTCAGTGCAAAAGTTAGAATGTGTTCAGTGTAAACTGGAGCAATGGCAGTGAGTGAGATAGTAATTTAGCTGGTGTGGAAACACTAGGTTTTAAACACTGATTACACTGAACAGATATGAACAGTCTTGGTAGACTGCTCATCTGAATCTAATAACTGCTTTCACAGAAGTTTTGTTTTTTTTTTTTTTAAATAAAACAACCTAATAATATCTTCAGGGGCTTATTTTTTTTCTGTTTTGTTGTTGTTTTGTTTGTTTGTTTTAGATTATTTCCTAATATCCCTCAAAGAAAAGAATTTGTGAACACTGTAGTGGATTGGTTTTTTCTTGTTTCTTAGTGACAGGTCCATTAGCTAGATATTTATATACTTGCTTACATTTTTTAATATTCATTTCAATTGGTGACCCAGACTGTTAAGATGTGAAACCGCTTTCATTAAACTGAAGTGTGCATAATTGTCAACATAACTTGCCTCTAAGCTAAGTGAATCTGCAAAAGGAAAGGGTTATAAGCTTAATGCAAACAGATAATACAACATGAAAATAGGCTAAAAGGATAAGAGAAGGAAGAACAGAGGTCATTGTGAACAAAAAATGAATGAACATTTCCAAACTTCACTAGTGCAGAAGGAAAAAGTAGATGAGCTATTTTAATTACATATGGAAGATGCTTTTTAACAACAAAGAAATATTTCAGATCTGTGCTTTAAGTGATCCGAGATAGCATTTGTTTTGACTGGGATATCTTGGTTACAGCACTAGTTAGTGGAATTTACCAGTGAAGGCTAAGATTAAAGAGTGACTTTGCAAACGGTTGCATGTGGCTGAGTAGTCTGTGTTTGTGGTCTGTATGGAAGCCCCACTGTTTGATGGATCCTTCCAAAATTAATGTGAAGAAAATTGTGTTTTGTTATATGACAAGAAATGGGGCATTAGTGTTAGTTGCTGACATTTGCTTACTTTATTTTGTTGTTCTATAATGATCACATGTAAAAAGAGCTGTTTCATTGCATGATATTAATGACATGATTTCCTAAGCATGAATCTAGGTCAGCTGCTGCTGTGAACGTGTGACTAGAATTCTGAAAGTTACCAACAACATAGAAGATAACAACTTGCACTGAATCCTAAGAAAACAATTACGGTATAATTTGCTTAGGTTGAAAATTGATAAGAAAGCTACTAGAAATTGTACAATACTCTTCCATTAAAAAATATCAGCTTAGCAACACATCCAGCTGTAAAAATAAACCAAATTCAGTCATTCAAAGAACATTTAACAGGTCTAATTGGGAAGCAGTATCAAAATGGATTTTTTCTATCTTGTTAGACAGTGTTTATCACAAACAGCAGAGGAAACAGTCTACAGGGCATTGATTCTGTCCCAGTTTAGCTGTGCCAGGATAATGGCTAGTCAATGTTCTAATAAAAAGAGTTTGAAAATAAAATGCAAGTGATTACAAAAGCCTTAAGCAGCTAAAATTGTTCTTAATGATGTAGCTACAGTTTCTGTTACTGGAATAGCTTTTGCTGATTTATATTGGTTTTTACTCAAATGGTTGTCTGGTTACAAATGATGTTTTTATCTGTACTGAACTAAGGATTTACAAAGAACTTTTAGAATTAGCCTAATTAAATGCTTATTAATATTTTAATAATAATTACAACATTATGTTTTTGCCTGGGGTTTTTGAACTAAAGATCTGAAAGTGCTTTAAACTCTTAAACAGGCTAGGAAATTGAGGTAAGGAAAGGTTAAGTAACTTGTTTAAAGTCATTGAGCTCAGATCACAATCAGGATTTGAATTTGCTGAGCCATGCATTGCTTCATCTTAGGACAGTTAGAAATAACACAATCTTCCATTGAACTAGAGGTTCGCTAAGATCTGGGGGGGGGGAAGGTTGTATTTTATTTATCTGTACATATCAATATAGCAGCTTCTATTCCTGCTGTTGTTTTAAAATGGTGTGAAAAGAACACAGATCATTACAGGTAAGGCTGTACTGTTCACTTACATTATGGTTACATGTTATCTAGATGTTTTTTATCTTATATTTGATTTTTTTTTTTTTCCCCAGGATTGTACAGGAAATAGATGTTTTTATATAGTTTTCACAGTAATGTCCAGGCCTTTTTTTCTAAGTTGTTATAGTTGATTGAGAATCTGGCGTTATATGCTAGCAGTTAAAATTTCTGCATTACCTTGCACTTGTAAATGTTGCGTATCCACTTGTGTCATGATACTCGATCAGCTCTCTTTTTATAGGTCCCTTCAGATTTCCTCAACTGTATTCTATTCTAACTAATGCAATTTTGTACCACTTAAACATCTTGTCACTTTGATTACTCCTTCCTAAAAAAACACTTTCTCTGCCCTATTCTCTCTTTAAGTATTTTCAGCCAGCAGAGGTATCATACCTCTGTTCTGTAAGTGTGTGTTTTCCTTAGCAAATTTTGCAGTGGACTTCGCTACAGGCCTTCTGAAAGGATGAGTAGGTCAGGTGCTATCTTTGTGCTGTTTCAGAAGAACAAGCCTATGTGAATAGAGAAACAAAATTCCATTGGAAGTCAGAGAAGTAGTGGTACTTCTTTCCTCCGTCTAGATTATGTAGCCTTAAGACTAAATAAAGATAGGCTAGGAAGTTATTTTTCATTTTAGCCCAGCAAACTATTAAATTATAGTTCTCAGAGCTCATTTGAAAATTGTATGTAAACAATTTCTTTTGGATGAAACAGGCAAACCACTGTTTCATTCATTTTAAAATAATTTTATCTCTGACCCTTTATGGATTGGGTGCCAAATCAGTACTTAGCTTACACTCTTTACAATAAAGATTTAAAAAAAAAAATCATCATTTTAAGTAATTTTCCTAGTTACCTTTTTATTTTCATTCTTTCCTGGAGACTCTGGTTCTGTCACAAACTCTGAGCTTCTGATATGATTTAGAAACATTTTTTTCTTCCTTGGTTAATTTCTTTCTCAAGAATTTCTCTTTTTGTACTCTTTAAACTTCTATCATTCTTTAGTCTGTTGTCACTTTGCATATTGTCCCTTCTCCCAGTTACTTTGCCTTAAAATATAAGTATTTTGGGACTAGTGGCCCCTACTAGGACATGTGATTATTGTCTGGATATTGGGCTAGTTGTGGGCAGATTACTTCGGGAAGGGTTCAGAGGCTGAGAAATTATACTTTGGGAAAAGTGGTCCTAAGGAAACGGCAGTCTGGGGCTTGAGAACTTTTACCTTCCATAGAAAAGGGCTTTTAGATTTAAACAAAAACATGCGCCTCCTCCTCAAAAAAAAAAAAAAAAAAAGGAGGGGGGGGAAGTTATGTAGGAGGGGATGACACAAACAAAACCAACAGCAACAAAAGAAAAGGTTTCTATGGTTTAGGTGAAATACCTGCAGAAAAAGAGTCTATGGAGTGTGCAGACAAGAACTTGTATGATGAGAATTCAGCTGCATTCAGAGTACAAAGAGCATGGCATGGAGAGCTAGGATCTAGCAGCAGGTGTTGGCAGAACTCTGCTTCTAATTTCCTTAGTACTCTGCTACCCTGCTGCTTCATCATTCAGCTGTACTCTGGCCAGTGCTTAGCAGGACTCACATTCTGCGTCAAAAGAATAACCAGAGAGACATTTATTTTCTAGCTCTGAAACTTAAGATTTCATGCACAAGCGAAACTTTATTCATACAGACTTTTCCTATGTAAATGGAAAGAAAAAACTCTTAAGTATATAGTCTGTCTTTAAAGGTAGAAGTTCTTTACCTGCTGCAGCAACATCTGTTTGATTTTATTCAATGAAACAGCTGCAATATGTTAGAGGAGTTTGTGTTGACTTTCCTCTTCACTATGATTTATTCAGACATCATCTGTAACAGAAGAATTCTTTACATTGCAAGTAGGTACTTTGGAATCTGAAGATAGACAATGAAGAAGTGTCCTTGCTTTTCTATTTGTGTCCTTATTTAGCAATTATTCTTGTCAGTCAGAGCAGACTGTAGTCTTTGAGTGTTTCCATTTTGTATTAGCTTCTGTTACAACTAAAAGGAATGTTTATCTCTTTCTGACTTCCCTGGCATCAATCCAGCATGGGGATCTGCTCTACTACTAATCCAGTCACAGTTAGTACTGGCATACTGGTGACTCCAGCTTTTCTGACTATAATAATTCTGTTTATGTTGTGCAGTGTCTTTTATCTAATGAGTTAATGTTTTAAAGTCTTAAAACATTAGCTCCTGGAATTAAGAGATATAAGCCTGAACATCAAGTGATGAACTGGCTCATCCAATGTGTTGTTATTAATAACATCTTTAGAATTCTTAATTTTGAGTGCCTGCTGTATAATTTTTGAGGTTTGGGCCTAGCCGTACTTAACCTTATTTGCAAGGATAAACACTGACCCACTCCTGTTTTCTCACCATGGTAAAACTCACAGCACTGAAGTGGATGATTGCAGGATTAGGAGGAAGATACTGAACTGAACTTAGTAGTACTTAGTAGACTATTTTTGTCATTCATGATATACTAATAATTAAATTTTTCATATTTACATTAGCTTTTCTTGTTACAGTTTTTGTCCATGCAAGTGATATATTTACAAACTGGCTTTTCTAACTGTAGCTTTGGTGATTAGCGATTATTTAAGTCCACATAAACATTTTTCTGAAATTAAAAGCTATTTTTGCCATCCTTCAAATGAGGATGGCCTTGTAGAATAGCTCCAAAGAAAAAGAATCTGGTAATTGAAATGCTAAAAGATCCATAACTTTACCCCCATTATTATCTAAATCATTTTGTAGATAGTCAGTGTAGTCTCTTCTCAAATTCCTTTGTGAGCTGGCTTCCCCAGTGCAAAGGATCTTGATGAAAAGAATCAATTAAGCTTGGAAAAGCTCTGATGGTATAAATATCCTCAGTAAATAAATTGTTATTGTATTAGATAAAACATGCTGATTTAAAACAGTTGATAAACCCTATCTCTAGTCTGTGGCATATTCTCTGGAAAAACTCCCAGATTTCTTAGAATGAATAATGCATGAGTATCTCCGTATGTGATTGAGTTGACTGGTTGCAATGTATCTGAATATTCTATTGTTTGATTCTGATTTGTTCTCTATTGAGAGCTCCCTAACCACTGCCTTCTGAGGCAGCACTGAATTCTGCTCTCAGATTAGTGCAGTGAATTGTCTTCACATTAGACAGCATCAATGATGAGAGCAATATTTAATTTTGAAGGTAGAGTCATCTTAAAATCAAAGAGGTGAAGTGATGAGATCAAGCATGCTCTGGGATGTTAGCATAGCTATTACTGTCAACCCCTTTGTCAAACAGTAGAGATAATCCACTATGTTCAGCTTCCAACACAGAATATTGGTTTTGTTATCATAATTTTCAGGTGTTGAGATGCTATTTAATTCTTGTCTCTTGGATAGCATTCTGTCTTTTCTAATTTATCTAGAATCAAATTTTAATATTTTATGTATTCGGTCTCTCTATTGCATACATATAAATGGAAATATTATTAAAATATTGCATGTATATTTTTATTGTTAATAATAAATATCACTATAGGAATATATACTTCCATTAAGATGGTCTTGGGGGCTTGTCCTGCAATCCAAATTAAGAGAAGTCTTTTAAGTTCAGGATCAGTTTCAACATTAAAATCATTGAGAAAAATGGATTAAAAGAACATTTTAGTGGTTAGAACCCTCATTTTTTTTAGATTATCTAGACTTTTGAGCTCTGTACAGTTGGGGGTGGGTGAGAGCAAATTCAGAAAGAAAAAAAAGGGTGGACTGAAAAAGCAAAGTAAGTTAAATACTTTAGGAATCAGTGAGTTGTAAAGATGGAGAGAGGGAAACAATGAACAAAGAATGTACTGTAGATTGTAAAATGGGGTAAAATATATGAAAGTACATGGATGAACAAGGATGTTAGGGAAACATTTAAGGGCTGGAAAAGCATAAGGAATTATAAGACTAGGAAATATTAATTCAAAGAAGATAGGATATAAAGTTGCTTATGACAAAAGTAAGGAGACTAACACAAAGCCAAAGCTGGTTAAATACTGCTAAAACACGTCTGCAAATTTGTATTCGGGTTTCTAAACATATCTTCTTGGTTTCATTCCTTTTCTCCTGTTATTTCTACAAAGAGTCAAAACGCTGAGCTTAACTAAGGTGAATGTTTGCAGAGAATGAATGCAAATGTTGTCTACGTGTTAATGGGTATGTGTGATTCTGGCATGTACTTATTGCATGGAAGGTATACACAGGTCCTGCATCACACAACTGATCTTGTGTAATGTGAAATTTGAATATCTTCTTCCACAGAATCAAGAATAATTCAGTTTTCCTTAAAAAATATTTAAAGTTCATCAAGTGGAATAATGAAACCAGGTAGAAAATGTATGATATCTGTCTAGTTCAAAGTATGTACAGAGTTGCAACATAGCATGTACATACTTCCTGTTGTGCTTCACTATATTATTCACTATGCTCTAATGAATGAACTTGAAAGCATAAAATAATAAAACTGAAGACATTAGTAATACTGAAATTGCCAGAAACAAGACTTGAAAGGTCAGAAAGAAAGCCAAGTCAAAAAAAAAAAAAGGGGGGGGGGGGGGGGGGAACAAACGAAGAAGCAAACAATACAACCTCCTCCACCCTCCCCCCACAAGTAAAGCAGAAACAATAAAACAACCCTTGTCCTGTTCACAATATCCATGTAAGTAATTTAACTTCTGGGAGAAACTGTATAGAAGTCAACCTGGCTATTCCCTAGAGTAAAATTATTCATGAGCATACAAGTTTACCAGGTCAGGCCCTGAATCAACAAGGCAGTGACTGTGAAAGACAGTTCAGAGCTGGCAAGTGAAAAGGAAGGTTAATGAGAAGCGCTGGAAAGACGTTCATTAAAGTGGAAATTGAAGTCACCTAGGCTGAGAGTAGTCAGCTTGAGAGAAGGGAAGAAAGAGAGTTTTACTCTCAAAGTCAGAAGGAAGGTTAGAAGAGAAGTCATAGGCAGCAAGTCCTGCATGGACAGTCGGTGCTGTCAGATGCTGCTGAGTGGCAGCTGACCAGCGCATTCTCTTTTGAATTCTGAATAATGTGTGCTGACTGGAGTTTAACTGTCTGTCTTGACTAGGAGCTGAAATACAGATTCGGAAATTAGGTGACATTAACTGTTAAGTGCTTTGTGGCTTGCTAGGCTATATGCATGTGAAGCATTTATTTGTGGGGAAATAAAAATATTGGAGATAAGAGACTTTCACACAGAAATAAAATTTTGTCAGGATTTTTTCTCATATTCTTCCACTTCAGAATTTAAAATTTTATTTTGATATATCAGATTTAATATCCAAAGTTATGCAGAAATTTTGAATATTAAAGTTGTAGCAACATTTATTTTTAACAGTCCCAGTTCCAGAGTCATAAAATAGACTGGGAATTAATTTTTTTTTCCTGTGATTCCTCAGTTCTACATTTTTAGGAAGGCACAGGTCTGTTATTGAGCATGAAGTCTGGATGTTCACCAGGCTACTTTTCACACTGTCCCTGTTCTCCACAAGTGATGTACTAAGGACTTAAAACTTCTCTTAGCACAGCTTTTGAGTTTCTTGGAACACATAAGCTTCAGTTGGTCAAGAGGCTGTCTCCTGAAAAAGACAGTAACATCACCTTTTCTCAAAGAATTCTGTTCTCCCCCTTTGTGTTTGATACGATGGCAACATTCTTAAGTTGTAAGGGTGCGGAGGGTTTTCTGGTTGTTCCTGAGTGTGTCTCCAACGAAAACCACTCGCTGTCCTTCCTCTTATTATGAAAAGCTAGGATGTCAGAACTGACAGCCTGGTATGTGCTGGGACAACGTGCCAAGAAAAGGAAATGTAGTGGAAGAAATAAACCACAAATATTGTACTGCAGGTCATTCAGTGAAAACAAATGACAGACTGGAAAAAAAAAAAAAAAAAAACAACACCTCACAGGATGGAGCTTAGCTCTGTTGATAATGTTAAATAAACACTGCAAAGCTCAGAGATCCTATTTTTTGCTTGGAATGGTGGCTAGCTTCTGTTACAATGTTTTAACTTGCAGATATGTTCTGCTGCAAAATTTTACAGCTGGGTGAAGCATCTCCATATCCTTGTGGAGCGGCCTGTTTGAACGCTGGGGTTGTCTAAAGGCTTGTGCTTGAGAGTTGAGATTCCCATACAGAGTGAAATCCCATTAGCCACTTTCCAGCAGAGACAGAAAGCTGTTTCTTCCTTGACAGTGGAGCCTAGCAACTCACTGGCAGAAATAAAGAGAACACTATTTCGCTCTGTAAAAGTTACATCTCTCCATACTCTTATCTCCAGCAAGCTGTCCAGGTACTTTAATGGACAAGTGCTATTCTGAAGGTGAGAGAAGGTGAATGGATTGTAATCATTGGAAAGAAGGGAGGGATATGGTTCTTGTCTCTGTGAAGAAAGAACCATAAAACAGAAGTTAACGTGCTGATTGTAAATTAGAGGAGCTGTGCTTGTGATTACGTGTGCAACGGGTGCGCCTAAATTTTTAGTTAAGCTTCATGACCCAATCGTGAATTGTTTTGCTGTAAGATACACATATCTTGTCAGTTTGTCTTTCAAACTTTCAAACTTTGTATCAGTTTTTAGGGCTACGTTTAGTGTTTATTACTGCATGTGCTCCATCTTATGTGTATTTATCTCCTTTTTGCCCTTCAAGGCAAAGACTGTTGAACACAGAAGAAAATCTCACATGCATTAGGATTTCTGGAAAGAAATACCAAATGTAATCCAAACACTGAAAAGTGCATGAATTTCTTAGATGACTGTTTTAATTGCATGCAGTTGCACCCTGCCTTGTGCAGCTGCCTCATGTGCCCTTTGGCAATACAGTTTTAGAAAATAAAAATATTCATCCACCTGGCACTAGAGAAAATAATAAATTCTCTATAACTTTTTTTTTTTTTTCATTCAGTATCAGAGTGTGGCAGATGCCTCTGGCCCAATGACGGCAGCCTGGCAAAGGGAGGAGAAGGCCTGGTGGAGGCCAAGGCTCACAGCCAGCGCGTTTTGTGTGTGGCTGCTGCAGTGACTCCCAGAATCAGGGAAGCTGATCTTTGCCTTCAACTTCCCCGTAGGCTGATCACTGTTTTCCTGTTGCACCTAAGCCTTGCCAGCATGATTGCTTCCTTCATGTTCTGCCTACTCTTCTGTTATCCCTAAGCCAGTCTCAAACATAAAGTCCAACACAGATTTGAAAAGGGGGTCTGTGCCATTCTCATTGGTGGCAGTAGCAATGCCTTGGGACCAGCTTCTTTTCTCTTATGGGTGAAGATCTGACATAGCCAGTGTTTTGCAGCTGAGGTGCTGCTTCAGATTTGTTAATCTCATTAGATAAAAATGCTTGCTTTAAAGATAAAAATAAGTAAGCACTTTTTTGAAAGATTGATTGATCAAACTATAAACAGAGATGTGTTCCTGGAGGGCATGTACTGATTTTTTTATTATTATTTATTGAAATGCAGTGTTTTCTGTTCCAATTTTTATTGCTTAACTTAACCCAAGATCAAAACCAGTTACAGTGATTATGAGACCTTGACTTTTTCTTTAGGGGAAAGCTATCCAAGCAAAGTCTTGTTATGTCATTTTTATTTTTTTAGTCTCTATTTAGCATTTATCCTGGAGAAAAAAAAAATAGAAAAGTGACTGGTATTTCCCCAAAGCACATATTTACTGAGTCAACTAAATTTAAGTTTCATGATTTTATTTTCCTGAAGTCATTCTTAGGATCAGTAATTAAAAAAATCCCTGATCTCGGTTTGTCATATAGGGAGCAATAAGAAGGATCATGAAATGATAGGAAAAGGAGCCTCACACAAGAGACTGTCATCTTTTCACTTAAACAACTATTCTTTTCCAAGGAGCTCCACAGAGCTCATTCATTGATTTGAGAGGAACTATAGCTGTCAGTCATCATTTGTCAAAATGCATTCCACTTGTGAAGGGGGCCCCACTGGTTCCTGTTTACTGCCTAGAGGTGGCACCTACTCTGTAGCATGCAGAAGATATGAAAATGAGATTCACTTGACTTGCCATGAAGTGGGGTTGGTGTGCATGATTATAAGAGTGTTTGCATTACTTGCCTGGGAATTCTGAAGCTGAGGATTTGTATGTTAACAGTAACATTTTTAAAACATGCTTTTTTACTGAGTTCTGTTTGTAAAAATGTTAGGTAGAAGCCACTGTTCTTCAAGATCTCATGTTGATTGTCTCAGTGACTTCAGTGAAAATTGTTTACTTCACTCTCCTAAAGTTTTTTTTTTTGTTATTGTTGTTTGTTTTGTTGTTGTTGTTTTGTTTCTTAAGTTAGCATCTCTAGAAAGCTTGTGTTAAGATCAGGATATTGAGCTGTATTCCTTCAAGCTTCTGTGTACCATTGCCAGAAAGAAAGATCCTGCCAGCCAAATCTATCCTTGGTTAGACTTCTGAATTCGCATCAAGGACTAATAGAGTTACATTGATTTTGCTTTACAATTTGATCTTTGCCTAACAACTCTGTTATTAGTGAGTTGCCAGAGTCTTTCCTTAGCTTACAGAGCTTTTTTCTACACAGCCAGTAGTGGAGAAGGGGCAGGGAGTGGGTTAGAGGAATGCTGATTCAGATAAACAGCTACAAGTTGGAATGTTCAGAGGGAGCAAATCCATACTAACCACATTTTGTAGAATGCTGTCCCCAAAAAGCTTTATGAAGAAATGTACAGAATGTAGAGAAGCTGGATATACTCTCTTCCCTTTTTTGGAGGTTTGTGTCATTGTGCTTGAGGTGGCTTTTCTGTGGACTCAGAACAACTGTTACAAATTATAGCTGTATAAAACTGGAATTACTCCTTTAAGAAGTTATAGTTACTTTTTAAGTGAAGTATTATTCCAGATAATAATTTTTGTAATAATTTTTAGTTCTATTAATACAATAGTTCTGAGATGGGTACTTCTGTTACAGAGTTGAAATCCAAATAAATAAACAAAACAACCTGTGCTATAAGCATATAACTACAGAATATTTGAGAGTTGATTAAAACCACTACAGCTACAGAAGCTTCTCGCTACTAATGATTTCTAGCAATTCATGCTCATTAAAGCTTAAAAAGTGTTCTTGGCCTCTAGCTATTTTTTTTTCTCCCTGAAAATAATTTGCTGAGATAACTATGCACTATGTTACTGCTTAATGCCCATGCAGTGCATTGTAAAGAGTTGACTATTTGTGCCTCTGCTTAAGAATGGGTGTGAGTGATGCTTTGCCATTTCATTGAGCAGGAGGGAATAGATCTTGTCCTGTTCTAACGTAGTTGAGGCCATGCTTATGTCAGGCAGCTCATCATCAAAAAATCTGAGTGCAACACTTGTTGCAATACCTTTCTTTTTGTCTTTTTTTTCTCTCTATAAGGAAAATTTATGGTCTCCTCAGGACTATTAAGAGAAAAATACAGATTTTTAATAGTTATAAGATCTCATGTGTAATATTGAGAACAACACTATCCAAAATGCAAGTTTTGCACTTAGTCATGAAAATGTAATTGGGTTTCCAACCTCTCTTACTTTACAATGAACAGCATACAAGATTTGGTCTGGAAACTGCTTTGTTTTAGTTTATTTTGGTAAGACCTTACACTGTGATTTAATGGTTCTAGTAAGTGGGATTTTAAGGTGGAGATTTATGATAGTCATAAGATTTCTTTCTATACATAGCATACTCTTTTGATAGCAGTCTTAATTTTTCAGTGAATAGAACTGGTCAGGGATTTTTATTTTTATTTTTTGTCACTCTTTTAAACTCAGCCTTCCCTAGAAAAACTTACTAATAGGTGAATTATTCCTCTAAAGGAAAAAGAAAAATGCAAAGGAGGATTTTTTTTCCTTGGTAGAGGATTAAAAAGACACTCGGTGTCATTAGAAACTTAGATAATCAGATGAAATGCACCATTCCTTCATGATGATGTGCCTGTCTGTGTCAATCATGCATGTTCTCCATGTTTCAGAACATGGAATTGGGACTTGATGCTTTCTGTATCTGGAAATTTTAAATATTCTTTTTTGTGCTAAAATTTTAGATTACTGTACTACAGGATCTTTGAGCACTGTTTGTGGATATTTAGTGTTTCTGCAGTCAGAAGTGTATCCTAGTATTGTGATATGCTGCAACATAGGCTCACAGCTGGGAAAAGATTTTTTTGTTGTTTTAAATACTTCGCATTGGAAGAAGAGTTGCCTTAACAATATACAAATTGCATATGGAAAGAAATATACATTAGATTAACACACAGGAATTGTATTCTCAGGGTAGTATGGTTCAGTTGCTGCTCTTATCACAAATGACATGGTTTAGATGGGTTTTAGTGAGTAGTCATACACTAGGGAAATACACCATCCAGATCAAAGTTAATCCTGTTACCGCATAGCTCCTTTAAAAATCTAAAGGGTACGAGCCCCACAGCATTGTTAACTGCATATAGCAAGCACCTTTTCTCTATCGTTATTTCATGCATTTGTAGGCCAGCATTGTTTTTCAGGCACTAAGTACATACTTTTGTGACTTTATTTTCAAACTGTGCATCACCTCACAGTTCAGATTTGGACACTATTACAACTGTCATTTCTATTCTTTTCCCAGGTAATTATAATATTGAACCCTTTTCTATAGATATTCAGATACTATTATACTTTTCACTATACTATATTCAGATAGTATCTGAAATACTATGTGGCTTGCATAGCAGTAAGCTTGAGTGGTCACAGACTATTTCTTTTTCAGAACTTTTGATTTATTTATTTAAAAAAAAAACACTTCGTAATAATTGTAATCTCTCTGATATATGATTTTGGCATGCATTGCCAAGGAAACAGTCTTTAGCAACATACAATATGGGTTCTTCATTGTACTGGTGTGACATTCATTGGAAAGGACTGTTTTCCTAAGAATAACAACTGTGATGTTTTTATTTTTTTTTTCTTCTTAATGAAAATGTCAACCTCATTTAGACTAATTTATTTCTGGGATGCTTTCTTTAATAATTTTCCTCTGTTTCTTTACTGTTACTGAAGAAATAAAAAATAACCTACCAACGCTCCTTTCACCCTTCTAGCTTTTATACTGAGCAGGAGAAAATCAGTTGCTAAAAATCTGGGAACAGCATAGATTGATACTACACAATGATACACAAGTGAGAAAAGTGCAGCCATGTATTTTCATACTGTAAAACAAGCAAACATACTTAAGAATTTTGCTATAAAATGGCACAGAAAAGAATGACAAGAAATAGGGAAGTCTTATTTAGAAAGTTGCATATTTCAATGAGATCGATTCACTTCCATATTCAAGCAGGCAATTAATTTCTTATTCTCAGCTCTTGTTAAGTCATTCCTCATGCTTTAGCTTGTTGAGTTTCAAAAAATAGCTTGTTAACTTAACCTTTGTGTATTTCTTTATTATTTTTCCCCCAGACATTTGAATGAGAAGCAGTGGGTTAGGACAGAAGAAAAAACATTTGGTAAAGAGCTTTTGTTTTTATATATAGTGTGAATTCTTCCTAAATATCTTCTTCCCCAGTTTCAGTGTTAGATCAGGCAATATCTTATACCATGCACATCCAGAAAACTCTGTACAAATTGCTTTTTCTTCCACTCTGCGATTCATGCCATCTTGAAACTCTCATTTATAACAATCATATATTGTTAGTGCTGATGAAATTATCACAGTGCGAGTGTCATTCCACCACTGGATTTTTCTGTTTTAGTTTGCCAGTCTGCCATCCATTTGCTTGTTATAACCTAATGATATCTTTTTTACATCTTTAAATTTGAATATGTTACTTTTCTCTTTTAGTACCTCTTGGGAGAATAAAGGATTAATTGAAAATTTAGTCCTGTGTTTCGGGTAGCTAGAGTGCCATCTTGCTATTCTGGGTGTGACAAGACTAACTTGTCAATTATAAAGGTTCTTGTTGAAACTGATTTGTTGACATTATTTTTGTTACACCCGTGTGCAAAAAAAGTCAGTGCAAAGCTGCAAATTTACAGAAATTAACATTGCAGAATACATGACTTCAGTGACAAAAGTTGAGCCAGGTGCTGTCTTTTGTTCCTGTAGAAACTTTGTATGCTCAACAGTCTTCTTGTTGTTGAAGGAACTGTACCAGTACCTTATGATGACATTTTATGTCATGCTGGTTTATAACCTCCTCAGTCAATTTTGGTTAATAGTGTACAAATAGAGCAGTATATTTTTATGTAGTTACAAGTAAGCACGGTGTGTAAAGCTTTTGTGCCATTGTTTTTAATTAAATGATCTGTATTAGTTGAATGGGGGAAAATCAAAGTGCAGAAATGTAGTCATCTTTGCAGTTTTGATGACTTAGAATATTGTACTAGAAATATTAAATGACATTTTTGTGTACATTAGTAGAGTTCAAGATAGGAAGAGTGAACCATAACTGTCTTTCTTAAGTTATGGTTTTTTTTTTGTTTTTTTTTTTTTTTCTAGTGACTTTAAGAAGACCCATATTTTGTTATTAATTGGCCAACTAGGGAAATCTGCCATAGGAAAAATGCAGTTCAGGTAGTCTTTCCTACTGGATAGCATTTGTTGGGAAACTTTTTTTTAAACACTAATAAAACATGCATGAACAACTACCAATTATTTAGTCCAAGGAGAGTTTCTTAAAAAAAAAAAAAAAAAAAAGGCATGGAAATTATCATACAATAATAATAAAATCTGAGTTTATCACCTAGGGCATGAGCGTATGTGTTTCTATTATTTTCAGGCAGTAGACTGTCTAATTAAGTTCATCACTGTGCTTCAATATCAGTTTAAATAGTTGATTCCAATTGAGAAAAAATTTATTTGTGTGAAATGTGCAGAGCTGCAAGTCTCAAAGTGACATTGGATGTCTATCCAAAAGGTTATTTTCTATTTCTGTGAAGTGCCTCTCTTCTCCAGCTTCCATTAAAAAATAAGTATATATTGATATAGGTAAAGAATTGGTTTTTCAGGATGAAGATTTTCTTCACCTGGTTGAAGAAATTAAGGTAAACAGAAATATGTGCATAGTTAAAGGATGTAAAATCTTGTTCCACTACTGGAAGTCTTATGTTATTCTTCCACGATATTGAGACAGAAGCTGTGCATGAAGTATGATTTTTAAAATTTCAGCATTATACAATGTTTTCTCAGAAATTAGTCTTGACCCAGAAAATGTATCAAACCACATGAAAAATCTTGTTTTTCTATGCAGACATCTTATTACAAAGAATAAGCACGTGTTGTGTTCGTTGGCAAGCTTGTCTAAGTTTCACCAGAAAACTCAAAGGAATACGTGCTTTGTTTCCAGAAGAACTTAGACAATTTATGTTTCTTTTATTATTATTTTTTTTATTGAAGAAATGCGTAATTTGTGAGGCTGTATGGGTTAGGTGTGAAATCAGATGAACTTCAGTAGTTCCAGTTACATTACACTGTGACTAATGCCAAAGACACCCTGTGAAATGAAATTGCTGAATTTCACACAGCCCATGTACATAAGAGAAAAGAAAAGGGACTTCACTTGACAGCTGGTAGAGAAAAATCAGCATTTCTCTTGTTCTGGTGGCAATAGAATAAAGGATTTCTTTTCAAAGTAGTATTATGTGGATATTAAATAAAACCCAACCATTTAATTCTATGTTCTAAAGTGGTTTAGTCTCTTGCCTGATAGATTCTGCCAATAAATTCAAACCAAATCAGATACAGCTTGCAAAATCTTTCAGCTATTTTGCTATCATTAAAGAGGCTGATGCAGTATTTCTGAGACTCTACTCTGCTTTAATTATTTTTTTCCAATTACCGCATGCTTAAAATTATGCAGAATTTGAGCCTGAATGTAATTGTTTCCTAAAAAAAAAAATAAAATCAGAGAACAAGATTAATATTTACCATAATGCATAAAGTTGTAAGAAGTTAATGCTTAAAAATAAGGTTATGTTGTGTTGATTTGTTTATTATTCTGTTCTGTGAATTAATTTTCCTCAAAGTTAGGCAAGTCAGTTGAACTTCAAGAAAGAGGATTGATTAATCTAGCACATCCAAGCCCTATTGTGTTTCTTTCCATATGAACGGTCAATATTAATTACATCCTGATATAGATGAAGCAAACCAAAGATCCAGTGGTTACTTCTAACTAACAAAATGCAAATGAGTCAGAGAAGGGTCAGTTCAACAGGCATCAAATTGCATAGATCCAATAAATGTAATTCAGTTAATGCATGGCAGACAATAATATGCTCCTCATACAAGTCTGGGAACATAGCTTGGTTTCTGGCTAAGGTTTCTACATTCCCAAAAGTTTGTTTGGTTTGGTGATTTGGTGATTTGCATTTTCAGTAGTTGTTTATACAGGATCACACGCATGAATCTCTGCTTCAGGATAAGTGAAAATGGTGTCTACTGGAAAGGAGCATGCGCATCTGTAGTGCAACACTTGAAATAGTATCATACATACACCCTGATCTGCTGTTACCTTGTTATCTAATATCTGCAGGGATTGAAAGACGCATACCAAGGCATAGAATAAATTTGGTATTCAGAAGTCATTTAAGCTTTGAAGCCTTAATTTTTCATTTATATTTGGGGCATGAATTCTTGAGGTTGTTATATGCTTTAGGATACTAAGCTGTTGGCATTTGGTCATGTCTTTTTTGTGACCTAAGTGATTTTAAGCTCATGGTAAGTCCATGTTGGAGCCAAGCTTAAAGGATGGATATTCTGTTTAATATGTCATCTTTATTTGTATTGTAGGTGAATTCTGTACCTTTAAGTCAATATTGCATTCTGTTAACTTTTGATTCTTATGTAATGTTGTAATTCTCTATTAAAAAATGCCCAAGAGTGGCATGGTGTGGTCATAGTAAGTAAAGGATCACTGAGCTGCTTGTTTGAAATAAGAACACTGCACAGCTTATAAATGGACTCATATTGCCTTTGCCATGCTTTCTAGCAAACCTTCTGTCAAATTCCTGAAGGGACTGGAAACACATGCCATGTCCCTTGTCAAGCATTCCTCTCAAGAAAGGATATCTAATAACTTCATAAAAGCATGTGCAGAATTATTGCAAGCCTTCTGGGTCTGTTCCACCAAAGCTGTTAGTGTTCAAGCACCTTGTTTTTGAAATCATAAGTCTGCCCCTTTAACTTGTATTTGGAGGGCAAGGCTAAACACAGAAAAAGAGGGAGCTACCAGGGTATCCATGTGGTGCAACTGAATCCCTACATAGGTGAAAAGACAAGTAAATGCAAAATATAAGGATTGTTTGATAGAGAAAACTATTTGCACTGCTGCTAATTTGTCTGTGCTAAGCTTTTACATTATAGAGGTTCCCTAGGAAAACGAAACTTGTCTCTTGTCCCCAGAGTAGCCAAAAAATAACTTTTTCAAAAAACTAAGATACCAGGCTTATGAGTTAGTGTATTTAATCTTTAAATTTATTTATTCAGTCAGTCTGCATAAGGAGAAGGGATATCAACATTTCCTCCATATAAACTTTCAAGTTCAACTGATGTATTTATTTTTGTTTTGTATTTAGATTTTTTTAAAAGGGAAATAAGAACACTCAGGCAATTTAAAAACAGTATTTCTATTTAATTTAGGATTAGAAGTAATAAACATTAAGTTCACACCTTTTCTACCTCTCTTTGCTTTTCCTATCATCTCCTTAAGAATTGTATTGAAGTGTACCTTGAAACAAATTTTATGGTATTAGGATTTGTAGGAATGCAGGTGTCATGATGGTAAGAGAAGGTTATGTTTAACAAATATGTCCAGATTCTCTTAAAAACAAACAAACAAAAGCCCCCACAATTGATTTACTTTTTTTTTTTCTTCTCAGTTTTAATTCTCTTCCCTAAAATTTTATGCTAATATGAAGTACATAGTTCTTCTTTTATCTGTCTGTGTAGTTTTGGAGAGTATTTTCAAAGCGTCGATATGACAGTACTGCCCTGTAACGTAAGCTGAGCAGAAAAGACAAAATAGATAATACTGCATGTTGGAGGAGTCTTTCATTGGTGCGAGATAGGTCTGCTTTGGAATTGAAACGGGGAAAAAAAAAGGGGGGGAGCAAAAAAAATGTATATGTTAAGGACCAGAAAAGGCAGCCAAATGGGAAGATGAACTAAACAGATCCCCTTCTAGTTCTAAACCTGTTTTTTACTGATTTTTTAATGCACTATGTCAGATGTGAAATCAGCATTTTGGTGGGAGAAGGAAGTACTGTTGTAGAAAAAAAAAACTAGCATGCAAGTAATATAGGGCTGATAGAAAACTATTAAGCAAGATTTCATAAAATCAGAGAAACTTGGATGTTATTTCATATAATATTTAGTTACACGCAGATGCAGAGGCGTTTAACAATTTTGTTGTTGCTTTTTGTTTTTTTTTTTTTTTTTTGAGAAGTTCTTAAGATCTAATTTCCAGTTATTTTGAATATTCTTTTAAACAGAGTAAAAGGAGGAAATCATGAGTACTAATCATTTGGAAGAGAGGATGTGTGAGGAAATCTTACCTGTCCTAATAATCGTATTATTAATGAGTTAATCCTAATAATTACTCTCGTGCAAAATGTACTCTTGATTCTATGATTCTTTCTTTTCTTGTGAGGCAAACTTCGTTAGCCATTATTGGTCTAGAGTTTTCTGCCAGCAAATCTGTATTGTCTGTTTAGTGTATTGTGTTTTGGTTGTTATGGACATCTAGCTGATATATGAAGTAGAGGAAAGTTGGTTTCCAATTTGCCTTTTTATAAGAATAAAATGGCTCGGTGTGCTGGAGCTGGTCTGGAAAGCAGGAAAAGTGAGTACTTTTCACATGTGATCAGAATAAAGCCTTAGCAAAGGGGAGCTGATTTTCACTTTAGTTGTTCTGGTCTGAAGTGCTAGTGCCATGGGCTATTGATTTTTCCTTGTATGTGCCACTTTTTGTTAGTCTCATTAACAACAATTCCTTTCCCCAAACTCAGTTTTATCCTCTTTGATCAGAAAACTCATGGGTTTTGGCCCAGTTTCAACAAACGCCTACATATCTGCTGTTGAAAACTTTAATTTCCTCCTCTCTCTTTAAAACTCATATTTTCAAAGTGCTTGGAGAACAATTTTTATCAGTAGTAAAGAGAACCTAAGCAGCAGATGTAACCACACAAGTATCTTGTATTGGTTATAAATAAAACTTGAATAATTAAGAAAGCAACACTTTTAATTTAAAAGATGCTTGAAGAGCTGTGCTATTAAAAAAAAAATACAACAGCTTATAATCCTATTTAAAAAAAAAAACACACACATGCATCTGAAATAACCCATGGTAAGAGAATCTCCGCTATATTAGTTACAGTTTTGATTAATTGTTCTGTATATGGGTTTTAGATCGTAGTGTCATCTTGATTCTGATTTCAATTGTTCAGTAAGAATACCTGATTAACATGTTGTTATCCCATTTTGTGGTTCAGTGTTGATTACCCTTACGCTAGCAATGTTCTGTTGATAACTAATGGAATTGGTATACTGATCATGAATTCTGAATATGTGTATGCATTTGCAATAAATTGTATAATCACTGGTCTCATCTTGCTTACATTGTATTTTTACATTTCATTCAAACATTACATGTAATTAAAGATAGGAAGTGATGGGCAAAAGTGTTTGGAAAATTGAGAACTTCATTTCAACCCTTGAACTTTCATCTGAATGTTAATGTATATTTTACTTTTGGAAATCAGAAAAAGGGTTCTTCAGTTCTTCCTTTGCATGTTTTCCCATGTCTGTTTCTGTAATTATCAGAAGTAAAGCAGAAATGTCTCTGTGTTGTGAATCGTGGCTTTGGTACCTTAAGGAAGGGGCATTTGAAGTGATAGAAACATTGCTTGATCTAATATTCTGGCTGGCAGAGGGAGAGAATTACTTATTTCTTTTAAGTGAAACTTCACTGGATGTTTTTTTCTGAATTCAAAACTTTCCAAACTTTCTTGTTGCAAATGTAGAGCTGTAAACAGTTGATAACATTGCTTAAGGATAAGTAACATCAGTGGTACTTTATCCTTAGTATTGTTTTCTATAAATTTTTGTTTGAATGTTCATGGAAACATAGAAGTCTTGTTTCTTCATTATTGTAAATAATGAGTAGGGAAGGAAATTAATTATTTTGCAGTTGTGCAAAAGATGTCTAAAGGCACAAAGGGGAAACATAAGTCTCTTCTGGATGGGCCTGAGAAATGGTGGTAAGTCATTACTGCTTCTTACTTTCTCTACTATCAACAAGGTATTGGCAAAAAGGTCTTTTCCAAAGAACTGGATGCCCATATTTGAAAATGTGCAGCAGGGGTGTTACTACAGATTTCTTGGAACCATACCTAAGAGTGAGAAGGATGTTAGTGTTATTAAGATTAGTTTATAAAGAAATGTTATAAACAGATGTCTACCTGAAATTAGCTATGTTTTCAGTAGAAAGTGGGCACCACACCTGCATGAAGAGTGTTTCCAGAATGGGAAAAGATTCACTCATGTCACACATGCCTTTGAACTGAGTTGATAGTCACTGTGAAAAAAACTGCACTCAGAGACAAAAAGGAGGTTAAGTGTGGCATGAAATGTCAGTTCTTTTTGTAGAAAATAACTAAATAGGAATGAGGACTTAAATTAAAACAACACTGTTGAGTATTCAAATCTAACAACTTCTGTAGCGAGGAATATATATGCTCTTTGTGAATTGGTATTACTTAGTTGTGGGGTACAGTAAATAACGTTAATATGAATGACGTAGTGGTTGCTAAGGAAACCATATTCATTGAATATCCTTTTTGTTGTTACAGTGAAAGTTGACGTGTATTTTAGAATGATCTGGACAACTGAGCATGTAGTTTTCACACAATTTTCCTCTGCAGATCATCCATAAAGCTCATTAGAAAACAGTTTATTATTTGGATTTCTTGAGATAGTCATTGGGAAATCTTGAAATTTGGGGTCCTTATTTCATTTCTTTACCCCAAATATCTTGCTATGCACCATGATAACAACTCGATATCATTTTGAAAGAGGTAAATCATAGACTTTGCTTTGATTTTTTTTTTATGGCATTTTCTAAATATTTGATGAAGAGGTCTGATTTGTCAATTATGATACAATATTCTTAGTGCAATTCATTATCAATTCTGTATTCTAGGAGGTGTGTAAACTGATTGTCTATGGTTTGTACAGGATATCCACAGGAATCAGTCAATCCTTAGCAATGTGTATTACATGTTTGATACAGACTATGGCAGTTCTTGTGTAAACGTGTTGGATACATACAAACATTTTTGTTGCTCCTGTATACTTCTAAGATGGAACAGTATGCTGGCAAATCAGTATTACTTTCAGATGAATTTCCATGAACATGACCACTCTGTACATCTGTGCTACTTTTGTCAGTAGTATAGGTGCACAGTCTCTCCCATCAAACTGTTTTTTGACGGCACTTTCAGTCTTCTCCTTGAAGCTGATGTCTCTCTAGTATCAGGAGTTTGTCTCCTGTTGATGGGGGAAAAAAAATCAACCCTCTCTAGCAGGAAAAAAAAAAAAATCTTTTTACCTCTGATACTTTGCCATATAGAAGTATGCTGTGATTGAACAGACTGTTTCTTGATATTATAACTTGGGCCACTTTCTGGAAGAAAAATAAAATTGTCAGTGCCTTGATATGTTGAATTTTGAAATTTGCAGTATAGCATACTTGCAAAAAACACCTGTAGCTGGCAGGAATTTCAGTGCACATAATGCAAGAGATTCAAGGCCCTGTTCTGGAGACCGTCACAGTGTGTAGTCCCAGATACACTTCATACCTGCAGTTTGAAAGGTTCTGGTTTTAAGTTCATGAATTTTCTGTAGTGTATGTACAGAAGCAAGAGGTGCCATACAATTTTCCTGTTGCCTAGAAGGTATTGACTGCACAGGAATTACTTTTAGTATTTAAAAAGAAAATCTTATCTCTATTGTCAGGCAGGAGATCTCTAAGCTATACAGCTGCTGCTTCTGGATGATATGCAGGCTCGTTAGATCAGTTACATAGTAGATATATTATAGAATCATAAATTTGAAAGTACACCTCTGATATACAGTTAATGTTGTGAAGTAGTTTTTTTATTAAAGGATGGAGTTGTTGTTGCAAAACACTAAAATTTTATAATATTATTTAGATTCTTAGAAGTCTGAAGATGTTTATGGGCCAGGTCACAGATTCCAACCAGACATTTGTCTGAACAAAGATTTGTTTTGGTTTTCTCAGTGAACTACATAACCAGGCCAGGCAGTTCCATTCCTGACACCCAGATGCCCATATTACAGAAGCCAGCAGCATTCTTGGTATCAATTGGCTGTCTTGTTTGCGTTCATAGCTGCAGGGTATGGAGGATTCACCCAATGCATACTATGCTTCATTTAGAACTAATCGTCATTAATATTCAGAGAGTAGAAAGTTCTTGTGGCTAAAACACAGAACTTGAGTTTTAGGTTGCCTGACTAGGTACCTAGATAATCTGAGTGATGAATGTTATCAAGAATTCTGTTCCTTTGGGCAAGTCCCTTGCCTCTCTGCTTTTGTCTTTTAGTCTCTAATAAATGAGAGTTGTTTATGTATGCTTGTGTGATTAGTGTTCTTTAAGTGGACATAAGGTGAGACAGAACACACTTCTATTTCCTCTTCATTTTCTCTCACCTTCTGGCTTTCAATAACATAACACCCACATAGCAAATGACCTTACATAGAGTATATATTTCAATAGGAGTTTTCAGGGTAGAAGAAACCATTCTCTACCTGTAATGTGTATTGCTACGAAGTGTTTAAATAATTAAAAGCATATTAAGGTTGCTAGTTTGTAGTGCTACCTTGCAGTTAATGTTCAAGCCTTTATGTAACCTGTGAAAAAATAACATAAGCCCAACCCAGCTGTTAGGGTGCTAGAGCAATGTTAAAAGTCAAAAATATAAAACATGTTTCCACCTCAATAGATACATTTTAATATTGCTGCCTTTTTGAAGAATTTTATCATAGATGTTTTAGAAATGGATATTTCGTTTTCAGGACCTATACACTCAAATATTTGAGGGAGATGCACTAGTGTGAATATAAGGCTTATATTCTTTGTCTGTTCATGATTCACAGAATATATGGAAGAACCAGTAGGCAGAAGCAAGAATGTGTCTTCTTAAAATGGGGAATGGGGGAAATCCACGATATTTAGGCATGTCAATAAAGGGAAATTAATCTTTTACAAAGCTGCTTTTCTTGTTCCAATCTCTTGTCATTAAGCTCTTCCACTTGGTTATACTCTCTTTCACCTACATAAGTGTAAAGAAATGAAATAGCCTTAATGATAAGTATTAAAAAAATCTACTTTATATATCCATTTGTTCACATCGATGTTCCATTCACGTAGCTCACAGCCTTAAAATACTCAAACTCTACACTGCAGAACAGCCAACTATTTGTGCCAGCTCTTGTGCTCTTTTTTTAACCAATCCTTTATTTTCTTCATTTTCTTTCATTCTGTACGCACTCTGAACATGACTTCGGAAGCTAATAAATTAATATTTGAGCTGTTTAGCAGTCTGTTCCACTGAAGGCCTTATATCTTTGTCTCTACAATATCCTGAAACACTTTATGTGCAGAATAAACAGCCTTCGCAGTACATGATTTCAAAGCTTGAGTGCTCTACTACTTTACTGAATGCAGTAAATTTTAGGATAGATTGTAATCCCATTCATACTTTGGCTTTTAGTATGTCTAACAACTTCTAGAAACTGCAAATCATTACGTAAATGCAACAGAATTGTGGTGTGCTGAATGTGTAGATGTTTTACTGTGCAACAAATTTATAACCGTGTATTTCTACTATAAATACACATATGCCAAATATTTCTTAACTTAATGTAGTACACAGAACTTTACCATATTAATTCATTTTGTACTTACAACAATCATGTTTTAATATGAGCTGATTGAAGCTGAGTAGTCTGCTGTAAGAGATTCATTGGGTTCTTTAAAAGCTTTTCATAGCAACATATACTAAACCGTATATTAAAAATAAAAAAGATTTTGTGTAGGAATAAATCTAGCACACTAATAAGAGGTTGAAAGGCAGCATTAAGATTGCTTCTTAATTTAGAAGCTCTTGCTCAGCACTGATGGAAACTCATAAAGCAGGTCACAAGGGGGAGAATCCAGTATGCTTCTAATCAGCTAAATTCTTTGTGGTCCAGATAAATGGACTACCTAGATTTCAGCTGGTCTTGGCAAAGACGCATGATGTAGAGTTATTATTACTTGCCTATAGAAGACTTAAATTTTCCTCAAGTCTATCTTCCATCTTTAAATTTAGACAAATTGCAGAGATTAAGTCATTCATCATATGGGCCTGGTCTTCCCTCAGTGTCCAGCTTTAGACTCTGTAATGTGAAAGTGAGATCACAACTTATTAACAAGTTATAACAGGTTAATAACAAGTTATTTTTTCAGTTATATATAGATATATATACACATATTACTTTTTATTTTTTTTTCTGTGGGTAGTCTTGCTCAAATCTTTTACACGAGCAGCCCATGGAAAAATAAACTATGTGAGATGCTTGGTAAATATTCTGACTTGAAACACAGACTAAGAAGTATCCTGCTATGCTCCAGTTATATAGCTTGAATTACAAATAACTTAGAATCAGTTTGTTGTGGTTTAATACTGAAAATTGTTAATTGTGTTGAAGAAGACTGAGACACAAGCTGTTTACTTTCTGAGCTGCTCTGTGTGTTTGTTTTCTGCATGGTGTCATGTTTCAGAGCTCTGGACTAGTTATTTGTTCATAGCCAGCAATGAATTGAAATAGTTGCAAATGTTACTTGTAGTAATCGTGTATTCCATTCATTTTGTGCATTTCCATCCAGTGCCAAATGTTGTTTCAAGATAATGCTTGTTTCCATGAGAGTTAGAAAATAAAATAGTATAGCATTTCCAAGCAAAATCAAGAATAGTATGTGAATATAGTATACTATTCACTATTCATACTATTCACATAGTATGTGAATGGTTTCTATTTTACATTTTTCTTCAGTGAGTTAAATATACAAATCTTAAATTTTTGAGGCCATCTATACATAGTTTTTTTTCTTTTTTTTTTAGTATGTACAATAATGTTTCTTTGATGACATTACTTGGATTTGTTTGTGTGTGTGTTACGTGTATGTGTCCAGGAACAGTTTCAATATCTTTTTCAGCATTAACAGCTAGTCCCTGTAATATGACAAGGTGCACGGCAGTTCCTGTCATATGCTTCCTGAACATGAAATATCACTATTTATCAACTCCTAATAATCTAAATTGGCTCTACAGCTTGGCAGTGTAGCAGAGTCTTTTCACACAATACTTAGCTCTGGAAAATATTAACAAACTTTGCTAACCTTTGTTTTGACTTTCACTCCTTGAAGTTAATTAAAATAAAATATGGAATTTAGTTATTTAGATGCTGATCTTGCATACACAGTGTATTTTGTATATTTGAGTATAGACAAGTTGAACAGCGCAAGATATCTTGCAAGTATTAAGAAGCACGTATTTGTTTGCAAGAAAAGGTTATTGGTTGTTGCTGCTGAAATTGCAGTTTGGGTCATATTGTGAATTCCAACTTAGGGAATTGATAAAATGTATGTCTGCTCATGTGAGGTCATCAGTTCAAGTTCTTCTTGCAGTAGTAATCACCCACAGGTATTTCTGTCCATTCTGGCCAAGAATTTAATGAGCCTGGAACTTTTCGGTACATTTTCTACTCTGCTTTAAAGATAGTCTTCAGGTTAAGCTGAAGGACATAGGAATAACAGCATGAGGATCCTGAAATTGGACTAGTTCTGCTGATCACTAGAGATTTTTTGTTTGTTTGTTTTGTTTTTTTTTGTTTGTTTGTTTTTGGGGGGAGGGTTTTTTTTCTGATACTTTCCATGTCTTCTTAAGGAAAGCATGCCTCCTCAATTCCTCATCAATTGTGCAATTATTTAAATTGTTGAAGCAGGTAGTTTACTGCTCCTATTTGTACTGCTGATTTAGCTTGTTACTCAACTCCTCCATGCCTGACAGCTTTCCCCTGACAAATATATAAGACTGGTTACCCTTATAAAGTGATCCTCAAATTCAAGGTCAGGTGACTGTACTGTAAAAAGCCAACTCAGGTACAAACACTTTGCATACAGAATCTCTATTAGGAAGTAGCAGATTACTTGGGCAAGATTATGCAAATGCAAAGAATGTGCTTCTAATTCACTGTCCTGTTACAAGTTTTTGGAGGAGTTCCTTTTTTTTGCTGTTTTATGCCTAATTTCCCTGTGCTTAATAAAAAGATAACAAGCATTTTCCTTCCTCTGTAAGCAACTTCTGGATATTCTTAGGTGAAAGGTACAAAATGCTGGCATGTTTCATAGAATAACTGATTTCTTTATGATATTCCCTGTTCTTGTATGATGCACAAATTTGTTCTAAAAAATTGCTTTAATTCTGTTTCTGATCTGCTATATTTTCCTGAAAATTTTACTTATCTTCTTAGTGCAAAAATTAACTTGACAAAATGTATCTCCTGAAGTGCTTATCCAGTAAATATTTTGAGCCCTTCTACGTTTTAGTGGAAGCTATTTTGTGTCTGGAAGATTTTAAATAAGGTGATAAAGAATCACTATAGATAAGACATACTTTTGTGCTTCTGTTTTGTCTGAGGAACTTCAACTTTATGTGGGCTCTGAGAGGTAGTCTGATTTCTCTTCTAGGCTTGTGGTGGTTTTGCGCTACATTTGTTAGCTGTTAGCTCCTTTGAAGTGCTAAGTTTTCCTAGTGTGTGTACGTTTTTGTTTATTTTTGAAACGGAATATTGAGAGCGTGAGTGGTGTGAGCGTCATCTTAATAAGATATATCTCATTGTGTAAATGTTAATAGCATTAAATGTGCTGCCAGGATATAAACAACTCACTTAAATCAATAAATCACAATTATAGAGGTCAGTAGGTCTTGGTTCTTCCTTTGACCCTATGAAAGCCGCTATACATTCTTCTGCTTTCTGTAACAGTACCAAAGAAAATTAATCTGAGAAAATTCAGACTTGTAACATGTTCCTTCTTTTCCTTCTCAACAGTGTATAAAAATGATAACATGAATGTATTTCTTGCATTCCTTATCTAGATTTCAAGGGTATATTTCACTTTAAATAATGTCTGGCTTATCTAGTCTACCATGCATATTTTATTTTTTTTATTTTTTTATTTTTTTGCTATGTAGAGCATATGTTTCTTCTGTCTGCAAGAAAGTCCTGTAGATTTTATTCTTTTCTATTTTCCCAGCTTTATGTTGCCCCAAGTTATAAGAAAACAGAGGTCATACAAAGTGACTCTTCAGAGTTTGTCTACTGTCACAGTTATGAGCCTCACGCTTTCACTCCCTGCTTCTCAGCTTTCACAGTTTACCTGTGAGATTCAGGATTTCTCAGACACAGAAATGTCAGAGTGACAGTTTGGCTTAGTGTCAAAGTGTTGTGGGTTCTAAACTTGAGCTGTCAAACAGACTATAGTCCAAAAGGAAATGGAATTATTATTCCTCCACTTAAGATGGCAGATCATAGATATTTGCCTGTGTCTGGTTCTCTTTGTGTCAAAATAAATGCCTCATTCGTTTATAGATATTTCATACACAAGTACTGAGCAGTCTTGGAAGAATCAAACTCGACCTAAATTCCTGCCAAGGAAATTTACCCCACTGAGCTCCTTATAAACTACGTGGAAAACAACATGGAAATGAAGTCCTTTTGGGGTATATCATCACTGCAATATAAAGTTGTGGAGTATCTGAGAATCTTCAGAGAGTAAGTGGTGAGAGAGATGTATAAGGGAATAGAACAGAACGGTTGAGTTGGAAGGGACCTACAAAGATCGTCAAGTCCAACTGCCTGACCACTTCAGGGCTGACCAAAAGTTAAGGGCATTACGCAGCTACCTGTGGGGAGATCCCACATACAGAGCTATGTAGAAGCAGATCAGGATGGAGGCCAAATCACATGCTAGGAGGTCTGTTCACACAGGCCCCTGTTTTTTTTCTATGCTGGAGGGAAGTAGTAATGGAAGGGCTGTGGTGTATTCTTCACATAGTGCAGCACCGTGGCTGCTGGTGGGCAGAGAGAGAAAAGCTGAGGATAAGCAAGTGCAGAGGCACTGTTCATCTGCCAGGTCATTGACCAGTGACTTTTCTCCCCAGCAACACCAGCATTGTCATGTTCTTACAGCTCCCTCAGCTTCCATACGCTGAGCTTCAGACCAGTGTTTCCTTAGTACTGCAGCCTCCAGAGACTGTTCCCTATAAAACCTCAGTGTCACCGCTCAGCTGTGGTGTCTTGTGAATGGCATCCCCAGTGAGCCAAGGCAGAGTCTGGCTCTTTTGGAATGAATCCGTTCCAAAATATCTCAGCGGCTTCATCAAGGAGATGCCAGTCCATTTGCAAGCGCATTCTTGCTGTGCCTTCCTGAATAGTTACATTTTTGTTGTCATCATCATCTTCCTCAGACTAATACAAATGCATCAATGAAAAACAATGGGGAGTAAAGGGGACAAGAGTAATGATCAGGCATTGTCTCATACATTAAGTAGTTTTTCAGCCTCTGAAATACAAGCATCTCCTCTGAGTGTTGATACTGTCATTCCTACTGTATATACTCTTTGTACAAATCTGTGTATTTCACAAGTCCTTGCACATATCCTTTTTTTATTACATTAATTTTTGAGGGGAAAAATTGTTTTGGACATGACCACTCTGTGAGACTGATGATGATTAGCAGAGCATGGTATTACGTGATCAGTGATGGAATTCTGGAACAACGAGATGCATATGCCTGTCTTTTACCAGCATATTTTTATCCTGTGACTTAATTTTGAAAATGCTGCTTTTAATATAGTTCCGTAACAGATCTTCTCTATGAGAAGAAAATAGCTGTCAAACATCTTAGAGTGCTTGGTGGGCACATGATTGCAAAATTGATTCACGCCTGAGGAGAGCTAATGGACTTGGACTTCCTGCAGTTTTTACGTTAGTCTCTTACACTTCAGCACCATATTCTGTATTTTCTGACCTCTCTTGAAGTGTTAACAGGCTCATACTATTCCTTCCATTGCCACTTCTTTCACAGCATTCTCAAATCCTTCTCACGTTCTAGCTGAATAATAGATAACAAGTACCATAATTAATTCCTGTTAATTCACTTTTGATTGGTTGAAGAAAGAACTATTGAGCTGACATAAAAGCCTTTCCTTCTGCAAGGGGCACTAAATCTGATGATAAATCTTTATCACTCTCCATCCTTCCCTGACCCCCCCCCATCAGGAACTTAATGGTCTTTGAAACTGCTGTGCTTTTGTCATATTGGTTATAATTGGCCAATCAGCTCAAAAGTTAATAAGTATGACTGACATACGACAGCATCACATTGCCAATTTATACTTCTCAGTGTGATCAGGTGCTGACTTTTCTTTTCTCAGAAAAGCAGGCAAAAAAATCTAAAAGGCCCTTCTAACAACATCTAGAGACAGTTACTGGTGAATAAAGATATTTTTGCAGTATCTCTAAAAACCTTTACTTTGTTAGGTTGCAGGTCTGTGATAGACATCAGGGCAAGGATAGGTAGTCACTTGTGATATTATTATCCCATTAACAAGTTCACCCTGGTCAAATGCCACACTTTGAATGCAGTTACACTGTGAACATAACCAAATGATTTAGACAGCAGCTGAAATAATCACCCTGCTTAAATGTGACGGTCACATATAAGGGGGCTAGGATTGTATGCAAACGCAAAATGGGTTTCGGCTGAACGTTGGTAACTATGTTAAAGAACAGAAATTTCTTGAACTGCTGTTATTTCAGTGTTTGCAATTTTGCATCCATATACCACGTGTGTAGTCCTGTCATATTCCTAGAATATAGTAACTGTACACTGCAACAAAGGAAACTGGATAGTGATCCCTTTGTGTGTCTCTTACTGTAAACTCCCAGTTCTGTTAATGCTTTTAGAACAAACTGGGGGTCATATTTAGTGATCACGGAAGACAACTTTTAAAGGAGATGACTGTTTTAAAAGCCATTTAATCTTCTTTCTTAATTATTGGTTGATTACTCAAGGGTTAGAAGAAATATAATGTACAGTGCTGCAAATGATCAGTTTTGATTTGAAAGTTTCATTATCTGTCTGGATAGATAGTAAAAGGTTTTACTGTGTCCGGTACTTCAGCAAAACGACTACTTTTAGTTTGTTTTCTTTCAAACTGCATATGTTTCAATAATTACTCAAACCATGTAAAGAAAGTAATTTACATTTCCCAACTTTTCTTTGTGTGACAGTCAGCATTGACTTTCTGTGCATTAATGTTCATTTCTACCTGTTTATTAGTTTTGCTGACAGTCTGGCATCTTCTTATGCATCTTCCAGGTATCTTCTTTCTAATGCAGCAGCATGAGTGCTTGAGCTGTCTTAATAGTTCATTAGCCCAGTTTATGATATTGGCTTTCAGAAAGTAAATGGCAGAGAGAGCCAGGAGTTGGGTAAGTGTCTGCTTACTCTTCCATGGAAGGCTGGGGGCCCTCATAACAAGGTTCAGTGAAGCATGGTACAGATAGGTATAAATATTTGGATGAATTGTATACTGCAAGCTTAATGCCTTGAGTGGAATGGAAAGCATTTTTAATGCTTTTAAGGAAAGAATTTTTAATTATTGGCAATAGTAATGGAAGGGAAAAAAGGGGGCTTACTGAAGTGCATGTGCCCTGATCCCCATTATTAATGAGCTTATGGCTATCAGCAGCTGAGGTTGTCTAATATATTGAGATTTACATGATGGCATATAACAAATGCAGAACTTAAAGGAGCATAATAATGAGAAACTTGTATCCATAATTGAAAACTTCTGAAAATAAATATATTTAATTCTTCTCTACATTTAATCAAGCTAATAACCTGAAAGTGTGCTTTGAGTGACTAAGCTCTGCTAAAAGCATTGTTTAAAAAAAAAAAAATCTTTTAAGAATTGATTTGGAATCTCCAGTCCATGCACACATTTATCTTGTTCTTCTGTCACTACAGGTTATTCATAGTATTTCCTCTGTCTCTAGTTGCTGTAGAAAAATTCACTTTCTTATCTTCTGAATAAGTATGATGAGGACTTGCACTTTTTTTATTTATTTCTCATTGACTTCCTTTTTTTTTTCTTCTTTTGCCAGTTTATCTGTTTACATAGGTTACTGAAAAACATACTCTAAATGAATTGATAATTCAAGTTAATGAATAAAAGGTATTTGCAAGATTAAATGGTGAGCCTGATAAAGCTATTCTAGTTATATGGCTTTAAATATTTAAAAGAAGATCTTATGCAAAATTCATTCAAAACATAATTCTTCCTTTTCTGTGCTGTATTCTCATACCTTCTCAATCATTGCCTTCCTTTCCCTTCCTGGCTGGGGGGGGGGGGGGGGGGGGGGGGGAAGGTAAATTAATGACATACTGTATTTGTGCAGTTACAGTTCTGAAAATACAGGGTAGTATTTACAATCTTAAAGTCACGTCAGTTTTCAGTCATAGTTTCATACTTTGACATTCCTTTTCATGTTGAAATAATTGCAGGAATAAATGATTTCATTTAGATGTCTCTTACTGTATCTGCATATGAAACAGTTTTTAAATGACAGGAAACTATGTTCTAATTAAGGGGTAGGTCTGCATATCCTTACTCATGGGACTAGCTCTCATACATCTAGTAGTATGCATTTATTTGCATGGAATTACCTGTGAGGGCAAATGTTCTTATGAGTGCTCTGCACCCCACATTTCTGAGGGCCGTTTATATCTTCAAGTGAGAGGAGTTGATAAAAGAACTATGATTACTTTGTTGAAATGAAGTCTCCCAAAGTAGCATTATAGACTTTTTTTTCAACCAGCCAGACAGGTCTTGTGAAGTCGTTGAAATGGAAAAGCCACATACTCTTTTGCCACTGGAGGTCCAAATGATACCCAGTTCCTCCTTTATAGATTTGACTGTGATTTATTTTGCAGAAGTGATTGGTTTGTTTAAAGTAACTGTAAATTGAGGAGGATGAAATACTTGCTCAGTTACTCAATGTGATCTAAACCCATTTCTCTTAAAAGAAGAAAAGATCTTAATTTCTTCTTTTTTTATTATTTGGACAGCTTTGCAATTTTATTCAACGTTAATATTCTTTGTCATTAGAAATAGTGTGAAGCTGTATATAACTTGAAGTATATTTCATGGTCACTGCCATCTCCATGTATCTACAAAAAGAGGAGACATTTCACATTAATGTCAGTGTCACAAATTGGTGTTTATACCAGAATTATATTTGTTTCCATGGTAACTAATTATTTAAACAAGAAAGGGGGAAGGAGAAGCAGAAGATTTAGGTAGCGTGTTTGAAAATAAAGTCAGGTCATAAAAGTGATGACAAGCCCTGTGGAACTTTACTGTGTTCTTTTTTGTGTGTTTTAAAAGACACTGCAGGAAAGTATGAAAAAATCTTTGCTGCAGTCTCTGTTATTAAGATGCATTAAAATTTTGTGTGGCACATGATTCAGTATTTCAGGGGAAATGCATCTGCCACTATTACAGTCTGCCCAGCCTCCAAGGTTTCTTGCTGTGTGATGCTGTTGAAGCAGTGTCCTTTCCTCTTTGAATCTTACCGTCTTGGGCTACTTTCTGAGATGCATAGCCTGTTTGCGCACCCATGTTCCAGGTATTTGTACAACCCTGGTGATGGCCACTTGCTTGAGAACTGCCATTATTATTATTCTTTCAAGTTTCAGGTAAGTCCAGTGCAACAGTTCAATTTCTGAGTTGACTGCAAACATCGAGGGTTCCTTTGTTTGGTGACTCAGTCAAACAGCCATTGGCAGAGATCATCTTAATCACCCCTGCCAACAAAGCTCTTTGTGACAGATGCTTCATTTTTGTGATGAGAAGCTATGTGGACACTTTTCTGGCCTGGGTCCACTGATTTGTGAGGGACTGGTCCCCTTCACAGTGCTGTTGAGTTTTGGGCAAGGTTTACGTCCTCAACAGAATGGGGCTGCACATACAAGGTGCAAAGCAGTTGCGTATGTCACACAGTGTGAGAACATATACCTGCACTCTGCTTGGAAGAAAAATGTCCTATTAATCTGTCATTTCTACTCTCTGAGATGTACAGCTCACTTTTTTTTTCCGCCGCCTCTGCCAAAGAAGAAAGGGAAATGCAAGTGAATATGGCATCTTTTACATGTTCTGTGCTGAGGAGTAAGAAGAGGAGTGCGTCTTTTATGTATGCAAAACTTCAGTCACATGTATTAGGGGATGTTTATACATATATGTGAATGTACATATGGGCTGCATATCTCAGAGAACACAGGTGTAAGTAACATTAGCTTTAGATGTATGCAGTCACATGAACTGTTGTTTTCAATCAGAATTCTGTTCTCTATTATTCATGAATAAAGACTGAATCTACCTGTGATCTGCTGCATATAATATATATTCTCCATATGTTTGTTTATCCATTTTCTAAGTATGATACATAACAAAAATTACATGAAGACTTCAGTACATCAAAAGATGTCAATATATGAACCAGTGCATTCTATAGTACAATAAAAATAGATAAAATTCAGTATAGATCAAAGAAATGTCATAAGCCATTGCTACATTTCAGAAGTAAACATTACTTAAAAATTTATAAAAATCCATCAAAATTATTTCCTGGAATAACTTGAGAGAACTTTGTATAATCTACATGTGATTTTTATGTGATTGTTGTTTAAGAATAAAGTGATTTTATACATAAAGCCCATTATTTCTAGAAACATGACCTCTCTATGAAAGAAAAATCTGCTGTAACCATAAAGTTAAAGGAAACAAATACTATGGGAAACCTAAATAGCTTTAACAGCCTGTTTTAGTTTTGATTTTTTTTTTCTATTTACATGATCTATTTACATTTTATGGAAGGGTAGTTATTTGAAATTTAAATACTAGATTTATAAATCAGGCTCTGGAAAACAGTAACAGAGATTGAACTTTATGGATGACTTAAGGGTACTTTTTCTCCCATTATTTATATTTATATGCATGTATATGTATTCAGAAGTTTTCATTACCATGCTGTTGCTAAGTAAGCAAATGGTTTAATTTATTGGCTTCTGTGTAATGTTTTCCAACTAGTATTTATCATCTTCAGTAAATGGGGGTAAGGATTCCATCAGCAGTTTCTGCAAACCTCACTGTTTCAGGGGTGGTGTATAGATAGGTGGAACAACTCTTGATAACAGCATTATGGCTTATTTTTTTGGTTTTCTACAGTCCATAGAGTGTCAGGCAGGCAGGAGTATACAAGGCTACGACAGAGAGAGAGGGGTAAAGATGTGTCTGGGGAGGATGCGTTTCTTTTTTTTTTTTTCTGTGTGTGTGTGTGTATGTTTGTTTTTCTGCTTGCATCTTTCCCGTGGAGCTCTGTATCAGAAAATGAGCTCTTGCAGGACTTTGTAACGCATGAGGTGGAAGAACCATCATGTGTCTCACGTGTACTGCAAAATGTGTATGATACAAGCATAGAGAATATGCTGGCCCAGAAGGAAAATGTGAGAGAGAGGGCAGTGGCCTAGTGTCACATCCTAGAGAAAATAAACCTGAATAATTTTGTTTTTAACAGTAAGCAGGGTTTTCCTGTTGAATGTTTTGTAAAATTTGTACAGAGATACCTGATTTTAATTTGTAGTGTTCAGCACAGTCTCCATTTCTTGAATTCGTCTTTAGAGAGATAAAACAGGATAAAGAGTGTCTCATTAATTATACTTATTTATACTAAATTATTAAGTATGGTATCCTTTTTTGATATATTTTTGTTTTCCTTTCTGTTGTTGTTTTTTGTATTCTACTTATCCAGCATGTATTGTCTGCATTTCAGTGCTGGATTTGTTCTTGCTTATGAATTTGCAAAATGCACAACAGAGCCTACCCATTTTGGAGCAAAGGTTCTAGGGTATTCAGTCACCATAGAATAGCTGCATGTCTGAGGTTTGTGTGTGAAAATTATATGTTTTGAAAGATCTGCTTCTTTATCAGATTATTTTTTGTGAATGTAAGAATTTTCTGGGGTGATATATGGTAGCATTTTGTGTTCTGTCACTGTTGTAATTTCCATCCAAACCAAAATTTTTGGTCAGTTCTTGACTTTTGTTTGGCCATCAAATTGTACTTCAAAGTCCCTTCCTCCCTGCTGATGAGAAGCGTAAGAGTGTTCCTTCACGCTTGCATAACCTTTGTCATCAAAGCACTTTACTGGCTTTTATTCTATCACTTCATCTATTTCTGACGTTTGCCTTCTCTCTTTCTGTGTAGTGAAAGTATGGCTTGTAGCTAATGTCCCTTAAATCCCAGAGGTATACAATGACTGATGATAAAAAAGAAAGTTCTTACATTTTTTAACTTCCTGACCCAGCATTTCTCTGAGAACAGAGAGGCAAAGGAAGATAGCAGGGTCGACAGACTTGTGATCACCAAGTGGTTAGAGGGCAAGGAAAGAGAGAAGCTATTTTTGTGGCATGGGCTGATAGCCACAGTTTTACTAGTTTGAGAAATCATAGCCAGAGGTTTAAATAAACTTTTGTTTTTCAAAAAAGTCAATGGCGGTTAAGGGTGTTGAAATTGGAAATCAACTAAGCCATTGACTTCGAGACAAGGAAAGGCATTATTAAAAATTCTCTGAAAAACAGGAAGACACTGGTTTTAGGATGAGGAAAATCGCAAAACGAAACTGCTTACTCTCTGCTTTGTGGGATTTGAAATTGTCTTCCTAAAGCATCTCCTTCCTGTCAAATTTGCAGCTGTTTCTGGCAGGCTATTCAGTATTTTCAATGCATGAAAACAGAAATATACTGGCAATGAAATAGTTGAAAGTTCTGGAAACAATTGAATCTTTCAGTATTACACTGCTGTTTTATTGGATTAACTAATGTTTATGAGGTATTTTAAGGTTAAAAAAAAAAAAACAACAAAAAGCAAAGCTGTGCAAGACACATGGAGTGTTAATGCAACAAAGGAATGCTTGATGTTCTGCAATGCACAGCAAGATATATGTTGAGTTCATTCAGTCATTTGCCTCCAAAAGCTGAAATCAAATGCAAAAACATAGAAAATAATTTCTCTTTGCTTCCTTTTTTTTTTCTTGCTGAGAAAATTTAAATCACATGAAGGCATACAAAATTTAGAGTACTCAAATAGAATTATTAGAATGGCTAAAGTACTTATGTCATTTTTATGTCTAAAATGGTCAAAGCCAGTCCTCTCTGGCTGATATCAACTGATGTTTTCTATGGTCTTTGAGTTTTCAGTCACAAAGTAGAATAGTTATGTTTGGCACAGATTAATGTTTTTACTCTTTGTCTTTGAGGAGAAACTAATGTCTAAACGGTATTATAGTTTGAAATGTGTTGGTTTTTTTTTCCACTGATGAGGATCTTATATTGTAACAGTTTTAATATTCACTGGCAAAGCATTAAAGAGATTCACCCCTCTGATACCTTTGCTATTATCTATTTTGTAGCTGGACTTATTTCCCATCCAGAAGAGTCAATTTAATGTTTTTCTTGACTGCTAAAAAAGGCATGCCTGTGCATTTGTGAATATTAAAATGTGTGCTTAAACAGTAGAGTATGATAGAAAGAACTTCAGCCAATTAAAAAGGAGGATACTCCAGGGCAAAAAATACATTGTTCAGGAATGTGAAATAGGTCTTTGCTTGCTTTGCTTTTCATGTTTGTTGGATACTGATTAGTAGTATCTTCAGTTCTGATTCATTCTTCCCTCTCAAAATGTGCTTGTGGAGAACTGGAGGAAAGTGTCTTGACTAAAAGAAGAATACCCGCTTCCTATCTCACCCTGAAAATATGTAATCTTTGGACTTTGGAGGGCCAGAACAGCTGATACTAATGAGAAATTCTGCAGCTTATGAGTGTCAATTCTGGGTTTTTCAAGATGCAGCTGCCTCTCCAAGCTATTCTGCTACATCTTTTCTTCTCTCGGTGGCCTATATTTTTTACAGAGTTTTAATCTAGAAATTTAGGAGGAGTGAAATTTTTTCAGATTAACCTGGGTGTGGGAACAGATGACTGAGAGTTCAGAGAATTAAGAGGAATACTGCAGTGGTTCAGGCAAAAACAAAATGACAACAAGATAGGGTTAATACAATTATGAAGAATCTGCAGCTAAAAATGTCTCTGTATATGGCTGGAAACAGCGTATAACATACTATTAGTGTTTTCTGCCAATCTCAGAATTTCTCAGAAAGCACAGATGCTTTTGTGACAAAAGTTGTTTGGTTTTTTTTTTGTTTATATGGCTGTTTTTAACTAAGCCATGAGCAGTGTCTGTATAGAATGCTTTTGGGTGGACTATTGAGCAAAAGTGGTAGAATTTCCATGTTGTGACAAATTTGATGGCTTTCCTCTTAGATTTCTCATATGACTTGCTTTCTCCCAAAGCCCAAAAAAGGATTGAGGTGAGTAGAGCTATGCGATATAGATCCTCTTTTCTATGATGTCAGAAAGTGCCTTTTTTTTTTTTTTTTCTGTAGAGGGTTTACCCTCTCAAAAGTTGTTCAGAATTAGAAATGTGAAATATTCACACAAATGTGAAATATTCACACAAATCTGAAATATTCACACATCATCAGAAGTGACCTCCAGAGAGTTTGTTTTAAAACTGCAGACAAACCACAGGAAAAGTGTTTGTCATACTTCTACCTTTCTGTTAGTAGAAGTAATTTTAACGTTGATTTTGCCAGTTTGTGAATCCTTGTAGTTCAATAAGATCAGCATACCCTACCATGTGTTACAACATTCTACCAATGTCACTTAATCTCGCATAATGTCACATGAGCCTGCAGACTACTGTGAATGTATAACTGTTGGTCCATGCGACTGAACTGTGTTCTAGTTCCGATTTATATATTATAATTTCTAACACTGAAAATTTCACTTGTGTGCTACACCTTTCCTCCCCTGCTAATTATTAGCTTATTTTCTGACTATTTGTTGCTTTATTACATCTGTCTAAAGACTTCAGCACTCCATAGAACAGATTTGGGCTGGAGGCGGGGGGGGAGATTTGCTTTTAGTTTTACCAAAAATTTTAGGAAATCACTTATCTGTATAATGAATTAAAATCCAGAAGCAAACAAACAACAAAAAACAACCTTGAAATAGTTGAAAAAATAATTTTGAAAATGTAAAATTGAAAAGATTTGTAATCCACATCTGTTTTCACTTTTTTAATAATAGAAATTGTAGAAATAATGCAGAGTATTTTAAAAGATCAACCTCTTCTTTTTTTGGCTTTATGAAAATGTATCTACATTATTATTATTATTATTATTATATAATTTTTTTTAATATTATTTAATTCTTTGAATAGAGTTGTGTGAGTATGAAAGAGAGGTTTTCTCAGGGTAAAAAAGTTAATCCTGAAATAACTTTTCAGAAACTGAACAGAAAAACATAGGGCTTACCAGATGGAAGTAAATAAATAAATAAAAATCAGGTATCGAACTGAATTCTAGAAGTATGGGCATTTTTGTTTTTCTTTGGTTGGCTAGCTGACAGTAAGGCTTATATGTTTCTCCATTCTGGTTTCTTGTAATGCATACTCATTTACTAATGCTGAAAAAATTTGTTTATTATCTCAATAATAAAACCAGATTCCTACTCATCACTCCCCTCACTGACTGTAGTTATTTCTTGAGCCTTTTGTCTGCATCTTCTTTTATGTATTAAGCTCTTCCTTGAGGATACTTTTGTGTACACATCTTAAACCAGTATAGCTTGTAGTACTGATATTTATGAAGTAATTTCTTCAGTTAATTTTATGTCACAGTGGAAGTGGCTTAGCTACTTTTTTCTTTTTTTTTTTTTTTGCCCATGCTTACAGTGGTGGATGTATCCTGTTCAAATAAACTTTTTAGATGCTTCTAAGGATTTTTTTTTTTCTTTATTAACATTTTGAAATGGCAGTTGAAGTTAGATAGTGTATGGCTTCCACAGTCTTAGCAGATGTCCTGTTATAGTTCAGGTTCACTGAATATCCACGCATTTCTCTCTCTGTGTTCGTGTCTGTGGTGCAAGATTCTTACTTGCAATTTTACTTGCTTAGTTGGCACTTCTGTTTCTCTTAGTAGTTTTTTTAACAGAAAAAATAATAATGACACTGAGGCTAGGCAATGCAATTTATCATGTCTGCACTGAAACCACTCTTGGTTTTGATTAGTCTATCATTGTTTTCCCATGCAACAAGTACAATTCTATGGGAAATGAGACTCCAGTAATTCCCAATTCTACACAATTATGCAATATTATCACTGCAGAATTAATAAAAAACAGCATATGGAAATTCACAAAGTAGCTCAATAGTGTTCAATATGATCTTGCTTTCTAACAATGGTCTGTAAATCATAGACTGAGAACCATGATCAGGATTAGAGGAAAATCCATGCTGTGTATCCTCTGAAGAGGCACAAAGAAAAAGACTTGAGTTATTTGACTTCCTCGTTACTTTGCTAAAGAAGCAGTAACCCTCCCCTATCATGAGACATCTGTAGTGTGGGATTTTTCTTCTCTAAATTTAAAGGGCAGCAGCAGAGCAATCTGTTGTTTGTATAGAAAAGAGTGATGGTGAAGAAAGAAAATACACTCAAGGGAATATCTACTCTGCTCTAAGAAGCCACTTGAAAAATAAGCACAGAAAAACATTTGCACAGCATGCAGCACAGAAACAGAGGAAAAGCAGGAGGCCGTGGGTAGGCTTCCAATATAGAACATGAACATGGAGTATGTTCTCCGAAGAACAGATCCATTTTTAAAACTTGTATTTCTGAAATTCACTGATTAGCTTGGGCAGGAGGACTTGACAGTATTCTGAGCTACAGCTATGGTTTTGAGGTCATGCAAAAAGCTTCTTCCTGTTAACCTGAACTCAGAGGTCAAGGCCAGGTGTAAATCAAGCAGATATTATTCTGCAGAATAATGTAATATTTCAGATTGATGAAAAGGACGTATCTGAAGGTGATTTGACTTTAGACAAGTTATATTCACAGTAGTGAATATAAATGTGCTAATTGTTTGAGCGAATTGTTGACTGTGCTAAGTGTTTTGTAGTATCTTTGTGTGCAGATGGATTACTTGCTAGTCTTAATGTAAGCAAACAGGGCCAAATGAAGGCCATTTGGGGTGAAACTAGAAGTCAATTAGTGGTTCTTTTCTCTGGCATAAATTTTGGGCATGTGTATGTGGAGCATGAAAGTAGGAGGCTTGGTTAGCAGGGAATCTCCACAATGGCAATCCCAATGACAAAGAACTGAAACTTTTTTTTTTTTAAATCACAGGAATTCAACAATTTGGTTGTGGTTTGTTGTTGTTGTTGTTGTCATTGTTCTTATTTCTTAATGTTTTGTTAGTTTCCCATGTTATTAGAAAAGTCTTGCTCTTAGTATCTTTGGATACTACCAATCTTTTTTGAGTCCTTGTATCCTATTTCAACAAAATTTAGCCTTGCTTTTTGTGAAAGGACAAAATGAAATCTTGCATCCCCAGAATAAACAGATGCATTATTAGTTATATTCTGAAATCAGTAGCGTGATTTAGAAATCATGATAACATATCTGGAGGGTGACATGATACTTACTATTATGTTCTAAAGTCAGTGCACAAACCCACTGCAGACTTAAACCCAAGTACGGTAATGGTAGGTGTATTAGAGAGAATTTGTTATAAAAGTTGCACACTATACTGCTCAAGAAAGGCAGCTGCTTTTGCAGCACATTCTTTTGAATAATTAGCTAACAACAGTTTGTGCTAGTGATGTGATACCTAGTTTGAAAGCCAAGGGAAAATGAATTTCTGTTGAACTATGCACAAATGGTAATTACACTTAGTAAACATTAATGTTCTATTTCTCCAGATGCTTCTTTGTGCACTACCCACAACACAGTAGGCCTGTATTTTGTTGTTGTTGTTGTTGGGTTGATCTTATGTTGTTGTTTGTTTGTTTTTTAAAGAAGCTGGACAAATCTGGATTGCTGGGGCTTGCAATTGTGAAAAATAATAAACATTAGCTGGTAAAACCTTATTAGAAAGAGAAGGAATCTTAAGTCAAAATGCTAACAAGTGATAAGAATGTGTTTAACTCATTTCCAGCTAATTTTAAATTTCTTACAGGGCCTTACACTAACTCTGCAATTAGGTGTTGAGGTATTTCCCAGATTCTCATTTTGGCAATCTTTACCTTCTTGAAGGACTCGTTGGCTGAACAGTTTCTATGTAGTGTAAAATGATAGGTCACTGGAAGATCTACAGTTTCAATACAGATGAGCAGAAAATACTCTCAATCCTCTTTCAGTGGAAGTGTAACTTTTGAGTTTAAATCAAATCTTCTCAGTTTTATGCAATTTCCTTGGTACATTTTTATGCCTAGTAGAACAATGTCTCAGTAACTTTCATTGTTGCTGTTTTTTCTTGCACTGTAAAATTGTCAGTTATTTCTAGTAGGTTTAAATTATATTAGAAAGTACCCTGTGTACCCTGAGTTATATTTAGTGGGCCACATTCTGACACTTAAAGATGATTATCAAAATGAAACCACGAAGTTAAATGAAAATTCTTAGATTCTTATACATTCTTCTCTTTTTAGGCTAGAAATTACTAGATTCAACAAAGATATGAATCTATTGAGTTTTCTTAAGTTATGTTTACATGAAATGTTTGAGGTCTACCATGAGTTTCTCCTGATTTAAGTCTTTGGAAATATAAGAATCCATACTTTCCAGTCAGTTCATTGCAGCACTTAAAATTCATATTTCTCTAAAATGCTTGTTCTAACTTTGGATAAATAGATTCACAATGTCAGTCATAGAATTGAATACGAATTCTTGACTAATACTTAATATATTAGTTTCCAAAGACATGGAATATTTCCTTGTTCTTTTGGTTTGCTAGCCTTATTTCTAATTGCTCATCTGCTTTACAGATAAATTTTGGTATTTCACTTGAAGCTTTTTGTCACTTGGAATATTTTTTTTGTTTGCTTTATCCTTTTCTTTTTAGAGTTAACATATATTAAAAAGCTTGCAAAGTAACTCATCAAAGATAGAAAAGAACTCACATTTTTTCACACAGCTGTCCTATTGATCTGTTTATAAATATATATAGAGAGAGAAGGTGATTGTCCCCCTATACTCGGCTCTGGTGAGGCCGCACCTTGAATACTGTGTTTAGTTTTGGGCCCCTCGCTACAAGAAGGACATGGAGGTGCTCGAGAGAGTCCAGAGAAGGGCAATGAAGCTGGTGAGGGGTCTGAAGAACAAGTCTTACGAGGAGCGGCTGAGGGAGCTGGGGTTGTTTAGCCTGGAGAAGAGAAGGCTCAGGGGAGACCTCATTGCTCTCTATAGGTACCTTAAAGGAGGCTGTAGAGAGGTGGGGGTTGGTCTATTCTCCCACGTGCCTGGTGACAGGACGAGGGGGAATGGGCTAAAGTTGCGCCAGGGGGCAACTTTAGGGGAGGTTTAGGGGGAGGTTTAGGTTGGATGTTAGGAAAAACTTCTTTACCGAAAGGGTTGTTAGGCATTGGAATGGGCTGCCCAGGGAGGTGGTTGAGTCGCCATCCCTGGAGGTTTTTAAAAGATGTTTAGATGTAGCCCTTAGTGATATGGTTTAGTGGAGGACTTCTTAGTGTTAGGGCAGAGGTTGGACTAGATGATCTTGGAGGTCTCTTCCAACCTAGACGATTCTGTGATTCTGAGATAATGCACTTAGTATTGGTTTTGTCCACTTTTTATGAAGTTGCTCTGGCCTTCTGTTGAATTACATAGTGTGGGGACCTTTCCTGACTTGTCTAATGTATCGGTTTCTACGACACTTTTAGAACTAGATTGTATAATCGTATGATATTATTTTGCTGCTGAAACCTTCTGGCTGAATTACTGCTAAAGTGGTGTATGGTACAAATATGATGGACAGAGTATGTTTTATTGCTTTGAGGGTTACAATGTCCTTTCAAATGCTGTGGCTGGACAGGGTGAATGCTTATTTGCCCCGTCCTGACCTAAGGTCAGGTGGAGCCATTTGTGCACAAGGCACTAGATTGCTCCTTCTCATGGATATAAGAAGGAAATGGAGAAGAAATACACTTCTGGTGTACACGCTGAGGCAAGAGGAAAATACAAGTGAACATGCAAGAGACCCACAGTGCTGAGACTTCTGAGGAAACACATGAAATATTTTACCTAGAGATGTAACAGAGCATGTGTCAGTCTACTGCAGCCAAGGAAACTTTGAAGAATAGCTTGATTGAGAGCAAGCCTGAGAGTAAGGAAAACTCTGCAAGGATGCAATAGGAAGACATTTGTTTAGAAATATTATTTATTTCTGATCTCTCTCATCACTCTCAATTCTCTTTATTTGAAAAATTACTTGTTGTGTTGTGTATTTTCAAAAAAAAAAAAAAAAAAACCCTGGCATTTGAGCTTAAAAGCCATTCTGATCTTTTTAGATCGGCATCTTTTTAGTGCTTGCTTTTAAGAAAAGGTCTAGACAAGTTTTTGTCAAAGGTCCGACCACTCTGAGGTTCTGTAACAGGTGCAGGCATGTTCATATATACTCTCAATGAATACTGGTATTTTAAATTCTATTTGTGCTTACCGATACTTTTCTGGATTTATGGGACTACATGAATTGGACATATAAAAAAAAAAGTGGTTTTGTACATGCACTTGTATTTTCAAATGTATAACCATAAAGAAAAATATTCTGGATTTTATGTACATATGGGTGCTTTCTTGTCACCTGAATTGACCTTACTTTAAATTTTGACCATTTCTTTTTGTGATGCAAGGTTATATTCAAACAGAAATTTGTTTGTTGAATATTTTGGAATACAGCTGATTATTTTTCTTAGAATATCCCGAGTTGGAAGGGAGCAACAAAGATCATCAAGATCAAAACTCCTGGCTCCACACAGGTCCACCCAAAAATTCAGACCATATGACTGAGAGCATAGTCGAAATGCTTCTTAAACTCTGACAGGCTTGGTGTTGTGACTACGTCCCTGGTGAGCCTGTTCCAGTGCACAACAACCCTCTCAGTTAAGAACCTTCTCCTGATATCCAACCTGAACCTCCCCTGTTGCAGCTTGACACCATTTCCTTGGGTCCTATCACTGATCACCAGAGAGAATAGATCGGCACCTGCCCCTCCACTCCCCCTCATGAGGAAGCTGTAGGCTGCGATGAGGTCTCCCCTCAGCTCTTTTCCAGGCTGAACAGGCCATGTGACCTCAGCCACTCCTTGTTCGTCTTCCCCTCTAGGCCCTTCATCATCTTTGTCGCCCTTTTCTGGACACTCTCCAATAGTTTCACATCCTTTTTGTACTGTGGTGCCCAGAACTGCACACAGTACTCGAGGTGAGGCCACACCAGCACAGAGCAGTGCGGGACAATCACTTCCCTCGATCGACTAGCAATGTTGTGCTTGATGCACCCCAGGATATAGTTGGCCCTCCCGGCTGCCAGGGCACACTGCTGACTCATATTCAACTTGCTTTGTGCCTAATTTTTAAATTCTACAAGTAGTTTTTCAGCATAGTGTAATTTTTGTGTGAAATAATAAGGTAAGATATTTGTAAACATCCCTTTAGCTAGTAGAATTCGTCATTACACCAAAACATTTTAAATTTAATACAAAAAGAGCTCTCTATGAAGTTTTGCTTCACTTTGTTCCCATAAAAAATGAAACTGATTTTACATATAGACTTGTTCATAAGGGAAGTGCTTGTCTCGTTGACATAGCTAGTATTAGGAAAACGTGCTTGTCTGTTTGTTCCCCTTTTGGCTAGAATGTAATAGTTCAGCGTTTAAGTTTTCCTGTTTATCGGTATTAAATTAATGATGGGTAGATATATAACACTGTTAGTTTTGGAGTAAAAAGAAAAACAGCCAAAGAGTTTTTGTGACATTGTTGTTAATACCTTTTGCATTTGTTTTGTTTCACATGGACTCAAAGTCTGTAGGTCTCCCTTAGTCCACTGTTAATACTACCTCGAAGGCTCAAGTCTACACAAGACTTTTGTATCACTGTTTTCATTATGTCCCTAAGCAGTAAACCCTGAACTGCATTAGGTATTTCTTCTCTCAAAGAGGGATCAACTGCTGAGCAAACAATTGATTGCAACCTTTGAAGAACTGCAGGCAATGCCTGATACGCCTGTCCCATTGCTTCAAAGGAACCAAACAACCAAGGAGTATATTGGTGCATTCACTGTCTTGGTTGCATTTATTGATGATACAGTAAACGTCATTGTCTATCAGCTTTTCTTGTAGATAGTATCCAGCAGTGTGTTGGTTTGGTCCATCCAGTACATACAGTCTATTTTGAGAACATGAGGATTAAGATGCATCTCTTTCTTTCATGCTTTCAAACACAGGAAATATTCTGTAACTTCTAGCCTCTGTTGTTTGCCTTTTTATTTCCCATTGGTGGGGGCAGTATGTACAGTTTCTAATGAGGATGAACTTTAAAGGTGGAATTTCGCTCAGGATGAGGGCAAGGTCACTGATTTGTCCCAGCATCTGGAAAGCAGGCTTGCTCATTAACATAGCTAGATGCAAATTGTTCAATGAAACATGTTTTCTGTTGGAAAAATGCCAGTTATTTGGTTCTTCCAGATCCTTGATAAGTGCCTTAATCACTGGACCATAGCTAGTTTCTCATGCTCTGCCTTCAGGGAAGTGTTGGCAATTACACTAAGTGCAGTGACTCCTAAAGAGAATAAGGGCTCTGTACCTTGAGGCTTAAAGCGTGTCTTCTAATATTTCAGATACTCAGCTTGAGATATTTGGCCCCACACAGAAAATAATGAGTTAAAGTGTGAAGATGAGGTGGACTGTGGGATGATTGTTTTTTGTTGTTGTTTTGTTTTGGTTTTGTTTGTTTTTTTGTTTTTTACTTAAAAGTTTTGAAGCTCCTTGCCACATGATGCTGTCGGTGCAGAGTTTACATCAGTTCAGAGAGATTTGGATTAATCCTTAGAAGAAAAATAAATCCATAAATAGCTGCTAAATACAGAAATATTTAAGAAACTCCTGAGCTATGGCTTATTGTATGCTGGATGAAGACATCTAATATACAACATTGCCAGTGATGAGCTAAATAGTCAGGATGGCTATTCTTATATTCTTTATGTGATTATGGGGAAGAATAGTGACACGAACATAAGTCTGCAGGTGAGGTAATTGTCTGTTTGTATGGGACATAAGAGTGGTACCTGCTTTGCAAAATGTTTCTAAGCTGAGTCTTTTTTTTTCCTATTAAATTGAATTCCTGTTTTCTAGTCAACCTTTCCTTAAGCAAAAAATTTTAGGAAAGGAAACTCCTGGACAATAAGTAATGGTTTGATGGTGAGGCTGTCAGTTTGTGGTAGGGGAAGTTTATAAGCTGTGAAATAAAGTAATCTCATATTTTTCATGTAGGAGGAATAGGAAAAATAATAAGAGCAAGAACAAAGAGAAGCAGGCAATTGTTTCTTAGTAAAAGGCATAGTCCTCAAACGGAAAATAATGTAATAGCAAGTGAGAATTTCTTTCCCTGCTGAAGTATCTTGCTTAACTAGTGTAGCATTTCTAGTGCCTCCATCTCTGAGAAATCCTCACTACGTCTTCATTTTAGCAGCGCTTTGGTATTTGGAGGCCAAACAATTACAATTCTAGTACACTGCAGGAGTCAGTGCTCCCATTAACAGTAATGGAGGTTGGGTCTCTGCTCCTGAACGCGACACTCAACATTCACCCGTAATTGTCTATGAAATCAAATCATATCCACTTTATTATTTGACATCGCTCCCACTGACAGTTCTGTAAACACATCAAAATTGCTTTCTTAGATGTTTGGTACATACCCTTTTGTATCCTTTGAGCCATTTCTGCTCATTTAAGATGTTCTAGAATGTCTCACTGTGAAATAACTACTGAAGATGGTTAACCTATTGATCTATTATCCCTTTCCCTGCATTGCCTTTCCCTTCCCATTTATCTTTTCTGTTTCCTCATTATCTGTAGTTTTCATGATAATGTCTTCCAGATGAATTAATGCATATGTCCAAAGGAGAGTTTCTTATGTCAAGTGTTGTAGTGTTTTTTATCAGTGAATCAGCTTCATTTGCTTGTGAGGAATGTAATGTTTGGTTGTATTGTTTCTGATGGATTAACATATACTTTTATGTGTGCTAGTCATGAAAACAGATAATTTTTTCTTATAAATTCTAATAAAAGGAAGTAAAATCTTGTTAAAACCTTTCAACTTTCAAAGCTCCTTCTTTTCATTGTTTATATATTTTTAGACCAGAACTCCTGTTGTGAAACCATGGGTTTTCAATCTTTAAGGACCACATGAGTACATCTTTATAGAGATTGTCTTTGGTCCTATGTTGTTCCAGTTTCTTTGCATCTATTCATGCAGTACGCTTGATGGAAGCTTTTTTCTCTTTTGCCTAATTTAACATTCTTTTTTTTTTTCTGTCTTCAGAGATGTAAATGTTGGAATATTTAATTTCACAGCAAATAATCTGCCATCATGGATGAATATATGCCTTTTAGGTGGTCACCTAAAGAGCACTTTAGAGTGGTCGGTTCCACCCCCCCCCCCCCCCCCCCACACACACACACTTTAGAGAGCCTAGTCATGAAAGATGTTAAACCAGCCTCCAGTTCTGTGGAATTTGAGGGTACATCATGAACTGTATAACTGGGATAATGGTGCCTATTTCTCTTTTCTCTTACGTGTCATGCCTGATAGAGGATGAAACTTTCTTTTTCGTAATAGACATATTGTACAGTGGCTTCTCAGTATGGGACACCAAACAGAACTTGAAAAATGGAACAGTTTGTTAAACTTGGAATGAGTACCTTGCTGTTCACTTGGCCAAAATACACTACATCATAAGAAGGCATTTTTATTTACTTTTAATAAACATTTCACTGTACTATTTGCTAAGGATGCTTTTCATAAACAGTGAAATTTTCATTTTCACATAAACAAATTTTTATTTTCACATAAACAGTGAAATGTTCATTTTCATGAACAGTGGTTTCTTCTAGTACAACCTCATTTTTTGTTATTCCCAAGATTGTTGCCAGCCTACCAAGCCATTTCTGTTAAATGCCATGATCAGTGAAAAAAGATATAGTACAAGTCTCAAGGTGATATCAGAAACACTGCAGCAGTTAAAAGAAGTTCCATGTATATGTGAAACCCACACAGGTGGACGTTTATTTTGTTATTCTAACCACCAAGGAATAAAGAGAGTCAAATTTAGTAATATAATGGTACTGTATCTCAATAGGTATGTGAAGCTTTTTTTATCTGCGCCTAAGTCTTTGCAATGTTAGTAAGTGTTGGCAATGTAAATGCTACAGGCTTTTCTAGGTCATTTAGCATTATATGAGAAATCACAGCTCTGACCCCATATGGTGAAGCGTCAGAAGCTAAACAGATTGGCAGGGCAGGGTCATAATGCACTATAATCCTTGAGGACATCAGATGCTGTTTAGCCAATTCAAAGCAGCTTGACATTCCTTTCACCAGTGACACTGTTTATTTCTCTGTAATAGTTCTGTCATAAAAACTAACTGCACCAGACAGATTTGATATGAATTTCCTAAAGTAGTTTCAAGAGAGGTGGACAGGGTTTAATTCTAATATATATTGTGCATTAGTTGGTTCATACAACAAACTGCATGTGTTCGAAGTAGAATAAATCTCTGGCTCTTGCAGTGCTTTTTTTGTTGTTGTTGTGTGGTTTTTTTTGAATTATATTAGCAGGTTGTGAGGGAATAAGATACATGCTTTGAGGTATTGTGGTTTAGTAGTCAAATCACAGAGGTGATAGACCTCCTACATTCTATTTTTGTAGCTAGTATTTGCTAGTAATAAAAATCCCATTACGCTTTCTCTGATTTCTCTTATGCATTCATAGTATGAAGAAGAAAAGTGGAACTGCAGAAAGATTGCCTTGGAAGGGACTGCAGGAGATTGTATAGTCTGTATAGATGCAAGATGGAATCAAATCACAGATAGATGCTGGCTGAACTTATCCTAAAACATCTCTAATGACAGTAACTTCACACCCTCTGTAAGCAATCTGTTCCAAGGCTGCAATAATATAATTTTTTAGGCTGGCTTTTTAGTTCTTCTAGCCACAAATTCAGTATGATGTTGCAGGAAGAATACTGGTGGATTTTGCATGAGAAACATTCAAGGAAAAACACTGTGATTATTTCCTGGTGAGCAGAAATGTTGTTTCTCTCTCCATTTATTGCTATGATGAATGACCCAGTCAGGACTTAGGCAAACTTTAGTATGTGTGTGCATGTGTGCGAATACACGTATGTATACGTAAATGTAAAGACTGTAATGCCATTCTGTCCTTTAGAAAAATTCTATTAAAAATTGTTAGAAGTTTGATATTTCTGACCCTCAAGGACCAGGAATATGGGGATTCTATTCATAGCGATACTCTTTGCAAAAGTTTGAACTTGTTAGTTTGTATATCTCTTTCTTCACCTTTAGAGATGAGATAACACTTAGAGGTGTTGAGGAGCATTAACGATCTGACATTTATGAAATTTTTGTGCTTATGTCTCACCCTCCATCTCAGTTTCTCAGTGTTTTTGCTTTACTTTTTTTTCTGGCTGGTTTTATGAGGCCAGAACTGTATTTAATGTTGAAAATCTGTGTTAAACCGTATATTAAAATATTTCATGTACAGCATACCTATTTGCAGGTGTGTGCTAATGGTATTATTGTTGTGTTTTTTTTTTTTTTTTTTTTTTTTTTTTGTTTATTTTTTCCCTCCTATGTACAGAACGTATTTAGAGACTGTTTTATGTTATTCATCAAGGTCAATTTCTCATTTTAACTCCTAGATCATTATAGAACCGTATGTTTAAAAACTGATCATGATCATGTTAGAATTGCAGGTTGAGGTGTGTGTGGCATGAATACAGAATGAACAAATCTGTGTACACAGATGTATATGAGCTCACAGTAAAATTTTTTATATAATTTATTTATAAATGAATCTGTGAAGATATTGCATATTTTTTTAGCTAGCAGTTGCAGTCACAGAAGAATGTATGCTCTTCTCCTGTTATCTGGGATGTTCTTGAGCCTGAAATACAGTTTCGTTCAGCTCAGGCACTTCAAAATTTCCTTTAACCTCCACAAACTATTGTATTCCCAAAAGCATCATTGATCATCCATCTCCAAAATTATCTCATTGCCTTGTTCTTAATTACTGTGTTTGTTGCTCCTTCTCCTCTTCCACTTCTTCTTTTTGTAGATTCATTTAAATGTTACTGGAGTAGTTCATTTTGCCTCCCCTTAGAAATAAGGTTTCTCTTCATTTTGTCTCCTCATTTTTCAATCTTGCCATGAATTTTAATTCAACCATAAAACCTAGAGTTTTAGATATCCTAGATCTTATTTCTCTCCTTTTTTTTTTTTAATTTATTTTCTAGGAAAAAAAAAAAGGCAGTAATTTTTTGCTAACACTCAGATATCAAACTCCCTAGCCTCTTATGGCTTTTCTTTGCATAAAACAACTTGTTCAATGGCATGATTCTAAAAAAGTCTGACGTGATACAATGTACAGTGTATAATATTTGATCTTTGTCTCTGCTTTGACTACTCTGTTCTGCATGTATGCATATAGTATTGTTACATATGACTTTCTAGACTGTCTTAAGAGCAATGCTCCTACAAAAGCCTTTTCAAATTCATGAAGAGCACAAGAATGCATAGCAACTTGATAGTGTTCCTAGTCTCATTACTGTAAATAGGGATATTTTTTTCCTGGGGTCATTAATAGACCTGTAGTCTCAAACAATCAATTCCTGTTACAACTTATTTTCCTACCAGTAATTGTATTTTATAATACCAAGCTAAGAAAATTGCTTCAAATGCTTGGCTTATTCCGATGATGTTTAAATTTTAATTTGCAATGAATAACAAGTATGGAATTCTTTTGTTATCTGTCAGCATTTTATACTGTCCAGTGGGAATCTTGTGATCTTGTGCAACTTCAGAGACCCATCTGCTTTGCTGTTCTTCTCATTATACCAATCAAAAAGTCACTTCTAATAGTATGAGAGAGCCACACAATGTTTTTCTGGTTGAATCTGAGAAGAATCCCTTCCTTCCCCCCCCCCCCCCCCCCCCCCATCAGGTGTTGGTTTTAGTTCTAAGAATTTGCATTTTCTGAACAGATCGTTCAGCGAGTTACCTTTTAACTTACCTTTTAACTCAAATCTTAATTAGCTGATATAATAACTATTGCCTTTGCTGTAGGGATATGCCAGTATTATTGATATGACAATTAAATGCAAAATGATTAGTCTATTAAAGAAGTACTAATTGACTTTAGTCTTACTAGGCTAAACTATTAAGAGCTGATTGGCCAAAATAAAGTGGACTGTATCTGTAATTATAAAGCTGTGGATTTCACTTCATATGCTACTCATATTTTTTTCTGTAATTATTTGAATTACCCTCTGAATTTATAGATGTATGTTTTCAGATGGATTTTAATTTAGTGTAAATGAAATTGAAGAAGTATTTGTGTTATTGTTGATGCAATAGTGGAACAATTTATGGTCAAAAGAGAAAATTTCTAGATGATCTGGAAATTGTTATATTTTGATGGTGCCAATAGGCTTAAGCATGTTTACTAGCAAGATTATTATTATACTTAAAATTGGGTCTTAATAACCTAACTTGATTTATCTGTAATACAGTGTGACTTCTTCAGTTTGGGAAGTGGATCCAAGCTGGGCCTAATGTTATTTGTTTAAGGTTGATACTTTTTGTCATTATAAAAGTTTTTGTGTAGACACGAATGATTGTGCAAGACATGAAGTACTGTTATATACTGTTTTTTTTTGTCTTGACTTTTTTGCATTGTCATTATACATGCTGTTGTCTTATATGTAGTAAAACCTTGGCTACTTTTTTGTATATAGGCGCAAGAGGTCATCCTTTTCTGTTTGTGAAAAATCTTGTCAACGTAGAAATTCTGAAAATACATAAAATCCCCAAATTGTATAACACCAGAAGCTTTAAGAGACCAGCATGAGTTTAACACCTTTTTTTGCCTATGCTATATAGGTAGAAAAATAATTTTCCCCTTAGGGTTAATATTTAGTTGTACTGATGGTAAAGAATTGAAATGTTTAACTGCAAAATTGAAATGAAACTGTTGCTGACGGTTCTTATTTATCAGTTGTAATAGTTTGTGCATGCTAAGTATTGCTCTTCTCTCTCTCTCCCAATCCAGCTATAAAGAACACTGGTGTAGCTTCACAATCAAGATCTAACAAGACAAGGTAAGACTCAAAGGACATAACACTGAGTTGATGTTAATGATCTTACTTTGCTCTTTTAGATTCACGTTTTACCTAGTGTTCCACTGGTACTGTACTCTTGTGAAATTTTATTATTGAGTTTTTATTTTCATTAGAAAAAAATGTTTTAAATTCTATGAAAATATTTGTATCGGTGTGTTAGTTCCAGTTTTCACAATTTGTCTCACTTTGTCCTTTGCAGTGTAGAACAGTGGATGACTATAGGTGGCTGCTTTTCCTTCGTCACACTAGTTGTCTTTTAGAGTTAAGCAGAAATTTTTAAAGAAGCTCTTTATATTTTTTGAAAATTATTTTTTAGGTAATTAGTGATCACAGGTTTTCATTACTCCATAGTTTTTGTGCCCAAATACCGTGGCTTGAAACATTCACAGCAGTCGTGAAAAGAAACAAAGTGAAAGCAGGATGTGTGTTGAATGTAGTACCAGCAGTGTTGCTTCGCTCTGTTGCTGATGAGTGCTTAAAACTACAGGGCTTTTTCTTTTGTGCTTTTATGCACGTATTGTATCACTTCAGGAATATCTGAGTTGCTTCAGTGTTAGCTAGTAGAAAACAGTGATGAGAGAGGATGAGTGCTGATATTGAGATTTGGAGGTGGGTAGAAGGAAATGACATACTGGGAAAAGTGAGTGCTTCCACTTTTCTCTCTAGTGGTGCTCTGTGTCGTGGTTGATAACATATCAAAGGAACAAGAACAGATGCCTGCTTTGTTATAAAACTGCCTATACATGCTACTCCCCAGGCAGCCCATTCCCTAGTCCAGGGGATCATTAGGCTAACAGCACAAATCAGACAGCTGTCTGCCTGCTAAGTCTGTTGTTCCCCTTCTCTCAGGCCAAATTCAGTGGATCCATGTGATTGTAGGCTCATTATGTCAACAGACAGGACTTCCTGAAGCTATACAGTTCAGAACTGCTTTACCACTTCTGTGAAAGGACAAAAGCTAGCCAGAAGACAGTGAGGTGGCTTAAATAGAACTTAAGGAACTGTAGCTCTAAACGATTGGAACCGGAAATAAATTTTATAAAAAGAAAAAAAAATAAAAAGAAAATAAAAAGGAATGACTTTGCCAGTGTGGTTCAGAAAGAATTGTGAAGGTGTTGGTACAGCAGAGCGTACTTATATGTGAGCAGAACTTGAGGTGTGAATGAATGTTTTACTCAGTTTTAAGACATTGAATTCTCTACCTCTAATACACTGTAGATGGTGGCAGGGTTCTGGCAGGTTGTGTGAGTGGGAATGGCAATCTGGGAGTAGAAGAATATAATTAGATAGAAGCCTAGGATGCTGATGCTGCTAATTATGCAATTAAGTAATATTACAGAAGGTTCCTGATGTGGTATCATTTTAAGAGGAAGAAGCATAACATCACCAGGTTTCTTCAGCTACTGCTAAAAAAGAAAGAAAAAGAAAAAAAATAGTTTCTAACCATGAGAATAATATTTTAAAAAATGGAAATAATATGTTCTGTTTTCTGTGATCTGTTTTCAGCTGAGCATTTTGTTTTGCTGCAAAAAAAATCACCTGAAAAATTATCTGCTAGATTTTTTTTCATTATGTACGTTCACAATATACTAGTTTAAAATGTACTTGGCAATCTAAAAAAGATCAAATAATTATCACAAAGTTTATGTTCCTTAGTGCACCCCATTTGGTATTTTTGAATATAGGCCAATGTTCTCCAGCTAACTATTTCAAAAATCTTTAAACTTGCTTAAAAGAAAAAATAAAAAACCTTTGCATTTTTTTTTCAAATTTAATTTAAATAGCTCTCTAATTATGTACGCAGAGTAACTTCTTTTTTCCTTCATTACATTCACAGAACCTCAGTGAGAAACAACATGCTTCATTTAAGATTAATTAAGATCTGAATGTAGCAAACTACAATTTTTATTTACACAGGACTTTCAGAGAAATCTGGGCATTCATTTTTTCAGCTGTAGGTCAATTATGTATCTTAAAACTGAATAAAAGGGATAAATAGTGTTTTAAATTGGAGGAAAGAATGGAACAACTTGGTACAAGGGAGAAAAATGATCTACAAATAAGAATGGCAGCTAATGCAGATCAATATGGAGAACGACAAAAATAAAATGTTCCTGGGAAGCTTGAAAACTAACTATATTTGGAATGCTTGTAATTAAGATTTTGAGGTAGTTGTTCAACTATGAGATGTAGTGGATCTTTTATTATCCCATGTCAATTTACATAAGTGGAAAAAAGTAAGAAAACAAATATGAGAAGACCCTTGAATTGTGAAATTACTACAGTTGTCTTTAAAAAGTTACAGTTCTATCTTTTCTTTTTTCCTAATAACAGTAAAAAGTCAGGGAATACTATTTCTTTTTTGAGTCATTTTAATTTATCATTCTACTGAAAATGGTTCTACTAGCTGTTTAACCTAAAAGAACTTTTTTGACAAAGCAGTTGAAAGTTTGTTGGTTCTGGTTTTTTGTTTTGTTTTCTCTCTAAAGATTGTGTGATTTTTATGATTTGAGGTGACAGTAATGGAGTTTTAGAGGAAAAAAATGAAAAAAAAAAAAAAAAACTGTTGAACAGCTAATACCTTCTTCCACTGAAGTGTAGCTACTGATGGTAGAAAAACTGAACATTAAAAAAGATGAATCCATTTAAAAAACAGCTAGCCAACACAGAATTTGATTTATAGATGTAGAAGTTAATGCAAATGCTACTCTGCAAAGAGGAATTTTATACCTTTTATGGTCAATTGCATTTCCTAAAGCTTTTTTTGGTAATGTTTGGTCACTGTACTACTTGATACTTGGAAATAAATTATCTTATCGAGGTACTGAGTGAATATTTGCATAAGTTTTATCATTCCCATTATGAAAGATGTGAATTTATTTACATGAAGGAAATACAAATGTAAAGGTCAAAGAGATTCTCTAATCTCAGTTTTCACATACGTGATTTGATATCTTAGATCTTGTCTTCAGAAGTGCTGAACAAGTACAAAATTTGTAGAAATAGGTTTGTTTGTGGTAATTACCAGTTTGAAATGAAATGTTTATTGCTTGTTATACAGTGATAAGACCAAAACCTGGAGATGACTGGAAATTTGTTTGTCAGTGACTCCTGGGGTTCTGTGCTTGGAAAGTTCTTAAAAAAAAAAAAAAAAAAAAAAAAAAAAAAAAGTAAAATTCAATTATCAAGGGTCATTAATACTTATTAGGTTATTCTTTTCTGTTTGGCTATAGTGATTTTTCAAAGCTGTAGAGCTCTGAACGTGTGAAAGGTGTTTGCAAAAACAGGGAGTGCTGCACAGGTATGCTCATCCTGCTTTTCCCAGTCTTCTGGGAAAGAAATGTGAAACCTTACTTCCTCTTGAAAAATAAGGGGATGTGGCCACCTCACTTCTGTGCTTTGGCAGGGCTAATCTGAGGCCTTGCTGCAATTATGGCACTTGAGACGTGAAAAAAAAAAAAAAAAAGAAAGCATGGCGTACATTAGAAAAGTCTGTTATCATTATATGCTGCCTTGAGGAGGATCCTTCCCTTGTACCTCTGACCTGAGAGGCCAAGCATAATTCTGCCTCCTACTCAGGGTTTCTTTTTTCTTTTTCTTTTTTTCTTTTTTCTTTTATTTTCTTAAAGGCGATTCTGTGTGCCTTTTCAATGCAAAGTGGGTCATCTTCAAATGCAAGCTGTTAAGCTTTTGCAATCCAATTTTCAAGAAAATTAACTAGTTTGTTCTTACCCTGATCATATGGGAGTCCGTGTAGCCTGAGGATTTCATCTTGAATCTAGTTCTGAAATACGTCTGCCTTGGTCTTCAAGATTTTATTACCTTTCATTAGACTTCCAGAGATGTGACTTTTAAAAACATTGTTCCTTGGCTTGTGTATTCAGGCTTTTCCTCAGCTGTCAAAAAGCAACATATTTTTTTTCTTTCCATTTCATATTCTATGCTTCTTAAGCTCTTGCCATCCCTCCCAGCCAACTTGCAGACTTGGGAGAATTACCCTTAGCAAGTGATTTAGTTGAACATATCAGATTTCTTTTAGTATTTTTGAAATTTCCATAATGAAAATACTGTGCCCTTTTTTATTTATCGATGGATGCATCAGCTTGAAATGGTTCTTGAATTGTGTTTTATTGGAAATGCTGTTTTTTGTTTGGCATGGTATAAGAAATTGGAACTATGGTCATCTTTTTTTCATGGATGCACTGACCATGAAGTTCTGCCCCCCCAATCATAAGCAAATATTTTGAAAATATTAGTTTGTTTAGCATTCCAAAACTTGCTTCCTAGGAAAGGCAGTAATTACTCTGTGGTAGTCACTATAGAAACCATTTAACATACTGCATTTTAAAGGCACTGTGGTGTTAGTACAGGGTAGCAAGCCAGAGGTTTTATACAGTTTGAACAAAAATCCAATGAAATTGTGGTATCTGCTTCAGTAAGAGGCTTCAATGAGAAGTTGGAAAAAATGAAGGTCTCCATTTCTTTTATGAGAGACCTTCTCAAGAGACAAAAGCCTTGCATAAGGATCCTTTTCAACTCATCTGCTGTCTCATAGCTATCTCATCTAAATAAGAAAAGAGATTTTCTACTAAAAATCGAACAAACCTTTAAGTACGCCAGAGCTATCCACATTAAACATTTGACAACACTTTTTCTTAAAACCTACAGGAAGAAAGCAGTTTCTTAGGATTGTTTCTGACCACTCTGTTACTAATTGGATTTTTCTCAGAAGATGGATACTACCTCTTACAGTAATTAGTTGCTATAAAGTGTCAGAATGTATATCTGTTTAATATTGTTTTAATTTTTACAATCATATTTAGTTATCTATATATTATAATTAATTCCTGTAAGTTTTATTACTATGCATTAAGAAAAAGTAGGTTACTAATGGTTGCGCTCTATGGCTGATGGAAGGTACTTTCTTGTCTTTCTGATGCATATGTTTTAAAATGACCTGATCTGTGAATAAAAGGTTCTTGGTAGTATAACCAGAGGGGCAAACTACAAGAGATGCTATTGAAAATGCTATTGTTGGGCATGTATTGTTAAATGTATTGTTACTTAAAGATGTAATATGTAAAGCTGTTAACCAGTCATGTACACTAGAGGATGTTTTTGCTTTTTAATGCTTGCATGTTATAACGCCCAGTATGTTTAAGGATGTCAGGAAGTGAAAAAGTCAAGCCAAATTATAGCTCTGCTAATGTTAGTTGTGTTCCAGTACAAATTTGGTTATGCTAAGGTTATCTTACTCATTGAGGTCACAAGGTAAATGTGTGGCTGTAGTATGCTCTCAAAACAGCCCACAGGCACTGTAACAAGGCCTTGTCTGTGTCTGCTCATCAAACAATACCTGCATACATTGTAATAAATGAATACTGAACTTTTAAAATACTTTCTTCTCAGCAGGGATTGGGATGGTTTGTAGTTTCGGAGATTTAACTGTAACATTGCTAATCATCAACACTTGGGCACCACACCAGCCCTTCTTGTCTCACTCCTACAGCATGATTTTTGCTGGAAAACTTAACTGAGTCCTTCAGGAATTAATCACACCTTCACTGGAAAGGAAAGAAATGGTAAGATCCAAAGAGCATTTGACAAATGCACAAAATGGTGAAGAACTGGGAACATAGTACAAGAAAAGGTAAATGAGCTTCAATTTGAGAACAATTTCATACAGAAGACACAAAATACATGGAAACAGTCACCAATGCATGCAATTGGTTTTAAAAGGTTAAGTTAACATAGGGCATTACTCTTTTCCTCTAAAAGAGATCTCTACCTTTACATTGAAGAAAATAAGTATATAATTTTAAAATGGGGCTCCATTGAACAGTTTTTATTATTGATTTTCTTCTCTTCTGTATTAATACATATGTATTAATGTATATGTGTAATGATATGTATTAATATGTATATATGTATTTAAGACATTGTATTTAAATCTTTTTCTCTAATGAATGTGATATTGTCCAGAAAATGATTCTGAATTGGTCTTCCTGAGTATTATTTAAAAAAATAATGATAAGTCTGAGAAACTGGAAAACTGGACACATTTTTCTTCGTGTCCTGTGCTTGCTCCTATTTGACTGCTACTATACCTGTCCTAGCAAGTTTAATTGCTCATTAGTTCTAGTTAGTTTAACTGTTTTCTCAGCAGCCTTCCGTATCAGAACATGATGATCAGTAATAAAACCACTCAAAAACTGCTACCTAGCAAAATAAATGTCTAGAATGAGAATCAATGGACTTCAAACAGAAGTAAATTTCTACAAAGCCATCTGTTGTTACTACTTCTCTATGCCGTTGCAAAATTTTGACAAATATATAGTTATTGCATCAAGATATCAGCTATTTACGTATCTAGTAGCCTTATATACTTGCATGTCTTCAGAAAAATATTTCAAAAGCTGAATTCTGAGGGTGTGGTTAAATAGTATTGTAGTGGTAATCTGGTTTTGTTTGGTTATGGAATGTGTGTACTGCAAAGATGCTGGAAGTCTGTCCCCTAACAAACAAACAAACACACACTTTTTTTTTTTTTCTTATAATATTGTGGTGTACAGCTGAGAGGTCAGTATGCAAATGAAACACTATAAGGGCAACTTTAAGGCACAAGCTGATTTATGTAGAGTCAGCTTCACAGTGTGGAAAGCTACAGCGGAGGGTTGTCTGCTCTGGGAGAGAAAATATATTGTCAAAGCCTATGAACAAAGCAGGAATAACACTGGGCAGCACAGAAGGTGACATACAAAAGAAAGTCCAGCAAGTTCAGGAAATTACACAGGTGGTAGGTCTTTGAAATACTATACTGTAAAAGCCCGATTAATTACATAGCAAATAAGACCAAGAAAAAAAAAAATCTTCATAGTGTGAGTCAACAGAAATGCTCTGTCATCTGTCCTTACTTGGCTTCTTCCACTGTCACATAGGTGATCTTGTGCACTCTAGATATTCATCTTATTCATCTTCAAGCTTTTAGTCCTTTTTAGTATTTTCCAGAATAGTTTTTTTTTTTTTTAATCTCATCATCCCTCTGACATTGCTTAAAAAAAATAGTGTATTTTGGATACAGTTTTTGTTTCCCTACAGTTGAAGCATATTGCAGCTGTATGTAGTGACACAGGGTACTCAGAATGATACTTTAACATACTAGCAAATGACCAATTTCATTTAAGTTGTTGATGAAAATATATCTCAAGGTTCAGAGGGGACAGTGCACGACTGACTGGCTGACACCTTACATATACTGCATTATAATTTTTCAAATGTAACAGTTTGCTGACTAGAGGAATGGTATCAGAAGCAGCAACGGATTTTCCGTACCTCACAAAAGACTGTCATGAACATATTTTATGAAAAAGGCAAGAGATGTAAATTTATAACATCTGGAGCTGTAGCTTAGTCATGGTTTTAAGATACTTTGTTTTGTGTGTTGGCAACTAAAATATTGGTAGGAAATGCTGCTGTTTGTATTGTGTTTCCATCAATTCGTGGCATAGTAATTCCTTTATTCACTATATAGGGAAATAAAAGGACCACAGTTCCTTGGGTGGATATATCCTGTAACAGTTGTGGCCCTTTTATTTCCTTCCCTCTGACTCAGATATATGCAGTTGTTAATAGAGTTGCCTGGCAGTGCTTTATCACTTTCTCAGCAATGTTATCTTCATATCTGTCTTTATCTTTAGTTCTTTCTCTGGTAACACAGCATGAAGATGATCCTGCTGTGATAGGAACTGCTGCTAATACAGGTTTACAGTCAGGTTTTTGAGTGATTTTGCATGCATGTGGAACAGTGACATTGGTAGAACCACTGTTCAAAGCCACTTAGGAGCCCTGGAAGGAGAAAGCAGGTTAACTATTGATGTAAATTATGCAGCACACACTCCTAGACTAGAAATGAAGTAAAATGGGGAGGTGGAGAGAATGAAGAGACAGTCCAGCTGTAGGCCCCAATAATGCTTAACTTGTCAGAACTAATGGGAAATTCATAGAATCATAGAAGGGTTTGGATTGGAAGGGACCTTAAGGATCATGCAATTCTAACGTCCCTACCCATGAGCAAGGACACTTCCCACTAGACCAGGTTGCTCAAAGCCCCATCCAACCTGGCCAGGGATGGGGCATGCACCATTTCTGTAGGCAGCCTGTTCCAGTGCCTCACCACCCTCATAGTGTAAAGAATTTATTCCTAATATCTAATCTAAATCTCCCCTCTTTCAGTTTAAAGCCATTCCCCCTTGTCCTATCACTCCACTCCCTGACAAAGGGTCCCTCCCCAGCATTCTTGTAGGCCCCCTTTAGGTACTGGAAGGCCACTATAAGGTTTCCACAGAGCCAGGCTGAACAACCCCAACTCCCTCAGCTTGTCTTTGTAGGAGAGGTGCTCCAGCCTCTGAGCATCCTCATGGCCTCCTCTGGACTTGCTCCAATAGGTCCGTGTCCTTATTTTGAATTATGAATTTAAAGATGAAAGAGAAAACGAACAAAAAACAAAGTCTTTCCCTAGAATAAATGCCAAGATACGTACCCAATGCAGTCTACTGAACAGAAATCAGGGCTTCCTCAGGAAGGAAAATCACAAAAAAAAAAAAAAAATGTTAACACTGAGAAGCAGAAGATTGACTGTAGGATGAACAAGAAAAGGCAAAGAAATGTTGTGGTTCTATTGAAGTAAGATGGTATTGGGCTGCCAACAGAGAAATATTTAAGAATTTTGGCTGGTACATCAGAAAGCTTTAATAGATAAGAACAATAAAGTAATCCAGTTATTATAAGCCTTGAGGGCAGTTAAGAAAAGCAGATCATAAAACATATTGCTGATATAAAAGAAAAAAGTCTGCAAGAGAGCCAGAACTTTGATCACAGATTTTAATTCTTGAGATTTTGATTGTGATAGCTGTATTATTAAATATATATATATATGATAATACTGCATGGCTCTGTGAGACAATTTATGAAACAATCCATGTAGTCAAAGGCTATTTGGGAGCTAATCCTGTGAAGGAGACAAGTCTAATTAAAAAAAAAAAAAAAAAAGCATGTAGGAACTAATGATTGCAGTATTATCTGAACGTACACTTTAAGAATAAGTAAAGAAACAAAAGTTTGATTGTGAAGCAGCTTATGTTGAGGGAATATTAAAATGCCCTAAGGAATTTAAGTATCTTCATAACATATAGTGAACCGTTTAATAGAGAAATTTGAAACATTTAAGAAATTGTTAGCAGCAATGATATTGTAACTCAGTTAATTAAATTGAATTAATAAAATAAATGAAAATGATTAGTGGGTGAGTATAAAGAATAGCACAAACAATATTCAGATGATTTCAAAGTATTTGCAAGAATAAGCATGATAAAGAATATAAAGAAAAAAATATGAAACTTAAGATAATGAGAGTAGTGCAAAAACTCCAAAGAGTGCTGAAATACACACACACACACACACACACATAAATAAATCAACTAACAAAAGTCCTTTGGATTACATTTATCACAAATACTAAAGATAAAATGATGTAGAGGGGAGGATCTGCTGAAGCACTGTTGAAGCTGTTGTTAAATGGTTTTGTATGCGTGCTCTTCTAACCTGAAGTAATGAAATAAAATGAATGAATATGTAACTGTAGTGATGCAAGGTGTCAGGAAGAGGAAAGATTTGAGTCTGCACAATGAGGATGTGACCTTCAAGCCAAAGTGCGGCTCTGCCCTTAGTGGGGCTGTCAGTCTGTCATGGGGGAAGCATGAAACTTTCAGTTTAGGCTTATTCTGAAGCTGCTGTATGAATGGAGACATTTAATATCTAGTATGAAAAGATTAAGATTATAACTAGAATAGACACTTATTTTATAACTCCTTCCCACTTCTTTGTAAAAGTTACACGCATTCCACTATTATGTACCTAATAAAATAGAATATTAGTGGAGAAAGAAATCATTTAACATTTCATCTGTTTTGTCCTGTCTTCGCTGCAGCAGTCTCCCTCCTCCCAAGTTTTGGATATCCTCTTGGTCCAGATGCTCAATACAGATTTCATTTTCTTACTCACATGCAGTGTAAAAAAAAAAAAAAAAAAACTAAATACTGTATGCAGATAAGCATTACTTGGACTTACTGTGAGGATATATATTAATATTGCTAAAACTAATAAGGTTTCTTAATTGTGTTATCTACAGAATATTGTGTGTCTGCCATTGTTTACAGATAGGTGTGCCTAACTCTTTAGCTGGTGGTTGACAGAGATGAACTGTCACCATAGCTACAGAATAAATAAATAAATAAACCAGTCACATTGCCAGACTTTAAAACAGGAGATGGGAACTGATCTGTGATAAAACATAATTTTCTGTCTCCTGAAATTTAGCGGCTTTTAACTCCCCCATCGGATGAATCTGCACTTGAAGTTGCTGACGCACACATAAAGTGTGCTTAAGCCCAACATTTAGATTCTAAGGCGTAAATTAAGGCATGGAAATGTCTTGTGAAATCATGGCCATGTAGAGGTCCTTTCAGAATAATATTTCTACCTTCCAAAAATAGAAAATAGCAGCATTGTTATGGTAAGAGCAAGACTCAAAATGGCTTGGCATACTGACCTAGGGAATTAATATATCCTGGATCTGCTATTTTCCATATTCCATTACAAGCACTAATGACATCCTTTGTATCTTTGACATGGGTGTGCCTAATTTTCCTCTCAGAGGTTTATCTGTGGGAAGTAGTCAAGTTCCAGCAGAAAAGGTTGGGAGACCATCTTCAAAAGAGCTGGTAGCTTTACGCTTAGGATACTGATCATGACTAGAAATTCCATTATAGAATCATCCAAACATAGAATCATTTAGGTTGGAGAAGACCTCTAAGGTCACCAAGTGCATCCACCAACTGTTACCCTAGCAAATAAATTATGAACCTGATAAAACCTTTTCCAGTTTGATTTCATCAAGTCAACAGTTGTAAAACTTAACTAGATCTACCAAAAATTACTATTTACAAACAATGAAATTGGCTGATTTTAACTCAGAGAAGGTTGTATAAAGTGTCCTATTTGTATGTCATAGTTTTTGTCATCACTGTTACAGCTTTTAAAATATTATCACTGGCCATCATATACTGTACCCATGCTTTATCTGGAAACTGTCCTGCCTTCTAAAGCACTCCAACGTCTGTGTTTTAAGGATATTCTTGAGAAACTAGTGTTAATTGTCTGTTGGTCCATTCTTTTCCTTGATCTAAAATTGCATTATTTAGGCTGGAAAGTACTTTCTAGTTCACAGTATTACAAAATCTGTTTTCAAGGTATGTTGTATGGATTTTGAACTCCAGCTTTGCACATTTGAAAATGCCAGCTGTTATATGCAAAGAGAGTCTTACTGTGGGGTTCTGAGATATTAATTGAGAAATGTGTCCTGTGTATATCCGTATATCCTAAATTATCAATGGACATAAGGCAAATAATTAAAAACTAAATGTGTTGCATTAAAAAAAAAAAAAGTATTTGCATGTATGTCTGACTCAAGAATATTTTAATCATCAGGGCTGCCACCATTAACTATGCTATCAATCAGGAATCCAAAGCAAGTTCAAGTTCCCATGGCATTCCATACAGCATATGGTCCAATTATGTAATTATTCTTAAAATATATATATCATGGAAACACATTTCAAAAGGAAAAATGCAGGTAGCCTTTCTTGTGATATTTTCTCTCCTCTTAATTTCAACTTTTTATTAAGAAAGCTGATGCTGCATGACCCTTGGTTAATGATCTTCATCAATTTGTACTTTTAACTGTTGCTTCAAAGAAGAGTTTGTTTTAATCTTTTTATTTTTGCTAAAGACTCCTTCCCTTCTTTTTCCCTTTTTTTCCCTTTTCCCTTTTCTCTTTTCCCTTTTTTTCCCTTTTTTCCCTTTTTTTCCCTTTTCCCTTTTTTTCCCTTTTCCCTTCCCTTTGATTTCCTATATTGGGCCTTAGTAAGTTTAAGAACACTGCTATGGCATTTAGATAGTATGACAAAGATTATAGCCTTTTCAAGAATATAGGTGAAACAAGCATATTCAAGTATTGAACTTTGACCTTATCAGTCATGTTTTCACTTACCATGTCCACCCACCACAAAATACTGTTACAATTGTTCTTAGTTATTGACTTGACCTTTGTGTGGTTTTTTTGTTTGTTTTTGTTTTTTTTTCCCCCAAATGTCAATAAGATAACCACTTAAATTCAAGGAAATTCAAAACTTCAGTTTGTCTTGTAACTTATGAAGATAGTCTGGGAAGCAGATGGTAGTAACCTTTATGTATCTTGATTAGAATAAATTGTGATGCATATGTCTGATTTTAGAAACGTGATACAGATTTATCTGGTGTCATTGTATGCAGAACTTCATAAAGGCTGAAACTGAATATACTCCTTACTATGTGTTTAACACATCATGTATTTTTAATTTTATTTTTTGTATCTAGTGGATGCATGGGAATTTAACTATAACAACCTCAAGAAACACCCACATTTTTGTTTTACAAAGGGGACATAAGCAGCACTAGCAGTAGTGATAACATAGTAAATATTCCAAGACTAGAAATAGGTGTTCTGTCTTTTCCAATTGCAAATCTGATTCAAATCAGAAATTTTGTTAGTAATGACATGTTGCTGATTATTTCAGCATAGCTCAGTTTCTGTGATACAACAACAAATTTCAAAGAGGAAAATTTTATATTGCACTAAGTCTGTGGATCATAATGTTCTCACACCTCTTTTAAAATAAAGAAATAGCAAATATAAAATGATAAGTTTGGAAAATACTAAAATTACAGCAGAGCTTCCTATCTGTGTTCTATCTTTATCTTTGTTTATCCTTCATCTGAACTGATAAAATTGTGTTACTGACATCCTAATCACCTCCCACTCACATAATTGCAGCTGCACAATATTAGTTGGTGTGTCACAAACAAGGGTTAGAATTTGTACTTCAGGAGCAGAAGGCAGCAAGATATTGGAATGTTACTGTATTTTCAGTACAAGTCCTTTATGACAAAGGAAAAATAAAGCAGAAATAAGTTTAGATCAAGGATCGTGTTATCTGCAATAATTAAGTCTCTTCATTTGTGAGGTTAAAGGTGAATGAATCCTTAACTCTTTTTAACTCTTGCATTGGTTTTGACTTGAAAGATTAAGGATTTTCACATCAAAGGTTTGCTTTTACATTATACAGACATGGTGGAAAAGAATAAAAGATTTAGTTAAATTATTATTATTATTTAAGGAAACAAAGTTGAGGAAGGGAAGGAGAAAGTAAATCATGGTAACAGATCATTTTGAGAAATCTGCACCAGTAGCAGGCAGAATTGTTTTCCTCATGTCCTGTCCCTTACCCAACTACTCTCCAAATTGGCTATCATCCCAATTACATCCTTTTCCTGACACTGAGAATGGAGGGTTAACTCCTGTGCTCAATTACTGGATCCCACCCACAATTTGTTGTTCGTGGTTAAAGGAGACCAACTAGTGTCAGCTCAAACCGTAAGCAGGTAAGCGTATGTCACTGTCATACAGCAGGGTTCAAGGAAATATGCTGTCAAGTTTTCTGGTGCCTCAGAACAATGAGCCACACTAGCCTAAAGCCCTCCTGACAGCATGGATAACTATTGCACCTGTTAATGTTGCTGACGATGGATTTAGGAAGTGTGGAGAGTGAAGATCTTGTGGCAGATGTCCCGGTCCTACAGCAGCCATTGTCTCTGACAATATAAAAAGACAGAAAATTCATCTTTCTGAGATAGTTTTCTGGCTTAGTTTTCTGACCTTTCCTTTCCTCACTCCCCTTGCTCTCTCCCTCGAAATAACTGGGAAAGCGCAAGAGCTGTTAGGTAAGAGGGTCTTCCTGAGTCTGCCAAGGGCTGCACAAGCGCGTGGATTATTGCTGCTAAACTGGGCACTGAGTTTCCTGGGCACTGAGCAAAACCTCTTTAGTCACTGCTCCTCTGTTAGATAATAATATCAGGTTAGAGTTGGTGATCTACACTGCTGATCTTCATAGCTTTGGTGGCCAGGAGCAGGTGTCCCTGTTGTGTGTATTACCAGCTGCTCCTACTGGATCCGTTCAGTTTTAGCTGTTCCTGCCAGCTTCCTAACTGGGTTCGGCATCAGTGGTTCTTGCTCGCTGTACTCTCAATGGGACGCCCGTGTGGCCATGCCAGCTGCTCGACTTTCTCGGCCAGCTCACAGGCTGCAGCTCTGTGCGCTCTCTCTGTCTTTCTCTCTTTCTGTCTGTCTCTCTCTCTCTGCCTTGTTTTGCCAGACCCTCACTCTCAGCAGTCTCAAAAATGTTTTCAGTCTTCGTGGAAAAAAATGCAATGCCACGTGATACCCACCTGGAACCCTTCTCAGAACTGGGCCTCTTCTTGGTTCTTGTATGGAGGTTTGCCTTTTGTGAAAGCGAATGAGGTAGAAAAAAGGCCTCGAAGTGCTGCTGGGGTTTGCCTGGGCTTCAGTCCACTGCTCCAGCTTTCCAGCAAGCATAGCCAGCCTCATTGACCGCAGCAGTGCTTGGGGGAGAGCTTTGGCTGCAGGCTTACACTGCAATAATGTCTAGTGATTTATTCCCTGATTTTATTTAGCTGTTTGTCAAACTGTTCAGAATTGCAAGTCTTGTCTGTGAACAGTTGCTTTCAAAACAAATGCTGAAACTTGCCACAAATTATTTATAATAAATAGTTCTCCAGCTCTCATTACATCTGTGATTTGTATTACAAAAGCACCTAGAGGCCTAAGTTGACATTAAGACAACCAGTATGCTAGAAGCTGTTTGTATAGTTGGTAAAATAAAATATTTATATGAAGAACTTCTCTGCAAATAATTCTTGGGGCCAAAAAGCATCATCCCATTTTATGATTTGCTCTTGCATTGCTGTTCCATAGGATTTGGTGTGCTATGCCTTTGACTGTATATGCAGCAGATTTATAATATAAAGAATATTTTTTCAGGTGTTCTCCCATGCACGACAATGAATTCAAAAGTAAGAATTTAGTCAGAGTTACAGTATCATATCAGTATACTTTTTGTAATTTTAATATTGCATTAAATTAAGTGAAATGTTTGCAGTGATGCTTGACAAGTGTCTGCAAACACAAATCCAGTGGCAAAATATAAGAGTTTACATTTCTTCATGAATAATGCCACTGACTATGAGAAATGTATGTAGACAGAAAATATATTTTACTGTGTATTATCTGTTACAGTTTTGGCATATAGTTTTTTGACTGCCCAGTGTATATTTTTTTGATATTTTTCCTTTTATTGCATTGCTCTGATGGATTATGCATCAGCCATCAACAATCTGTTTATGAAAGAGGGAACACCCTGGGAATTGTTAGTAATACCTTCTGCATATCAGTACATAATAATGAGTATTTGCCATTCAGTAGAACTGCTGTGATCTGCAAAAGGGACCACTTTATACATTTTTTTTCCTTGAAAAAAACTGTTTGGAGGGGACAGTGACAATTTTTGTTGTTATTTTCTTAAATAATGATTCCTTTATAGATAGGAGGGAAGTGTTTGTGAGCTTGTGTGTAGAAGAATGCTATCAAAGTAGAAAAGGTGCTATTTCTTATTCGCATACACATCTTAACAGTGCGTTAAATATTACCATATTCTGAAGGTGTAAAAAGCTAACAGGTCTTCATGTTTCAGGACATAAAGCTCCATTCAATAACTCTTTATTCACAAATGGTTTGGTGATGTGTCTTTTCCTGCTTAGGTACATACTTCTATATTTTCTTAGAATGTATTCCCAGTTTCACAATTTTTACATGAGAGAATTTAAGAGGAATACTTAAAAGGCAATAGTGGGAGCTATATATGTGTTTACATTATAAGAAATATTTGCAAAATGTTTTACAGCTTTCTGATATTGTTGAAGTAGGCTCTTCTCAGAGCTATGGTGTATGTTATTTTAAAATGTCTCTAGAGCCCATTTTGTTATTTGTAGTTTCTTCTGTGATGATACTGCTACTGCTTTTCCAAAGATTAAGGAGCACCTTGGTTGTAGTGATCTTTGCAATCCCTAAGAATCTCATATTGAACTCTGTCAAAAGTTAATTGAGTCTCATCTCAGGCAACATAGCATGAAGTAATGCCAAGGCTACACAGTCTGTTCCTGTTTAGAGTTCTTGAGAAGACACATACCCAGTTGACTTCTTTGCATGTGTCATTTAAGGGTGTGAAGCCTGTAGGTAAGGTAACAGCCCCAGAAAAAGCATGTTAACTTCAACTGCTGTGCACTGGAGAAAATCTCCATGAGTAGCACAATATTGTCTTTCTCTTAAGCTGGCACTTACACATCCTTGCAGTGAGGAACCGATGTATTTTTATGTGGAATGTTTTCTATGTAAGTACTAATGATGTGGAGGCTAGGTAAGCCACATACTAAATTAGAATTGAAGCAGACAGCGTTCTGTACATAACAAGTAGTTATCCTGTACTTTCAGAGGGAATGTTTTCACTGTGAGTAATATAAGAATATAGTAGTAACTTCTGCCTTAAAGGGGACACTGGCAAGACCAGCAAGATTTTTTAAAATTAGTTTTTAATGTCTTTGCTTGATTACTGATAATAATTCAGGTTTTCAATGGTGACAGCATGTATAGAAGGTTCTCCTCATTGATTAGGTTTGCTTACTTTGTGTAAGATGAACAGCAAAACTAAATCAGTCAATTTATTGCCAGTGCATTGATAAATGAGTTGTCAATATGGGTTTCTAACTAGGGTTCAATGGTCCATATGTAACCTCTTCCTTTGTCATTATGAGGGATGTTTCCTTTTATATTTTGTTCTTTTTGTCAGAATAAGGCTAAGATTAAAATCACTGCTTTAAAAATGTGCAAATATATTTAGACCCCAACTTGGTAAAAATAATATAGAAAATTAATAATATAATATAATAATATATAATATATAATAATATATAATAATATAATATAATATAATATAGAAAATTTAAAATAAATCAGAAAAATAATTTAAAATTCTGTTGTCCTGTTTTATAAATTTTTTTTCAAAACTAAAAGAAAGCTATGTTATCAAGATTGCTTTAAATTAATAACCTAAAAACAGCTGTATTAAAATATTTCTTCTGTCAGTTAGATGGATCTCTTTTAGAGGAGGAAGTGAACATATCACCAAAGATTCTAGTGCAGTGGAGATAATTTTACTTTAAGTTTTCTTGTATAACCACGCTGCTGTTATTTGTGAAGTATTTTCATATTAGATAATCTTAAGTGGCATCTCATGTCAGACTGGTCAGAAATAGCTGTAGATCAGGTGTGTGTTCAGCCAGAGGTCTTTGAAAATATCTGTAACTTTTCTTTTTTTTTTTTTTTTTTTTTTTGAATTTAATAAATGCAACAGCTTAGAAAGTTTAGCCATGTTGTATTTTATACTTAGGAAACTGCAAGGAGATTTCTGTATTTTAACAAAGAAAAGTACCAGAAACTATCAATTTATAGATATTTTTAGTTTTACTGATGATTTTTTAAGGCAATGTAGACAATTACTATAAGCATACAGGTCATGAAGTTCATTTTAGATCAGACATGAAAGCAATAAGACCAGAATAAGATTTGAGGAAGTTGTTTTCCAAGTCAGTTCAGGCAACAAACTTGATACTGCATCATTACTGTGAACATGATTGTTTTTCTAACCTTCAAAAGCAATCCTGTTTATGTTGAAAGTAATTCTGCAGTCTGGACTGAGTATTTCACATTGTACCTACAAAAGAAAGGATGAACATTATCAACTGGCTGAACTTACTTCATCCTTCTAGTATTAGCTGTTTTAGGACTTTATTCTCCAGGTCTAAGCAGTATACCGCTTCTATCTCTGTCTATTCTTGGCTTGCTAGCTAAGCCCTCAACACAGATATATGTTCAAAAAGTATTTGCAAAATACTTTTGAAACGAGAGTCTCTGTGATAAAAAGACTGCCAGACTATTTTATTTTATGGCAAACTGTCATTAATGCTATCCATTACTAGTGTAATTCATGTGGTATTTGAGAAATTTAATAAGCTAATTTTTTTTAGTGACTCAACCTTTTCTTGAATAACACTGTTATGACCAAGTTTGTCATTTATTTTTAATTATACTCTGTTCTGTTCCTACTATAAATATCATCAAAGTTCTGTCATTTTTTTTTCCTTCAAATTGTTAGAAGATGATATACCTAAGCAATTAATGCATTATCAATTCAAAAGGAGATGTAGGATGTTTTTAAGAATTTATGGAACTGCATCTTTCTGGTCTTCCTACTTCCCCTGAAACTGACATCAGCTGTTCTCCTGGGATGTCTCTCCAAATTTTTGCTATGTTATGTGAAAGAGTTACAGCTTCTCTTCAGTGCTCTCTGTGACATGTCTGTACTGGGAGGTAAAAATGCAGTTATTTCAAATGGGAATCAAAACTGAAAACTGCAAAAAACATATTTTTTCCCCAGAGACAGAAGGAATCTTATCTCCAATAATTTGCATTGGACAGTTGTGCACTCCTTATTGGAAGTTACAAGCTCTGCAATTCCATTTCTGCACCTGATGTTCGGTTGGTATGTTATTTTGGGCGGACCTTCCTAGCCAACTTGTCCTTAGAATACAGTTCAGCCTGGTATGTGCGTATAGTTACCAACACTAAAAAAATGTTTTGCAGTAAGATAGAACTTTAGAGAGTTGTCAATCTGTAACCCTTACAGAGCTTTACATGCTTCTTGTTCAGTACAGCACCTTATTACTGAGCATATTACTGACATCAGTAATTTAGTCTTCATGAACCTCAGAAGAGAAGGACAGTTCTAAGGGTCTTTTCCCCATTTAATAAATGTAGGTAAACAGATTTCTCCACTCACTCCAAATGTCAGGTATAATTTGGAAAAGCGGAGAAGTTTACTTAGGTTTGAACTAACACCACTGTAGCGTTAGGGCCTCCCATGAAGGGTGAGAATTTTGAGACTTCTGCTTACACCTGCTTTTCAAGGAAGTGACAAGGTACTGGTGCTTAGCACCTCTCGTTATAGATGCCAAATACTTTGGCCTCTCCTGTTAGGCTATAGAAAGATAATGTTTTGTTGCTCCATTTTGTTACTCATGTCTATAAATTGCCATGATACAATTGTATGTATATACTCACCCGATTGTGCTCTTAAGTTCTAGTTGTTCATTTATTTGACTGTCGAGTTTTAGTTAAGAGCTAGCATGTTGTTGTGCTAAACGGCTTGAAAATTTTCTCGTTGAATATTTTCCATATTAAGAATTTTTTATGCTGCCAGGTAGGTTTCCTTCACAGAGACTTAACTTCTTTGGGAATATTGAAAAAATAAATAAATCACCAACTCAGAAATCATAACTGTATCTACTAATTACTTTTCAGAATCTCTTCTTTTACCATGCTACGGACTTTCTGTTCTGTTTAATCTAGTGGATCAGTGATGCTAACTGTTTCATACTGATTTCAGTCAGAATCTGTAGGGACCCAGTTGGCACCATTATGATAGGAGATTAGAATGGGGAAAATACATAAGGACATAAGTCCATGGAGTATTCATTAAGATGCTAATTTGATACCACTGTGATTATAGGAGAGAGATTTCAATGTAAACCCTTAGAGAACTTGTGATGATGTGGAAATGAAAAGGTGTCAATGCACATTATACTGTCATTAGAAAAATAAATCAAACACTAAGAAAATCTCATTAAAAGAAAGTGGTAGATAAGGGCTTTTTTTTTTTTTTGGCACACACCACAGAACTTGGTATCACATCAACTTCTCATATTTTTGTTTTTGCATAATCATTGCATAGGATTGTTACCCGTACTTTACCTGTATTGATGAACTATCATGCAGAAACCATTCTTTGTTTTAGTGTTTTCTGTTTGTTTTCTGTTTTTCCTTCCCTTTCCATCTTGTTTTGTAGGTGTAAATTATCTTACTTGGTTTAGGGAAGTTAACTGACAAGTGAATATGATGCTGGATCCATAAGTACTGAGCACTTTGGGGAGAGTTTAGATTTGCCCCCTAAAGGCTGCCTGCTCTAGAAACTTTCATCCCAAGGAAAATCCGCCATCTGGTCTCCCCAGAACTGGAGATAGGAAAGAGCTGGATTAGAAGTGAGCAGTAACATCCCAGAACTTCGGGTACTTTTTGAATGGTCTGCATAGAGACCAGATTCCATATATCCTCATTTATTAGGAACTCTTATCTTGCCATCTCAGCTTGAGTACCTTTTGGAAGGACTAAAACACAGATAGGTATGTTTATACATAACGCCTTGGCCTTTTGTGGAAACATTTGTTAAAATATAGGTGTAAAAACTAAGAGTTTTAGATATTTGTATTTATTTATTATTTGACACATTATTTTTAAGTTCCTATTTTACTGGGAAAAGATGATCTAGAAAAAGTTGAGCATCTTCAGGAAACTAAATAGAGTTTGAGTTAAAGTAGAAAAAGGTTTTCTGATGATTTTTCTGAACTTGCATTCTGCAAATTATGATTTTAGGTGGCCACAGGTCTTCAGAGACTAGTTGGAATGGGAATTTGTATTGTATGAGCTCTGTAATCTGATCTACAGTTCTTAAACTGTTTTGTCCTGATAATTCTTCACTTCAAAAAGAAAAGAAAAAAAAATAATCCGTGGAAAAGAAGTAGTAATTTTCCTTTCTTACAGGTGTGAAATCAGTACTGTATCCATCTTTCCTTTTAAGATAGACTACTGTTATTGATGAATGGAGTAGGATTATGGCAAAATGTTCTGTAAACTGGAATTATATCAGGGCCAAGTTATAGTTGGCCTGTTCACTCTCTTTTTGCTGTTAGGTTAACTTTATATACATTATCTGCTATTATTATTAATTTATTCTATGGAAGAAAAGACTTGGTGTTTGGTCAAGTTGAAACAAAGCTGTCTTGGGCATGAGAAACCCTTTGACAGCAACTGCAGGGGGTGATGGCAGCTCTTCAAAATGTTCTTAATAATTTTCATTTAACTCTTTACTCTGAAGGCTTTTTTTTTTTTTTGGTCTTTGATCAGATTTTATGGTTCACAATGTGCATGGGATATCTCTTGCTGTTGATTTTTACAGGCTAATACTTTTTCAGATATGGTATATTGTGAGCTCTGTGCAGGGAAAATTTTTGGTTATATATTATGAGATAGAAGATAAGGATTGACAGTTTCATTCCTTAAAAAACTAAGTCATAGACATATTTGATTCCTAAATTTAACAACTACTGCACACGAGTCCTCCTTGGGAAAGGCACATTGTCTTTACAAGATTACTTCTGTTTTGCTGGCTGATGTATAACAGTTGTATTTATATAATAAATATATAATATACATTATATATATTTTATAATAAATCTAAGTTGTATTAATAATATCTGTAATAGAGTAATGAGAGACTGAATTATATTCACTAACACTGAATTCAGTCAAAGCAAAGCTATCTTTGGAAATGGGGTTGACTTCAGAAATGGAGGATATATATATACAAGTTGATTGTAGACTATGATCTTCTCAAGCTGTAAAATAAACAAATATTTGTTGTTTCTCAGCTTGATCCTAAGTATGTTAACAAGCATTGCCAAAATACAAAGATACTCTAAAAGAAAGCAATATCATTCTTGATATGAAACCATTTTTACAAGAAAGGAGAAAGGTTAAGACAAAGGAGAAATACTGCCTAATTCACTCATAAATACCACTGTAGGATAAAGTTTTGATGCTTGAAACACAAACAGTTCTTAATGCACCTCTAAAGCGTGGTTCTGGTCCTGCCTCATCTGTAGAAAGGACAATAAGTTAAGGAAAACTGAGTTTAAAAATGGTTAGTAAAGCTGAGTTCAATTTAATAATTGTGATTTACAGATGTATGTAAATATATGTTACATATATACGTTACATATATATGTTACCTTAAAATAAATGTTCACACTCACAGAGATGCAGATAAGTTATACTTCACTACACTGAAAGAAAATCTAGTATAACATTTACAACATATGTGCTTGCAAAATAAAGAAGATCCATGGTCCAAATGAGAAGTTGTCGTCATCATAATTGGGGAATAATGGATGTTATCCTAGAAAACTGAAACAGGAAAGGTTTAGTTTTATGAAAATTTGTTGGTTAGGTTGTATTTTGTTGATTTGTGGTGGAATCATGATCAAAAAGCTATTGAGATTTGTAGTTAGGTATTCAGGCAACGATGAAACAATCCCGTCCAATGTCAAAGGACTCCATACAATCTACTCTAAGCTTCAGCTAAACGTCTTTCATGTTTTGTAAAGGGGCTATTAGTTTCTACTTATTTTGATTGACATTGCACTCTATTTTAGAAAAAAAAAAAAAAAGCAAATGCATGACTCCTCGTGCAGCTGAAGGATACCAATTTGTGTCATATAAAAACTATATTGATCTTTGTAAACTTTTCTATTGCTAGGTGAAACAAGAGACAAAGTTTAGAGCCTATTTACAGTATATCAGAGGGGCTTATCATTCTAATTTGAATGACGTTATGAAGTCATCCTTCGTTTCTACTGCTTTTTAAGCTTTCAATTCAAAATACTTTTGCCTGGGATTCAAATGTGTAGCTTTATTTATTTAAATGCATAGCTCTATTTAAGAAACAAACAAGCAATATCCCGATACAGAAATGGAATATTAGGCAAAATCACACTCAAAACCTTTCTCCCCAGTTCTAACAATCTTGCTTAATAACAGTTGTGTTGAATTTAAACCTTGTTTAAAACGAGCCTGTAATTTTTGGCAGTGTGTTATATAAAATGTTGTGATCAATTTAATCACTTTGAGAATGTTTCAGAGTCCTTTGTTTCATGTGTTGTGTAGCTACCCAGAAAAATATATAATGAATAACTTTGTACTACAAACTGTTAATTTATAATCATTTTATGTCATCTACTGTAATTATGGCACTGTAATCTGTGCTAGTTTACAATATTTTGGCAGAAGCATCTACTGTAATATTTACAATGCATTTCTGGCTCTATTTAGTTTTCATTGTGCTCACAGTTATTTTCCTGAGTTATTTGGATACTAGTATACAAAAATGGCTGTTGTTTACTTTGCTTCTTGACTAGTTAATCAAACATTTTAATATCTCCAAGCTTTTCAAGAGAGGAAATTATACTCAAAAAAAATCCATTATACACAAGCAGAAAAAGTAATGAAGTTCTGCTTGTACTGAATTCATTTCACAGCATTTAAAGTTAAGCTCCATTGTTTAATCATTTCTAATCATTTGCTTATAAATTCCAGTCTGTCTCAACATAACTCTCTGAAAGTTTTTGACTTAATTTTTGTTTTAATTATCTCACTAGATAGCTAGTGTAATTTCTAGACTTCTACAGAAGTGATAGTTAGGTTGGATGTCTGAGGCTAAATAAGTCAAAAGAACATGGTAATTGCAATGAGGGACAGATTTCTAGAAGAGCTCAGTATATTCGGAACTTTTTTGAACTTGTTCATTTGCTTATTTGTAGTAGGTATTTTGCTGTCCAAACAGAAGCTGCTAGCTGCTGATCACATGTAAACTTGTCATTTATTTTCATATATAATTATATATTTTATATCATATTAATTTTAATATTAAATTTCTTGTTTGTATTTCATATTTGTAACGACACATGAATAATAATTAAGTACCTAGATCTTTGTTTTGTGATAAGGGTAGGTTGTATGGTAGTCTCTCCTTTTTTTTTTTTCATTCTAGATCATTAATACTACAAATTGTGAGCTTTGTGGATGTTTGTAATTCTGAATGTTACAATAAGTGAGCTTACATTAGCATTTTGATTTGGATCAGGAGTTTGTTTTTGAAGTAAACGTCCTGATTACCTCCAGATAATCGTGCTTTCGTATGCATCATGAAGTAGTCTTTGAGCATGCAAACTGGATTATTTTTAGATGAGTAAGTGCTTTCCAGGAGTATCACTTGTTGATAAGAGTACTGTCCGAGGAACCAGACCACTCCTAGTCCAAGATAGCTCTGTTCTCACCAGTATACTTCTTGTGGACATTGAACCCCAGCTTTTGAGCTAAGGAAGTTGTGTTGTTGAAGTTAGTGGAGATAACTTCTCCACAGGACACTGGCTTGGAAAGTAGTAGTTTGCTGTGTGTAGTGTATGTGGGATTTAGTCTCAGTGCTGCTTTTCTGTTCCACTCAGAAATGCTCATTTAGGATGTACCTTTGCCCCCTTGCTCTGTCTCTTAGCACGTGCAATTTAAGGGATGAGTTTGTATTTCTTCTTCCCTCAAGGTGGGATCTCATGATTTGTCACAATATTGGTTCCCTGTTACTCTGCTCCATTGCTACAGGTTCTCTGCAAGTCCAGTTAATTTTTCACCTCTTCAGGAGGCTTCTCTTCACAATTTGTGACCCTTATAAAACAAAATAACTTGTACAAAGCAAAGTATTATTTATTTCTCAGTACAGGACTTTGTCTAAAAAGTAGTACATACAGTAAGGACCAAGATACATATTAGCTAATATAAGCTGTAATCCTCCTGTTCATGTTTATGTGGACATCAGCTTAGTCAAAGCATCCCCCCAGCGTTGGGCTGGACATGATAGATTGCATCTCTATAGTTTCTGGTTTAATCTGGTTTATGCACATGCCCAGGGAACCAGACAGTGCTTTAGTATGAATTTTACTGTGTTTTTCTATTACACTGATTTATGATAAAATACTTAGTATTTCTAATTATTTTGTCATTTATGTTGTAATGGAGTAGTGTGAAAGGCATTGACAATTGAGGTTAATTTTGAATCCCTGTAGTAGAAATTGGAGAATGCCAAAACAGTAATTGCAACAGTTGTCTGTGGCAATCAGTGTCCCTGCTGAGTCTAGGAACTGAATTAGGGGCTGCAGGAGTCAGGATTTTAAAAACAGGATATGTACTCTGTATTATGTACAGCAATAATGCTTGAGAATAATAACTTGGAATTGGGGCATTTTAGTAACTGGAGGCTCAGGTTGATTGGGGTTGTATTTTTTTGTTTCATTGGAAATGCCTACTTAATTTATACTTCTCCTGACAGTCCAAGTTTATACGTTAAAGATTAATACTTTTTCAGTTTAAAATCATTTTTGTTTCTGGATTTCATTTGCTGTCCCAATTATTTTATAAACATTTCTACGCACTGGAGAGCTCTCTTTATCAAATCAACAAATTTGTGATCTATACTAATTGAATTATTAATTGTTTCAAAAGCAGAAAAAAAAAACGTTTCGTTGTCCTTTTGTGCATGTGTGTGTGTAGACCATTTTCATTTTAGTTCCTTTAACTCATTTGATAAGTTTTCATCATCTAGCCATACAGTTGGAACCAACACTAATGAAATATTGCGTGTGTCAGTTTAAATTTTATATATTAGAAAGCTGAAATAATGCTAAATTACAGAAAGACCAAAAACTGCAGCATTTTCATATTTATCAAAGCTCCTGCCTTAGCAGTGAAGGCAAAAAATATTGAATAAATTATTTTGTGCAGAAGAATGAAGATTTATCTGTCTGTAAGAAGACTTCAGCATTTATACAATCATCTGAGGATGGTTTCATTCATTTAATCCCTCCCAAATGCGTTGTTTCTGATCACAAGAGTCATCTAGTGCAATTAGTGGTTATGAAAAATGTCAGCACACGATTACTCAGAGTAATAAAAGAACTCAAAAGAATATGCAGGCAACACAAGAAATTTGAGGTCAAAGTGGAAAGTAAGTTTTGAATTCAGTTAGCAAAAAGCTAGAAAATCTAGGAGTAAATATGCCATTTACCCTGAGATAATACATGGTATTTGAAGGTCCACGTCTGAGTTTTTGTTACATTGATTGGAAGCATACTCCAAAGGTACAGACTTTTCCCCAGGAAGATCCTGTTGACATTTATGTCTTGAATTATTTCATGTCAGCTATTACTGCAATGCAAAACCACTTCCTTCTATTAACAAATCCTTTGGAATTGTTTTCCTGATTCTTTTGGGATCTGGAAAAAGCATTTGGAAGCTTTGATTTCCTTTGATGGAATTCATAATAGAAAGAATAAAAGCTCTCTATTATTGAGAACTAGGTTTTGTTCATAGTTTATGGCATTTTAAGTAACTTGGGGGTACGTTGCAGTTCTCTGAAATTGCATTTGGAGTCTGATTTTATTCCCTGACTCTACTACAATTGTGTATCACTTTTTATTATTTTTTTTTTTCAGCGTCTTCCCTATACATGCTATTTCCTTAAGGATTGCAATAGCTGATGTGGGCCTGATGGTTATTTCATAACAATGCCGCCATTTTGCACTGGTGTGGGACAACTCCCATGTTACTAATGTGTTTTTGCTTTTCTGGGTATTATAAGAAAAGGAGAGAACATACGGCAACAGAGGGATACTTCATCCAGTTTGATGTGTGTTTTAGGAAATGACTCAGATGCTGAGTCAGAAAATGATTTTTTTTTTTTTGTAGATGTTCCAGGCCATATTGGAGGAAGTTATTTTACAACACAAATTCCCCTCAACTTGTCCTGACACAGAGATCATCATCATGACTCAGAGTAGCTAAGCCAATGCTGTTTCTAATATAGTAAAGCCCTTTTTAATGATTCTGTGCTTAGACAATATTTGTGGGCCCCATTATTTTTTGGCAAATGTGACTGCTGTTCAATGTGCAATGTTTTCTCCTGCCCATTTCTCTGTAATTTACAAGTCTCCAAGCCCAGTAAAACAGCAGTTTATTGCACATTGATCAGTGTTGTATTTTGATAATGTCCTCGCTGCTTGATCTCTAAGTATGTCACGCACAAATAAGTGGCATTAACTGACCCCATTCTGTCCATCTCCTTAAGAAATTAAGCCAATTTCAGGATCAAGTCCCAGTAATTGAAGTTTTCAAACTTACTTTGATAATATCTTCCTTGCCCAGCCAGAATGACAGTAAAGGCGGCAGCATGTATTTTGCTGATCTCTGCCCTAAAAGTGTCCAAGCTCACTACTGAGTTAATTATATCTAAGGAGAACGCAACAAAGACCAAAATCTGGTGATCTCGGATGCCTGTATCAGCAAATAATACTTCTTGCAAAATATTAATGAGACTTCTACTCAATGAAAGTTGTATTTTTGAATACATTATCTGCATGAGATTAATGTTGATGCAAGTCTCCTGACACTATTAAGGTGTTTAATATAATACAACAGTTTCTTTAATGTAAAACAACTTTATTGATTTCAGAGGTGGTCCACTCAATACAAAACCACTTATATTGTCATTTACTAATTAATTATTTAAAAAACTGTGTTTTGTTCAGTTTAGATTTGCATGGATAATAATGAATTTAACACCATAATCAAAGTGTGTTCTATTTGTTAATTTTAAAATTGTCAATAGTAATCCCAGCCAGAGTTAATATTATAATGTAGATGTGTTTCCAGTTGGTGCTTGTGATTAAATATAAATGTTTCTTCACCCTTTTAAAATTACTCATTTGTGTTCAATAGGTCCTTTTTAAGCTATTGCTGGAATTTATATTGCTTGCAGTTGAACTGGAACTCTGTAATGATGTGGATACATTTAACCATTTTTAAGACCTGATGTCACAAAAAGTATTCAAGTTTTAATGTGTTTAATTCCATTGAGTGGTATATTTACATTTCTGAGACAATTGGGTTTCGACATGGTGGTGACCTCTAGCTGAATAGCCATCAGGGTGTTCCCCAAGTCTGAGTACAACCAAGTTTGCATACAGCTTTAATAAAATGAGGTTAATTAGACCTTCCTAAGCAGACTAAGGTTATATAAGCTATAAAATATCAGAATTGTGAGAGGCCCCAGCCACTCATAGAAGCTTTTTGTGGAACTGGGGAAGGAAAAGCTTTAATGATGGGATGAATCTTCCAACTAAAACATGGGCTGCACATTCAAACTGACTCCGTGTATCTTATACTGTTATCTACTATGCGAGCATTTGCCAGCTTTAATGTTCCTTAATGATTTTTAGATGTTCTTTTTTTTTTCTTCATTTTTTCATGAGGAATATCAGCAAATATTACAAAATACATTGTTAGGCATTTACATACCAATAAAGTTAGTGCTAAACCTGGGAAACACAACCAACTCAGTTGTACAGTTTTTGCTGGCTTTCATCTTGTTGATACACTTTAGAGTCAGAGGTTTTAAACTTAAAGCAGAATATATATTTTTAGTGTACCTCAACCTGAGTCATGCTTTGGAGGTTGATGAAATACCTCATCTTGTTCTGGCCTATTATCCAGGGGTATGAATTTGTGGAGAAGATTATACAAAAGACATTGCTCTTAATCAAGTGTGTTATTAGCTGAGTGCTTGAATAAGTCTCTGGGTGAGAGAACCCAAAGCCACTGTGGTCAGCAAAGTCCTAAGGTAGCTTGAAGGGAGCAGAGCAATGCATGTGAGTAAGACGTAAAAGGCCAGGGACACTGCTGGGCCGGCTGAGTGCTTCTCAGTCATTTAGGCACATGTCCAATACCAAGCATTTTATGTCAAAGGTTGGATGAAAATGCTCAGCTTAAAATTCTCTACTCATTATTTATTTTGTGATAGTATTTATTAGATGAAAATAGCTGAAAATTTCAGGAGGGGGAAGAAATGTAATTACTAGAACTGAAGCTTAAATTTTTGCAAAACATTAATAAACTGGAAAACAGTTATTGGAAATGCTTATCTTAGGTAACAAGGAATGTTGTTAATGCACAAGGTCTACTGAATGTTATACTCAAAAGGCTGGATGTTTGTTTATTTCAAAATAATTTCTTTTGATAGGTTTTTAATAGTGCTACCAGAAAGGAATTATTTTGGCTATGGCCTAATGCATCACCTTTGTTTCTAGTTAAATCTGAATCTTTTCTAATTGTTCTTTTCTTCCTCTGGAAGTCTGGTGTATTTTAATGCTTGATCCAGTCAGTAAATAAATATATAATTAAATACATTAAAGAAGAATTTTTAAAGCATGATATCAGTGGTGATAAAAATCTAGCACTGGAAATCCAAATTAAACAACCATGTAATACATACTGAGTTAGGAAAACAAGGCAGAGTATGAGAAGGACTGGAGTTGAAGTCAACTATATTGAATCCAAATCAAATGCAATGCAGAATTATCAAATGTAAATAATAACAAGATAACTGCTTTTGTTTGTTTATGGAAATATGTTTCAAACTTTTAAGTGCTGTTATTATAGTTAAAACTTTTCTAACTTTATTTTGCAGCTGTGAAAGGAATGATTACTTGAAAATAATACAGCCCTATAACAGCCCAACTCCAGAAACTGGTGCTTTGGTAGTATTGTTAAATGCTGTCAGTATTGCAGTAAGACCATGAAATTCTACAACACCACAGAACAAATGTGACTGTATTTCTACTTGACAGGAAATAATTGAAATAAAGAAATATTATTTCACAGCCAGTAGCAGAGGATGTTCCTGAAAGTGAATAGGGTAGAGTATCCTGTAACATGTTTTTTTCTTGTATAAATGTAGTTTTGAGATCGTTCATTAAATTAAATTTAGAATGCAAGTACTCTATTAAAACAGGCAAGTCCTAGTTTCCTGTCCAAAAGCTGACTCCTGCAATGTAACCTGCACCTATATCTCTCTTTGTAATCACAAGGATAATGTAAAGATGATAAACTCTTAGGTGCTCTGACTTTTCAGAAGTGGTAGCAGATGCAGACTGAATTATCCTTCTGACTATCATCAAACGCAAACTGGTAGTCCCATGAGAGTGCTTTGGGATGTTTAATCAATCATTACAGATGAAGCTGGCAGGACGGAGAATTGGGAAGGATGAGACATGTGAGAATTTCACCTTTCTCATGTGAGCAAACATATGCACATTTGACAACCTCATTCTCCAGAGCTATACTTTTTCCTTCTCTCTGTCTTCCAGTATGCCAATAGGATGAGCTATTAAAACTCTATACTTTTTAATTACTAATGAATTGGTCTCATTTGTCAGATGTCTGAAAATGAAAACACAATTTTTTTTCAAAGCCACTTTGCTTGTGAGAATAAATAGCTAAGTGGTCTTTACCTCCCAAGGGGTGTGCAGCCAGGAGAAGGTGGATTAGGCAATTAACAAAAGAAGAGAAAGCAGTGAAATGAGAAAAAGTCTTCTGAAAAAGGTGTTATTCTGAACTCCCCACAGCCATTCTGTGGGGTTCCTCTTAATTGAGATGAATAACATGGTTTCATAAAGAAACCAGTGGAAGGTGCCTATTTAAACTTTCTAACTAATTAATAGTTTCTCAAGGATGCTCAGCAGTGGGGAAGTTAGAGAGTGCTGCTCATGCTATTACCATGTTGTCTGCTGCTGTGTCTAGTTTGCCTTTCTATAGGAACAATAAAGAGGCTCCGGTAACACAGATTTGTCTATCTGTTGGTGAGGGAGAGGGTCAGTTATTGTTACTATTGGGTACTTCCCACTACCTAAGTATTATCATGATTCCAAGACAGTTGTCATCTTTCTGACCATTACAGGGAAGACAAAAACAGATGTTATGATATTTTATGCATGTTTAATAGATGTTTTCATCTTTATATCCTAGAAGAAATGCAAACTAATGTTTTTCACTATTTGTATATTTCTCCCTTTTGTGATTCACCAAAAAAGACATGTTGCTAGCAATTTGCAGACATCTGCTGTGAACATGAGGTGCTTTCTTGAAGAACAGTACACATCTTTTGCGGCCATTTCATCCTATCTGTATCTCAGAGATCTCCACCTGTATCTCACTAGAATATTCTCATAAAACAGTAATCTTTTTCTGAACATCTGGAGCTTGATTTTATGAAAAAGGTCTTTCAAGTGTACAGGATGTGTACTGAACAAGCAATGGGCTATATCTATCTCTTTTTAGCAAATTTTGGATGTCACCTGCACAGAACACAGGTCCTTTAGTGCTTCCAGCAACATAAATGCTTTCTAAAGGGTCTGGTTTCTTTCTTCTATATTATCATGTCAATGGTTCTGCTTGCATAATTACTAATTCGTTTGCTTACAGCTTGTCCATTCTGGACTGGCCTTGTGAAAAAGTTTGTCACCCTAATGTCAGAGGGACTGTTCATTTCCCCCTTCACCAGCTTGGATGGGTAACAACCTTCTGTTCCTAGCTAGAAGAGTTAATATTGTTTGTACAGGTGGTAGATGCTCAGACATTTAAAAAAGAACATCCTAGGATAAAAGCAAGAAATTATAGTATCACGGATAAATAGTTCCTAATAATATCTGAATTAGAGCAACAAATTGCATGGATTTCACATTGCTTGTAAACTTTCCTATTGTTAATTTATGTGCTACATTTCATGAAAGCAGTTGTGTTTATAACTGATTTTATTATATAGGCTACCTTCAGTATCTCTTATTGTTCTGTCATATCTGGTATTTCCTTCTACCCATCTACGGGCCCATAGTATGTTTTTGGAGGGGAAGTCTAACAGGTACATATGAAGAACTATTTGCCATATGGTCATTTATTACAGTACATTATTTTTCTTGATGGTATCTTTGTTTTCTAAGTCTTTTTCATTACTACCACTTTTCTCTGCTTTCCAAATTCAAGTAGACTTTCTGGATGGCTCAGTTACTGCAAAAGTGTTTGGCAAACAAGTTATTTCTCACTAGAAGAAGCAACAAACTTAATCCAGGTTATCCTCTGTTCCCTGCAAATAGGTGACTGCTTAATCCTATAGAGAAGTTAATATTGTCTTGTACAAAACAAAACTAAACTAAACTAAAAAATCCGTTCTATGCTTTAAAATTGCTTGATTGTGTTTTATTTTTGTCCAGAAATGAAGAAGGATTTTTGCTTTAACTGCTATATGAAGAGGTGAATCCATACAAGATAAGACTTCAGAGATCTTCTTTTTTTCCTCACGTTGAACTGTTGGATAGCCCTCTATTATTTTACACATTGGTATACATGTTGCCTTCCACAACTGCTTTCCATTGCAACTTCTGGCTGTACTAGAGTATTAAGACTTACCAGAAACTCTGGTTACACAACAGGGTGAATAGACCATGACAGTCAACTTACAAAACAGTCCTTTTTATTAGTAGCCTTTGGTGTTGATTTAGTTGTGCATGTTCATTGCACGTCTCTGAAATGTTACTGTTCAGGGGTTAATAACGTTAAATAGGCATGTGCATGAAGTGCCAGCAGGTTGATTGCTTTAGTCAGCATTTTTGCCACAGCTCTTCTATAGGTATGTATTTTTTCATTGTAAGTTTGAAACTGGAAATTTGTAAGAGCAGCCACCCTTCTATACTGTTCCCACAGCATAAAGCAGCTGAAGGATGAGAAGAAAACTGATGTTAACTTTAAAGCCAACAGTCAGAGACAGAGAAGGCAAGGAGAGGGGAACACGCAAAATAGCTATTCAGTGTATCAAAAGAGATGAGATGATCAGGTGAAGAGTCATTAAAATAAGGACATACAAATGTCATTAAAATTTATAGGCATCAGGTTTCTTTAAAGCAGTTTCATTAAATTTGTTATTCCATAAGGTTGGAAGGGTCCATAGCTGAACTTTTTTATTAATACAGAGGCTCTACTACTTTTCATAAAGCTACACAGACATGATCGTTTAATGTCACTTTCAAGAAGCCAACTTGATGCAAAGGTGTTTGACTCTGTTGTTACTATAATTTTACATGTTGATGTAAAATCATAGGCACAAGTTGATTTTGTGGAAAATGCTAGACATATCTTTTGTTTTTTCTTGGCATTTCTGATCTTCTTCGATTTTGAGCTGTTGTAATGAGCTCAAATACTGTAACACAAATTCCCTTGAAGTCTTCATGAAACCTGCAAAGCTCGATCTCTTTAAAATATGACATGAGAATTCAGTTTTGTAGTTGCTACTGCTATTCCTGCTTTCAGTTTATATGATGGATCTTGGCTATCGTAAAGAGTAGAAAAGAAATATCTGGGTTAATTTTTTCATTTTAAAATCTATAGCCAAAATATTAATAGAGTATCGTAAAGTGATCAGCAAGCAAGCTTTACTGTTCTGTTGCTTGTGGGAAATTTAGTAGTGTTAATGTTATTTGTTTTCTTGTGTTTTATCACCTAGATATAGGAGGTTTTTGCCCTCTGGAGAACATCCTTACTTGGCGTCTCACAAGCATGCAGACTAATTTTTATCATCAAAACTGATCTATTAAATAGTGTGTAGGAAAGTGAATAGTCATTACTGATGCATCCAAAACTGTCAACTTAATTTGTTCTCATACTGGGTTTAGATGGACTTTTTGGTCTTTATTCTAAGAATTAATAACAAAATTAAAAAGAAGGGGGAAAGTTATAAAGAAAATAATTTAAGGGGATAGTAAATAATCATTTATTTCTACAGAACATTTTAGTGTCTTCCTAATAGTGAGCAATGGAAGGACAGCAATTTGAGAGATTTACTGATGAATGCAGAAAAAAAACCTATGAAATATAATTAATTTGCAATGATAGTTCCTTCCTGCCTTTCAAATTTGTTTGTGTTAGTCTTTGTACATGCAGAACATGGATCCAAGTGTACAAATTGCTATTCCTCAATCCTTATTACATGGGACAAAGTTTCCTGAGGCCATTGGGCACCTTAGAGTTTGAGTTCATTACTCTGTTTATCTCCTCGGACATTTTTGACTCTGTTTTAAAGATGGAATCCAAATTCTATATAGATTCTTCCATATGCATATAAAATCTTCTAAATATTAAAGATTCTTTTTGCCTCTTGATAGGAGCTCTGAAAAAAATGCTTCCAGTTAACCAAGAAGTTCTCCCTACCTTCCTGTCATTTCTTTGTGTCATTCAAAAAGTCTTATTTCATGGGAATATTTTTCTGTGCCAGGAAATCAACTTTTTGACTATTTGACAGATCACAGAGTTTGGTATCTTGCAAAGATCACATTTCTCAGGAAAATTCTGCATCTTGTAAAGGAAAGATTAAATGCTAATGTAATGGCAGTGCAATGCCTGTAGCCTTCTGCCTGTTTTGCCAAATCCTTTCTCTCTGCAACATCAGTTATATTTTCTGTGCAGGAAGCTAGGGGCAAATTATCTTACCGTTTCCATTGCTGCAACTTGTGAAGTACCTTAGTCAGGCAATGACATCAAATTCCAAGCTTTCATTGAGCTTTTACCCGTTCTCTCTGCCACAATTGATACAGAGAACTGACTGCAGTATGAACAGGACTGTGTTGGCGTTATGCTCTCTGGAGAACATTTTCTGGTAGAAAGGAAGAGGAATATTTAAAGCATGCATAGGAGCCTCTTCAAAATTCTCTGCAGCTGTAGTTTGACAATATTACACAGACTGAAATGTTTGCTTATCAGAAAAGCTGAAATGTTTAAAGAACATTGATCTACATTTCTTGTCAGTTTACTGTCTCCATTGGCACAACATTTGGAAGGATTCTGATTTTATCAAATGGTGAGTGCCTCAGACTCGCATCTGCAGTGAATACTCGGTTACCTCTTTTTCAGCATTGGAACAATAACTCCTTCCCACCTAAACACTTGCAGAATGTGAAACATATGACAGATCTGTGCAAGTTGTTCCTGTTTTCCACCTTATGTTATAATGGCAACTGCTGCCAATCAGCAAAACAAGGAAGTATGGAAATAGCAAATTTCTTTGAATGCTACAGATTTCCTTAATTTCCTGGAAATTAAGTACAGGCGCTGTTCAATTGTTGACATTTTTCAAAGCTGAGATAGTGTTCGTGTTAGTGACACAAGATGTTTAACTGCTTATATCAACTTGGTGCGTTTCATAAATAAGCTCTGCCAGGTCACGTGACTGGTTTTTTGGTGCTTATCCAACCCTGTCCAGAAGTTGTGATAAAGGAGTCAGATGGAAAATTTCTATCAGAATGATATTTTTTTTAAGTGAAAGAAGCATTTTTTTGTGATAGTTTTCAGCAGCTGAATTGCTGAGCAAAGCCATGATAAGCAAGGGAGTAGACAGTTAAATTATGTAGGACTTGGCAGCTGACTTTCAATGAGAATTAGAGAACCAATTTAAATTTGGACACAAAATATTAGTCCTTTCCTTTCCTGTGGTTTCTTTTGTATAACCCAATGTGACTTTTGATAGCATTGCTTCCTTTAAAGCTGAGAAGCTATGGTCTTATTTGGTGGCACTTGTGGGTGCCTAGTTGCTGTGTAACATTGAAAAGTAGTTAATGCTTAAGAAAGTGATGGGGGGCAATGATGGAAGTGTTCCTAATTTTATTACAGTAGTTCTCCATAATCTGCAGAAAACATTGCCTGTTTCTGTCTGCTTCTGAGAAAAGATTTAAAAGCTGGGTGAGTTGCCATGTTACTTAAGACTTTATTATTTTTTACAGAGTATACTCCAGAGCATTTGCTAGAACATTATGAAGTATTATCATAAATGATTAAGCCCAACTATAATTGTCAAAATATGTGAAAAAGCACATCTGGCAAGGCTGTTTTTTAACTCCCTAGTTCATACGACTCGGTAACTCACAATGGAACCTTCTGACAGTGCAAATAAGCGAGGCTCTGTTGCAGGATATCTGTGTGGTTCCCCGGCTTCCCCTAACATTGCAGGCATTCCGCAGATGGTCTGATCCATGAAGTGTGGACCTGAGCTAGAGTACATCTGATTGATGGAATCTAGGAAACAAGCACATAAGCAAGCAGAAACCCTGTAGGCAGTCAAATCCAGTTCCATGCAACCAGTTTTATGTAATCATTTTTTTGTATATTGATTATCCTAACTAGTTATGGCTTATTGCATCCGTTGTTTCTATTCCTTTTTTTTTTATTATTATTATTTTTCCCTTTCATATTAAGTAATTAGAAATACTGTAGTTTCTAACCCAAATGTGTTTATGGCCAATTTGAATAATTCTTTCTTGTGCCAATACTAACCTTTAGGTGAATAGTTCTTTTCCCTTGCTGCTGGCTAGCTCTATGATGAGAAAGAGTGAACAACAGAAAAAATCCTTCTCAACTTCCATTTTGTGAGGTTATGCAAACCATGAGACTCTTCTTGCAAAGTAAATTTTAATTCCCTCAAACATACTACTAATGCAGATTAAATTTATTTTCCTTGGGTGGAATTGTATACTTTACTCTAGACAAGGCCTCACTAGTACTGTTTAAATACCTCTCCTGGTTTAATTTTTCACTGCTGTAGTGTACTACAGGCTTGTGAGCATTCTGTGACTGGACAGTAGTTCCAAATTTTTTCCTCTCTGTTTCCCAATAATGAGATGTTATTCTAAGTCTCCTATAGCATTATCTTAATAATACAGCTGTCAAAAAGAATATCTCATAAAGGTGATTTGTGGTGAGATCGCACTGGAAGGATGACTGAAATGGGAAATTCCTAGCTCTTGTTTGTTCTGAGTCCCTGAGACGCAGTAATCACTGCTACCTAACATCTGCCTCCTGCCATTTTTTCTTTTTGCTCTTTCTGGGAAGTTGAAAACATTTTTGACAGAATTTCTCTAACATTAAGATCTTTAGTTTAATCCAAGTCTGATTGTGGAGGTTTTATTGGATCTTAGTATTCTTTTACCGTGTTTCTCTAAAATGATTTTGACCACAGGTGATTTTGCACTGTCATTCCCATTACTTTCCTATTTCTTCATGGTATTAGTATACAACGCTACCCTACTTTCATACTGTATCTTTTAATAACTGTGATTTGCTTATAAATGCCATGCTGCTATGCTGTAATTATCTCTTATTCACATTGTGTATAAAGTTGTCCTTATTTGGTCACCCAGGACTCATTTTAATACTTATTTTTTTCCTGTTTAACCCCACTTTAGGTCCTTCAGTACATCAGACTAGAGCATTTTTATTATCTCTGAATTTCTTTGTGTCTCTTCCAATGTTCTTTCACTTCTCAACCCCTTCTATCTCGTGTAACATCTAAAGAAAATGTGTAAAAGAAGACACATTTTTCCTGTTCACTCATCTCCTTATTTTTATTTTTCCACAATTTCACTTGTGGTAGTTAGTTGGTATTTGTTGAAGCGTTTAAAAACCCTTAAGTGTGTGTAAATAGTGTTTGTTTCTTCTTGCATGACTTCTGCTAGAAAGAAGCAGCAGCTGAATGTTTTATAATTACTTAACTCCTCAGGAGCCGAAAAAAATTAGATACTGTATGTGGTAATGATGTTATTTGGTCATTTGTTTTGCTGCATTTGATACTTAACCTATTTTACATATTTTACCTTTCAAAGAATATTTCAAATAGTACTGAAGACATGGGGCTGAATGACTTACTAATTTGCCTTACAAAATCTGCATACTCAGAAATGTTTTTGCTGAGGACAACTATATTGTTAAATCGGTCGCTGTTCTCCCCTGCTTTAACTGTACAATGTGAGGTGAACGTTGCTGATTTTTTGAGAGACTTCTCTCAGTTTCTGTGCAGAGGGAACACAGCTGAAAAAACCCATGATGCATGAAGTGATCATCACTTCTTTGCCTAGAAAGCCTGTGCTCCAGCTCCCAGTCCAATCTGGCAGTGCACGAGTGTGTGTTGCTAAGCAGTGCAGTTAGGCATACTATGTACAGAGGGGGGCAGTGAGGATTCAGCAGCAGGTTTAAATTATCATTTCTGAGCAGCTGAATAAAATCTGGGTCTGGAAAGCATTGAATACTTTAAAAACAAGTGCTTTTTCACCTTTCCCGTTCAGTGTTCAGTGTTGCTGTGCTGTGGTGCAGCTGTCCAGGTACCTCTTTAGGCTGGGCTTTCTATCAAAAGTAATTAAAAATAAAAAAAAAAAAGAAAGACAAGAAGACATACCTTAAGGAATCTAAGTCTTCTGCTGTACCTGGTTTGCAGGTCCCTGCTCTAGCAGTGTATGGCAATATTTCAGAGACTACAGGCTGGCTTGTGGGACAGTAAAGTGGGGAAGGGGAAGGTGAAGGGTGGAAGGCAAGGTGAGCGGAGTGAGCAAAATGTGTAAAAACAGCCGTGCAGGGTCAGACCAAAGGTCTTCATTGGCTGCTATCCAGCAGCTGTCAAATAATAAAAACCTACAGAAGAACTTGGTGAGCAAATATATTAAAAAAAAACTCCTAATGAAAGGGAAAGAGATGAATTAATGATTGTGCAGCTGTTAATTTTTTTTTTTAATTTCTCATGTGGCTACGTAATTATTTACTGTACTACACACTGAATATGGGTTTACTTAGTTCTTATAGGCTTTCCAATAATGCTGCTATCATAGTGCTTCAGTTCTTCAATATACTTTTTGTTATCTTCACAAAACCTATTGACAACCTGGTTTTTCACATGTGGATCTGAAGTACTGAGATTAAAGTCAGAAGCGTTATCTAGTACCCAAGCAGAGAAATATAGGACCTTAACTTTAAATGAACACTATTTCATAGAATTTTGTATATTCAGAAGATGGTTCCTCTTAAATGCAGATTCAGGTAAGAGAGGCATGTGCTTCTGCCAGTCAGAATACATGTATCTCAAGCACTTGACTGCTCACAGAAATTTGGAGTGACAGACCCATCGTTTCAGCAGAATCTAGCTCTTCTGGATGACACTTGGTTGCTTTTCCACATCCGTATTTCCCATGTATTTCCCTCTGTCCTTCATTTTGTTTGCTTTCTAAGTGTTGCAGCAGATGATTTGGAAAGTCCAGAAATAAGAGCTTCCTGGTCTATACTGTCCTCCTTTTATCCAATGATTGTCTGTTGAGTTTACTGGATAAAATATGAAGTTTTTAAATATAAAAACTAAAATGACATATACATTTACATGGGGCTAATTGATACTTGTTCAGTAAAATATCATTTAGAAAAACAGTATTTCATCATTTTTACATGTTTGGCTTGCAAGTGTTTTTTTCATGTAGGGAGAGGGTGGTGGTAAATTGTTGACATATGTGCTATACACTTCTTTCAGGTTTTTGATGAAAGCTGAAATGGTGTGTGCTTTTGGATGTGTTGAGGGACTCTGGAAATTTGATTCTTCTTATGTGTTTAAGATCCTTAGTGAGAAAGGTTGATCTGATATTTGTCATTTTGAAACTGATTCCTGTATTCATTGTGTCTGCTGGTGAAGAGCAGGTCTGTGGAGATTATAACTAGCACTGTACTTTTGAGAGAAGGCTGTGGTACTGCTTTACTTTGAGGTTTGGATATCACTTGTTAATATAGGGCTATCAATCTATTTATGAGCCTGCTACAGACCATGTACAGAAATGTATGAAGACCTCAGAAATTATTTATGATGCATTTACAGCATAAATAGCTAAGCTGTCAACTGTGATTGTGAAGTTCTTCCTCTACTTCTGCTTTGTGCTTTTCATTTAATATGGCTTTGTTCAGCTAAACAATTCATAATTAAAATAGGAAATGATGGAAACTTAGAAACAAACCAATCCTGTGATGGCTTTTAATAGCTGTAATAAAATATTGAGAATATAATGTCTGCCAGTGTGTTGTAGATGCATGGACTGTCTGTGACTGGGATGTTAGAGCTAGTTAAGAGTGTTGAGATGGAAAGGAGACTTATGGAAATGAAGGGAGAAAGACTTCGGAAATTTTGTAAGGCTTGGGGTTGAAAAGAGTATTTTTCATCTAGCAGTTTTGGGTTGGCAGCCTGAGATGTAATTCACCATACACTGTTCCCTGTAATATTACACTTGTGTGTCCCTGTAGTGCCTTAAGTTAATACAGTTAAAAAGAAAAATATATGTGGTTTGTAAGGAAAAATCATTCTCAGACCAAGAATGTGAAATGGTTGGTGTGGCACATGGTAGGCCTGCCCAAACAGATGTGCACTGGAAAAGATAGAAGGAGCCATCACAAGGTCATGTCATTTCTTACTCTAAGGGTAATGAATCCAGACTTCTGGACTGTACAAGTGACAAGATAATTTGATACAGTTCCCTCCTCACACCAGTCAAACATTTTGTCCAATTGGTAATGGGAGAGAATTTTAGAATCGCATCACAACACAGGCAGTAGTCTTTCATGTGACTTTTCAGCTGCAACTTAATCATGGCTGCCCTATGTCCGCTTATTCCTGTATCAGTGTTATTTTTCAGCCCGAATATACTTTCTCCAGGTACATTTATGGATAGCAATCATAAGGGCTTGCAGCTTTCATGTTGGAAAGCTAAACAAATCAGGCTCAGATAGACTCCCCATTCTCCCCATTCTCCCCATCCCACTAGGTTGGCTCTGTGCCTATTCCACAGCAAATTCATTTCTGGAGCACAGGTGATCAGAATTACATCCAGTTTCCAGATATTACAAATGAGTACATTTGCTGAAGATTACATTTGCTGTTTCCACTCTCACACCATGCTGGTGTCATGTAATGTCTTGTGATAGCCTGCACTATTGAGTTCCTCCCCCTTTGTCAGCAACGTTCAGCTGCTAACAGGTTGTCACAAAATTCTTCACAATACTAATAATGATGTATTTCCATTGACAGAAGATGGCAAAAAATGTTTCTGTGAAGCACAGCCGTCAAGCTAGACAATCCTTTAAGTGATAAGAAGAAATAACTGGCTTTTTATTTCTTGCTCTGGAAGATAAAAATAGTTAAAGACTTAACTTTGTCAAGTAAAAGAGTTGAGTCTTTTTTGGTGTTTCTTGGCCCACACAGAATTAAGAAACTGCTGAAGGAAGGAGACAGAGCAGGGAAGACAGAAAACAACACCCTGTTTCTTCCAGCTTCCCTGCCAAGGAATGATTTCACACATTATATAGTGCATGAGAATTAGACCAGAGAAACTGTTTTATTTACTAACTTCTGCATGAGATGTTTTACTGGCAATATTAAATGATCTTTTTCTAGACATAGTCTAAAAGTTTTTTCACTTGGAAGACTGGCATGAGAAATCTAGAGTTACTAGATTTTTACTGATTTTATGGAGACTGTCAGTGCAAATGTGAAACTGGAACTAAATGAAATGCATGATGTTAACAGTAATTGTGATATATGGCGCAACAAAAAATTTGGTATTTTGTTTTGACTTATTCTTCTAAGCCAGCCTGAACCTCCTTAGTATTCAGAAGTTTGTTAAAAACCTCCTGATGTTGACCTCCTGAAAACAAAAACAAAAGCAAAATATTATTAATACTTTTAACTTCTGAATAGTTTTGAAATTTTGACTTTCCCTGTTTCACTAGTTCTCTGTATTGTTTCCAGGCAGATTTTAGCAGTGCAGAGTTGTATATAAATATAAAATAAATGAGAAAAGGGGGGGGGGGGGGGGGGGGGAAGGGGGGAACAAACAAACAAAATACCATAATACTTGGCAGCTTCCAGGAGGCTTGGTGGGGATCTTATACTGCTGGGACAATGCAAATATTTAGTTCTAGAGTTCTGACCTAGATGTCAAAACAGTTAAGTTGGACTATGGTGTTCCTTGCACCATGCATGAATTCCTTGGGTTCACACACTCAAGCACTAATTGGGTTGCTTGCATAATACTGAAAATACCTGTATTCCTTTTTGGTCATTATAAATACCACTGTACTTTGTTCTCTCATTCTGCAGGAAGGGGGGCAACAAAGGAACCTCACTTGAACATAAAACTTTTATTTGTGGTGGGAATGACAAGACCCCTTGTCTGTGGGCCTGTATCCCAAGGCATTATTATCTCAATGTCTTGGGATATGACAATACACACAAATTGTACATTTGCTTCATGGTAAGCTCAGTGCATAAATGAGATATTAATGGTGCCTGAAAAATATAAGATTTGAAATACAAAATGAAGTGTTTGGCTCAGTATTCTTATATTAATCTTCGTACCAATGTAAATTCTGTACATTTAGAACAAAGTTGGCCACAAAAACCTGAAGTAATAGTAGATTTTCTCACATACCTTATATATGATTGGCTTTCAGAGATAATTGCAGAAATTTTAGTTAAAGGGTGCAGTCAGAAGTGTGGTTAACAAATTTGAGCATTCAGTAGTTGATGTCTTTTTTTTTTTTTTTCTTCAGCTTTAGTTTGGTGAAAAACACAAATCACTCCCATTTTTCCATCGATTTCACTTTCAGGCATGAGCCGTTCACCAAATGCCCACCTAGCTGTTAGTAAGACTGAGGCTGTGAGTATCACAGGCAACCTCACGGAATACATGGTTGAGGATAGCAGAAGAGATCTGTGTGCTATGTTTCCTCCAAGGTGACTATCTGTACGTGGACGTGAGAAACCCGGATTTTGCAGCTTTTCTGTAATGTCCTGTGGAGGAGGATCAGAAAGTTCTAGATGCAGTTTGTTCCTCTGATAGGGATAAGGTGTCTTGCAAAGGGAAGTTGTTAGCAGTTTTTGTTTTCTAAGTCTACCTATATTATCTAAATATGCTATATTATTTCTGTGTGCGCTATAATTATGCTATTATACAGCTTCCCTTTCCCCTCCCTGGACCCTACACAACACGGAGGGAGACACTTTTCTAGAAGTGAAAGCTTCTGCTCAGGGAGAAGTTGTAAGCACCTGAATGTACATACATACATACATTGTTATCCAGATAGGCGTACCAGTAACTATTCAGCCCTCCGCTGTCTGGATGTCTGTGTAAGGAGTAGTGTTTTCCTGCCTTCAGGAAGACTGATGTTACAATACAGCAGTTATTGCATTATGGCCTTTTGTAAAGGAAAGGGAGTTCTGTCAAGGAAACGTTTTACAGTTCGGAGATGCAGTGAGATGAAAAATTAAGGAGCTATTCTTGTTTATTGTGGTTCTGTAAAATCCCAGAGACCATTTTTCCTCTGCTGTATTCCCTTAAACACATATAGTATACACTACAAATTGAAAGGAATTTATACGGGAGGAGACAATACGGCTTGTACGAGATTCATATCAGGATAGTTTCTTATGCAAAAGAAATTCTCCAGTGACCATTACCAATCAGTTACCTTGGGTAACCTGAGCATTTGTGGCCAATGCTCTAACAAAACCAAGACTGTTATTTCTCAGATAGAGATGTAGTTAACTAGAAGAAAAACCCTTACTGTGGCTACTTTAATATCCCAAGTATGAAAAAAAAAATTGTTGTCTCCATGATTCTTAACCTAGATTTAGTGTGCTGCAGAGATATTTCTCTGACATGTTCAATGATAGCAGAAAAATATGTGGTGGTGCATTAAAAGCTGTAGAGCAAAGGAAGTTTGGAGAATTTAATCAGAGCCTTAGGCAAGAAGAGGATGTGTAACACTGATATGTACATTTTCCTTTTACTGTAGTTAATGAAAAATGTTATGCCAACACTGTTTTTTGTCCCTTATGGTTTAGCAATGCAGAACCAATCCTTTTTATTCTTTGTGTTTTGTGTTTTTCTTCTCTTAATGTCACTTAATCTGTAAATAAAAATGTTTGATTTCTGTCATTTCCCTTGGCTATTTTGCTTTAAATGGTGCTTAATTGTTTTCACTTTAAAGAAATGGTGCCAGGTTTAGAAGTTTGATATATTTTCGTGGATATTGTTTCTAGATTGCCTTTTTTATATGTTTTTCCTTGACATCTGTCGTAACATTAGGCTTTTCAAACTTAGCCACCATCAGTCTGAGAGGGATTGTTAGTGAATTGTCAGGTTGCCACAAAGGCCATGTTTCTTTTCATTCTCTAGCAGCTCTAATCAAGACAATTCAGTGCAGTTAAATGCCTCCTGTTATTGCACAGGTCTTCAGGAAGACTTGAACGAACTGCCTTGGTTTTGTTGGGAGCAATGGATGCTTATGTTTCTGATTTTTCTTGTGTGACTGCCAACTTCTTTCTCTAATTTTTAGAAAGGACATTTAGAGGACCATTTTTGTTCTCCAGTTGACTACTCAGTACCTCCCTCAACTTTATTGGGTTATTTTTTTTTTTCCATTTCTTTGTTTGAGTACAGATGATGTTGCTTGTACTTCAGATACTGGTACATTATTGATCAAAGTACAGAGAATACACATGCATTTGAAGTGAAGTTGTATGGATGCAGGAAATTAACTGTTGTCAGATGCTTACTGTTTCTATTCTTATTTCAAGATATTTATGATGTTTCCACTAACACCATCTTAAAAATCTGCCAGTTCCCACTTATCTAAGGAATGATTTATCTTTAAAATTAGCTTTTTTTTTTCTCTACTGTTTCTCTTGTAGGTTTTTTCCCTCAATCTCATTCCCAAATTCCAGATTTCATTTCCCTTAAAAATGAACAACCGTTTTCCTACCCTGATGTCTGTTTCAGTAGGATGCAGTCAAATTTACTTATAGCTAATTACAGAATACTTGCTTCAGATTGTTTTCTCCTTCATAGCATAAACTGTTTTAATTCTAAAGGCCACATTCACCTCTTGTCTAGAGCACTGAGACCAATGAATTGACTGCTCCTCAGGTTATGGTTCCTGACCTGAATAAAAGAGCAATAAATCAAAGCATGTTCACTGGCATTGACGCAGACTCCAACCGTGTGGAATCAACATGCCTGTTCCAAATTGTAATTTAACTAAAAATAGCATAGTTTAACAATTTGGCAGTTGTAAACTTGAAAGATGTAGGCACACTGTCCATCTTGCTATGCCTCATATGTTCTGTCAAACCTGAATCTCTTGAAAATAAAACAAGAAAATTGTTAAACATCCTCAGTTATTTATTTACTTATTACTAGTTGTGCCCATCACTACCCTCTGCATCAGAAAGCACAATATAAATAGGGATTTTACAAAGGTGAAACAGAAGAGTCCTGTAAGGATGGGATTTTGGATCGGTATTTCCCTTCATCACTCCCGTTCTCTGGATCTGACTTATTTTTTCAGGAAACAAACAAACAAAAATTAGCAACTGTGTTAGGATTCATTAATTCTTACAGGAGTCACAATTTAACAGCTTCTGTTTCATGCTGTTGTTTGGAGAAACGTAGGCGAAAATTTCTACTGTATTTTCTCCCACCAAGATTTATCACCCAATTCATATTTCATCCAAGCTCATTTCAGCAAACACTTAAGCATGTATTTAATATTAGTCAAATTATTTATCCTTCAGACTTTCATAGACTATATGGGCAGGTTAGAGTTAAAAAATATATTTAAATGCTTACATTAATTATACAGAAGTTTCTTTGCAGTGATGAAAAGTAAATAAAGTAAGCATGTAAATTTTTGGTTCAAATTTGTTAGTAATGCCCAAGTTAACTATTTAGTCAGCCACTTCCCTGCCAGAAAAAGTATGCACTGTTATATATTGCTTTAATGCCAATTAATTGCTCTCTGCCTCACAAAATGCCTGAGGTTGAACCACACTTTGCTTCATCAGAATTCAACACTGTTATTGGTCTGTGGGGAGAAAAAACAGGAATTAGAAGAGACAAGAGCACTGGGGAGCAGTAATCTTTTATTTATGTATAATGCTGTACATTTCCTAACTGTACTGTGAGTTTTCCTTCTAACTCTCACTAATTATGGTGACTGGCATGTGGCATGTGATGGAGCCTCAGGAGAAGTGGGATACATACAGCTGTTCAGATCTGGCACATTGCATTTGAGTTTGCATTTTCTGGCAGGCCAAACTTTCTTTTTCAATGAGAGAAACAGGGATGTTGTGCCTTGCTTCCAGTTGTCTGTTGCACAAAAGGAGACTTTATTAGAAAGAGCTGAATTACTTTCTGAGTTACCCAGAGGATTTGTACACACAGAATGAGAACATGGGCTCCAGACCGGTTGCATTGAATTTTCAGAGGTCCTTGCTCATAACTATCACCCACATATTGCTTATCCTGTATCATAACTGGGAAAAATAATGATGGCTACACATGGCATTAAACACTGAAGAATATACTTAGAGCTATCAGGATTTCTTATTGTTGTCTTTGTTCAGACAAAGGCAAAGAGGAAGAATATTTTCATATCATTGACATTACTTTTTCAAGGTCCTAAAATACTTCACTCGTTTTACAAAGTGCGTATTTGCCAACAGTCATTTCTGCTTCATCATTAGTAATTTTGGGAGCTCAGGCTGAAGCCTTCCTATCTTTTAAATGTGTGTACCTGAGGAAAACGGTAATGATATACCAGACTTGCTGCTCTCGAGGCTACGTTTATACCCTTGCTGCTCAAATTGAAAGTAAGCCAAATAAATTCTTTCCCACTCATGGGGAATATGTGTTATCCGAAGTGCAAGACTAGGGGAAATGTGTTAATTGTTTGACACTTCATCATTTACAAGACTCATTAAAGGAGATAATGGTGATGCTACAAATAGTGACCTGACAAAATTTTGCAGATCTCTAAGGTGGCCACTGGATTCTTACTATATAGGTGAGATTTTTCAGAAGCTCTATTTTGGGTATAAAATCTGTTTATTCTATAAAGATGTAGCCCATCTACCAATAAGTAGGTAGGCAAGTAAACCTTTCTTTGTTTCCAACTTTTTCCCATCCACATGATGTTTATATGCAAATTTTCAAAGATGAAACCATGGATACAGCAGATCAGAGGACTACAATATTACAACTGGTGAATGCACTACGTCCTCTGTGGTGGTATCCCATGGCTTTGTAATTTTCATTTTGCTATTACAGAAGATATTTTAAATATAGCAAAAAATAAGTATTTTTGTTGTTTTCTGTTCCCAAGGCATCAAAGAAAAAAGTGCTATTTTATTAAAATCTGTTCGCTGTGAAGCCTTTTCGTAATAACTCTTTCAAATGGCGCACAGGGATATCCTTCATCCTTTTCTCTATTGGTTTCTTCTTACTGTAAACTTAATGGAAGCACTCAGGCTTGTAGAGAAGAGGAAACCCACAGGCGAGTGACAGAAGCATCATAAGCTTCAGGGAGCAAGTTTAACAAGGATAATTAAAGGGGTGATCAGTTCAGGGCAGCACCAACTGTGAACAATTGATGGACAAATCTCTATAGTCTGTCTCTAGATGAACAACTATGTATGAGAGAAGGCCTATCACCTGGTTGGGGGCCTATCTATATTTATCAGAGGGGAAGAAAATAGAGCATCAACTGCAAACTAGTGCACAGAGCAAACCCATGTGTTTGCCATTTCCTGCCTTCAATTTTGGTGCTCTAGGTACAATAAATTCCATAGATTTTTTGAATAGGTTACCTGTGGTTTAGTACATTAGCTTTGGTTTAGCCTCAGGTTTAAGATCCAAACTGATGGGGGAAGCTGAATCTAAAATATTCAACTGCTCAGACTAAGACCTGATTGTACTTAATGTTTAAATTGGGCAATTTTGTGAAAAATTAGGAGTGTGCTAATGAAATTACTCCAGTCACGTAGGGTAAACTGTAGGGTGAGCTGCCTTCAGGTATGGCTAAAAACTGACTGAACAAAAGAAACAGGAGAGTCATTTTCAGCTAGTTTAGATGTCTAATCCAGGTTACCACATTAAGCAGGAATGCTCGTGCTGGCCCAGGCCAGCCGGTGGGGCTGAGCAATTGCTGCTCCTTCTGACAACCACACGTTTACGCTGGATTGAAAGTGATATTGTTACTGGGGTGCAAGCAAATACCTTCTGCCAACTGTTGCACATTTGTCAAAGGACAGCACTAAACCTAATGCTAACCACCTATGTTGGTGTATGCTGTCACACCACTGCCACCTTCCACATCTGAAGCCACTGTTACACAGGAACTCTTTTTCCAGGTTGCTGATTGCACACAAATAGTTTCAGCCTCTTGTCTTCAGAGGGCTCTGCAAGTCAGCAAAATGGGTTTGAAATGTGTTTGTGATTCACCTGCCTATGCTGCAGGGTTTCTGGTGATCTACCGTAGGAATATATATACATGTTTCTCACTTGGGGTTTTAATGGAGTTTATCCAGAATACATAGGAATTGTGCTCTTCTCACTCTTCCTCCTCCCTGACATCCCCAGTATACAAAAGTTGTGGGAAGACAGGTTTGTCTGAGGTTTTGGTGTGTGTTTGTTTGAGTTTGTGTGAAAAGGACTGCAGTCCTCTGGAGTACGGTACAGCTTAAACACACCCAAGTTACAGAAATCACTGGAAATTTCAGGTGATCGTGGTTCCCAGGATGTGATTTTTGGTTGGTTGGTGTTATCCTTTGATCAGTTATGCTTACTGCAATAGGATTCTCCACACAGTTCTTTGCTCCAGTGCATTGCCAGGTCAGTAGGCTACCAGTAGTGCTATTTTTACATTTGTTTGATCCTGTCATTAATATTAAAGCCAAAGAGTGCTAGGACCTAAAATCACCTCTTAGAACTACATGATTTCAAGTGGTCAGTCAGTTTATTTTTCTAAATTCATTACAATAATTTTTAACATTTCTTAAACATCTGTGTACTAGCTATTTTGGACAATATCTTTTTTGATGTTAAAAATAACTTTTTGAGGAGTACTGTCTTTTCTATTACTTATGAACCATACATTTCTGTGCTGTATGAACGATAACAGGTACGCAAAAAATATTTATTTGCATGTACTGAAGTCTATCCAACCTGCAATCCGTGGTTGTCACTTACACAGATGCACTTGAAATCAGGTGGTTATTTCATAGTTATTTTTTTCATGGTGAAGTACATTGTTTATGTTCAAAGTTGTGTATTTGTACTTCACTATGCTATATATATATATATGTATGTGTGGTATTTTTAGTCCTATAAAGCTTCCAAGTAAGGATTTAATGGTTTGTGTAGATCGCACCTTTTATTTTCCTGAATTTAGTATGGCGTAAATACCATGGGGCTCTCTAAGCCCATTGCTGTGCTTGCATACCTTTGGGACATTGTACACTTGCATGCTGCATTTTTCCTGCCTAATCTGTCCTTGGGTAGGAGGAGGAATGCTTGGGGAGGAGCGAGAAGACAGAATAACAGTGCTCAGGGTGGAGCTAGGCCAGGACACCAACCTTACCAACTGGGTTGTGTAGGAGCTTCTGATTTCTGAGAACAGAAGGATCTAGTTTCTATATTTTATGTAAAAGACAGAGCCTTTGGTATGTCAGGGCCCCTTTTAAAACCATGTGGAATTATCGGTAGTAACTTAGAATGTCATAAACGGGATTGTTGTCACTTACTAAATACTTCATAACAGAGCCTCAGGGAGTTGAGAAAATCAGAATTTAGAAGTATCTTTGTTCTCTCTATAAGCAAACAGGAACAGCTGTTGAAATGCTGCACCCAGAATCACAAAGCACAGTAAGAGACAATTTCTGCCTTCCAAAATACTCTCAAAGTGTGGTGAAACCTGGTGGGAAGAAGGGGAGCGTGATTAGATTTCATGTTCTCCTTGAAATGAACACCTGAATTTATCTTCCCCTTTTTCAAAGTGAATGTGCCAAAAAGGGACCAAAGACTTCTAATTTCTTTACGTATGTTTCATGATAATACAGAATAATAAAGCATCTCTTTAGAAGGAGAAAGCACAGATTTTGAGAGAGAGAGAGAAAGAAGGTAAATGAAAGGCTAAAAATCAAATATATTCTGTTTGTCAATACAGGATTTCCTCCAGGCTTTCTTTGCAGTCCAGCAACTGTCCTTGTCCTGCTGAGGCTCTCCATGACCTGCCCATGGATTCCTGGGGGAGGGAAGGCTTTCCTCCCTCTCTGAGGCTTGGCTCAATGTCAAGCCCCTTCTTCACCCCAACATTTGGGTTTCCCTGGCTCGCTGAATCTGAGCCCTTGCCAGTGCTGAGCGCACAGGTGCTGGGGCAGAGCTGCCACTTCCTAGCCGAGGTGCAAAGCCCAGAGGGAGGCTGTCCTTGGGGGCGGTGAGCAGAGAGCCTTCCTCCCCTTGCGCTTGCTGACCAGCACCACGTGCAGCTCTGTGTGCGGTCCAGTGACTTGACAGATCAAAGTTAGGTCTGTCAAGATAAGGAGTGACAAGTGCAGAGGTAAGGTCCAATACAGGATTTTCCAAAGATTCTTGCAAAAGCGACTGGAAAGATGGAGGAAATAATGAAAGGGTGAAGGATGAGTGTGGAGAAGATGTTTTAGCGTATAGTTTCTTCAGGCGTTAAGAAAAATGAAAATTAAAACATCCTATGAAGAATTCAGTGACTTCAAATAAAATATTTTGAAATAATGGAAGGGAAAATATTTTCATTGCACTGTACATAATGGGTGTTTATTGCACAGACCAGGGAGGGATTTTTTAGCCTGTGCTCTCTGTGGTCTGTAAGCTCCAATAGAGGAGTCTTCTGCTCCAGCGCCGTGCAGAACTTGCATCCATTTCCAAACCAAAATGTTAACGGTTTAATAAGCATTGGTAAAGCTCAAAAGCACATTTGCTATCACTGGAGATAAGTACACTTTTGCAATATTTTGAGAATTATTGACCTGATGTTTGACCTGAAGGAACTGTGTGTCTGAAAGCTTGTCTGCTTTTCGTAGTAGCATCATTTGGTTTAATGAAGTACATTACCTCTCCCTGCAAACCCTGCTTCTCTGAGATTACTTGGTGAAAAAATAAGAGAGAGAGAGAGAGAGACAAGGAAATCCTAGATTTCACTGGGACTGCTTCTCTTTTGCCAGTAGTTCATTGCCTTAGGGCTGAAATTTAATGTACTTTTAAATGATCAGAAATACAGCTCTTTAATTGTCATTAAAACAATTATTGCAGGATGACTCAACAGTCTAGTGAAAGTCAAGATATTTAGAAAAGCCACTTCCCAGCAAAGGCAGAGGAGGTCCTGCCTTGATTAAGAACACAGGGGAAGATAAAGTGTAAGTGAGCTTCTTCCAAGGTCCTGGTCTTGAGATGGTTTAACTTCAGCATGATGGGCAGAGAGGAAGGGCCAGATTTTCAGAAGTGTTCTTCATTTTGGGTACCAGTGCATTTTGAAAAACTGTCAAGAAGGTAAAACAATAATATTATTGGAGGTCCAGCGCCAGTTTTGTGTTCACAGCACCTTAAAATCTGGCCAGATCTAATCTGAGCTACACTGAGAATTGTCAACCCTAAATAACTTGAAATGACTTTCAGCCAGACAGATTAAAAGTACATTTCCCAGAAAGCTAAGAGTAGTGAAATAGGCTGTTTTATTTCTGGCCATGTCTGTGTGGCGCTGAATTTGTGATTATGACTGGAAGTTACTGGGCTTGAATTGGCCTTGTCATTAAAGTCTGACCCTACAGTTGGAATATGAACTAACGAACTAATTCCAGACTATATTTAAGTCTGCTTCTTGTGAGAAGACATTCATATTTCTTCTCCCCTGGTTGCTCTCTGGAGTTAAGAAGGGTGAAGTTCTTGAACGCTGACAGACTGTGCTTTGTCCTCTGAGTGCTTAGGAAGGAAGCACGTAGACATCTTTTAGAGTGCAGTCTTCCATTTTGATGAATCCATGCTGATCTTTTATTTGATCTGTACCATTTGGGTATAGGTTTTTGTCTTGTTTAAGTGTGTTCTCCCAATAATACAATACAAGCTATGAGATCTAAATTTCCTGCTCTCTGGTGACCTGGGCATTGATAAGTGCTGTGTGGAATAAAAGAACCTTTCTGCAGTTTGGAGAGCAAACTCTGTGAAAAAAATATGGAGCTTTGGGATTGTTAATTATTAACATTTTAAATTATTATTTTTTAATTATTTACTCTGTTTACTGCTATAATAGCAGCAATGTCCTTATATGGAACAAGCGTGGCTGTAGGGGATTTAGAACATGCTTGATTTTGCTTTTGAGCTTGACAGCCATTTCTCACTTTCTCTAATAATGACAGTTAGCTAGGGAAAATGAAGAATATTAATAGATTTTTAGAAGGCTATGTTTCCAGACTAAAGATAGAAAAAGCTTTAGCAGGAATTAGGAAGGAATAGATGAAAGAATTATTCCTGATTTCTGTTTCGTTCTTGTTTGCAGTCTTTTATTTATACTGTTGTGGGTTTTTTGTTGTTGTTGTTGTTGTTGTTGTTTTTTAAATGTAATAAAAGAAAAAGTCTCCATCATGATTTATTCTTGCAATTTTCCTAGGCTTGTAGGATTATAGCCTCCTCCCTCTCCTTCTTGTAATAACCAGTCACTGTAAATCCAGCTATACAACCTTTGAAAATAAAGGGGGTTGCAGAGGAGAACTGAATCAACCTTAAACTTGCATGTTCAATAAATAAATAAATAAAACCTAGACAGACCAAGCACAGGGCTGGTGAAGCTCTGGGAATATTTGTAGCATGTTATTGCTAGACTAGTTCTGTCTGAATGTGCTGCAAAATAGACAACGACGCTTGGAGCTGATTGTTCTTTTTAGAAAGTAATGAATTTCCCTGGAAGTGTTTGGAGTTTTTGACTATTTTTTTCCACATTTCCTCTTTCAACTTAGATTTTGTTTTTCTGTTTGTTGTTTGTTTTAATGTTGAACTTGTATCTGCACTTCATCTGACAGACTAGAGAACGCAGCCCGTTTTTCTGAAATATGATGGAGTTTGCCACTACCCAAATATGTCTTTGACAAATCCAATAGTTGTGTATTCATTTTATTTCTACTGCAGCATATAAATCCAGCACTAATATTATATTTATCTTCTTCTTTCCATCTTCTTTTTCTGGTTAAAGAGAAGAGTTGGTGTGTAAAGATACAGTACGCACATTATAGATACTGTGATGTGGTGACACTTGCCACTTTTTCAATGAATAGATAAATGGAATGAGAATGAAAGTTTCTAGAAACATTTCTTTTTCCTCTCTTTTTCATTGATCAGTGTTTTGAAATGTTGATTAGTTTTTTTGGCACTGCCAGATCACCAAGTGGCATTTACTGAAAAATGCTTCAATGAGCAGAGTTCTGATGGGGTATTAAGTGTCCTTGGGTTCAAACTGAGCACTTTCTGAAAGGCCAGGGGTAGGGGTGGTTGTTTTGTAAACCCAAAGTACTGTGCATTTACCAGAATAGCCAGAATCTCCTTCCTTTTATGTTACAAATTTACAACGTAAAACTGATATCAACGAACAGCAAATGACAATATGTACCGCTTTTTAGCACGATTCAATTAAATGTATGGAATTGCTAATTTCTACCTAGATGAAGCCAATATGTGCTTGTTTTGGATGAGGAAGGAAACATCATATGTAGTAGTACACTGCAGACTGTTACTAAAATTTGGTACCTCTAAAATACTATTTTAAATCATCCCCATGTTCATAGAAAGTGCAATTATTTTACAGTTATTCAGCCTGAGGTGCAGGAAGTAGTTCATCTAATTCCTTTTAATAGAAAAGTGCCCGTACCACAAAACCGCAAATTGCTCATGCTATTTGACAGTGATAAAGAAGCAATTGCACAGAGCATGAAGAAGAAACTCATTGCTAACCTTCAAATAATATCCTTATGAACAGGGCTAGGTTCATCAGTGGGGGAGCTTCTACCAGCCTACCCAAGATGTGGATAAATAACAGATTTTGTTCAGGTGGTCTCAGGAAATCAGGAAATGATAGGGCTACTAGCATAGGAAAAGGTTTCTTTTTTATATATTAAGAAAGTTTGGTACTAAAAATACTCTCATGGAGAAATGAGATTGAGTTTCTAAAAAACATTTTGAGTTCTGCTGTACAATTAGTACTTGTTAATGGTTAAGTCTAAACATCCCTTTTAGGGCCTTTTCCTGTTGCTGAACTAGTAAATACAGAAAGTCAAAAGCTGGACTGCTTACTTTATTTTTTTTTTTACCAGTATCAGCTAATGTTTTGTAAAGAGAAAACGATTGATTTATTGATTATTTATTTACTGGCTTGGAATTCTTTTCTGCTAGGCATTTTGTGGCATGATGCAGATACTCTTTGAGAGATGGAGAAAAGTAAGAAATATTTGATTTTCTTTAGAGTAGGCAGCATGTATCACATTCTTTAGCAAGGTCTGAGAAATATGTATCTGTAGCCTGCCACGGCTCCATTCTAAAGTTTCTGTACAATATCAGTGCATTACAGTTTGTTGTGTTATTATACTAAAATAGAATCTATTGCACAGCATTCAAAAGAGAAACATGAGATGTGGAAAGGACTTCCAGCCATTGATTTGGTGCACTTAATTAGATGCTTTCCAGATAATTGAAGTGGCTGGTACCTCCTTCAGCTTTCTGTGCCCTCCTATCATCCTCTTCCCACCACATATACAAGGGACTGTGTACTGGGACTTCCGAGCCACTAGCTTTGGCTGGCTTGTCAGCTTCATTGCAGATGGGGATTTGTTGCTGTTTTGTTTTGACTGCACTGGGCTTTGTCTTATAGATCAGGATTACAGTCTTGAATAATTCTTGCTAGTCATGTCAAAAGAATTTTGTAAGATCCAGTAAACACATCTCTTATCTGGCAGTACTGTGTCATGCATGACCCAAGTGTTTTTATATTGATGGAGTATGGCAGGCAAATTACAAGACACCCTGAGCCAACCTCACCCCACCCCACCCCCAAGACAGTGCAGATAATAATCTTTTTTTCTAATCACTAGGATTTTTCTTCACATTTCTGCAAAAATGGTCTGCATTCTAATGTGCTATTAGTATAACAGGGAACTCAACACTTTGCTGGATCTGGTTCCCGTTTCAAGTCTTTAGCCTTGGCTGACATACCCTTATATCAGCATTCATCATCTGTTTCTTGTGTACTCATCTGCACTTAAAGAGCTAAGAAATATGTTCTTCCTTGTAAAATTTTATGTCATGCTGCAGTCCAAAAAAAAAAAAAAATAGCTCATAGTTTTTGCAAGTAAACCACTCTGGTGGTATTGTAGTAGATGCTCCTCTAGGGGAGAAACTGAGTAGTGTTACCAGCTGGAAAAAAGCAGAGAAAACCAAGTGAGGAGCCATCTTTGTACATGGCTGACACTAAAATTAGTAAAGCTTTAAGTAGCCTTTAAATCCTTTTTTTTTTTTTTCTGAGATGTTTCCCTTATTCCTCATCTGCAGCTGAAACATTGAAAATTACTTAATGTTTGGGGAAACTTTAATGGACTTCAGTCAGTGACACTGAGTTTGTTTGCTGTTGAAATGTACTCCCACCATCTATTCTATTCTATCCTGATTTCTTTGAAAACACTTTTCCTGTCTCAGGTTCAAGTGCTGGAATCAGTAACAATTTTACACTATTTGCAAATGCAAATTTGGTTGCAACTTGGTTTTATCCCAGTCATCAGGAGTTGCAGAATGAAAACAACACTGTTTATGTGTCGTTAAGGGATTGAGACAGTTTAGAGTTTGCATCGCTGTTATTAATGTAGAGAGAGAGGTGGAGTTTTCACAGGTAAGTGATTTGAAGGGATAACAACAGAAATAGATCTGGCTGTCGAACCTGTTGTGTCTGAATTGCATTGGATTTGACCTGAACTGAAATACTTCAGTTAAATGAACTGTCATAAAATATTTAGGTTTCTTTGTTTTGGCATGCTGATTCTGAGGAGCTGTAGTCAGTGACTGTACTCTGCCAGGAGCTGTGCTTCCTGCCTGTGTCTCCTGTGGTGCAGCAGCGTTGCTTTATAGAGGGGTGCGGTATGGTCCAGGTGTTGGGTGCAAGGAGTATTTCAGGAGGGTTAATCTAGGCAATGGGCTGGTCTCATGAAGATTATGGACATCAAGAAGCCCAATGAACAATTCCTGCAAAGCAACGTGCTGCAGAGGGAAACGCAGTTTAATACTGAACTGAGTCAGAACAAAGTATTTTGCTTCAAGAATGCACCACTGCTTTGCCTAAAATATTGAAAATTTAATATTTCTAAATACTATGTCTCAGTGGTGAAAAGTAGTCAACTACTGAAATGTTGGAATTTCTCAAGGGACAATCATTCGGTATTTCCTTAATTCTGTTCTTTACACGTAGTATGTAATTAAGTTGTAAGATACCCCTGAGATTTTGATGCTTAAGTTTTGTGCCTGTTACAAAGGAGGAAAGTGAAACAACCAGCCTGGCATCATTACAGCATATTAGTCAGAAGCTAGGATATAGTGACTAGAGCCAGCCAACAACATTTCTGCATAACAGGAAATTCTGTTTCCAGTTGTTGTTCTTACTGTAGATATACATACAGCTGATGAATGAAACCAAAGATGTTTTCACCCAAGCAGTGGGTGCTGCCATCCATCTGCCACACAAAGTATGAAAGTATTCCAATTTTCCATCCCTCTCAACAACATGCCTGAACTAGACTGTTGGCCAGCAAATAAACTCTGTGATTTACCCCTTCTTCTATTTATAGCTTTGTTAGAATTAACTTTCCCTCATATTTCAGATATATGGAGCATCTTGGTAATTTTATGCTGGTGTTACTCGAATAACTGTATAAACTCTGGCAAAGTCGAATGGTCAGATTCTCCTCTCTGGTGGCACGGCCTGTACTGATTAGGGCACTGGCACGTACACTGCAGGCACCAGAGAAAACTGCATAAGAAGTCAGTCAGCTACCCATTGTGCTGGATGGCTCAGGCCTGCAGCGTAACCCTTAAATACTGCACCATCCAGACTATTTTGGGGGAAGAAAAAGATCAGAGTTAGGGCCGGATTTGGAAGGTTCATCTCACCTCAGGATATTCCCGAGAGAGAGATGTTTATCTTTGTTGTCTTGTCCTTTGTAGACTTCAGGCTTGCAGAGGTCCCTTCTTGTCAACAAGAAAGAGGCAGAATATTGAATATATGAGGAGCATAAACATAATAAAATTTAAAACACAGTATGTCCACCATATTTGTAGAGCATAACCTGGGTGGGGGGAATCTTATCCTCCCTGCACAGCCAGTCAACTCAGTTGTCTGTCATTTCTGGCTTGGACATTTCTTCAGAGCTTCTTCAGCTTGATTACTGCTCCATTGCAGCATTATCAGCTTCATTATCAGCTTGGAGATTTTTCTAGGCAGAAGCACCAACAATATTCAGGCCATTTTCATTTTTGGGTCTTTATGCGCTGTCCATCTCAGAAATATGAAGGTCATGGAAGAAGTGAGTTTCTGAGATTAGAATGTGATAGATAACGAGTCCAGTTCCTCATTCTTATATTGTGCTTCCCTGTCTTCTGAGGGCAGTGATGCTGTGTCTCTTATTCCTCCTGAGAGGAAGAAAAAAGAGAAGAGACTTTTGTTCCAAAGCTTTGGATTTGTAGCTGTGCTCCTCCCTTGCACTCAGCACTTCTTCAGTCATGAACAGGATGGGGCTTAGACACCTTGCACAAAGCTGGTCCATCTGAAACCTACAGGACGAATAAAGTCCTTTCTATCCTAGCATCTTTAAACAAGATTTAAAGATCCCTTCCCTACTAGTACAGTTTAACTTAGTGTAGGTTTTTTGTTTTATTTGGTTTGACTCAGTTGTGTTGTATGGTTGTTATTTCTGTTTGTTGGTTTATTTTTTGTTTGTTTGTTTGTTTTGTTTGTTTTAAAGCACAACACTCCTCATTTTAAGTGTCTCTTATGGAGTTTTTATTTTATTCTGAAGTCCTATACTGGTTGCCAGAAGCAAAGTATTCTCAGAAGGGGTATTCTCATCCATCTATTCTTGTAACTTTATTGATCAAGTCTGCCCTTCAACTAGCTTGGACACTATAAACACGTTCCCCTTTCTGCATAATACTTCCTGACATGTTAACAGCAGGTAGGAATCTAGGTATGTGCCTTGTAACTCTGTCTTGGTCCTAATGAAAGTTATTAAACAACAGATTTTGAGGGAATCCCAATATACTGACATTTTGCAGTGCAATATCAGAAGTAGTGTCCTTGGGCAGAAATATGAAATGGAGCCTCACGCTGGCTGGTAGGTAATCTCATTGCTTCCTTCTGCTGGTCATACGTAGCTAGGCCATCTGAAAACAAATCCTACACGTGCATCATGTGTACTTCTTTCATACACAGGGCTTCAAACCTTCCTGTACTCACATGAATCATGTTCATAGTATGCTGATGAGTCTCGAGAGCCATAAATATGGGCTGAGAACAGTATTTGCCCCTGAAGCAAAATACCCATTGAAAACCTGATTTAGGGCTTCAGGACTTGACCTTAGGTATATAGATCTTGCCTCAGTACTGTTAGAGAATCTGGAACAGCTGTGCCTGGGGTTTTAAGTGAAATAAAACAAGAAACAATCTTTCATAATTCTGTGGTGCCATGGAATAAATAAGTGGATGTCTGATGCTACCATTTCTCCTACTGGGACTTAATATTGGAAGGTTATTTTAGAAAATGTTTCCATTTTATCACTAGAATTCTTTGCTTTTTTTGTTCCTTTCTCTTTCCCTTCCCTCACTCTCCTCCCCACCTGAGGGACAGGCACATATGAATAGTATCATTCATAAGTGTTTCACCAGAATTCATTAGAGTGAGGCTGAAGGTTTCATTATTCTTTAAGGGTGCATTAATAAAACTACTGTACGCTTGGGTTTTTTAATACTATATGAATTATTCTGACAGTCAGTTTGCAAAGCCAACATATCAATCATTAAATTAAAAATGTAGTAATACAAATTAGTGTGATTCAGGAGCTGTAGAACATGTGGAACAATAGGCTCACTGTTTGGAAACTAATACAGATATGTCCTTCAAATGAGAAAAGATAGCAAGCAGGAAAATGCAAAAAAAATTACAGTGAATATATCTGGCTTCCACAAACACATCTGTTTCCATGTATCAGATACTATTATGTATGCTTTGTCCAGATCTCTGTTATCCTTTCTGCAAATATCCTGGTGATCTTTAATGTATAACTCCAACATTCATTTGCAGGATGAGGTGTCATTTGTGAATTGCCTGACACAGTGCTTACATCTAAGCAGAAAGTAGCAGCAGCACAGAAAAAAATCAGAACAGATCTCCCCACAATTACTGCTTTTGTTTTCATGAGAGAAGATGCACACAAAATATTTTTCAAAACACATGTTGCTAACTCACTGCTTCATGAAGTAATGCCTCACACAAGGTTGCATCAGTCCTGTAGGCTTAATCTAGCCTGCCCTTGTGGCTTCTGGTGCTCTGGGGAGAGATACAGTACCTGCTCCGTTTATGTGAGGAGAGAGAAATTATTTTGCCTGTAATAAACATGAGGGACTAGATGAAGTACTCAGGACATCTCGCTTTTTCACTTCCTTGAGCAGAGTGTTTTTTTTAAGCATCTTTTTCTTTTCGTCTGCTGATTCTGTGAAAACTCTGTGGCTGTGAATAACATCGGATTTTTTGAAGTAGTCCACTGAATGTGAGATAATGAAGTTGTGGCTAAGGTGCAGGACACTTTCAATGGCAAGTCTTTGCCTGTGGATTTTTCTCCTTTCTGAATTATATTTCGGCCAAGCTGCTTTAAAGCAGCTTGCCTACAGTACAGATAAAACCATGCTATGCATAGCTCGGTCTGATGTGCTTATCCAATGCAGTATGCTTACCCCAGTTGTGTCCGCATAGCATTCGTCCTAGCACATCCAGTGTCATTCTTGGTGACTGTCAGCAATAATCCCATCGAACAGCAAAGTCTGTATCAGTGCTTTCCTGGTGCATCTGCCTCCCCGCTCCCTACTGCCGTGCTTACTGGGGCCAGGACCACAAGCAGCCTTTGTACAGTACCCGCCTTGCTAATAGGCAGTGCTCCGTGAATTCCTGTCTTAGTTCTGTGGCACAAGCCCAGTCAAAAATACCAGCAGAAGAAAACATGCTTAAAAAACTGTTCACAGCCAGGACCCCATGTTAATGATCCATTACAGACTCACCACCTGCATGACATGAGGAATCGTGGTGTGTGTCTGACCCGTGCGGGTTCAGCTGCATAAAGGCTCATGAACTTGTTAAAAATATCTGCAGTCTTAAGATATGAGATGTGACTTATTATTCAGGCTTTCTGCTAACCACAGATTTAAAATCCCTGGGTATTTCTTATGTCTGGTCCTTTCAGGGCTGTGTTTTTGATGCTGCCAGTAAGGACTGCAGAGGTGAAAGCTGTTTGTTCTTGTTTGCTCCTTATCTGTGCTGTATGAGATGAATGAAATATTACAGTGGTAGAATAAAGGCAATAATCGTTTCTAATAATGAAATTGTTCTGAGAGGGAAGACCTAGATTTCTTACCAAGATAGTGTGCTTAAGTATTTGCATAGTAACTGGGCTATAATTACAGATTTGTCTCCTTTATGTCTCTTAGCTCTCAGGCTTAAGTAACCAGATCATCAGTGCAGTCGCTCGTTTTCCAGGCAGGCTGGGTGTCAGGCAGCATATGTTAGGGCTGTGTGCAGTGGTACACTGACTGTGAGTAATGAGTGTTGATAAACTGTTTACTGAAGCTGGCTGAAATTCAGGATTTGTGTATTGTGGGTTCAGGAACATTTCCCTTTTTGAGCAGTGGAATGTATTGATAGAATTTCTCTCAGATTCTAATTTCCATGAAGAAAAATAGCTTAATTTAGGTTATTTAATTTTGAAATTTAGAGTCTGGATTTTGTTGAAACTTTATATTTTTGTTTTGTTTAAATATCATTAACTTCAGCTGTTAAACCCTCTCCTCTACACAGAATAATGATGGAAGAGCGCTGCCCTGTGATACAAAGAGCTTGTCTGAGAAGTGGTGTAGCAAAATACTGACAGATTCATACCTGTGATACAGGGAATGTTGCCAAGCAGTGCTTCTGCACAGAGCTTTCTAGTTTCTTCTTATTGGTGTGCTGGTAAATTTTCAGTCCTGCTAGAAAGAATCCATTAACTTCTGGCTATGCAAGAACCTGGATAAAGGGAGTTAGGCAAAAGAGTGTTTGCCCCAACTCAAATTAAGCTCTGTTCTGGGTCTGGAGTTGCTCCTTGAGAAATGAGAGCTGACTGAGAGTTGAAAATCCTAGAAGATGGGATTGTTTGGGGGATTTTTGTGTAGAAGAGCATTAGCAGCCTCTGTGCCATTAACTTTCTTCTCCCAGAGAAACCAACCTGCAAAACTCAGATATTTTTCCTGCTCTGCAGAGAGATTCCTTAGAAAAGGGGATGGTGGTATGAACTTGAGAGGCAGAAGTTGTCTGTCAAGGTGACTGTGAGGTTCTTTCATTTCAGATGTGTGCCAGAACATGAATGTCCTCTCTGGAGAGCAAGAGCTTTTTGTTTTCTCCTTACAGTATGAAGCCGTTTTTGCATTTATAAGTGGTGTAGAGCTTGGTAACAAAGGGGACTCTTATCCTGTTGTATTATCTGTGTCAGTTCTAAAATATTCCTAGCTTTAGTTGTTTCACGTGTCTGAAAAGTTTGCATTCCCTTAGTTTATATAAACTCATTATTACCACATTAGTAAAGGTGTAATCCTTTTGCTCTTCTCTGTCAATAGATACCAGTAGACTTTCTCCTTCAGTCTGTTACCAAGGTAAATACCCTCTCTCCCTCCCTCTCTGAGCAGTCTGCTTTGCTATTGATTATCTGTTCACTCCTGCCTGTCACAGACTTGACTTTCTCACAGGTAAGCCGAGATGATCCTGGAAGGCCCCAGATACTCAAATAGCTTTAAAGGCAATATACTTCCCTCCTTTAGAAAGGGGATTCCATTGAAGCAGAAATCTAGTTGTGGGCTGCCTTCTAACTACAAAATCGAATTAAGCTTTGTGGTATTTTGTTCACTGTAGGACTTGGTGGGATATCACAAGATAATACTCATTGCTAGAAAGTAATGAAATAGCTAGCTAGGCCTCGTTTAAATGGTATGGTTTGAAATAAAAGTGATTGTTGAAACATCATAAACAACGAAAACACAAAAGAGTGAGGTGTTCACCTGGTACATCTGATAACTCTTTGGCATGAAATGTGTGGAGGTACCTATCCTATATATTGTGGGTGTAGCTGAAATAGAAGGCTTGTCATGTGTAACAGAGGAGAATGTGGTAAAAATATGACAAATTCCTTATCCAGGAATGCTTATTAAAAATAAATAAATAAATAAATAAATGAGTAGCTGTCTGAGTCAGTAGTTAAAAGAATGTTGGAAATCAAGGAAATATCACAGAATTTGATGAACGTTAGATATTGTTTCCTGTTTACAAGTTGTAAAAAAGAATGACCTGGAAGCTATAGGCAAATTGGCCTGATATTGATTCTATATAAAATAACAAAACACTTGATTCATCAGCAAGAGATGGCAGCTAAAATTTTAATTAATTCTAACACAGTTAATGCTAATAGAGTTATTTGGAAATGCATAATTTGTCAAATAGACACTTAGTCTCTCTCTCTTTTTTTTAAGTGGATTATGGGCAGGTTGATAAAGGCAAATTAACTGACACTGTATGCTTGAACTTCTTCAGAACTTAATACTGCATGACATTTTGATTTGAAAGCTTGGATTTAGCTGGGTGTCTTTTAAAAATTGATTGGTTGGTAGATCTCAAAAGATAGTAAAGAAGGAAGAGATATCAGTAAGCAATGCTCTTTTTGTAGGGTGAGTAAGGAAGACTGAGTTGTGGTCTAACTTTTAATGTGATTATAAATGATTTTAATTGTTTTAAGTGTAATTTTTTTGCAGAATGTACAAGCTTTGCAAACATTGGTGGAGTAGCAACAAAAGAGCAGACAGGTTACTTTTATTGAGTTATCCAAGTAAGTTAGTCAGTTGATCACAATTGCAAAGGATTCTCTTTAATAAAATGAATGCAAGGTCACTTGCTTGGGAACAATGAGCCTAGACTTCAGCGACTTGAAGTTTTTGAAAGTAAGTACTCAGGCCGCGTTCATGGGGCTGCCATAAGAAGGCCTCTAAACGTGAGCTCTCAATACAGTGTTGTGGCTGAAAGGAAACATGGTCTTTTAGGTAAATGGAGAAAGGTGTTTTAAGCGTAAGTGGGAAAGTATCTTGCTTCTGGGGACAGCATGGTCACTAGAATTTTGTGCCTTGTTCAGAGCTTCAAGGGACACAAATACTGAGCAGAGTTTTTAAATGAGTCAGAAATGTTCCTGGGATTGAAGAGGAAGTTTATATTCAGTTTATCAGAGAAGCCACATTACTTTTTTGTGGAAGTAAGTAAGAAAAAGGGCTGGAGATGGAATCCTGAGAAGATGGACCAGTGCCTGGGCGTAGCAACCATGTACCTGAACAGACTCTCTGTATTCTAGCAAATTCACACGGTTAGTGCAGACAAACTGCCGGACTTGTATTGAAATACATTTTTTTCCACAGTTTTCTGATTGTTTGACCTTGTGCGGATTTTTGTCTTTTTCTGCACAATGGGCATAGCCCATCTGTTGGGACCATGGCTACTTCATATGCACAGGCCTTGGTGTCTCCTTTCTCTATTGTGAAGATCTTAGTGAGTACAGAATCATAGCATATCCCAAGTTGGAAGGGACCCACAAGGATCATTGAGTCCAACTCCTGGCACCACACAGGTCAACCCAAAAATTCAGACCATGTGACTAAGTGCACAGTCCAAACGCTTCTTAAACTCCGACAGGCTTGGTGCAATGACTACTTCCCTGGGGAGCCTGTTCCAGTGCGCGACAACCCTCTCAGTGAAGAAGCTCTTCCTGATATCCAGCCTGAACCTCTCCTGCTGCAGCTTGACACCATTCCTGCAGGTCCTATCACTGGTCACTTTCTGACTTCTGAGACCTAGAACCAAAGTATTCTGCATTATTGAAGATGGTGGGTTTGGCAGAATTTAACAACCTGAAATGCATAGAAGTGTAAAGAAAACACATGTGGTGCTGTGAAGACACGTTCTGTGAAACCCAAGAAGATCACCACTGCTAATCACCATAGGGACCTAAATAACTGCGCATCACTTATATCACTTGACAGCTGTAAAAATGGATGCATTTTGTGCAGTTCAGGCAGAATCATCTGGATCCATCCCTGTTGTAAATATATTAACTTCTATGCGCTTGTATTTTGGATTCCGTGTTACACCAGGTCACACCAGACATTTTCAGAAGTCCCTTCTGATTGAATTCATGTCTGAATTTGTCATGCCTTTGAGTGATGTGGAAGTAAAAAATACACTAACAGACATTGAACTGATTTCTTATTTACATAGCAAGTAATTAAATATAAAAAAGAATAGGTTTGAACGAGATAAAAAAAACTTTAATACATATGTCATGTTGCTTGGTGCCATTTTGAACTCTTTCAGATAGCTCTGAAATAGCTAGTTTCAAGAAATATCTACAGGGATGTGAGCTCAGATCACTCAAGTTATATGGCTGTGACAGCACAGCCTCCATCTGAGCTGGTCAGCTTTCAGTTCCTGTGTGCACTTGCTGGATAGGGTATCTCTGTTTAAAATTGAGTTGTGTGATGCAGATGTGATACTTTGATGTCAAGAACTATCATCTTTCATTTGAGGATATCAAAGCATCTAGATTATATTAATAGAGTTGTCTTGATCTAATGAGGGGGGTGGAGGGACAATACATAATAACATTTCAAGATCAGAGAAAAATTGAGGCAAGGCAGGTTCAGCTGTTGAGTGTTTTAGTAGTATAAAACACGTAGCTGGTTTTGTGTTATTGCAGCAGAAGCATGAACAGAGGATAGTTTTACTGTGTATATACAGTGGGCAGCCTCTAGAGTGTTTAGTGCTTTGTACCAAAAATGCACTTCTAAAACACATCTCGTTAGGGGTATAAACAATAGGCTAGCACAGTTGGTAAGAACTATGTGTTTCCAAATTAGTACTCAAACCAAAAATGCATGTATTTGGCTGATAGACTACAACAGCTCCAGTGAATAAGCAAATAATATTGGGGGGGCATGACACAGAAATAAACTAAATATAGAGGTTACATATATTATTGACTGAACTGACTGACATGTGATAACACAGGGCTATTAATGTGTCTCAACACAAGTTTAATACTACAATAAAATGGTAATTCAGACAAAGCCCTGCATTTAAATAACATTAAGGACAATGAATAAAACCCACAAAAGCAAGAGATTTTCAGAGTGAAGGCAGGGTATCTGCAATTAGCTATATGTAGGCAGTACAGCAAAACAATGTGTGATAGGTAGTATTTTTCCTAGTTATTCTGCTTCCATCAAATGCATTAATTTTTTAGCAATATTGGAACATGCAGATGATTGGGGATGTACTCTTAACTGTAAATTTGACTTTACTCACATTTGTAGTTAAAATCTGAAGTGGAAGCTGCATATTTTTAGAAGTGTTGTGGGTTTTTATTGTTGTTGTACAGCAAATAGTCACTTTGTTTTCTTTTATGCATTTTATTTCCCCATTTGATGTGCCCAGGGAAGACGAGAAGATGAAATCCCCGTACTAAAAAGATTCAATTATAAATGTATTTAATTGCTTCCTATTAACTGACCCATGTGTAAAGTTTTTCTCAGCTGGAATGCTAATCTAGAATCGGGCTTGCTGAAACTTCTGTCCTTGGAAGAACTGAGCAGATTATGAACAACTCAACATCTAAACACAGATAAGAAAAATTCCAGATACACAGCCCAAATAATTGTCCCTTAGGTTAGATTGGGCTTTTTTTTTTTTTTTTGGTGTGTCTGTAAAACTGAGAAAGGGACCAGCAAATGCCAGTTGCTAGGATCTGTCAGATCTTGTGTCAACACCTGTTTTCTCAGGAGAGAAAACTCAGCCACTGTAATTAGAAGCTTGAAAATTAAATATTTGCAAAACAGTCCACTCCTACTGTTTAATCAAGAAAAGAATTCAGATCTCCAGGAACATGCCAGTGCCCTGCTCATTAGATGGTATGTGATTTGTCTTGGTTGCTTCTGTGCTATTTTAAAGTATGTTTTTTTTTTTTTTTCCTAAGTACAGTGGTGGGATCAGTTAACTTTCATCATAATAGGTTCTTGTTTCTCATAGAAAGCAGACTACATAGTCTATCATTGTGGATCAGACAGGCAGAATATAAAATGTGTCCCTCTCCACCAGTTTATGGAGGATTATAACCTAACATTGCTACTAGCAAATACAGTTAGTTCTTGAGGTCAGGAAACAGTAGTTTATATTACATTGCTGCTCGTATCTATCTGGCTCCCTACAGCATTCACTCGTCTGTGCCTCTTTGTAATCTGTTAACGTTCACTAAACTTAATATGGTATAAACTTTTACCTGAAATGATTGTGTACTTGTATAAAATACTCTTCCTTCATGTCGCTTGATTGGTCTTCTATGAGTAGATATATTACTTACGTATTTTTCCAAATCTAAACACAAACGGTTATTGGTAACTACCCCAGTTCCTGTAGGCAGCTTCCTGGAACCTGGTGGCAGATAAGCCCCTAGCATATGGCTGGGAGAGAAAATGTTATTTGTCCTTGGAGTGGGCTGAGCCCCACGTGTGTGAGAAGGCTCCAGAAATATGCTCTAAGTATTCCAGCTGCAAGTGGGTGCTCAGTCTACTTGATCAGGTTCAAAAAGCATGTAGTGCACATCACCAGCTGTCTCACTCTACAGACCCACTGCAGTTGCACAAGTCTGGTTGCTGACTTAGCTGCAGCTGCACACAGCAATACCTTGTGTATTGAGAACATCACTACACTTTTACCCCTTAGCCAGCCTCTGGCTTTCCAGGTCACTGGTTTTGGTTTGTGTCTCATTTGGTTTCCTCCCCCTTATTTCCTATTTTACCGGACTGAACTCAGGTATTTTCTTCCAGTACAGTACAGAAAAGTAGGCAGATGCTGCTTCCTTCATGTGCAAATCTCCTAGGTACCCAGTGCAGTAAACCCTGTAAATAAATAGCATTGACTTTTCAGAAGCAGTCAATGTTTGTGTAGTTATCCTCCTGCTGAAGTCAGTAAGACTCTTACGATAGACTGAGCACAATGGTAATCCTACTTGGGAGAAATAGTCATATTCTGGAATGTCTGTCTGTCTCTTTCACCCCCCTCCCCAAGTATTTTAACTTGTTAAAGTTGTGAAATTCCATTTCTGAAGTTTGGGTGGCTTGTTTTCAGCTTTATCAAGTTGGAGTAATAAGAATAATATTTTTAACTCAGCAATAACAATTAGCATAAAAATTAATGTTAAACAAGTAATGAGTAATAATTAATTTTTTACTCAGCAAGAGAATTGTGTCTGTCTATGCTTGTGAGTTTGCACTTTCCAGGGAGACATACAGAGGCAGAGTAATTTCTTGATTTGCAACAGTTAGGGAAACGCTGGTTGCTAATACTGAAATGTCTTTTAAAGGGACTATGTCTTTTTAAGGGTCAGATTCTTCCTTCCAGATATGCCTGTGCAATTCTAGCCTAAGTGAGCAACAGTTTCAAACTTCCTTGCGAGTTTTGCACCAACACCCTCATTTTACAATTTCAGTAAAGCTTTTTCAGAACATGTACATGACAGCAAGATTTGGTTTGAAGACCATTCTATTCAGAACAAATGGTAGGTGGCTTTGATGAGTGCAGCCAACTTAGCTGCAGTTGTATTATGTTTCACTTTTTCATTTCTGAAAGGAAATAAGACTGTTTGAATTAAAATGCTCCCAAGAGCTCATGTATAAACTCAAGGATAGAATCTGCAAGGGTCAGCTGTGCATCAGTTATTTGAACACTGTGGTCGACACTACAGACGTGCCATTGGCAGGGGAGTGTGAAGATGCCATAGCAATGGGATACTGTCTGTGTCTAGGATCCTTGAAGTGCAGCTCATTTTGAAACTTTTTTTTTCTTATGAAAAGTGGATTAAGTTAGGAATTCTCTGCTCAACTTGTTGAGTTTTTTGTTGTTGTTTGTATTTTTTTTAAAGCCCAGCAAAGTTAGCTGCTGTAATTTGTAAGAGTACAAAGCTTTTATACACTGGAGATTTCCTCCTTTCGTCCTCTAGTACAGGAGCCTGTTTTCCGCAAAATGCAGGAGTTTTAGGCTCTCAGAACAGGGGGAGGCAGAGGATGGGTAAATAGCTTTTGTCCACGTGGGTGATACACCAGGAAAATAACAGGCTCAAGGGAAATACTGCACTTTGTTGCAGTCTGAGTTGACAGGGAGTGATGGTTTCTGTGATGATGAGCACTGTAAAGAGACTCATGTTACCTATTAGACTGAGCCAACAGGGTGGGCCAATCGCTCTGTTCTCTCTCGTGATCTTGTGGCTTGGCATCTCTGCTGCCAGTGCAGCCTAAGTCGTGTACACCCTCTGAGATAAATGCTTATTGGTATCTGAGGTACAGATTCCAACAATCTTCCAGTTAAGGATTTTATACTTTACTAGCATAGCTTTGAGAAAGTTCCACTGTCTTTCATTTGCTTTTTCCTTGAGGCCAGACTAAAGCCCAGACACTTGCATCGCCTTTAGTGTAGAATGCCTTGCCGGTGTAAGAAAGGATGTAATTCCACGGCTCCATGCTGTGGGATACATGATTAAGTCACTAAGCCATTATGCTAGCTGAATGCAAGTGTCTGAAAGTTAATGGCAAACTGAATTTCATCCAGTTCACATGCTTCTAATTATGACCGGCTGGTGTTTGTAGGTCTTATGCCAATAAAGACATCCAAAAACTACAAATGTAACTGGATCAGAGAGCGTTTGGCTTTAACTAGCTGTCAATTAGGAGGAGAATGATGGATTCCAGATATCTTTTTGTGTCTGTGTATACAACTGTGTGTTCACCTCTTTTTTATTCCCCAAGCTCTCTCTGCATTGTAGCAGTAAAATGTGCTGTTTCAGAACTACTTTGGAGGAAAAGTTCCCTAGACACCTCCTTTTTGGCAAAGTGTGCCATGCTGGTAGTGTTTTAGCTTAGATATTCTCTTCAATTGCAAATTATTCTAGTTTCTTCTCCCTTGAAGCAAAATTGATAACACATTGATTTTAGGGGAATTATATATGGAAGGAAAAATGTACAGCTTGTCTAGATGAAGCAGTTTACCAGTATAGTTGTATCTGTGCAGCTTTACTGCTACAATCCTGTGTATAATTTCCCATGTGGATGCTCTTAATCCGGAATAAATGTGACCTATGTAGAAATGGGCCATTTTATACCAAAATAAGTGTTATAGCTATAACATTAAGGGTCCACTTCAACTTCTTCCCCAAAATGCAGCTTTTCTAGCTAAAGAAGATAGCAGCCTGTGTCAGCCCTCAGCTTTGTATCACTACTGCGTAGGTGGAGCGAACTGTCCCCTCTGATTTATCTTCTCTACTGTTTGTGACATTGTTTTCCAATTGATTTCAGTAAAATAACTTAGGTTAGCATAAACATTTAAAATAGTAATTTAATTTCAACTTGCAAATTGACAGCAAAATAACTTAGAGGGGCAGGGCAGAGTGTTTAGGGGTGGCTGCCATCTTCAGCATAACAGTGGCAGGTAGAAGGAGTACGTTTCAGCAAGACAGCTTAGCACATACATGTAAAGTAGTATTAAATTGTGCTGTTGAGACAGGGAGGAGGAATATCCTGAAATGTTAATCAAAGCTGATGTAGTAAGTGGAAAAAAAAAAAATTGCCCTTTGTGTAGCATCAGATACCCCATGTTTTAAAGATCTCATGAGATGTGTGTGCTGGAACCGGCAAAACAGTTTTGCAGACAAAACTGCTGAAAATTAAATGTCAAAATGAAATTCTACTTTGGCAATATTCATCTGAAACTTAGAGCTGAATGTATAGTTTGAAATTTATTAGGCAGATTTTGGCCCTTTCAGCTGTTGGTTGGAAGAGTGAGTGTTCACTTGCCAGAAGAGTGAGTGTTCACATTTGTTTTCTCTGTGGATTCATTCAGCACCATTTGTCATGAATTAATTATCAATTGTTAGTTCAATATTCACTTTTACAGCTGCACTGATTAGATGCAGAAATCTAAAATAATAAGTCACATGGCATTGTTTCTGTTGCCAATAAGATGAGTCTAACTTGAATAATATTTGAACAACTCAATTCAAATGAGCTCATGGAAAGTGAATTTAAAATATTTCCCGTGCATTATCAGATGTAGAAGTTTAACAGTTTGCTTTCTCAAATAGTCATGACTAAGTTAATATGGAGGAATATTTGTATACGCTTTGCAAGCTAATAATTGTGCTCGATATTTTCTATAATTTACCTTCCACCAAGAAATGTCATAAATTAAACACCTTATTTAAAATCTCCCCCTAATAAGAGGCAGGTAATCAAGACTGCTGTGATTTTTGTGATCAACTTTTTACACTGGAATGAGGTAAATCAAGGTCCTATTCCACACTGTGGGAGTGCTTTAAAGGTGAGGATGAAAGACTGATGGTCTTTGTCCCAAACAATAGTCAGCATCAGATTTTACTTGAAAGTGGAACTGGAATGTGTTAGCAGCATTTACAGGCAACTCTAGCTCTGAATGTTTAAATTGGCGAAGTTGAGATTTAGATCTTTGACAGCTGTGGCACCATTTTTGTTGTTCTTTTAACTTTGTTGTGAAACAGAATTTGGTGTCTAAAGGCAGTAATGGAAGCGGTGTTAAGTGGTGTCACTGCTGCTGTGTACTGGGCTGTGTGCGACCCCCAAGGAGATCGGGCAGTTGAAAGTGTTCTGCAGGGATCGATTCGGCAAAGCCCCATAGGCTTGGCACCTCAAGGAAATGCCAAAAGAGGGATTCCTGGGCTATGCAGGCCTCATTACTCAGCAGCATTCATCTTTCTTCCTTATTCTGCCCCTAGTGTGCTCTAGCATTTTGAAGCAACAAGTTGCAAGGCAAATACATAAGTAACAGTGCTTGCTACCTACCTTTGAATACTCTTAAAATAACTGCTTTGGATCAGAATCAACAGTAGTATAAACCTAGCTGACAGAAAGGATTTGATATAAGTGCTGGCTTAGTATAATTGGTGACTACCTGCCTGCTGTAAAAGGCTTGTAAAACACATGCATCTTGCTTTGATTTGGTACGTTGCAGTAGAGTTGCAAATGGTGTGTAGCTAAGATTAACTGGCAGGAAGATCTTGCAACCTTTTGTTACCTGATTTCAGTTCCTAACAACTGCCTCTGTCATGACAGTTGTAGCTTTGTAACTTGCTGAGAGGATTCTTCAAGTGGAAGAGGTTCTCTTGAGGCCCTTTTGGTTTGGTTTGGTTTTAATCAGATACACAGTAAAGGGGAAGAAAGTTAAATTGGGATATATTGTGTGCTTTGGTTGTCGCTTGCTCATAGTAATATTGGTGTGGCTGATGTCTAAGGACACAAGAAAAGCAAAATCCTGAAGACGAGGTAGTATCCCTATTAGAGCAGGTGAAGCAGCTGGAAAAAACAGACAAACTTCTAAGACTAAAGTCTTTGAATCTGTGGTCATCTGGCAAGGCCTTGAAAGACAGTGGTGATCTGGGCATCCTGTCATCCTGTTTTGGATTTGATATTAGTGAATGGTCAGATCTGGCTGTGTTTTATCACTATTCGTGTTTACATAGGTCTGAGCAGAACCAGCATAAATCTTTTGTCTTATGGCAATTTTTCACTGATACAGGGATCAGGTTACATCCATGGCAACAGTGAATCAAGCCCCATGTACAAATTTCTTGTTAGTCCACCTTCTGCACGACTTTGAGGTACAATGTCTTGATAAGACAGTTCAGTTTAGTCCTTCATGTAAATTACACCTGCTTGTTTTATGTTTGATTTGTTTCTCACAAGGCATTAGTAACTCTAATTGTTAAGTTCTATTCATCTTTGAGTAAATGTTCATGCTTTGCTTGCTGGGAAGGAAATTATCACCACTACCAGCAAAAAAAAAAAATAAAAAATAAAATAAAATGTTATTTTCTACTGCAAACTGGTGTAAATAATATCTGTATTCTGGAGTCTTTGAGGGGAGTAAAGGACTGGGCCTCTCCACGTATGCTGCTGCTCTATCTATATTTACTGTATTTTGTCCTGTAGTCTTGATCTCACATATTAACACTGATGTACAGCACACAAATACCACTTTCTGTGTTTTTTACTGTTCTATCTGGAGCTGGATCTGTTATTTCTCTGGAACGTGCCCTGGTATATTTGCACGTAAGCATTTGAAGGGAAGAATGGAAGTCAGTTCAGCTGGGCGGAGAATTGTTCTGAACTGGCTTTTCAAAACCACTACCGTTTTTTGGGGGAGGGGGGGTTGTTTACCCCTCTCCCCCTCTACTGTGCTTGCAATTTTCAGTCAATTTGTAGACATGGCTCTGAAAAGAACTACTTACACAGTTCCAGTGTATCTTGTCATTAGTGGCTGTATTCAGTAAATTACACAATTGAATCTCACAGACTATCAGTAAAATGCTAGCCAGTTAAGATTATTTTGTGTATTTGGATTCAGATAATAGTTACTTTTTACTAGCTGTTTCATACAAACTCACAAGAGAACTAACCTCTGTGACATGAGAAGCAGCAGTTTCATGCTATTCTGACCTTAAATGTTGGCAAAGGTAATATAGTCACATACACTAGGGCTTCTTATAAGATATTGTGGATAGTGATATGTGATTATTGGCATTCTTTGAAGCAATCAGCCTTAAATTTCTTTCAGCAAAGAAAACAAAAAAACAAGCTTAGTGGAAATGGAACAAGAGGATAAAATATAAAGAGGAAAAAAAATCTCTAAGGAAGTATGCTTTCTAAAGATCTTTCATGTTTACATTTCTTTTTTCCTTACTGTGAATAGAGCAGTGTGAATGCACTAACAGCAGGGCTCGTTTGAAACCTGTCTGAGGGAGTTCTGCGTATGCAAGGCACACAGAATTTACCTTTTAAAGTAGGCTTGTTTCTTCAAGGTGCCAAATTCCTCATACTTTTATTCAAGTCATTCCTCACAGAAGCTCTCAAAAATCGTTAGGATCCTGGGCAGAGAGTTGCATATATAGTACCTTTCAGAAGTCAAATTCTCTCTTGGTTTATACCTGGCGTTTTAGGACTGCAGAGAATTAAATTAGAAATTTTGGTCAGTAACTGCCACATGCTCTGTTCTGTAATGATAATTAAATGATGTTTGGACTAAAACAAGCAGCAGAGCTTCAGCTATTCAAGGAATTGCTGATGCTTAGCTAGGAATTTCACCCTCCCCTCTTTTGCTGATATGGGGTAATTGACCATGAGTAAATTCCTAGTTTATTGCAGTGTAAGATTATACCTTGTAGGTTAAGCCACTTGTAATGAAGATGTTTTCAGCTTGCACACCTTGGACTGGGAATAAATGCCATATTATTTTGTATCGGTTGAGGATGAGATTAATTTCAACCACTGACTTGGTCATTTTTATGTGTCTGGTCACTCCTGTAGAAGAAAGTTTCTTCACATACTTTTATCAGCAGTATTACATTGGTAGTAATTTTGGTCTTGCAGATTCTGAACCTTTTTTCTTCTTCTTTTTTCTTTTTTTTTCCCCCTTTTTTCCTTTTGTTTTCAGGTGTCAGCTAACAAACATGACATTAGCTGTTAAGCCAAGAGTCCTGTTAGGTCTTCCAGGCTTTCTTGCTAAAGCAGGTGGAATGATTTGGTACAGAGCCCTTTCCCCAAGTGTAATGACAGTGCAATGGCATTACCTAGACATTGGCTCATATGAGGGTTCCTGTAATGACTGCTTGTTCTGACCGTGTTTGTAGGAAAGAGAGTTGTTGAGAACAGCTTGTGAGCCATCAAATTAAATTGGTCATATCACCACCCTGCTGTATGCCTGTTTACGAATTCTTTAGGAAAAAGGATATCAAGGGGTCAGGGAGCTGTCCAGGCAGGTCAGCTGTAACCCGTGGAACCATGAACCAGCTAACATGGCTTGAAATCAGCGTGTCTGCTGTTAATTGCATTACAGTCTACAGTCTCCAAAGATTGCACAACCCAATAGTTAATAGCTATGCGTAGTCAGTGTTCTGGTGCTTGTATCCGAGTTTTCCATAATATAAATAGTTTGAAGAAGATCAAAAAAATGTCTCAGAGAATTGTAATAACTCACAATTCCATAATTCTTTGTTGTTTTTGTTATTTTCTATATGAATTCTCTGCCTGCCTGCCAATTTATTTATATAATTCTTGCTGCAGATATAGAATTTTGAATCAAATCAGTGTCCTTGTTTTGTTGTGCTTTAATTTACCTGTCACTTGATTGACCTTGCAGCTTGATATTTTATATATCTAGTCATTTTCCAGGTTCCATCAAGTTTGTTGCTTCAGAAATGTTGCACTGGAGTATCACAGTATACTTGATAGTTACTGGAGTATTACTGTGTATACTTTATGTTTTGTAATCATAATGTGGTTGCTAATGCTTTCATAGGAAAATATTTAATTCTTTTCTTTAGGTTTCTATTTTCACTTGCTTTTACCCAATTTATAAAGCTTTTGCACACTGCTACAGATATTATGATACTGTTACCTGAGATCTATGTGGGTGCAGTACTCTGGATTAAATTAGAACAGCATCAGCAGGAGAATGAGCTATTGAACTTGGGATCTGCCCCTCATTTTACAGGCAGCATTTTAGCACAGTGTTCTTTTTTAGAGTCTTTCTTCTCATCTTCTTTATATGTATCCAGCTGAAACTAACTATTAGTCGTTCCAATTTAAATTCCATATGTGGAATCACCTAGTTAAGTTCATAGCCATTTTATTTGTTCTGTCAAATATGCAATTTAACCCTCTGTAGCTAATGCGAACATCCTCTCATCAAGTTTTCAGTGGCACCAATTTTGGGGACCAGTCAATAAACACTGCCGTTCAGAGATACCTGGAGAGGCTGGAGGAATGGGCTGATGGGCCCCTCATGAAATCCATCAAAGACCAATGCAAAGGCTTGCACAGGGGAGGGAAAAAAACCCTTGCAGTGATCCAAGCTGGGCACCAGCCAGCTGGGGAGCAGCTCTGCTGAAAATCAACTGGGGGTCCTGTCTGGCAGCAAAGCTGAACATGAGCCTGCAGAATATCCTGGCAGCACAGGTGGCCAGCAGCAACCTGGGTTGTAAGAACAGGAGCATGGCTCGTTCCCTGAGGAAAGCAATTACCCACCTCTTACTCTAGAGCACATCAAGATCACTGTGTCTGGCTTTGTTCCCCATCCCTACAGACACCCAGAACAAGAAAAACATTGATTACCCTTACTCATGAGAGGGCTGCCAGGCTGGTCAAGGGGCAGGAGCACATGCACTGTGCAGAAGGACTGAGAGCAGTGGGCTTGCTTAGCCTGCAAAAGGGAAGGTCTGGGGGGGCTCTAACAGCAGCCTTCCAACACCTGGAGGTCTCTTCACAGTGGTGAGTGGTGGGAAGATGAGAGACAATGGTCTCTGACTAGATATAAGGAAAATCTTTTTCCACATTTAACTGTCCCAGTGGTGAAACAGGCTGCTCAGGGGTGTTTGTAGTCTCCATCTAGAGAGGCTTTCAAGGCATGAGTAAGTTAAGTGCTGAGTAATCTGGACTGAACTCATAGCCACCCCTCCTTTGAGTAGGATTTTGAACTAGTCACATCCTGAGATCCTTTCCAGCCTGGATTTTCCTATGATGCTGTAAAATGCAACTGACACTTAAAAAGAAATCTTTAATATTTTTAAATATTCCTAGGGAAAAAAAATAAAAGATTATATATATTTAGTGAGAAATTTAATGTCTGTAATTTTTGCAGCAGATATGTTTCACCTTGCAACATATCAAGAAAAGAACTACTTAAGTCCATTTAGGCTGTCAGAGTAAAGTTATGTTGAATTTTAATGACCAATATATGTTGAGATAAAATGAGTTGTTTATATATATTTGTTATACCTAGTACAATGACGCCTTAGAAAAAATGTTGAAACAGTTTTTAAAATATAGAGGCAATCTCACTGAGCTTGTCGATACATTTATTTTAATATGATATTTTGAAAATCTTTATGGGGTTTTAGAAATGCAGACATTTCTAATAAATACACTTAGTATAAATCCATCAAGTACCATAGTATCTGAGTGAAAGATGTAAAAGTAACAGTAAGACAGCCCTCCTCTGGATATCAGGAAAGAGCCCGAGTATACCCTAAAGCATTTAGTGCAGAAAATGATGAAGACACTCCTCACAAAATGACACTGCCCAAAAGCATGATCTGTGGCTGGGGCAAATTGTTTGGGTGATCTCACGAAGCAGAGAACTGTTTCAGTGTTTGGTTTCAGCTCAGTGCTGAGCTTCCACTGAGTCTCTCCCAACTAATATGCCTTCACTTATGACTGCAAAAAAGATGTCAAATTCCATTTCAGAAGAGTAGTAATTTACTGGTACAAATGATTTAGAAAGAAATGATTATTATGTATGGAATTGAGTGTTACCCAGAATAATTCTCTTCTATGTAGGATCCATTTACCCTTCTGCTTTGGAAGTGAGACTCCAGTGGTCCTAATCTGCACAATCATGAATATTTAGTTGAAATCATATTTCCAGGAATCATGTCATAATAAACAGGAAAGCAAACCAACTGCACTTTACAAAATAAAATCCTTCTGACTCATGTGGATGTTATTCTAATTATGGAATATATTTGAAAATATTTCCATCAAGAGTCAGCTACTGAACCATGTTATGTTTTAAAAAGTGCATTAAGAAGATATACTATGTGAATGATATGGGTACTATTTGTTTCCATCAATAACAAGAACATAGTAGAAATTTTCACTTCATATTCTCTTTCTGTTCCTAAAATTTTAAGCCAGTCTTCTATCATCCTTTTTTTATCTTTTATTGCAACTTGCAGACCTGATAGATTCACCTTGAGTGCCCTACTCTTTCTTAACAGCCGATGCTTAACCTTTGTTCTAGATGACAATTTAGTGTCTAATTAGCTTGGTCTTAAAAATCAAAAAATACAAACCTCTGTCAAGCCCGCTGTAAAATCCCTCCTACTCCCTTATCATTCTTTCTTAACAGCTGATACATTTTGGTGTCTGAAATTATTCTTTATTACTCCCTCTTTTGTACTACAGTTTACAGAATCTTTCTGATGTCCTGTTTACCACGATTTAGGGGTTATTTTATTATATGTACCACTTCCACAATTACCTTTTCCTGCAATTACAATATTGGAGCTGCTTCTGTTGATGGCTTTTTGTGATTGAGCATCACGTTTGTTACCTGTAAGCTTCTGTAATTACTAGCCATTCCAGTGTTTCGTTCACATCCTAACTTTGTTGGCTACTTTTTTAGCAATGAAGAGAGCCTTTTTACTCTCATTTTATTAATTCTGAAACTTTCCAATTTTGAAATCTATGATTTGTATTATATCAAGGCTAGTAGTATTTTCTGTACTTACTCATTGCTTTTCACATTCTGTAGTCACAGCAGCATACATACCCTCTATTATTTGTGTGACTTAATGGGAATCTGTAATTAGAGTGGTATTTATGCAGCTACCTTCCATTATTGACTATCTAGTGCGCTCCCTTTTTATTTTATGTTGTACTACTCATAATTCTTTGACATATTTGAATTTGTGAATTGGGTGGCAGGATCTCAGAATTCTGTCCAGTGATGACTTGTCATGGTCCTCTTCCTTCTTTCCTAAAGTAAAAGCTTCAAACTAGCAAAATCATAGCTTTCACTCTGTTGCATTCTAAAATCAGGTTTCATTGTCTCTATATACCACGTATCACAGTGCAGTGCTCAAACCACTATTTGGCTTTATGCTGTTGCTGTTTGTAGAGGTTTTAGAAAGGAAGCAGCAGATTTAGATGTAAGATAAACAAAAGCCCAGACCTTGCCACAGGCGTACTGATTATTTAAAACGGACAAGGAGAGGTCATCTGTTTTAAGGTTCAAGAACTTCTTTGACTAGAGTTTTGCCTATCATGGAAGCTGTGTGTTTGTTTCAAGGATTAATCAGTTTAAAAGTATTTTTTCTTGTGCATATGCAGGAAGGGAAAAAGGAAATTCAGAGTCCTCAACTGGCCCAGGTCATTTGTGTCATAAATGCATTGTTCTGTGTTTTATGTATTTTATTTATATACAATGCCTTTTCTGTTTGCCAGTACCTTTTGTTTCCCTGTTCCATTTTTACTATGTTTTTCCCAATAGATTTTTTCAGCCTATCTTCTTTAATTGTGCTCTCTCTACTAAAAATAAAATGCATCAAGAGTTGAAATTTCAAACCCACAATAATCAAGTGTATTTGAAATCAGAGAAGAGTTGATTATTTTTCCTTTACCCTTAGGCTCATCTCAGTTCACTGGTACAGGTAGATTATGGTAGCATTGGAGTCTTGGTCCTTGCATGTGCAGAGCCCTCTCTTCCAGGCACTGTTGTAGTATCCAGGTAGGTTGGTTTGCTGCATGAGCATTTCTGATGGGTTATTTCTGTTGGCTGTGCATCCCTTTTGTAGCTCCTTTAATAAGTCTATAGTACAGAGGTGCAAAATAATAAAACTTGGTGTCAAAAATAATGATATCTTTTATTAATCACTAACATAGTCTCACTTTTTTGATAGTCTAAATGTGTTCTGTTTTGCTAGATCGTTGTTAGAACCATTAAAATCCTGTTTAAACAGCTTGATATTGCATCAGAGAAGCACATCTCCAATTGCATTCTCCTTTGATTGCTCTCACACTTTTTGTATAGTGTGACACGATGTGTTATTAAGATTGTACCTGGGGAGATGCTGTTCCTGATAACCAGCATATAGCTTCGTGCAGGTTACATGCAGAGATTTATTGGGCTACCTACATTTAAGACTTATGCCTACTTAGCTTCTTTCTAGGTATTTTTCTGTGCTTATTACAGCAGACTTTTCTCATTTTTTCAGCTGTCACAAGCAATTTTTTTGGTCAGTCCAAAAGTGTTTTTTGTTTCAGATTAATACACAAACATTTATAATTTTCAGTAGTATGTTTCTTATTTAGTTGATGGCTGAATAGATGGCAAAAATAGTACTTTTATTGACCTGAACAATTATAGAGAAACCGTCAGAAACTTGCAGTGTGGCAGTTATTTTACATGAGAGAATTAGTAACTGAGCATGGAAGCAAGAGAATGCTCAGCTATTACCTGCTTTGTGCTGCTGCAAGTCAACCTAGTTTGTAGAGCTCCCACCTCCTGAAATATTGTTATTCTGTTGCTATCCTGTCTGATTCTTTCTTTTTTTTTTTCTTCCTATGCATAAGTATCTCATAGTATCCTGCATTCCATCCCTTTGCTCTTTCTTGCATGCAGAACATGTTTCCCACAATCTGTTCACTTCTCCCTGAGTGTCTTTCTTAAAGGAATCAGTTTACATTGACACTGAGTAGACAGTAGAAGAGTCCTGCTGGGCGCCCTCGCTATAACCTGATTTCCTCCCTATTTGTTCCATGGGAAATGGTTACCTGCAGTGTTTAAACACACTTTTAGACTGCTGATTCAGAACTAAACAACTTAAAAAGCATACAGAAATGAGATTTGCAGGATCATTTGGAATGTTAAGGCTTTTGCTCAAAGCGTTTTCAGACAGCAGTAGTTGTAGTTACTCTTACAGAGTGGCAGAAAGTTTGAAACTGAGAAATTAAGTTCTTGGTTTTCCTAGTCATGCCTCTGTGTGTACATTAAAATTGAATTAATTATACCTCTGTTTCCTGCCAGTTATGTTTCGTCAAATTTCAGTATGTTTTGCTTGACCAGATGTTTTCAAATATTAATTTCAAATCCTTCTCAAGATCTGAACATCTCAGTGGTTTTTACAGGAACTGTGGAGCTGTTGACAGTTCTGGGTCTAGCTCAGGTAGGCAAAAGTCTTTCTTCATAAAAAAGACAAATAAATAAACAAAAAGCCTGCTACTAACTGACATTTAGCAGACTATGAGAAATTATTTTGGACTTCCTTAGTCAGACCTGATGGAAAGCTATATACACAAACCATGGATGTTGATATTAATATGCATTTAGGTTAGCAGTCACTTCAGGATTTATTTTGATTTTAATTTTTATTTTTGCAAACCTGGTGTGCTGTGGTCTGAAATCACTGTTAGTTCATCCCACCATAGAACAGGGTTGACTACAGGGGTAGAATAAATAATCTGGTTGACTACAGGGGTAGAATAAATAATCTTTCTCTAATTTATAATTTAATTTAAGGTATTAAAGTATCTCAGGATGAAAAGCAAGCTATGAATACAAAATACTGTGTGCTCTTCTAAATCTTACCTACTGTAGATGGGGTGTCATTGAAACCCTAGACAGATAGACACCTGTAAAAGGATTAGAAATGTGTCATTTTGGGAGGATAAATAGATCAAGAGTGCTTACTCATAATAGTGTCCTTCTCTGGATTTGTATTTTTAATGAACTAGTATATTTGCTTTATTAATGACATCAGGACTGTGTTCTTTGTGTAAGGGGTAAACATCCATCAGGAATGACTCCTATCAATAGCCTGGTTTTGACTGAGGTGTACCCACATTATTGAGACATAGGTGAACAGCCCTTCCAGCTCTGATATGTCGTATTTAAATCCCCACAAGTACGACCTGAGTCAGAGCAGATCCAAAAGCAAACTGACAGAGAGAAGAAATGGAGTTGCAACTCTCTCTTTAATGCTGAAGAACAGATATTTGCCTGGACATGTGTTTGACCTGTTTGCTCAGCTGAAGAGCAACTGGTGCTTTATCCAATGGGGTATTACTGCTTTATTTCAAGAGAGCTATTTATCAAAACTGATGGGCTCTGTAATCCATTTAGTTTTCAGCATCCTGACATTTTAGAACCTTCAACTGATTCTTAGTGCTTATTTGTCACTCATTTAGGACTTTTGTCCTGCTCCTTACAGCTATCAGCCTCTCAGTGTTCAGCTACTGTATGATTTCTTCTTGTGGCCCACCAAGATTTCTGTGCTTTTTTGAAAAAGCTCATAAAGTCAACGTGGAACATACTGGAACCAGAAAGAAAGAGCCTGTCTGCCTCTTACTTTGCAGCAAATACCTCCCAGCAGGTCTTATTAACTTGAGCTTAATGTCACTGCTATGTGGCTTTTCCTGGGCTCACAGTGAGCTCACATCCCTCTGCAAAAGACTCTGCAGACATATCTAACTATGACTGTGTGGGGGTATTTAGCCTTACAGATCTGAAGCTCTGTGGTGCCATTTGGCACAGCTCTTCTTCTCCATGAACGTTTCCAATTCTAATTAGAACTATACCTACTTGTGCTCGTGACTGCACAGCAGAATGGGAAAATAAGGGAAGAAAACAAAGATCACAGGAAAATGCCATACTTGCTCCTTTCTCTCTCTTATTTTAATCCGTTAAGTTTTCAGTGTTTGCAGAGGCTTCACTATATTTTAGTGCTCTCTCTCATGCTGTCTTGAATTTTAGGCTTCTCTGTGTTTTTGCTGTCCTTCAGAAAATTGAATTTCTGTAAGGAATATTTGATAGCATTAAAAACATCCACAGGGGGAACGGGTTCATGTATCTTTTTCACCTTCACATGTACCGCATGGCAGGAAGTTCGTCACTGACAAAAGTTTCAATTTTAGATAAATTTCACATTAAAGAAACAGTACAACTCAAATTGTGAATACTAGTGTAAATATGTCTCAAGTATTCAGTGCAGACAATACATCTACGATAGCTGTTGTACATTTTGAATTCGGATCCTTTGCCTTGCACTTGGGAGAAATAGACTTACAGCTGATGTATAGTTCAATCTATGTACCTCCATAACACAGTGAAACTTCATTTAGGACTTTTCATATATACGTGCGCTCACAGGAAAAATGTGCTGTTACTGTAATACATAGCAGAAATAACTGCATTGCCGAGCTATCATTATTCACCTGTAACGAAAGGATTTTCAAGAATTGAGGATGAGTTCTGAATATGAAGAAGCAGTTGAATATTAGAATGGAAAAAAAAAAAAAGGAAAATTTTCTTCAGATTCTTCCATTTGTTTAGTCATTAAAAATATTTTTTCTCACTGCAAATTACTGAAATATTGTTATAGAGAAAGCTACAAAAATGTACAAGTGATATTCTGTTTGGGTTAAATTGTGCATCTAAACTAGTATAAGTATCTGAACACTTGCTGAGACTCATCTGAGTTTGTTGTACTTACCTTGGGTTTCATACAATAGTCTCATCATACGGCGTTTACAGAATTGGGTCATTTGTGGCCCATTAAGCTGATTTAGTAGGATTCTTCCAAATGATACCGAATTTTGTCTCTTGAACTTTGTCAAGTATTGCTTCTAGTGTAACAAAACTCTCTGGGGGAAAAAAAAAAAAAAAAAAAAAAACACTGTATAATAGGGTAGGGAGTAGGCAAGATACACAAAAAAATTAGAATTTAAAAATTCCTCATTGCCATTATTTTTATTCCTTGGATCTTTAGAAATGGTTTCTCTGTTGTTTCAGTTCTTCCTATTTTGATATAGAATACTTTACTTTTGAGATGCTCATACCTACATTATGTAATAGAGTAATAACACATCACAAAATAAGCTAGACATAAGCAGGATTTAAAACAGGCCTTATAAGAGTTTAAGTCAGATCTAGAAGAAATTGAAATGTGGTCTTTCTTTATATCTGCAACATAAAGACATTCCTGGAAGGTGGAAAATTACCATCCTTTGGAAGTCAGTCAGCACACAGCTGAATCTGGCCCTGTTTCAACCTAACTATTACACTGTTTTAGATCCAGGTACTACGGGATCCCTAGGCTAGTACAAGTTTCACATGTAGCAGTCCCAACAGTTTCCCTCTGAGCATGCCAAAAGTACACAATATGTACAGATGAAACGGTAGGACTAAACTTTGAAAGTAACAAATGTGAATAAATAAAATAAAGCTAGCACCAAACATAAATAAAATAATAGACAAAAATAAGTAAAAACAGACTTCAAAAATGTGTCAAATAATACTCTGGTGTTATGCAGTTATCTAGGGATCTAACACATTTTGACAGAGTGTATCAGTCTATGTATGCAAAGCCAAACATTTTATTAAAACAAAATATATCAGTTTTTAAAACACGCTATGTGTTCTGTTCCCTGAACAACCCTTTGAGAAAGATGTTGACTGAATTTCTGTTCAAGCTGATGAATGATTGGAGCTAACAAAGCAGAAATACAATTTTCAACAGGTTAGGCTTAGTTTGATCAACAGTGCACTCCAGTACACCACTTCTATAACAATGCATCTATCTTCATGTGTCAAACAAATGCATATCTGTCTATTATAAAAGAAAGTGCCATATGGTGGGTTTAATGAAGTATTGTATTAGTATTTCTACACGTGGGGTGTTTTTTTTAATTTGTTTTGTTTTTGTGTGTGTTTTTTTTGTTGCTGCTTTATTTTGTTTGTTTGTTTTCTGTATGAAAATCAGAGAAAAAAACTCTGCAAAATGACCAGTATAGAGACAGATTGTAGGTTTTATGAACAGACCCCAAAACATGTCTTCATTGAGGAAAATGGTGTCAGTTATCACACGGGAATATCCTACCTTGTCAGGCACTGACAAGGCAAGTTGCTGTTTCAGCATGTTTATCTCAACAGGTTATCTGTGTGTAATACACATACTTTTGTCCCTTGTGTGCATATGGCTATAAAAGACAATATGAAATTTTAAATGCTATTCATTGCCATTTGTGCTTCTTGCTGCTTTTCTCCATGAATATGCACTAACTGGTTCTTATGCCTTTACTGAGTCTGAGCTCAATTCAAAATACTAAAAGACTACTCAAAATATTAAAACTCCTAATTCTTTCTCTAGTTTACCACCCAAATGTGCCTGTGGCAGCAGAATGCCATTGGAGAACCCATGCCGGCTGGAGAGCCCAGCCACTATATGTAGCTGGACCTCAAGCTGTGCAGAAGCTTCATACAAAAGAGACGGTAACTAGTGGTTGTGAAATACTAAGGAATGGACTTGTGAACCATTAAAGCGTTCCTCTGTTGTTTTAGTACCAAAACATTCTTAACAGTTATTTGCAGCAGTCTGACCTGGTACTGAGGAGAAGGGGAATACATACCTGAACAGTAACCTCTTCTCGGATAAGAAAAAGCATCTGAGCAAGTCAGAGAAATATCCTGAGATCATTCAAACTTTTTGTTGCTACAGTCAGTGATGTGCAGTGAAAACATGATTTTAGCATAGCATTATTGTTAGGTAGAAAATTCTAGTGATTAATCTGTTAAGAAGTCTTTGTTCTGCTACAAAACAGCAGTGATTGATTGCAGGTGGGCTAGGCTGTGACTATTCCTCATAAATACTAAAATATACTCTTGTGAAGTTCAGGGAAATAGCTTGTACAGGACTGTTTATATCAGTGCAGTTCAAATAATCTTTTTCTCTAAATAAACTATCCCATTTATAGACATGAAAAACAAAGCCTTGCAAACAAAAGATGTATAGATATGCATCCAAAACCTTGCATTCATTTGACCTTTAGAACTTCCTTGCGCATTTATTTTGTGATCTGTGATTCTTTCTTCAGATCTTGTTTGATGTAATATGGTGGTCTGCAGCAGCTGCTATAGATGCATTTCTCCAGTGTTAATTTTACTGTATAAAATAAGCTCTGGCAATGTGGTGACTAGTTAATTGAACTATATAACCCTTTCTAGAATTTGTGACTCCAAGCCACTGAACAATATAATTCATCTCACTTTTTAGTCCTCAGTAAAATTGGAGGGCTACAGTGGTATATTAGAATTCAGAGAGTACTGTATGTAACCAAGAAAGGCACCTCTCCAATGGGCCTTTAATAAAATAAACGTTTTCTGATGGTGCGGTACTTATTTTTAGCTTATTCCTGTTTCAGCTCAGAAATATTGCATCTAGAACAATTCATAAAGCTGTAAAACGTAGTCAAGCAGAGGAGGAGAAGGGAAAAGGTCATGAAGAGATTTAAATGTTAAAGTAAAAATTTTGAAATCAACATGATTGTTGCATAGCATGACATTGTGATCAGTAGAGTACAGTGGAAATACTGAATTTAGAAAGAATAAACTGCCTAACAGCATGCTCCTGAACCATTTGTTATTTCCTAATTAAAGCTTGTGAAAGGGCAGTTTATAGACAATTATAATAAGCTCAGTGTGGGAGATGTCAGAGTGTAAATCAGACTCTGCAGCAGTAGAGCTTTAAACATCTCTAATGACAAGTGGTGGTAGGTAGATGATACAAAAAGACTGTTTTGACAACATGATTGATTGAGATCTTGAAATATATAAGCAAACAAAAAGTGTGTGAATTCAGCAGGAAACCAAAATTGCATGCTGTACAGTATATAAAGTATAAAGAGAGGTCGAGGAGGCTGGTGGCAAGGAAAGTTTAAAGCCTTACTTGAAAATAAGAAGTCATACTTATGTAATCAAGTGATTGCTACTCAAGTCAGGATTTTTCTTAAAAATATAAAATCAGTTGTATTAAAAGGGTGCACTTTGCATCTTGAAGTATTACTATATCTCTTGCTTGCTTTAAGGGAAGTAACTTCTAGCACAGTACTTGTCGTCCGCTCTGTAGCATGCACCAATGTGTTAATTCACCTGTTTTAACACACTTTATATTTCCTCACGTGTCTACTTCCCCTGTATATCTGTCCGTTTTCTGTTGTCCAAGCCTAATCTCTCCCTTTGCTCGACAATCTGAGAACCACAGATGGTCATGTCTTTTTGGGGAGAGTAGAGCCTTAGGAGACTGGTGCAGAGTTATCAGTATTATTCACATCTAACTTTTGTAACCTTAATGCATACAGGTAGGACTTTCAGATGAATCCATTTTTGACCAGTCTGTGTTTTCCAGTTGATTAAAATAGGAGTACAAATAGGTCAATGTTAAGTGCTTTTTCATATACTCTCTTCTATGGAGACGTGCCCAAGTACAATTTGTGGCAAGCTGCTTAGTTCAGCACAGGGCTCCAAAATATCACTGGGTACAAAGGGGAAAGAACAGGGCATTTTAGATTACTTCCAGTTTCATTTTGACCTTTGCGAGATTTGAGAAGCAGGCACAGCAAGAGTGATTGGGTTCTCTACACCCATCTCCCTCTTGGCATATTAGCAAAATACCTCTATAATTAGTAGAAGAGTCTCTGTCAGCTGCCCTTATAATATCTGTTTTATCTTTATCCCACAATATTTCAGTAACCTTAATGGATCCTCACTTTCCTATTTTTGCTGTGCAAGTCATTGGAATAATTTGTGATATCCCATGCAAGTTGTTTCATGAAACGAGAAACGTACATCTTTCTACATCTGCATGTGACCTGACAGCTAAGATATTAATAAATACTATTTCTGTAGTATTTATTATACCCCAATACCCCAAATTTGATATCTGGCTGTTCACCCGTGTCTGTAATATCAGTTACAAGTCACTGGGAAAGTCCTGATCAGATATTTTGCGTTTGATGTTGTGCTTTATATTCTATACTCTGCCAAAGCCTTATCCATACCTTCTTTTTCTTACCCAGAACAAAATTTCAGAGCCAGTGGGGGGTATCTTAGGGATTGGTTCTCATTAAGAATGAGCTCAAACCCAGAATCATTGAGTTGTAGGATTTTTACATAACTTGAAATCTGAATACACATTTTAAATAGATCTTACTGGAAGCTTCTCTAAATTCTCCACAGTTGTTCTTGAAATCAAACCCACATGTCCTAGATAGGCTTGGAAAAATGCTATCCACTGTGGCTGTCTGAAAGGGGAATATATTCAGGCATAGAGAAGGAGCTGGCAATGCAGTTACCTGGTTTTCCCAACTGTTTATTTTTCGATCTGCTTTTGTTTACCAAATGCTGATGTTTTATTTGCATTTATAAAAGGCCGGAAGAATAGAAATTACGAAAAATAAGATTTATTTTGAGGCAGTTGACTGAAATACATAAGCTGATAAGATCTGATCAAATCGTTTTCTACCTCCTCCCATCCCAGAGTACAGGATCAAGGATTCAGCCACTGAAATAAAGCTGAGCAATTCTGTATTTGAAAATAGCTTGTTTATGCAACATTCACTATCTGAAATTAAATAAAACAAAGGATCATGAAGGCAAATGTTGTCAGGGGATTTCAGAAAGGATTAAAGGCTTTTTTTGCAGCTATTGTCCAGTCTGGAATAACTACAGGAGTAAAATATTGCTGCTGACCAAGGGTCAAGGTGGAATTTATGCCCTCCCATCTGCTGTAGAGCACAGTCTAGCTCACAGTGTGTATGACAGGTGGATGGGGCAATTTGTTTTTGCTTTTTACAGATGCATATACATGACAAAATTAGTGAGTGGGTACTACCTGTTGTACCCAGCCATGTGCTGGCTTCTGCAATCTTCCAGTCTGAGGCAGTTCAACACATTGAATCAGAACAGCAAAGGAAGAACATAGGAAATTACTTTTTTTTTCTTCTTCTTTTTTTCTTTATTTCCCCTTGTAGCTATTTTTCTATCCTGGTTGCCTAATGTAAACCCATACATCAAAGTGGCACAATTGTGGCACCCAAATCTTATGCAGAATGCTTTAGAGCTCTGCACAATTTTTGTTGAGGTTAGCATGTACAGCACAAACATGCCAGGTTACTGAGCACCTTGTAGGAGTCTAGTAGAAGGAGATAACAGAATGGCGGATGCTTGATATCTACTCCCAACAGTAAAATGAGCTTGCTTGATTTTTGTCTCTAGCTGTTAATACCTTTCCTCTGTTCATCCTTCATAAATCCTTTCACACACCCCCGTCACCAACTGCAGTAACTCTCACAAAGGCAGGCTGGCCAAACGGTCGGTAGAAGCTGTACAGACTGGGAGGTACAAAAGGGGCATTGAACTGTCTGGTTTCTTTGGAAGGGACTTAGTTCTGGCTTAAAACTCGCCAAATGCATCCCACTGTTTTGCACTCAGCTGAAACAATTTTCTACATACCTTTGGCTATCTTTGTTTTGGATCTGTAGTTGAATGTGTAAAACTGTTGAGCTTAGTAAAAAGAAGGAAGTTGCTGAAGAGTTGGTAACTCCATTTAACCTTCCCTGAGATAATGACTGTGGGGTGTCTCAAAGCACCTAGATTGTCCTTCACATACCGATAATGTTAGGAAAACAGGTTTCTTATTAAATACAGTGGCTGATTTTTCTTTTCAAGAGGGAAATCTTTTTCATGCCGCGTCATTGTTGTTATTAAAGGTTTGACCGTCCTGCACAGTGTACGGCTATAATCTCTCAATGGAGAGATGGTCTGCTTTTTTGCTGTGATATCACTGTGTTCATCTAAGATTTATTTTTTCTTTCTACCTCCTGTTCTTTTGCCATTGCTTGCCACTGTTCATAAATATGTGTTATCAGCTGAACCTTTCCAAATTTGCCTGGCAGAATGTATTTTTCTTTTCCAAAGGTCTCTATTTAATATGAACTGCGCTCCAATCATTTCTAGCACCTGTTCACTAGTTACATGGTGCATCAACAGCAATTTCAGAATTCTTCAATAGCGTGACAGCTTGAAATTGTCATTTCTTTGTGAACACTGGATGCACTGAAATCACTTTAGTGCAGTTGTCGTTCTTCTTTGTACTCAAACATTAGATATGTTTTTGTGAGTTAAGATGGGTGGTGAACAGTTTTTCACTAAGCACCATGCTCAGTTTCCATGAAATGAGAAGGGGTCTTTTATGCAGGGCATATGTCAATGGGTATCCATAGAAAGGAGAACACTTTCTGAAGTGGTGGATATGGACACTTCATCTTACACACAGATGATGCCGCTACATGAAGGACTTTTTGAAGCACTTAACTTCATTATAAAAAGAGGAATAACATTATCTTTACTAACGGGGATTAAAGCAAATAATGATTTTCATTTAATATGTGTAGCACTGAGGAGAGAGATTTTCACTCAAAACTGAAATGAAGATATAAATTATGTGATATTCAGCAGAGGTAGCATTCAAATAATTTTATTGTTTTAACATGTCACACTAGGAGTATCTCAATGTAATTGCATGAATGAAGTGTGTACGCTCTTGTGTGTGTGGTTGCGGGGATGACTATGTACCAAAATTTCCATGTTGTTCTTTGGTTTGTTCAGGAAGTGCAATGCTCAGTAATTTCAGCAGAATATACTAAAGGTACAGAGCTCTGCTCTGGAATGAAACTAGTAAGGAGCTGTTACTACAGTGTGACTGCTCATTCATGCTTGGGAACTGAATGAAGGGGTTTGATAGTGAGGAAAACCACAGTGTTAGTATTTGCCCTGTGTTTCATGTCAGCAGCAGAATAGAAGTGAGATGACCTCTTCTCTACAGGATTAAACTTTTGGATATTCACGTAGTATTCTGTTAGGAGGCTGTGGCAGATCTAGACTATTTCTGGTCCTTTGGTTTCACTTCTCATAACTAAAGAATGATAAATTCTAACATTATTTTACCACTTCCCAGATTTTTAGAAACAACTAAATAGAATAATTATAAATATTCTTCATAATATTGTTATCAAAATAATTTATTGTTTTCATTTTATATCAGGCATGATAAACAATAACAGAATGAATTGCAGGAAAATAAGTGCTTTCAAAGATTGGTTTAGCAGTGGTAGATTAATCTGCATTGTTGTAGTGAGATTAAGATGCATTGCTATTGTGTTTAATTTTTGGAAAAGATTTTAGGCTTCAGTTCTATATTGGTCCTTAGACTACTACTACGGCACCCTGTTCTATAACTGGGATACTTAAGTCCTATAGTTATTTGTAGTCCTACAAAAGCTGCATAATATTAATTGAGGTTGTTTATTGTGCAGGTTGTTTCACTGTCAGTAGTTACTTCATGTAGGAGTTAATATCTCTCTCTGTTAAAGTTGTCTGTAGCACAGTCATGTAGAGTCCAAAAATAATCTAAGAAATAATTTAAGAAACCCATAATTCATTTGTTTCATAGGCAGAAAGTTCAGGTCTTAATTGATAGGCCGTCATAGTCAGCTTGCAGGGAGACATCTACTAGGATGGTAATGATGGAAGAATACTTTCTGGTGTTTAAAGTTAAATTACTCTGCCTCTGGCTCTCTTCTCACTCTTGTGACATGTGTGACATAGCCAATATTCAGATGAATCCTAAATAACTACCTGTTTTCCTGACCTGTCATACAGTTTCTTGAACTTTGAATCATTTGTTTGTTATTATGTCACTATTTGAATATTGGTGTCTTTATCACTGATCTCACTACCTGTTTCTGCTACCTTTATCTCTACAGGGATGATCCAGTCATTCCTTACTGTCTATGCTGTAAATATTATGTTAACTTTGACATTTGTAATGGTTTGTTTTTCTTTCCTCCATTCTATTCATATCTAACCCAGGAACCTATGTATTGATGTAATTATACTCCTCCAGTCTGAGTCTCCTTCGCTACCCCTACAGAGGTTCAGAAATTGTCTTGTTTCCATTTCAGTTGTTTTTACCTCCTTTTGTTCTCCCTCTTTCCACAGATTCCTCAGTACTGTTCATCAGTGCAAATTGTCTTCTCATTCTTAGAAGCTTTTGTTGTGATATTTCACTTTATCTATTCATCCCTCTTCCAAATCTGACCTTTATTTCTTCATCTTGCTCTGTCTCTGAGATAATTAGTTCATATCTAGAATGATCTTTATTTCTTTTCTACTGAATAACTTCTGTTTTTCATTAAATTCTTCCATAAATTCTGCCAGGAAAACCAGGTCCACTGAAATCAGATAAGAAACTCAAGTGACTTCAGGATTGTACGGCATGTCTTAAGCAGTCTCTTACCTTTCCTGTGTCAGTTGCCTAGATTGTGTCATTCAAACAATTGCCCATTATCAAATTGCACTTTTTTTTTTCTGCGGGCAGTAGATTATAAGGTCTTGAGGAAGAGTTTTTATTTCAGTCTGTTCATGTACAATAAGCATACAGTGCTAAATAAATTTTATTTCATCATGGAAATAGTCTTTAAACAATAAAGGAAGAAGTTATTTAATTATGTTATTTTATCATTTAAATGGACACAAACTAGAAAGAATGAAAAACAGAAGGAAAATATATGATCAAATATTAATATTTTACTGTAAAAGAATTAAATATCCTAAGGAAATAATGAAAATAAGTAACTTCTTCCAGATTATAGTTAAAGTTTGATGAAATAATAATAAAAATTTAATCTTACAGTTGAATGAAAACACTCCATATGTTGTTAAATATGGCTAAATTTGATTTCAGTTATGCTGGTTTTCTGTCTCAGACAACTGCTGTTTTTAGGGATCAATTGGCTACAGATAAGGCCCAAGACATCCCTAGTTCAGTGATCATCTTTAACTTTTATCACAAGTTTCTTCTTGAATCCTACTGCTGTCAAAGGTCCATGAGAGTAAGACAGAGGTAAGCAGCTAAACAGAGTAAAATTCATGTGTGAGAGGCATTTGCTTGTCTACATGGTGTATTTAAATAGTTAGAGATTAAACACTGATTCTTCTGGAGAACTAAACCGGTACATTTAGGACCACTATAACCATGGAGCGGAAACCTTATGGATCTTAGAGTATTGTTTTATATCTTATTTGTATTTTTCCATCTGCCAGTGCAGCTGTAGCAGTGGAGCTGAATGACATTCTTGCACTTTGTGTTCTGCATCTGCTCCATAACTCTGTTTATCGCTAAACCTTTTTGTTCTGTGCCATTCTTCACTCTGTCTGTTCTGCTCACTCTTGATCTTTCCTCTGTTTATCATTCCTTGCACTCTAGTGTATATTATCATGTACTATATCCTTCCAAGATCATTCTTCACATATGCTGAGATTTTTTACAACTGTCTTTTTGTAATCTTTTGCAACAGACTCACTTCATGCCCTAGACCTTTTATTAAAACTTATCTTTTATTTCTGTTTTCTTGAAGGCATCATTATTCCTTCTAACAAGCTCATTTTTGTAGCCAGTAGCATTTGACTTCATCTAGCCCCCAGGTCATTTTCTCTGTGTCCACCATCATCATCTTTGTGTGTCAGTAGTCACGGTAGATGCATGACAAATGTTCCTTCTGAAAAATTTCTCATCTGCCTATCCTTTTTGTTTTGCATAAACTGGTGATTTCCCCTGCATATCATTTAATTTTATGTGCCATTACTGCAAGATCTACAGATTGCTATAATGTTCCTGCAAATCTCAGATACGCTGAGTTCATGTCATAACTCTTGGTGCTCCAGCTTGATGCGTTTGTTCCTGTGCCAGTTGCCTGCTTGTTTTCCCACTCCTCCTCCTGAATGGTAAGTGCAGCCTTTGTGCAGCTGGCAGCTAGGATCTCGGGATATGTGCCTTTCCATCTAGTTCATATGATCAGATACTTGCCTAACAATGAACTCCTTGTTTGTATGAGTATCCTCTGTAATTGATCTGAGCTATTCACTAGTTTGTTCTGGTGATGTTGACACCAGAATTTTAGGTCGGCAGTAGTTTAAATACAGAAGCATTCACACACTTGGAAGAGCAAATTCATTTTTCACTACAACTTGTCACTGTCAGCTGTCATACTAGATTGGTAAGCTAGTGAAAGCAGGATCAGCGGATGTAGCCTTGCATGGCAAAGCTCAACAGAATTATTTATGAAAGTTCAGCCAGCTACGGGGTCAAAAAATAGTAAAGTACCCCTTGTACATATGTAGCTTGAGTTTTAGCTTGTGCCCATCCTAAAGTTAAGTTTATCATTGAGCAATTCCATTGCTGCATTTACTATGCTTCAGGGTCATGTTGCTGTGGAAAGCCTGTAGTGACTGTTGTGCAGCCAGCAGGAACATCCAAATCTGCCAGAATACAGTTTCTGGATTGGGATGTCACACTGAAGATTCAGTGGCATTTAATAAGTTGGGCAGAGACGTGGGCTCCTAGGCTTTGAACAGAAAAACAGTTCCTTAGTATTCACACTGCAAAGGTAGTTGAAGTAGGCGATCACTTTATACTCATTTATGCATGGTATATCTCTGTACATCTTTGTAAAGGAATCTTCTAAGAAAATAATGCATGTGGCAAAAAGCCAGCCAGGGGATCAGCCAGAGGAAAAGTAACTGAAGCGCTTTGATTCACAGGCATGAATATTCTAAGTAGATAGATACATGTTAACTTTACCTGCCACCTTTAGCACATGCATTTTGTTTAAACTTGGTACTCTGCAGAAAACATTAGATGCTTTTGACACTCCTGCTGCCCACATTACTTTTAACAACTCAGCTGTGGAAGCTTTTTCAGAGCCTTGGGGTGTTGTACTTCAGTATGTTCATTCTTCTCAACTTTTTTTTTCTTTTAAACAAGTTTAATGAAACACATATTTAATTAACAACACACTAATGAATAAATACAAACAGATATGCCCCTGTACACAACCCTATTGAAGAATATCAGTGTGAATAATAAAAATTGAAGCCAACTTTACAAAAGACAAATATGTTGAATAAATAATAGCTGCTACTATTTACAAAGTGCACTAAACAAGAAGGGAATCTCCCTTGTTAAAATTTCAGGAGATTGGGAGAAAAAAAAGTAGAAAATCTGGAAGTATCCCCAGTGTAATTCTCTCTTTCATTCCATCTCTTTGGGAAATGGTTCAGTTCTTTTTATTACACTTGCAAATGTGTTGAGCAACCTGCAATACAGTGGATCACAACTTAGGTGCTGGATAGCAGAGGATGAAAAGGTGCTGCTTCCAGCGCATGAGCTCGCTCTTTCAGCTCTGTTCTTTGGCTTTGAGTGTAATGCCAGCTTAACTCCTGCAGGCATTTCTGTTCTTATTATGAGTGCATATTCATTTAAGAATCTTTGACACTTTTTTGCAAAGAAGAAAGTATAGGCCTGTGTTATTTCTTTTATGATATTAATGTTCTTGTTCTTTTTCTTGTCACCTATTTTCAGTGTCTTCAGCTCTTCTTCCTAAACTTTGCATAGTGACACTGTGCATTGAAGGATGTTTGATTTTGTGTGGTTTTTAGGTCTGACAAAATTTCAGTGGTGGATCAGTCAGTTTCTTCATTGGGCTGAATTCTGATCTATTTATCAAAGAAAACCCCTCCTGTAATCTCAGTCCTGATTAAAAAAAAAAAAAAAAAAATCATTCTCCAATATATAGGCTATAGTGTCTAAAGTATTTTAGAAAAATCCAGAGGGAAACATGCAATAGAAGTATTAACTGTTTGTTAGGATTTATAGGAGTTATTTGTTGGAACATGTATTTTCTGATAAGATACTGAGGTCAAGAGTGATGATAAATGCATAATGCAATGCCTTGCGTAATATACCCTTAAGTATTTAAAGATAATGCTGTGGCCTCCTGGCCATCCGTACATTAGTCAAACTTTGAATTTCGGATCTCATTTTTTTTATCTTGAATTTAAAAAAACCTTGCTTTTCAATATAGTTATGATCTGTACTCAGCCAGCTTGTGTCTAACTGAACTCTTTGCCCTGGGGATTTGAGGATATTGAATAAGTAGTGTTGTGGAGCAGCAACATATTTTCTCTTAAGATTCAAAAATAAAAATATTTTTTAAAAAAGCAAAATAACAACCAAGAGGTAGTCTCACACTATATTCTGCAAATATAAGCAGAAATATTTCTCTTTTTAAAAACAGAAATATATCCAAAACCGAACCCAGCACTCATATTTTAAAAGTGCTGGGTTTTGTTCATTGCAAACAGATAAATGAAAAGCTTTGTTTGTAACATACATATCTGATACATACAAGCATATATTCAGGATTTATTCCTATCGCCCTCTTTCATCAGTGTAAGTACGAGAACCCTTTCATGACAAGGGTATGGATCACCAAGAACTAGCAAGGGTTGTTCATTAGCAATATCAGAAGGCAATCCAAGCATATAGCTCACCCTTTGAGCTGAGCCATTTATTACCACCACACTATACATACATAAAGAGCTCAAAATTGCAGCTTGCTTTATAAATAGTGTAGGGAGTTATTTAAGATTTTCCTATGCAGGGGACACAGCATCACTAGCAGGCTGCCGAGATGTAGTGCTCGCATAGCTTGTTCTGCTCTGTCTGCCCTTGTGCTTCTGCGCGTCCTCTTGCTGGTTGTGCTGTTGAGTGCACAGGAGTGTGCTGTTGCTGCAGGCAGTGGAACAACACACTCCTGGGCTTGGCTCCCCCTCTTCCCTGGGCCTCACAGGGAGATAAAAACAGTCGGTATCTAGTACTGTGGCTCTGACAGCTGCTGCTGCTGTCTTTGGATGCAATGAGCTAGTCCAGAAAAGAGATGTTTGTGTAGCAAGCGAGTTTATGTAAAGGTAGAGATGCTGTCCTTAGTACAAGAGCAAAGAGAAGGACATGCCATGGATGTAAAATTCAGCTTAGACTGCATCGCTGAAGAGTCCTGAGCTGGCTCTGTCCTAAATCTAGTCTGTAGACTGCTGGTCAAGAATGGTGGCTCTTGACCTTTTCTCTGAGGCTTGCTTTTTTTTTTTTTTTTTTTTTTTTTTGAGTAGAGAGTTTTCTTCAAAGGCAATTAGAAATCTTGTAATAGACTTTGGAAGCACTATGTCTTTACTGTTTGCCTGCAAAAACAGCAAAGCTAGATCACAGCTGAAGACTTGAAAATCGCACCTGCACACTTCCTTAATGCAGTCCTGCTACTGAGTGGTGTTATACAGTTACAGTGGGAGAGAAGATCGTTCTCAGGATCACAGTAGTGAAGGAAGCCATGCATGAGACTGTGTTTTTATGAAGTTCTGGTCCACACTATTAAAAATTCTTGAGATTACTCTCCTTTTAATGGACTGTAAGTTCAGTTAAAAATGGTACTAAAAATGATTCAAAGCGTGTCTGCCCAAAGTGTGCTAATTCTCATCCTGTATATTTATCAAAGTGGTCAGAATGCCGTGTGAAACAAGTATGTAAGGGAATTCTTCATTATTTCTTAGATGTGCTATAGTCAAAGGGCAATCACATAAAAATATGTAGGCTGAAAAGAAATATGACAAAACTATTCTTCTAAAAGCTCCTTGAGGAATATCAAATGGATCCACTGATTCAGATGTGAACAACATTTTCACATTGGTGGTCCATTAGTCCATCTTTTTCAATGAACCTGAAGACAAGACATTGCAGTGCAGTCTGGACACGCTTTACCCTCATCTTCTGTTACTAAGCAACTTCAGTGAAAATGGAAAGATGAACTTACTGGTATTGATGTGGTGGGTAGAAACACGTCTAGGCTGCAAACCAGCCTGTTGCCTGTGGAGGAGAGAAAAATGATCATTTAGAGTAACAATAAAAGCCCCAGTCAGACCGAGCCGACTATGAAGCACACTTCTTTGCTGTTTCCCCTAGTTTTTGTTTAAAAATGTAAGATAAATCCCAGGAGAATTACAGGCTAACACTCCTCCAATTTTCCTGCTACCTGAGACAGACGGTAGATAAAAAACTGCGACATAATGTGTGCATTGAAAAATGCACAGTGTAGCAAGCAGTCACTTCTCCTGCCAGTTATGCTGCCAGTGCACAAAGATGTTCAATCCTAATTGTGCAGGTTATTCAGTTTGTATGATCATCAGGAAAGGTCTTTAGCAGCAGCAAATCACAATTCTAAAAGACTATGATGGTGTAAAGAGTAAAGCTATTGCTATTGCCAGAGAATGTCTCAGTGTAGGACTGGAAACTTTTAAGATGTACTAGTATACAGCTCACAAGTCAGCCTTGAAAGCTTGGCTAAGAGAATTGGGAGGTAAATACAAGCATTCCCTGCAGTGCTTTATAGTTTCACTTTAGAAAGACTGGGGAGAAACAGAAAGATACTAAATGAATTGAGAACTTTAATCAAAAGGACTAAAAAAGAGATAAGCTGACTAGAGGAAAAAAATGCAGGTTAGCAAACAAAGAACAAAGAGTGTGTTTGAATACAATTACCAAGAAATAAGGAATAGAAATAGGGCACTCATGCAGACAGAGAACAGGGAGGGAAGGTTGAGCAGCAAGACAGGATTTTTCGAAGATCCATATGGAGTTGTACAGAAGGTATCGGAGGGAAAAAGGATGCAGAGTTCATCTGTCTCTGGGAACCTAATTGAAGTGATGGATGGAAATTGGGTCAGAAAAAATAACAAACCCCTCCTTCTCTTCCTCCCAATTTTCCTTCTCTTTCTTTAATATTAATGTGTGTTATTAAAGAAACATTTCTGGAAGGCACTAAGAGCAGAAGCTGTAAGTATCCCTGCAGAGACTACCTTACTATAGCAAAATGTTCAACATTTGAGACTGACTTTCTCCAAACACAGAAGCAGTGACTGTAAACTGCAAGTGAAAATAGGAAGATACATGAGAAAGACCAAACTGGACAGATCTTACATACCTCTGGCTGACACCCCAGGGTGTCGCTCTCTCTTGCTTGTAGTTTGGCAATAGCAGCATAGTTTGTCATGCTAAAGCGAGCAAACAAAAACCCGCCTTTCTGAAGTGAAGAGTAAACAGGATATTGACAGTCTGCTCTTAAAGAAAACACCTCCCAGAGTGGCAGTAAGAAGCTGCTAACTGGATTTGGTATATATCTAAAACCTGTAGTTTAGTAGACATTTCTTTTGGTGGCAGTACTGGCTTGAGCAGTTTGTATTCATCACCGTGCCACCCTGTCCGTTAAGCCACCAACTGCTCAGGGGTACCATGGGGAGCCAGATCAGTGAAATGATACAGGATGAAAGCAATCCAGAAAAGTACTTACTTTTAATCTGGATCCATGCCTTCATCCAGGTCAGGATACAGTGCCAAGAACAATTGTACTGGGCCAGTATGTATTAGGAACAGGGGAAGGCTGGGAGTCATGGGGTGCGGGTCAGCTTAAGCTGGCAGTGTTACCGCAAGAAAATGCTTAGGTACATCAGTGGTCTTTTGATTAGAAAGAAAAATGGAATTTGGTTCACTGAATTTGCAAATGGGTGGAATGTGGACACTGATGTACCAGCATATCTTAAACTTGGAAAAAAATCATGTGCTAGTACTAGTTCTCTAGTAGGAACAGAGGTATACGGCTTGAAAGTCTGATTTTGAGACCTTATAACGGTTTAAATGTTTCCGTCGATAATAAAGCTTCAGTCACTCAGAGGAACCTATTATTTTCATCATGAAATTTCTCTCTGCTGACATGCTGTTGGATGTTGAGGAGTTAAAAATACATATTCCTTTGTAAATCTCAGTGAAGCAAGTTGGTTTACCAGCTACTCTTCTTCCATATTAAATGGGACAGGGGAGGAGTTAGATATTGTTTAATTTTAGGGTAGCCGCAGAAATCAGACTTGACATCCAAAACACTGAACAACACAGAAAGATCTGATTTACAAATAAACTTAAAGATTTCCCTGAGCCATGTTACAGATGCAGGACTAGGATGGTTGAAGAGAAAGGTGTCAGATCTCTGGGGAAGGAAATGTAAGTATAGCCCCAAAATAAGCTTGAGAACACTTTCCTTTGACACGGGATTGGAATAGTAAGAAGGCTTGGGTTTCTGAACAAGCAACTGTTGATCATTTTTCATATTCCTTTTTTTCCATTTGGATTTACAGAAAAAGAATTTTGTCTGTACTCTTTGTGTATAACTGACTTGTTCCAGATCTGTAACTGGTTCATACAAGCAACTCTGTCTCCCAATGGAAACAACTCAGTGAAGCCCAAAGTACTGAGTACCTTACAGGGTCAGTACTTTATGATGTGTTTATTGACATACTTTATTTGAGAGGGAAAAATGTTTGCTTGCTTCCCAAGGATAAGTGCATCCTTCACACAATGGGGTATTCTCAATTGTGCTTTTCTTCTCTGCAGTGACTCTTAAGATATTGATACTTTGGTATTCTGAATCAGGGCTATGAAATACTGCAGGATTATTTATTAATGAAATTATTATTATTATTAATGAAATGTGCACAGTGGGCACAATGTCTTATAGCAGGTGACTTCCTGACAGATGCTACTACTTGATTGAGCTTTTGATTCCATGATGAAAATTTGGGTTATTTTCTACTTTTCTAAGCCCACCCTTGTAACAGCAGAAAGACACAAACATTCAATTTCTAACTAACTAGATAGGCTTTATTCAAATGCAGGCTTTCTGCCAGTGATTAGAGGTTGCAGTTGGCCAGATACTGTTTTAATTCATTCTCCTTTGGTCACCCAGGAAAACTGGCTGTAACACCAAGAAAAATGAACAAATTTCTGGCAAAATGGAAATTCACAGTACTTCAAAAGCCAATATATAAAACAGTATATAAAACAACAATACATAAAAGCTACAACAATCCCCTGAGGGTGTCCCATTTCTAGCTTGGAAAAGAAAAATGGTTGAGATCTAGTAAATACCAGATTACTCCATTCATTGCAAGTCGGTGAAAATTGCATTAATCAAGAGAGGTGGCTGTTGTGAAATGTCATCGTTTCAGTCAGCAGGCGTGTGACTCTTTGTTTATTTGTTTGCTTTTGTTTCTAATCAAACATTCTAAATTGGGCAAAGCAAATAGATTAAGTAGCAAGAAATGAACAATGAAATTATTAACAGGCTAACAGCAGGCCCACTACTTTGGACGAGCCCCGCTCGCTCTCTGCAGGTGTCAGATGATCTGATTTTGGCATCCAGTAGATGATTCTTCATTGCTACTCTAACCTGCTGAATGAATTAGCTCTCCAATTAGTGGTTTTACCATCATATTCATCGCTCAGGGAGGCTGTGTTACCATTGCAGCTTTTTTCAAGGCCATTTCTTGCACCTCCCCTAACCATTGCTTTTAGTGGTTCTTGCCGTAACTGGGGCTCCGGGGCTGGGTAGCATACCCATACCGTAGCTGTCCCTCACAAATTCCCCAGCATCTGCCCTGCTGTCTGTGGAGAAGAAGGAATTGCACGGCTGGGAGTGTGTTCTGCTCACCTTTGTCCTTACACGTCCTACTAAGATAATATAACGATACCCTGACTTTGAGTACTGTATTCATCTCCATGGGTATCTGAACAAGGTACATTGAGAATATTTTTATCTTTTAGCATTGTATTTCTTTTTTCAAAGACAGTTATTCTGTACCATAGTATACACATGGTTTACAAAGAGGTGATCTTTCTGTAGTGTGTTGTAAAGTGTCCCATAGGACATCGCCTGCAGTCTTAGGAAGAATCTCTCCCCTGTAATGTTTTACTCTGCTGCATGGACCCACCCTTCTGCCATTTATCTTCTCAAAGGACCAGGTATTTCTTACCTCGCTCTCTTTTTCTTTGGAGGATACTGGGCTGAAAATCTGTCATGAGGCTGTTCATGAAACTAGCAGAATAATGGAGGTCAGAAAGGCATGGAGGGGAGAACAGCCTCTGTAAACTCTGTCTGTATTTCACTCACTAGAAACAAAAGGGCAAAATTGCCCAGAGCAGCAGCAGTGACATGCTGAGCAGGCTGATGAGGGTTTATCTGTAGCCATGTGCCAGCTTGAAGCCAGAGCAGGGCCAGCTGAACACCAACCAGCCGTAGTGCAGCAATTGTGTAGACACTTCAACACATGCTGTGTGAGGCAGGTCTGCGTTTCACCTGGGCTCTTTAGCTCCAAGACTAATACTACTACTCGGTTTCCAGACCAGAGCTGGTTGACATCTACCAACTTGGACCAGTGTGTGTTGCTGCTCATACCTGGCCAGGTAGACGTGGCATTTGTTCACTTCCTAATAGCATTCTGTGTTCACCCACAGCACTGTGTTTTGCCATTTAGATGCATCTCTTGAGTAATTCTGCTCTAATCAGTGACATTATGATGACAGCGGGGGAAAATGAGGCCCAGCACCCTCAGTCAATACAGACATTTTGTCCTATCTACTGAGGCAACATTTCTGAACTTCAGAGAGAGAGGGATTTCGCTGGGAGTTGTGCCTGAGTGAGTAGGACAGAACTGGGCCAACATTTGTAAACAGGAGAAAAATTGAAGGAAACACCTGCTTTAGTTTTCAGAGAAAGATTAGTGTTTGTGATGGACATGTTTTTGCAGGGTTAGTCTGGCAGGTCTCTGCAGACAGCACCATCCTCCCCTATGTCCTTTACATTTTCCGTAAGTATTTCAAATGAGTTTGAATGTCTCAGAGGAACCAAACACTCAGGAGCAAAAAACACTCTCCTGCAGAACAGTAATGACTAAAATAGCATAGATCTGAGAATAAAGAGCAGCCTGTAGTTTCTAACCAGGACTAGCTGACTGCTGCTGGAGCTGGAGTCAGAGCAAGGATAACAAGTATATGTGGTCATTGGGGGAGGAAGCAAGAAATCACCATGCACCAATACGTGTTTTTAAGCTCTATTTTGGGATTGTCAAGAGTTTTGCTCTTAGCAGCCCAGGCATGTCTATTGATTTGCATGCTGTAGTTTCTGCATGACAGATACGCTGTAGATTTTGGAATACTTGCAGCTTGAAAGAGAACTCGTAGCAGCCAAGGAAAGCAATTCAAGAAAGAGTACTGATCACGCTTTAGTCTTCTCAGGCACAGTTACTATCATAAGAGGAAGAAAGAGAAATAACGATATCAAATCAATAGAGAAAGAATGAGTCAAAAGAAGACTGTAGTGTATGAGGATATAAGAGAAAGGAAAATAAACTGGGAAATGTGCTGCTGCATATAGGAAATGATTTGGACCAAATCCTGACACTCCTTGAATTGCTATGAAGTCAGCAGGTAGGATTTGGCCCTTGATGATTATAATTCCCTCTTCTCGGCAATTTACTAAACTTTCAGTGAAATTATTTCTCAAAAATAAAGACGTGTGTGTCAGTGTAAATACTGTGATCAGTTAAATGCTAACTAGCACAGGTTTGTGAAGTCTCATTCGTTAATCTTTCAGACTGTATGAGAGAAGCAGCTTTTGAAGTGCAAAGTATTATCATCATCATTATACGTTCATAAAACAGGTTTTGTGCCTCATTCAAATGTGAGAACACTGAAAGTGGCATGCAGCCTTCTGTGCCAGAGCCTAAGTCTCTGCTGGCTTCCCTGCATTCTCCTCACATGGAAAAGTCTGAAGAGGTGACAAATTTTCTGATATGGAAGACCTTGAAATTCCCTTTTTAATTTCCTACTTTCTATGCTTGAACTGCTATGGCACCTGCTCTGTGTTTTTTTTGTTGTTGTTGGTTTTGGTTTTTGTTTTGTTTTATGTTAACTTCTTATAGATTCTTTCCATTTTTGGAGGGATGTTCAATACAAATACCTCTGACTATACAATACTATTGAAATGCAGTTTAATAGACTCTTTTTCCTCTGAAGTACTTGTATGCAAAGAAACAGATACTTACAATTGGAAAATTAATAAAAAGGGCAAAGATCACAGTGGTGACATGAGTTACAGTGAATTCATGTTTTCACATGGTGATGTGAAAGCATCTGTGAGTTTCCTGTGCCTGCACTCGCAGTGAGACGGCCAACAGCTCTACAAACTGGTCACCGATCCTAAACTATTAAGTCCTACTGGCAGTTAAATAACATTGACCTGGGCTTAGAAGTGTGCCATATAAGCATACACTAGTTATGAGTATGATCACTTGCTATTACTCATTTTAAAGTGGTCTCTTGTTAAATACACTTAAATAAAAAAGGGGATAAAAATCAGTGTCAGTAATTCATACAGGTCACCCATCCCGGCTGATATGAATTGGCTTCCTTATACCTTGAAAAGGATCTTGATGGCAGACAGGTTAGTAGCTTTACAGTCTCACCAGGAAAAGCATCCTGTGTACAGGGAATTATATGGAAAAGCTGACTTTTTAATGACTTGGATATCTCTGAAGACATGTAGACATGTGTGCTGGGCTTCCACCATGCTTGTCAAGTCACTGTGAAATTCCAGAGTCTCATAGGAGCAAAGACTGACCTGCTGCTCTTTAAACCATTGCACTTCTCCCATCTAAAATCTCTGAGAGTCCTTTATCTTTATTGTTAAAGCTGCAGTAGCCAGCTTTTGAAAGCACTACATCATAGCCCAACATAGCTACCTGGAAGGGATTGGTACATCAGAGAACCTTAGTGGTATTTTTGCCCCTCATTTTTCTTCTGTTCTTCAAATAAAATCAGGATATGTCAAGCTCCCTAGAATAAAGCTGTGGACATCGGAGGAGGCAGAGAAAGGTGTATCGGCTGAACTTCTGCACAGCTATGTCACCCCCCACTGCATGAGGGAGGCTGAAGGAAAAAGCTCCTATGTGTAATCACAATTGTTGATAAATAAGTGAAAATGGATGTTTGGCCCTGGAGTTCAGAACCTGAAAATGCCAATGAAGTAAATGGGGCTATAAAATCACTGACTTAAGCATCTGTCATACTAAAGAATCTTAAGCAGGATGGCACAGGCGAAAGGCATGCTTATCTCAAGGGACAAGTATAGCTCTCAATAGTGCTGGGTAGAAATGAGAACTCTCTCTTGGGAATTTTGAGAGAAAACCTCACTGAAAAATTTCTTGAGAAGTAACTTTCTTTCTGTGTGAGAATTAAAAAGGACAGGGGAAGGAAGGTTGGGGGAAGGGGGAGAACTTTACTTATTTTTGTTACTTTTTTCCATCTGCTGGAAAACCATGTGTAATTACAAAACTGTGTTTTCTTCTGCTTTCCTGTACTTGTTTTTTTTAGACAGCAAAGCTGCAAGAAATTCAAAAAGTGCGGAAAAACATAGCCTCAGCTTATTTACTGTTTTCCTTGTACCAAAAGATGCAAGGCATTCACAGGAAGCATAGAAAGCTACATTTTCTGAAAATCATATTTTCACTTTTAAAATTAACTTTGCTGAAGTTGTTACTTCTCTGTGAAAGAAAATCTTCTTTTACAAAAATATGTTTTTGTTGAAAAACATTCAGACAATTATAGCACTCAGGAACTTGCCTGCCCTCATTTTAATTTAACTTCATAATCTTTTATTTCCTTTGTTTTACCAGGATTTTAAGGTTTTCTCTGCTTTAGCAAATTAATTGTCTGGTTTGCTATTATGCTTCATGTCATTCTGCCTGTGTTGCTTATTTATTAGCCAACCCTCTAAACAGCCAAAAAAGATAAGTGAATAAGCAGAAAAGCTGAGAATTTTGAAGATAACTTAGACCTAGAGACAGTAAACCAAGATGTTTCACTCTAATGATGAGTGAGTTGCATACTGAATCTGTGGGTGATCTCCTGAATAAGATGTGCTTTGCATTCTGTATTGTTGTACACAACAGAAATTTAGCTTTAAAATCTCACACAGCTCCTATTATCTTTAAAAATATTTTTCAAAAATCTGCATAGTCTGAAAAAAATTGCTGACATGTCTACCATTAACTCTGACCCATTCTTAATAGCCATCAATACTGACTCATAATTTATGCATGCTATTCATTTTGAAAATATTTACTCTTGTCTGTCCATTTAGCATGTGAATCCTGGCAAGTTAGATAGTTCTCTCCCAACTTTCAGGAGCTTTAAAAGAAATAGCAGTTTATTGATTTCTGAAATGACATGGAACCCAGAGATACTTCACAAATTTCCTTTCTTGTGTCCTCAAATAAATGAAGTCTATGGAAAAGCTGTATTTCTTGAAGTAAGAAATGCAAACCCATTTTGATCTGGGAGGCAATTAATGGCAAAAATTTTTTATGTGTCTGGTAATAATAAGAGAGCTGTTTTCATATTGTCTTTCATCTTTTAATCTGAAAGTCATGCATAACCTGCTCTGATTAACACTTGTGCCATGTAAGTGTTATTCTGCGTAAGTTTTGTTTTCAGCATCATTTTGTTCATTTTGCATACTTGAGTGTATGCTATTCAGAGAAGATAAATTATTGCTCCTGGAGTCCTGCTCCCTGTCCTTTGTCTTTTTAACTGTTGTCACTCAATACACTTTAACAAAAACATTCAACTGTCCAACAGAAGTGCTACAAAGTTATGCTGTTAGTGTGACAATGTTGGTTGATTTCTTTCTTACTATATGAAATCCAATGGGATGTGTGTGTGTAAATGCTTTTCTTCTAGGAGACCGTGGCTGGTAACGTGTAGTGTGCCTGATGGTTAGATGGGTTACCTGGCAATCCCTTGACTCAAAAGAAAAATCATTAACTCAAAATTCAAAGCTAATGTTAAAAGAAGGAACAGTAAAACTGGTCTGACTGTTCTTTGTGGACCACTGAGTCAGTGGGCTAGGTGGTGATTTATTGTTTAACGCTTCACATATGTTAGCTTGTGTTTCTTGTTTTTCTTGTTGTAGATAGGTCATGCTAGCAAGTAAAGACAGTTTCAGAAAATTTCCAGACGGAATCCCCAAATCCTGTCTGGGCTTGCATGAGTAAATGCCTGCCTGTGTAGAAAGAGCAAATGAGTTTGGAAGGTGACAGGTCCCACTGTGACTCTCAGGGGGCTTGGGGAAAGGCACTGGGGGACAGCTCTTGCTGAGGGTGCCGTGTGATTTCCACAACAGATCCCTTTTGTTTCTGGTCGTTTCATACCCTATGGGCCTCTTCAGTTAGAGGTAAGAGAAGTCTGTCAGCATGTGTGTTCAAAGAGAAAGGTTTTGTGAAGAGGAACTAGTGTGACTGAGCTCATTTAAACTGTTTGCAGATTGTCTGAGGAGATCAAGATTGTTATGGATGTGTTTGTTCAAACTTGCTCAATTAATAGTTTTTTATTTGATCTGATGGATAAACTGTTTGCAGAGCAGTTCAGCGCATGTTGCATTGATTATTTGATATTCTGTGTTTATCATTAGGTTTACATTCCTTGTGTTATATACAAGACACAAGATTATTTAAGAAATGCCTAATCTATAATGTGTAATAGATCCTCCATCAGGGTAGTGAACAGCAGCTTTCAGAGTTCAATAGGAACTCTGTTAATGTATTCATGATCACATAAAAGAGTGGTATAAGTTTGTAATATAAGTAAGTTATTTATGCAAAGAAATGGGTGAACACTCACGGTTCTGTCCTCATAACTTTTGTCCAATAAATTGTATCACAGGAGAACAGAAAACGTAAAGAAGCCACAAGGTGATAGGGAGGATTCTCCAAACGGCTCTGCATTTTCCTGCTTAGGATAAAAAACTGGACCTAGTGCTGCTGAAAGGCGCTTGCTTTTCTGTTTCTTTTCCTGCCACTGGGATAGGACAAAAAGTTAATCTTTGATCATAAAACTTGAATACCAGCAGGCATTTAATTATTTTGGAGCCTGTGTTCTCTACAGAAGTAGTTGGATACCAGTGTTATACATTACACCTCAGTCTGCTTGAACCATGTAAACCTTCTTATAGGTATGCTCATGCGTTGAGAATGGAACGAAGGAGGAAAACCACCACAGAACTGCGGACCCTAAATGGTATACTGCATATACATGTGTACACACACACATGTGCAACACCACGCTTGGTAGGGAATCTAGCATCACTACAAAGTCTGGAAAACTGGGGTGAACCTATGTGTCAACAGAGAAGTGTGCTAGTACAGCAAAATTAGTAATTAGTAATGTATTGCCTACCCCACATAACTGACTTTAAAGTTAAAATTGGGTGCATGGCTGGGTGTGGGAAAATCAACATTTATATATTTGGCTTGTCACTGCCATTTGCATAGACCAGAAAAGTAGGATGAATGCAAATATTAGCAAGGATTTATGACAGGTGTTGGTTTTAATGTAAGTTCTTGCTGTGATTAAGTTCCTACTGAAGATTAGGGCTAGAGCTTTGGAAAAGAAGCAAGCATTAAATTATCAAGTCTGTTCCTGTGTGACGTCAAAATCTAAGGTGGGCACGAGTGACTGCAGAGGGTAAAGGCTCAAGCAGTGGTCAAAGGAAACCTAACCAGTGAAGGGAAAATATGCATTTTTCCTTTGTGTTTGTGTTTCATTCAGCAGCACCCAGAAGCCACGAATGAGTAGAGGTGCCAGCAGGGACGAAAGACTGACTTGTTGTTTTCATGTATGTGCTGATGGCCCAGTTTAGGTCACAGCTATGTTTGGGGCTGTTGCATGAGTTAAGGCTGCAGAGAAGTAGTGGGTTTACAGCTGCATTCTAGAAGATCAAACTGGAGACGCATGTAATGCTGCCAGAGGTGACTTTTTGTCTAACTACCAATTTCATAGGCCTGATAATCATAACCATTCCGTTTGGAGTAAGAGATTATACTTAAGATTATGATTTGCAAAGGAGTCATATACAAATTGTTCTTAATTCCATGTTCCATATGGACTGGAAATATAAGAGAAAGTGTTAGCTGTGAGGAATGATTGCCACTTATTTTTCCTCTATGCACAGAAGCACATATCACTTCCATGAGTTTTCTAGGTCTTTTGTCAAACAAACTGAATGACTAATGTTTTTCTCTCTGCTTTGGTCACATGAATATAGTTAAATATTGAGTTAACGTTGGCATTAGGGTTCAATTCTGGGGTGAAAGAAAGCATGTATGACTTTTTTTTTTAGCATGTATGACTATGTTTTTTAGGGCAGGAAATCAAAAATGAGTGCAACAATTGCTACTGATCACCTGGAAGTATCTGGCAATGGGTTGTGGAAAAACACAGATATATAAATTGAGTTTATTGCTGCATTTTTGGAGGCTCAGAAATGTAAGATAACTGCAAATCTTAGCAGAAATGAGTGCCTGATGTTCAGTATTTGGTTAAGTAATGGTCCCTCAGTTGCAGTGAAAGCTAGGTACAAGGGAAGTCTGGGGAATCAAACATTTGTAACTCAAATTTATTTCTATATTCTCTAAGGCAGGAAAATGCAGGATGAGTTTGCAGTCATCTTAAACGTATAATGTTTGAGGGGCGGGTATTAGCTTCTGTCTGGGTCTTGGGCCTCTGGTGAAGGTTAATACTAGGTTTGGGGTGGGGGATTATGATTAGAGTTAAAAATTTGGGAAAAGAGACATTTCTGAGTTAGGCTGAATGCTGCATTCTACGTGGAGTGGAACCATAGGATAAGTGAGGTTGTCAGCAGTGATGAATGACAACTGTTTGTTTTTCTTCTGGATTTTGCTCTCCTGGGTATCATTAAGGCTAGTGATAGGATTAGGAATAGAGAAAAGATGTATTTATGAATCAGGTTTATTGCTGCAGTACTGCAGGGTTTCAAAAACTGGCATAAATGTGAGTATAGATATGGAAGAATAGATAATGCTTGTTTTTTATCAGGGACAAATCATCTGGATTCAGGTGAGGGAAATAGCTAGTTTAAGTTAGAATTGGAAAAGGAAAGTTAGGTTTACTGCAGCATTCTCCCAGTCCATGAAATTTGCAATTTTGATGCAGAAATTTGCCCTCTGTGTTGTATCTTTTTCATAGGGAGTTGCAATGCTCTGTCATCCATATTTGCCAAATAAACAATCCCAATTTTTTTATACATCCAGATCAAAAGCTCTGAAAAAGAACTGGGTATTATCATTGTTTGTTTTTCTTGATCCTCGTTTTCCTTTATTCATTGGAAAAAAAATTGCTCTTCTACCTAGAAATATGCAAATCTGAGGGATGAATAGGACTGATTTCAACTCATGCCCAATTGTTGAAACTTCTCAGAAATCACTTTAGAGATTTCAGTATTTTCTTTTTGCCCTGTGTCTGTGTATCAGAAGATAAATAAATGGCTAAATCAAGTATATTCGATTTTGACACACAGTGATTGTCTCAAGCAAACAAGGAATTATATAAGTTTTTTAAAGAAAACTAACGTTTTTTCCTCCTCTAGTTTCATTCTCTACAAAGTTTCTGGAGGACACTTGTGCAACTGCTCTGCAGTTGTTATCCACTTAAAAATTACATTCATGAAGAATGAGACAATAATTATTCTTGTGAGTTAAATCATCGATACTAACAACAATTAGCAAATCAACCAAATGAGTATGTAAGATGATGCAATTTGTAAATAGCTGCAATATAGAAGTACAATTCTTACAATTCTCATTTGTGTTCTATCTCCTTACAGTATTCACAGCCACAGTAATTTGAAAGGATGCTTTCTTCTCAGAGTAAGCTATAGTTAATCTTACTAGAGTGCCTGTTAAGTGGATATTGCCTCAGTTTGAAACCTGGCACTGCTCCTAAAAAGCACCAAAGGCGTGCTCCAGTGGCCAGGTAATACAGACACTGTAGTGCGTTATTTCCTCTTTGAATTTAAATTTCTTTACTGGACAGCTGCTCAGTCTTTGAGCTTTCCTCTCTTTTGCTTTAGAGGACCTTCATTCTAACTTGAATGACTTACAGTTTCAATATCCATGGACAGGATTCTTAGCGGAGAGGTATCTCTAAAATCTGCTTTTAGGGAAGGGGAAAAATGATGAAACTAGTTTGCTTTCAGGTATGAATAGGGTATATAATATATTTTCTCACTTCTCTTTCCTATATCCACAGCTATTTCTTGTAAAATAAAACCAGACACACATGCAGTATGCCTTAGAAACAAGCAAAGAAAGGACTAGCTCCAGCATTAATAAAAGTCATTTGAAATGCCAAATACAAAACATATTTTGAGGTGCAGTTCTTAATTCATTTTCTAAAAAAGGACTTAGATGCTTTCCTTAATTTCTGTAAAATAAGTTTATTAAGTTTGAGGGGGTCTAGACTTCCTTTGGCTAGCCTAGTTAAGGGGCAAAAGGACAAGAAGATTTATTTTTATTTTATTTTATATTTTATTATTTTTTTTATTATTTTTTTTTCCACTTCTAGGTATTAGTGCCAGAACAGAACAGTCATTTTAGGACAGCTGAATGTCAGCTGCCTGATCAAACTGGTGATCACAATCCATGTCCCAATGAACAAGTGTATCTTCACAGAACCCTCTTTGAGGAACTTAACAGGCACTGGCCAGTTTTATCAGAATTGAGGGATTGTGGCTTTAATCCAGCAAAACACTTAAATACATGAGAAACTTTGAGTATATAATAGTTCCACTGAAATCGATCAGACTGTGTACGTACACAAGTGCCCTGCTGGATCAGTGCCTGCAGAAATGGTGATAGAGCTCTGCTCCCTGTATTGTAAGTATGGTTTCTCCATGTTCTGTCCCTGAAGCATACTCATCAAATGGTATTGGGAAGTATGTGTTGTTTGTACTGTACCTTGTTTGTGGAAAATTGACTTAATTCTTCCATGCTGCCAGTCTAGCAATTTTCTTGGCACTAAATTCACAGCGAAAAAAACTAATAAATAAAAAACTAATAAATAAATAAATTTGAGTGCTGTACCTGATTAATAGTTCTTATTTTTCACTTTTATTTTTTTTAAGTGAGTCATAAATTGTGGAGGTCATTGGGAAGGTAGGTTGATTTGCTCCATAACTAGCAGATACCAGAATTTTCAAGACATAAGTGGGAGCTGACTTTGAGCAGGTTGCACTTTTCAGGATTGTTCAAGGCTTCTGATGGCACCTTGCCTGGACTGCAATGAAAACAGACTCTAAAAGCTATAGGAGAAAGAAGAGCAAAGACCTCAGAGACAATATGTCCAATTATCATAATACAGAGTCAATTTTAGGAAAAGGAAAAATATTTCATAGTATATCAGACACCAGATAAGTGCAGTAGCCAGGAATCAAGCAAAAGCTAATGTGGAGGTTCGCATTAAAATCTCAAGATATCAAGTTACATCTATAGGGTTGTAGCATTGGAGGTAAGGGGAATTTAATTTTTTTACTGTCTTCTGTAGATAAAAGACTGTTGCAGGCAAATACTACATCTCAGTGCTGTGAAAGGGAAAGAAAGAAAAAAAATAAAAAGGAGTAAAAAGGACAGGGAGTTTCTACTCTGATTTTTGCCAAGGCAAGTCAGAAAAAAAGATAATTTTCAATGGAGTTACTGTGGAATAAGAGGGGAGAATCCAGCTCTGAGAGGTCTATAATGGAATCAAATTGATCCAATTGGCAAAGAAGAACTACATTTGAGCAGAAGAAATAATCTGCAGAACTTGTGCTTTTGAAGCACAACAAAGAACCACAATGGCCAAGCAGGACAATGAACAGGAGAAGAAAAATCACCACAAGTGGTAGCAACTGAAGGATGGCTTTAAATTTGACACCTGCAGAATGGTAATAGTAATTATGTTTTGTTCTTACTGTTAGAAAGGGGGAAAAAAAAACATTGAAGTAGGGTGACATAAAATCTAAGAATCAAGAGTGGGGCAGACCATGTAATTTAGAGCTATTTCAAAAGGATGCTAAATGGAAAGATGGAAAATAATAGCAGGAGCTAAATTTTCCTCCTGCAAATGACAGCAGTTTCAGTCAGAGTCCTTTAAGTGCTTCTGGCAGCAAAAATATAAAAGAAATTGTTTTTTTAAAAAGTGGTTTCAACCAACAATTGCATGTGTTGATAATGTAGGAATTTCTTGCCAATTTATTCTGCATGGCTACTTCTCTACAAATCACAATGCTGATGGTGTTTCTACCTGTGTCTCAAAAATGCAATTCCAACAACCACATATCACTGGTGTTTGGTACCCTGAAAGCCTTAAAGCAAGGTGTAGTTCATATGAAATACATAAAACTAGAAAAAAAAAGTTTTAATAAGTTAATTCAGTAAATCTTTACTAGTTAAAGCATTATGGGCTTGAGCAAATTAAGGACAAATTAAACAAACGAATGTTAGAGATTGTAAAAAGGCAAAGGATTCAGTGCTAGATTCAAAAAAAAAAAAACTGATTGGATTCTTTGGAATGAAATTCATTTTCAGCTTGGATAGCATCCATCTAAAGATTTTTTCCCCTGCAAATTAATAGCATAAAAGTCCCAGGCTGTGGTAAGTCTTATTCAGAGCTATTTTGTGTTTGCTAAATGGAATGTGACAGGGATCTGAAACACTGCTATACTACAGAAAATAATTAGTTGAGAAGTAACTTGATAATTTTACCACTGTGAAGAATGAATGGAAATCAACCTTCACTTTAATTATGTGCAAAGGAGAAGTATAATTACCTGCACAAGATACTAATCAGAGAAAATGATAATACATTCCCCTCTTATCTACTAGATAGCAAACTAGCTTGCTTAGTCTGTTCACCTCTAGTGTATCAGAGAGAGCAAATTAGTTACTGCCAAGCTATCCATATACTAAGGGTACTTGATTCATTTTATTCAATCGTTGAGATAAATGCTTATGTAAAAATTTAAAAAAATAAAATTGCCAACTCTTATTTGAATATATCAATGTTAATGTAGAAAGTCAAAATCACTTTCTGTGGCTTCAGAGTATCAACAAACTGTGACAGTGTAGGGGCTGAGAAGAGGTGGTCAAGCAACACAGCGCTGCTGCTCCCTAATCTATCCCAGCCTTCACCTTTCCCAAACATGGGTAGCCAGAACCAGACAGAAGTTGCTCTTGTGAGCCCTTTTGCATTGGCAAGATTATTGAAGCATTTCTATCTCCTGTAGGACCAAAATCAGGACTCTCTTCTTGAAAATATAACTCTACTTCAAAAGCGATGTTTCCGGTGGCAGATATCAAAAAGGCCCTTCCCAGGTCTTGAATGCCCAAACTTCTATCAAATACAGAAAAATGAGTGCTCCTTTGTCTTCCCTGTCACAGGAATGGGAGGCCTAACAGGAAAATTTGATTTTGTTGCACAGAGAAAGGCAGACAGGATTTAATTTTTTTTTCCAAGTTTCATCCCGGATATATTCCATGTAAATGAGCAAAAGCCTCTGAGATTTAAACATGAAGCCTCGTAATTCCTCATGTGCAGTGTTACGGTGTAGTAGCAGCTGTGGAAATGTAGTGACCCAGGAATGGTTCCTTCAAAAGTGACCTGTGAGAAGGCTCTGCACTAAGCTTGCCTGTAAACGCTGTAATGTTTGGCTAATGAAGCTATGTAGCTGCTGAAGGCATTCTTGCTTGTGTCTCCATTTAAGCAGTAAAGAACAAATCAATAAAGTGAATCGGGAGATCATATAGTTATATTAGGGCAGTAGTCAGTGAACACCACAAGGTCAGGAAATACTACAAACTAATATTGGGGCATTCCCTGTGTAATGAATCTTCTGAAATCAGATATATAGAAATCCGCTAAATACAACAGAGCTTTGAGTGCAAGGAAAATACTTGCATGGTAATCATTTATCAGAATCTGTAAATTACTGATACTGTGTTCAATTTATATGGAAGTCTATTTAATCTTAAGCAAGTTTGTTTTCACAGCCTGTGTTTGCCTTCTGTTTGATTACTGAGAGGTCTTGCTCATGTCCTTACGACATCTTGTGGGTCACCAGAAATTTAGTGGTAATGTCAAAGAAGTTAGCTTTAACTTCTGGGTTTGGAGAGGAAATAATGAAAAGAAATTTTTCATTGTTCCTATTTCCTCCTCATGGTTGTACTGGTTTATTTGTAGCAGTAAAACTGTATCCAGTCTCAATTCCTGCTTTCATAATGACTTCGTGCCAGCTTGAACAAGAGGACAAGAACATTAAATGCATCCCTCGCTTCATCTCAAGCTTGGCAGAGTTGCAAGAGAGGTGTCTTTGGCCCAGCGTGCATTTCTCCAACAGGACATACAGTATTTTAACCTCAATTTGTCAATGCTATTTAAAAATAAGGGTCAGTTTCTTAATCCAAGTTGCTTTTCAGACTCAGGCTGTTCTGAAACTCTGAGTGTGCTGGCAGAGCTGGTTGTAAATGTATCATGAAGGCAGCTGAGACTGGCATAATAGAGATGAGATTAGCCCAAGCATGTAGATGAGAGATAACTACTATTGAAACAGTAGTTTTAAAATGAGCTCTGGTCTACCAGGGTAACATTTTCAAGATATCTTACAATGATACATGTACATAATTTTGGTTTTGAAAAAAAAAAAAGTAAATACAGCTTGAAATTAGTACTGTCTCAACAGTGCAGCATTACACCGTTACATGGCTATGTGTGGAATGAATGCAAAATAAGGGTGAACCGCTGTAGCACAGAAAAGTTACTTACCACTTCTCTCTTCCCCACCTGCTCTGTTTGAAAACTGTAATAATAATCTTTCCAAGAACGCGTTGCTTTCTGAGCTGAGAAAAAGGTTTTTTCCTCCTGGTCTTTGACATACATAACAGGCTACTGATGCACAGCAATGAGTGAGGACCAATTGAAAGCGTCTGCTTTGATGGTAGACTTTTTTCCTCTCCCTTGCTCCACCTCACTTATAGTTTATGTACCTGTAACTTAGATTAGCCATCTCCAGTGCTAATTTTTGAGGCAGAGATTATTACGGGTACAGTGATTATTACAAGGAGGTACTTGTGCCTGCGCGGTATACCTAGTCACTACCGTTTAAAAAATAAATTCCTGAAGAATTGACACCAAATGTTTACAGAAACATCTTTCTGCAGGTCTGATCCTCTAGTTCATAGATGCAGGATTCTCCCCTTTAGTCAGGTTATGTGTGAGAATTTTTCTACTGTTTTTTGCCAGTGCCTCTCTATGCCTCAAAATTAAGTTTAAGTGTTCTTCCTTGAAAAAATCATTCTTGCTTTGTGAAAATAGAGCCAGATACTGTGCTTTGCACATTAGTCCTAGCACCAGAGAGTCAAAGAAAATGATCAATTTAATTTCTTTTTTATTGCCCGTGTAATTAGTTATATGTCATAAAAAATCAGATTGCATCTGGAGTTAATTCGTGATCCTCATCTTAAATTTTCTCATCAATGTGCTATTAATTCTATATATCCTTTACATTCCCTCACTCGCAGTTTTCAATAACATTTCATTGCACATGAACTTCTCTTCTGAATCTCCTCAGACTTACTTCAGTGGCAATTAGGACTTGCTATCTTGAGTCCATGTTCAGGGGACCAGATCTGTAAACTACATATCTTGTCTTTTGACAGTTTTGTGCTCAGTATATGCAGTGCCATAGATTATAAACTTGTGTAATATATGAATACCATATTACATTTCTTCTTGATTTAAATATTTAGCATCCTTTCTTATAGCTCTGTCTGATGTATGCATTTGCTCAGTTTGATCTCAGAGTTTGGGGAATTCTAGTAATTATTTTTTTTCTGAGCTACTGATAACTCCCTTGATTTTGTATTGTGTGCTCTCTCTCACAACCTGAAGGGTTAAAAAAATTGTGGAAGGAAACAGGAAAGAAGAGTGCCATCCAGAGCAGAATGAAGGTGGGTGTATGTCTTTCTAAGCTCTGTTTGTCATTGAAAATAAAACCTTGGTTTTACTTGATGAGGAATAAATGGGGTTGATAGAGAGAGGTGAAATAGAAAGTGAAAAAGAACCAGGGAGACCTAGCGAAAACAGAAGTGGATAATATGAGAAGCATGAGACTTAAATTTTACCAAGGAGAATCTGATAAACATTAGGAAAACATTTCTCCTGGTGGCAGCAGTTATGTTTTGAAGGTTATGGATTTTCTGTCACTGTACATTTTTATAAGCAATTCAGAGAACCACCTCTCAGGAATGTTTGGGTGTGGCTACTCCTGTTTCAGGCAGCAGTATGGACTGTGCAATTCTCCTGGATCTGCTTTATGTCATTTAGTAAGGTGGGAAGTAAGCGTGAGGCAAAACCAAGAGGAAGAACAAATGAGATTTGGAATTCACAGTGAGGAGAAAGAATTGCTGAGTGGCTGCATTGGCACAGTGAGGGGTACAAGGCAGGTCCAGCAACAACTGAGGCCACAGTAGAACAGCAAATAGCTTTAGAACTTTGTAGGAATATCAGCAAGAGGCTGAGAGCTAAGCAGGTTTTCCTCGTGTTTTTCTTACGGTTACTAACAACCAACTTTGTGCAGCATTGTGCAGTGTTCTGCTTGTCGGTTACGTGGTAAAATCTGTCTCATCATCTGTGTTCTTATCAGCACTGCTACGAGCTTATATAACTGCTTTCAACTTTCAATTCGTAAGAACAAGTTTTAGAGCATCCTTTCATTACCCATTTTTATTGAATACATCACAGTTTTTACTCTTCCTTTCTCTTTTGTGCTCCGCTGCTAAGCAAAGACTTCCCTCAGACCTGTTTCTTACAGGTCTTTTCATCCCCTGTAAAGGCACAGCTAACATATTGCTATACTTCCAAAGGCTCTTTCATTTCGGTGAAGGAAAAGAAACATACATGTTCATGTCCTTGTATTCATTGAATAGTTGCTTATTACATTAAGAGGTAAATAGGCAATTAACAAATTTCCATGCACAACTGGAGGTACTGATTGAACTAAGGAGCATATGTTCAGATTTTGGAATGTATACAAATTTAACACTGGAAATTTTACCTCTGATGCTATATTATATTATTGGCTGTGGGGAAAAAAAAAATCAAACTGTTTTCCAGATTAGATAAACAAAGCCTTGGGCTATTGCAGTAAGACTTGAAGACAGGGTGGTAAGCTCTAGAAATTTTATTATATAATGCTTCTGTATACAGATTCTCATTTCATTGAATCTTAGATGATAGTGGGTCTTCTTATCAGCACACTTATCTGCTGTGAATACAAATGTATTAAGATGAGTTACTGTGTAATTACGATTGCTTCAGACAGATTTATTATGAAGTTACCAGATTGTTACCCCTAAAAAAGCCTGTCTTATTTCATGATAATTATGCAAACTGGTGTCATTTTTGTGCACAAGTTCTTAAATGATAATAAAGCAGGCACTCTGCCAGTTTAAATAAGCAGTAGAAATTAGTTACTTGCAAAGAAAGAGGAGATGGGAAACACATGATTTAGGCTTACAAAATGTTCACCTGCAGAACATGCGGGTGAAATTTTAGAGAATAAGTTTCAGATGCAGAAAAACGGCACAGGTGGATAGGAATGCACACTGCACACACACACACACACAAAACTACTGAAGTAGTTCAAACTGGAGGACATCACACCTAGTATGGTGCTCTTAAGTTTTGACTTTAAAATATGGTTTGTTTGTTTTAGTTGTTGTTGTTTTCAGTGTTTTATCTGGGGGAGAGTGAGGGATGTACTTATTCATGCATTACTTTGTATAGACTCAACTATAACTTATTTAGTCAGATATAGTAGGGTCCTGTTATCTTAACAAAAGCTAAAGCTTTCATGAGAGGAAGGGCAGTGTTTTTTAATGAGACTCAGTGTCTGGCTCCATGAAAATTCAACACTGGTTTGTCAAGAGAAATAACCAACCCAAAATTTTGCCAGAAATTCAGACTGAATCGCTGAATTCTGAAAGATATCTGTCACTTCCTTTCCCATCATGTTGCATTTCCATGTTCCTGGGCTGCCAGCTTCTGCTCAGCTAAGAAGTGTTAAAGTACTATTTGAAAGTCTGTCTTGACGGTTTGAGTAACCTGACCAGATGCAAGTAATATCTTATAAAATGCAGGTAGAACCTTGTTTTAAACCTGGACTCAAAAGATTTTCTACCAAATTTTGTAAAGTTAGGAAACTGGAAAATAGTTGAGATGAGGGTCTGGGAAGGAGACCGTTGTGTTTTGTCTGTGGTGGTTTTTTGTGTGTTTTTTTTGTTGTTGTTGTTGGTTTTTTTTTTTTTGTGCTTATCCACATGCTTCCTTCCAAACTTTGGAGCTTTGCCAATATCTCTTTTAATCTATATTCATGGCCTTTTGTAAAAGTTAACATCTGGTGCTGATACTTAGTTTTCCAGTGACTTTGAGTATAACAATAGCTTTCAAAATCTCATCACTTTTCAAAATAATATAAATAATTAACCTAAGAATTCATTGAAAATACACAAGGACACAACATGACAAAAAGTAAGAATGCTGACAGAATAGGTGTTGAAAACATTTAAAAAAAAAAAAAAACAGCAAATGATCTATCACCATCTGTCAGGTCAAGTCAAGATGAAGACACTGAAATCAGCAGAAGTATAGAGGAGATATCTGCCACATCTTCAAGAAGTCATGCTGGTCTCTGTGTATCTGCCATGCATGCTCATCTGCACTACTAGTGAAAATCTGACAAGCGACATTATGACTTCTCCACACAAGGTTATCATAATCAGGAATGTTCAATATCAACAATGTCTTTTTCTCTGCATTTTATTTTTTAATAGCTCCGGGTTCAGGTCCCACATATCTTCAAATTTCAATAGTTTCTCTGTGTCTTGAAAGAAGGATTTCATAGATTTTTGTCTCATGTGCTTAGGTAGAAATCCACTATAGTTTTGCTTGTTATTTGTGCTTTGGAGTGCAAGTTCTTTAGTGTTTTTGTTTATTTGTTTTGTTTTGTTTTAGTGGTTTTAATCATATTTTGGAAGCAAGTGATTAAAGTCACTTTATTAACTAAATAGTAATTTTGACATTACTCCAAATTTTGTCCCAGAGCATATGGAGAGAGCTCTGCAAAAGTCTCTGGTTCAGCTCATGATCGATTAACTCCACTGGACAATGATCATTCATTTGTGCAAGATAGTGGATGCCATTACTTAGGTCACCAGTTAATGTGGCCCGTTGTCATAGAGAATGCAAGCACATTTTAAGAATCAAAAGCACATCTCTCTAAGAAAATGCCGTTATTCATTATTTAGAAATTCCATAAATATTTTATTCTTGGCTAAGGGAGTGGATAAGGGTTTCATTGCAATAGGATTTTTTTTTCTTTCGTTACAAGAGAAAAGTCTTTTTCTGAAATGCATTTGCCTGATGTACGTATCACATACAGCCTACCTGCTATGAAGAAGTAACAAAGCCAAGCATGTTTCCCTACGAACTTTTGTCACCTTCAGTGTGTTATGCCACTCTTTCTCTCTGATAGCTAATCTCAAAACTTCTTTGCTGCTTTTTATACAAGTTGCATTGAGGTCTTTTACTTCCATGATAAAAGAAAGCTATTCAACGATAAAGTTAAGTTGTTTATGGGGGAAAGATACTCTCTGCCTTATATTTTCTGATACATTTTCACTTGAGAATCACAAACCCTTTAATTTCTGGGTAAATAAAGATGCAGATTATTTTTGTTTATATCTATAACAATAATTAAATATATATATATATACACATCTTTGGAAGTAAAAAATTGCCAGATAATCAAATAAAACCAAGCATTTTGATATCATTGGAACTTTATATTTTTATCGTCTCGTTTGTGCATACCATAAAATCTTTACTCCTGAAACTTCCCAGTAGGGTAAGCTGTCCTCTCAGTATAACTTCGGATGCTTGTGCAGTGCCGACTGTGCATCTGTGTTTCTCTAAAGTAGCACAGCATGCTTGAAAGGAGGCTGCACCCATTGTGTTCAGCAGAATGTTTTGACAGAGAGAGTTCCCACCATGTATAAAACTTTAAATTGTATTTTAAATTAAACTAAACCTTCTGTTGGTGGCAAGGAAACCATGTTTCTGAAAAAGAGACATCATTTGTGACAAAAGCATTACAGACCTCCAATGTCAGACGCTGTAAAACAGTTTCCTTTCTGCTTTAATTGAGTGCTTTCTCAAACAGCTGAACCTCAAAGGAAATCGCAGTGATTCCCATTTTTCCACAAACAGTTGAGCTGCTTTAAACTTTACTTAAAATCTAAGCTGGGAGTTGTTTTGAGGATCACAGTTTGAAATATTTTTCTCAGCTGTGATAAGGAATACAAAACAGTTCGCAAGAATAACAGTAGGAATGAATAACAATGCTTGAAAGGATTTTAGTTACCTTATCAGCTGTATCTGTTACTACATCTTTTAAAATAATAGTTTAAAGAAGGTGAAGAAAGTTTACTACTTTTTTTTCCTCTCATTCCATCACTTGTAAGATCTAAAATCCCGTTTTCCATTTTGTGCATGTGCATATTTTTCAGCTTGAGTGATCACCTGGCATCCAAAGATCAATGGGGAGTATTACACAACCATGTCATTACATATAATATTTCAACAAGCAGATGCTAGTAAGAAGAGTTCTTTGACCAGTTTTTGAAGCTGTTGTCAAACTGTGGCTTAAACATCAGAAGAACATTCTGCAGATTTACATATCCTCTACAAAGCTTGGAAATTAATTTATGGTGAGCATCACTCAGCACTCATTTCCAGGAAAAAAAAAAAAAAAAAAAAAACCTCTTTGAATGTCCTTTTCAGTTGAGCTCATATTTGTCAAATTGTAAAGATAATAACAAAGCAGATTGAAATTAACAGCAATAGCATATGTGAATGAGCTGCTTCAGATGAATACATTATGGAAGTCACAGTGAATTAGAAGCACACAAAATGTTGCAGCCTAGGACTGTCACGGGATATAATGGTGTCATCCTTGCAGCTAGATACTGGAAAGGAAGATTGCTGCTAAACAGGATACTGATGATCTCTGCAGATAGGCCTATACTCTATTTATGGTTTTGTGATGCAAACATCAAGGTTTCATCCTCAGAATTGTTTTCTACCTGTTTTCTTTTTCCCCCATCTCCTCTGTTTTCAGTGTGTCTCAGTTCAGTGCAAAAAAAGAAATTAATTTGTAGACTTCAAAGCTGAGTGTTAAATTCAAAGTGGTGACGGACAGGAGAGCCTGTTCTGATCTAGATTAGGACTGTCTTCAGTGTATTTTAGAAAGCTGGAAAGAAGTAATGTTTCGGGTTTTTTTTTTCAATGGTGAAAAAAACATTTCATGAGCTCTGAACCAAACTGGTGAAATTGTCATGATGCCTCCTGAGCCTGCCGGGTATTTCTTCCACTTTGAATCTGAATCTCAGAAGAAATGGTCTTTAGGTTTGTAAGTTTTAAGGCCAGAAAGGATTAAATCATCTAATCTGAATTCTTAAATGGCATAGCTCAAATAATTCTATTTAGTTGCTATGTGAGTCCAATAAATGTGCATGATTTAAACTTTTATTTCAAAAAGACATTGAAACCAGGTTCAGAAGACACACATGAGTTTTGTGAGTTAGACACCAGCCCAGAGGAATCAATCTTCCTCTGTGTTTGGATTTTGTATCTTCCTTTTTTTCTCCCTGAAAACACAAAGTTCAATTTGGATGTTCTGTGTTAGCTTCTTTGTCTCAAACACAGGAGGACAAGAAAATCAGAATTTCTTTCCATTGCAGTGGAAGAAACATTTTGATGTGTTCAAGACTCTAAAATGTCAGGGATAAAAGGGCTTGCTTTGTATTTAATCCAGGAGAGAGAGAGTTAGAAAACTTAATATTAGCAGAATTGCTTTTGTGCATATTTAAACACTTCAGTAAATGTGTTCTTAGTTGGATGTAAACTTTCCCCTGTAGTGTTTGCAACCCAAGAGAATATTAAAGTAGGAAATGACTTTAAAAAGTTAGAGAACTGTAAGTGATTTTAAATATATTCCAGTCTTTAGGGTCTTGATTTTTCTGACTGATTTTAATTTTATTCCATATTTAAAGCTTAAGTGAGAGGAGAATCAAATTCAAGAGGTCCATAACAGTGCATAAGCAATTACTATTTATGAATATTACTAGAAAGATTATACAGAGGATGGTAAATCAAGAGAGATGAAGTGAAAAACTGTTCTGAAAGATATCTGTGTGTTTAGCTCACAGTAGTGTATCAGAGGGGCTTAGAAGTATAGGCAGCTTTTATGTTTTCTATTTGTATGCTATTTGCAATTGGGCCTTTTAGAGGAAATTCTGCCATCTAATTTTAAGCATTTAACTTAAGAGCTAATGTGAGCAAGGCCATCACCATTGGTCCTATGTATAATCAGTGAAGATAAGCAGATACCTTTAGCTTAGCTTTGCATCCAGGTGAGGTTGATTTGCATGCTGGAGCTGCCAGCCTCCTGTCTGGAGGAGCCCAGGGATGGCTGAGCTTTTAACAGAAGCACCTTGGGTATGTAGTGTGAATCCCTCTCTACTTCATTTGGCATGAGCAGGAGACATAAAAGGAAGTTACATGTTGGACCTTCATCTGTAATTTTACGAAAAGCTCCTTCATACTTGCTGCAGCGAGCACAGTGATATTCGGACACCCAAAGGAGGAGGTGAGAGAGAGACAGCTGTGATTTCAGCAAGTGCTGTGGCCCTTTGTCTTAAACGGTATGTGTATATGGTACAGAGCACTGCTCATAGCTTATTCCTCATAGCAATACCTAGCGCATACATAGCAATACATAGCACAGAGTGGCACAGGTACACATAGGCACAGCTACTCATTTATGTATATATGCTCACCAGAGTTAATTACCTACTGGTACTGGGTGGTACCAACCCAGTGCAGGTAGCCCTGGTAGTGTTCAAGCCCATAAACTCGAAGACAGTTTGAGTATTACTGACAGCTTTGCATTTGTGTCACATGCTTTTTACACATTCGCTGAATCTGTCCTTAATTAATACAGTGAAAAATCTAATTTCAATCTACAGATAAAGATGTAGGAAGTGGCAAACCTGAGAAAAGGCTAAAGGAAGTTTGAGCCTTGTTTCCATTCTCTAACGCACTATGTGAATTTGTACCAGTTTTCACCCGAAATGTATTCTGTTAATTCTACTAATCTGTAATAGTTACTTGTTTGGGAATTTTTCTGTGATAAAAGGACTTTTTAAGGAATTCCAACAGTCAGGGGTAAAGTTTGAATTTTTCACTTGAAGGATTCTATACCATACTTCTTTATACTTCTTGTAGATTGGAATTTTTACAGAAGTACTATGTAAGGCAAGATTATGGCCTTATTTGTATATCTTTGACTGCAAGCAAGGCATTAAGCCCCTGACCCCTGGACCAATTACTTGCACCATCTGGAAAACAGAGGAGAAAGAGGCTGAGGCTGCTGACCTGCTTTCCACAGAGCATAGGAAGAGAGGAGGCGTAGGGGTGAGGGGATTGATAGTCTGACCTCTACGTTTAGCTCCATTTCCACATCCACACATATCATAAAAGCAGTAGGGTAGATTATGTGGTGAATTGGTATAGGAAAATTACTCTCAGAGGCTGGTACCTGTACATTTTTTTACCTGCACCTGTGATCACATGGCATGGTAAAATGGCTGTCTTGCACAGATGGAGAACATACTTCTCAAAGACTGCCAAGTTTAAAATGTATTTAATAAAGCAAAGACTAGTAAAGTTTGAACATAGATGTATAAATATTTATGAAATTACAACACAAATAAATATTACAAAAGCTCATCTGATTAAGACAAGAGCTGAGACGATTCTTGTGAATTTTTAATATTAAAAATAAACATTACATTAATGAGTGTTCATTATATCATTAAACATTTTACTTTGTTTTCTTTAGAGAATTTTATTTTTACTTGACATACTTTTTAAAGTGTCTAATGGGCTCTTATGACATTTGTAAATGAGGCAAAACATAAGGAATATAAGAGTTAATTCTTTATATTCATCACTAATTCAGGCTAATTCATCATAGGGGAAATAATAGGGAAGTAATCTTTTCCTTTTTTAATTTACATATAAATAGGTTTAAATTGCAAAATTGGGATACAGATTTTAAATACTCCAGAGTCCAAGCTGACTTAATGTGGGGTTTCACTTTAATTTATTGTAGCATAACGAGGACCTTGATTTTCCTTTAAAAAAATTTCAGACAGTTCAGAGATGCTAGAAACTGGAGATTGCTCTGATGTATTTCCAGTAACTTATACGGAACTAGGAAATATAATCTGAGTCCATTTCTTTTGTGTCTTAGGGACTAAGCTTTTACAGACAGACTGTCCCACTTAGTATCCAGCATTTATGTTAGATTGTTATCCACCAGTTCCTGCAATAGTCACAGAAGAGATATAAGCAGCTCTGGTGCAGAGTGCAGTCTGAGAGCTTTGTTTTTCGTGGTTCTTAACCTAGGTGCTCAGTTGGAAGGCTAGCTCCAGGTGGGATGAATTGCCAAAGTCAATTTAGGTAGGAGCAGCGAGCATAAAGAAAGGGTTTACAATTTAGAGCGACTGTCCTCAAACACTATCACCTAAAACGCTTTATTTCTACTTCTTCTACATTGGGTACTGTATACTATGGTGATATCACAGTTAATATGCTTGTTTGCAGGTGTACTGCAGATCTGATTGTTAACTCTTCAATGGTAATGTGAGCAGTAATGTGATTAATTCAGGAGTGCTTGTGATCATGTGTTTATATAGCGTGTCTAGCACAAAGGGAACTCAGCATGCTCTCAGTGTCACTAGCCTGGCTGCACAGGAATGAGAAGGTCCTGATTCTGTCTTACACAGTCATGTGGGCTGTTGGCTACTCAACAAATAGTATGAAATGGATGGTAGATAGGCAGGGTGATCTTGTCCTGCTAAAACTGGGCTTTTGCCATCTCCTGTCTGCGTGGGTTAGGAAAGAAGGGCATCTTTCACTAGCAAGGATTATCATAACATGGGTAGTGCATTTCAAGTGTCCTCCCACAACTCCTTCCCACACAGCTGCTAGCTACCAGATATTCCAGCCAGTGACAGACCTTCCTGTCCGGTCTTCCTGCTCCCCAGGAAACCTGCCTTTTGATGCTGCTGGTCTTTGCACTCCCAGAAAGAGTGTGACTCAGGGCAGCAGTGTTGTCGATCCTTATGAGGTTAATGCAGCTGCTCATATTGCTGGTGGTGTTTCCATGCATGATATTCACCCAAAGTGATATTAAGAAGAGTTTGCGCAGCCCAGTACAGGTGGTGTTACTTCTTAAAAACAGAACCTGATTCAAGATGTTTCTTTAATGTCTCTGTTTAGGGTATTAATCATCTTTCCGTTTTTCCCCAGGCCATGTCTGCTGTATGGGAATTTACACTACAGTGCTTACATTAGTGTGGTTCCATCAAAGTACCCTCCAGTAATTTACTAGATTAAGCAATATCTTTGAAAACCTAGGTTTGCCCCAGTGCACAGTATCCATGTTAGTGGTTTGCCCTGTGCATTCAGTGATGTAGTTAGAGTGGATCACATTTCTTTAACAGACAAAGAGCCTCAGTTTTGTGAGTTTGTCTCAAATCTAATACTTTGTTAAGGCCTCTTCTGGCATTAGATTTATGCACCCAACTAAGCAAAGAAAATACTAATGCTCTCTGTGCATGGAATAGCAAACTCATTTCCTCACAAACATTTGAATTTCTGTCAAACATTTTAGCACATTTACTTTTTGCTTTGCCCTCCCTCTTTGTGCATTTTTTAAGCAAATTAACTTAGAAGAAAAAAGTAGTTTACAGATCAAAAGGAAATGTTGAATTATACACTTTCTTATTCTCTCTCTCCCAAGACTGGTAAATGCCTCTTCTCAAATAGAAACTTGAATGCTGCCACATTTTTCACACTTCTCCACTGATCCAGTTCCAATGTGATTATCTTACCCTGTTCATGCAGGAATGCAATTTTACAAGAAAGGCAAGGACCAGAAGTCTCCCTACTCCAAATAAAAGGTGAACTTCTTTAGGAAGCTGGCTGACCAGTCCTCTGGTAGATTTGTATTGGTTATACCTTCACCTACTTTTTCGTTGCTCGCACTTTCTGGAAACATCTGAGACCTCTGCTGATTATTGATCTTTCTGTGATGCCTCAAGAATTCTGGTTAGAGCTGAATTCTGTATGTATTGGAACAACCTAAAGTTGTGACAAAAGAAGAGGAATCCCTCTGGCCCTTGCATTGCTTTCAGATCAATTTCTGTAGGGTTTCCAATAAAACAAACCAAACAAAAACTTTTTCAGGCTATTGAGTTAAAGGGTTATTAGATGTTTGAGATTTCTCCTTCATTTCTTCTTCTTTTTATAAAAAAAAAAATATATTATTCTTTTTATAAAAGATCTTTCTGTATAGCATCATGATGCGTGATAAAGACCTGAAAAGTAGAAACCCTGCTGTGGTTTTATTCTTTCTCAAACCTTTCCTACTCTAACCTCATCCTCTGTCTGGCCTAGCTGTTCTTTCAGAACTCTTGGGTCCCCAAGTTGATATTATACAGAGACTGGCTAACTCCTACAATTCAGTCTAAACATGAAATGTCACTGGGCTATGGGTTGGGGGAGAGAAGAGGGACAAGTGGGATGAAGACTTGTATTTGCCTTCTTTTGACATCATTATTTTTTAATTTCCAAATCGTCCTGTATTATGAGGAGAGACACTGTTTTAAATAATATTAGGGGAGATAATGTGGTTTATAGAGTTCTGATTGCCCCAGTTCCTTACCTTTTCCTGGTCTTGATCTTTCTCAAACTTTGAGGAGGATGTTTGGCTTAAGAACAATGACTTTACTACCTGCAGAATGATGCTGAGGTATTTCCTTGGCTAGTACAAGACATACCAATGTTTGTGAAGCATTTTAAGAGCCTTGAAAGGGCAATATGTTATTTTGTCTAAGCATCATAGAACATGGTTTCCTGATTTGTTACCCCTGTAAAGCATAACTATGACCCTAAATAAGCTATTAGGTTTGGATAGTTTACATATCAAATGATGTCACTGTCGGAGCCCCAGAAGCTGCTATTAGACGAAAAGAAAAAAAAAAATGTTAAACATTTTATTTGGAAAGAAATCAGAGGTCAGAAGAGGGCAAGGACTGAATGAATTCACAGATTTTGTTATGCTGGCCTTAATGTAACTTCTGAAGCATATTTGAAATAATTGGGTCTGCTGGAAACCTTCCAAAACATTTCAAGGGGCCAACAGATGAATTGGCTATGCTGTATCTAAACTTTAGTTACAGAGTCTTAATTCTTAGATGTATAAAAGTCTTCAAAAAAAAAAGAAGAAGAAGAAGAAGAAAAAGATTTTCTTAGAACTCTTCACTCGGTCTTATTAAAATAACACTTCTCTGTAGAGACGAGTTAATCATGATTGCCAGACTAAAGATTCTGTTAAACATAAAAGCTGTCACAGCCCTTGTAGCGAACTGCAGCTTAGAGAGAAAAAAGACTGAGATGATGCTGTTAGAGAAAAGGTTGTTCAAATTGTACAGACACCCATCATAATTCGTGCTAATGATAAACAAACAGGCATCAGACTGAGAAAAAATCTGCAAAAGGCAAAAGAGTTCCTAACATGCTGTTCTCTCAGTCCAAATGTGCTCAAAGAGGGAATCTGTGCCTTATCTAGAGGAATGCCAGAGATGTTAAAAGGTAGAAAAAACAGATTTATTGCAGTTAGCTGGGCTGGTATCATGATTACACTGTCTTATCTTTGAGCAGCCTCTTCTACAGCAGTGTCTTCTTCAAGATCAAATGCCACCAAAAAACATTGCTTCTAGGGTGAGATCAGTCTGCTGATTGTTCATTTCTACAAAGTACAACAGCATGAAGACAGAAGTGACTTGACATCTCATTTACTCACACGAATAGCCGTGCATTTACTGACTGGCAATTTCCCTTAGGCAATAGCAGCTGGCTTGCTAGCTCTAGACTTTTTGGTTTTGCTCTGTTCATCCTTCTGAAATCAGTCAGAATAACCTGTAGTTTCCTGTAGCAGGAGATCACCCTTTGCGCTAGCTGGTGCTTCGTCAGTTACCTTTCAGTAGGCAGATATTAAATCATTACTTTACTATGATTTCTTGATAGCTCCGAGAATTCACAGTAACCTTGGCATCTCTTCAGATATCTTTTTGAGTAAGCCAAGCAGTCTGGAGAGACATTAGGCTGAGAACAGTCTTTGACTGACTTTTCTGGCTTTGTAGAATATTATGGAAAGTGTTATCATGAAGAGGTATTTCTGTGAGCCGAGAAGAACTAGATTTTACATCATACGGAAGGTAAGATGTATCAGAATATATCTGAGGGCTGATCGGTAAGAACACAGGCATTTTGCAGTGTTAATATTTTCAGTTAATTTTACATTCAGGTTTGAGAAGTGCTGCACTTCTTGCAAAGAGTTGTGTAAGAGCAGCTTTTTAAAATTACAAAAGAAAGGTGAAAAAGACAACTTGCACTAATCCAAGATTGAAGAGCCCTCCTTGTGATCTTTTGGGATGGAGTCCCAGAGAGAAAAGATCAGCTTGTGACTGAGATCTAAAACAGGGTTTTCTCAAGTATCTACTCAAAGAGGCAGAATGTAGCCCTTAAGAAAGCAGCGAGAATGTCTTGGGCAAAGGGATTTGCATCACGTGGGCTGAAGTTTCTGGAGAGCATAGAATGCTTTGGGTATTATGCAGGGTGAACTTGATAGTGAATTCAAAATACTGCAGCAAAGGAGAACTAAGACTAGTACCTTTGACAAGTGCACTAAACCTGCAGGAACTAGCACAGATTACCCTGCTATGAGAAGGTGCCACAGGAGACAGTCTGTCAAAAGTTATGCTGGCAGAGTCTTGTTGTCTGTGTGAAGATATGAGCAAAAAGTGGATGCTATTTGTGGGAAAGGGCACGTGCCATCATTTAGTAAACAGCAAATGTAAAAATTAGTATGAATAGACAAGTTGTTTTATTCTGCTGCTCATTGCATAATTTCCAGGAAGTTAAGCTCACCATTACTTACACTGTTGGAGGGTCTGGGTCACCTTGTTTATCTCCTTTTGTGTGCCCAAAGAAAATGAATGTTGGTAACAGTGCTTTGACCCACACATTGTCACACTGTATTTCTACAGCCCTGTTGTTATACCTGCTACTTTGCATTGAAGACTGGAATAGGCCATTACTTTGGGAGAGGTAGGAAGTGTTTAACCAAGAGAAGAAATGATTGCTAGAAGATCTTGCCTTGATGTGTATGTCTTAGCATGTGAAGCTATTTGGTGGATGGAAGCAGAGGATTTCTCAAGGCATGCGCACAATTGTACTACAACTCACAGCTGCTGGTTATTAAAAGAGGAATAAAATAATCAGAAGAAGCAGGTTTCTGTAGTTAAGAAATAAGTTTTCTTCATATCTGTTCTGTCTTTCAAGATATACTGTATTTCCTCCCACTACTGGGCCGCCAAAGTTTTCAGACCCACTGTGATAATTACCACTTCTCTGATTGCCTTCGCTAAATGTTACACTTCTATCATTTTAACAATGGAAGATGGAGGAGTATGGTAAAATATGTATGTGTGCGCACTCGTGTGTGTGTGTGGAGAGTTTTATTAGACATTGCTGTCACATCCCTAATGTGACACTTCAGACCTGAACCTGCTGGGTGCCTTCAACTCCCACAACTTGATTTTTCAGAGGTGGTGACTCCCTGCAGGTCTGATTGATTTCCGTGGAATTGTGGCTGCTCAGCACCTTTCTAAAGTCTGTCCCCTGCTGTCTTCAGTGAAGGTGCTCAGCACCTTGCAACATCAGGCTTCTCCCAGCACATTTTCAGTCATGCATCAGGGCTTAGTAACTCCAAAACAGCCAACAGCCTCTTCAGTGTTTTAGTCAGTCCCAGATTACCCAATGAAATGTACTCGTTCCTGAATAGCTTGTAACTGGTAATGAATACTACAGTTATGAGATAAAGTTCAGGCATATCAGATAGCTCTTTTCCTTGTCCCATCATTCAGATATTCTGGATAGTAATTCTCTTCCTTACTGTCTCTCTCAAATGCTTTCCATCCCTTGATGCTGAGTAGTCTTTAATGTATTGTCAGTGATCCCCTTACACTGCATATCTGTTCCTCATCCTACCTCTCAAATACTCCTTATAATACCGCATCTCCCTTCCCTATAATCTCTGAGGTACTTACAATGCTTCCTTTCCTTGTCATACCTTTCAAATGCTCTATATGTTATAACCTGAACATTTCTGTGCTCACCTAGCCAGAAGGATTGCCAACGCTCTGAATGACAAAAGTGATCTAAAGAAAGAAAGATGTAGTGAAAAAATAAAGGTTACATCTTACTGCACTCAAGGAGGATCAGTGTGGCTTTTCAGGTCTACTAACCAAGCAAGGACTGCAGCTACAGCGTCATTTGTAGTTCCAATTTGCCTGGCAAATATCATGAAATTTCACAGTTCTGGTCATTGTGTTACAAGTAACCTGCACTGGCAGCATACAAAAAAAAAAAAAAAAAAAAAAAAAAAAAGCTAGACATTGATATAATTCACTGAAAGGATTTTCCTTTCTATCAGACAAAGAATCCAGTCTCCACTAGGTAGTAACTTGTATATCTTCATTCAAGCTATGGAGATAATTCTCCAGAGTTTAATTTGGCAAAACATGCTCAGAAAAGCAAATTCTCTGCAATCTCTCTGAAATGAGTGGTGCCATGCTGAGTTTAAACCAGCACACAATTTGACCTGAGCACTCCTGAAAGTTGACTAAACCTGTTTCTTGAAATGCAATGCAAAGCTTGCTTATGCTGGCACAGAGATATGAGATACATCTCCTGCCACTTACCTTCCTCCCAGCATTTGCTGTGTGGTTGGACAAGCTACCACTGCATGTGGTTAAAGCAGAGTGAGACAAAATGCAAAGTCCCAGTGCACCAGCTAACCACAGAGGAAAGTGAACTGGAAGGGTATGCTGCTTTATTTCATTCAAAACCAAGAAAGGGAGATTCTTTCCTCATTCATCACACAGAGCATGCTCCCTATGCATTGTTTCCTCCATCAACATATTTTGCTGCATCTGCTTTGAAGTGATAATATGGGAGTTGTCTAATCAGAGCCTGATTATCATTTTGCATGGAGGCAGTACCATTTCGATGGGCACTAATCTCATTAACACTACTTTCATTGTCTCCATCCCACTGATCCACTGATGACATCTGCAATTCCATCAGTGTGATTAACAACCTAGTCTGGCTTTTGGCATGTTAAGTCCTGATTTATGCCTGTATGGGATGAGAAACAGGCTATCTGTCTTTCTCCAGCTTAGGAATTTGGTCCTTCTGCATAGTGCTGGTTTGTTGTTGTTTTGTATGTTGTTTTTTGCGGATTTTTTTAGCTACTCTTTAGAAGAAATTTATTACTTTCTTCATTCTTTTGTATCTGGTCAGTGAAAATGGTATTTCTCCATTGTCATACAAATGTAAAAATCTGCTCATTGCAGATCTTCCCTTTGAAGACTGAAGTTATAAATCAGTTAAGAAAGTGGCATCATATCGGTGAATATAAGTGGTTTTGTAAATATTTTTTATCTGTGTTTATATATTGAGCCATGCAGAGAGACGACTCAGAAAGTACTGGTTTTATGAGTGACAGATAATCTAGTGTGGTGAATGCACTGCGATTTAGTTCCACAGCAGACTTGTTACCAAGACTGCAAATTCCTTTCCTGAAGAATTTGACATTCACTATTATTAAGTCAAAAAAGCAGCACTTGCTCTAGATTGCAGAGCTGACATCACACTTATGAATATTTCCTTGTTGAATCTTTATTCTTTGTTATCCTGGAACTTCTGCTTTAGGTAGACCTCTTTCTCTTTCTAATTTCACTTTAATTCCAGTATGTTTTTTGGACGTTGGGCTTTGCAGAGGTATTTTACCCTGGCATGTGCCATGGATCAAGTCTTTGCAGTAAAGGAATGTGATTGAAATGAATGGTATTTTTCAGTGAATGTCAGTCTTACTACAAACTACAGAAAGAATAGCTTTAGTCATTTTTTTCCAGAAAGTTATTATCTGAAAATTGAAAGTTAGTTTATTTCTGGAGCATACCCAGGATTCTTCTGTGGTGGTACCTGTGATGCACCCAGTCTGCCAGATATGCAGGCAGAAACATGAAGAAGAAACAGAGATATTGTTCACGCAGCCTTTGTGTTCATACCAGAAAATCAGGCAGTAAATGACTAAGGAAAGTCCTCGAAAGAAGGTTTAACAGTACAGAATAAAGTAAGAGAAGTGTGTGGAAATGTGATGTTAAGAACAGCTCTTAAAGCTCCATGTTAAGTATTAGAAAGATGAGAATTACTTTTTCATTTCTTAGCATTGCCATATGACAAAGGCATTCAGTTTCTACGGTGTAGACCAAGAATCATCTGCTACTCCATGGAGAAAGTTGCTATCTACTGAAAGCACTTTGTATCTGAAAAGAAATAGTGAGCGAAGGTAATAAAGTATTCACTTTCAGTCCACTGAGTTGGTGAAAACTGATCAGGTCTCTGTTTATCAGCTGACAAACATAATTGCAGTTTATAAATCAACTGTGGCCACTTGAGAATTGGCAGCTCTTCCGGCTTAAGATGTTTGCTAAAGCTGCTAATACTGTAATAATACAAGAAAAGTTATATAAATGTCATTGGGTTTGTTCTTAAATAAAAGTAACAGCCACCTATAGTTGTTCTTCCTTGTTTCTTCCTTGTAAAGAAATGACATTGCAATGTGGAAGTGGAGCTGGAATAGTGAAGCTGGCCTCCCACCTCTTTCTTTTTGTTTGAAACTATGAGAAAAGAAAAGATAGGGCCCACACCTGGCCATGGCAGGGGTCCATGTGGAGGTGTGGGTACATAAGTATTAATTTGGGGAAGGAAGAAAAATGAAGGAGGAAGGATTTTTGGCACAGGAAAGAGGAGGGGAGCAGTTACTGATATTCGTATTATTTTAGAAACAAGAGGCTCCAGCTGAGTCAAGAGTGCTGCTGACCTGGTGTTTGGCACTCCACCTAAGGGAAGGGAAATGTTTCATAGGAGCATTTATAATCTGAATATGTAGTGGATGAGGTAAATTACATACTTCGCTCTCTGATTTTTAGACAGGTAAACAGAAGCAAGTTGGATTTCAGTGACTTGTCTAGAGTTACTTGGTGGTTCTGTGGCACGGCTGGGAGTAAACCCAGATAACCTTTCTAAGAGCTGGCAGTATTACCCGTCTCATTTTATGGGGTCGCTGGGGTCATTGAACCCTAGTGCCTCTGCTGGCACTGAGAAAACTGTCTTGATTGCATCTCAGATCTATTTCTCTTTCCTTATCCAGAAACATTGCCAGAAATCTCTCACAGTTTCTCTCAAAATCAAGCAATTTTTCTGTCTCTGCTCTTTGCAAGAATTATGCAACCCCAGTAGTTTTTCAGTTCTTACAGTGTTTTGAAATACTTGCTTTTTTTCCAGTGAAGATGAGAGGATCCCTTCAGCATTCTTAAAGAGAAATGAATTACTGTAAGGAGTAATGTTTCTCCTCCAGTCTCTCCCACCAATTCTTTTGGAGATGGTTTGTCATAAAATGGCTTGAGAACTACATGTAGTTGGTGGCAAACTACAAAACACAAATTAAGAACAGCTATGTTAAACAAAAGAGGTCATAATCCAAGGGGCACAAGAGACACAAATATTTCATCTCGCCTTTTTTGCTTTTGGTCTCAACTGAGCTTTTAGCATTGTGAAACTACTGTTCAGATTTTTTTCTGTATTGCCATATCCATGGCTGTCACAGGGAAAAACACCTTCTTTGTTGATGTATATGTCTTGTAACTCTCTAACTCTCAGGTAACTACATGAAAAACAAAAACAAAAAGAAACAAACAAACAAAAAAAAAGGAAAAAAAATCCTACTTATACTTTCTATTAGAAAAAAAAAATGATTCACAAAGAATAGTCACGAAAGGATCAGAGAAGCTGAGCAGACCCTGAAAAGCATCCAACTACTTTCTGAAAAATTAATTTGATTGCAACTATGGTATGACCTTTTGGCTGCAAAAAACAAGTCATGGAACCCAGCTCAGTTTTCCCCAGTTCAGTGTGAACACATGCTGAATTTCCCTAAGAATAATGAAGCTGTAGGTAAACTTGAAAAAGACGGCAGAGGCCAAAAGCACACAGTTGTCTTCCTTCTGTTGCTAAATGCCACATGAGTCATTGCAGGCTGTTGCAATTCTTGTGTGCTGTAGACTTCAGAACAAAGCTGGGGCCGTGCCAGACACCGATGAGTGCTGTGTTCCCCAGCATGGAACATGAGGTGGCTGGACAGAGCTCCCCCAGCGTGGGGACACACAAGCCCAGATCCACGTAACCTCATCCCAAGACTACAAGCGCTAAAGAACGTGGTGCAGAGCAGACATCTTCAGCTGCTGCTGTTTCAGTGCAGCAATGCAAGCATGGGCTTCTGGACAGATGATGCTAAATCTACATCATGCTATATTTGTCCCCTGTGGTCTTCCTAGCCTGGGTCTTTGCTTTATTGTGTGGGAGTTATTGAGTCAGTCTAGTGAAGGGATCCACTGGAGCTTTATGTGATCAACAATCATACTGGTTGTTCTGTACCATCAAGTGAGTGTTATTTCTTCTATCCATACTTGTTCTCTCTTAGGTGATACTACTTTCAAACTGACTCAGTTTGAATACCAAAAGGATGCTTTTATAATTAGAATCCCTCAAAATTCTATATGGGATCATCTGAGATTCTTGCTAGTTTGTATTATTTTTTGCACTGTCTCTAATAAAGATGCCAGAAGGTGAAGGTGGCCAGTAATTTTGCTTCTGGTTCTTGGGGGAGTCCAGGATCCTATTTCTTCATGTATTAGTTCATTGAGGCAGTCGTTTACCTTATGTAAACACGGAGTCTGAAGCATTTGGAGTCCACGTGATGAGTTCCTCTGTGAACTCCTCAGCAATAGTTAGAAATCATGGTCTGTGTCTTCAAGAAATGTTCAGCAAAATTAATAAATAAGTAATCACTGTTTGTATGAGGGGTAAATGGACACTGTGCTGTTTAGCGAGGTAGATTTATGGGTGCTCTCTGTTTCAATATAATGTAAATACAGATGATAATTCACATACTGAGAACTTGCAAACTAGTGTCTTAACTATAGAGCCATTTTTTCTGCTCATATAAATTGGCACCACTGCTGCTTGTTGTAACCCCACTAAATTTGAGTCATTTAGTCAATGGAACTAATCCAGTTTACCTCAGCTCAGAATCTAATCCACAATTAAGAGTTGTTTATAATAAAGGTTTTCTCAATGCAAAGTTCTTATGTAGAGTTTGAGGTGATCAAAATTTTCCCTTCCCTGCTTCTTGGTTCCTTAATCCCCAATTAATTTTCAGATCTAAACACACGTGTGACTTTTTCAGAGAACTTTCAGAAAGCACTCTGAGTCACTCCAATCAGTTCTGAAGCACAAAATATCCCTTGGTTGACATTCCGAGATCATGAGCTGTGGTTATGTGTATTTCACTGTTCGCATGGTAACAGAATCAAAAGAAAATCATAATGAAACACAATGGTGGGATTCAGAAATAGGTTACAAAAACATTCTTTTGAGCAGCCTGAACAATGGAGAAGAGATGAATTTACACTGGGACAAATTCATCCTTGTTGCAGTGCCAATTAACTCATTGAAGTTACACCTTGGAATAACTCAATAATTAGGTAAAATTGTTTCAGTTAGACTTGTACCACCCCCAGCCTCTCTTCAATGGTAACCTGACAATAATTTGGCCATGAAAAATCAGGACTCTATATTTTCATTAACTCTTTGTTTGCCTTCACTTTTTTAATCATTAAATATTTAATGCAAATTTGCATTAGAAATTGATATTGAAGCTGGATTTATCAGAAAATATGAGCCTCTGATAGTTTAAAACAGAAACATCTTCTGTATAAGCATGAGAAGAAAGGGATGAAAAAGACTTAATTCTGTAGCTCTAAGCTGTCCTTTGTCTTAAAAGGTAAGAAAGGAATTACCATGGAAACCTGCTCACTCACATCTTTTCATAGAAAAAGGGTTTGACTTAATTACTATGAACTTGTACTATCTTATCTTAAAATAATATTCCAGGTCTTTTTCCAAAGCAATGCATTTATATGTCAGAAAGAACTAAGGGAAATGCTATCAGAAGGGAAATAAGCATTTGTCTGTGTTTAAATCATAGCTTGTGCTCTGTAGCAAACATTTTTACTGCTGTTGTGAAATTCACACCTCTCAGGAGGAAACCTTATAGAATCTGCTGGTTTCTTTCAGCTCCTATATGTGTATGTAAGCAACTGTAGCAAATCTCTTTTAACTGGCAACAATAAAGAACAGTAATTGCACACTTTAATTTAAAATTATAAGAATGTTCCTTCCTTTTCTGGAAGGAAACCTCTTCTGTGGGCCACTTTCCAGAACGGAATGGCTGAATCTCAGAAGAGAAAAACAGTGTCTCGTTCAGATTTACAGAAGGCACTACAATCAAAAACTGGGACATTCAAAAAAAAAAAAAAAAAACCACCTCATAACATTCTGCTTTTTCACTCTTAAATTTGTTCACTCCATTTACGGTACTGTCAGCTCAGGTGCTAATGAAATACTAGAAGACTGTTGTGAGATGAATTTATACCTCTGGATCTTGGGTTCACCTTTGAGCAGTGTTTGCTCCTGAAGCTTTATTGTGTCATGAAGCAGCCCCCCCCCCCCAGGGCGGTGGTCACAACACTGAGCCTGCTGGAGTTCAAGCAGCGTTTGGGGAGAGCTCTCAGACATAGGGTCTGATTCACGTAGTGCTGTGTGGAGCCAGGAGCTGACTCGATGATCCTTGTGGGTCTCTTCCAGCTTGGGATATTCTGTGGTTCTATGAATCACACTGATGTTCACACTGCTTCTGGGGCACTGCTCCTATTGCTCACTCTCCTTGCCTTCCTACAACTCCTCCTTCACTCTGGGAGGGAAATAAGATCCTAGAGCTCTTAGAAAGTATAGGTTTCTTCATAGATTTCTTCTAAAGTAACTTACCTTAGTCAGTGAGACCTGTACTGTGCTCCTCACTTGAGAGCTTTATCCAAATATCTGTCAGTCTTACCCAACTTAGCAGTCACAGAAAGTGGAATCAGTTCTCTAAGGGAAACCTTTGATGGTGTAACCCACAGTAAATGTATTAAACATCTTATACTTCACATCTGAAACAGTAGCTTCCCATGTGTCTCAAAGTACTGCACAAGCTTTTGCTAATGTAGCTTCAAAAACGTTTTCCAACTAGCTGGCCCCAGGAAGAGTGGAGTCTGCGTGACTGAATGACGTAGAAACGGAGCGTATCATTATTTATTTCTGAGATAATCCATGGTTTTCATATCACTTCCAGTCTTCTGCAGTTACAATGCCAAGAATTATATCTGTGGGAGTTACAGTTCCCTAGAAAAAAGGCAAACAGAGAACTTTCAGTCTAAAGTAATTTACTTTAGTGGAAGAAACGCATTAGAGATCAACAAAAACAGTGTTTCCATGATAGGCCATGGAAAACACATCTTTTCCGAAGCTCGCTACAGTAATTTTAAAACCAAATGGCTGATGCCTTTGCACACCTTAGAAATGTGTGAACAATAACTTCAAGGCACTTATTTTTAGAATGATATAATTTTGGAGCAATCATAGATGATTTCAGTTGCTAAAGATGATAAGGTAAGTCCCTTTTCCACTAAGTTTTTGCTCCCTTTGCATTGTAAAAGCAGTCTGGAAGTTTCTTTATAAATGAGAATCTACCCTAACACACTTAACATAAGAAGATTTAAAGTGTTTATATCTTCTGATCGAGTTTGGCCATGATTTTGCCCTGTGTTTCTCTTTGTGGAAAAGACAGTAAAACACATACAGAGAAGAGAATTTGATGAATTTGAATTGCGTATAAGGAAATCACTGTAATATGGGTTTGAATGCAAAATGTTAAAACCTGAATGCACTATACGGGTATGCAACATGCTCCCCTGTGTCATTATCTTTATGTGCCAGGAAAGTTAATACAAGCCTTTTTTGCATCTTTGCACCAAAGCTGTAGAAGCATCAACTTTCTACATTTTAATTCAGCTGGTTTTAATAATGCTCATGATATACAAAGATCAGCTCCAACTTTACTGAAGAAGGACTGTATTTTCTGGTATCTGCTAAGCTGTGTGTCATGAGCTTCTGTAATAACTACCAAGGATTAGGTTAATAGCATTACAGCTGGAAGTGTTACTTCCGGCTTTGTGAGACCTGTTTACAATTTACAAGGTTGGAGTGATTAGTAGTGCAGATGCAGGCTCCGCTGGTTACAAAAGCTTATATTGGCTGGGAAGCATAGTAGATTCATTTTCTGGAAGAAAAATGTGGTATGTTACAGCAAAAAGTGTTGCTGTGTGTGGAGAATCTTGGGCTCGTTAAGGATCTATTCACAGAATAAAATAACCGTTGATAACACGCTGCTAAGGGACATCCTCAGTTACTGGGATGCCGCATACATTCCAGAAGGTTATGAAATACACTGGAAATACACTTCAATGGAAAATCCCTATAATCCACAGATTGACATTAAGTCAGGTCTTCCAGGAACGTAGTTACAAGGGAAAATTTCTTCATTATGAGGCATAGCTTAAAGATTCTGGCAGTCACTACAGAATCTGACTTTTTGGGAAAAGAAGCTGTGGCCATCCCTCACTTCCTCCAGTCCACTTAGAAGGAATATAATGGTAGCTTACACCTGTGTAAGGCTTGCACAGGTGCCTCTCAATTTCCACTGAACTGTATTTTCACAGGTAGAGACTCCCTGCTGCTGTTCAGGACTTCCTCACATCTGAACTAGTCCTCCCAGTATGTGAGGCTTTTCATCTAACATCTTGATCAGCTTCTAACAGCTTCATACATAAATTGTGGCTTTAGAGACTAGCATCCTGACAACTAAAATAATGCTAATTATCTTTTAGAGTTGCGTATTCAGACTTTCTGATCTAAAATTTTGAATCAAAGTTAATAAGAATGTTTCATCAGTGATGACCTAAAAATACAAAAAGTAAATTCTGTCAGCTGTTACATTAATCATCCTCCTTTAAATTGTTTGCACCAGTGTCCATGGCATTGGTAACCCTGATTCACACCATTAGAGACCAGCTAATGCTGTCCTTTCCTATGTGGGTTTTGTCAGCTCTCTGGTGTGGCAGTAATCTTAGTTCAGCTTTTTTGCTCCTAAATGGTTTCCAAAGATCAACTCTTCCTTTAGTACACTATAAAATGGAAAACTACTGCTTCATACTGACTGTTCTTCAAAACAGGGGAAGGAGTGATTAGACTCTGACCACCATGGTGAAAAGTCCTATGTCTCATTTAATTCCCTTTCTGCTGCATTTTTCTTAAGGATATCTCGCTCGTTACAGCTTTCTATAGATAAACAGGCACCATGTTGGAAAATTTCACACTCAAAGTGAAGCCTACAAAATTTGCATTTGTCAAATTTTACAATGAGGTGGAAAAATGGCACTCTTTACTCAAAACAAATTTGAGACTTAATTGCTTGTAAGCAAAGCAGAAATCAAATTCATTTGGTCAGGATTTACATCATGCTTTGGTTTTGCAGATTGCAGCTCACCCCCCCCCCCCCCCCCCCCAAAAAAAAAAAAAGCCGCATTTGCTACTATTTTGTGGGGAATTTAATATGATCAGAAGAAATTGATGGTATCTGATGTGTCTACTGGAATACTCAAATACCAAGACTCCTATATTGTTTTGGGGCATAAAGACAGAATGGCTTTTCACAGACTTCAGGACCTATCCAACATTTCAATGTGGGTCTAAAATATTTCACCAGTCACAAAGGTTGTAGTTGTAATGTACTGAAAGGCTTATTAGTTGGTCCTCTACTGTGCAAAGTTGGCTTAGGAAGACTGTTTTTGAGCTTCAGTTAGACAGACTGCATCAGGAGAAGAAAATACGTGTCAGGAGCGTGAAGGGATATAGCTGTAGATTATAATGCCTCAAGGATTTGTGGTAAAACCAAGCTGTCATATAAGCTATTGCTATTTAGGCAGTAGGCTGTGTTGACCTCCCTGACTTGCATGATCAGGAAGGTGAAAGTATGCTCTCCTTTTCTGTTTGAAGGCTTTTGTGAATCCCTTGAGTAGCAAAAAGAAAAGCCTCATGCAGTTGCAGCCAGGGTTAGTATTGCTTACTTCAACCAACCTGTCCTGCACACTAAACATTTGCAGAATAAATTGGATCCTTCTGAAGAATTTGAGTCTGAAGGGTGTCCTAAATTCATCTTCCAAAGTACTAAAGATTGCACTCGTTGGAAATTCAGCCCAGCACTCAAGGAGACTTCCTGCCACTGCTGCTGGGAAGCTCCTGTGCCAAATGGTAGTGTGACTGAAAACATGACAGTCAGTGACCCTTAGCTTGCTACCATAGCATAGGACCTTAAAACCTCAGGGGAAATTCAAATCACAAGAGAAATTCTTTCAAATTTGCATAGAGGAACTGAATAATTTAACTTTCTTTTGTTTTTCTTCCTTTCAGGATGTATTTCTGAATAATGCATTTCAGAAAAAAAAAAAAAAAAAGAGGGAAGGACAAATGGGGGACTCATCACAGAGAAATGTGGCTATGACATGAAGAAAGGGTAGTAGGCAGAAGAGGGGAATTGAAAGTGCTTTTTTGTTTGTTCATATGTATGTTTTAAGTGCTGTACTGCTGATGCTTCTAATGCCATATGGTGGAACAGCTGATGGTTAAATGCTGATGCTGAAACATGATGCTGACACAGCAGATGCTAAAACGTGATTATGGCAAAGCTGATAGCAAAACACTGAAGGTGAAACACCAGCGCAAAAAATAATAAAATAGAATCCTCTGAAGTTCCTCTCCTATAAATGGTATTTCTGGAGTCGGCAATAAAGGCAGCAGCCCAGAAGACGTTTGGAGGGGCAAACCGGAGAGTTGCCGGATGCCTGGAAAAGTAGTGGAGCTGTCAGCTGTTTGTTAGAAAGAGATAGTGAGCAAAGTTTCTCCATGTTTCCTCTATAGAGAACACACAAAACCTTTTTGAAAAAAGCAAATCAGTTGTGAAACTTTCTTTCCACCTTGTACAGTCCACGTAGCAGAAGTTTGCATCAGCTGTCGGTAGGTCTCGTAGAAAGTCACAGTTTGCCAGCTGGTCACGGTGGAATAATGAGGTCATCCAACACACACATAGTCTGTTTGCTTACTTGTCTCCCGTAACATTTATGTATTTTTTATGGTTCTAAACATTTAGAACAATGATTTTAAACATTTAGTTGCAAGAAACTGTGGTCCAATAATTTTTATCAGTAAAAGACATTCTGGGGTGTGCTTGCGTGTGTTTCCGAAGGATGGCTTTGACCAGCAGATACACTGTGTATCTTGTAAGGCACAGGAATGACATTTTGTGTATGAAGGAAGTATCCAAGTTGTTCTAGAAACCAGCGGTAATTTCTAAAAGCTGGGAGAAGAACAAATAACTTTAGTGGTGATATAAAAGTTAGAAGAAGATCCACTTTCAAATCTTAAATATTCTCCAGTCTGATGGTCAGTGCCCTCAGAAAATCCAGGGTAAATTGAGCAGCTCTCTTTGGCATCGGGAAAAGCTGTTTCTGTTTCCTGCAGACCAGATTTTGTTCTGCTTCTTAGTTTGTTGACTGAATGTAGATTGCATTGTAGAACATAAATTTCATATTATGAAACAATTATGTGAATATTTCATTAGCCATTTACTTGTCAAAGGTCTTGCAGTATGCATGGGAAAGGGGATGGAGAAAGTTTAACCACTAGCATGTAATTATTCAGAAAGGGCATGATCAGCATCTCCCACAAACACCCAGGGTGTTTAGCCTGAGAAATTGGAAGAGAAGCTTTCAAACTGTATGTTTCCTTTGAGAGTCCTGGCACATGTTTTACTTGTTTGTTTGCAGCTTACTGCATCCTCTAAAAGAGTGTGGGTAGGTAGCAGGGAGGAGGACTTGTTTGTGTCTGTGGTACCATCTGCTGTGCATTGGTCAGACGAGTTCTGCGGACACAGACAGATCTGAGGGATGCCCCCAGAGTACAGAGAGGGCACAAAGTCATGACGTGAGATTTAGCAGACAGGAAAACTGTTGAGAAGGTCAGAGAGCAGCCAGGACTCAGACATGATACAAACTGTATGGGAGACCTGCACCCTTCTGAAGAGCTGGTCCCTCAGGTACCCTACGGCTTCTCAAAAAGTACAACATGCCAATACAGAGATAAGTGAGTCCCTCCCCAGTAGATTTCTGTCACCTGTATGTAACTTGTTGCAGCACAAGAAGCCACTGAGTACTCGCTGTGATGAGAACTGAGAAGGGGAGATCTGCTTTCAAACTCTTTCATTCTGTTTTGTGCAGCCATCCTCTAGCTAAAAAATGGGTTGTTCTATTTCATGTTTGGAGATTCAAAATCCCTCTGGAGTCTTTGTTTTAAGGAATCAGTTTCAGCAGTTCCACTCCAGATTCTGCCTTGCCACATTTAGTCCAGAGAGCGATGTTTCTGGAGTAAATGCCGAGTTCTCTCATGGGAGAGTTAAGTAGGTTCCTGGGCTGGCTGTGAGTAACAGTTAGGGAATCAAACACCAACTGCGAGTAATAGGAGAGAAGTTTTTACAGATTATCACTCTTGCCTTTTCAGGTAATGAACCCTGTCAAATAATGTTTACGTTAGGGCTGGGTTGATATCTGCTAGCACCATACAGGATTGTGCCCAGATCTCTGGGCAGGCTTGTGGGAAGGCAGACACCACCACAACTTTCCTCTAGAAGGAAACTTTCACAATTGCATGCTAAAAATGAGAATGTTTAGTTAGTTATCTTATAGTAAATTGCATCACTTGAGTTAATTTTGGTGGATATTCATGTACAACTCATGGCTTTCCTGGTTTCACACTAACAATCTGTTTTCCAGACTAAACCTTCATTTGGAGTCCCCCTCTAAGGCACTGGGGCAGTTGTTTCCTTGGTCAAAGTGACAAATATATATATATATATATGTATGTATATGTCTACTATGGAGTATGATCTAGAATCTTTTGACATTTCAGTCCAGAAAAAAATCTGCAGCATCCAGACATGTCAATAACTACACAGAAGTCTCTGGAAGGGGTACCACAGTGCCTAGGGGTAGGAACACAATTGATGTGCTTGGGGAGGTTCACTCCAGTGTGAAAGCTTATGTTTAAATCAATTCCAGAAATGTTTTTGAAGAGCAATTTGCACCCCAGTGACTTGGGAAGAGGTTCAGTGTTTGGTACCTAATAAAGATAGCTGGCATTGGTGAGGATGTTATTTTAATTATAACAACATGGTGATGGCATTTTCAGGAAGGGATCCCACAGAGTTCTGACTGCAGACGTTTCTCTACTCACAGCATTTAAACAGCTGCCAAAGGGTTTCCATTAATAGGTTATTTGGATACACTGTATGCAGGCTTATGCTGCACTATCACTGCTTCACAGCCCTTTTTTCACTTTCTTGACTTTCTTGGAAAGATGAGCCAAATAGATTTGGCCAGAGCTAGTGCCTCAGATTAGAAGGCAAGAGAGCAAGTGGTGAGCAGCAGCTGGTATTGCAGCTCTGTACCAGAGAGCAGGGTGAGAACCACAGCCCTTGATATCACCAGCTGCTGTAATCCCACTCCATATGCAGAGAGCATTTGCAGGACAGCTTTCGATGTCTGCACATGTGAGTTGGCTGATGCAGTAAAAGCCCTCCTGAAGATTGTAATGTGACCATACAGAGGGACTGAGAAACTCTGGCTCCCGTCCTTATGTGAGAGCTCCCTAACTGTCCATTATTTTTGGAAATCAGGCCATTTATAACTTACTGTCATTTGCTGTGCTGGTGTAACTAATTGCCAGTGACCTTGCTGGCATTTACAACAGCTAAGGATCTTGCTCAAAGGGCAAGTGCTGGGACCCAGCATTCCTCTGTACTGAATGATGCATAGTATGGCCAGGTCTCACCTCACATCATCTGTCACCATACATGAGGAGTAACTTGATAGGAAACCTAGACTCAGGCCAGTGCAAGGTGAGAATCATGCCCAGCTACACGTGCTGGCAAAGTCACTTCCCCCAAGGATGTGCAGCTCACGTCATGCTTCCACAGCACAGCCTGGGTAAGGGAAAAATCCAGGAAGTACCTGGGGCTTGTCAGAGCCTGCAGCTATTCTCAGCTCAATTCAGCTATGCATTCACAATGCTTAGAAGATTTTTGAAATGTATTACCATCCCAATCAGATTGGAGTGCTCTTTTTTAAATATATTAGAGTCTCTAACCAACAAATCTATATGTGTAAAAAAAAAAAAGAAAATAAAATAACTCTGTGTAAATCATCATCTTTTTTATTATTATTATTATTCATTAAAATAACATTAATCATAAACCTCTTTGGTATTCATATGGATGTAATACATAGTTCCAAAGGAATTATGGATTAAAGGGGAGTTAAGCTCAGAACACTCAGTTCTCTATGAACGTGCTGTGTTCATTATGTTAGATTTAGTGTGAACTATTTTCTTCAGTATTATTAGAAGGGAGTAATGGTTGAGTTTGGCATTTATTTGAAAGTGATTAAAGTAAAATTTTCACCTTGAATAAAACAGCAGCAACATATTAACAATTTTTATCATGCCCACAAAAGAAATCTCTTCTCAAAAGAGTGGAAATAATCCTCTGAAATCTACCTGCAGCTGATTATATTAACCCATGAGAAATACATGTTTCCACCTCTACAGACTGTGTTTTTTAAAAAAAAAAACAAAACTTCATACTGTTGAGGTCTTTAATATCTCTGCTACTTACGTGTACCTGGGGGTAATGTTAGGATCACTGCACATTCACTCTGCTGTTTCTGACTTCTGAAGGCCCTACATTAATATTCTAAGACTCATTACTGATGTAAAAACTAACTGGTTTATTGAACATTGCACGTCTGGCCTCATGTCTGCATAGCACTAATTAAAAATCCTGAACTTCTCTACCAGCAGAAAGCTTTGTAAAATGTGGTGTGGATTTTTAGAGGATTTCATCCAGTTTCTGCGTATATAAACCAGAGGTTATTTTCCAGGCAATCTTGTGAGTTTAGAGATATTATTTACAGAAATAATTCTGTGATAAGTCTACAAGGTTGTATTCTACCCAACCTGCCTGTGGTCACGCTACTTGTGAATTGGGCTGTAGATTTGAGAGACTTGATGATAAGAAGTGAGTTTAGACCAGGAATTTGGAAGGTGCTGGTTACAATGAACCTTGTTCTTGCCCCTGAACCTTCCATGCAGTTGATGCCATCTACTTTCCAAACACTCACCTTATCTGACAGGATGAAAGTCCCCCAGATGCTTGGAGTTTGGCTAATATTTCAGCACTGAGTTTTCATGTTTGAATGGAGATTTACGTTAAGACTTTTATGAGGTAACATATAAGGCCATATTATATCAGGCAGCGGATTTCTTTTCCTTCTGTATTAGCAAAGTGTGGTTAATCCTAATTAAGAAATAAATTAATCTGAATGTCAACTGGCATAAATCCTGTGAGGAGGAGTGTTTGCATTTATGAAGTACTGGAATGTATTTGCCTGCCTTTGGTCTGCCACGTTGTCCTCATTCCTCTGCAACAAAAGTTAAGGTCAGAAGAGTTGCATACCCGTGGCCTCAATTCACCTTGTTCGGTAGAGTGTCGCAAGATGTCCTGAACTTGTCTCAGTGCTGCTTAGGCCTCTGGCTTGTCCTTGTCATTCACAGTGCAACTTCTTGTGACTTCTTCAGGTAACTCTTGAAGTTTCTTTACTTTTGTGAATTCTGAAAAAGCCCGAAAAGTCATTGTTAGTGCCAAAAATTCCAGCCACTATTTCTACCATCAGATATTTAAATTCCCTGCCACAACTGTGGCTGTATCTCCCCCTTCCTGCCCTCACCCCCCCCCCCCCCAAAAAAAAAAAAAAAAAAGTTTTTTACAACTGCCTTATTCAGAAATAGGAAGAAGCTGAAAAAACTTGGTATTAACTCCAAGTGAAGTTCCAAGCTGTCCCTTTAGCCCCTCTCTGAGCTGCGGTCTGGGCTGACTGAGTACTGAGGATGGTCGTTTTTGCTGCATACATGCTTACATACCATTACACTGCGTTATCAGTGCCTTCCAGTGATTCAGTTAGAAATGTGTTATGTGTTGGGGTTTTTTTCATCCTCTGACCTCCTTAGCATAGGCAGTCAGTAAAGAATTGTATGCTTTCTCAAAGAGATTTTGGGTTTGTTCTTTGATACATGATTTTTTTGAGGACAAACCCAGGCCTCCAAATCAAGATCCACACAGAATATTATTAGGTAAAGTGAAATGGCTTTAGAGGCAGGGGGTGATATAAGCTTCTGCTCTGTAAGTGTGTTTTTGTTTTGTTCTGTTCTGTTTTTTATGGCCTTTTGAGGGGACAGGTGAGAAGGGAGCTGACAAGACACTGTGTTTTGTGAGGGGCCTGGAGCAGGGGATAGAGTCAGATCAGCTGTCGAGGGAAAACTGGCGGGGGGGAAAGGGGGAAAATGAATGCCTTTCCCTGCACAGCACACTGAAGCATGGATTCTGTAAATATGCTTTTATGTAGAGTAAAGATGCCTGAGAAGGGAAAGCTATAGCACTAAATACCTTCAAATAGTGCCTTCTTTAGTCTGTAGGGAACCTTTATCCACAGCAGTCACAGCTCTCCTGCTAGAAATCAACCCCTTTATCTCTTTTTGAATGAAGCGTGGTGCAGAGGGGATAGAAGAGTTTCTGCCGGCTCATATGCCACGCATCATTGTGTTTCTGAACCTCTCTCAGTTATTAATAATGAATTAGTCTTCACAGCACAAATATAAGGAAAGGTGTTTAGTAGTGTCATTTTTGGATTAAAAAAAATGGAAGCAGTGAGAGGTGAAGAGAACTGCTCAGTATTGTACTACACCAGAAATTGGAAACTGAATGTAGGTTTCCTGGGTGCTATGCCAATGCCCTGGCCAGTTTAAAAACTTCACATTTCTTTTATTACTAGCTTGCCCTGAAGAGTTTTTCTTTTCATCCTATTTCTTTCCCCTTTATTTCCCTCCTGTCAGTGTAGCATAGAGGTCCATGTAAGCACAACTTCGTATTCTACCCCCAAAAAATTGAAAGGCCTCAGGACACACTATATTTGCAACATACAGTGCCATTTTGCAAGACAAAAGTCATATTGCTGTTACTGAAAATAGTAAGAAAAAACATAATGCCGTATGTTGCAGCAGTCCAATTTGCTGAGACGTACAGGTCTCTCCTTTTCTCATGACTGTTAACTGTTCTTTTGTTTCTGGTGTTTTCTTTTCTCCTTTGGATCACACAGTAGTCAAAAGCTACGTACTGTTTTGTGCATCAGAGAAAGAAAATAAATAAAGGGATAGGATTTTTCACTGCAGCTTTATGACTGCCTGCAGTGTGAAGGCTGCCATAGGGAGTGTTCATATGCGCAGGGTCTGGAGGTGCTGGTGCTCATATAAGGTACCTGTAGGCTGGATCAAAAAGCAGTGGGCTAACACTAACCTTTTTATTTATTTATTCATTTATTTATTTATTTATTTTGGGGGGGGGGGGAGGCAAGGGGAGGAAGAGGGGAGGATTGGCAACATTAGTTTTTTCAGCTGAATTAGCTCTTTTGATATCAGTCTAAGAGATAGTCTTGAAGCAATCATCAAATTAGAACAGCTAAAGCTGCTTTGCTTCTGCAGTATTTATAGATCCAGGAGCAGGCACCACGCCGTAGTCTTGTTCTGAGGGTTGATCTTCAGTTGCTGTGTTCTGTTACAGGATTTTAATCATTTCTTTCCAACACCTGCTCGCTTGTATCATAGGTGGGGAAGGAAAAGTGCCCTGCTACCTTTGATCTTAAGCCAGGATAAAGCAGAGTAATGTTCAGGCTGCTCTACAGTGTCCTAAACAGAGCAGCAGCAGAGCCAAAGCAGTGAGATGTAAGCTGTCTGAACCTACACTGAAGTGTACCCCAATTTATGCCCTGAGGAGCTTTACTGCTCTGGAAGGTTTGGGATGGGGTTTCTCTTGAAGTAACAAAAGAGGATGACATGCCCACTACTTCCTCTACACAGCCTTCCGCTTCGCTCCTAACACTGCCACCTTTTATGTGCTCCTCACTATTACTAGTAGCAGATGTGTTTAAAACCAAAGTGAGGAACTCTGTCCTTTCAGCCTCTAACCAGGGTGCTGTATCAGTGCTCTGATTATCAGGAGAGGAAAAAATACACTGAGCAAGTGAGAAAGCTGTTAGAGCCAGAGAATCCCAAAATGTTAAGAAAAAAGCTTCCTTGATAGAGGATTTTTACTGGGCATAGTGGGAATTTGCCTTAGGGAAAACTAAATCTTGTGAGGAATTGGGCTGTAAGGAGGAGGAGGGGGAGAGCTGGAGTCCAGCCTGCGGCTCCCGCCAGGGGCTGCAGTGCTGTAACCCCTTCGCGCCTATTGAGTTCAATGGCATGAGGGGGTGGCCAGTGCCTTGCAGGGGAAGGTCCATAATGAATAAACATCTTCATTTTAAATCACCCTAGGCTCCCTATTTTGCATTTCATTTCCAAACCCAGTTATCCAATTTTCAGTTTAGGCCCTCTGAAGTCTAGAAAAATAAAAGTAAACTGCAGAAGGGTGTGGGGAGACGACTTTAAAAAATTGCTAAAATGATGCACAAAGAGAGAGAGGGAGAAAATGACCTTTGGTTGGGCATCCAACAGTGCAAAGAAATTCTGAAGTAGTTTACTTTGAAGTACATTTCAATCAGAGGGATTTTCTAGCAGTAAAATCGGGCACTTAGCAGGGATTGCATATAATTTCCACTCTATGCCAGTATAAAGCTTCAAGCATAATATTTTTTTTTTTTTTTCGGCACCAATAACTAAAGCCCTTGGTCATTAATAATGACTCATTCTTCACCTACACTCTTTGAACTACATTTGTCATCTCCTTAGTAGCCTTTAAAAGATCTTAACCTGACTCTTCTTTTTGCCTTCTCTCTCAGTCTCTGAGTCATTTTCTCTCTAAGTGACAACTTAGAAGTTGACATTTACCTAGGAAGCTGTACCTTATGTCAGAAATGCTTTTCAATTGCATTTGTCTTAATTTTTGCTGTTACTATTATATACTATTATATTTTACTACATTGTTTATTTTAATCTTCCACTAAGAATATCATGTCAGGAATGGCAGGGGCTTGGGACTGGTGAAAGGAGGGGGTTAGTATGGTATTTCCAGCACCAGAACTTTCTGACAGATCCAAGGTGAAATAACCAGCCCAGAAGGCAGCCACACTGTCAGAAAAACTCTTTGGACGCTAATGTATTTTACCAGAAAATCTGTAGTTGGCATCTGCAAGATGATCTATTTTAATATCCAATTGAGGCAGCCAAGCAGAAGCTGGTAGCATCCGGTCATCAATGAGGAGCAAAGCCATCTTTCTCAGTACGTGAAATCCATCAGTCTGAACACTCAGCAGCAGTAACCGGGGTGTGCGTTCCTTGCTTTGTTAAGCACCTAGGTATAACAGGAGATAAAAGCTCTTTCAGCTCTTAACCTTCTTTAACTTTTAAAATGTGGCCGAAGACCAGGTGAGCTCAAGGTTAGCTCTTGCACCCATTTTTTACACACATCTGTAAGAACTGTCATATCAGAGAAGTCCAGCCAGGCAATTTTATCTGCCACAGGTGTCCTCAAAAATGGCAAAGTCCTCTGATCTAACCAGCAATTGTGAATTCCATACAAGAAGAAATTTTTCTAGATAGAAACTTGGTCTATGGTTAACATAAATCCTGTTGGTATTCATTTTGTTTTATGTTTTAGCTTGGGAAATGCTTTCTGTTTTAACGATTACAAAACCCTGTGGTTCATTCATGCAGCAGTCACAGTAACCGTGAGCAATGCTAATGAGGGAAGCAAGCCTTGCTCCCACCAAAATCACTGTAAGTTTTGTCAGTGACCTTCATGACAGAAAGAGCTGGCCCTTTAAGGGAATTCAAAAATGAACCAAAGCAGTAAAAAACCATAATATTTTCTTAAGGGAGTTGTCCTTTTGTATTTTCTTTCAGTGCCAGAAGTACCTTTTGTAGAAAGGTTACTAACCTGCGACAGATGAAAGTTAAAAGAACACGGTAAGAAGGCAAAGTAAAAGGTAGTTATGAACATATTGTTGATAGAATTATTTTTAGAAATGAAATATAAAAAAGTTGGAAAGATAGGCAACCAGTGCAAACTAATGTACCACAAATTGGAAAGCTTCATAATCAAATATTTATGGCTCTCTTTGCAGTGTTTGAAAAATTAAATTATTAAAAGCAAATATTGTGGCAAATAGGTTCCCATCCATCTCAATAAAAGTTACATTTCACTGTCACCGTCACATTATTACTTTTTTGCTTTCAGTCTTTTAAGATTGAAGAGAACAGTAACAAACTCTGGTAACAAATCAAAGCTTTTCAATGTAATTTACTTGGTGAGTAATTTCTAATTGATTCAGACTGATGGGGCTGCATAGTTTGATGTATTGCTGAAGCAAGAGATACTTTGGACGAAGTGAATTTATAAGCACCTCTTCTCCAAGAAAAATGGCTGCTATATTTCATTTTGTCATTTTTAGCTGTAGCGATGGTCTTGTATACCTGTCTGCGTGGCGCCTCTCAAGAAAAGAAAAATCCAAACCTGCGTATACACCTGTCACGGGCTGTGCTCCCTTCCCAAAGCCAAAGGGGGGAGTGCTCCTGTGCTGCACCATGAGTGTGGGGGGTCGGACACAAAGCGTATTTACCCCGTACTGGCAACCTGGGGTGAGTGTAGTGCTCCTCCTTTCTCTCTCTTTTTCAAAAGTGTAGTTGCTTAGCAACATAATTTAGTCACCTGCAGGTCAGGGTTCAGATCTTGTTAATGTCATTGTGAATTAGAAGAAGGAAATGACTTTGGGGGTTTTACAGCTTCTTTGTGACATTGCTGTTAACCAAGAGGTTTGTATCCTGTTTGCAAGAAAACCTTCCGTGACTGCTTGTTTTTCATGTGATTATTTCCATAGATATTCTGCAGTATTTCTGAAGCAAAAAGGGGAAAGGGGAATATGATAAGAGACGTGTTATTTGGTTTATACGTTGTAGTTGTTGAAGGTCAGAAGCAGTGCTTTACACCCGATAACAAGTTGCTTTATTTTAGGGCAAATTAAACTCCAGACTTTGGAAAGAATTGTTCCAGCGTCAGTCCTGCTCTGTCCCCTTGTCTTTCCCCACAGCACATTCAGGGAGGCTTTCAGGAGAGCAGCAGCAAGTTCCCCTCCATGCGTGCCTGCCACTTTATTTCCCACAGCAGAAATCCCTGAAGGCTGGTGCCTCGGGGGAGCAATCTAAATTTAGCAACTACAAAATATATCTTGAATTTTTTCTCCACGCACTTGCAACCTCTTGGATGCCATCTGATTGTGTCTGCTTCAGAGTAATGTGTCCCGTCCCCCCAGCACCCTGCTCAGGTCACACTGAGAGGTTTCCCAAGGCTCCTTCCATAATTGACTGAGGAGGATGTGAGGCACCCTAAGTGAAGCAGTCTCAAACGCCGAGAGACTTGCAGGGCCACATGGACTTGAAGAAGCGCGTGCTTTCTAACCTGCCTGAGAGCCTCTGGGGATGCCACGCACCCATCAGGTCAGTTCAGCTCTTCAGGCAGAGCCAGGAGGAAAGGGCCATGGTGCAAGTTTGAGGATCTGCAAAGGGTTGGAAAAGCAACCATGGTTTTTGAATGCTATGAGTGTGAAGGAAAGGCTTTGCCATTTTGATAGAAATGCTTGTGTAAAGCTGTCAGAAGGGCTTTTTCCACTTCATTGGCCTAACCAGATGCAAGGAAAGCATGCATACCTCCATGTATATACATACATATATCACGTGTGTTATTATTATGGACAAAGATCCAAATTTGATCCAAACTTAAACAATCATATCCAAATTAAATATTTAATTTCATTTTCAAGATGATGGACACTTCCTATTACCACTTTAAAGTGTTCAAATCATAAGTAGATATTCAACTGGGAAAAAAAAAAAAGCCATAATATTTTCCTTGGAAAATAACAGAATTAAATATTTGGTGTGTACTGGAAACATTTCTTCATTGTTTAGAGTCGAAACAGTTTTATCAAATTCAATCTAAATTCATGGGTAGTTACAATCCTCCTAAAATAGCATTTGTTGGCAGAATTAATATTCACCAAATATTTTTTAGCTGAAGTTTGCATTTGGTTTCCTGATCAAAATCGCATGCACTGCTCTTGTCTCTGTGGTTTGAACTGCTGTGCTAATGGCTCTGTCCTGCTGAGGCTTTCACATCCGTGTTGTTTCACATGCGCTTTGTGGATCAATTGTAAGCTGTGCGAGAAGCTGCAGTTGTGTTCACTGCTCACAAACACTTGCAATCCCAGGATCATTTGCATGGGTGATTTGTGGTCTGGAGTTCATTAATCTTTCACTGTGACTGTTCATTATTTGTACTATGTGACTGGTCAGCTAAGACATATGGGACCAGACTGCCAGCTGCTGAAAATCAGCGTGGCTCCACTGATGGATGGAGGCAGGCTGGTCTCTGGCTGTGACAGATTGGATCCTGGAGGAGAGGGGCTTCCTGCTTGTTTGTCAGGCTTTGAAGCAGGCTACTGGGTAAGAAGCAGTGCTAGCTTTTTTAATTTCTAAGCTTCTGCACAGGTGAATCCACCTGTGAAGCAAGCTGCCTGTTGATACCTTCCATATGTAAACATGTGGGATCTTGTAAAAAAGAAAAATAGTGCAAGCAGGTGTTTGCAAACAGAAGTTTAAAAGGCAACCAATAAATAACTGAATTAAAAACTTATTTATAAACTTTTTTTTTCACTTTTGTTCAGATAACTCCCCAAATGCAAAACCAGTTGTTTCTTAGGTGTCTGTTTCTGCTAAGAGACAGACTCCGCTTCCTGTGGAAGCATCAGTAGTGACAACAATATTATGTGGTGGTTATCCTAACATGTAAATCCTGAGTAATATCATGAACCACTATTTACAGGGATTGATACAATATGTATCAGTGATTTAGGATAGAGCTTTTAAAAACTGATGCTAGCAAAGACCCAGTGCCGTACTGCCAGTTTGTAGGGAGCATCACAAAGGGGAGTCCGAGACGTAAAGCCTAAAATCACTATCAAAGGGGAACTTTATCAACTTTTCCTTGTCTTCATTTGGAAATGGGTGGACATGAGCAGTGATCTAACCAAAAATGTCTTGTGGGTACACCTTCATATGAATTAACTTGAGAAATGTTTCAGATCCGTTGCCTAAATCAGGTACTTGCATAAGGGAGACATACAGGTGAGGCATAAAAATCAATCGTGCAACAGGGCATCTGCCATCAGGTTGTTAATTGAGACTAATATTGCAGTGGGTAGCTGGTGAGATAGCATAATGGCAATTAAAACTGAGAGGAGAGAGAATACTTCCTCCTTTCTTTCTCCTGAGTAGCACTGGTGTTACGGTTTTAGGCCGATAACTGGATTTCTCAACTGCTACCTGTATTGTGCCAAGCTCCAGCAGCACCTTTAATGTGTGACTGACACTAATGAACAGAAGACCACCTTTAACCTATGAAAGGGGTCATAAATTTACACTATTGTGAAGGTGGCAGATTTGTATTGTTATTGATTTTTCCCCATCCCTCTCTACCTTTTCCCCTAACATTTGACAGGGAGATTATAGTCAATAACAATGCTTGGCATTTATGGGCGGTGAAACTTTGAAACTTGTTTGAAACTTCTAACCCATGGATCTCAAAATGCTTTCTAAATATTGACTTTCACAACTGTTTGCTAGTTAAGTATAAGGCTAGGGAAAAGGAAAGTTGCACAGTTTGCCAAATGATATGTGGAAAATCAGTAGCAGAGCTCAAAATAGAAGCCAGAAGTCTTTCCTCCAGCCCTCTGTTCCTTCATCAGACAATATGTACTGCTGTTTAGTCTCATTTTTGGAACAGTCAGGTACCCAGTAGTGATTAGCTAAAAGTCAGTACCGTAAAGATTTCTAGCAAAAGCAAAGTCAAGTGACATACACTACAGTAGAGTGAAGAGTAAATAATGTAAAAAAAAAAAAAAAAAGTCACACTGAACAGCTAGGTTTTTGTATTTAATTGTGAAATTTCACATTTCCCAGCCACTAGAAAGTAGTTGAGTACAAATTTTAAAACGGCTTGTTTGGTTTTTTTTTTTTGTTTGTTTGTTTGTTTTTCTCTGTCATGTACTGTCTCAAAGACATCCAAACCTGCTAGCCACCTAGCTCTGTGAGGCTGCCATGCTTAATGTTGGTGGCAAGGTACAGGTTTTGTATGAGGGCCAAACAGCCAGTTTGTGACTTGCTACGTGTTCCTAGGTCTCCAGGGCACCTGGAGTTAATGAAACCACGTATAAATTGAATAGTTAAAACCAAAGTTCTCTGTAGGCAAAGTTTCTTTTATTTTTCTTTGTAAAGTTTTGGAGAAGATGTACCAGTTTTGTTTTGTATTGTGTTTTCCTTAAAAAGAGAACCAACAGGGCTTGAAAGGAAGTGGATCTGTAGAGCTGTCAGCAGAATCTCAAAAAGAAACTCTCTGGGAATCCCATCCACCTCTCCACTTGCAGGCAAAAAGACATGGAAAATAACACATCAAAACTGCATTTCTTAAATATTTTATACATAACGTCCAATGTTCCAGCCTTCACAAGAATGCCAGATAGCTGTGCTTCCTTTAGTGTTTTATATATGATACTTTAAAGACTTATGAAATAATTTTATACCTTGTATACGCTACCAATAGCAAACTGTCCTGCAATCAGCATCATATGTAGTTCTGTTGTATGCACTTTCTTAAAGGTAGAGGCAATGTGAAGCCGGATCCCCTCTCTCCCAGACCACCCAATCTTATTGGGTTATACAAGGCAGTGCTCTTCTTGATCTTATGCTTAGGACTGTGACATGTTCCAGTGGCAAAACTACAATCAGTTCTCAGATTAATCTGTGATTTACAAGAGCTGATTGACCAAAAAATATCCTAAGCCTTCAGGAGGAACAGTAAATTAGAAATGAATCTTATATAAGGCTAATAATTTGGTGAAAATGCAAATGTCACCTAGGAAGTCTGGCATCATGCCTCTGCTGTAATCATAAATCCACAGTGATTGTACGTGTGAAGGGCTGAAGTTAAATACAAGTTTGAAATACTGAGTTCCTCATTCAAGAACAGCTATTTCTATTCAAGAATAGAAAAAAATGTATAACTCTTTTAGCTAACTTGGCAATGTCAATCCAGATTAAATCTTTTTGTATTTCTTAATTAACTGTAAGGTTGCATTATGCAAACACAGTTTGATGTACATATTTGTGTGTGATTGGCACAGAGAGATCAACCATGTCAAGTTTAAGTGAAAGCGAGCATACAAACTCAAACAACAAGCTGTTTGCCCAGCAAAGCAGCATACCTCTTGCAAACAGAAAGTCACTTCTTCATCTTTACTTAGGAAACCTTGTTTTCTTAGTGTCTTCCCTCACTAGGAGCCCTACAAACTCAGGCCTTTAAAATGCACTACACATTTCTGTATGGATGCAATCAAGTGTATTGTGATGCAACTCGGTTTTACTTAGTGGTATAAGGACACCTGCAAGGTGAGGCTTTTGAGATCAGGCTCAAAAAAAGAAAAAAAAAAAAAAAAACTATTGCTCTGGTTACTGAGCTAATAGATCAGAAGATCTGCTCTAGAGCAAACCTTGACCTTCTTATTTCCATTATTTGAGTTAATGTAATGTTTCTGAGAGATGCTAGAGAGACGGTGATGTAGCTTGAAGTCCATTATCTATCCCACAGCCAATAAAACTGAATTAAAGTTGTAATTTGCCTTGGTCATGACATGACCTTGATTTGTGTTAGTCAGTATATTCATGAATGTGATTCTGAAATACTCTTCCTTCCTGAAGAAGGCATGACGTGTAATTTCTGAGATTCACCCGCCCTGGGTAGGACAGGAGGGGTGACGGTGGGAAGTTGCCTGCAAGCTGCCTTTGCTGTCCCTGCATTTCAGACCAGTGCAGGGGGACCTGTGTAGCCCCTGGGTGACTCAGAGCAACTTCACAGCCATCAAGAGACAGAAGAAATGCCATGGAGCAGTGGCATTGGGGCTAACTTAGGTGGTAATTCTTGTACTTGTGCTTAGCACACAGTAGCTACTTGAAGGAAGCAAGAGCTGGCAAAGGTTTTCAGTCACTGAAGGCTTTTGTAAGATCCAAATGAGTGAACTACAGAAGAACTGAATGATGCAGGAAGTGTTAAAAAATGTGCAAAGAGTTTCCTGCCAGACACCTTTAATCATAGCATACTTTTCTCACCAAAACTGTTTTTATACAGTCTCTAACACTGTGGGTCGTGAGCCTGACTGGGTATTTCTGTGGACAGACATCACAGCTCCACACGGCATAGAAGACAGAACATGATTAACCTTGAAATAGAATCTTAAAAACAGGATTTCTGGAAAAAAAAAAAATGTTTTGTTCTGTCCAGGTAGTGGCAGTTCGCAAAAGAAGATGATCACTGCTGTCTGGAACTGGTCTGCTGTGGACGAATTGAAGAGGCAAGTGAATGCAGTATTTTATGCCGGCTTTGGATGGGTTTTCTACCTGGACTTCTTTGTGTCTGACTTCCATGTCTGCCCATACATCCGTTTGGAGAACAGCTTACAGCAGCAGAGCAGCCAGGAAGCAGGTGAAGGATCAATGTCTACTGAGCTCTTTTAGCTTTCTTTCTAAAACTCACAGGGAGGCAAAGGGGGAGGTAATGTGGGATCAAAAGCAATAATGGAGATGCATTTGCAGGGGGGGAATTTTTTTAGGTGGATTGTTTGGTTACAAAGATTTCTTTCTCTTTTTTTTTCCCTAACATCCAGCTGCTGAATTGAAATCTAAATGTACTTGGTCAGTGCAGAGCATTGCAAATGTACAGCCCTGATCTAAGTGACACCAGATGTCCCAGCCATTTCTTGCCTTGTCTTTTCTCACCCTATGCAGAGCAAGAATACTTCCCACAAATGAGTGCATCCTTGCCAGCGTTTAACACACAGGCACTTTCAAACCACTTTATGGATTTAAGAATCCAGCATCCAAAAGCTTTAAGACACCATTGCTTGAGAAGGTGAATTTTAGAGGGAAAAAGCTGAGCTCTTTCTCTGTCATTGAGTGTTTTTCTGTTTTTTTTTTGTTTGTTTTTAGTTGTTATTGTTGTTTGTTTTTAATTTTTTTTTGTTTTGTTTTTTTCCAACTGTGCCAATGGCTTCTTTGGTTGTTAGAACAGTCTTTGGGGGAATTCTTGGCTGTGGTGCCGGAGGGAACCACACCCGAGCCTTTAGAAATCCCCCTTCCCAAGCCTTTCCCACTAAACATTGAAACTTGCCTTTTAAAACCAAAATCTTTATAACCTGTAGGTGGACTGGGGAGGCAATAAGGGGGCAAAGAAATGCTGTTCTGAAATATGTCTGCTTTGAAGTAGCCATAGAGGTAATTGGATGGATAACTGTCTTTCAGTTCAGGATCTTTCGTTGATGAGGCTGAATATAATATAAGCAAGCAGCATACTTGGGTTTGCTGATAGCTGCCAGTATTCTCTTGGTGCATAGAAAGGACAGGAATGAATACATCATTTACAAGTAACTGCAATGACTCCGCAAAGTCAGTATAACTACATAACACAAAGCAGAAAAACGTACAAAGGAAAAAAAGGACAGTCTGTTGCTGTTTTTTAAGTAGAGGTTCTGTGTAGGCAGAGTTCAGTTGCACTGGGATGGAATCAAAGGGGCAATACAGAGAAATTTTTTTCACTTTCTTAAATTTTAATGCCTGGCTTTTGTGTCAATTATTAGTGCTCTTTATTTACTGAACAGTGCCTTATATGAAAATGGCAAGGTAGTTTGATATTTACTAATGAAAAGCCCATTTCTAAAGCTGTGGTACTGAATTCTCAGCAGTTTTCACAGGAACCATTTGCCAGAACTTGAAAGAAAATTGCTCTTGAGCAAACAGCCATTCAGTACAGACCTGTGTTTTCTATGACCAGGGGAGAGGAAATTTTCACTGAGAGGTGAAAATCAGTGAAGCACAGCTTCGGACCTTTTGTGTGCAGTCTAAGCACCATAGCTTTCTTCTTACACTCCCTTCTCACATTCAAGAGCCATATTTTCCTCTAGCAGTCAGCCTAAACACTTTCATTCAGAAATTATTTTCAGATCAGGCTGAAAGTCAGTTTTCCCACCCATCCTCATTATTTATTTGCTGGAGTGATGACATCTCCAGCCAGTTATGGAGTAAAACTGTAGTTTCTCCTTCCAAATGAGACTACATTCATAAGCACAATTTCCTGCTATGTGGAAGGGCTCCTGCCCCTCTCCCAAACATCTCTATTATCCCCTCTGACTATAGCTTTCCAGGTAGACAAGAAGACAGATGAGATATTCTCATGTCTTTCCTAAAGTGCCCTGAACTTGATTTAGAAACAAACGCTTCATGATTGAGAGAGATCCGTGAGCAGAGCTTTGTCCCCACAGCTGAGGCAATGGGCCAAGCAGATATGCAGAGTTTCGTAAAGGATCAGTCACAGAGGCTGAGCAAGGGAGAGATAAGAGGTATCATGTAGGAGAGAGAATAAAAGGAGAATGAGGCTGGCAAAACTACATGCAACAGAGCGGAGAAGGGTTTAGAAAAAATCCTTTGTGCTTGTTAAGATTTTTGTAAATCCCAGTCTGCTTGAACATGGACTCGTCCTTCAGAGAGCAAAAGGGCTGGTGGAGGAAGAAGTGGTTAGAAAATTACCTTCTTATATTAACTCCCCGCATAGAAAGAAATTTACTTGTAAAGGTATGTTTTTTAAGGTCTTCTTACAGGTCTTATCAACTACAGCTCTGTCTACAAGACTGTGGAAAATGCAATTTTTTGGGTGGTTGTTTGTTTTATACAAACCATGCTTTGGTTTGTTTTAACTCTACCTCTGAGGTTCATTGTCAAGTGCCAACAAAGAGTTTTAAAAGCATTTGTCCGTCTTTCACCAGCATGATGGACCCGGTTTCTATTCTGTTGTCCTCCAGGTACTCCTGTGTTATAAAAGCTGGATCTCTTTTAAGAAAGTGTTGTTTTCCTTTTCTTTATGCATCTGAATGAGACGGAGCTCTGTCACCCCGTGCCACAGATCCCAAGTGGGCGACTCCTCCCCTTCCTACCTCTGCCCCTGGATACCTCTCCTATTTCACTACTACATTGTCACAGAAATACTAATTGAGATTTTGTGTGCTGTTCACATACCAGCCTATTAAGTAACTGATATCAATGACCATTATAAAAATCAGTCTAGCTCTGGCAGTCAAGTGGTGCTGAGCTGCCTGTGGTGGGCTGAATTTTCTGTTCTGAAAATCTGAAAAACCTAAGGCTCTCTTTCTTAAAACCTTAACATTACACATCACTAATCTTGGAACAAGCTGCTCAGGCAACCTTGTCACTGTGGTTTTCCAGATTTTCTGATTTTATCTTAGTTAAAGCTTTATTTCTACAGCCCATCACTTTAAGCCATCAGTATGTAGTATATCTAAGCTTCCTGCATATCAAAAAGGATATGCAGAGAGATAAATTGCCAAGGAAAGATGTGTTCAAGGGGCAGACTTTAAAAGGCAGTTAGATGGTAGAGGGGCACACTGAGAGAAAAAATGATCAGAGGAATTACAAACTGACACAACTTTTGGAATTCTCAGTCTTTAAAATCTGCTCCAAGCTCCTTAATTATGGAACAGGTCCACAAGGAAAACTATGACCTATTTCCCTTTGTCCAACTCTTTCTGGTTGGAAGGATTTATTAAGCCAATGTCAATATTCTTCCCATCAATTTTGGAATGTCTGACTCTTTGTTGAAACAAGCTATTAGCAGCAATAAAAAGACACAGGACTAGAATAATTTGTCTAGAGTTCTCTTGTGTGAAATATTCGCTATAGTGTGAAGATGCCAGTAAGTAATATTATACTCACGGCTTACTTTGGCTCACAGGTGGCAGCAAAATCAATTAACAACTTTTATCCATAGGAATTTATTGACTTCCACCCATTTTAGAAAGAAATGTGACTCTCGGTCGGTAAAGTTACAAAATGCTTGTCACATGCTGTGCAGTTCTGTGATGTGCTGCAGGACATTCCTTTCTGTACCAGCAAGCCTGGCTCTGTGGCAGTGTGCTTCATCTGCAGAAGCTCCACCAGTACTGAAATATCGTCATTACTCGTGTGAGACGCTGATCTGTGTTCTCTGTTGAAACTTCTCAAACTACTGGTTGGCAATACTACTTACCTCTAATTACTTTCTCACAAAACCCGAGTCAGCAAAATTTGCAATGACTTGTGTGAATCTCATAATACCACGAACAGTGGGAAAGTGTGTTTTTGCAGATAAGGCACCCCACACTACTCATTTAACTCAGTATGATCCCCACACTATGAACCTGGCACCATACCAGAAGAGGATGTGGGAGAAAGAGGCCAAGCTATTACTGCAAGTAGATCAGTGTACATAAATTTAGGCAATCATTTAATGGGAGCTCAGCTAAACAAGCTGTCCCTCACCTTTTGTTCCTTTATAGATGTTTATGTTACTAATTAAGCTGTGGGTTTAGGTCTGCAAAGTAATGAGGCATTTCCACCTGCTGATGTCAAAATATCTGACTGTTTGCTGATACTTTAAAAGCAGGTTGGAGAACCGGCTGTGGTAATTGACTGGTTGCCTGCAAAAGTTATTTCAGGGTGAATGCGGAAGATGTTGGACAGGCCTAGAAATGTAGAAAGAAATGTTGATTTTTCCAGAGTTTGCTGGTTCGAGAGGTTGCTTAGCATCTGGTCATGTTTCTCACTCTAGGTGTAGTATGTACTAAGCCTACATCTGGGTTTTCATAAGGGAGCAGATTGTGTGTGTCTGTCCTGTATAGTTAATTAAAATAACTTGAATACATATCTCAGTGTTCCTACTGGGTCTTATGGTATTTAGTTAACTGGTTTTCATTTTGTTGAAGGTAGACTGGGATGGGTTTGTGTTTAAGCTCTGTAGTGGACAAAGTTATAATTGAATATATAATTACTGTTGTATTTAGGAAATTGTTTGAACCCCATGGCTGTGAAAAGCTGAAATCTAACATGCTCTGGTATTTCTCTATAATGAGATACCCATATCTGAGTGTTTTTAATAGCTGAAACTGTATTTGGAGCTACACCTTTTGATTCTGGACTACACTTGAGAGGGAGACTTCTGAGGAACACACCATATTTACTGAAAAAGAATAACATTATTACACGTTGCTCTTCCCTTTTCCATTCCTTCAGACTTTGACCCTGAAACAAAGCCATCTTTACAGTGCTATTAGATCACCCAGCTATTCGTGATGAGCTGTAAAAACCTAGGTGCTGAGTACTTGCAATGAAGTTTTCCAAGGGTAAGACCATTAACCTAGATCTGCTGGCCAATTTCCAGTCTTCGTGTTTAACTTCTTATCTGAGTTCCTCTGGTAGTTTCAGTTATCATGATCTTCACCCTCTCATCTCTGCAGCTACCATGCGGCATTTTCTTGCTTACTTCAGCACAATTTGCAGATTACCCAGCTCTAGTTTTACTTCAGCAATGAACCATGCATTTTGCAAAAACACATTGCTGCTAAGAGATGCTCATGTTATCTTAAGCATATGTTAGGTAAAAATCTGGATCAACATATAAGAATGAAACACTGTATTTCCGTTTGTGAAAAGATAACATAGCTTTTTGCTAACTACTAAATCCAGTCAGGAGCTACTGTATCAAACTATCTGAAATGAACAGGCCATTAACAAAGAAGCACATTATTAAAGCACTGTGTAATAAAAAGGATTACATGTCCTTGTGTAAGAAGGATTTCAGCAATAGGATAAAATGGCCTCTACGTAGTGTTAAAAAGTAGATAAAATATCATGGCAAAAATAGGGGTGATGTGATAAAAAGGTGGCTACTCAATGACTTAATGTGTAAAAGGAAGTAATGAGAGTGCAGAAATCAATATCATAATATGGATAGGTTAGCATGGGTTCAAGGAATAGGTGATGTAGCTTTTCATCAGTGGATGACCTGGTTCAAATCCAGATTACAAAGTAAATTCTGCCTTGACATAAATCACATATTTAACCCCATCGACTTCAGTTACTAGAATTTGTCCCTGCCTTTCTGATGACTTAAATTCATTATTGCACATAAGTGAAAAATTGAGAATGAACAATCTTCAAATTTTTATAGTCACAAGCAGATTGCAGACTTCCTACATATTTTTCATATCCCCTATCCAAAGAGCTGGTTCTCAGATGGAGGGAACTATTTTTTAGTTGTTAGCTTTTACAGTCTGATATCTGCTTAGTGGCTCATGAAAAGTGAATATGAACCTACTGGGTAGCTATACAGACTGTAAGTTTGCCTGAACTTTTTTGAAAGCTCTTGAAACTTTGAGCTACTTTAAGGGAGAGACTGTCTGCATCAGAAATCTCTACAGCAATTTTGCTAAAATTTCTTGTCTCTCTCTCATCACTAGGATTTTAGGTTGTGCCTAGAACAGAAGTTTGAATTTTCATTAAAGATGGCACAAAGCAATACCAAAAAGTTGCTTTTACTATTGATTCAGACTAAAGCTGAGTGTTCACAAGGAATTACGTTATTAAAAAGTTGTTCTGAGTACGGATGTATTGAAACACAGGACTGAATTTCAGGATCTAAGAGGGAAGAACAAAGAACTGGAGGGAATGAAGAAAAGTAAAATGTATTACATCCATGATTGTAGCCAAGTTCCACAAAACCAGTATAAATAGCTTAAATTGTAATGTATTGTTAGTCTATCAGCCAGCTACTTAGAACATTGAAACTGAGGCATCTTCTCATCCTTTATAAACTCTTCACCTTAAAGATCTGTGAAGAAAAGTTTTGCATTGCTGATGTCTGGTAGACAGTTAGAAAAGACAGGCTGAATTTAGTTTAGCCTTAAAATGACTTTAAAAACTGATCTAATTACTGCATTTTTGCAAAATAATGCATTCTTTTACCTTGTAAAAATGGGCTGCAGCAAAGCTGCCACACAATCATGATGCAGTATTTCAATCAGCCACCTCTGGGTGACTGAGAATCACTAGTTAGGGGGTTTCTCAGGTAAATATAAAGATACCTGTTTTCTTTCTTTGAACCAAGAGCTGTCAGAAAGTTTACTTCCTTGGGAATTTCTTTATTTACATAAGCAATAGTTTTCTTTAAAAAAATATGTATATATTCAGTCATGGCTTTCAAAAAATACAAGATCTTGTTAATTTTGACTGCTAAAGGGAATGCTAGATGTTTATATATCAGATCCAAGCTGGTTTTAAATGAATACAGCCCCATCAATTATCATGGGGCTGCACGGAGTGACATACACCATGTGATAATCACACCCACACTTTTGCAAGGAAGATTGGTTCGGGTATTTTTATTCTTTTGTTGTTGAGAAATTCTCATCTGAGGAAAACAAGAAACTATAGTTCCTTGGTGTTGACACTGCTGCGACCTCATTGATTGAATGAAGGTTGCTACGGTCTGACTGCAGAATCTGCTCAGTGATGTATACAGTGTCACCACTGAAAGCCCATCATCTGCCAAGTACCGCACAGTGATAACTGGGAGCCTGCATTTTCCCTCGTGCCTCCCACCTGCACATTATGCCATATGGTAACTGTTGCAATGGCTGACCTTTAGTGGCTACGAGTGTGTCTTCAAACTACCCTCATTTATTAAATCACTCTTTTTTTTCAGCTCAGCTTCAGGACTTGCACACCAAACTTAATAGGATCATTTACTACTGTGGATTTCTTCCTAGAAGAATTGACTGGCTTGTCCTTTGAAATCTGCTAAAAAATGACTACAGGCAGGCTGCCGTTTCCTCTCCTAGGGAAGCGAGGCCTCCCCAAGGCACCCGCCGCACCAAAACAGTGGGATTAGAGCTGCCTACAGGCAGAGCAGGCAGCACAGAATGCTCCCTGTGGCTGGGATCCTGCTGGACAGAGTTTGGTGGCTGTGGCCATACTGGAGAAGAGTCTCAGCACATGGAAATTGATCTGATTTGTCTCCATAAATTTCCATACATTTTTGCATACAGCTGTGAGTGTGGCTCAGACCTGTAACCGAAGGTCCCGGTGACTCGGAAAGAGGTGAGGACTGTGGGCAGGGTTATTCATGCGTTGCCTGTCCACCAGGGATGGGGACAATATCAATATCACACTAATGACAAGGCTGTGAGTGCTCCGTGAGACAAGAGGTGATTCAGCTAACCACAACAAAACAGTTTTATGTAGAAAGTGTTAGCCTGTTGAATTGGGGGAAAATGTGTCACAGTAATATAAAGCCACAGCTGCTGTGGCAATTTACCAAGGAAGTCAAAAACAGCATCTTAGGTAAATGGCTGGGGGCTAGCATGGGGGAAGTCTATTAGTATGCTGTTGTCCCAGGGCAGGAGAAGAGCTTAGTGTGTGCTCAGTCTGCTTCTGGATATCGGGTGAAAGAGCCAGTCGTGTGCTAGGCAAGGATGGGTGGGTGGGAGGGGAGTGGAAGGGAAGGAAAAGTTTGTTTGCTTCAGTGTCTTCAATGAGAATACAAATGTCTGTGAAGAGGAGGAATTAAAGTTTGCTTGCTCTAATACAGCTAATAGTCACTGGAAATTTTCTAGCTACCCTTTACCCTCCAGTATCTGAGTTTTGCCTTTATCAGTTTATTTAAATGCCAGTAAAATATAAAAGCAAAGATTTAATTTCTTCTGGCCACATGGTGTCTAAAGCTTTCCTCGCAGGTTCTCTGTGCTCACTGTAATTGGCAGAGATGCCATCCTTCGTATCCTGGATTGGAGATAGTAAAATGAACCTGAACTGACATGAGAGAGTGTATCCGCAATGAAAAAGTCCTGGATCCCTGGGTTTAAGTTGTCAAAACTCCAAAACTCCTTCAGGGATCTAAACAGCACTGCTTTGCTAATACATATGTACACTAGGGTGTTCCTCCTCAATTTTATGTGGGGTTTCCACTTTTATCCAGTGACATGCGAATACTATATATAATTCTCTTTTATTCTTCTTTTGTACTGAATACACGAAACAGGTAAAATAGTATGAACAAAAGTAATCATCTAGTCATTTTACTGCATCATATGCAAAAGCCAGCTGATATATTCTAAGATGCAGAACAAAAGAAAGGAGGAGGAGAAAGATCGTTTCTAAAACTCTGATTTCTCCAATGATCTGCCAATGTTTTTTTTCTTAAAGGAAGTTTGATATCAGTGCCTGTCATGTCCACTACGTTTTGCCAGTGGAAAGGGCGGTACTGATCCTTTGATTTGAAATTAAATAGATATATAAGGCTTCAGTTTTAAAATAACAAGGTTTTTCACTGGTAAAGAAATCTTGTTTCCTCTGTTCCTGCTCTCTGACAGTTGGTTGGCAGAGAAGGGAGGAATAATAAGTTTTAATTATATCTCCCCAAACAAGCAGATTTGAAAGCAATGCAGGGATTACATGAGAATAAAATCCCTTCAAGCATTAACTGTCGCTGGTAAAAGGATGTTAGATATAATCCTATAAGGTTAGATGTCCAGACATCCTGGTTTAACCAGGACAGTCTAATTTTTAATTTAACGTTCTGTCATCCTGATTATTTTCTTCAGGAGGCTCATGTGTCATGTTTGCCTTTGTGCCATATTCAAGAGTGGCACAATCATGAAAATAACACTTTAAATCATCATGCAGCTTTTCTCCTCCAATTTCATCAACCAGCATCATATGTCAAAATGCATTGAACATCACAAGCCAGGAGAATAGGAATTGTATTATCTTGTGCATTAAAAAGGAATAGATAAGCAACGGAACAAAGGAAAAATAATAAAGAGGAGTGGGGAAAAAAGCCCATACATACATGCCTTTTTTCCTTTATGAGGAAAGATGCCCGTGACAATACACAATACACTTGTCACTTGCTTGTTATGTAGAGCTCGAACTAAACCAGTTCCAAAAAGCTTCAGGTGCTGTCCCCTTCAGACACTTCGTGGTTGGCAGGAAAATAGTAAGCAAATGCCAGTGGAATAGTTAAGAGGATAGAAAGTATTTTTTTTTTTATTCCACCCATGAGCTTTCAAACTCCCTCAGACAACAGATGGGTGATCCAAATTGGGTCTAATAAAGCAAGGATAGATATTTTTTTCTGAGGCTAGGAGAAGTTTGGTCAGACTTAACAGAGTGTTTATTGTGCTCTTGCAATTTTTGGGTTTAGGCTAGAAGCAGAAAAATCTGCAGAAATACCGTGCAGTTTCCAGCTGAAACCAGGGCAGTATTGTGAATCACATGAGAGAAGTGGATCCTTTGTGATTTCTAGGCAGAATAGGTTCAGAAAAGCATCTGAACTCCTCCAGGATTTTCTGATCATCCAAGCCTGAGGCTTTGCTTTTCTCATCCCTCCATCCACTCTCAGAGTCTCATTGTGAGAGTCACCGAGTGCTCCCTTTCTCCGGCTTCACTGTCAGGCAAGAACATTCATTACCTCTGAGAAGATGCCAGCACTTTGTAGGATGGGATCTTAAAAAAAACATGGTCAAAAGGTAACGCATGAGGTTTTAATAAGCATCTGACTAAACCAGCTGGTTGTTTTCTTTTCAAGACAGATTTTCTTTTATAAAGCATTTAAGTCTCTTGAATGTATTGCTCTTACGCCCACATGCTCATCATCACTTCGCTTAAGTCAGGACTTACGTCTGTGATTCTTTTAGAATTCACCAGGTGCTCAGAGGCTGTGGGCACAGAGCCTGCATCTCAGCCAGCCTCGAGGATTTCTTGAAGGTCTAACTACTATACAACTTACTCTCCCCTTAGGGTAGACAATAGTAAGTTTAATAGATGTCTCCTTGGATGAATGGGACATGTCATCCTTCGAGTTGGGCCAGACACTGTGCACCAGGGTCTGTTCGTTGTTACATCCAGGCTGCCTTGCAAATATGCAAGCACAGGATAATGTGCTGAAGTACAGTGAAGCATGTTAGTCATGCTGAGGGAAGGTCCTATGGGAGCTCTCTCAGTGAAAGAAAATACTTCTGCAAGAATTAAAGATGAGGTGTGAACAAAGTATTGCCACTCTGAGGAACTGAAAAAGCCCTTGCTTAAGTAAAGAACATTCCTGAGCTACTACTCCTAAGGAGTCAGTAGTCAGTGACACTTGAAAACTGTTTATCCTGAGGAGAGAGAGAGAGGACCAGCTACTTGTAGCAGAAAGGTAATGGTAAGATCCCTAGACTAAGATGGGTGGGACAGGAGCAGGGGATGGCCAGGCTACTTCCACCGTGCCACGTGTTCTTGCAAATGCAACGGTAAAACATCCAGGGTGGAGCCACAGTATCTGTACTGTCCACCTCCAAACAGGTCATTAAATGGTACTGGGATCCATTAATCTCTGCTTTCCTCTCCTTTTTCCATATTCTGACAGGCTCATGATAGTTGGATCTTCCTGTCGATTTTTAACATTTTTATTTTATGTCAAAGCATGAGAGAAAAAAGCTTTCTGTTCTGTCTGAGCAGATGAACTCATGGATAAACGAGCAAAACCAGACCACTGAAATCTTAGTGTTCTGAAGTTTTATGGTAGCTGAAACAACGAGGGACAGCCTTCTCTTAGGGCAGGGTATGCTCCACCATCCACTACTAATTCTTTCATTCAAGGATATAACTCAAGATACCTTGGATCAGACTGTGAATTGAGATAAGCCTATTTAAATCTGGCATCAATCTTTCTTTCTGCTCCTGTATTAATTAGTGTCTTGTGAACTGTGTTTCTGCGGCTGGATAGTAGGCTGCTTTGGATCCGATTTATTTCACTGGATCAAGCAATTTAGTTCTCTTTGAAGTTTTCATTGTGATTTATATTTGGATGTGCCGCTATATAACTGAGAATTAAAAATGAGTATTTATGTCTTTTTATTATTGTTATGTCCATGTGATTAAATGCTTGTCTATAATAGTGGGTTGTAACCCAGGAAGTCTTTTCCAGTCCTGCAGTGAAGGCAGCAGATTCTGGGCCATGCAATGTGACGTGGTTACAGAGCCCACAGAGGGGTGGCACAGGCAGAGGGGACAGATTTTTAAGGACAGCTTCAAGTGAGGTTCCCTGTCAGCTGCTAAGGGCATTCAGTGCAGTAAGGACAGTGCTATCAGCCCTGCTGCTGGTGACCCAGCACAGTAGGCTACAGTTTGGCTATTTTATCAAAACAGATGCCTCTTCAGTATTCCCCTACTCCGTACCAACACTGAGGCAGAGTCCTGGAGCAGAGTCAATGAGGACAGTTTTGCAAACCTTTAACTATGAAAGGTGCTATGCAGAAAACCAAACATATCTCCCAGCCTCAGGCTGGACTCAGGCATGATATTTCGTATAACCACCAGCAGCTGTTCCTTTGCTGGCTGGGGCTCAATCTTCATTGAAGGTAATGGAGGGAGAAAGATTAAGTAATGCTGCAGGCTCAGCTGCGTTTATTTTTTCCCCCTGTGGCATCGCCACTTTGCCACTTGTTAAATGAATATCCTCTGCTGATTCCTTTCCCCTTCTGTGCAGTATGAAAGCAGGACAGACTCGAATTTGCTCCTCACTCCAGAGCAAAAAAAAACCTACTGTGTAACTTCTTTACAGCCAACAAATTTAGCAAGGCAGTTAGATAAGGCCACAAATTAGTCTGTTTTGTCAGTTTGCTGAATTTTGGGTTCTAGGAGCATTGCAGGTTTTTCACCTGCAAAAGAAAGGCAAGCTTCCCTACCTTAGCTCAGTGTAATCATCTCAAAGCATTCTACTAGTACTTTCTAAAAATCACATCAGACCTGTGTGTATCCAGCATGTTAAGGAGAGCTTGGAGCACCAGGCAGTGAACCTTGGCTATAGCCAGGGCTAAATACCAATTAAACATGACTCTGAGTGTGCTGTATTTGAAGTGCTAAAGGAAAAGTTCTATGGGATGTATGGAACACTTGGGAATTCACCTAACCAGTCACATTCCCACTTGTTACACACAACGAGATCTTGGTACAACGTTTTTCATGACAAACCTTTGGCTAGAGTAATGAAAATGTTCTGGCAATAGCTAAAAGGAGCAGTGCTCTTTGGGTAGGACATTTTCTGGCTACTTTTTCAAGGTGAAGCTATCTCTGAGCATCTGTCCAGTGTAAGTCTGACTTAAGCCCGCACACACATATCATTATCCCTTAAATCTCCAAAACCCTCTGAAGTGAGCCTCCGCACCCTTTTTCTCATCTCAAAGAATCCTTTGAGATTCCTGCCCTGACTCTCATCCATCAGCATCCAAACAACCCAGTGAAGCTGTGACACTACTGAAATCAGTTGTTTCTTGCCTTTCCTGAGACAGCATTTTAATTCCATGTGTTTGTAGGCCTTCCAAAACATTTGTATTATAGACAAGATTAGCCACTTCTCTCTCTTCCCACTTGGGATGTTGTATCTTTTGTCACCAGGCTGCCACATATGCTCATATGGTACTTTTTTCCTTACCAATTTGTTTTACCCCAGGGTAAATCCTTTGACTGTATGGACTATTGTTGGTTTACCATGAAGAAGGGTAAATCAGATCTATAGATCATGAGTAACGTAGCATAAGGACTTTATCTTCTAGTTACCTAGAGAATGTAGTGCTACTTAGGTGTTAAGAAATGACTACAGTAAAAAAAAATGCACTGATTCAGCAGGTGAAGTGTCCCCAGGAAGAGAATTCCTTTAGAGAGGCACAGAGGATTGAAAAGCACAGAGCATTGAGCCAAGCAAGATTTGGGATGAGTAACTGGTACTATAGAAGGTCATGGCAGAAGCATAAAGAACATGCTGTGGAAAACAGTCGTTCTCTTCCATAAATAAAATAGTGTTGTGATCTTAAAGAAGCAGGACTTGGAAACAAGCAGACGATGTAAATAAGTAAGCAGCAAGGGGAATGTGAGAATATCAATCAAGAAATTAAGCCGACAGCATAAATAAGCAGGCAGCCATAGCCTGGGGGGTTGATGGAAGAACACGAAGTCGAGCAAAGATGTCAGTGGAATAGTCAAGAGGAAACAGAATCTGTGCTATGAAGATAAATGGTGCAGTAGAAAGTCTGAAAAAGAGTTTCACCTTAAATATCAAATTCATGATAAGCAGGGCTGGACAACAACCAAATGAATACGAGTAAAGCATAGGTCACAGTTGAAGAGACAGTGTAGGATACTCACCACTGATAAAAAACTACATTAGCCTCAGAGTGATTTCGTATTTAAGTCACTAGTTTTATATCTCTGGAATTTTTTAAATACCACATACTATATAGACTGTAAATGTGCCTAGGGAGGAATGCATTATGGATATAAAACTGTCAGTTATTCTTTACATTTCTAAAATCTTTTACTTTCAGAACCCAAAAATGAACTGCCTTTTTGAAGCAGGCAGCTCTAGTTTTTGTTTTGTTTTTAAAGATGTATCATTAGCAAATGCTTTTCTTTTGCAACTAATCATCCTTATGGGATGTATTTGAATATTTAAAAAGGGGGAGGGGGGATGTCAGAACATGTGCATAGTGAACTTGGTTTTGTCATTTGATATATATTCTTCTGATAAAATAAAACTTTCTTTTTTTTGTCAAGCTTTCTAACTAGTTCTGTTTGGCCCAGTGATCCCACCTTAATACTTTTTCATTAATAAAAGCTGCAGAATATATCACCAGTGACAAATTAGGAGGTGTTTGAAGAGGTGTTCTCCGTTCACAAGAAAGCATGTGTGTGAGAGGACATTTTGGTGCGAGAGTTATATATGCAGTCAAAGAAAAATAAAAGAAACCTTTTTCTCTTTCTAACAAAGAAAAGGTGGCATCTTCAAGAATAATGGAAAAAATTGCTGAGAATAACAAAATATAGGATACAGCAGGCTAGACTGGCAGAGTACTCCCATGGCCACTGAAAGCAGTGAACACGATTCAGAATTTATTCCAACCCTTTTATGTCACTTAAGTGAAGATTCAGGGGTGTTGGTGTGTTTGCAGGCCCCTCTGTCTTTCTCCAGAACTGGGCTTTGTTTTTTTCTCCTTCAGATCCATGAACCATTCACAGCTGCACTTGGATACTTTAAAGGATGGGAGAATTAAGTGATTTCTTTAGATTTTTCTCTTACAAAACATTGTTTTCCTGCATTTTCTTTTGGGAAAACCTTGATTAGGCCTACTTTGAGCCTACAAAATTTCATGACCTTTCTGGGCCAGGCCCTGGGGTTCTCTTGTTCAGAATACAAAGCTGGCTAATAGGTTGTGAGGGCATTCGTTGTATCTTTAGTTCTTGGAGAAGTTGTGTGTGTTGGAGGGTGGATGCCTTTAATCAGTGCTCTGGAGGCTCACTGCTCCAAGGCCAGCAATCTGCTTGCTCTGTTTACTACTTTGGGTTTTGATTTTTTTTTCCTGAAGAAAACAAAGTGAGATGATCACATTATGTGACAGTATTTGAGTCTTTCAAATCAGCTCCAGCATACTGGTTAAGGATCTTGTTATCTTTTTTTTTTTTTTCCCCGTGGTCTTTCTCTCATCAACTTATTTGGCTTGGCTAGAAAATCTTCTATTCTTCTGCTTTGAATTTAGTTTCATTCTCCAGAGAGTGCTTCTTGGTGCTTTGAGGACTTTGTTTGCTAGCCTGTGCAATACAACTTTATATTTTTGGCTGCTTCATGCAAACTGCATCCCAAAATACAGACACAAAACAAGGCAAGAGATAGAATATGACATAAATTACAGAAAACACTCGCTCAGAGATAACATTTGGAAGGAATATGTATAAGCAATCAATCACAAAGCTCAGGGGTAAGCTCTCTGGGACACAGCCTTTTCTGTGTTCAGAGTTGTATTCACGTAACAGCAAAGCCCTTGCCCACAGTGGGATTTCTAAGCATTACTATAATACAAATAATAATAATAAAAAATAAGGTGTTTAATTCATTGCATTTCCAAACAAACTCTGCAGAGAATTCTGTAACAGCTGAAGATAAACAACTTAAAAGGAAAGGCACTGTATACTTGATAGTGCTTGTTCACAGCTGTGATAAAAGCTATTACCAATTTAAACTGACTTATCAAAGTGCATTATCAGGTCTATCAATAAGTAATTATTAAAGAAAAAACAGCACTATTTATTAATTAACAGCTATCACTTCTGCACAGAAGTCTTTGTTTGCTGAAGAGGCAGCCCTTGGGCCTGGCTGGCCAAGTCCTATGATTCATCCTTTACAGATTTTAGATGCAATTTATTTGCTTTACCTGAGTGAAATTTTAAGGTCCAGGTTTGCAAGAGGATTTTTTTCAGTACCAATCTCAGCTTTTTCCTGTTTTCTGTTCTTTTCTACCACAATGTTAAGACTGAACATGCAGGGTCTCCTTGAACATGGCTTCCCGCTGTAGTGTTTGAACCAAGGAGCCTGAACAGAGATCTCTCCAGGCACTAGGACAGCCGAGGGAACAGGCTGTCTTGTAGGCTTGCTGGGGCAGCTGCAAGCAGACATGCTTATGGCTCGGGTTTGTGCAGGATGGAGTACTCAGGTCCCCGTTTTCTTCAGTCCAGTACTTTGGACTTTGGACTTTGTGTCAAGTCATTGGTTTTGTGAAGACATTAACAAGCATCTTTACACTTTGAGTCACCAAAATGATGCTCCCATGTATCTAGTCAAACAGAGATTTTTTTTTTATTATTTTAAATGAGCACTTTGTTAAGGGTCCTTTTCACTGTAGTCCAGTCACTGTAAGATATGAGCTTTTTTAATAAAAATACAGTCAATTCTCCTTCACTGTTACCAGCAAACAAAAATTGACTGTTTTTAATGTACATTTCAATTTACAGTGCTTTTGGAGGCCGTGAGGGAAATATATAGTCCTAACCGCTTAGCTGAAAGTCGTTGTTATGTCAATACAAAATCATTATAATAAAAAAACTCCTGTCGGCTCTGAACTTAAAAAATCTAGAAATAATTTGATACGTATTCTATACAAATCCATAGCTTACCTCAGTTTGAAATAGTATTATGGTTAGCTCCATCATCATTATTGCAGACTTATGATCATAATCATGTCACCCCTGCAGAAGAACTCTGAAAGGCTCCACAGCCCCTCAGTACTGGCGGGGCTGTTTCTATGGGTCACTGGAGAGCAGGGTAATGGATCTAGTTATGTATTGTGAACTAGCTAGGACTGGGATGGAACAGTCAGTCTGTATGCCTGGACTTCCCACTACGATCTGAACATACTGACTCTTCTGACAAAGCAGAGGACTGTTAGAGCAACGTACGTTGGAAGGGACCTCTGAAAATCGCCCGATCAAATCCCCTGCTAAAGGTGGGATGGCTCAGTCAGGTTGCTCAGTGCCCTCTCTAGCCCATATTGGAGCATCTCTTAGAATAGATGTCACAGCCTCGTTGTTCCAATGCTGGATGGTGACTTTTTTTTTTTTTTTTTAACATATGCTTAGAATTTCCCTTATTGCAGCTCTTGTTCACTTCCTCTCACCCTATCCTTTGTGCACCTCTAACAGTCCGGCTCTGCCTCTCTGCACCCTGCCATTAGGCAGCTGAAGGCAGCAGTGAGATCCTCTCACTCTTCTCTTTGTATGACCGACCACAGCCAGTGCCGTCAGGCCCAAAGGCCTCCTGCTTCAAGGGGTGGAGCGCTCATGCCCGTTTCTCTTGGAGGTTTCTGGCAGGGTGCCTAGCCCCAGGCAAGAGAGTTCAGCCATGTTTAGGAGATGATGTATGACAGGACAGAATGCAGTTTTCAAGCTGACTGGATCAGGTGATGGGAGAGGAGGGTGATTATGAGCTGCCAGTTAAAAATATAACAGGAGATTTCTAATATCTTTGGAAGGTGGGAAGATGGGTTTTACTTTCCGGTAAGGAAAGGCTGAAGCAGAAAGCTAAGAGAACAAAATCCCCTGTATTGCTGAGCTCCTGGTGAAGCAGAAAGCAGTTCTTTTAGTAATGAACTCCTCAAAGAGATTAAGGAATTTTGAAGGCAGCATCTCTCTAGATTCAGCTCCACAAGTGACAAATGCTTTTGCTATGAGCGCAAGCGTCTGACCTTTTCCTTCCCATATCTCCTGCAGCTGCAATGCTCAGCCTGCTCATTAACAGTGCTTAGGTATTAACCTCAGGGTAATCCAAGAGAAAAGCGCAGAGGAAGCCTTATTCTTAAGTACTCTGTTCCAGGCTAAATGAGTGGAGCCGGTAACATGTTCTTCCACCCAGGAGACCCATGTTTTGGAAATGACCAGTATAATCCTTTCGAACACATTGATGTGGATCTACCAGCAAGATTTTGGTTGACCCAGTAAAGTCTGTAAGACAGTGTGGATCTGTAGCTTCACGTGTGGTATAACCAGAAAATAAAGGACATCTTCCCACCTCTTTTCTTCTTTGCCATGCCCAGACATATGCTTAAAACTTAAGAAGATTATAGCATAGTGCAGAGAAAGGGTTTGAAGCAGAAGGTACTGGCAGGAGCCTGCTGATATCTCTGATACTCTCTGACACTCCTGGACACTGGTTCCTCACTGTGGCTGTCGCAAGCATTCCTCTACTTACTACTTCTAAAATTCAGTAATTATGTTTTAATACAGACCTCCATATTTAATTGGCAACTTAGGAAGCCTAGATACAAACCTGGACACCAGCTGCTTTCTCTAGAGGCTGTGTCAAGGTGTGCCAGCACATCGATGAAGTGAGCCAGTAGCTGGCACACCACTGCACAGCCTCCAGACATACTGATATGACTTGCAAAAGCCTCTGGATGCTAGTTCCCATTCGTTTTACAAGGCTCTTCAATAAATGATCAAGTACTGTTCTGTACTCTCCAGTAATTTGATATTCATCTAAGGCAGTGATGTATATCATGAGCTACCAGTTCAGTTACACTTTTTGCAGACACAAAGGCCAAAGAAACCAAAGGGCTGCTTGGACGTTTCTTCTACTCCCTTATTTAAATTTTAAAAAAAAAAAAAAAAAAGTTTTCTCCTGTAGTTTTTGTACATTCTGCAACAACCTTCCACTGTGATTTTGCCAGCTTGCATAAGGCAAGGCGGGTTAGTCCAGGTTACTCAAATAGGTGGCTTCCAAGAAACAGCTGGGCCGAAGAATTGCCTCTGATTCCATAGGTGATGTTTTTCTCTGTTCTACTAAAGATGCAGTCTTTTAAACAAGATGGAAAGCAAGCTTCTGAGCACATACTGTCACTAGAGATCTGATTGCACTTTTGCAAGAGATCGTCCCAATAAATTCCCATTTAGGCGGCCTCCTGTGAAACATCATATGGGAGAAGAAATTCAAAAATATACATCAGGCTTTTTGTATTAACGTGTTTCTAATGTGTTCCTCCCCTGTTTGCATTTACATTTTTTTTTCCTCAGAGTTTTGTAGCAAGTGGAATAGAAGTAGTAGTGGCATTTTTGATCAAATATGACCAAGCAATAGTCAATCATTTAGCTGATTCATTTGTCATCCTATAGAGTGAATAAATAAAAAAATCATAAATGGTGATATGTTAAGCAAGCTGAGGTTGTTTTGAATTGCCAAAGTAACACAGATAAAATGATTTTGTACTTTCTGTAATGAATTTCCTCCCTTTCTCTCTTTAAATTCCCTTGTGGCTTCAAATGGAAAATGTGTTTTCTAATTCCTGTCAGATGAAGTTGTATAGTGCTAACACAACTGCTTCACATGTGCTGGATACATGTAAAGGAGTGCCTCCAAATAAACTCTTGGGGAGGTTGTTCTTTACGTCTCGGAGCTACATGTTAAAAGGGCTCAGGTCAAAATAACAAAAACCACATGTTAAATTTCTGAAGTCAACCTGAAGAAGACACAGGGTGCTCTGGCGCCTGTTAGAATTTACATTTCTAGTAATTCTGTAAAATCACCCAAGCAAGGGAAGCCAACACCAAGGCTCAAGAAAATGGTTCAGAAATGCTATGCTATCAGTGTGTTCCAGCTATACCTAATCCCTCTCATCATTTCTCACATGAACAGTCTCACTGACTTCAGCTGGACTTCTCCCAGGCCTGATTTCAGGAAGAGCATCTAAGTGTGCCTATCAAAGCACAGCCTCTTGCACCTAAATTTGCCACTCAGCACTTCTTCCTACATAGCTGCCTTGAACAGGTATGTCACTGTCCTTGATGCTGCTCTCTCCTCCCTGCCCCCCACGTAAAGTGCAACCTATAGTAAGAAGGAAAGAAGAAAGAGCCTCTTATGCTAGGAGTGGTTAGGAATAAAAGTTGCTGTAGAAATGCATGATGGAGATCATTATCACTTATCTCTAACTGCCAAACCTTCTCATCTGTCGATCCAGTTGAGCCTCTCAGTTGAACGTATCATTATTGCTCGCTGTCCATTTGAGATCAAACCAGTCCATCCGTCTAACTTCTCTGTCTACATTTTTTGCGTGTGAAAGTAAAGCAAAATCATCCCTCTGCAGTGTATCACTGTCAATAAATTGCCTGCATTTTGCATTATCAAAAACAATCCTTTGACAGTTAGGGAAGATGATTATTGCTTAGCGCCTCTTTACTCACTACTATGCTCCTCCAAACTCAGCTGCATGCATTAAATTAAAAGGGGAAAAATAACAACAATAAGAAGAGAGAAGACCTCATGTCATAAGAAGCTGAGTTGGAGGAGTTTCACTTCCTACAGGGAGTAATGTAGCAAAAGCCATTTAGCTGCTTGCCTACACTGTTAAACTCAGCACATTTTTTGCAGGTACCTGGCTTTATTTTATGTGGTCAAGCTATCCAGGTCTTGCTAGGAGCGTGACACTATAGCTAGCAGAAGTGACATTAGCACTGGGAGATAGGAGACCAGATTTTCTTAAAGATCCTTTCTTGTAGGACCCGCCAATGCAAATTTCAGAGATGTCTTTTAGAAATTAAAAATAGTAGCTGAGTTTGCTTCTTTCTGCGTGGTGTATAGAGGTCTCAGAGTTCCCTCTGGGAAAGTGGCTCTTTAGCTTTGTTACTTCTGTGGCGTTTAGGTGTCTTAATTGTTTCTTGAATTTTCTTGAAGGCTTGACAAGATGCTTCACACTCATATATTAATGCACAACATCCTAGCTGCCACTGGACACCAGTGCCTGCTGATACATTTCCACTGAGTACACAGTTTAGCTTCCAACCTAAATGCATCTGCTCAAAGTAAATAGGCAGGTACAGTTCCCCCTTTAAAAGCTCATCAGCAGAATCAAGAGCAAGCCTGAAGGTGGTCTCATTAAAAAAAAAAAAAAGGTGGTTGCTATAAAGGGGCAATTAGTGATTAAAGTGGAGCACAGAATGCAATAAAATTATTATGATGATAGCTTTTTTCTCTCCCGTGAATGGTAGGGAAAGGACACGTTCCAGCTCTGACATCAGAGAGCTCCTTGATCATTCCATCATGCATCAGAAAGCTCCTTGATCAGCCCTGTGATTGGTACATCAGTGTTCAATTGTCATTTCTGTGAATGTTTTCTTGTTAATTTTCATCTTACCATATAGAAGAATCAGAGGGACAACATTTACTGCAAACATCCTCTGAGGTTAGGCATATTCATGCAAAGAGTGCCAAAGCACTTGGTCATTTACTACAGACAAAGCTAAAGGTCATTGTTCAAGACCTTCATCACTCACCTTTCCGTCAGTCTTGCCAGGCTTCTCCCTTCCCCCAGCTGGCTGTGCTGGCAACTGCTCAGCTAAACAAGAGGTGGAATTTGGCCTTGTACCTATGCCTGTAAGGCAGTAATTTTTTGTTGTTGTTGTCCTTTTGTACCTGAAGCATTCCGGAAAAATGCTGATATCTTGGCAAATATCTGGACATCTTTGCTGTTAAGAAAGCAGTGATTAATGTGCTTTTTTGTTCTCTCTGATTAAATTAAAACATGTATTCTAACATGTCTTGGAGACATTTATAATTGTCCTTGTGTAGCCCAGCTTATCAGGACGCAGTAGCAGGTGTTGTCAGCTCAGCCAGCCAGGATTTTTAATCCTGTATGCCAACCTCTCTGCTGAAGGCCAAGGCCCAGATGCTACAGCCCTTTGCACATGCTAAGCAGGATTTCCATGAGCAGTACTATTGCCCAGGAGGGAGGCTGGGTGACTCCTAAGGACCGTGACAAAGCCCTCTTGCAGCCAGTGCACCAAGCGGCGGTGCTGTACGTGCTGTCTTGCAGAGGTCTCTTCACATTAACCTGCTTTGCTGCACTGAAGATTGGGGAAGGTGGCTTTTTAGATTTCTCAGGATCTGAGAGTACTTGAAACAAACTTTGCTGGCTTTATCTTAAATAGAGCTTTTTGCTAGTTTATCTCAAAGCGTGTTGCAGTGGAGGGCAGTGGCAACTTTGACACGGGAAGAAAACAGCTTCTGTGCAGAGTCCTCTGAAGAGCCTTTTCTACCTCACTTGTTGATGTAACCCCAAGCAAAGTGTCCCCCTCCATCACCACCACTGACTTTGCTGTCACAGTATGTACCCAAATGTAGGGGTTTGAGTGGGTTGTCATCACTGAGGTGGTTGCCTTCCTGGTCTACCCTAAGCTCTGCCACTGTGCTTACATCTCATCTGATGGAGGCAACTCAGTCCTCAAGGCAACAGCTTTGTCTGTCTGGTGGCCCCTCTTTATCCAGAGCTGGGGTCAGCTTTGTTCTCAGGAGGTGATTAATCTCCTTCTCTTTTTCTGGTGAATTTTATGCAAGTGGTGCAATCGTCCCTATTTTCAGCCCCTTTCTGGCTAACACAGTAGGAGAGTCTATCCCTCCAAAGAAAATGCTTGGAGACTTGGAGGTTATCCTTTTACTAGAACAAAGTTGAAATAAGTTTCCTTTGTACTTTCACCATCTTTATGTGAGGAATAAAGAATAAGCTGATTGAGACCACTTACAGAATTGCAGGAGTTGTATACAAAGGCTCACATTTTCCTGTTTCTGCCACTTTGACATTATTTTCCTTTAAGGAAGTTTAAGTCCATGGGGGTGTTGGCATGTGCTGGTTGAATGCTTGAAAAAGTGAGTACTAAAAAGAAAGTTTAAAAGGCAAGATAGTGTTTGCCATGATTTGTTCAGCAGTCAGAAAGATGAATGTGTACCTGTGATACTGTTCTGTCGCAACAACTGTTTCTCAATTTTTTCCTGCATAGGGGAAAGAACTATCTATCCCTAAATATGATACTTAGCCTGGGAGCATTTTTGCTCTTGTTCATTTGTGTCACCTAAGTTTCCTTTGCTCACCAGCCCTGGAGTCACACTAGTTCCTCATATGTGTTTTGGGGATGTAAATCTATTGCTGTTTTGAAATGCCCATAGTGATCTGGCAGCAGTTCTGTTTGAGCATTCCTCAAAAAGCCTCACAGAAATGGTGTGTCTGATCACAATAACGAACACTCAGGGTTACCACTGATTTAGAAGCAAATGTGCAACAGACAACTGAGATTTTTATCAAAGCTCATCTGGGTAGTGAGTTACTGTGGCAGTTGCAGTAGATAAAACACCGTAGGATCTTTGACAAGGAGTCTGTCACAATTTTGCAATTCTATAGGGCATATTGTCCAAGAATTCAAAGAACCCCATTATGTTTCACTGAGCTATTGTAAGGTAGGTAAATATGATTAGATCCATTATTAGATTGGCAAAATGAGACACAGAAGCGATATGATCCCCCCACTGTGGCATATATACAGCTGGTGGTGACTCGGTGTTCTTCTGTCGTGTGAGCCTGCCACAGCCCAGCAAGGCAGCTGCAGGATACCTGATTGTCCCTTTGTGCAGTTTTGCAGTCTCAGGTGCAGCTGTTTTCCCAGTGTCGTCTATTCCTGGTCTCTCAGAGATTCAGCTCTTTAGTGAATATTTTACATATTTTACTTGATGTATCTAAAAGCAGAGTTCATTAAGCAGTCCTTAAAAAAATACTTATCACACAGTTCACTGCCTTTGTTAGCGTTTATGTGGTGTCAGTGCTTTTATCAGCCCCCCATGCACTTGAAGTTTTACCCCATTGAAATCCGTAATCTGTGCCTTTACTCCCACCCAGTGCATTCATGGCTCAGACCATATCTTCTAGCTACCCTCCATGTCCTATATTCTTACAGCCCTGATGTTGTATTCCGCGTACCTACCACAGCTCCTTTTGATTACAGAGCAGCGGCAGCTGCCCTCCTGGGAGACAGCATATAGACAGGTACAGGCCAGAACTTCCTTCTGAGCTGAGTATTTTTATTAAAAATTACTCCCATAGGCTGATTGTTATTATTATTCTTTTTAATCCTGCTATTGTCTCCCTTAGGCCAGCCAAACTGAGAAGAGACAAACTTTAATCTGCGATTGCTTTTACACTTGCTTGTGTTTCACACATGCTGGGAGGTGCTAGGATCCTGTGCTTTCCCAGTGTGCTGCTTCATTACATTCCTGGGATTCTTTTTGCAGTTGATTTTCTCCTTTTAAAGACAACCTGTACTCTAAAGGGAAAAACAATTCTTTCTTAATCCTTGCTAGTGTTGCTCTACCTTTGTCAAGGCATGGGATTATCCAGGGCTATATATGATCTGGGCCTTTCCAGAGTTAGTCATTTGTGATGGGGGAGAAAACAGGACAACCATGCTTAGCTTTAAAGCTAGCCTTGAAGGGATTCAGCTTTCTCTGGGAAGGGGCCAACTGCATTATTTTACATTTGAGTTCATTCCAGCTCTAAGATCTTTTCTAATCTGCAGACACAGGGAGTTCAGCATGGTAGGGAGGGCCAGCAGTTGTCCTTCAAAGGGAGCCTCAGCAATCCTTGTTCAGTGCCAGCCCACCAGGACAATGTCTGGACCTGCAGGCCAGCTGCAGTTCTAGACTACAATCCAGCAATTGGTAAAGTGCAAATGCAAACTCAACTTGCAGTCGTGCATAACCGCAGACTTTCAGCTCAACCCCACAGTCTGCTCTCCTGGAGCATGAGCACATAAACTCTGGCAATGGGAATATATATGTGTGTGCGTGTGCACTGTGGGTCCAGACCTCTGAGTCTGCAGAGAAAGCTCTTTGCTTCATGTTCTTTTTCAGAGAAGGATTGAGAAGGAGAAAAAGCAATAGGTCAAACAACATTTTAGCCATTTAATTAAAAAAAAATAGCACTGTTACTGACTTCATCTTTCAGAACCTAGGCTGCCCAAGTCCTCTTTATTTCTGCAGTTAGGTATCTTAAAAACTTCTTGCTCAAAACTTCCCAATCTTTACTTTCTCAGCCCTTCTACGCAACAGGCTTGTACAGGAACCCCATTCTTCCTTGGCGTTCATTTCGTAATCCGCTGCTCTGGCCTCAAATATTTTATTATATGTCCTGCTATTTCAACAATTTAATTGAGCAGCATAATTTGAATGCTTTAGCAGTAATTTTTAGCACACCTGAAATCAGTGCTATTGATTCTTCTCTCTCATGTGGCCCTGGTTAGGTATTTTCTGAGAGGAAAAAGAAGCATTGCTTTTGCTCTTCTTTTTCTGACTTTTGGCTTTTGTGGCAGCACAATATTTGACTCTCTGCTACTTGTCTTGCTCTGAAACAGTTTATCAAATCTCCTTCAACAATTACTGTCTGCTCCTCTATTATTCACTTTCACTTGCTTGATTCTTTCCTATCAATCAGCCTTCCTTTCCCTCTCCAGCCTGCATTCTGTCAGTATAAAAGTCTCCTGCCTTGAACTGCGATCCAGGGTAAATGCAGACTTTTAACCCTTCCCACAAGTGTCCAACCACCTATACTTAATGTCAACGCAGCAATTAATTTCCTATCTCCTTGGTTCAACTTGTGCTGTTCAAGCTTTCCATCATCTGCTCCCTTTTTCTCTCCATTTTCTAATGAGGGATTTCTGAGACAATAAAATGGTCTTCTGCAGTTTTTGCTCACCACCCCAATGACGTTCCAGGTTTCATCAACATTTTGGTGGGTGCTATACTTTTTTAGGGCTAAAGCAAAACCTACTCTGGTGCTGTAGCTTCTTACTGATTTCTGTCTGCTTCAACGGACTGTCTGTCAAAGAACTCACTACACTATGAGTATCTCCTCCATCTGCATAATTGGTTTCAAGTTAGAATGTGGGGAGGTTGTTTTGCCCCTGACAATGAAAGTTGTTTGTTCGTTATGACCACAGAAGCGGATTCTGCTCCTTGTTCTCCTGTGGCCCGTGATACGTTCTTATCTTTTGTACCTTGGAGTCTCTCTGCATCCACCCTTCCTCCCTCAGTCTCTGCGGCTGCAGCGCCAGGAGCACTGGGTGTCTTCACCTCAGGGCCTTCGTGTGTTTACGTTGTAAAGGCTCCCAGAGAAATAGGTTCTTGGAAGTGGGAAGTAAAACTCTGGTTTTATCATAATCATTAATAAAAGCAATTAATTTGGTCCATGCACTGTAAAATTCAAAGACCTTTTGTAGGTCATGCTTAGAAGTACATGTCTTTTGTATTAGTGAAGTGATAAAATTCAAAGGGAAATGAGAAATGTTTTCTGTTCTTTACATGCAACGTGGAAAAAAAATGCTAGAATTTTACTGGATTATTAAAGGAAATATGTTGTGGGGGTCCAGTTTTTCCTCAATGCTATTTAGTCTCAGAAGAATATGTGAAATATTGTGGTTTTATCCATGAGAAAAGTAATCTTAAGGTAAAATGCACTGTGTTTATTTGTGAAAAGTGTATCATTCTGTAAAACCCCAAAGCCTCATTCACTTAATTGTTCTTACAGTGGCTTTGCCACAAGTGACAGCAGTCTGTGTGTAGCAATATAAAACTGGTGTGAGCCCATGGAGAGATGGACTCCTACACTCTGCACGCTAGTGTCTAACTGTATATCTCATAGGGAGGGAACTAGAAAGGCAGTAACTGCGTCTGTGGTTACTATCAATTAGAATCAAAGCTGCTTAGCTGGCTGAGATATGCTTCTTCTGAATCCTCATTCTGGGTTTCTGTCATGCATCTCTAATCTCCTACAAAGTTACATTTCCATAAAAAGACATTTTCATTCTTCCTGCTTATTTTTGTTAACTAGAAATTCTTCTTGATGATGTTTTTTGGATTCAAAAACTCTTCATCTAGGTCAGCATTTTTACACTGCCAGTTTCCCAGTTGTTATATTGCTACGCTTCACATTCTTAATTTTAAACAATAAAAGTCTTGGAACGGTTCTTGCTTTTCTATAGTTTCCTTCCTTCTGAGAGCTGAATGTTTCCTCTCATCACAATCTCCATCCCAGCTTCAACCCATTTATCAATTTATAAGTCTCGCTTCTTCCAGAATAGTTTTTCAGATACGTATTTTTAGATGAGAGCTGTTCCATCTTTCCAAAATGATCACTTCAACCTCAGCAACTGGAGCTCAGACATACAATATTTAAATTATTATTTATAGTACAGGAACATTCAGAGACTTTCATTAAAGATAAGACATTAGGCATGTGCCTTGATAAGTAAAGGCACAATGAATGATAGTCCCTACTCCAAGCAGTTTTCTCTCTTAAGACAGGGTGAACTTGCTGGGAGAATTTATGGAGAAATGTGGCCCAGACACACATCAGGATCACCCAGGATTGGATACAGTCTCCAAGTTTTGCCAGAGTTACCGAGCCCTGCCTTGCCCCCCAGTACCACCCCATCTTGTGATATTGCTTGTATTTCAGCACCCAATAGGCAAGAGAGCAGGGTGGGATCAAGCAGAGGAACAAGGCATCTGAGTGCTGTGAGAGCATGACCACCCGAGGGAGATGCCAGGTGAGTGCAGGTAGGCACATCTGCCTTCACCATCCAGAGGAAGGCAGTAAAGGGTGTAGTTATGGTGCTATAGCTCTGTGAACTGCACGCAGTACTCGAGGTGAGGCCGCACCAGCGCAGAGCAGAGCGGGACAATCACCTCCCTCGACCGACTAGCAATGCCGTGCTTGATGCACCCCAGGATACGGTTGGCCCTGCCGGCTGCCAGGGCACACTGCTGGCTCATATTCAGCTTGCTATCAACCACAACGCCCAGATCCCTCTCTGTGGGGCTGCTCTCCAGCGTCTCATCGCCCAGTCTGTACATACAGCCAGGGTTACCCCTTCCCAGGTGCAGGACCCAGCACTTGCTCTTGTTAAACTTCATGCGGTTGGTGGTTGCCCAGTTCTCCAGTCTGTCCAGATCTCTCTGCAAGGCCTTTCCACCCTCAACAGAGTCAACTGCTCCAAGTTTAGTAAATCAGCAAATTTGCTAAAAAAAAAACTTCTAGTCCTACATCCAAACCAATTATAAAAACATTGAAGAGAACTGGCCCTAAAATGGAGCCTCAATACCATCAAATACTGTCTTGAGATAACAGATTACATATACAAACATGGCCAGACAACTCCTGATGCCAGGGTTTTTCCAGTCATTGTTAGAGAACCTTTTTCTCCAGTGTGTCCCTAATTTTTTTGATTCCTCAGCTAGTACCAACTTATGATCTGTCAGGCTTGTATAGTGTGGTGCATTTTTGTACTGAAAGAAACCTTTCTACTTGGATTACCATTTATAGCTCCAATTTTTTTCACTAAGTGGTGTAAATTAGTTCTGTGTGACTTGATGGATTCTCTCCCTCCCCCTTGACAACAGTGATAAAAGATCTGACCCCTTTCTGTGCATTTGTAAAACCAAACACACAAAATCTAATTTGTTTATGGCCAAGCTTTTAATTGCTTTACCATCACAATGTGGAACTGAATGCTTTAGCAATCTTGGGGATTGATCGACTGATTTTTAACATGGGACTTGACATGAGAGGGGTTATCACCATTAGATGTAGTAATATAAACCTTTGGGGACGGTTAGGATGTTTACGCTGACTTCTGTGAGGCAAGAATTTGGTGTACAGGTTCTAAATCCTGTTGTGGTTGCTGCTGAAATGTCCCAGTAAAATAATCTTCCAAGCTGCATTTCTTATCAGAACTGAACACTGTAACAGAAACAAAGCTTAAGAGTAGTGGCCAGCGTTTTTCTCTGCTCCCAGAAGTCCAAAAATCAGGCCATGTTTCCTGACCTAACAGGGAGGAGGAAACCCCCTTCACGTTTCAGAGCATTGGTTTTGGGTTTTGACCACTCAGAATTAGGCTTACAAAACAAAACCAATACTTATATGCAGATTATTCCTGGTCTCAAAGTGCCTCTAATTAATTCAGTGCTTTTTGCTCTGGACCATAAAGCCTTCTTTAGCGTTTCAGAGGCAGTGCTGTTTTAGCTTTCTCTTTTTGCTGATTATTATCAAGTCAGAATAATTCTTTTTTCCCCAGAGAAAGTCCCTGTGTTTTACTCATAAATAAAAAAGAAAAAGGAAGAAACATTTTTGATGGTATTTTTGTGATTCGACTTTGCCATCAGAATAGAACTGCACACATACAGCACTTGTCGTCCCTAAAACTTACATTTTGAAAGTTCTTTGAAGATGTAAATTACAGATCTTTCATATGAAAAGTTAATGAAGGACTCTAAACAAAATAAAATAGAAATGATGACATGAAAGAGCCTTCTTATGGCTTCAATAACAAGATAAACAGTTTAATATTCCACATACTGCATTAAAAATAACAGCTGGGCTCTATGGAGACGAATCCCTTAACTCTACTACATCGGTTTTCACATTAGGAGAGGACAGTTAAGGAGAGTGATGACTCTCCCTTAATTGTCACCTTCTTTTGGTCCCCAGAAGCACTGAAAGCAGGCAACACCTGCTAAGTTTTAGCAGACTCCAGAAGTACTTTAACAAATAGAGTAGTAAAGTGCCATTACCACCAACACTTCAGTAGCCTTCGAAGTGACAGACATATACTGTATTGACAGCCTAGAATTTTAATGAGCAATAGCTGTTTCAGACAGTATTGATTGTCTTTTTTTTCTCTTCTTCCGATTCAGACAAGAGGAAGCAAGAACCAGCATTTCATTAGAAGGAAACTTTGTCCAGTTATTCATATTTCATGAATACTCGTGAGTGAGCATGTCCTGTAAAATAACCAATTAATTCAGCCATGTTAAGACCGAGGCTGAAAACTGGAAACTACACCATTACGTCTATAGAAGCCGAGGAAGGCATAAGTTTCAAATTTTCCTACTCTATAAAATGTTCCCAAACAACGTTTTGATCCACATCCCTTGGTTCACTTCACTTTCTACTTCTCGGCTTTCCTGACAGCTTCTCCTGTGTATATTGTTCTAAGTGACTATTGTACCGTGCTGTTCACAGCTCAGAATGTTTCAAGATACAATGCCCATTTTTCTGAGTGGTTTTTGGTGGTGGTGGTTTTGACAGCATCACAGATTCAAGTTTAAAATGACCAAAAGAGCAGGGGAAGGAGTAGCCTGCAATAATGATTTGCAAATTGTGTTAATTTCATAGTGGGATCCTGCTTTTTGATAGGATTTAATGCGTAATGAGCTCCTGAGACGTTATTTTTGCTTCAAAGCTTTGCTGAGTACTAGATCCTATTAAATTCTTGCAGTGAACACACCAAAAAATACTTTGAGCTAATTTTAATAATTTTTAATTGAAGGAGTATTTTTATTCCAATTTGAGTGTTCAAGCTGTTTAAAAGTTAACACATTCTCAAAGTACTCATCAGTCTTTTCCTCCCGTAATATCTTTTTTTAGGCAGCTCATAGATTTTTTTTTTTATTCAGCTTTTTTTGTCCTGTATTTGTTTTTCAGACCAAATGGAAACAAATTTAGACTTTTTTTTTGTTGTTGTTATTTATTCCTTTTAAATTGCCTGTATGCTGCAGTTTAATTTCCATTCTTTTTATTGCTGTATTATAGGCTACCATTACTCTTTTACTTTTTTTTTTTTTTGTAAAAACAGAACCAAATTCTAAATTTTTCTGCTAGTCATTTCTTGTGTCATAGGAGGAGCTAGATTTGTGTGTGTGTGTGTGTGTCGTGCTCAGTAACGTATGTATTTTGTTACTTGTAGTGCTGTTACATTACATTAAATCTTATGGACCCCAGCAGAGAATGGCATCTCAGGTTGCACGACAGCTAGCAGGAAACCAAACAACATCATAATCTACATACATAAGCAAAAAGTATGTTTTCCTGCCGTGCTTCAGGAAGGCAACGTAGACACAGAAAGATTCAGTGACCTGTTTCAAGCCTTCCTAAAGATTTGGGATTGGTTCCCATACCCATAAGACTATTCCTCTGTTTGATTTATCCTCTCAACCTTATTCCTATGCTCCAAAGTTGTGTGGAAAGCTGGAGGACAGCAGGCAGTCACATGGCAAATGAAACACAGCTGTGTAGTTTGTCTCATATACAACTCTGCCTCATTTTAAGCATGGCATAGACTAAGAAATCAATGTTAAAGCGACAGCTTTACTGAAGGTAAGCCTTGACTAAACAAACGCTGTGCCTGAGGCCCTCCTTCATGGTGGTCTCTCAAGCTATGGCAAGCATGAAAAGGTGCGGCGTCCCACGTCTCTACCTGCAACAGGATTTGGGGCTAGCAGAGGTGAGTGCTGGTGAAGCTGGCATGCGAGATCCCAGTTTGCCCATCATTTCCCTGCAGGTGTCAGCAGGGAACATGCAGTCACATGCTTTGGTGACATAGGTTGCAGTGGCTTAGTTTTCAGAGCCAAAGGCTTTTGGTTTGCTGCTGTGGCTGCCCAGGGCTCTGCTTCTGGTGCAGCTGGTGCAGGTGTTTGTTTGTTTGTTTGTTTTTTTTTTTTGTTTTCTGGTAAATGAGACTCACCCTAATGAATCAGTCTGTCTCTCTCTCTCCATATCCATATTAATTTTTAGGAATCAGAGACAGATGGTTAAGAGCTTTGAGATGTTTGGGGTGACCTTGGGGAGGCTGTAACTACAATGTAAAATTGCAAATGGCAAATGCAGTAAGCAGATTAAGAGTCTGGCACTCCAACAAATCTCAAGACCTACTCTTATGTTGCTATTTTTCCCCTATGGCAAACTTACAGAATCCAGAATGACTTTGCTGTGGCAGTGAGTTGAAAATTATAGTGAGTGAGTGTTCCCTTTTAAATAATGGATTATGAGGCAAAGATTAATTTTTGCTCAATTTTCACACTAATTCAGCGCCTTGCTGCCAGCAGAAGCACAAAGAAGGACATGAATTCACAGTAGCTTTCTTTCCTTTCAAAGTCTTAGCATGCTTTTATTGGATAGGACTGTTTGTAATAAAGTCCCATCATTCAGATCTGGCTGCCTACCTAACCACAGGACTTTGACATCTCTTGAACATCGTTTGGTTAATGTCATCAGCAAAGACAGTCAAACCACTTCTCGACTTGCTCAGTGCCTGTCTAAAGGAAACCAGTGCTCTTCTACTACAGACAGAAGGTCATATACCAACAATCCCTATGACAGCCAACACTCTGCAGCTGCCAGGCACCACTTATTTTTAGGCCAATTGAAAAGGGGGGGGAAGAGGGAGAGAGAAAGAGAGAGAAAGAGAGACAGACAGACAGCTGGGAAGAGGTGAAACCAGAAATGCAATGTCCCAGAGGCATTTATCAGCCCAAATGAAATGGAAACAGTGAAAGGGAAACACTGCTTTGCTTTTCTCAAAATTGTATTTCCAGTTGAATGAGTCAAAAAGAAAATATCCTTTTCTTTTCCCATGATTTTGAGAGATCTGTTTGCTAAGTCTTCATGCTTAGTAGGAGAGACAAGGAGTATTTATTTTCAGTATGCGTTGGTAATTTATGAGGTTGCTATAAATGCAGAGTTTATGGAAGCAAAATTGGGCCATGAAATAAAAAGGATTTCATTCGAATATCCAGTCTTATGAATTCTTTTTAATTCTTCACAGAAAAAGAGATGAGTGAGAATGCACACAAGGTTTACTAAATTTTATGAGGGAGAAAATCCAGAAAAGTAGCAAATGCAGGTATGTTTTAAAAATAGAAAAAGGGGAAAGATAAGTGAATTTTATTAAGGTTGAAATGTAATTGAATTTTTATTTTCCTATTTTGCCATCAAAGATGTCAGAAAGAAGTATACAGTTCTGGGAAAGAGTCTTGCATTGCTAACTAGCCTGTGTAAAGTGGCTTCACCTTCTTGTGCAGCAGGGTGTGACTGATGGAATGTAAATGCAACTCTTATCTATGACACACGAACGGGTGAAGAGGAGATTTAGAGCCTTGAACAAGAAATAAGATGTCACAATTGCTTTCACTGAGAATTAGTGTTCCACTGGGTACAGAAATTGGGCAAACACATTGTTTTTTGAGAGTAAAAGTTCAGTTCCACTGAACACCCACCAGTATGCATGGCTGTGTTGTGTTAGTGTCCTGCCTTGACCTCCAGAAACTGCCAAGAGGATGGAAGGGTGTGGAGGGATCCTATTTCATGACGTGCTGTAAGAAACACTGAAAGATGGAGGTGCTGATGAAGCATCACAAAGTCTAAGGCTAGGATGCTGTACTTAAGTGCCTCAAAAACTTTCCTAATTCTATCTTTTTAAAATGCCTTTTTGAAGAAAAGAGTCAGCATAGCATGAACTTTCAGTATCTGATGGCTTCACGTCAGCCAGCTCTCCTTGCCCAACCCACACGTCCCAGTGGCTGCTTCCCACTGGCATGTGGGTCTGGAAAGGAGAACACATGAGATCAAGAGTGTATGGAGTGCTAGAGTACTATGTTAGCTGATATTGATCTCACAAAGCAATTCTTCGGAGGCCTTCACTAAAACAAGTCCTTCTTATTAACTATCTTTGGAAAAACGCAAATGTCCTAAGAAATAACTTCTTTGTGGTAGACCCAGAGCCTCTGTAATGCCTTCTCCCACCCTTCTCTATCAAGCTTTGTAACATCGGAGTATGTTTAATATTTCCAACCCGTTTTTAGAGTGTCAGTCAGCTTTTTTCCTCTAATTGCAACTCCATATGCTTTTGGACGTTAGGGGCTAGGGTGCAAATAAATCCAATGCCCCTCATAGCTGAACTGTTTTTCCTGGTTAAGAACAGCCAACCCCCAGAATGTTAGCTCCACCCAGCTCACTGGGCAAAATGGGATGGGGAGGATAAAAGCTAAAATGTCCTTTCTGGAATTAAACTGATTTAGGCTCTGTAGTTGAGACAAATGGAATAAAATGAGGAAAAGTGTCACTTCAATGGCTGCAAATGGAAGCATAAGCCTTCTTCCCATCTTGGCATCTCCTGACCTCGTGTGTTCTTAGCTACTCATCTCTGCGGGAGTAAGCTGTGATCCCCAGTGCCCACGTGAATGCAGCTCTGCCAGAAGGTATAATAAAGCTGGTAGAGGAGCAGCACTGCTCCTGGAGCGTCAGTTGGCTGGATGACACAGAGCAGTTTGACTAGGCAGGAGCAGACTGGAAGTCTGTGATGAGACCGTGGGACAGAGGAATTCAAAGAAAGACTGCCTCTGGAGTTCCTAGTCCAGTGCTACTCAGCAGGGGGCTGCAAGTGGGGCTGTGATGGCAAGATGAGATGGGCTGCAGTTCACATAGTGCGGTAGTGCACCAGTAGTTATGCAGTTCACAATACTTTGGTGTCTTTTTTTGGAATGCTTTTGATAGTGGAGATGGCATATGACCTTCTGCATTTGAGAGCTGATGCCTCAGGAATCTCCAGCTATAATATTGGCCATCAGTCCCTATTCTCATATACAGAGCTATTACCAAGCTAAGAAAAGCCTTAGAGAAAGCTGGCTTTTCTAAGAAGCAATTCCCATTGTTATGTTCACTAAGACTTCTGGACCCCTGAGGTATACAAGGGAGTGTCTGAATTGTAAGTATCAAAAGAAATTAATTATTCTATATTATAATTAAGACTTTTTAATTAGCTGAATAATTACAATTTTTCTTGCATTACAGTGCAGCTTTTCACATAACCAGGTAATCTAAAATTTTATAGCTATTTACCAGAGTAAAAGAAATTTCCAGCATCAACAATTCTTTTTCTGTAATAAAGAGTAGTAAATAGCAGCTCTACTGCAGCTGCAAGAAAGGCAGTTCACTTTAAAAGAACTCTGTCAAGGCAAACTTGTCCCTCAAAATGTATGTTTTGTAAAAGCCTTCAGAAAATGTTGGGTCGAACTGTTTTAGTGTTATTGCGAGGAAATCAATATTTCCCTGCAGTCTTTGCAACCCCCGAATTGTAGCATGTTGTTTGTGCAGAAGAAGCTGAAAGCGAAACTGTCTAAAAATGAGAGTGAAGTAAACTGGCCTGTTTCTATAATTTCAGCAGAAAGCACCCAAGGTAAACAAAATGTCACACATGAGCAAAAAATGAAAAATTCTCCCTATTTAAATAGCTGAAGTGAGGTGGGGAGAGGCAGGTTGGTAGGATGGTTTTATTTTTTTGGCTGTGCTTTCAGCCTTTGTCCGCCTTCCTTCCTCCTTCCCATCTCCCTCAGTGCCCCCTGACTCATGTACTTGGGGTAGATAGTACCATCCAGCTTGTCTGCCAGGCTTTGTCCCCCAGAGAAGGCACTGAGGAAATCATGCAAGATCCCAATGTGTTTCAACACTGAGATTAGTGAAGTGCCTGCAATGGCCCCTTATTGGAGAAGAGAAATTCTCATTGGAGAAGAGAAAAAGCTTTTCATATTGCTTTGAAAAGCCAGCAGCGTGCAGCAAACAGAGGTGGAAGCACCACTCCCATCAGATGTTGTGATGCATTTGGGACCCTAAAGCTGGCAAAAATATGAACGCTCCTGTGTGTACCTGATCCCTGTTGTGAACTCTGACAGATTACGTGGTTGTGGGTCAAAGGCTCTCTAGGGTGAGGGCTTGGTCAGGTGATACCAGGAGGAAAAGAGTTTATGGTCTGGCCTTCTCAGATGCTATGGCTGTAGATGGGAGTTTTAAGCTGCTGAGTGTTATTTCAGAACGCAACGACATTGGTTTGGGGAGCTTTTCTGAGACCTATGTCAAGAAAATGAATAGGGGAAGTCTAGGAGACACATAACTTGTTTACAGATACACTGGCATGGATGCAGCAGCTTTGCAATGTCACATGTTCAGCTGCATCAGACAGAAAAAAAAAAGGTTAAGCCAGGTTGTGGGAGCAGGAGGGCAGAGAGCAAAGGACCAGGAGAGAGAAAATGCTGTGCTGCCTGGCAGAGACTGCTCTTTTTGTGTTCTTTGCGCTTAGACTGAAACATCTTCACAAGGTTTGTTTTTTTTTTTTTTTTCCTTCTAATCTGGAAATAATTCTGATTTATTTTAAGCCTTCTATTAAGACAAGTCACGCAGCACTGCCTGGCTGGCAATAGAAGGCTGTGTGTGCACGTGTGTGCTCGCACGTGTGTGTGTAGTTCCAAGGGTGCTGCCTGCTTTCTTTAGTTGACACTGCAGTCAATTACTGTGTTTTCAATTATATATAAAAGGCAATGATGGAGTTTTTCAGCTTTTAGAGCACCACAAATCATAGGGTCCTTCACTGTACAAGCAGCATTGCTGCCACAGTGTAGCATGGCAGCTCACAACTTTCACACGCAGATCTGCCAAGGAACCAGTGCCACCAGGAAACCCCAAGCTGCAACAGGAGCACTGTGGGGCAGGCAAGCCCTCACAGGCAGCCTCACATGGACTTTCAGCCACCAGACCCTACCTGACAGAAGAGGAAGGGAAACATGGTCCTTGGGCTATGCCATGGAAGGAGAGGAAGAGCATGCTTTGTATGTTCAGCAGCACATATTTGAAGGTTTGCAGCTTGGCTAAGCAAGGAAGGGTAATATAAACCAGACTAGGAGGTCATTTATGGAAAGGGTCACGATGATGCAGAGAATGACATTGGCTACAGCACTGCTTACTGTGAGAGATTTAGCTACACAATGTGTCTTTTGCTAGCCCAAAGTAACTTGGTAGATCTGAAGCAAGTGGGTTTCGAAACTGTTGGAAAGTAGGGAAAGTAGGAAAGTTTCACAGATTATGTAGAACTAAAAATCAATCAAGTCACATACCCACTATGTTTGTAGAACTAACCCTAGGAAAAAAAAAATGGTTTGGACTTATATATTGGGAGTGTTTTCCTTTGAAACTGAGCTATATCTGAGAATATAATAGTGCATGGTCATCACAGTCCTCACCTCACCACCCTCAGGCTTGGTCATCACTCAGCTTCAGTGTTTGGGCATGTTAACGCACGTACAAATGCCCAAGAATTGTCTGGTACAAGGGCCCCATTCTCCAGTTTTGTTCAGTAAAAGGGATGTTGGCCAAGCCATTTTTATTCTGCTTTGTGCTAGTGGGGAAGAGGGCGCCTGTATGCATCATCAGACCGCATTTTGCTTGCGGCAGATTGGTGATAACCCAGCAGTCAAGTCCATGACAGTGAGCCTGTGAGAGTCTGAGCAAAGCAGGAACAGAAATCAAATCATAGCCACCTAGAGTGAAAAAGAGCACTTGAATTCTGGGACTCCAGTAAGCAAGTAAGTGAGAAAAATTAACAGAAGTTGTCAGCTAAACTGGACAGATTGGCTGCAGTACAAAGTGGAAAAGGAGTGGTGACCCTGATGACAGGGATGGAACCATTTGGGATGACCCCATTTCACCTGGATCATACCCTTCTACCCTCCAAAAATACTTTCCTTTGCATATTGAGCTACAGGCATACAGGTCAGGGGGATGTCATCATGGTAAAGAATACTGTTAATTCAGGGAGATGGGGACCAGCATGAGAGAGAGAACGCTGAAAGAGTCACTGCTGAAATGGAGTTGGTTGTTACTCAAGGCTGAGCTTTTGCTATCAAAGTGGGGCCTTTAATTGGGATATTTGTGTGGAAATGGTTTGTGGACTTAGGAGCATAGCCCAGTTAGACCAATTCTGATAACGACTCTGTGTCTAAGTGTGTCTAAGGCAGTCTGGGTGCCCACTGACGGCTGTGTGATGCTGAGCTTCAAGAGTCTGCAGCAGGGAAAGAGAACAGGCTACTGTGATTCTGATGAGATTTTGAACTGAATTGGTGTCTAAGCTGCTTCATTTGGCCAAAAAAAAAAAAAAAGAAGAGAAAAAAAAGATGGACTGGAGTCACGTATTGCTAGAAAACAGCTCCTGAGATGGATGCTGAATTATTGCTGGGGGAGACTGGGGCCCTGTTGATAATGAACTGGGATTCAGATCACAGTGCTAGAGGTTAGGCACAGCTATGGGACCTGTGAACTCCGCTAACGTAATTGGGGGTTGGGGATGGAAGGACATGCTGGGAGGGCTGGAAGGATTCTCTGGAAAGAAAAGGAACTAGAAATAAATCTAGTCAAAGTAACTTCTACCGTTAATAATCCCTTTTACTAATCAGGGTCTTGAGGGCAAACAAACCCAAAGCTCTTGAGGATGAGAGGGACCTTTGTGCTTCTGCAGCATGTGGGACACTGCCTGGGGGAAGTAAGAGGAGTTTTTTTCTGGACTGTATGATTCTTGGAAATGGCATTTGAAGCAGATGTGAAACAGGCTTTGGAAGGAACTGGAGAGCCTGGGAGAAGATATAGCTAGGTGGAGTATAAAATCCATTAGTGTCTTAATGCGTATATTGGCAGAACAGTGCAACAGCAATGAAAAACAAGATACTGAGAGACCAAGCTCTTATTAGATTCTGGTGCCTCAGCGACTATTGAAATTACTATTTTGCAAGAGCGTGGGTGCCTACAAGGTACACCATACAGGCAGAAGTGTATAGTGGTTTTCTGTGGCAGAGGGAGTGTATAAGCTCTGCTCCTACACCCACACCCAGTGCAAGTTGCTTATTGGAGAATGAGGTTGAGTTTTCTTGTATTCAGCATCATGCGCAGGGCAAAAAAATGTGCTTTTTTTGGCAGCGCATTCCCTAAACAAAATAGGTTTAGATCTGACTGTGGAAGGGTAATACGGAAGTCTAAGGATTCATAATTATCTTAGTTGTACAAAGATGTATTCCTATAAAGGATCCTGAAATAGTCCGAACATCTCAGGATGAGGGTGAGTTACATTTTTTCGTAAGTATAAACTTGAGATAAGTTGGAGTATGGAAAGATTAATGCCTTTTCTTTAATAGCAGTGTTTGATCCAAGACCACAGAAATGATGTGAGTACCCAAGCGAAGTCCAGAAAGGATTGTTGTCCACTATTAATAGCCTGGTGGATCAAGGAGTGCCAGTGCAATGACCCACTGTGTGTAATTCCCCTGTGTGGCTGGTATTAAAGGGAGATAAAAACATGCATCTGACTGTGGATTTCGGAGCATTAAATGCTGTAACTCCGTAAACATCACCTCTTCTTGTTGAAAAGCCAGAAATTATGGCTGTAATAGTACAAGAAGATAAGTGGTTTTCAGTCATAGATCTAGCAAATGCATTCTTCTTCAGCCCACTGGATGAGAAGTGTTGGTAAATGCTTGTTTTTACATTTCAGGAGAAACAAAATAGTTCCACATGAGTTCTTCAAGTATTCACAAGGTCCTGTTATCTTTCATATGCGCATCATTCAAATGTGGGAGAAATTAGCCTGCACATCCAGGAAACATGTATCATCATATATGGATCACAGCCAAATCTGGGGGATTCTGAGAAACAACTGTGTCAGCAAATAGGAAGTTTTGGCTGCAATCCCAACAGGAAGGATTGAAAGTCAATAGACAAAAAGTTCAGTTAGTACAACAAGAGGTAAAATATTTAGGAGCAATACTAGGTATTGAAGGCCAGACTCTTGGTAAACAGAATGTGGAATTAATTCAGAAGTTACCCGAACCCATTGCTCAGTCTAGCTAAGAGCACTGTAAGGCACATTTAATTGTATGCAGGATTTTATTCTGATGTTCACTGAAGTGAGTCGTCCTCCAGCTAAGCTTTTGGAGAAAACTAGGCAGTGGGAGCAGGGTACAGAAAAACAGGCAGCTTGGTTGAGCTGAAGCCAGCCCAAGCTGCAGTGATGGGATATCTGGACTCAGAAAATTGAGTGGTTGGTTTGCTTCTGTTAGCCAGGAAGGAAGTATCGATTTGGCACAAAAGAGAGATACCATGTTGTTGGCTATTGTCCATTCATCTCAAATCTTATTGATGCCACAACTCCTTGTCAAAAGGAACAAGCAAATTTCTGGTAATCAGAAAAATCGGATTATATTGTTGGAGAAATGCCAACGGCACAACACACCAGACACGCTTCCTTGAGATACGTTGTGTCTGATAAAGCACAAGGTGGCAAATACCTAGCTCTAGGCTGGCAAAATGGACCCTCACATTAACGTCTGTGGGCATTAGACCTGGAAAAGGGCACGTGACATGAGTGCCTCTATACCTTAATGGTTGAGGGTGCCAAACAAGAGTATTAGCTACTGCAGCCTCCTGATGTGCAGTGGCTCATGCAGGTTTAACTGCCTCTGTCGAAATGCATCTGCATAAAACAGAAATGTGTTTTACAGGGGGTTCAAGTTCTCATAGGGTAAGGCTGTCACAGTCACTGTAGGAAGAGCAGGATGTAGTGGGGCAGCTCTCACCTCACCCAGTACAAGTGGCAGAAATACCAGTTGCATTGTCAGGTGCACAGCCAAGCAATATGAGCAAACAAGGGTGAAGGATTTCATTTTACTGAACAAGCTATGTGCCCTGCTAGGTGTTAAGCTGGAACTACACAGCAGAATACCCACAAATCTCAGGATAGGGACAACTTGCTTTCTAAAGGAAGCTTTAGGGAAGACAGTACAGGTGAATGGCAGAAATTAGGATGTGGTATTCCCCTCTAAATGGGTCCACAAATGACTACAGCCCACCACGATTATATTCCTTTTAAGACCATGACATGCAGGGTGGTATGACTCTGTCAGCATTGGTAGTTAAATGTTTTTGTATCAGATAAACAGCAGTTGAAAGGTCTCACAGATTAATGGATAAAAGAATTTGACAAACAGCTGCAGCAGGATAATCATCAAATAGCTGAGCAGTTAGGTTAAAGTGTTCATAGAACAGATAAAAGGTGGAAAATGGTTAATAACCAATATGAATAATGGCAAGTAGGGAGTCAAGTAGTGTATCATGAGTTTACTGGAAAGAAGCACAACTTGGGTTGTAAGTGAAATAGATCTTGTGCTAGCAAGGATGAAGTAATTCCTTCTGTTTACTAGGTCCAGTAAGTTCAGACAATATGAGGCAGTGTTGTCAATCCTAGTCAAAGGTTTGGAGAGGAGAAAAAAAATAATCCATATGAAAAGTTGTATTAAATTTGCAGGATCACATAAAGAAGTGTTATCCAGTCACCAGATCCAGATCAGCATAGAAACATTGATTTACTGTGGTGTGTAAGAATAGCTTTTCTAACTATTGTATCAGGCATAAATGTTCCCAAAATTGGGAATACAGTTGAACAGTGTTAGGCAGTTTCGGTTTGCCTGCTCAGTCATGGCAGGGTCTGCATGCAGCATGCTGTTTCCTGCATTTTGCAGAATAAAGGCCAGGACTGGAAGGAGCAGAGCATCAGGAAAACTGCCTGAGATAGGCACATCCATCTCCATGCTGGATATATTCCTCTTTCCTAGGAGGCCAGCATTCAGCTAACAAGTGGTGTAGATGTACACTATTGTTCTTGTCACCTCTAATCATGCAGTGATCACCATCACACCAGATCCCTTCCTCCCATCTGCCTTTCTCTGGGTTGTATGAAATACTCCCTCATCCCTCAGTGCAGCCTGAATGTCTCTCTGTCTCTCTGCTTTTTCCATCTCTGGCTCTTCCCAGCCTGTGCAAGTAATCCATTGGCTTCAAATAGGAAAACTGTCTCATTGTGGTAGAGGGTCTCTAACTCATGACTTTTTCCTGTTAGAGAGCCTAGTTTCTTCTTCCATGAACTAGAATCCCCTGAGAAAAAGCAAGCTAAAAGTTTTTCAGCAACCTTTTCTGTTTTGCCCTCCTGGTGCAGGTTGAAAATGAGAAGAAAAGGGGGAAAAGATTAAAAAAAAAAAAAAAAGCAAAAGTTTTCAAAAAGGAAGACCTGTCTAGAGTCCAAACGATCAGCTGGACAACCGGAGATAATGAGTCCACCTCTGCGCCCTCCTCTTGCAGGGTGGGGATTTTAAAACCTGTTTCTGCCAGAGGTGGTAAAAGACCTAAGTGATCTGTCTTGGCTCTGAGCATGGAGCCTTGGTGATGAGCTGAAAAGTGTGTTGCTCACGTTACAAACAAAGGCTTGGCGGAGGGCTGAGGTAAAACCAACCAGGGCCCGACCTTCTAATCAGGCCCATGCTGTGAGCTCATGGTATTAATCCAGCAGCCGGTGACATTGGGGCAGGAGGCCTGCATGACCCCGAGCCCGTCCGACAGTGGCTTACACTACCCAGTGCCACACATTCCATTTAATAAACTCCACTGATATATTTAATAAAGACACCTCACACTGCCACAGTTTCATGTGTGACCTCTCTGTGGTTGCTACCAAAAACACAAAGCAAGAGAGTCAAGGATCATTAGCTGACGAGACAAAACTGCACCTTCCATTGCTCTTCTTTTTTTTTTTTTTGTCTGAATATCAACTGCTTGGAAGGCAGTGATTGCTTGTAATCCTAACTGTCTATATTATAGAAAATACAGCTTTCTATGAGAGCCTAGAAAAAAAAATTACAGCATAATTCCCAGCAGTTTGAGCAGCTCACAGTCCTGGTCACTGTCATCAGACGCCTCATGCCCACACTCATATTCTACCCAGAGGCTGTGTTGATGGGCTCCTGAGGGGCTGCAGGGGTTGTCACCCCCATCTCTTAGCTCTTTGTGACAAGGAAGGAGCATTTGAAGACATCAGTGCCCAGAGGAGATCCATCAGCAAGCCCCAAGCACCCCTCTGAGGGCCCCTAGCCATGCTGCACACACCAGGGGACTTCAGCTTCTGGTAAAGGTTATCTGCCTCAGCAGGGAGAAAAAAAAAAAAAAAAAAAGATAGATTTGTACCTCTGTAGGTTTTAAAACATGAAGATCAAAGGGTTGAACTTTCCGGATTTTTGGTTTTGTTGGTTTTGTTTGTTTGTTTTAATTTTTGTTGTTGTTGTTTGGGGGGGGGGGTTGTTCATTGGTGGGTTGTTTTTTTTTCCATTAGAAATAGTGTCAGTTGTCAAACAAAACTCCTGATTGATTTGTTTTTTATGTCTAGCTTTCAACATCCTCAAAGGCATCTAATTGTTCAGGACATACTGAGTATCTGCACTTACAGAAATCAAGCCTCAAGTGGAACTCCCCTGAAAGCAAGGCACCGGGAAGCCAAGATTAGTTTTCAGAAAGTAAGTGGTTTTCATTTTTCGGTTTCTCAAGGACTCTTTCAAGGGCCAAGCAGATGGCTGGGAGATCCACAGAATGGAAACCTGCAGTTCTAATGGGGACAGAAAAGTATGTGTAGAGGGGGTTGTTTGTTTGCAGTTTTTTAGTTAAATCATCTCTGTGTTTGATAGCTATTTACGCTCTTTTGCAGCTAAAATGGTAGTGCATTTTTGTGGACTCTTCCTTTTCAACAAAGGACTGAGGAAATTGCCACACTAATTCTCTGAGCTTCCTAGCAGCTCTCAAGCATAACCAGAAGAGCAATTCCCAACTTTAAAATACAAAGGGAAACAAAAGAATAAAAGCACGCGGAGATCAGTTCAGAAAGGCCCTTGAAAACTTGAGGCAGCTATGGCCATGTTCCCATAGCATTTTGAGTGGATGCTTGGGCCCATACTCAAGACCAAGCCAGCTTTAGCTGCCCTATGGGTCTTTCATGAGCACTTAGGATCATGTTAAACTTTTGTGCAGCCGGAAGTGTCGGTCAGCCTGCTGTGCAACTGGATAGACTGCACCTAGGCCCTGGCAGTTTTGATGTGCATTGGAGGGGCTCTACACTTCTGCAACTACAAGACATGATGACCGCAGGCAGGCAGAGCACATGGGGCAGCAGCCTGAGCCTAGTGCATACCATCTGGACCTAACAAAATGCTTTGTTGCATTAGAAAAATACTACTAATCTTGCATCTGCACCTGGGGAAACTGAGTCATAGCATAGGGGTGATCCCTCTCCATCAGCAGGCCCAGGCATTCCCAGGGATCCTGTGCCCACCAAGCAAGCATGGGCTTCTCTGGAGGAGTGCACGCGCACACACCCTCTCTGTGTCTGTTTGCATGTATTTGCTGTATAGCTGTCCCACACATTTTCCTTGCTAGCCTGTCATAACCATTACTGAAATATGCTTATCTCATATATGCAAATAGCAGGATATTTATAAGGTTCTTTGAAATTTCCATAATTGTGCTGTAAAAAAAAAAAAAATCTCTTTGCTTATCTCACAAAGTGTTGTAACCACGGTGTTACTTTTATTGAAATCCAAAAATCACTCGGCAAAATAAGAATAGTTAAAAAACTGACAATTTTTTATATTTTTGAAATGGAAGAAAAAGAAAGGGAGCAAACTGGGTTTTATTATTTTAAATTAGAAAGTTTAATGCTCACCAAAAAGGATATAAACTGTAAATGTATTTTAGCAGTTCCTAGAGAAAAAGGAAGAGGTTTTAATAATAACACTGTGTGCTCCTATATCATTTTCATTAGAAAAATCTCAGAGCACTTTCTGCTTATTAAAGAATGGAATGCCTCAGAACACTCTTGGGATATACTATAGAAAAGTAAGGTAACAAATATAAATCCCCATTATGCTCTATACTGTGATTACCTGGAACTTCCTTGCCACCTCGGGGATATACAGCTCCCCGCTATGGCTCAGGACTACCCTGCCCTCCTCAGCACAGCCTAGCCCAGCTGTGACTGCAGCTGGCTGCGGGCAGCAAATGCAGTGCAAGGGACTTGCGTCCGATCATTTGGTGGGTGCTGGACCAACACCTGGAAGGTATTTCCCAAGCTGAGGAAAAGAAGCATTCAACAGCAGTAGGCCAAGCATCAAGCTGTGCTTGTCGTGGGCTCCTGCCACCTCATGTCCTGCCCTCAGGGGGCTGTGTGAGGAGCTGTGTGGGGAGCTCTGGGATAACCCTCTGCCTCCTCTGGGGAATCCTGGCCTGGCCCTGGCCTCACATGCATGGGTTACTCACCAGGTGTAGGAGCTCTCCCAGGCAGTCTCTGACCATTCATCTCGAGAATGACCTGGAGAGGACAGGAAAATAAGATACTTTCCTAAATTTAGCAAGAGTCATAAAATGTACACTGGAACAACAAAAGGAGGAAGAGAGGATGTAAAGGTAGAGGACATTCCCTGGGCTGATGAAGAAAATAATGTTAAAAAATCCCTGGTGTTTAATTTCAGAAAATACAATAGGCTGACTGAGTGCCCAGAAGAGGAACAGCATGTTAACATATCTTAGATAAACAGGAGCCAAACTGTTAGCCTGACAGAAAAATGAGAAAACCCATCAATGCAGTGGGGGAAAATAATAAATTAAAAAACAGATGGTTCAAAGATGTGATTGCATCTTCAGCTTCAGTGAGAGGAAAGAAGGGGAATACATACGTATTACAGGCAGGCCAGGAACACAAAAGCTGGAAAAATATACACGAAAAGAAGAGGCAGTCTCGTCATAATGAAGTTAATTAAAATAGCAGGACCTCAAGTTATTTTAGGTCCCAGTGGTAGAAACCCCAGAATTCCAAGCCCCATTCTTCATTAATACAAAAAGTTTCCTATTTCATCCATGCTCAGAAAAGAGACCTCTTCCTTTATGTGCTAGATAGTGAGTCAAGGCAGATGGGAATTATTCTGAGCTTGGAGAAAACAAAGAAGCACAAATTAATGGATTACTGGCAGAAAGGCAGTTTAAAGCACTTTGCCAAAGCACAGTTTAGTTCTACACTTATTCTTCATACATATTTTTTTCTGCAATTCTGTTTAGATCAAAAATACGCGACCAAGCAAAGATGCACATCTATATTGTGTATAGACTGGAGTGGGCATTAAAACAGACAAACAAACAAACAAGCAAAATAAAAGCAGACATTAAAAAAAAAGAAATGTTTAAAATGACTGGTGCAATCGTTTGCACTCAGTACACAGAAAGCTTGCCAGCCTGATCTCATCCCACAAGTTCTGTGTGGGTATATATGCAGCTGTACCTCTGTCACACATATATACACCGAGATACTACTGTTTTATATGAGGAAATACACATTAGTTGCGGAGGGTCCTCACAGCCATAGGCACCCTGGCCAGGATCCTTGTTTTATCAGAACAAGTTTTGCCTTTGGCTTCAAAAGTGGCAGGGTTTCACTCTATTCCTTTCCAGCATTAAAGCATAAAACCTGTAACTCTACTTTCTCTGCCTAGGACTATATTTCCACCACTTATGTGAGAAGTCTGGAAGTGGTTTAACTGTGGAAATTAATCATGCATAAACAATTTCAGATATGATACCAATATTATTTCAGTCATAATTTGGCAAGATGATGGAGGCAGGAGCCCAAACTGTACTTGTATTTGAATGCTGTTGATTCCTTTGTAACGCTTAACTCTCAAGACCTCAGTTTTATATCCCTTGGGAACAGAGCCTCCCTGTGTTTAAGGGACTGGAAACAGAAGACGAGGAGATGTAGGCTCAGTTCTTGTTATATGACTTTCAACTGCTTTCTTAACTTCCTGCCACCTATTTTTTTCCCTTGTGTAAAATTAGGATAATGGCATTTCTTCATATGACAGCAGCTTAATGCATTTATGTCTGAAATACTTAGGTGAAAGGTGCCATAGATTGCAGAGATTATTGTTTATTATCACAACTGCTATTACTGCTATTTCTGAGAGTTTCACTCAGGTATATAAGGGCAAAATATTATGAACATTTTGCCTTATTTTGAACTTAACACCAATTTTATTCTGAATTAATTCCTTTGAATAAAATTGTTTCTGAACTACATCAACTGGGGACCAGCTGCTGACCCCAAGTGTTTAAGAACTACAGATAATCATGGATGAAAAGAGACAAAAATACATTTTATCTAAGAAGTATCTACGGTTGTGATAGAGTCTGAAATTAAAGTATAATCCAGAGAGAGGGGGAGAGAGAGTATTCTTTAATTAAAATCAGCTACCTCAAAAGATGGATATTCTCAGGAGTGAAATTTGCACTGTGCTGAAGGCTTTCCACTTAAACCATTGATGATGCAAGGAAAAAGAATTCTCAAGAAGAAATATTGGCATTAGCTGATAGCCACTTGCCACTGCACAATACAGCAAAATTTGCAGAGGAAAAATATGTGGACAATAGAACGGAAACATGAACAAAATAGGAAGCTATCTGAAACACAAACCCATGATTATCCAGCAACAAATGAATAGTTTGGCAAGGAAAGAGACATAAGATAGGGACTCAGAGATAGAGAAAGAAAAATTAAACCAGAAGTAGCAGAGATCAATGAAAACAATCAGTACTTTCTGCCAGAAGATATGTTAAAAAGACTGAAACTGAGGTTTTAGATAACTTGTTCAAAATGATGCATTGTCCCACCCACCATCTCCATAGCAATTAATGGTCCTAGCCAAGGACAAATTATGGTTAAAAGAGTGGAGATTTTATGGACTCCCGGTGAAAGGCCATAGGTGAAAGGCACAATATCCATTTGCGATAGTTCTGGGGCTCATGGTGATAACGCCTTTCTCACCTTTGGAGACAGATTGCTTCTGGGAACATAGGAACCACAGAGCACACACTTGAGGGGAGTACTCTGACGAGTATTTCGTAGTGAATCTTGTTCTGTTCCCGTTTTAGTTACCATCACAGATGGCTTCCTGCAATACAAAGAAGGCTCCTGGCAAGGCAGTTTGCTGGATAACATTCGAATTGGATGTGATGGAAGTATAACCTTACAGAAACACTCATTCACCAGCATTTATTTCATTGTGTTCAGTAGCTACTTTTGCACTGGCACTGCCTTCCTCACTCTGCACTCACACAATAATCGCTCTTGCATGAATCTTGTCTAACGGTTGTCTGCAAATGGGTGGTCCCTGTGAGAAGTGGTAATGCTGCAGTTAGTGAGGAAAAACGTTATTATATATATTTTTTTTTATTATTTTTTTTCTGGTTGACTGGAGAAGCTGCTGCAATGGGATCAGGGGCTCTCTGGCTATGTCTGCAGGGGGCATGGGCAGTGGCGTGGGCAGCAGCAGAGGACCCTCCCTGTGCTCTGGGCACTTTATTGCTAGGGAGAGGATGTACAGAGCTTCATTTCCTATGAATCCCTTGCAATTATGCTGTACATGATGCAAACGTTTTTCTAGAAAGAGTCTAAAACCAAATTGTTTGTATAACATTGGCCACACAATATTGCAGCTAGGTAGAATGAGATGCATAGCAGGGGACTTCTTAATGCATCAGATTCAAAAATATATGTAAGTCTTGGCTCAGTTCAGGTTCCCAAAAAGTCGTTGTGGATTCAGGATGAGTTGCAGTTCAAGCAGAGGGGCTGGCCAGTCATTAAAGTACTTCATACAGGTACTCTGGCTCCTCCTCCCAGACCTTTGAAGGTATTTTAATATCCATAGCACTTTAAGTGTCTTTACCAAACCTGTCATTAGTTACCAGCATCTCTTGAAAGGAAAAAAGAATTTGTGGCAGTGAAAGAGCAAGGCCTTCCTGGTGATCTTTCTTACATTGGAAATTGGTGGATCATAGTGAGCTGAGTTGCAAGTCTCAGAGTTACAGTTTTTCATAGCAGCTCTCATCACTCCTTGTTTGCCCAGTTCTGCCGGCCTTGCTTGCACAGATACCATAGTCCTGTGGAGCAGGAGTCCTTGAGCATGCAAGATGGCTGTTTCGTGGGAGAAGATAAGTTCTGAAAGTCCAGTGATGGCGGTACATGCTGGCGAGCAGTATTCACATGTTAACAGATTTCCACTTAAACTGGCAAATAGGAATGTCTATGTTAGAAATGCTGTGTGAAAGCCAAGGCAACAAAAGTCAAAATGTGCATATGAGAATATGTGGTACACACAGTATATGTCACAATGTTTACCATCACTTCAAAACATGCACCCACCCACAGTTCTTCACTAGCGGTATCCTGGAACTTCTCCAATTGGGATTAGCTATATGCAGCAAAAGTCAATTAAAATCAGCCATTATTGTACAGATCATGAGAGCCATAGTGCAAGATACCATGCTCATCCCAGATGCTCATTAATAGCAGTGTGTTGCAAACAAGTCCGGGACAATTGCATGGGTTTTGTATAGTTTTCTGATTGCCTTATTTGCTCAGTTAGCATATAGCATTTTCAAATGGGTTGGATTAAAATTTTTAGCAAATAGCAAATTCCCCAGAAACACAGTCTGTTGCGTTCTGGTACTAGTGCAAATGTAGGTCAGAGTCAGTAAGTTGGTTTAGCTAATGAAAACAGAGAGGGGCAGAAAGATTTGGGGAAAGGGGAATTATGTCCACCCAGCTTGCTAGAGGAGGACCTGTTAGCGCCAGCTCACTCAGCTGCTTTTACCAAGGGGCCTGCTGCTGTACGAGACATGGTGACTCATCTCTGCATCATATTTGTCCTACATTTTTAGTTTGTACAGCAACCACCTGCTGAAAGAGTGGTGTGCTTGGTTGGGCTCCCTCAGTCTCTTGTGAAGCTCTTCCACGTAGTTAAGAAAATGTGTTTTTTTTATGGGAGGTGAGCTGCGTAGGCTTGTGTACAGGAGCTCACATAACTGTACTACTCTAAAAGTCCAGTTCATGCCACACTTTTATTTAAAACAGTATTTACTGGCCTCAATTCAGAGTAACCTGCACAAAAATGTCCTTGAGCTGAGATCATTCTCCTGGGTGGGTGGAGACTTTGGTCCTTTAGAGAGAGCCAAACACAAGCATGTATCTCACAGGTCCCTGGTAAGGGCTCGCCAGAATTACAGACCAGCAGTGATTCTAGCCCATGGAAGATCACAAACAGATTTTCTATTGAAAAAAGCATTAACTTAACATGAAAAAAGGTCTTTGTTTTAGAAAAAGTTTTCCCCACCCATACATGCACACATGACACTTGTTTTTACGTCTTACTTTAAAAAAAAATAAAATAAAAAAATAAAAATCTGTAATAAGCACAATTTTTTTTACAATTAGCAGGAATAAGTTGTTTGCTTTAGTGCCAATGGAAGTGTACTTTTTTTTTCTTCTTATACTGCCTTTTTACATTTAGTTTCAAGGTGAGATCAGTATCTGGAACCATGATGCAATTTATGCTGTTATCATTTCATGAACTTCTGCAAATCTGCTCCTGATAATGTATTATAATAATACTGATGATCAGAAGTGGATTTGAAAATTCATGAAGACTGACGTCAACTGCCACTGTCTGTCTGACCAGATCAGAAAATGAAAACAACTGTTACTGGCATCTATTGTCAGAGGAGCTCCAACGCAATTTTGCACACAGGTATGGGCTATAAAAATTACGTGGCTACTCGTTTCATATACACACTAAATTTCTGAAGATTTTGAGACTTATATCCTGATCTCTGTTATATTTGTTCCCATTTGATTGTTCCACTAGTACCCCTTTAAAAGAAGCTTCCTTACTTTAAAGCCAAATGCAGTCCTCCCTGCTGTGATGGATTCCTTCTTTTTCCTTCCTAATTGGAGCCATTTCATCAGATCGAATTTTGACAAAGATAGTAATTGTCATCCAATTTTAAGGCAATGACAAGATCAATATGAATTCTCAAATGACAAGTATTATTACTGGCCGAACACAAAGAAACAAAGAAAATGAAAAATCCATGTTCTAGAGATCAAAACAGTTTGAGGCACATGCTTGCCTTGATCCACGTGTGTGTGAATCCTGTTGACAACAATAGACGCTGTGCATGTGGATGGATGGGGTAGAACAGATGGCCTTTGCCAGTCAAATAGCGAATGAAAACGAGCACCCAGTGCTTTAGTACATTGCAGTTTCGGTAATGTGGGAGTCAATTAACTTACCACCAAATAGGCTTGCGGGGAAAATTACCCACAGCCCCATCTCAGAGAATTCTGCTTCTCCTTAGCATTTTGTACTCCTTCTGCTTCCTGAATGTCAGGAGTAAATACTCAAGAAAATCCCAGTCCTTTAAGGTGAATATATTCAATACATATTTATGGAGGCAGAAGTACTTGATTATTTTTATAACATTGTTTACGTGAGATGATTTGATTAGTTAATGGCCCAAAGAGTTCAGATAGGACTCAGTTAAGGATCTAAAATGTGCTGCAGCATCTTTAGATATTTTCCCACGGTAGTGGTTTTGGGACAGATTCTGGCATTTATGCATAATAGTTGCCAGATACTGTCATTTTATTTACCCTGGAACAAGAAACTTCTCCAAGGCATTTGACCCTCAGAGCTCAGCTCTTGTTCCACATTTTCTACTCAGTGTGTGTTCAAGTTACCTCTGTAGGGCCGCTATACATGCATTCATCTCTCTAGTAAACCAACCTTCTGCTTTCCCGCCCCCAAAACATTAAATCAAAGGAAATAAACACTTTTCTTTTCTTTTGCAGTATTTATATTCAAAATACAGTTTAACTGGGGAAAGGGATTTTGGCAAAATAATACATGACTGTCGTACTAATTGGCAGCTGCAATGATAACAACCATGACAAGTTTTAACTCTGTCCACTTCAACCCAGCCAAGTCATTAAAGGTTTCCAAGCAGAGGATTGTGTTATGAAGCCTAATAGACGCTGGTAGCTACATCGGCATCCCTGGATTGCTAAACACATTTTTAACCACCAAATGCAGGTTCAGTAGGATTTTGATCCATGGAGGAAGGTCTCAGCCAAGCACTGAAAAGATGTTCATTAGCCTCCAAAATATAAATAAAATATTTACAAAGAGAATAATTGACTTTTGATGTTTACTTCAGGCTATGGTTAAGCAGGCAGTGTCTGTACTAAGCAATGCAGTGACCACCTGCCACAAATGCTGTGATATTTGACAGATCCCTTTCTGCCAAGAACTATAATTCCTATTTAAATCTAAATAGAGGAGCCATGAATGCAGATTTCTCATCACAAAGACGCTGATGTTAATCCCCAGTACAGAAAAATAAGAAAAGCCAGAACGTTTTATTGGATTTTATATGGAAGATAATTAAACAGTATTTCTTCTTTACTTGTTATACAGCATCCCATCAACATTCCTGCTGAAATTTGTTTATAAAAATGCCAGAAACTTTTATTACATTTATATGTAAAAAAAATATTAACAATTTGTATATTTGAACTTACATTAGAATAACAAAAAACAGGTAAACAAAAATGACCTAAGAATGATACAAATAAATGGAAAAAAAAAAAAAAGAATAAGGAAGATGCAACACTGTTCTCCAACATACAGTTTTATATTCTAAGCATGCCAACAAAATAAATGCTTATGTGCATATGTATGTATCATATATATTCAAGTACCAAGCAGTACTGAAAACCTAATCTCCCAGAAGTTAGGAAATGCTAGAATTACATGTGCTTGCACACCTTTCATTTGGCATTTTTGCTTGTATACACACAGACGTATGCTATTTTTTTCACACACACATCACACAAAATGGTGCAGTGTAGGCAGAAAATTGGCTGGCAGTATGATGTAATCTCTGAAAGAGCTGCTTTGCAGAAGCCTGTTTCTTTTTTGCCCACAACCCAGTTTGGTATTTTGGATGTACCCAAGGAAGTTATCTTAGCATGTTTCCCAGCAGGTGGGTGCTGCCAATCTGAGCCTGTAAGAGAGTGTGTCTAAGTGTGCATTTAAAGCGGGCTTATTAATAGAGGGGAGGCGGGGGGCGGGGGGAGCTGTATCCAAGGTTGCATCCTCGGCATTTAAAAATGTTTCAGTTCAGCCTGTGCTGCCATTTACTGCATTATGTGATGCATGTGGATTTTCCAAACAAAGGATGTTTATGAGGAGAGTATATCTTAAGATCCTTTTCATGACTCCTCAGACCCCTCTCCAAGCAGATGGCCTGACAGTTGCAAGAAAACTGTTCAGAAGCCAAAAGTAGCATTTAAAATTCTTTTAAAAAGACAGTTTGTTCTCCATACACATGTACAGTGTAAGCAGGTACTAACTCTGCAGCAGCATCTTCCAGCGTATTCCAGCTCTGACAGCACAGGCGGAAGACTCGCAGGCTGCGAGGCGTGCAGCCTCCCGCCGCGCCAGCAGCACGGCACAGGACTGCCATGTCGCGTCAGCGCCCCGATCCACTCCCTCCGGGGCTACTTTCAGCGCTGGTTCTTGCGAAGGGGACCATTAAAATTCAGACTCCACTCACTGCTAACTTGGGGTAATATTGATTGGAGGTACAAGAGTTTCTCTTTTACACTCAAATTAGGTTATAGCCACAATGAAAATGTTTACTTAGCATTTACAAGCGCATAGAAACAAGCAGGATTAGTGAAGAACTTTCCAAGGCCATGAATATATTTAATTCCATTCATTCATAGCCAGCCTTGACTGTTACCTAGCTGTAGTTGAAGTTCATCAGGGAAAATAACCAGCTGAGATCCAAATAACTAAACTTGAGCCACTTGACCATTACTAGGTTTCTGCAAGCATTCTGGAAGAAATCTGTTGGCAGTGACTTCACACAGCTCCATTTACTGACTCTTTTAATTGCCTTCTACTGAACCTCCTGCTTGAAGGAAGAGAGCACTCCCATATCATACACTTGATAAATAAATAATACCGTCCCTCTGGAGAGGAAAATTCCATCTCTAACTAATCTAATCACAAGGACAAGGACTAACCATCCTTAGGGTTTGGGGCAATTGTTTGTATTTGCTTTTCCTTAGCCTAGGTAACTGAGGCTTATTGTTTGTATCATCTAATTCATTTAGAAATATTTCTGAAAATTTTACCTAATAGTCTGCAGCAATGAGTTGCAGGGTTGGTTATAAACTGCACAAATGTTTGCAGAATTTTTCCTTCACCTTTCCATGCATATTTGTTCTTGAGAGAAAACAGAATAAATAGCCTCGTCTCTCTGCTTCTGTTATATCATCTTTTACTCTTGTGTTTTGCAAACTAAACAATGCTAGTCTTTTTAATCACCTTTTAGATGGAAGCCTCTTTCCTCATGTGTTTAATCATCTTTTGCTGCACGTTTTTACTGCAGAGGTAACTACATATGAGCATATTCACCCCTGGAGCACTCAGTAAGTCTACTACAATCAAGTTTTAAGGCTTAGCAGAGGTTTTTGTCTTTGCTCCTCAAACAATCCTTGTTCATCTCACTCTAAATTCACTTTAAGAAACAGAGTTCCCCAGTGCAGGTGCAGAGATGTGCAAGTTAAGAAGTGAGGAACAGGACAGAGAGGGCTGGAAGGCTTCATCTGGCATTCAGCAGTGTGGCCACCAGTCCCGACTGGCTGCAGAAGTGAAGGCAGAGAGAGACTGGGACTGGGTAAGAAATTGCTTCGTCTGTATGAGGATGAGCTTTTTAAGCCTGTATCTTTCAGATACGACAATTTGTAAATGACGCTTGGTTCCATCTTCTTGGGGCTCATCTTTGCTTCAGCCTGCCTTTGACCTTCACTTGCACTTTGCAGTACTGCAATATTTCAACAGTGAGAGTAGGTTCAGATCTGGTGCTACAGCTTGGCTCAGCCCAAGTGGGAACATGAAAGCTAAGTGAGAAGCTGGTGAAAGGCCTCAGGAAGCAACATGCTCTCCAGGTGGGACTAGCATCCTCATGGGGGGTACAGTCATGGCAGTTGTTACTTCTCAGTTGGCCACACTCTTCTGTCTTCTGTCCTACAGATTTTCTTTCATCGCTTTCTGCATCTGGAATGCTATGTGTATTACAAAGGCCAAAACTTTTGCAGGGAGAAACCAGTATATTTATCCTTCAAAGGGGATGGTCAAGGTGTATGTAGATTAGCTGAGGAACAAGCTCAAAAATGTTTTGTGTTGGATTCCCATCATCTAATTTTAGCCTTCTGAAGCTTGATCATCGAGTCCAAACTTGTTGCTTAATGTTCTCATGCAGTCAGTAGAGAGAGGGGTTGGTTCATCCTGTCATAAAACCGGGGTCTGTGATAAGAGGAATGGTTTCCTGCTCTGAAAGTACCTCTCTTTCCTTTGGCAGATTGGAAGATTGCTTAGGTGATGAGGTAGGTGATTCCCTTTATGGGCTGTAGTGCTGCATAACTAAAAAAAATCAGAAATATATGCTCACAGATCCCATTCAGTCTTGGTGTGAGGACAAAAGAGCTCTGCAGCACTGGAGGCTCTTTCAGACTCAGGCTTCCTTACAGCAGTGGCTGGAAAGAGTAAATATGGGTCGTGCAGTTACAGACCTATTGCAAAATATGCTACATCAATCAGCAGTTAGATTTACATTTACACCGGTGGTATATGGTTATTAAATAAAATATATGATATACAAATTGGGGCTTGGGGTTGAGGAGAGGGTGGGACTTTTTTGTTTTCTGTTTTTTTTTTTCTGTTTTTTTTTTGGTTGTTGTTGTGGGTTTTTTTGTTTGTTTTTTTGGGGTATGTGTGTGTGTGGTTTTTTTTCCCCTCAGCTAGTTATAACTTCTCTCTCTAAAGCTCTTAAAAAAATAGTTAAGGCACTGAACTTCCCTTTCAGTCTTAAAATTGATTCAAATATATCTTGTCCTTGGAAAGTTCTTTGTTAATCCTGTTTGTATTTTTTTTTAAATGCTATGCAAACATTTTCATTGTGGATTAATGTGCTGTTTCAAAGCAGTTGCAGTTGAGATTTTAAGATTGTTGTTAATTCAGAGGAGGAAACTTCTGTTACTATTCCGGTTCTTTGGAAACTATTTCATTCAGTGCCCTTTCTGAAGCGTTGCACTAGAGTGCTAAATGAATACTATAAAAGGCCATATTAAAGAGGATTGTATATAGTTGACCAGGGTTCATACCAGGGACTAGTTTTAGATAGTGTCTTACATTGAAAATATGATTCCTCAATTATAGCTCCTATTGCAAAAATGAAATTACCTTGAATGCTTGGTCTAGTAGGCTTATTTCTGAGAATACAATAGTAAGTGGTCAAATTCCTCCTCACGGTAAAGCATATCTGATTTTTAAAAATGAAATAGAGAGAGAGAGATGTGAAAAGCAAAGTCAGTCACAGTAGCCCTCAGATCAGCAAAAGGACAGCTTACACAAAGACTCTTTCCATTTGAGTAGCCCCAATAATTCCAAGATATTCTGAATGCTTCGAGTGTCTAAACTGCCTAATGTTCTGCCAACTGATTCAAGACACTGCAAAGAGGGTCAGAGGGCCAAAGCAAATATGCAGAAGCTCTTTAACACATTCACACTATTCACAGACAGTAATCAAAGTGATTTGCAAATACATCTTAGAAAAATGTAACATCTTTGAGACCACAATCATAAAAAATAATTGATACAATTAGGGGACTGATGCTGCATTTGGTGTGGCTGCAGCAATTTACATTTATTACATTTTAAAACTTTTTTCTTTTTTTTTTTTATCTCATGACCTGTGCAGATGCTTTATGTGTGACTTCACAGTGCATAGGATCTGACCGTGTGACTTTTCTTAGGACACACCAGACCTTGGCCAGACAGCTCTGGCTGGCAATACTGGCAGGTTGGTCTTGGCATTTATTTTGTTGAGTGCCTACTGCTACTGAATATGCACACAACCTCAAGGCTACCTACTGCGGTGTTCCTAAACAATCTGCTTTTCTAATTCCAGGATTACAGTGCTTAAAGGCACATAAGAATGATGAACATGTGGAAAGGATCTTATGTCCTTACATCCACAGGGAGTTTTGTGCCTGTGTCCTGTTGGCATTACTCATGTAAACCTCTTGTTCATCTACTTTGGGAAGACTGATTTGTTCAGCCTTTGGTGTTTTCAGCTGTTTTTGACGTGCTAGCTGAACTAACTCAATGATTGCTTATGTGTATGAGAATTAATTATAAATTTTGACTGTATAAAGCAGTCTCGTGGACTCATGCTTCATTAGTAATCTGATCAGTTAGCCACTGCAATGCAAACTGGCATCATTAGCACTGCAGATACTATAGCCAGAAGGCAGTGGATATTTGTGTGGTACACAAGATGCAGAGTTTCACTAGTTCCTCGCACTGAATTCATAACATCTCCTCCTTACCAGGGTACCATGTGATGAGATGATAGAGCACAAGACTAGGCATTGAGTACCCTACTGAAAACTTGACCTATGACAAAGAATCTGTCACTTTACCGGGGAAAGCAAACTACTTGGACTGTATTGGTCTACTTGCTGGGCGTGGACCTTGAGACTCTTGTGCAGTCACTTCTTCAGAGCCATAATAAAACATTCCAAAAGCTGTTGTTGAAAAAGCATAACACAAAAGTGAAGTGGTTATTTTCTTTTTTAACCACTCTCTTACCTTATGTGTAAAATAATTAAAATGGTTCTTAGGAATACACAAAGCACTTTGAGACCCTGACCCACCACCTGCAGGAATCTTATTGTTTGCTAGAAAAGAATCATTTTTGTTTTCAAAAAAAAAAAAAGATGACAAAGAAACATTTCTTTCCTGTATGCATTAGTAAAAAGGATTAGACAGGCTGTAATCTTGGTCAGTCTGACTTCTACAATTATGGAAAATTACAAAGATTGATGTTCATTGCAATTTATCTTATTGCATAAATTTGTACAGGATGAATCTTCTCTTTTGAAATACATATTTCCTAAAACTAGCTTATATATAAAGTGATTTCTTTTTCTTTCTTTACCCCATCAGATTGACAATAGACTATGTAGGAAAGTGCTGAAGAACACAAAAAGAAAAAGTTGGAGCAATTCTAATTGTCATGGCAATATCCTAGATTTTTCAAGAAGTTCGGTTCTGTTTAGCTAGTCACTTTAATTTTCCTTCACTAACTTGTCTCCATTCTCTGCCATAATGATAATTCTTTATATGACTGTCAGCCCTTTGCATTGTGACAGCTTAAATTAATGTTTTGATATTTCTCTCTTTGTAAGAATACAACAAAGAAGACAACTGCCAAGGATAGGACAGAAACTGTATGAATGTAAAACAGACTTTGTGCACCAATAAAACCAGAAGGAATAATTTTCATTTTACTGCCTTGTTAATAAGCTTTTGCAACAACTAATCCTGAAGACTGAGTTCTGTAGTCTTGTGTGGCCCTTCTGCTTCATCTGGATTGCACTAAAGTTCTTTCTGGAGACCTTGGATGCTTCTGGAAATACTTCAGCCCATTTAGGTCAGGGAGGTTTAATACCTAAAGCAGGCTGATTTAGCCTCTAGTGCTACACTAACAATATGTGTAAGCTTTGGTGGATTAGCTTGTTTTACAATCATAATCATAATAGCACTCATTCACAGCTGAAATATTTTGCAAACTAATGTATGTACATCTCATTTTTACATACCACCTCTCTAAACGTTAAGAGGATCAATAATGTGAATTCCAAAAGGAAGATGCAGGAGAAGATGGAAGGATTTGGTTTTGCACTTACAAAAGAAGTGGTGGAAAGGAATTACCTTAAGATGTTGAGGTTTACACCATCATTCCTGTTCTTAACATATGCTTTGAATATTCCAACTACATCTGACATTGCTTTAAATTATGCTTGACTTCAATGAAGATGGTGCTTTTTTCAATATTATTTTAAAAATCCCTTTAAAAAGATCTAAAATATTCAGATTCAGTTTAAAGTTTCAGTATAGCTGAGAATTTAGTTACTACCTTCACTCATTTTTATCATTTTCTGTTTTTCTTCTCACACATTCCTTCAGGACCTGGCCTCACCTGAGAGATGAGGAATTTAAATGAAAGTAGAGCAAAAAAATCAATTAATCCATTCTTTGTGGCAGAAGCCACCAGATGATGCTGTTACTCTTACAGCTTCTTAGCATGTGAGCAAGATTTCAGTTTTTGAAGGAATGCTGCATTGTTATTAGTTTAGTTTTACAGTAATCCTCTGAGAGAAACAAGTAGCAGAGTGTGTTTGCTGCTTTATTCTCTATATTAGGATGCAGTTCTTGGGATGAATCACTTTCATTGGAGTTAAATTTCAGTAGCCAGCTGAGATTTCTGGAAGTAGTAGGAACTTTTGTGATGACTGCAGCTATCACTGTCACAGAGTTTTGTTTTTTGTTTTGTTTTGTTTTTTAAAAAAACAGGTTTCACTTAGGAGAAAGTCCGCATTATTTTCTGTTCCACCAACAAGTAGGTACCAAACCCCCAAATTCTGTCACTATACAGAAAGGAGTGATAGTTGCCACACATGGAGGACACTGAAGCACTGGGTACTCTTACCTCTGTGGATGTGATGGGCCGTATAAAGGAAGCTGCAAGGAGAGCTCTGTTTGGATCACAAACCATCCTTTTGACCTGTACCTCTCCCTCTTTGATAGAGTGCTGGTCCCAAAGAGCTTCAAAGAATAGATCAGCAGTGTGTGAAATACTATTTATCTTAATGGACCACAAGTGCTGAAAGCTAGGGATGAAAAATTTAATATCAGATTTGTCAAATATTTCACTTGCTGATAGGATCATTTTAGCAGAAATGACCAATGGCAGTGTGTATCCATCAAATTGAAGGTTTAATATAAAAAATAAATAACAAAGGAGATAGGGCATTAAGTGGATGATTCATTTATGCATTTTAATTAAAAATCTTGATTGTTTAAATGCAAATGAAGCAAACACAGTAATGCCAATGCATTGGCATGCTTAAAAATCACAGCAGCAGCAGAGATTTGGTTCAGTTGGGCACAAGGATGATAGCAACCTGAGTGAAACCTGTGAGAAAGTTTTACTGTATCTGCAGAAGATATTGCCATCGGCTGTTCCTTTCTCTGCTTCTACCAGCAGAAACAACACCCACAGCAGTCATCTAAAGAAAATTAGAGCTCACGCTTCAGCCAAGCTGTTAGTGGACAGTGAGTGATCTGTTAAACTAGGAAGATTTACTGAAGGGCACATGTCGATGTTCAAACATCTCTAGATCTGAACAAGGCAAGATTAAACTAGTCTGCCCATGCTAGGAGAAGAGAAGTGACATACATATACTTGAGATTATCTTTGCCCTTGAATTTCAAAGCTCGACTGCTATTTTATGTAAAATAAGTTCTGTTTACTTTTTATAAATTTTATAAGAAAGAATAAGCCAGCACGTACAGAAATCAAGTAAGCATGCTACAGAGCTAATGCACCCAGGCTTTGCTAAGCCAATTAAGCAATCAAATCAAGGTCACAGCTGAGATGGACTCAATAGATCAATGAGATTGAATGGCCAAAATTAATACCCAAGGAAATTAAATCAAAAGAATAAGGCTGGAACTGAACTTGTTTGGTTGGTCTTGGATATTTATGGAGAAGCTGTTTTCCTTTCAGTCTAAAGTCATAGCCAGAATTCAGCTCAAAGCATATGTGCCTGGCCAGCAAAAGGTACAAGTACTCAAAGGATGTTTGTGTCCACCAGGTGTAAGGTCTGTGCTGGTCCTTCCCAAGTGACACTCTGTAAAGCAAAGGGTGATCCTGACCTGTTTTATTTAAGGAGGAGGTATAATATCCATAATGCTGGCAGCAGCTCTGCTTCATTATTTTTTTCCTTAAAACCCACTGTTGTAACAAGTTATTAGCCTGCTGTTCCGATTTTCTCCTTCTAACACAGAGAAAATCTTTCCATAGAAGTGACACAGATGACAGCCAAATCAAGCAATAACAGCTTTGGGGAAAAAAATAATAAATCCAGAAGAATCTCCCTAATTATATGCAAGATTTGCAGAGTTTGGTGTTTACTTTTAGGGACCTGTATGTAGTGCTGTTTCTCCATTATAGAGTGCAAATATGCAAGTGTGTGTTTGAGATAAGGCAGTGTCGTCCTGGTATAATGAAAAAGAAATGAAAGGAAAGAGTTCAAAATGCTTTATTTTTTGGAATCCTTCACTTGTGGTATTGACAGAAACCATAGCAAAAGTTTCAGGTAGCATGCAACTTATAGTCAGAAAAGGGAAAAGCTTTATGTCCAGAAGCTGTCCATGCAGGCTAGAAATGAGTGTTCTTCTTCCCATCAAGGTCTTCACTTCTTTAAGAGTCCTACTCATGATGATTAGGACCAGATCTTCCTATAGCTTATTCTGGAAGAATCTTGGGCCATGTGGCCACCAGGATGAGTGCTCACCATCACTAGCAATACCTGCTAGTCTAATAGCAGGTTGCATGTCAAAAAAAAAAAAAAAAAAGAGAGAGATAGAGGGCAGGCTATAAAAACTGATCTTTACTTTCTGGCTTAATGAAAAAATTAAGTGGACGCTACAGTAAAATACTTGAAAAATAAATTATTTCTCTATGAGTCCTTTCATGGTAATTACTTCCTCACCCTACCTTAGGCAACTAATGCAGGTAAATATCCTGCCAAAAGAAAAATACCTCCTTTATTATTCTGTCAGGCTAAATTTCCTTCATAGAGGTTTTTCTAGGTCCAACTGAAACTGTTTGCAAGAAAGATTTTCTCTTGAACATAGACTGAGCAACCCCAAGTCCAGAGAACTGGTCTGTGAGACCTGGGACTGCTATTCCCCTTCAGCAGGAGGGAAGCCCAGAGCGGGGGGCATGTGGAGCCTCTCCTCCCCTCACCACATGCTTCATCAGCAGGAATTAATTATCGACTCACCAGGTCGCACCAGCCATCTGCCACAAACAGCCACGTCAGGGATACTGGCTGAGATGTGACGGAAGGGCACGTATGAGAGTTGGGCTTTTAACTGAAGCTGGGAGAGGGAGAGAAAAGGAATTTTTTTTTTTTGCTGGTTGGCTTGCATATCCCCTCGGATTTGTGACGCCTGAAGCTTGGTTGCTGACCGTCTGTGCTACAGCTCGGCACAGAGTACGCCGGTGGCTGCTGAAACAACTTGTGTGCGCGACTGTCACCCAGCGTGAGGAGCGGGCTGCGGAGCCAGGCCTTCTGTTTTGGCAAAACCCAACAACGCTGCTGAATTAAAGACATAATGGAGATTTTTGGCAAAATTGCAACACAGCTGCCCAAGGTCATCTCCAGTGAAAGTAGCCGAGGAGGTTTACACAGAAGATGTTAATTGGATTTTCGTGTTCTCTTTAGAAAGGTTCAGAGCTATCAGATCTCACCATGCTACATGCTGCATGAGTATGTCCAGTGATATTGTGAGCTGATTATTGTTCAGTCTTAACGGCTTTCCATCTCCGTAACAACGGTATTAGCATTAATATTGTGCCCAAGGCTCTGAATATGGATACTAATGGAACTCAATCAGCTCTTAAAGAACAAAGGATCCCTTTTATATGGCACCCTGTGACAGTCAGAGGATTGGATTAGCAACTTGTCAATCCTTTGTTTTGCAGCTTTTTTTTTTTTTTTGATGCTTTCTGAAATACTTGGATAGTATGTAGAATTACATTATCTGAAAAATGAATACAAAACAGTGAAAGCTATGTACTATTCCCTGCTGACCTGATTATTGTCGATTATTTAACTAAGTAGCCAGCATACCCCTTAATTTAAGTACTGAATTCCTGCAACACAAAATGCTATCTTTTCTCATAAAAGAAGCCCAAGAAAGAACAAGCTCAATTGCCAATTATGCTTCTTCCATGAAATCTCTTCTATCCCCTTCAGGATAGGTTTGGGTAAAAATATAATTGCAGCGGATAAGGAAGCTTAAGAAAAGACATAAATGAAAAAATGCTATGTGTTGGCATCTGATTGATCCATTTGAAAGGAAGAGAAGGAGAATTTGACGAGATGGTAAGGAGCTCATAGTTTGTTTCGAAGGAACCCGGCATTTTTAACCTCTACAGGGTGCTGAGCTATAATTAAGAACAGCAAGTCAGTGAAAAATCTATTTAAACTCCTGACAGCTTTTCTAGATTAGTGTTTTTGACATCTACATTCACTCTAGCAAATCACTAATGTGATTTTTTTTCAAAATTATATTTTTATTAGCTCTCTGCATATAATAACAAAGTGAAAATGATGTTACAGCCTGGACAGGTCTTTAACTCAAAAGCTCAGTACTTGCAGTGTGCTTAATTAGCTGCCTGATTATTGTTTTATTCTGAAAGATGTTTTGTAAATGTGTTTTCATCTATAAAGCATCTTTAAAGTGAAAGCAACTGTTTGATTCTGTTAGTTGGTGAAAACTATAGCAAGCTCTGGATAACAAAGCACTGTGATTAATTCATGTCAAGATACCCATCTCTGCTTCATTTTTTTTCCCCTGAAATGGTTGAATTACTGAATAACAAAACAAATATTTGGATAAACATTGAGTTACATAAGTCTTTCCAAATAATAATTATTCTGCAAGGGAAGAATAAAGCTCAGGCCTTCTAACTTGGGTATAGGTACAATATTTTGAAGCACATCAACAGTCTTCCTCAAACTGTGAAGATCTTGCAATAACATTTAAGTCAGATGCACTGTGAATGTGTTGGTTTTAATTTGAGAGCAAAGAAGTACCATCATTAATTAGAATGCTTTCAGATTAGTGTTTGTGTTGCATAATTCAACATTTGCCAAAGTTCAAGAAAGATATGCACTAAGTAGAAATTATTACTTTGATAATGCTGCTACATTTCCTCTCCTTATTTTTAATATGGCTTTTTAATTTGGGTAATGAGTATATATCACTAGTCATTTTGAAAGCCTATTACCAACACCAACCAATCCGTCAACTTGAGTTAATAATTTACTTTATTATAAAAATTGGAACTGGACACAGCTGTGGAGGACCGAAGAAAAGAAAAGAAAGCCTCCTTAGCAGATAACCTATTTTCCTCTTTGCACGAAATGCCCCTTGTTCTGCTGGGACTTGTTTCCCCACTGCTGGAACTCCATCAGTGGCCATTAAACTCCTGATCAAGGCACATTCCACTGCAGGGCATTTGGAAATTAAATGCTCAAGGAATTAGAGGAAGACGGTCTTCTCCCATACTTAATTTTCCTGTGTATTATTAGTAGCTGCCTCTGCACTGCTAATGCCCTTCTCCCACTGTGTAGGCATGAGCTGGCAAGGTCATTTATTTTTGAACGTGTTTACTGGAAAAATGCAGTTGCATCTGAATGATTGTTTTGGGAAAAATAAAAATCTTTGGATGAGTCATAAGAGAAGAAAAAAAGGTCATTTGAGAAGATTTCAGTAAGAGAAGAAATTGATAAAGAATATGGAAATGCATTCTAATTAGAATGAAAAGTTTGAAGACTGCACCCTGTAGTGAAATTAGTGTCTGCAGCAGACAATGCTCCTCATTAACAAACCGGGACCTCACTTTTATTACACTTAAACCAAGATTCTTCACTGTGTCCTACCACTTAAAAATATGCATCAGTGACCACAATGCTCATGCCATTGGTTATTCTTAACCCTCTGCATTCATGAGCAGATTGAAACTTTGAAAGAAGCACGAGTTGGAAGAGAGATGCCACAGAGATATGGAGTATATTATGCTGAAATTGAATCTTCCTTTGAATGGTGGAAGACTAATAAGAACCCAGCCTACTGAATCATGTTAAACTGCAGCATTTATTTATTTTTAGTACAGTTTTATTTGGTGACAATGTAGTCATTATAGCCTTTTGTTGTTAAGGTGTGTGCATACTTCTATTTGAAAACCTTTGCATAAAAAATGCATGAACAGTAAAGCTTTTAAAACCAACCTACTCCAATCACAGTTACAGTTCCCCCCAAGTTTTGATATTTTCTCATGACTATGGGTCATTTTATAGGAAGTGGAGAGAGCAAAGAAGAAAAAAATATATATTAAAAAAAAAAGAAAAAGAAAAGAAAAGAAAGAAATGAGCAGACTTTCCAAGAAATAGAAATTAGAAGTATTTTCTTTAATAAGATCTTGCTTCGAGATGCAGCTGAGAGATTGCTGGCAGGAATTGTGGTCCTTTTCTTCCCTGCAGCTTCTACACCTTGTATTTCCCTTCCCTCCCCTTGTGCTCCAGGCCCAGCAGATGAGTCAGCCTCAGTCAGGCCAACATGCCCTGGAAGTGGAGAGCTGTTTGCAGACAATGCAGGCAGCCCAGGTGACGCACAACTAAATACAAACCAAACCTGACATGTTCCAAGTCAATGAAGTACCTTTTCAGACTTCCCAGGGCAAAATTCCACCAAAAATCAACTATTTGCACACAGAAAGTTTAAAGAAAAAAAAAAATACAGATTGCCATTTTGCAATGGAAAAGAATTTCCCTGAAATATACTGAGCAGCACTTTATTGCTGCATGAAGCCCATGTGCTTCGAAAGCAGAAGCTGGGTCTCCAGCAGCTGAGGCAGCCCCATCGGTCCCAGTGCCTGCCCGTGCCTCTCAGCTCACCCGTCCCTGTGCTGCGTGAGACGTGCTGGCAGACACAGCACCGCTCGAGTCGCCGGGTGTGCTGGAGTTGGCCACTGCTGGTCTTGCAGAGCTGCTGTGGCATTTTGGCGGGGCTGCTCTGTGGGCAGGAGGCTCGATTCCCCCAGTGCACCTGTGTTTCCACCCACCCGCAGCTTGCAGTGAGCACAACACGGCTCTGACACAGATAAAACCTGACTCGCATATCAAGAGAAGGCTACTTCTATTTACTCCTTTAGTCTCATGAAAGAAAAGGGGGAGCTGAGCGTGTAGATAAAGGTAATAAACAACTCCAAGCTCCGGTAGCATCTGAAATGATTCTGCTGTTTACGGTTTCTTTTGGCTACAAGTAATTCCGTGTCTGTTAAATAGCCAGTGGCGCCTTCCTACTGATAGGACCAAATCCCAGCACAGAGCCATCGCCACAGGCAGGAGGATGACAAACAGGAGGCACAACAGGTACAAGGCAGAAATCCGTCTTAAATTCACTTGACTCGTCTGCTGTTTTATGGGCCTTGTTCTCCTCACTCACACACTTGTATTCCACTGGTGTCAGTACAGCAACTTCAGTGAAGTCCTCCTGTGTAAGAGCACTTCAGACCCTCCAGACACAGAAGAGAAATGCTTTTCATGCCATGGCAGAGCCTGACTTCACGCACACACATGCATTCACACACACACACACAAACTCCATCCTCACAGCTCCTGGTTTTATTCTTGCTGTGCAGCACCATTAAGCTATTGGAGTAGATGTTTTTAACCAATTGGTTATTTTCACTACCTGCTTTGGCAAGGGAGCTGGAAGAAGTCCAGCTGCTGAAGTGCTCTGAGCTCCACGGGCTCCACCTGGGCTGCACCAGCCGCTGGGGGCAGGATGGGGCTGGGGCAGGTGGGCACACTCCGTGGGGATGGAGTGGGGGATGCTAGAGAGCTGCAGCTAATTACAGTCAAAAATCATAACTTTAGACAACTCTAATGTTTGCAGCTGGAAAGACTTAAAAGCTATTTGCTTCTAATCTCCCTCTGACAATCAATGAATTGAACAGTAAATGTTATTAGACTAATTTACTGTTCATCAAGAGTAAGAAATGAATAGAATAATTTACTATTCATACATCCAACTGTGTGACATGTGTACAGATCAGTTTGAAATAAAAAGCAACATTAGGGTTCCAGTTCTCCTTCCATACCTTTTTTTCTAATTCCAATTTATATCCATTCTCATCTGTCAAGTTGCTCTGGCTCTGCCCCAGTGACAGAATGACCACATCTGTTTGGGTACACATCTGTACGAAGGATAATTTGCCACCTACCTAACCAACTCAGCAATTTCCGTGGGGGGGAGCAGTAACAACCTGCACAGCTGTAAAGGAGGCACCTGCTAATTCTAACTGTCCTTTGTGGGAGGCATTTACCTCCAGTTTTGGGGCAGCTTCCATGAGGATGCTACAGCTGTGCTCCATCTTTCTGCTGAGGAAAGCCCAGTTATTTGGGCATTTGGAGTATACGAGGAGGCAACTGGATAAATTGCCCTTTCCAGGCCAAAACTGGGATAGCATTAGGCATTTAGAAATGCTGAAGACCTGCATTTCTTACAAAATCTGGCTATATTAATGCGTGGAAAAAACAGACCTATAGCATCTTTGGTCAAATGGTCTCTGTATATTCTGGGTATTAAGGCAAGAATACCAATCACTCTCTGGATGCCGCAGACCTGAGCACAAGGAAAGCACATGGAAAACTGTGGTCTAAAATGACTGGAACTGAGGTTCTCAGTGGAGTTCATCTCACCAGATGGCATGGATGCTGTTCTTCTCAGTGATGGTTTTGTGGGTCAAAATTCTGGGCTTCCTGGCTCTGGTAAGAGGTGTGGCAGCCCTGGTGGCTTTATCTCCCAACCCAGCACAGCACCAATGTCCTGCATATTAACTCCTCTCAGCTAAATTCACTTTTTCTGCAAGTTGCACCAAAGAGAAGCAGTTTTTCAGTTCAGAGGAGATAGCTGGTAAGTGCACAAAGATAACTTCTCACTTCAGCTGCATAGGCTTTCCAGCACCTCAAGAGATCCCACAGTTTTTGTTTTGATAAACAAGATGCCATCCACCATCTGCCATCTCCCATTGCCTCTGTCAGGAAGTGCAGTTTGGAGAATTCTTCCAATTGGAAGAGTCTCAGCTGTCTCTGCACTTCAACACTATCGTTTCTTGTAATCTTTAAAGATCTGTCCACAAGCTCTGAAATGTTAGTATTGAAAAGCAAATCAGAGGGGAAAAAAAAATCCAACCTTGAAGATTTAGGAAAGATTTTGATTTTAAAACTAGAACAAAAAATATCAGCAACAAAGCAGAAAGTCCAGTTTTATCTTTTTTTTCCTAGTTCTGAGCTGCATGCTTTTTTCCTAGACCTGACAGTCAGGCTCACTTTTGTCCTCGCACAACACCATCAGTCAGAGAGATCCCACCAGCCAAATGGCACTTCAAATCTCCCAAGCAACCCTTTTTTCAGAATGTCTCCTTTCATACATATGAAATGTAAGAAGAGCTCGGGAAGTTCCTCAGATGAAAGCTTTCCTTCCAAGTTGTCGCCTTTGAAGAGCCCCAATGCCAGATGCTCCAGTGGAATTTGCCATTTTTCGTGACTAGCAATAGGAATGGAATGCAATCTCCAAGCCACGCTTCCTCTGGAACATGCCACGTAGAGTCTGGGTTCATCTGGGGCCGTGCATCTTGTAGGACCATTCACACAGCTGACCCCCATGTAGACAATTTGCAGACTCTGAGCCAGGTGAGGTTATTTGCAGTATAGATTCAGCTCGTGGCAGCACAGTTGTTATGAGAGTGCCATTACCGTTACAGTGTTAGCAAGAAATTGTGCCAAAGGCTGGCTGTGATCACGCAAATAGTTCATGGAGGAACACAGAGATTATGATTACCTAGTACTGTAGTGAGGAAGACACCTGAGAAAAGGTGCTCATGCCCATGGGGTAGAGCACTCGCTGCCAGCAGGGACACGAGGGCCAGGTGCAGCTCCTGCCCCAGAAGGCAGAAATGTTGGACTGCAGAGCTGACGGCTGACTGAGCTGCAGCCAGCTCCGATCTCTGTGCTAGGCAATGTTTAAAAAATAGAATCAACACATCAAATGATGTGTCATGTAAGTTTTCCATGTCAAGGAAAATAGCCCGAGGCCCTTCCTCCCACATTTGCTGCTACAGCAGCCAGACAACCTGGCCCTCAGATTTATTCTGGTCTTTAATCAGGCAAAATCCCTGTGATCTCTGAGGTTGGGCTTCATGGTTTTGGAAAGAGATTATATGGTTTACTAGAAGGAAGGCGCTTGCCCACTGTTCTAGAGGTCTGCGGTCACTGTGAGAGCCACGCTCATTGTGCACCACCTGCTGAAAAGTGGGAATGCTCTCATTTGCCCCAGTCATCTCTTTGCAATAAATATCCAGCGTAGCTGCTTCAGAGCCATTACTCATGCCATGTTTCCTTCTGTATACATAAAAGTAGATGCTATCTAGCACCCAGATGATCCCAAGTTCCGTTTTCTAGTGCTAGTTTTCCTTATTTTTTCTGCATACTCTTTGTGCTGAAGTTTACCTTTCTCCATGATTATGCTGCCCCAAGAGCAAAGGTGGTCCTCCACAGACCAGGCACAGTGAGGCTGTGCAAGGAAAGTGGCCACGGTGATACTGCCCCTCCATGCACAGATCATACTTCCTTCCCTTTGTAGCTGTCTCACAGATTTCCTTTGACTTGGGGGCATAGTGAGCCATTGGTTTTGCCTTTAGGCAAATGTGTGTTAGCTGACATGGGCTGTGGTCACTGCCATCTCGAGGTAGAGTAGGACCATCACAGTGCTCACAAATGTTCCCATTTCAGATTCACAGGACTCTGAGCCATGCAGGTCTCTTACAGGAACATACCTTCCAGGAGAGAATAGACATAAACCCAGATAAGAGCTTGGGTTTAAAAATCAAACCCTAAACAGGATTTTAGACCAATGTGCAATTTCACTAGCAGGCAATATGGTTTTCTTGTATATATAATAAACCTCAGTAATCAGAATTGCTGTGAGCTGCCACAACGCGTACTCTCCTGTGGTGCAACCCTGGTCGCTCTCACTGATGTGTGCTATTTCTGAACTAAAGCATAAGGTTTATCATCCCTGCTGTTCTACCCTGCAAGCAGGAGTAAAAAAGGTCGACTACTGTGTTCAGGCAGCATCAAATTACTGTAAAACAAGTGAGATACTGCAGCGATATATGGTGAATCTCAGCATCTTCAGTTCTCTTTCAGGCTTGCATGATAAATGGGTCACAAACTGTTGCGTTCGTAACAGAATTATAAGCCATCAACTCACCCAGCCCTTCCAAATTAATATTCAGTAAGGCTTTGCAAATGAAACTGTTTTGTACCTGGGCATGTCATGGAGCACCTGGAGTGCTTTGTCTGAGCTATGTAACGGTGAGTTCAGTCTCATAAACCAACTTACAGGCTGATCTAGGGCTTTATATGATAAAAAAAAGATGACGTGTGCACAACTTTGCAGAGGGTAAGTGTTACACTGAACTCTGGGCTTGACGTAAGAGAGGAATTAGGTACTTCTGGTCAGTTTTTTTTTAAGTCTCCCAAATTCAAATTCAAGTGGGAGTTACTCTGTGCCACCCAAACGTGGCCATTCAAAGTCACTAAGGTCTGCCTTTCTTTGTCCCCACTGCTCACTGCTGGGCATGCCCCAGGCTGCTAATTCAACCAGGCAGTGCTACCTTCATCAGCAAGAACCAGCTCAGGTAACACAAGACCAATATCAGCCCTTCTTCTGTCAGAGAGGACACGAACCTTTATCTTCTCAAGCTGAAAGAGAGCGACTCAATAGATCTGCATCTATAGACCGCAACACTCTTTTCATCCATCTGTCGAAATGTGTGTACCTGACTGCTTCGGCGGCCACAGATACAGCACTCAGCACGACAGCTGAATCACTTGGGGTTTTGGTCTGTTTTTAATTACTTCCACTGAAATTCAGGTGGCACCAATGACGGGGAGGTGCACCCCACTGGCTCTCTCACCTTTTAGAGGGTGCAAAGGGAATCAGGGAGCTGGCGTTCCAAGTCAAGGGTGAGGTGAGAGACACGATGCTGCAAGTTGCATCAGCAAGTTGGTATGGGAGTAAATTAAAGAGTAGGAGCATGGGCTTGTAGCAGCAGGAGAGCTGAGGGATTTAAGAGGTGATGGATAAATGCACCTCCTGTTAACCTGCACCTTTTAAGTACCATCCAGCCACCCAGCTGAATCCACACTGATGTTGTGGTGCTGTGAAATGCTGTTAGTCCCAATCAGCTGGCAACCCCACAGGTGCCAGCAGCCCTGACCTGTGCAAATCGCAGCTTCTGCCGCTCGCAGGCTGATGGAGGTGCCACGAGCAGGAGCAGCGGGCTTCATCTGGCAGGGGCTGGTGGCAAATTGTAAAAGCTCTTCCCATAGAGAGAAAGAAGCTAATTTCTTACTAATTATTTGCCAAACAGCATGTAATTAAATAGTGCAGAACTGTCGACAATGCATCTTTGGGTCTTTAGGCCATATATTTTTCTCTTCGTGGCACACTCCTCCAGTGCTTCAAGGCTACTGCACGCTGCAGAGCAGCAAAGGAACAGAGTGATAATTGAACAATTAACAAATGATGTCATAAAACAATGTACTTAAAATAAAATGCATAATTAAAATAACTGAACCACAAAAAAGATGCAGCAGCATACAGAAAAAGCACACCAAAAAAAAATCCTTGAGAATAAGTCCCATGTAGGAACTGAAATATGCCATTTAAAGGGAAAAAAATAGCACCAGAGTGGTTAAGCAAAAATGTGGAATAAACTAGCAAGCAACAGTGATTTGCAAAAACTATAATAATGTTGCAGAAGAACTATTCTCTGTAGTTAACAAGTTTGGACCATAAAACAGTCCTTTGGTGACTCCTTGCATCATTATTTGCTACCAAGGCACTGCATTGATGGGCTCATTGGGATCCATGGATCCAGCGTTAGATCAGTAAGCAGGAAAGCAGAGGTCCCCCCGGATTTCCTGCCTGGAGAGCTGTTAGGATCCGTGCTAGTTCTTTAAAGAGCAGAGCTGTGTACAGTGCTGCACTCAAAATGACCGTGTTAGGAATATAACTACTTCTGCTACAATTGAGACATTTGCAGGGGAAAAAAAAAAAAAACAAGGAAAGCCAAAAGAAAAAAAAATAAAAATGCGTGCTTGCTTGACAGAAACTCATTCTAACAAATGCAGTTTTTGAAGAGCTCTGCATGCTGCCTGTGTCTCTGCTCTTGGGAAGGCCAGAGAGGGGACTGAACCGCGGCCACCTCCACAAGGACAGGCTCCAGCTGCGGCCAGCCCAGCCGGCTGTCGCTGCTGCGGGCACCCTGCACAGAGCCAGAGGGTGCCACCAGGTGCACCCACCTGCATTCATGGTCATTCACAGCACGCAGAGCCCTTTATTCTAGTTTCTCTGCTTTCATTTGGCACTTCTTTCTTTCTCTTTTTCTTTTTTTTTTTTTTTAACTAGATACACTAGAAGAAATTTTAAAGCATGAGGCAGACGTGCTTTCCAAGAATAATTGCTCTTTGGCTGCTGCACAGGAGCTCTGCTCATGCATTTCTGGGAGATACTTGCAGACTGCTAACTGCTCTGGAAGCCTTTCAGCCTTTGCTGCCTGCAAATGGCATTATTAGTCACTAATAGCCTCAGCTCACCATGTTGTCTTTTGGTTAGTTAGCAGCTATTCTGCAAGTCAGAGACAGGGAAAGAGACACATATGTTTAAGCAGGAGCCAACTTCTGATCTGTAAAAAAAAACCTTGAGGGTTTTCTTAGAGCAATCCTACCATTAGCTGAGAAGCAATGGTGAGGGAATGTGTCAGCACGGGTTGGGGGTGTCCACGCCACCTCCCAGCTGCCGTTTCTGGGACTGGCTCCTGGAGAGGACCCAGAGGATGTTCTCGCAGGCTCTCTGGCCCTGGCACAGCTGCTGACATAGGGCTGTGGAACAGGAGGAGCAGGGGTTTCAAGGTGGTAAAAGGAGCGGGGGGGAACTCAATGTGGTGCTTGGACCCAAAAATCCATGGCACCAAATTTCCAGATCTAAATGGCTACCCCTTTCAGAGCAGTTAAATGACATATATATACATCTTATTAAAAGTCAAGGGGACTTAATAACTAAATCCTTGGTGTTTTGTTGTTCTTTTCTAAAGGTTAGGGATTGTGTTTGTTGTTTTTTGTTGTTGTTGTTTCATTAAGGTTACTTGCTCACCTGTTTGTTCCTTTTTGGATATTGTAGGACTCTGTTATTTACTGCTCAAGCAATTCCAAGAAGTGCTCTACTGACATTTCACGGTATTTAGTATTGACCAAACACTACATGATAAATCTTTATAATACTCCAGAGAGACCATCAAGGGAGCAGTTACAAATATATACATTGCAGCGTATTGTGTTCTGGGTTAAATGAAATATAAAATCACATCACCATCCTGGGTACTAACTGCTCCATCAGTATTCCATCTCACTCCAGCTGCAGGTATGGCGGTTGCCATTAAGACGTCAACATTTGTCGATTGCCGTGGATGGTAACTGATGGATTGCTCTTTCCCACAGTACGTGGGAAAGAAAATGGGAACCGTGGCAACGTTGGTATCTTGCACCATCCACAGCTCAAACTTTGTGGGCAATGACAAGCACCTATACGGAGAGAAAGATGGACACGCTGGTACTGGCAGTGGTCACACAGTGCTGTCCTGTGTGCTGCGTTGCTACATTTCCTGCTTCAGGAGATGGAGCACTTCCAGGCCTTCAGAAAGTTCTGGATTAGTTTTGAGTTTTGGGTAATTTATAGCCAAGTTGATTTCACCATCATTAGCTTTTATACGTTCAAACAGGCTTTAATTTTGTTTGGAAGATGCAGACGTGTGTACAGCTAGATAATGCCCTGTTTGTTTTACTGACTAATTCATCACTTAAAGTACAGGACTATAGGTTGAGAGACCAAGACTTATGCAGACTCCCATACTCCTAAATCAAACCAATAAAAGTTAAATTCACACTGTTTGCAAGCACTTTATGCAGATGGAAAATGTCACCTTGTCTGAAATACTTTATGGCACAATGCAGAAGCAAAAAGAAATCCCACAGTGAGAGATTAAAAAGCTTCACTAATGCTTAGCTGGGAGGCACGCGGTTCTGTGCTGCCTCCTCCCTGTGTGACGGGGAGGTTTTCCTGTGAAGCAGCATCCCCTTGGGCAATGCTCTGCGCACAAGCCCACCATGGTGCCTCGAGCCCTGTCCCTCCTCCCCCCAAAAAACACTGGGCTGTTCAACTGGGGCCCTATGTGCTTCCCCTGGGGTGGGCGACTGCCATGGGGAGAGTAAGGTGGTGGCTCCATGGGGTCCCACAAACCCTGGTGCCCTGACACCTGCCTGGGCACGATCCAGCCCATCTTGTGCCCATTTGTGCAGCTCTGTCAGGCTCAGTGGTCACAAGATGCTGGTTGAGGTGGTGTCCCGGGCTGGGGCTACACTTCGTCTCGTGGTTCATGGAACCAAGGTTTGGAGAAGGCTCTGAAGCTGATGGTTATGACATGTAAACTTAGTTTTCAAGGGTCTTCTAGCCATCTCTGTGCTGTCTCCTGCTACCCGAGATAGAGCCAAGACAGTGCTGCAAACATGGAAGGAAACTAACTTTTTAAAAAGCAGCTTTAATATTCCATAGAGGACACATCCCAACACAAAGCTCTGGGGAGCTGCGGGACAAGCTGCTAGCCGGGCAGAGGGCAAACATGGAGCCACCAGAAATCAGCATGCCCAGACCCATGTTGCTGTGCAAGGCTGTGCTTAGGAAGCAAAATCAACAGTCTCAAAAGCCCGATTCCCAGGCAACTCCTTCCCGCCGACATTGGGGGGAGATGCCACCCATCAGGCACAGCCGAAAGATGAGGAGCCAGCCTGGTTTCCTTTGCAAACTTTACAAAGCTTTCCTGCAATGTTTTCTTCCCTCTCCCTTCCGAAAGACAAAGGGGTGCCTCGCTCCCCCTGCTCCAGCAGCTCTGCCGACTGCAGGCGGAACATTAAATGCTCTGAAAGCATTTTTACAGTGGGGAAGCAGAGACTCTGCAAACAGCTAATGGGTGTATTTCAATTCCCTATTAATTGCATATTTATTACTCAGCTGCTGCAAGGAAACGTCATGTTAGGTTGATTAAAGCTTTGCAAGCTGTACAGTAAATATTTTAAACAAAAAAGGTTTTGATCTCGGTTGCTGTAGGGAAGGGTGGGGGAAAGCTGCCATTAGAGTTGCTATAATTAGCAGGCTCCATTACAGACAGTGTTTCCCACAGGCTCTGCAACATGCTTCGTGTGTGTCTGTCTGCATGTATTTAGGCAGAATATCATTTTATGTAAATGTATACATATAAATCGTATATATTTTTATATTTATATATTGTGTGAGGAGAAAAGGAGGAAAAGAGAAAGCCCATGTTGCTATCTTGTGTCTTGTTAACAGGCAAGATGAAAGACACATTCAAAAGGCAGAAAAGAGAAGAGGAGCTAGGTGTACTGACGGGAGTTTGGGGGTAGGTGACCAGCCCGCAAGCCCCAGCTGCCCACATAACGTGTGTCTGATTAATTAAGCCCTTGCCTGTACACGCTTCTGTTACTAAACGCCAAGTCTCTGCACATATGCTTTTGGTCTCCCTCGCTTCGTGGTGTCAGTCCGGGACCGCACATGCAGGCAGATCGCACTGGGCAAGCCTTTGTGAACGTCACCCGGACGCGGGGTAGCGATGACCAGCCACAGAAATGCCAAGCTTTCTCTCCTGGCCATCTGCGTGATGCTGTCAACGTACCACAACAGCAGTGATACAAGAGAAAAGAAACAGCCCGTATTTCTGGCACACTGCATCATTTTCATCGCTCACCATCAGCCCCCACTTACCTCCTGCACAAGAGGCTGCAAAACCCCCAGACGATGGCACATCTCCGGGTGCGATGTGTGGCCAGCGGTTTTGGTCTGTGCTCACCCCCGTGGTGCTGAGGCTCCGGAGCTGGCCCCAGCGCTGCTCCCCCAGCCCGCCGGCACAGGTCCGTGTCTCCTCTCCCCTGCTCCTTGAGCTTTTGTCTTCTTGACATTTGACATGAATTAGAGGAGACATCAGTCAAGCCCGGCCCAATAACCGTGGATACCTGCCACGGGACAGGACAAGCTAAAGTGGCGCTAGTGGAGGACAGACAGCTCTAACTACTGAGCCTGGGGATGTGCAGCTCCGAGGAGGTGAAGGCACACCAGAGGGCTATCACTGGTGGGGATCAAACTGCCCGAACTCAGCCCCAGGGCTGGAAGACCAGCTCTGACACAAACGAGTGCTGAGTGGTATTTTTTGGCTGAAAGGGTAAAACCCTTAAGGGTCCATACACCCATCAGGGCACAAATGCACAACTGTCTTCAAATCTGCTTGCTGTAATCCCCAAACCAGACAGCAGCGGCTCCCAAATGCAAGAATGGGAGGTGCAGAGGTCTCTGACTCTATGCTCAAGCAAGCCTTTAGCTTTTAGGTTGAGTTAACAAGTTCTCGGTCATAAAATGCAGGCCAGCAAATACAGAGTAATTTATTTTATTGTGTAGCCCTTAGAGCAGTCATGGTGCTCTGTATTCCCATGTTGTTGCCCCAGAATTTGTAGCTGCCATAGGCAAACCAATGGGCAATTTTCAGGAGCAAAATCTGTTGTTGTCAAGTCTTAGGAGTTTATTAAGCTGCAATATTTGGCTTGGCTCATTTCCTACAGCGGCTCCCTCTTGGAACTGTGTGATTGCAAGGGATGCAGCAGTTATTAACAGTAAAACAAGTTTCAATCTCTTATGACTGCACATGAAGGCTCAGAACTGTGAACCTTCAAAGGCACAAAATACAGAAGGCAAAACCAGAAATTATTCAGAATTTATTTTTTCAAGTAGGTTTTTGAAACCCATTTCAAAATTCAAGGGACCTCATGTCTGATTTTTGAAACAAACGTTGGCAATGCTCAAACTAAATGAGCCGTATTTACATCTCACTGATTTCTGTGAATGAAAGGGTGGCAGCGGGGTGGGGGGACACGACTGCGTTTGGCAAGTCCCAGTGCAGAGAAAAGAAATTAAATAAACAAAGCAGGAGCAGAGTACTTTCAAAAAGAATCAAACAGCATGGACCATTAATGTTTCAAGAGATAGGAGCTGTATGTGAGCCAACCATCCCCAAGATATTTATTCCCTATCTTTAAAATAGGGAATTGCATTAGAACAGGTAGAATCTTTCAAAGCAGGGAAAATTTTTAAGGGCACTCACTACCCTTTAAAGAAGACTTCAAAAACCATCTCCAGCATTGAGCTGAATAAGTTGGAGAGATTTGTAGGTTATAGCAAGGGAGAGTGATGGGAATACATACGGATCAAGCTGGTTACTGCAGTAAACAAACCTCCCCCAAACTAGCAGTGAGTGCTCCAGCTCAGGAATGAATGGCTTATTATCTAGAAATAGGTATTAAAGTAAGCCTAGAAGCTGGGTAAACACCAGCCAAGAGCTATAAACTATTGTTAGGGAAAGGTGAAAGCCAACTAGCCTTGGCCACTGGGTTGGTGAGGAAGAACATAGCTAGACACTTAGTTCTTCATAGACTGAGATGTAGCCTTGAGGAAGCTAACCCCTGAAGGCTTTGAAATTAAAAATGATGAAAAAGAAGAAGTTTTCATTACAAAGGAGGACAGCATAACACAGCTATAGAGGCAGAGCTTCAAACAGTGCTGCTTTAAATCTGTGACAAAGCCAGCAACTGCACGGGAAGAAAGCAAATCCACGCTTCTATTCATCCTGTACCATCAAGGGCAACATGCAGCTCAGCTTTCTGTGCATCCCGGCCGGTTTGTGAGAATGAACTATTTTATCTCAAGGAAAGAGACATTATCATTAATTGACTTGCATAGTGCTTTACACTAATAGCCGGGTGCTGTAAAACAGAGATACTGTAATCTTGCCAAGAGTTTGAAAATTAGCAAAGGTAGCTGGGCTTTATTTCCCCCCCCCAAAATGTACATGCTCCACCTGGCAGGTGGTGGGCAGGCATCATCCCAGGGTCTTCCCAGCCCACCCAGCTGAGGCCAGCGCCGTGTGCCTTGCACACCTGGAGCTGCATCCCAGAAAGCCTCCGGCCCAGCTGGGTGCCCATGGCTGGCAGAAGGGTTGGAGTGGGGTCTTTTACATCAGCCCAGCACTGTTTGATGGAACTGCTTGCACCTCATGTGCTCTCAGGGACACCTTTCCTATCCCTCCTGAAGGCCAACATGTTCCCAGACAGCATGAAGGGTCCTTAATATAATATAAGATCAGGTCTAGGACACTCCATTACCAATGAGATACTTAACTAATGTTCTGCTTGTAGCAGGAGGTCACGGGAGATTTATCTGAAGAGATGCACATAGAAAGACTTAGCAGACAAGCCATTTCACAACCTCTAATACCCTCACCTTCTTAGTTGCTCAGCTGAAATGCCTTAAGGGATGCATTTTACAGGAGCTCAAAAGTGAACTGGAAACTGCTTAGATCACACAACTTATGCATTTTAAATAGCAGTGTAAAATACTGTGCTTTACAAAAGCTCACTGTTGTACCAAGTGATATAGACATGCTTTGAGCACTGGTGCTGGAAAAGTTGCAGGAAGTACAACAGAAATAAAACACATACAGCAAAACAAATCTGTGACTTACTAAAGTTTATGATTAAAATTTAAAGACTGTTCAAGTTTTATTCCCCATAGCTGCTACTCCCCGGACAAGAAGAGACAGAGGGAGACTGACCTTGAATAATTAAGCCGGTCTGTGGCACCAGATCAATTGCTGGTATTGGCAGAACTCCACAATCAGGCATTTTGAAATGCAAGTGTCAAAGTGCATGTAACTATGGGGCTTTTGGTGCAAAGCAGCCAATATAAAGGAGAAGAGGTGAAGAGTGAGAGAAAATAGATTGTGGAGTTTTTAGCACACTCATGGGGGAGGGATGGGAAAAGTTTCCATTTCCTAACTCTAGCAGGACACAACTAGCAGCCGACAGAAACCCACCGTGTGTTTTGCTCCCGTAACCTTGTAGAAGTCACCCAGAGCAAGCTGAATCTCTCCTGAGTGAATTAAATCCGTCACCAGTTCTGGAGCAGACTCTGAGCAACTACTAGTAGTCAACACTTTAATTGAAAATAAACTTCGTAAATCCAGGGAAACATCTCTGCTCAACATCAATTACTGAACAAACCTGAGAGTGCTTGAAAGCAGACTTTCCCAGATGTGATGGGCATTTTTTCTGTTTCTGCTCACCCTCAGATCTGGTAGCACTGAGGTGACCCACCAGAATGGGATGTGAATTTTACAGCAGTCAAGAAGGTCTTCATGTTGATATCAGCCAAGAAAGACTTCGTGTTAATTTCAGGAGCCAGGAGAACTCCTGCTTAAATCTCTTCCCAATCCCTTGACCTACAATCACATACATGGAAAAGCAGCATCAGGCAGACAAGATAATCATTGCATTCCTGTGCAACAGTACTGGAAGATGCCCTTAATACTGGCATTACTCCCAGAACTCTCTGCCAGACACTTCTGTCCAAAATTCAAGATATCTTAAGTGGCTTTCTATAGAAAGAGCAATGTACAGCATTTAGAGAGCATTTTCAGGTATGAAGACCTTAGATCCCACACACCCCTGCCCAGTGGCTCTCTCCAGCCACAAGGAAGATGGAAAGAGGCTGGCACAGTGTCACAGTGCTCTGGGGACTTCTCTGCTCTCCTTAGCAGGACAGCCCACTCAGCTACTGCCAAAGAGAGAAACTGCACATCACAAAGGAAGGAAGACACAGTCATTTCATTGCCTGTCCCACAGCTTTTATGGTAAGTTTTGTGGTACCTTATGTTTTCCAGAAAGATCCAGTCCCTGGAGTCCTGTGATAAGACAACACCAGCTGCCCTAGCTTTAGTTTTAGAGCTCATAGTGAGTTATAATTTCCAGTTTTCTCAAGTATATCTTAAGGCTTCGAATTCCAGGAGGAAATCAAAAGTGAACCAAATATATTAAAAAAAAAAAAGAGCATTGATTCTTAAACCAAATCATTATCTAACAGACTTACTTTTTGATCGATATGCAGGGTGGCTATTTTGTAGTGCTCCAAAGACCTGGCTTGAATGCAAATATGGGCCACTGAATAAAGTGTGATGATGAGCAGTGGCTGGCCAGAAGGGATGAGGAGGAAGGAGCAGGATGTCTTCCTCACGTTCTCCCAACCCATGACCACTCTTTCCAAGCATGGTTCCTCCCTGCGCTCACTCCAGTGCGAATATAAAGGAAGGCAGGAGGCAGCTAGGAGAGTGAGGAGGAGAGACAGAAGAGTTGCTGGAGACTTAGGGGGCCGCTTTCCACACCATCTCTGTGTTACTCCATCTCTCACTAATGCTGGAACATTACAGGCCTTTCATTGCCTTTGTTCTCCTCTTTCCATTCCATGGGCTTTTGGTACATGCAGCTTCTGCAAGGGAGTGAAAGGGAATCAGCAGCACTGGCTCCCCTCCTCAGTGGAAATGCTTTGAAACTTTCAAAGAACCCAACTCTCTCCCCACATCCCAGCGTTAATATGCACCAACTCTGCTCCTGACGCACTCCATTGTAAATGATGTATGAAATGAAATCTCCTCGCTCGCCTAATGCAGAGAAGAAAGGCTCTGTAGGCAATGCTACAACATTCCTGTCTGGAGAAAAAGACAGCAAAACCTCAGACTCCCTATAAGCAATACATACTTTTTAAGTTGTTGGTGTTTCTCCTTTTCAGTTTTTGCTGAGGGTGGGGATTTTAATTCAGATTTCACAGAGAAACACAAGCCACTTAAATGCATTTCTAAGCCTTTTGCAGTGATTGTGCGACCATCACCCATACCCTCACCAGAGGGAATTGCAGCGGTAAATGCATTAGCCCCACAAACAGTGGAGCAAAAACAACGGCTTTAGCCCTATGGGAGGCAGCAGGCTGGTTGCATGGGGGAGCAGCAGCGGATGTCAGCCTTGATCTGGATTTGAGACCTCCTTCTAGTTTTATATGAAGCTGTTTGAAAACCAGAACATGTCAGCAGACTCCAAAGGGAGAGCGGATCAGAGCGGGCTGGGAGCTGCGGCGGGAGCAGTGCCGGAAGGTCGGCAGAGTAAAGTGGCAAATGCTCCATGGGGTGCTCTCCGTGCCCAGGGCAGATGATGGATTAGCTGAGGGCACAGGAAAAGTCACTGGAAGGGAGAGCAAAGAAGGTGACTGAGACATTGCAAAAGGCACAGAGAGAGCATCTGCTGGTGACAGATAGTCTTGTGGAACCCTTAGAGTGACTTTAAGCCAGACGGATCAACCTTGGCAGCTCCTGGGCTTGGTGGGACCCACGCTTCCTCAGTGTGCTCTGATGGGCTTTGTGATTTCCCTGGAGCAAAGCACTGTAACCAGGCACCAGCTGCCTCGGTATCTTCTGCAGCCAGGCCTGAAGGAGACCCAGTCCTTTGGGCTGACAGGCGCTTGCACGGTTCCTGTGTGCTGTGGGCACTGTGCTGTTTGTTGGCTGTGCATTGGCTCCTGCACCTGGCCGTCACAGTGCCGCTGCCATGAACACTAAACTCTGCTTAGACCTTATAAAGTGTTAGTAAACTTCTAGGGATGATGTCTTTATAGCTGACAGATGAGCCACCTTGATGGATTATTAGACACTGTTAGCCATACTTGCTAGACTTTACGTTACTAATGAGTTTTAGGGGGTTTGCTTTCATTATTCTTTTCCCTTTTGTTTGTTCTGAGCAGCAACTTGCACAGTGACAAATCAAAATGCTTCGAGGCAGCAGCTGGAGCTTGAAATTAATAATAAAAAGTAGTTGTACTGATGTTTGGATGCAGAGTCATGCTGGCAAATGTGCTTGTTTCACACGGCCATGGTACACCCGAGCAACCTGATCTGTTGTCAGGGCAGGCAGGGGAGCAGGAAAGGGTCCCAGGGCTACAAACAGTCAAACAGCTCAACAGAAAGCTTCCCTGGGCACCACCAAAACCGACGGCCAGTTTTAAGAACCTCCCAGCAGCGATGTCCTGCCCGGCCTGGCTCCGCACCAAGCCCTCCCTGCAGACACAGCCTCACCCCACGAGGCAGCACACGCTCCCTTCTCCCCCGGTGCAGGCAGGCCGCGTTCATCAGCCCTGTGGAGCCCACACTTACTGAAATACCAGAGCCATGTCGTTATACCTGTAACAAACCTGCCCTTTTACATATAAGAAGGTAAAATCTGTATGAGTTAGAAGTCTTGTCCAGAAGTCTTTAAAAAAAAATTATATAGAAAGCCTAAAAGCCCCAAACGAAAGAGCAGACAACCAGTTCTGGCATGAGTCCAGGTACATTTGACCTCCTTACTCCTCATTGTTCATGAAGTTAACAGGAAAAATATCCATGTTTATCTGAGAATGGCACCATTATTTCATAAAGCTGCTTTATTTCCCTTTCTCTTTTCTGTATTGGAAAAATTCCCCAACATAAACTGAACATTTACTGCAGGCAGATTTTCTCCTCATTGTTCAAGGATAAGATGTGAATGGGAACGGCAGGAGGCCAGCTATTCTCTAGACATATAAAGTGAAAATGATATTTTGAAGAAGATCAAAACCAGTAGCAAGTATTCAACCACCTCCATTATGTGTCTTCGTATTATTTGGGCTGCAAAGAGGTGACAGCAGCACAGCACATCAACCCTTGTGAACAAAATGACATGCAACAGTTTTTAATCAAACTCTGCTCAGGGAACATAAACCAGTGGAAAGTAGAGCAAATAACAAGAGAAGTTTTCAAGCAGGTTTACTTGAACTGTGATTAATAATAATAACCATAACAATAACAATAATGATAACAGTTTGTATTCCCAGACTTTGCCTTATCCTGTAGTACTTTTGAAACAGTGCCAGCTTATAAAAAAGCTGTTTCCCTTCCTAGGGCTTCGACAGTGACAAATCTTACAACTGAACGGCAAAGGTGTTCCTAGCCGGGTAGCTGCACTTTGTGGCACTAGGGAAAACCAAGCACCTCTCCTGTCAGTCTGCTTCTACTGACCCTTTCACAAACTCATCAGAACAAGAGCATCCAGGAGTTACACCTACAGGAAAACACTCATGGCCCTTCCTGCCATGCAAATTCCTTCTTCTTCCAGGGCATGGAGATATTCATTAAGCACCCATCCTTCCTCGTATTTCATACCCCACGTGGTAGCTCAGGTAGGATAACACTTCTGGAGTCATCCCGGGAGCCTCAGTCCTGGAGAATGCTATGTGGACCATAGCAGCCCTGGCAGGAGGGCTTTGCGATACTCAGATACATCAGAGCGATACTTACTGACACCACAGGGCAGCGGGCAGGGGATGCTTGTGTTGCTCTCTGCACCAAGGGCAGCCCTGAGGAGCCTGTCCCTGTGCCATACCCATCCCCAGGACGTGCAGATTCGCCACAGCAGAGCTTGGCTGCATGTGGGTGTTTCTGACCACTGGGAAGCCCTTATTCAGTCCGTCTATTTGTCAGTCCAGTGGGAGCGAAGAAATACAAAGCCAAGCAGGTGAGTTCACCCAGTGCTGCACCTCTCCAAAATTTTTCAGGAGACTCCTGGCAGCACCAAATTAACCATTAGTGAGGCACGCATCGGCACCTAAAGGTGTTGCAGCAACAGAGACAGACCCAGAGAGCCAGCTCTATTAAAATGGAGCTGTAGGGGCTCTTCATGTCACACAAGCCTGGAAAGATGCTTCCTTGGAGATCAAGTACCACCATTTTAAGCTCACAAATTTCATGCAAACAATGCCCAGGAGTACCGTGCAAGTACCTGCATGCTCCCTGCCTGCAAGTCACTGCTGTCATCTGCATGGGGATTTCACCTTCCTGAAAGGCAAGGGCTGATGCAGAGCACCCCTTGCTGCCAGCAGGTACCCGCATGGTGCCGTCCTAGAGCACACGGACATCAGACATCCCCCACCAACACCAGACATCCCTCATGCAGGCGGCTCCACCGCTAACCTTGTGTCAGGCACGTCAAGTCAGATTGAGCCCAGAGGGCACCAGCCAATTATAAAGAAAACCTCAGAAAAGGGTTAGAGTTGGAGAGGGGCACACAACAGCTTTATGTGCAATTGCTCATCCAAGTCCATAAACTCTGTAAACCTTGTTCCATTATAGTCATCCTAATAATAATCATTAATCAGTTATTTAAAGTCATTCACATGAAAGGCTGTGAGCTTTTTTTTTTTTTTTTTGAGCCAGTATAAATCAACCTTATAGGCAAAAGAATAAATACAGGGAGACAGCTGTACAGATCACACTGTCACACCAATCACTGCTTAAAAGCACACACTGTAAATAGCAGACAAAATTCACCCCCAGTGGAATGCCATTGACTGCACGGGCTGGAACTGCAGCGGGGATAAATTGGCCTATCAAAAATACATAAAAATTTAGAAACAGAATTCAGTGACGTGAGGGAGCAATTTTTCACTTAAAATGACATTATCACTAGCAAACCCATTAAATATTATGGGCTCCGTTAAGATTCCTGAGGGGCCCAACAACACTGGAGGAGGCAGTGGTTGCACGGGGTGGGAAGCAACTCACACCCAGGGCTGCCAGTGGGACCACGCTGCTCGCCGGCTCCTGAGCCAAGGCTAGGGACAGCTGTGGGGTGGCAGCCCTTGCCCTGCTCCACCAGCACGTCTCCACGGTGCAGGCAGAAGTGAGGGGCGTGAGCAGCAGCCACATATAGCAGCTGCCCCTGGTCCTTGGCCTCTTTTCTCACAGCTGGGGAAAGTAAACTCCAGCAAAACACTGTGCTTTGGGAGCTGAATTTGTCTGTCCTCAACCTGCCTATTTATGTGGCAGCATCCCTGGCCTGGGAGGAGCAGTGCCACCAGCCCTGGCTGCCTTTCCTGCTGCAGCAGCTGCAGTCTGCAAGATGAGCCTTGCAGGGAGAGGCAGGGAGGGACGGAGACGTCTTTTTCATACCCCCTCATGGTGTTACCATGATCTCAGGCCTTTAGAAAGTCATCAGGCTGCTTCGTAGACCACTCATCACCAGTAGGAGCCAGACGTGTGGCACTGTCTTAACAGCCCAGCATGGTATTTAGCTACAGTAGGAGTCGTTAGGTTCGGTGCATGGGCTCATCGGGGAGTATCGCAGAGACATTGTGTATCACAGTATGGACTTAATGACAGTAATTGTGTTTTCATGAAGAAGGGCTGAGGAATTTTGCTCCGGTCTGGAAGTGCCCAAGCCCAGAAGCTGTACCCAGGGACGGGGCTGAGGCAGCCGAGCGGCTCAGGATGGCTTCACCGAGGGGGCAGCCTCGCGGTCCCACGGGGCTCACAGGCAGCTCGGCAGCGCGCCCATGCCGAGGCAGAGCACAGAAGATGAGGGCAGCGGTGGGGATATGGAGCCAGGCTTTGTGGAAAAAAAGAACAAGTAATTGTTTTCTCTTTGAAAAAAAAAAAAAAAAAAAAAAACACACCTTGCTAGATTGCCTTACCAGGATATGATTATAGCAGATACTGGGCAAAGCAGTGTCAGTTGCAAAACATTTGTGGGAAGCAATTTTATTAGAGATATCAATATAAATAAATAGAAGGATTTTTCTGAGTGTGCTTCCACACTTGTTTTGAAAGGCTCTTTTCATTACACTCACAATAGCTGCTGATCATATTCTTCTACTCTCTTATGAAGCATCTGTGGCGATAGTACATAAGGCACACCAGCGGCTGGCTGCACACCACTGCGTTTTGGTCCGGTAGCTTTGAGATTTCACTCTTATTATTTTTTAAATTTGCTAAGGGCAGCAAGTACACAGGCACACAAATAGAAGCGTAGCCCCTGCGGAGGCCTCAGCGGGAATATCTGACGCCGGCGTGGGGCCAGACGCCCTGTTCTCGCCCCCTGCCCTGCTACCGAGTGGCCACATCCAGCCCAGGCTGCTCGCCAGCGTTCCCGTGGTGCAGGCGCAGGCTTGCTCCCTGTGACACGGTGCAAAGTGGGGCTGGGGGGGGGGCCTTCATGTTTAATATAATTGAGGTGTCGGGATGCATTAGGCAGGTGATGTGAAAGAACAACAACTGCATCTTGAACTGTGATAGTTCATTTATTATTGCAGAACTGAATGGCAAAGCCTAAGAGGGCTTCTTTTCCCACCCTGTATAGATTGTTATAAAACAGCTACATTAATCTTTTGTTGTTGTTGTTGTTTGTTTTTGGTTTTTGGTATTTTTCCCCAGGGATATAAAAATAGAAAGCTAACAGTAGAATCAAGATGAGAATTATAAGTCCCATGACAACATATGCCCCTGAAAACTTCACCAAAATTTTATAGCAGGAGTTGCTAAAAATCTCACCATTTATAAGCCTGTTTTTTATATTCTTACTAATGGATGTTTTTACACAGTAACATACCTATACCTTGCCTCTTAAACCAAATTCAATTAAAATTCTTTAACAGTACTACAGTGAAAAATAGCTAGTTTAGGCTTTTATCCATCTCTCCTTCAAAAATCCCAAAGCATTTTCCATGCATCAAGTAGGCCTTGTAGGCAAGAGCTTCTATTCTCACATGACCGAAGGATACACCAAGGTAAAAAAACATGGTGCAACTTAAATAATGTTAGATGTGAACAAGAAACTACCCTGGCAAAAGAACGGGCTTTCTTCCCAGCACTAGTCAAACCCACCAGAGGCTTTTTGCTTTGAAATAGAGCCACGCAGAGAGTATTCTTTGTTTTCACATCTCTCTTCTTCTCTCCTGACCACACCTTGTTCCTGAAAGAGACAAAAATATTCCAGAAACAACTGATTTCTTAGGAGAAACATAGAGGATTTGATTTGCTTCTGATCTCTATATTTCCAGTCCCTCAAGACCACGTCACAAACGCACGTCTCTCCATCACACCTGCCGTACAGTGTGATTGCTCGTTCCTGCCCTATCTGCTTGTTACAGAAGGGTGGGCTCAGACCTGGTTTCACACTGGCACAGCAAATTGTGGCACAGCCCTTTGGGATCTCAAGAAAATGACGCAGGTAGGTTTGCATCCTCTGCCTTAGATGCTACCTTAGATGCAGAAATGAGGCTGATGCATCTCAACCACTCGCCCCCTTCCCCAGAAAATCCAGGGAGCGCATACCCCACAGCAAGACAGCTGGCCAGGAACGGCCATGGTGCATTCCCAGCCGTCCTCCTGCACTCGCCTTCCCCAAGCACCCAAGGTAAAGTGCATTTTCAGTGCGCAGCCCAGGTCACGTCACCGCAGTCAGCTCTCAATATAACTTTCTGGACGACACTACAATGTGAAACCTGAATGTGTTATTCCTTTCATAATCAGATGCTTTCTCTCCAAAACAAGCTATATCCAACAGCGCCTGCATGGTAGACAACTGCAGCCCGTGAGCATCCAGACATGCTTTGAAATGTTCGTGAAACATTTCCATGCCCAATGGATTACGCTGCTAATCAAATCCAACTTATAACTAGCCTGAATACCTGGTCCTTATTCGCAGCTGGAAACATATCTGGCTCATATTCAAAAACAGCTCAATCACGAGGTGGTCTTTAGATTAAAGACTAAGTAAAACATGTTTCAAAATTTTGATTACTAGCTCTGGGTACCAGGAAATTAAAATATATTGGTAAAGTCTGTGCATCTACACTAGGTGAAAGCTATGTAAATGCCATCACACTCCACGGGAGGATTTGGGTTAAGCACTGGTCCATGGACTACATTTCAGAATCAGACAGTGATTTTTGAAGAATTCAGACAGTAAGACAAAAAAAAAGTCAAAAATTGCCACACACATAGGACTAATGATGCAGAAGTTTAACCAGAGGCTCTTTCGTGGTGCTCTGTAATCTTGGCCCTGGCTCCCTTTGCTCCCATTAGTCTAACAACTGCATCTTCAAGCCTCACGTGTCTGCTAAAAACTGGATATTCATCAGACATGCTGCTGAAAACAAATATGGCAGCTTTGTCCATGATGGAGGTCTCCCAATATCAGGAAGGAAATAACTTCAGAGAAGGGCAACTCACGTTCTGCATACATTACAATTTTACTGGGCTGTGGCAACAACAACTGTAGAACCCAAAGCAAAGCATTTCCTGACTCTACGTGGTTAGAGCTCAGCACAACATGGGATACCAAATGGAATTTAGCTATTGCAGGCTAATCACTTTTTCTCAAATATCTATATATAAATATATATATAAATGTATGCATTCACACACCCACAAATATGTGTTCATGCACAACCATACATATTCATCCACTTCTCCTGTATGCACACTGATCCACCTAGCCACAAAAGAAAGATTGTTTGGATACTCTGATGCTACATTTACTGACACAGTCCCGGGGGTATCGCACCTATTCTTTTTGGCATTACCCCTGTAATGCAAGATATAAAATTCTCAGTAGATGTTCTGAGTTTGTATTTAATAGACCTGGAGGCTCTGAGTGCCTTTTCACAGATTGTGTTCCAGCTGTCTGCCGATATTTGAATGTGCAGGTCTTGGTCCCATGCTGAGCAAACAGGCAGCCTCCCACGCATTTTGTGTACCAGGAGTAATTTATGAGTCTATCTATAAAGGAAATAACAGTGCGTTAAGAAGGGGTTATGTAAAGCTCTGAGATTGAGAAGTTGCTCAGTTAACTCAGTACAACTTCCCAACATCAGTGTTATGTTTCAGCTGATTTACAAATACAGGAGGCCTTCATCTGGTGATTCATATGCCTTCTGAAGCAGACAGGGGGGGAAAAAACTATAATAACTGTCTCTACATAAATCTCATGTCACTGAGAGGCTCCTACCTTGAAACCTCATATTCATTAACCATCTTTTGCAAATACGAGCATCTGAATTGAACCACAAGTCCCTAGGCACCGTGGGATATTCTGGTAACAACCAACCAGAGTAAAAATAAAATAAGAGATGCTGGCCATTTATTTTCAATCTCACACCATGGGGATTTCTTCACAATTGTCATTTAATGTAGATTCCACAGGCAATGCATTGGAATGCGCACAATGAAAGCGCAGATGGGGAGCCGGGCAGCCCTGTCAGGAGTCCCTGAGCTTGGGCAGAACGACTGCGCTCCACCCAGACCAACAGGCAAAGGTGTCTGCTTACAGCACTTCTCTTCCCCTTCGTGAGAAGAAAGCAGCCTGCAGCAATCACAGACACCTGTTTTAGAGACCTGTAAGCAACCTGCTTCAGTCCTGCTCTGCACACCCAGCTAGCAGCTAAGAGGGTTTGAAAAACCAAATCTTCCCTAACCAGGGCACAGCTTGCATTCAGCAGCCTGGTGTCAGATCTCGACTGGAAACGAGGCACAAAATGCAAAAGTTGCAACCTACTCAGCTTAACAAGTTCAGCATTATTTATTTAATGTCCTTAGAGCATGAATATTTAAAGTGTGAAGTGACCTTTAACCAGAAGAAAGTTATCAAAATCCATACGTGCCACCTCTCCAGCCAGAGGGCAAGCTGAGCTGGCTGCTCAGCTCCGGTCAGAGTAGACCAGGGCAGAGGCTTCATCGTGTTTTCTCAGGAGCTGCCACCCGAGCCATCCTCCTCCTGGCACTGACCTACAACAAGCATCTTTCTGCAACAAGCATTTATCTGCCTATAAATGGTGCATCTGTGGCTACTTTTGTGCAATGGAGAAAGAGGGAGCAAACAAACCTCACCTGGTGCAGGGTCATGGACGGAGGTCCTGTGACCTGGGCTGGGGCTCAGGCATGTCCCAGATGCTGCTCAAAAAGAGGCAGCAGAGCCTGAAACTTCGGCAGACAGCCAGGATACACCTCCAGTGGTTACAGCCTTACAGTGATCTGAAGGTTGACCCAAGCTATTGGAGGAAAGATTTTATTGCAACTGAAACAGGGAGCGTACGCACAGCAAGGGCATGGGACAGCATCACTGCCCTCATGGGGAACAGCCAGTCTCAGGCAAATGCATCCACATGGATCAGTCTCATCTGGAAATCAGAGAGAATAATATTTTCCTACCTCGTAGATCCACTGCAAGAGATATTCATTAGCACTTGGGAGGCAATCAGACCGTCACCATGATGAGCGCCATAAAAAGCTGCCTGTGAAATGTGTCACTCAGCCAGCCAGCCAGTCAGCCCAAGCCGAGCCCTGCCCTCACTGCATGTCGCACAAGTGAGACAGGTGAGACAGACAGAATTGATAAGCCAAGGAAGTGCCTGCTCTTTTCTCTGGTATTTTAGCCACTGGGACTCAGGCTTTGCCAACTGTTAGCACCTAATGTCGCAACCAGCACATTTCAGCTTCAGCTTGTGAGATTCCTGGCATTTCACTTCAAAAGATGTTGCATTCCTAAAAAAAGCATTTTTTGCAATGGAAAATGATTCACACCCATTTTTCACCAAAGTATGTTGAAAGCCAAAAAAAAAAAAAAAAAAAGAGAGACGACAAGGAGAAAGCAGCCGGCAGTGCTGGAAAACTCCCCAGGAGCTTGGAGCTTGGTTGGCTGGTGGCATGGCAGCAAGCTGGGACAATTTGCGTTGGTGCCTGGTTTGTAGGGCCTGGACCCACACAAGGTTCTCCGTCTGGCCAGGAAGAGGAAGAGCTGAAGCCAAATGACACAGCTCCACAAAGCTTCCCCTCTGGGAGGTGAATCCAGGGCAGTGTGGCAATGCTAGTGCCAACCCCCAAAGATAGGACCATGGCTCATTTTGGGGCTCACTGGTTGCCTACAGCACCTCCAGAAAAGAAGCACCTCCCATGTGTGTTTGCACCTCAGTGACCAAAATCCCAGTTTTTGCAAGCAGCCCCAGCACCCTGCCCTCCTCCTTGCACTGACAGCCCAGGATGGAAACTAGGAGGGTGATTTCTGGATATAGCCTGACATCAGGCAACCTGCAAGTTGGAAATCAAAGAGAACCAGAAGTAGACTCATTATAGGCTAATTAATCCAGCAAAAGTCTTCTGGACAAAGGTTGATGACATTCACTTCAGGATAATTTTGAAATAAATATGAGGATTCTCAGACAAAAAAAAAAAAAAGTGGAGAAAAGATTATTTTGAAGCATAAATATAGCTCACTTCCAGGCCCCCTCCTCCACATATCAATTAATGAAGCAAATCATCCATCTGAATCAAAGATGTGGGAGAAAAACACAGTTATCTATTTGAACTACAAAAAAATTAAAGGATTTAAAATGAAACATATAATTAGCCTGTAGGACTTTGCCGTAGGTTATTGAGGGGAAAAAAAAAAAAAAAAAAAAGAAAAAAAAAGCTTACTAACTTTCAAAGAAGGGCTAGACAGCTACAAGAATAGCTTCTGCTGCTCTCCAACAGAGGGGGAAGTGCTCATCTTCCAAAGACTGGCAGGGCCAGCCGAAGCTCAGCTCTGGCTACAGGGTTTGTAAAACCATCAGCAAACAAAGCCCTTCATATGTTGGGTCCTATGCTGTTGCTATCATCCGGTGATTGTAACTGCTGAACCTCCGTCCAGGAGGCCAGCTCTTGGTCCTTTGATACCAGACAATCAACAGATAGCACCAACACAATGCCCGCCATATGAGGGGTTTCATTCACCAGTGTTTGTGCTCTTCTGATTGAAGGCAGGCACTAAACATGGCTATTTTCATCAGACCCTGGTGCTGCAGGACACATAGCTGATGAACACCAGCTGGCAGCGGGAGGACGTGTTCCCAACAATTAGCTGTATGATGATGCTCTGCAATCTCCTCTGAAGCATCTGGCATGGGCCACTGGCAGACCCAGCCCCGGGATGAATCGTCGCTCTGTTCCGCTGTGGCAACCCTTACGTTATTAAAGTTTAGATTGAAATGAGGAGTTCAATGTCAAATCTACAAGCCCAGCCAAAGACTCAGCAGATGCTGCATATATAAACACATACAAGGGTTAATATTAGTCTGGACAAGGCTGAAGCTAGCTTTCATGGATAAATCACAAGAACATCCTTTAGCAGGCTTCATTTTTCCAGAGATTATCACGTGCATAAACATGAAATACCTATGGGTCGCACCTGAAAATCCCTCTTTAACATCACTGTTTATTTGCAAATGTAGTAGCTGCTAGAGACCCCAGGCTGGACCCGCACCACTTATCTGCCACCAAGACTTGGATACATGCCTAACCTTAAACACTAGTGTGTTGCTGCTCCTTGCGTCATTGCAGAAGCAGGCGCAAAATGCCATTGTAGAACTGGAAGCATTTTCATGCACTGTTGTTCTGCTGCAAACAGCTTCCCAAAATACAGAGCAGCAGAGAGAAAACTCCCTCTGCTTCGCATGGCTCCATGTAAGGGTGCTGGGGGTTGGCCTGAAGGACTGAGCAAAGGAGGATGTGTGCCTGCCTTCAGACACCTCCTCCAGGTAACCCTACCCATGCTGTCCTGCCACCACACACCTCAGTTTCCTCCTGTATGATGACTTCTGGCAATACTGTTGCCCTAGCCTGGCTCGGGTGCTTGCTGATGAAGTGTCCTGAAACAGACAGGTCTCAGCATAATCCGAGACATTCTCAAATAAATGGCCACTGGACATCTCCATAGGAAGGGCAGAGGTGTGATCAGCTTAGTTAACAATGTACAAATCACTTGATCAAAATCTAAAATTAAAAAAAAAAAAAGTGAGTAGAAAATTATTCCCTCACAAATAAGATCACTTTGACTAAGTTACTTGCTTCCCTTCAGAGAAGATTTGAGCTTTTTCTCTCTTCCTCTGCAATCTGGCTCCCTTTTGAAGTTAAAAGAAAGGAAGGTTTGGGGGCTTTTTTATTTAAGAAGAAAAAAACCTTCTCCTCTTTGAAAATATGTTTCTTAGACAATTGCTGTCTCAAATTTTAACAAATACTCACTAATTTGCACCTTGTTCAAAAGCCAAACAGTAACTTTGATTTTTTTATTTTTATTTTTTGCCTATTGAATGTTACTCTGCCTTTCTTTGTCTTAGTGGCAGAAGGGAGAGTCTTAAAGAAATCAAACTACCAGCTCCCTTCCAGATTTCCACAATTTGTTATATAATTTCTTAAAAGGAGCCATAAGGCCACTTGGAGGAGAAAAAAAAATTCTTTTAAAAGAAGAAAGAAAATAGATTTTTCACCCATCTTCTTGTAGATGAAGTAGATGAGACTAAAAAAGGCATTTCATTTGAAACATTGTATTCGAGACCAAGAAAAAAAGCTGACAAGGTGTCCCTGCTAGGAATTTCATTCGAAGGGACCAGAAAGAAGAAACCAAGAGATTTTCTTCAAGGACAAAGAGAAAGGAAGTTTTGAAAAAGATGAGCTCAATCTAAAACATCCTTTTTTTCTTTTCTTTTCTTCTTTTTTTTTTTTTTTCAGCTATGTGAGAAGAGACGTGAGGTTTTGTTGTTTTCCTGAGGAGAATTTGGGTTCTGCGTGTTTGAGGTACAGCGGGTGTGTGAGTGGCAGGCAGGAGGGGAGCGGGCAGGGGAGCGCTGCACCCACCTCTGCCTGCAAGGCTGCCTCATAAATATGGGAGGGCTGTGACGACAGAGCGCTCTTTTAGGAACCAGGTACTCAGGGGCTGCTCAGGCTGCTCCACGTTGCTCCAGCAACAAGAAGCTCATCTGAACGGCTAGAGAGAAAAGCCCTGTGACCTCCTCACAGCCGTGGCTAAAGGGGGTAGGCAAAAAGAGGGGGAGCAGAGAGGCTCAGCACCACGGTCCTGTTGCGCTTGAGGTTTTGCAGTGGCTCCCGCAGCAGGGCTGGGGGCAGCCCCATCACCACAGTGCTCAGGGACCCACATCTCCTGGTCCGAAGAGGCTGACCGGTCCGTCCCTCCGCTTGCTGTGGGCATGAGCCGGTCCTCCGGACAGCTCGATGCATAAACCTCCCTCTCCATCTCCCACCGTGCACATGCATACGCACACGCACCAGCGTGCTCCGTTCATACATATGCATGCACATGAGGGAAGCATAATGAAAAGCATCCAGCCTGTCCTTTCCCAGAGGGAGCAGATCCTCCTGCGGCTCCCGTGATGGAGCTCCCAAATCCGCCTGTTCCAGCCTCCTCCTCCGTGGTGGGCCAACGGCACCTTGATCCCCACACCCGCACCTCTCCCAGCCCCTCACCACTGGCGATGAGCCCCACGCTGAGCACCACCGAGCTCAGGGACTGCAAACAGAGGGGAAGGGTGAGTGCAGCAAGAAAACAAAGCGAGTGCAAGCGGTCATGAAAGTTAAAGGTGGTTCTGGGGAAGACAGACGGATTTTACACCAGGTACTGGAGCTGGGCAGCAGTGAAGAGGACAAAACAGATCTGGGGAGAAAACACAGCCACTAATTTGTTGTTATTTATCAGTTTATGAGCACTGGTGTATGCTGTGGTGGGTGTTTGCACATTGCTAATCAACTGAACAGTTTGCATGTAGCCCTGGAAAAATGGCAAATTAACCCAGTATTCTGGCGTTGGAGACATTTTGTGCTGAAAAGATGCGTTTGGTGGCAGACTCACAGGCTCCCTCCTGGATCACACATTTGCATCCAGGATGTTTTCTTTCCAATACAAAGCCGGTGAAAACAAAACCAAACAGCCAAACAACCTTTCCAACAAAAATAAATGGAGTTTAAGCATCAAAACATATCTGTGCATTTCTGCTATTTCCTTATAAAAAATAAAAATGGAAGTCAAAGCCTTCAATAGCAGACTTTCAGGTCTTTTCAGCTCAGAACATCATTTCATTTAGAAGTCTCCTCTAATTTTTTTAATGCTTTCAGGTGAAAATCAAACCAAAATTAACCTGAATGACATTTTCCTTTTTCTCATTTTATTACTCTTTTCATTGAAAATCTCCTGTGAGACCACAACCACCACCACTCCCAGCTTCCCAGGGGCCTGAGGACATGGCTGCCCTGCAGCTCCTCTCAAGGACACAGAGCCAAGGCCGAGGAGCTTCCACAGTTCAAAAGCTGCATAAAATATCCTGGTGTGACCAGTATCAAGGCCAACCTGCCCCTGCCTTTCAAAGCAGGCCTCTAGTTCTCTCCAGGGCTGAAGAAGATGGAGTGCGTTTTTCCCAGCAAGCCTCAAGCTGCATCTTCCTGGTGAGTACACAGGAAAACCACCACCAGTAAGCTGAGGAATAGGAACATGTGCATCTGGTCCAACCCTTTCATGAATAACTCAGTAATGAAAAAAGAAAAAAAAAAATCTGCATTCATACAGCTTCACCACGATGCTATTAAAATGAAGGTAATGGCTGTGAGTGAGTTAGCGCTGCATTAGGGAGCAGGCTGCAGCTACATCTTGCTTCATTAGCAGCCTCCCTGCCCCTCGCACAGTCATTTAAGGCGCTCTACAGAGCCATACACACGTGAGGTGGCTGGGGACAGGGCGAGCTGGGCACAGCATCATTTCAGGGACCTGCTTCAGGATCCATGGAGGGTCACTGCTGTTGGCTCTTTCCTCTATATTTTCCCTGCTCGGTTTTCACAGATTAGAAAACCAGGTTTTAGTTTTGCTGTCCCGGGTTATTCCTTCTTCCTCCTCAGTCATATTAAAAGCCACAAGAGGGTATTTACGAGGAAATATTTGCAGGGAATCCCCTGCTTAGTCCCTGCGGAGTGTTGGGTTTGTTCTTCCCCAGCTCCATACCACAGAAAAGCTGCTTTCCAACCTGCCTCATGCCAAGGTGGACGTGCCATCCCCAGCAGCAAAAAAGAGAGAGCAGGGATGAGGACATGCCCGCAGAGTCCCCACACTGGGCCCTGCTGCTTATGGTGGGACAAGGGATAAATCTGCCGATGGTGCCATCAGTTCTCTGCAAAATAGAAAGAATGCCCTGGGGACAGCCTCTACTGCAGCTTCAACATCCCCAGAGGGCTGTGCTGGAGGGTTTGGTTGCAGGGTGCCGCATGCTCCCAAATAGCACAACAGCTGGGATTAGCAGGGTAATGTGGGAACTTGCTGGGCAAGGCCAGCCTCTCTGGCTCCACTTCCAGACCCAAACACTCAGCAAAAGCCCACAGCCCCTTCTCCCGTTCTGGGGGGGACACATGTGGCTGAGCCGCCCTGGCCCCATCCCCACCACAATGCACCACTGGTTTTCACCCTGGCAGCCGCCACAGCCCGCAAGCCCCTACGGCTTGTTTGGTTTGAAGCTGTTGTGTTTGTTTTCTTTTCCTGTTAACTTTCAAGTATAAATGTGCAAGCTGGGGAAAGCGTTCCTAATGCCCCATATGTTTCCCCTCAGGAGCAGAGCTATTCTTTCCCATGGTTTAGACTTTTAAGATGTTGCCGCCTTATTTTAACTCCTGGTTGCTGCAGAGCCGTGAGTCGGGCACAGGGAGCAGACGAGCATCCCTTGCAGGACACGGTGCCACGGCTGCCTGCGAGGCCACCCCAAGATGGGCAGCGAGATGGGGTACACAGCTCCTGTCCCACAGCCAGGCACTGCTCCTGTGAGTTGGAGCCTCTTCTCAGCAGCTCTGATGAAATGCTTTGAATATAAAAATGAAAAGAAAAAGGAAAGGGATATCCCGTTCCCTCCCCTGGCGCATATATATGTACACGCACACACACTCCCGCAGACTTCTCCTTCTCCCGGTATATCAAATGGCCATGTCTTTTTGAAGTTACCATGGCAGTGACAGCAGAGCAACAGCACAACTCGTAGAGGAGGAGAGAGCAAGGGGAGAGCGCGGGCAGTGGCATGGGGTGGATGGCAAGGGGCCGCGAGGATCCTCTGATGTCTGTGAGATGTGGTGCAGGAAAGGGTTTCACACCAGAGAAATTAAAATAAGCAAATAAATATCCAGCCATGAGAGGGCAGACAGAAAGTAAAGAAGAGAGAGATCTAAGAGCAGAGCTGGGAAAAGGACAAAGGAAGAAGCAAAGCAGAGACAGAAATTCAACTAATTATAGAACAAGGAGTATAAAGAAAGAGAAACAGAAGAAGGTGAAAGAAGACTTGGCATCAAAATTTCGAATGAGGCCAGTTCCAGGAAACGGCAAGTCTTGAAGAAAAAATATGCAGAATTCCCAGTGACAGACTGCTCCTGAGCAGCCCGCAGGAGCCCTGCCACCTCCGACTGCCTCGACACAACACCCGGTGAGCCCCGGCCACCTGGCTCCGGGGCTGCAGCAGCCCCAGGCAGAGAAACAGCACAGTGCAGGACGAGAGAAGAGGGGCAACTTGTACTGGTTCTTAGCTCATCCTCCCCTTTGCACGCCAATAATGTAAGTCCAGGTGCTCATCTAGAGCCTGTGAGCCCACAGGGAGGAGGTGACCAGCCTAAGAAAGAGGCCCGTTGTGCAACCAGTTGGGAAAGCACCACTGAGCTGTCTTCCAGCCAAGATTAGATATCTTCTAGTGTGGATCTAATCTACCCCAGCAACATGGACCTGACTTTCTCTCTTGGGCTACTCCAAAGATTTCATCACCAGAAAGTCATTCAGAACATCCCATTTTTCTCAGAGTAAGTCTATACTCCCAGTAGAGCCATGCTAAATAATTCCTTTTTGCTCTGGAAGTGTAAAATCTTCATATGTCATTTTGGCTTTGTACCTTATTTAAAATGGTTGACATTTTTGCATTTCCAGGCTTACCTGGAGGATGCTAAGCAGAAGACCAAGAGACTGGAAAACTTTGCAAAGCAGAAATCTTACAGAACAGGAATGTAGGATGAAAACAGCATCCCACGCATATTTAAATACCAGCATCCAGAGTGAGCAGGATTATGATTGCTTGGCCTGAAACAAATGGTTCCACTTTTGCTGCCGCTAATACCATTAAATAACCAAGAGAGCAAACGCTGCTGATTAGAGAATGGCACAGAGAGTCACTGATGAACATTTGCAAATGCTAATCAACTTTACAGAAATGTTAACTTTCAGACCTAAAAAAAACCCTGACAGTGTTCCTGTGAAGTTATGTGGGGTGAGGCTCTGCATACCGGAGCTGTACCTTCACATTAGGCTTGATCCTCGCTTACCGTGCTAGCGCGCAGCAGAGTGCACCCTTAATGCTTTTCAATTACGTGACAAGCAAAGCAACCTATTGGTGCTCTTTATGTTAATGTCCCGATATTTCTCATATTTATAATATCTAATTACGTTTGCTTCTGATAGAGATGTAATGTTTAGGTACTGAAGATTGAGAAGACTGCTCTGATGTTAATATATTTACATTATTAAAAAGTAATACATTACATAGGCAGTCTGCTGCGTAGGGTTGCATTTCTAGATGAGCTCTCAAGGCAAATCCATTATCTTCTCCCTCCTCCTGTCCCCTGAACAGATTCTGATAACTAGGATTGACTGGCAGTGGTTAAAGTGACTGCAGCTGGTATCATAGTGCCAAAAGGGAAAAGGTATCTTACACATGCATGAAATTAAATACGCCCAGGGGTCTCAAAGGACCACACTGCATTAGTAGGCGAGGAATTCAAGACGTTAGCTCAGAAGATCAGCATTGCAAAAATGGTGCAAAAAAAAAAAAAAAACCTCAAGGGGGATAGAGAAAGACAGACTCCCCCGTGCAGTGCCATCAGAGGCATTTTCTGTGAAAGCCCATTAGCTGGAAGGGGAGTATCTGCAAGACCCTCAGGCTTGGACTACCTTTCCCCCTTCGGTCAGGAAACTGCGCATGTCTGATGATCACCAGGACATGCTACAGAGCCCATTGCTCTCTTCTGATGAGGAGAAATGGCGTATTTATAGCAGAGGTTGAGTTGTTATATTCCCTATGGATCACTTTCCGGGAGGGCATGTTCCCTTTGGGACTGCATCCTCCTCCAATGCTTCCTAACTGATCACGTCTTCACAAGTTCACCAAAGAAGCCAAGACCCCAGCTGGTGCCTCATACATTTTACAGAGACACCTCAAAGTAGCGAACTCAAAGCTAAAATGTGTTATTCAGTATTACATGTCTAGTCAACTCAGGAAGGATGTCAACTGCAAGTGAAATCTGGGGGGACAAGAGGCAGAAGCTCTGTTTAGCCTTCCACCGGGGGATATTTGCAAACTGAGCAGGTGCTGAGTGTCTTCATCTTCTGCTGTGATCAATGAGAACTGAGAGGGATCCGCACGTCCTGTATAAATACAACATCTCAAATGTTGGCTCCACTTTAAAAAGCCCCGAAGAGCCCTTCTCTCACAGCAAAAGCCAGTCAGAAACATGCAAGAGGACTCAAAGATGTCCAGCACTAACAGCACCGAAGGATTTATAGAGAGACCAGCCTATTCAGGATTCATTTATAAATTCTTGATAAATGACAAATAGGTGTTTTAATGAACAGTAACTGGCAGCGATGTAGCTACAGTAGTTTCAAGGCTTGAGTGATTGACACTGCAGAAGGAAAGACAAGTCTGGGGCACTCAAGTCCTGCTAAAAACATTAGATAAAAAAAAAAAGTTGCAGAATCCTTACCAAGTATGGCAAGGTCCACCTGATCACCAATGACCTGCTAATAAACTATAGCTGATCACCCATATGTGCTGTCAGCTACACACTGGAAAGCTATTGTAAGGGGAATTCACGCTGGAAGAGACACTCAGCATCAGTGCCCACTTTTGCCCAGGTTCAGACACTGGACAAATTAATTGGATGAGGAGCCTGAGCAGGTAGACCTTCAGCACCTGCTTCAGTGTACGTATTTCCATTCAGTACAACACACTCATATCTTTCAAAAGGAAAATATATGAAACTAGGTCTTCCTGGCTATTTCTACTGCCTTGGATGTAATTTCTGTCTCCTTAGAGTGATGTGTGCTTACACCGAGGAATTGGAAATGACTCCTGAGTCAGTAATAGTGGTTGGGAGGAGGGGAGTTGCTTGCAAGTCACAACTGATCTGCATTGACAGAGAAGTTGTAAGGCAGCTTCTGTGATTTCTTCCCAAATTAAGCCTAGCACAAAGGAGGATTCTCAACCTCTTCTTTTAATGAGCACAGAGCTATAAGGACAATTACACTAGATGAAATAAAATTAATTAACGCACACATTTGGGGACTAAAAATGCTTATTATCTAATATGTATGAATTTGACCTAGCTTAAAATTAATGACAGAGCCAGAATATACACAGCATTCAGGTTATATAAAACTGAGATAAACATGGTGCAAAGGGAGATGCTGCTGATCCCTCTAATATCAGTACTGCGAGAACTAGGAGGAGTGGATGAAGGCATGCTCTGTACATAATTTTCATAGAAATTTGCTTCAGTTGAGCTTGTACTTTACATGTGTTTTAACAACTGAACTCTCTGGCAGCACTGAGCTTGGCAAAGTGAATATTAGGTAATACTTCTATGAATATTTTCTCAAGCTGAAATTCTGTTTTGGAAAAAGACTAGCACAATGCAGCACTTTACTTTCCGGGATGCCGATAGCACTTACGTAATTGATTGAGTTTGTGGTTGCCTGCGTCCTGGCATTTCATCCAGGATGCCTGCTTTAAATGCTTGATCAGGAATTTTTATTCTTGGAAGATTCTTTCAAGAAGCAGCATCCATCCTACCGGAGATCAGAGGCATGCCATGTGGCCTACTGATCCAATTAAACTGACCAATACACTTAAAACCTAGCATCAAGAAATGTGCAATTAATTAATCACTTGCATACATTTGACAGGCCACAACTTATTCATCCAAGTTATCTAGCATGAAATAACAGAATGAGGAAAATCAAAAACTTTTTTTTTTTTTTTTGGATTACAGCAAGGCAAAGTTTATTAAATAACTTACTCCAAATTACTTTGGCAATTCCATGTATGACAGAACAATTTCAGTGTATAAGAACCTCTTGGATGATATTAAAGGGCAATCCTATCCAGATAGTGGCTGTGAAATCACATTTGGCATCTCAGGAACTTCAGCTCAGCATGCTCCTCTTATTACAAAAATGTACAAATGTGTAGCGTTAAGAGTTGGTTCAAAAAATGAGCTTAATGGAAGCAAGGCATAGCACCATGGTTTGCCTGTGCTTTCTGATAATAGGAAGAAAAACCCCTTTGCAGGCTGGAGTTACCAACAATCCACATTAAAAACCCTTAGGCCTACCCTTGGATAGTGCTCTCAAAAAAAAAAAAAAATACCAAGAACGTGCAAATGATAGAAATAAAACCTCAGATCACTGTTTTTAGGATGAAAGATCTGTGCGAATCATACTGCCCGTTCCCTGAGCCAAAGCAAGGCTGTTTTCTGCAGCGATGCACACGAAGGGTGTTCCAGTGCTTCCCCGCCTCTCATGAGCATGGGGGAGGAAGGAGAATTGAATGCACATGGTTCAACAGGATTTGGACCAGGAAGTCTGAAACTTGGCATAGCTCATGAATCCTGCAGTCTCCTACATACAAAAATCCAAATAAACTCAATTTGAAAGGAGCAAAATAAAATCTTTCCTGTTCACTCATGCATGTCTGTAAGGAGCTCCCAGACCCTCCTGGGCACAGAACAGAGGGCAGTGCAGGAAGGGCACAACACAGAGCTTGCTTCCCCTTCTCTCCTGGCATCAGCAGACACAGTTGCTAAGAATTCCCCGGGAAGCAGATTTCCTGGGGGTGGCGATGCTGAGGACGGGAAAAGGACTGCAAGCGCCTCTCGCTCCCTGCGTGTGGGTTCCCAATGCTGCAGGTGCTGGGCCATGGCTGCTGGGATTTATTTGCCATGGGGGGTGGGGGCTCTCTGCAAACCTCAAATGCACACGGGAGAGGTCAGGGCATGGGGTGCAGGGGTGAAGCCAGAGAGAAAGTCCTTTCCCATTGTTGAAAGGGTTTGAAGCATCTCTAGGGACATGAGGGTTGTCCTTGCAGCATCAGTGATAGGGGCAGGCAATAAAGAAAGGATGAAAATGTGCAATTCCTCAATCGCAGAGCCAAGGATAAGAGTACTCTGAAATAAGCCACAGGTTTATAAATGTAACTCCATTTTTCTACAGCGAAATCTCCCGTATATAACTCCCATGTAATTCCTTATTCACTTTTATAATCCCATCTTTCTTCTGGGAAGATTTCCTTCACTCTGTCTGCCCCCAGATTCACTTTGGGATATAGGCCTGATTTATTCCTCAGAGAAAGACTGCTACCACTCCTCCTGGCTGCTATGAAGCGCTTCCTTAACCCTGCAGAGGAAGGATCCTTTCCTAGTCATGTCATTAGCATTCCCTACAACTTGCATGTCATTTTTCTTTTTCCTCTTCATTTTGTGTTTTTTTTTTAAACTTCTGCAGTGAATTCTGCTTCAACACCCACATGTCTGCTATTGAAGCCAATCAGCAGGATTGACTCAGGTAAGTTCTTTTATTAGGTACTGATTTCTTTGTGTCTGATGTCTTTATCCAGACTCCTCTGAAAATTCCATTTTGGCTGAGCATATTGAAGCAAATGCCTCTCTCACTCTCTTTCATTAGCAATTTTAGGGCAGCACTGGCAGGCTTTTCACTCCTCTCTCTTGAACTCAGGAAAAAAAGCTGCAGTGGCTTTATCTCTTTTCACTATCTCCTAAGGATGTCCTGCCAACACTCTCCCACCTCCAAAACTGGACAAAAAATGTAGGTCTTTGGGAGTCTGATGGGCTGAGATTTGGAAGCAACAACATTTCAAGACACTGGTTTTCTCTTCTCCTCAGACTAGAATTAGTTCTGCCACCAACATTTTGCCCACGGCCCCCAACCCCAGGAGTGCTCACAGCGCATCTCTCTCTCACAAATTATTATGCTCCAATGAAGATGTTCCTAGCAGAGCTGTAACGTGTCTGGCACGAATTCATGTTATATCTAGGTTTTGACATTGGGCCTTCTCCTATAGAAGTCAATGTCAAAATTCCCTGTATTTGAAGACGAGGATTGGGCCTGTTCCTCTGACTTATGCAAGTTATTTTTATATGATAATGAATTGGATGCAGTATTATAAAGTCTGGAATTAATCTGCATTTTAACACTTTTTATAAAGCAGGAAAAAAATATCCCAAATTAACATCCTCCTTAACCTTTATTTTTATCAAGTGTACTAAATCAACTGAAGAATAATTGCTCTGAGGACTATGCCAAATGAGTGCACATTTAGTTTACATATTCCCTAATGTAATATGAATTGATGAACTTTCTGAGATACACATGATATAAATGATCATGATGTGCCATTCTTAATTTCATTCAATTGTCTCTGCAAAAACACTTTGCTCTTAAGATGAAAAGTACGTTACGTGCACACCAGGCCCACAGATGGGAAGAAAACTCCCTTGGAAGTATTTGCCCTTTCGGCAAAAAGAGAAACTATTCTAAACACAAAGGTCGAAGCCTTGCTGTATAGTGACTCACTGGGACCCAGATTATTGCACAGGGCATGGCATGGCTGTGAACAGGTCAGGGACCGAACACTGTCAACTCCAGGAAGAAGAAATCTGAGTCAGTCCCATCACGCTGCGATGGTGCTTCCTGCGTGCCAGCTTCCCTGCGAATGTCCCACCTCCACCCCCAACTGACTACTTAGACCTGTCTCAGCTACGTGAGAAGAGGAAGAGTTGTTGCTGCTCGGGTCGCTTGCTGAGCAGCCCAGGAGTTAGTCCTGCTCAGCGTGCCCTCACACCCCACAAGGTGAGCCACAGCATTGCCCCAGAAGAGTGAAAAGTGAGCCAGCAGTGCCCCACTGGGTTTGATCTGTGTTCACTTCTCAGTGAATACTGCACTATAAATACCTGCACATGCTACCAAGCTGCCTCCTGCAGGAGCGAACACCTCAAAGAAGACCACTCAAAGACCTCTGCTTCTCTGGCTGACCACTCTCAGTGACACTCTCCAGCACTGATTCACTACAACATCCAGTTACCAGATGTTTTTCATTCCCTTTGAGTCTCCCAACCTTGTATGACCTTGGGCACATCTTCTTTGGTCCTCAGTTTGCCATCTGTTAACTGGGGCATAATAATGTGTTACAGGTTTTAAAGCCAAACAGGATAAGCAATCATCTGAGTTGGAGCGCTGTATCATTGAGGCCACTGGACTTCTCTAAATTCTATTTAAATCAAAGCAAACCTCTTTCAAAACATATCCTGCTTTGATTTGCTCATAGCTATACTCTGAGGATCCAAAGGAAATGTAGTAAGTGGTGCCAATGTTAATTACTGTCACGGATAGATATGTCTGTGTTCAGCTTCCTTCATGGACTCCTGCACTTTGTCTGCTAAACAGAAGAGCCCAACAAAAAGAAGGTTTGTTCCTCAGACAGAGACTTACAGATCACGATCAAATCACACCTTACTTTTCCTTTTAGGGTACTGAATTATAATAGTAACACATTATAATAGTAATATTTACCAAATGTTCCATGTCCTGCTTTCAAGCATATGGTTCTTCTCCGAGTCTTGCCAAACTCCATTCAGTGGATTGTGCACCAAGGCGGGGATGCCAGCGCTGAGCTCGGTCTTCTCATTTCCTCTCCTCTGTGCAAATCCTAATGGCTCCCCAGCAAAAAAGGGGCTGAGTCTCCATTAACCTTGATAGGCACTCCTGCAGTGCAAATAATAATGCTCGTGGTTATCACAGAGCTTGCTGCCTAGGGAGAAACTTTTCTTCTCTGACACCTGTGAGCAATCTGGAGCCATTAGCCATTTCACTCCAATACTAATGATGCTCCCCTCAGTCATTATCTCTTGCTTTTTTTTGTTGTTGTTTTTTCTATATGAAACCATACAGTAAAGCTGAATCTAACAAGTCATTAAAACCCCAAAGAAGCTCTGACTGACTTGATCCCAATTGTTCCTTATGTCTGACAAGATTCTCCCTATTGAGCATTTGACTTGCATTTTATGTTGCCTCATTAAACTGTGCTAGACTTTAATCAAGGTCAAATGGGGGCAAATTTGTGTTTCCAGAATCCAAATAGCTTTTGCCAGGCTGCTGATCTGCAACTTGCATTGTTTCATGGGCTCTCCCCATGGATCAGCCCTGCTGATTTCCTTGACATGCCACATGAGAGCATGACCTGTGCCCCATGGGGCCAGGGGAAAAACTAGGACCCATGACGGTTTATACTGCATTAAATTCTCATTGAAATCCTTCCCCAGTGCCTCTGAAGTGAAATGCCCAGACAAGGAGTTCAGCGAAGAAAGAACTCCGTATCACAGCATGAATAAAACATGTTCTAATTTTATCAACACCTAGAAACCCAGTCCTTAAAAATCTGAGGTATTTTTTTTTCTTTATAAGGTATATGATGAACAGCCGATTACATTTTTGATGTCTTTTAATGATCATAATTAACTATGATCCATCATTGTAATTTCATCACTAAATCAAGGTAGATCACCATAACAGTCATGATAAATCATGCTCTTTGCACAACTATTCCTGGGGATGAACCAGAAAATGAAGTTAGTTAGAGGACTTCAGAACCTCTCTGCTCCATCAGCAGGATACATAGCGGTGAGTGCGTTCCAGCTGTGCAGACATGACATCTTATGCAGAGACACCACTCATCTTCCCTCAGGTTCATGGGTTTGTTTGACTCATGTCAAGAGCTCTGCCTCTGGTCTTCCTTTCCTACATCCAAGGAAATCAATTCTTGGTCACCCACTCTTTGTATTTTACTTCCTGAAATAAAGGGATCCATGTTTCTAATTTATAGGGTGGCGGTATCTAAGAAAAACAGCTCCTTACGTATTCCCTCTGGAAGTCCTCATTTTAAATAGAAAACTATATGGAAATAATATAATAAATATATAAATATATAATAAATATATAATAAATATATAATAAATATAATATTTAATATATAATAAATATAAATATATAATAAATATAATAATATATAATAAATATAATATAATAAATAATAAAACTATATGGAAATAATATAGATAATGTAAATAACTGTCATGCCAACCATGATTAAAGCCAAAGTCCTCACTATCAGAGGTCAGGTAAGATCCCTTGGCACCACCCATGTTTATCAACACAATAAATTAGTCTGTAAGAAAGATCAGGATGGTGCAGTATATCCTCTCAGGGGCTAATAGTGCCCCCATATCAATTCTGATCTCATTGTAAAAATCTTGATACTGCTAGAGAGATGAATTTTCTTTAGACAAATTCAAGTCTAAGGATCTGCACGGTCTTTTCCTGATTTTGTTCTGTAATTTCGGTTCTGTTAAACACTGTTCCACAGTGTTAGACGCCACAGATGGCTGCCTACCCAAGAAATGCGAAGAGAGCTCTTGGGACTATAAAAAGCAAAAATCTTGCACAAGTTTCCCAGCCCAAAAATTGAGGAAATAAGCTCTGAAGTATCCTGATGACTGCTCAAGGACTCTCTGGAGTTAAAAAAAAAAAAAAAAAAAAAGTGTCATGCAAATGTACAATGTTGACTTTGACGTGTAGTTTTGTATGATCGAGTTCACCAACCACAGCTCTCAGCAGCTCATACAAAAGACGTAAAAGATGCATCGTCAAACAAATGGGGAAAATGAGTTTTACCAGTGTGAAACAAGGTTGCACAGGGTTTCACTAGCAGGACTTCTCTCTGTCCACTAGGCAGTTTCTTCCTAAAGACCATGAAGAGAAGAGATCAAGGTCCCTTGAGAGGACAGTGAAGACAGCAAAATTCCCTCATCATGGTCCAAATGAGTAGTACTGTAAAGGTGATACATCACAGCTAGATTCCCCAGTCTCCAGCAAGCTAGCAGAGGGCTCCCATCACTCTTGTTCTCCTTTCTCACATTCATTTTAATCATGTCTCTGTCATTTTCAGGTTTGGGTACAGCACAGTCAGCTCAACCTGCCTTTGGCTCCGTGTCAAGGGTGTCATATTATCCATCTGTGTTACAATGGTAATGCTTGATAGCCAGGAAGGTCATTTCATCTCTAATAATTCCACCCAAAGGGGATATGAAGGTAGAATGATTACTGAGTCATATACCTTCTTGCAGAATACCTCATCCTCTTTGTTGCTAGATTATTTAAATGATAAATGGAAATTGGCCAAGAGAAAATCACTTAGAAATGAATTGTGGTCATAAGCCATAGGAAACACATTAGGTTTCCAGAAAGACAAAATAAAAATCATCAAAGCTGACTTTTTTTTCCTAGATACAACTGAAAATATCTGGTTAAAATATTTTAGCTTTACCACCTGTTGTTAGGGAGGGGGATAACATGAGGCATGGTACTGGTTCTGCAGAGGTCCATCACTGCATGAATGGCCCAATAAACTGCAACATCCTGTTAAAATCTGAACCTGGTACTCTGATGATCTAGAAAGAGACCATGTGTACAGCGAGGCTTATAAGCCAGAGGCACTCACGTGCCAGTGTTGGACTGTGCCAGGTGAAAAGGAAGCAGAGATGCTCGAAAAAACTAGGAAATGAGATCTGAGCTCTTTCCAACGCAGAATGACAATACTGTAATTCTAAAAAAAAAAAATTATTATAATTTTTCTTCACACTGTCATCTAAGTTTTGCTTTTGTTACTGCCTTTGTTCATGTTCTTTGAAATACAACTAACTGCCGCTCGCAATCATCTCTCTGCACAGTCAGCTGGGAGACGTGAGCAGGGGAGTGCCGGTGAGCACTGCGAGGTTCATCTCCTAACGTGCCACTGCACAGCCAAGTAGCCCTGGGCTACCCAGCCCAGCTTTCCAAAGCTGTCCTAGATTTCCTGATTGCAAAATGAAGATTGTAGTAATACTGCTGTGGCTCTACGATGCTTAATTAACATTTGGAAAGGTTTCTGCACGGTATATGCACTGTCAAAATGCCAATGCCTTTTCCATGTTGCTTACAAGATAAGAAAATGACAGCAGGTAGGCTGTGGTCGTGCTGGCTGGTCCTCACTGGTACCGCATACATGCTCGTCTGTCTGTTCATGCCCATCTACTGTCTCTTGACTAATGTTTAAATCATAAGCTCTTTAATGCAAAGGCATTTCTTGCTCAGGATCAGTACAATGTCTAGCAGTGTGGGATCCTGGTTCGTGGCTAAACCTCAGAGGCATTGCAGGAGTACAAATATTAACAATGTAAATGGTTGCTCTAATTTGTGGCACTGGTTTAGTTTGTGGGCATGTACTGAAATCCACCTGCTTCCCCCTCCCCCTGTGTTTCTTCTTTATTGACAGCTTAATCACCTTTACGTCTGCTGCTTATCTTGGAGGATTTTCTATGAATTGCATTCACCTTCTTCCACTGTGACAATATCTACACTTTGCTAATTAACCGCCTGGTGGACGTGGTTACAAACCACAATAAATATTTTCTGTACCAGAGTATAATCACAATGCTGTCACTTGACACTAGGGTTTTCACATCTTTTGATGTGTTGGTTTTTTTTTTTCCTTTTCTTTTAGTGTTAAGACTCCTCTAGCTGTCTCACTGCAAATGCAAACAGATGTTTCACATCTTATGACTCAATGACCCATTCCACACACCTAAAACAATAAAACTTCAGGCACTGATGTTTTTATCAAATGAAAAGTCCATCTACTCCTCTCAGCCTAGTACAAAAGATGAAAAAATAAAGGTTAGCCTAGGGGAGCTTAGTCTCCAAAACCACTGAATCCTTGGAGACTACCAACAATATTAGTAATTACTGCTCAAAGCAAAGCTGAGTTGGCATGGAGACCACCAAGAGCTGGGTCTTTAAAAGATCAGCTTCTATTCAACACATATATTAAGTGCTGTATTAAGCACCTACTGAACCCCAGAAAAAAATGTAATCACAGAATTATTTCTAAGTGGACTTTTTAGTTTTTCATAAGTCAAGAAAGGGGGTCATGAATAGAAAGGGCAAAAATCATCATAGAGAAACATTTACCTCAGCCTCTCCGGGTGCCATTAATCACCCTTTCCGCAGAGCCTTGTACAAAAGCCATTAAAATTTAAGATAGGAGAAATCACAGCTACTCCTACAGCTACAGCTATTGCTGCTGCTACTACTCTTAATTAGGGTCTGAGAGCAGTTAAACATTTAAATATGATAAGACTTAGAGGTGAGCTGGCTTGCCAAATGGAGAAAGTAAATGTTGTCAGACGGGATCAGGGAGAGGACCCCGGGCAGCAAGACAAGGGGCAGAGGGGCACGGGGTGCGCTTCTCCGGGACCGGGGCTCCTCCTCGTAGGTGAAACCAAAGCTGGACTCTGGCTCAAGTGGCAAACACGGGCCCGGACACGAATGGTGATTCCGAAAAGGCTTTTCCGCTTGGGTGCCCTGAGGCATGTCTCAGTGGAGATGGTGTTTGTGAGGGCCACCTAGTGCAGGAAAGCAAGGAGATGTTGAACAAAACCGTGGAGATCCTTCCCTTGGGAAAAGACCCAGGACAAGAGCGAAACAAAATGAAGAATAAGAGCCATCACCTCCAAATTTTCAGGTCTAGGAATTCAGGGCTGGCAAAGCTGTGAATGATGAAGGTTGTTGTGCACAGTCGCTGAGGCACGAACACCTCAATATAGCTTGTGCTCGGAAGCGGCACTGAGCATTATCCGGGAAGTTAGTGTCGTATTGTATAATCCACATTTGCTTTATGATGACACAGTGTCTTCCCTGCTGGATATTTTACCTTTCAAGCAGTAAGACAATAAACTACAGTGCCTGACAAGAAATGTTTTCATTGCCATTGTTTTAGAAACACATGTTTTCTCATTCACTATCAGCACTGCCTAAATCAAAAGAGGTGACTTTCACAATAAATCAGATAAGAGCAGCTCAGAACTGATACCTGCCAACATGTTTTCTCCCTTAATGGTGCTCTGGAGGCAGACTGAGAAGCTTTTTCCCCAAAGCATCCTAGAGGATGTGCGTGATGTGGATGAGCCCGACTGTGGCACTGTGGTGCTCCCCAGCCTGGCGTAGGTGCTCAGCACCCCTCGTGCTGTGATGGACAATACCACATAAAACAGAGCAGTACAACATGCATGCAGAGAAATTTACCACTTCTGATCCCCAAAACGTGCACTGCTCAACAGCCCTCTTAAAGGCCATTGTGAGCCTACTGCCCCAGCACAGCCACTGGCAAGTAGGCTTTTGCCCTAGAGATACACATGGGTTTTGTGTTGTGGTTGTTGTTTTTTTTTTGCCTGACAAACAAGGGATGTAGATGCTTAATAAAAATCCATTGCTGCTATTTTGATGCTCACAATTAAGATCTAAGGACTCCCTTCCCTTCCTGGCAGTGGTGGCTCTACCTTGGGGTACGCAGGTTGAGATAAACATAAATGACCAGCAGAATCGTCAACTTCAAGCATCTAAGCAGCTGCTTGCCCAGCTGGGGATGAGGACAGGTTGTCTCTGCAGCTGTGAGCCTGCCCTGCACACCTGCACTCTGCATCCACTGCTAAATAGTAACCCTGCATGGTTGTTTGTGAGGTTTCTGGGAGGATGAAAGAAGAGTAAATGAAGGAGCTGCACACTGCTGTTCCTCATCTGAGTCTGCTGCAGCTGGCAAAGCACCACGCTGAAGCAAAGCACTCGTAAGGATGCCTGAGAGGAGCAGGTGGGCGGTGATCAGAGTTATTTCTCCTCTTGCCCCAGGTGAATTTTTTCCTGTGCTAAAACGTTTCCTATATGCAGGCAGACAACTTACTCTACCCTTACACTACCCTTGTTTCCCCCACATGCAGTGGATCCGGCTTCTCCCCTTGAAGCGGTAGGTTTGTACAGTCGCCTCAGTTCCACAACCCCCAGGGACCGATGCTGTCATTTCTTCCAATTCTCCCTTACCAGGGAGCCCTGTGAGACCTGCCAGGCTGGCAGCCATGTGGCCAGAGCCCAGGCACCTTTACCACTGCCACTGTGCACCAGGGATGCGTGGGGTGTCCTTTCCAACCACAGCCCACATCAACTGACCACACTGTCCAAAACCTGCCCGGGAGCAGGCAGAAACTCCATCGTGCACACTGGTGAGACGCAAGGAGCAGCTCAGGCCAGAGCCTGTGCTAACTCTGGAAAAGACACATCTCATGACACACTCAAAACCTGGTTCCCACCCGTGTGGTGCAGACTCAAGCTTTCACAGGGAGAACTGCAAATGTCTGCTTGAATCGTGAACTCCAGAGAGCAAGAGCTCAGATGCTTGTGTTCAGGGCCACGTGGGAAAGGCACGTGCAGGTCAGCGAGCCTAAAGCTATCTTGTCCCTGCAGGAAAAGCACCCCCTGACCTCATATGATCATTCTCTTCTTCTCCTCTCACTGTGCTGCTGGTTGTGAAGGCACCCTACCCAGATGCCAGCTTCCACTTAGAGCCTCTACAGACTCTTATCCACAGCATGTCTGAATTTTAAAAGTTCTGCATAATGTCTCCTTGCGTTTCATATTCAGCTACACAACTGGAGCTGTTGTCTGCATTCTCATTACCTTTAGGCCTCAATTAATATAACATCTTCCCTGATCTTGAGAAATTAAAGCTCATGGCAAACACAGCTCCCCAAATCAGTATCTTGCCTGACCATGCCACACCACTTTGTACAGCCTCCCCATAGCCCTGATCCCTGCTGCATCAAACAAAACACGTACATCTCTGCACGTGTTCTCCATACAACTGATCAGCACTCCCAAAATGATCCTCACTTTTTTAGTCCAACAGCATCCTGTTCCACAGGAAATATTTTCTTATTTTCTCCCATTACCCTTCATGATTATACAGAGTCTTTACAAGCATTCACTATGTTGTTCTTCCCAAACTCTTCCTTAAGATGCTACTTTCTGCTACAAAAAATAGGCATTGATTAGACTGCTGACATGTTGCAAACAGCATCTAAAAAGCCATCTAGCATGTCCAGACCACTGTCTCATTACCCTCTAATTTCCCTTCTCATTGTCTGCATTTATGTTTCTCTCTCAAGTTTTGGAAGGTGGAGCAAATCATTTTGCACAATAACAAGGGCTTCATCATCCTGGCTCACAAGTAGAACCTGTGGCTTATACTGTGGTGGTAATAGGGAAATTGCTCCCTCCGCCTCCAGGCACACAGTTTCCCAAGTGGTGCAGGGTTGGCTTCTCCCCAGATGTCTTCAGCTGACTTCTCCTCCTGTGCCAGCCACTTCTCCCTGTTTCTTGTCCAGTGCCCACTCTCCATTCCAGCCTTCTTCCCTTCCAGTTCTCACCTGTCCCAAATTTATTTTTTTTGGTCTCTCTGACGTTTTTGTCCATCTCTCTTTCCAGCATTCAACCCCCTTGCTTCCTGCACTCGCAGCCCAAGGAAGCACCACTTATTTATACCAGCTCCTGCTCTCCTGTCCTGCTTTGCCTCCCTACTGCATTCCCACTTCCCTGTGCTCTCCTGTATCCCTCTCCTGTCTTTCTACTGATGGCCCACACCACTCCCTCTCTGCTCATCTCTTGAAACACAGGCACATCTCACACAGATGGAAATCAAAATATATGAAAATAGAAGGTTGGGGGGTGGAAGGGGAGTGCAGGACAAGACCCATGCCTTGTCTCGTCCAGCACACTTCCACTGGCACCAGCTGTTCCAGACAAGAGTATTAAAATCCCCCTGATGAACAGCCTTAGGATTCAAACTCCTCCAACAGGAACACTTAACTGTAATCCCTAATAGTTACAGATCATTCTGTGTCTTAAGGCAGGAAGTTTTATATGTCTATGTTAAATCATTATCATTCAAGAAAAGGATATCTTATTAGCATGCACAGATGTGGGAAGTACAGCAAGACTTATTACTAGCCCAGATCATGATTTAATGCAAGGAGAGGGACAAGGGTCTATATCATTCCTGCTGTGCTGTGATAGAGCAGAGGGTACAAAATCCCATCTCTGGAGGAAAGGCATATAAACAATTTTTTGTGTGCGCTAAGTGACCAAATGCCATCCTGGTGACTTGTTTCAGGACAATGTTCAGTCCTTAAGGTTGTCTCAGATGGCATAGCCTAACCCACATAGCCCTGGTACCAGCAACAGGACACAATGACTACCTCAAATTCACTTTGGTTTCTGCTGAACCCCTGACTTCACCATCCCACCTGACTGCAACGCATGGGAAATGGCAGCTGACAGCTGAATTTGCTGCCACTGAGAGCTGGCTCCTCTCGCTGTGTCGTGCACTGCTGGAAAGCATCCCACAGGCCACAGCCACGCTGCCTTGGCCAGGGAGCCCTGCTGTAATTTGGGCTTTGCTGAGATCCTAGGCTGAGCTTCCAGGTTGCAGAAATCTTAAGCCCATGTGTTTTGGAGCTCATTAAAAAAAGGCTTTGCACAGCTCTAATTTTCATTTCAACATTTTCTTTACACCTCCAGGCTTACTAGCAAGCTGTACCAGCAGAGACTTTAATTTGTTTACAGAAACAAAACAAAAAAATCAAAATTAAACATATGAATTCAATTGCTGAAAAACACCCTGTTACTAAAGGTTCAGATGTAACGACACCATCATTTAGAATAGCCTCATGTGGGTGTGTGCCTACTGAGAGCTGCGAGAGGAAAATAAACCACATTAAAACACAATTCCTCTAGCTGTTTCTGAGACAATCAAAACCTTACAATAGGCGTTTTTCAGGAGGAAGGATTCTACCTCAATAATATCTATAGATTGGATAGTCCCAAATGGCTCATGGGGAATTTTTATTCCAACCTAAAGATGGAAATAATCTTTATGTATACCTGTGTGCACATAGTCCTTACCACTGGAATAGCTGACTCCCTGAAAACGTCCTTGTACAGCCTGTGTAAAACTGGAAATTTAGAATGTGAGGCAGAGATTAAGACACCGGCATTATTCACACCAGCCATTTGTAAGCACCCTATTTAGCTGGTTTCATTAGCAGGCTGTCCTACAATCATCTCCCAGGACAAAGATGCTCCTCTAAGAGCCTCCTTGTTTAGGTGCTAGAAAGTACTCTGAAGGACCACTGCTGTGGGAATAAGGGGGAGCCAGTTGATGTAGTGTGGGGAACCTCAGGGTGCTTATGGCAATGCTTCTTACCAAAGAGCTTTAAAGAGACTAAGGAGTAGTGGCACAAAAGAAAATAACTTCTCTTGAAATAACAAGTGTTCAATAGAAACAGAACTTAAAAAAAAAGAACAACAACAAAAAAAAAGATAAATGGTCAGTACTTGGAGTGGAGGAGGTTATCTACAGGGATCTGCACTGCTCAGTACAGCCCAATGTATTTGTATTTGAAATGGGAAAGAGGGAGAACCTGGCAAAGCTTGTTAATAATGTAAGACCTGACTGGGAAGAGCTGCAGAAGGATCTTGTGGTGATGAATGACTGAGTGGTAAAAAGGCAGGTGACTTTCAGTGCTGATGAATGCCGTGGGGAAATACAACCTCGCTCTGTACTCACGGCAGGGGGCTCTAACCAAGCTATCACTGCTCAGGAAGGGCATGCTGGAGTTACTGGAGTCATTCTCTGAAAATATCAGTGCAGTGCTCATCAGCAAACGAAAAAGCAAATCAAATGCCAGGAATTATTAGGAAAAGAAGATAAATAGAGAACAGCATTGCCCAGAATGTTGCAGAGCACCCACATTTGGAATTCATGCATTATTTTGGCCTGCTTGCTACTGGAGGCAATGACTTTCACCTAATCACCCGGCAGACCTCGGTCAGCCTGCCGCAGTAATGTCTGCACTGACCGGGAGGTCTGCAAGTGAAGAGCTAAGTATTAGGATGATTATGCCCTGAGAACAAATCCTAAATACCCAGCACATCTAGTATCTTCCGTCTGATCCAGCCAGAGCTGCTATGATGGCCTTCCATTAAGAAGATGCTGGGAGACCCTGATAGTATTCTCAGACAATCTCTGTGCAGTTCTCAGACAGATCTGCTCACGGGGGCTCAGCTCACCAGTGCACATGACTCATTCCCAGAGCGTTAGGAAGCATGAAGCAGAAAAACATCCATAAAGGATTAGATCACAATCCCAGTGACAGCACTGGTGATTACTAAGGGGGGGAGGAAAAAGGGTTTGTGTTAAAGACTTTTCCTAGGATGAGTAATTTGCAGCATTTAAAACTCTTTGAAGACTAAGTCCCTGTTAGAAGATACTCTTGCCCAGAAAAAGACAACCTTTGGCCGGTATTATATGATACAGCTATGTGGCCATCTGGATTTTGCCTTCAATCATTTTCATTGATTCAGAGGCATTTTGAAATGCTTAAGTTACTACATCGGATTTAAATTTCAGATCAATGTTGTCTTTGCAGAACTGCTCTGTCTTGAAACACAGTGGAGCACACCCCACGCAGCGGCAGCAAGGGGCCGTGCCAGACCCACGCTGGAGCTGGCACTTCTCCGACTCCAGCAGTTATCGACTGCTTCCTCTCAGGGCTTGTTGTGTTCATTCTGCTTGCAGTCCTCAAGGTCTCAGATGTCCTGGATGGCACAAGGCATCTGTACATTCATTTTTTTCTACTGGAGACGGTTTCAGTCATCGTCTTCTTGGCAATTTATTAAGTAGGGTCAAACAGTCTTAGGGTTCCTTGGGTGGGTCTGTGGGTGGTTTGCATCCATGCCCCCATTCAGCTCGGTGCACCAGGGGCAGACCCCACACCATGGTTGCTCTCCACATCACCTGAACCACTGCATGTTGCAGGATCAGCCTGGCCTTGACTGCTCTGCTCCTCCTCATCCCAGGATCTCTGCACGAGGCCAGCCCAGCTTTAGAGCGCACAGCAGAAAGCTGCCAGGTATGCTGCTGGGAACTGTCCTCTTGCGCTCAAATGTAGTCAGCCCCAGGCTCTTGCTAAATTATCCATTTCTTGCAGTTACGGTGAAGTTCTCGGTCAGCCCCCTGACGGATCACCCTGCTTGGCCTGGCCTCCCAGCCTGGGGGCTTCCTTCTTCCACCCCACGCCAAGCCTTCGGGGCACGCTTGGCTGCAGATTTCTGTTGAGGCTCACTCCTTCTCCTCTGCTCCTGTCCACTGCTTTGCAGGAAGCCCCTACAGAAGGGATATTAGCTCAATCCCCTGGTGCCTCTTTTCCAACGCTTATGCGGGGAATGATGCTAATTACTATGTTACATCCTGCAGCTTGAAAGGAATTCACAATGAGGCTGACAGAATTGGACTGAACGCTGCGTAAGAAAGTGAAATTTGACTGTCAGCAGGGCTGTGAAGACGCTATAGGACATAATTTAGCCAAATGCACCTGCCACACTGGGTTCTTTGCCCCACAGTAAAGGAAATTAAGATTTAGTGGTAAGCTGTATCCTTACACTGGTAGCAAAAAATACAGCTCCTCCTGGCTGTAAGGGGCTGTTGAGGCTGAACCATAAAGGCTTCTGTTAAATTACACATGGACAGGTCTCAACCGGGATTATATCTTTCCTTCTATACTCTGTACAAAAGAGAGACTCTCTTACAAAGCCAGAATAGGAAGAAACGCTTCCTCCTTTCAAGTTGCACACAGTCACTAAAGCTTTGTTGTTCCCTTAAATACCTAACATCAAAAATTTTGAAATCAGAAGCATTATCATTTCCCAAAGCTCTCAGGGCTGTTCTACAGGGGTAAATTGCTGGCTGAAGCATAGAAAGCCAGCAAACCTCAAACCCATTTTAGGAGATTCTTCTTCTTTTCCTGCAGCCTTGTAATGTGCATTTAGGGATTAGTATCCAGGGCACCTATCATGGAAGTCTTTAAACAGGATCAATAGAAGGAGAAATGTATAATCAATACATCGATGAGAACAACTTGACCTTTCCACAAGAACTGCAGGGACAAGGAAGCATTCAAAGAAAGTTTTTGCAAGTTTTCAGAGAACAAATCTCAAATTTGCAGAAAGTTCTCAGCTATATACAGGTCGGGATGGCAGAGCAGACATCAAACAACTGCATATGCAAAGGGCCTCTGGCCAGGTTCTGGTCCAACCCCACCACGCAGCCCATGTCCCAGCTTATTTGCGTGGTAGCCTACGGTGAAAGATATGAGATTGGAGGGGGGGGTAGCTGCCACTGCAGGTGCAGAGAGCTGTCTCCAGGCACATCAAACCCCTTGCTGGCATGGTGGGGTGGGGTGGGCAGCACACTCACAGGAGCTGGGGCAGCTCTATCCCTGCCTGCCCTGTCTCTGGAGAGACAGCCCAGGAGGTGCTCATGCCTCCTTAGCAGAGGAAAATGCAGAAATGGAGGCAAAACTCTGCCCCGGCAGCACTGGAGCTGCTATAGCAGCAGAAAGGCAGGGCTGACCCCGATGCTTCGAGAAGGCGTGCTATCACTGCAGTGCCCAGGGCGTCAGCAGAGTAACTCCCTCAGAAAAGTACACAGCTAATTAATTCCCCGCATACTGCACTGCTGAGGAGCCGCCATTGCAACCAGAATTTTGTTCAAGAGTAAATATGATCAAGCGGTCAGGAGCACACCCTTCTTTTTCTGACCCCCAACTACCCACCATCACAAGCCCTAATGAGAAGTTATGACAAGCCACCAGCCAGGGAACCTCACCTGGTCTGGACAACACACCACATACCATGACCTGGGCTTTTCCTTGGCTGAGAGAACAGGCATGCATTCGGCTTCTGCAGGGGAAACCCACACAGGGGTGGAGCCGGAATTCTGGTGGTCTTAATGACAGTAGGTGACGACCTGTGCGAAGCACATTACATCAACCTGGCTGCAGTCAGGGGCTTGTGCAGCTTTCTGAAAGGCGTTCCAGGAGATCTAACTGCAATAGCAATCAGAGTGAGGAACTGTATAATCTTTCCCTATGGGTGATTTTGCAAGAAATGATATAATTACTGCTTTCAAGATTGGCATAAAAGTACCATAAAACTGTGCCAAACTGAGCTCAGGACATAAAAACATTTGGAAACCTTTGAGACAGACAAGAGGTGGGATAGGCTTGTATCTACTGTGTTGGAAGGGGACTCAGTGACAGAGGTCCAATTTTTTATGCTACTTCAAATTGCCTGGATGGTACCAAATATATCATTTGCCTGTCTCCAAAATAAGAATAACTTTTTTATATTAATTTGCAGCTGCTTGAAGGTGCTGTGCACCGTCCAGTACAACAGGATGTCTAGATGTTATTATAATAAAAACCTCAGCACTAATAAGCATTTTCAGTGTGGGACTTGTATGACAGACTCAGACTTTGAAAATTCCTAACAAATTCAGCAACGTATGAGGCTCTGTCTTGCACTGACAGCATATTTGGTTTAAATCTATTATAGATAGATAAATAGATATTATAAAATATACATTATGTATACATACATGCATATACACACAGTTTTTCTTTAAAGCATCTCTCTCACATTTCTTTTTTAAGTGCAATTGCTTTCCTGTGCAAATTCAAACCCAGAACCAGGTATTTTAAAGCAAGGAAATTATGACCTAAGATATAAATACATCTCAGCATAGCCCTGACTGACAACATGAGCTTCATTTTCACGCTTTATAACACTACCTGAATCACTAAATATATTTCTGTTCTTGCAAGACAACATTCCACATAACTTTTATTTGTGAATAAAAGGCAGAAAGATGCATGGACAGTGCATGCATCAGGAATAAATTATTTCGGCAGAGTCCATTACTCTGGAAAGCAGCCTGAATATCAAGCCTGTGACATAAATACAGACTGAGACAAACACTATTCCATCACAGGCATTTGCAACATTCAGGTTCCTAAGTTACTCCTGCTGAGCCCAAGTTGAAGCAGCATCAGTGCAATCCTCCCAGTGCCTGGTGGACCACAGGCCCTGGGTCCAACACTCAGGGGCTCCTGCTGCTGCCACATGCTGAGCAACAGCCTCGCAGCCAGGTCTCAGCCCACCAACCATTGCCACAAGGCAATGCAGCTGCATGCAGAGTTGGCCAACACCCAACAGACTGCAGTGCCAGCACTCTCTCCACATTCCTGGGCACGCAGAATCCCTCAGACACCTCAACAGGTGGCACCAGGGAGAGCTGGGATCCCACTGAGTTTGAAAAAGGCATTTTTCATCACAAGATGCAACTGGAAGTATTCTTTAAAAAAATCCAACTATCAAGAGAAACACCAAAACAACATTCATTGCTTTTTCTTCCCACCCATCTCACTCAAGCCAGGGCTCCCACCGAGCAAGCCCACGGCAGAAGTCACCACGTGTGCCACCCAGATGTGAGAGCTCCCAGCCAGCTCCAGAGCAGCACAGACCACGCAGCAGCTGTGCTCAGACCACAGGACAGCATCTTTGGCCAGGCCTGCCTCCATCTCTTCCCTGAGACTTGGTGTCAGTGCATGGACTGAGCCTGACCCAACGGCTCCTTCCAGCCCCAGGAGTACCAGGGACCCCCCAGCTTTGATCCTTGTTGAGAGCATCTGGCTTGCATGGGTGTCAGGCACAAAATGGATGATGTATCCAGGCAGTGCCCAACATCGATTAATGGCAATGATGTATGGAGTCACATCCTCGCTGTTACACCTGCATTGTAATCCACGGTCATGTTTCATTGCACATGAGAACAAACCTGCCTGACCCACACGTATCACACCAAAGGTGAATGTGGAATGATTTCAGTTTGGTGTCAGCCCTGTTACAGCCAGACACTGAAGGTCAAAAAGGCTACAGGCAATATGTACAAGACTGCCACCTGGGTTTAAAGAACCTAAGTCCTCTTGTCTGAGGTACTTGCAATCATTTATTTCAAATGCAGTTCTGGTTTTGAAGACTACATAAATAATCACAGCAACCATGTCTGTTCTGTCTACCCACTACTAAATGCATTTTTCACTCCAGTCTCCCCATCAGCAGAGGATACCTTCAGGGTATCCTCGTATTTCTAAATATTCCAGAAACTGCAGATGATTTACTCTCACAGTACTAATGTAGCTCAATCCATTCTCATTTTCTATTCATGACAGCAGTAGTTTGCTAAAGAACATCGGCTCCTATCAGTTCATATCGTTCATGACAACTTTACAGTATCTGATATAATTTCTAATTTTTGTGCCTCGAATGGCAACGCGCGTCCCAGCAGCTGCGTGTTCCAGGGAAGCGCGAAGGCACAGCCTGCATCCTGCCACCAGATGGTACTCCATATGGACACAGCCGAGGAGGACATACTGGTGCTGCATCACCAGTGGCAATCCAGGCCCTTCCCCCTCACCATATTCTCTCTAGAGCCTGTACATGGTGTTGGGAATCGTACAGTCAAGTTCTCTGTTCATTCTGAATGCAACATAGACTCCAAATGTGGTAGAGGCCGCTTCATGTGGCATTTTTCTGTTTCGAGACCTTGCGGGAGAATGGGGCAACTATATTTGTGTGCACTCTTTCCAAGCTGGTTTTCTGAACTTGTGCCATTTCCGCTTCATCTGTAATCTCCTGAGTACCATCAGTATAGTTGTAAACTCCATGCGGAGATGGATGGCATTTCTCCAGGGACACACGTGTCCCTGTATGGCTTGGAGGCCACAGACTGGCTGCCATTTGGATGGTGCAGAAAACCAAAGCCCTGCCTGCTGCAAGCCAGACGAGATCCCAGCCCTGTACATTCTGTGAGTGCAGAAGAGGGAATCGCAAAGTATTAGCAAGTTCCCAATTTCTGTAATTAGTTATTGACTTAAGTGTCTCCACGCATACCTTTCCACCTTAGGTGGAAAATCTGTCAGCATTCTAGAGCAGAATCATCCAGAGTGATGGGACTGTCACCAAGGAGGTTATTTTTCAGTGAAGTAACATACCCATCCCCACATGGGCTATGGATTTCATGCCTTTTACTGGAAGATGCTCAGTACGCTTCCTCAATGGTTACTCACTTCCACAGACAGAAACCAGATTAGTTTTTGACTTTCCTACACAGAGACCAAGACTCGTGTGCCTGGGTTTCTTACAGACCTTGTGCTAAAAAGCACATCCCGCATCCTTCTTTCTCTGCTTTCCTGCAGCTGGTGACACTAGACACAGAGGAATATCGACCTTGTACGTTGGTTGGAGACTGGGCTCAGGACAGGGGCACGTCTACGTTTTTTGTCTCACTTTCAGGAGAGGTCTTGTGAGCCAACAAAAATAGCAGCCTGTAAACCACCTCAGGTGAGGAATGGCCCAGGGCTAAATAGCCTAGGGAAGGATGACTGCAAGTGCAAATTCAGGTACCACAGCAGGGTGCACTGCTGCCTTCCCTAGGACATGGAGCTGGGCCAGTGCCTTTAGCCATCGGTAGTGCAAGCGTGCCTGAGCAAGGGCTCGCTGCCAAGAATCTCCCCTGTTGGGGAAACTGCTGAGACTTCAGTGCCGTTGTCCGAAATCCCACCAGGCAGCAAAACGGCCCTATGACTCAGGACAGCTTCCCTGTGAAAACCAGCTCCCAGCACTGGCACTGTGGTCCCGAGGCACCCCCTGCCCATGAAGTGAGCCATCCAGGCATCAGATCCCCTTTGATCTTTTCCAAAACGAAAGGCTAAACAAGAACAGATTGTTTTCCTTAAAAGCAGGGGGGAAGAAGAGAGGGTGACGAAGGGGGAATTGGCCTGCTAGGTTCATCTCAACCATATAAAAAAGTCCTTTTAACTTCTCTTAATGAGGACTACTTTTTCCAGATACTACCTAATTATTGCAAATTGCTTCATCTTTTAATTGTTACTGCAAGGCAACTAAACATTGTTACGTTGATTGCTCAAGAGTGGATTGTTAATGGCTTTAATCATTTGATAATCCAGTAATACAATCAATGTAACTCTGCACCTTGTAGGAATAATTTTTGGATCCGCATGCTAGGAAACATATATTGCCTTACCATATGTCAGCTTCTGTGGGCCAGATTCTGCCACTCTTCCTCAGTTGCAGCTGTACTCCCGCACAAGCCTGATCCCACGGCTTTCCGTGGGAACACCCAAGTAGCAGTGACTCATTGCATACACGGCTGGCCAAATTGGGTAGGCAAAGGGGAAGCCTACAGATTTAGGTTCTGCAATGCAGACGGATGGTCTATTGTCATGGGAGAGAGGAGTAAGTTCACACCTGTGCAGCTGTCACCACGGCTAGGCTTTCGCTACAGCATGGAGAGTTATGCCATAGAGCGAATTTTGCATGGGGAGCCCTGCAGCTCCAGAACTGACAAGGGCACAGATGGTGCAAACTGCCTGAGCTGGGGAGAAAGAAAGTGGCAGGGCCTGATGCTGATGGCTAGATAGGCAGGGGACCCTCTTCCAGGAACGTACGCCTCCAGAGATCAATCATCATAAGTGCCAGAGATACTACTTGAACAGCAAGGCAGAGCGTTAGGTGGGAGCTGTGTTTCTTACCTTCGTGCCTCTGCTCTCACTGTTGGTCAGGACCAGCGTGTGGTCCTGGCAGACGGGGTCTGATGTAAGCAGATCTAGAGCATCCAGCAGCCTCAATTCGAAAGCACTGGGATCACTGCTGTATTCTGTAGGGAGTCCCAGAGAAGAAAATCAGAGTATGAAGAGACTGCTCTTACATGATGTAAAGAATAACAGCATTTGGCTGATTAATAGCATTTAGCCCTTAATGAATCTCTCTGGCTTTTAGTTCCTTCATTGCTTTGCCGATAGGAGCTGTTGGTTCCCTGAAGTATGACAGCCCCAGAGGAGGTGGGCTGGCGCAGCCAACTTGTTCGGGCCCTTGGTCATCTCCACCAGTCTGTGTTCCTGGGCCCACGGACCACTTGTCTGTGGGGAAAGCTGAACCCAGCCCCAAGCTCTTCGCCAAACAACACAGCCATCAACCCGAGGGGCACAGAGAGGAGGACAGAAGGCAATGTGCCCCATCCAGAGAGATGCTGAGCCGTTCAGATGAGCACAGGGGTGAGGGACATGCAGAAGATGCCAGAGACAGCACAAGCCAGGAGGAGGTCTGCCTGGAGGTCGTGGGGAGAGGTACCTCTGTCCAGGGGACCAGACTTTGTCCAAGCACTTTTGGAAACTCTGTTGTCTACCAGCAATGCAGGGCAGGAGAGGATAGGACAGCATAGGCCTCCCGTTCCCCTCCTCTGGGCTGATCCCTGCCAGCTCCTCATGCAAACAGGAGCAAGTCTCACTGCAGACCACACAGTCCCGCCAAAAGCAATTTTGAGGCACAAAAGCATCGCAGAAGGGTGAATTCCTCCAGAGTCACTGACAGAGAGTGGAGGAGGAGCATCACCTGACACAGGCTCAGTCACAAAAAGTCAGTTCTGACAGACAGCGAAGAGACTAATAAACTAAAGAGTTGCTTTGATTTAGTCTTTCAGGAAAAGGAGACAATTAAGAGGCCTGTGTAATTCAATAACAGTTAACAGGAAAAGGAGCTGTCATAGCCATAGGAAAGCACACCAGTGCGCAGAGAACCCACAGATAAGCAGATACCCAGCGCAGCCACGCTCACTGGCGGGGACAGGGAGAACATTATGGTGCAAGAGACCCACACGGCAGCCCTCAGGACCTCAGAGGGGGGATTAGGAAGGGCACAGGGAAATCAGGGTAATCACATATCAGCTGCCATTTATTTTCAACACCTGATGAAATTAAAGGGGCATTTAATGCAGCACACAGGGGAGGTATCCACCAAAAAACATAAGATGGCATTGAATGTTAGCCAAACCCCCCCCAGACATTGAAATTCAGCCCCATCTTTTCTAAAATGCCCTCAGATCAGTGGGGTTCCTTTTTATTAGAGCTTTTCTCCTGTGTTACGAACATTTACCCATCAGTGGTCAAGGGACTGGCTGATGTTTTCCAGCCAGGAACCTGCGATGTCAGTCAGAACCAAAACTGAGGGGTCCCCCCTCCCCCCCAGCAAGCTTCAGCCTTAGGGACCTCTCTCAGCATGGAAAATTTAGCAGCACGCAGAGCTGGCAAGCAGCAATCACCTACAGCAGTAGTGTGAAACATACAGGCTGGATCTGGCCATCAGAAGCATGCAAATGAATTAGTGAGATTTTTTTTTTCCTCCATCACCTCTCCTTTTTCTTAAAAGCAACTTCTATCACTGACAGGGTGAGGAAAAGCTGCTAAATATAAGCTTTTTTTTGAGGGGCAGAGTGTCTGGATGCAAAGCGAGACTACAGAGGCGCTGGAACAGCCAGAAGAAGGGTGAGATGTGCCACCCACCCAGGGTGGGGACCTCACCCATCAGGTTATCGCCTGGCTCTGTGAACCAGCCTTGTCACAACCTCAACAAGCTGCCCACTTGCACACACAGCCAGCCTAGGATGCCATGGGGAGGGCCAGGCAGAGCCCAAGGAATACCTGGATTTTATTTTTTCTCCCCCCCCTCTCCAAGAAACTGCCCTTCAGTGCCTTCCCAGCTTTGCGCTCACATTTGATCCAAGTCAGGACTGCGAGTAAGTCGTGTGCCGATACACCTCCCCGGGGGCTGCTGAACACAGCCACAATTTCACTCATCAAAGCCCCCAGCCTGCCCAGGGCAGGGGGTGGGAAAACTCTGGGGAAGGGGGAGTCTTGTTACAGGCTCCAGGCCTTGGAGGGGTTTTTTGACTGATATGTTATTTTAACTTCGGTCTTCACACAAATCCTACCCACTGGTATCGGCAGCTCGTCTACAGACAAGGGCTCAGAGACCATCGTGTCAGATACCATATCTATCACTGGGCAGATCCTCAGGCAGATGGCTGGAGCTACACAGATCATCGTTTTTATTAATCAAAACATCACGCGGCTCTTTACATAGCATAAATAAGATGAAATACAAGAACAAAGATGTGCAGCTGATTAAAAATAGATGCATGCATACCTCAACAGTTCAGAGCCCGGTGGATAGAAATGTTAAGTGGGGTCCTACAGAGTGCCCTGCAAGGTCAATACAATTCAATAGTTTTATTAACAACTTGGAGACTGGACCAGGAGTATGCTAATCAAATCTGAGCGTTTCACCAAGGTGGGAGGGTGGCAAATAATGCGCAGGACAGAAATAAAATACAATACGAGCTTGATAAATTAAAGAAGTGGCCTGCAATCAATACAAAGAGATTCAGCAGGACAAATGCAGAAGATTAACACATAGGAAGGAATAAACAAAAGGACACAGGCTGTATGGAGATATCTGGCCAAACAGCTATACAACAGAGAGTGGTCTGGGGGGATGATCGATTGAACAGAAGTCAATAACATCAGGCTGCTGCAGCCCGGCAAGGTAATTATTCCACTCTTCACAGCACTCGTCAGGCTGCTGTTTGGAGCAGCATGCCCAGATCTGGACATCACGTCGTAACAAAGACAGACAAGTTGGAAGGAGTTCAAAGAACAACAAAAATGCCAGAAGACTTGAAAAACAAAATCTTTGTGTACGTGTGAAAAATGAACCACAAGCGTGAGACCTGACGCTGCTTTTGTTCGGTCTCATTCCCAGGGGTCTGCCGAGGCCGGAGGAGTTGCAGCCCTGAGAAATGAGGTTGGTCAGAGGAGACTCAGACAGCGCAGGCTAGAGGAATGCAGTGGGGGGGGAGAGATGTGCTAAATAACAGGAGGCTACAGATAGGCAAAAGGGATGCAATGTAGATGCAGGGATTAATTAGGGCTTATTTTGCCCTTGGTGAAATTGCAGGACTGGCCCAAAGCTCCAGCAGAGAAAATTTAGGGGAAATTTGACTCTGCAGTGTTTCTGAAAATTCGGGCAAAGAAAAGCATCTTGGATGGGAGCTAAGACCAACAATAGCACCAACCAAAAAAAAGGTAGATAAAGAAGAACAGATAGAGTGTCCAGCAAAGTCTGTAAAACCAGTGCTGTTAGAAATGCATTACCTAACACATCAGGAACAAGCTCTGTCACACTCACCTCCTGCAGACCCCTCTGAAAGAGGGGTGCATCCCATCCTGCAGAAAGCCCAAGACACCCATGAACTGAGCTGAGCTCCGCTCCATTCCCTTCTCTTCCCTTAAAACTCCAAACCAAGTCTCAGCCACCTCCCTGCAGAAATAGTGCTGTGCTTACACATGTGCAGCTCCCACTGCAATCAAACCTGGCTACAATTAAAGCAAAAAGGAGCTCTCCACCCTTTGGTGATAGCTTAGAACTGACAGAAATCAAAGCTCCTTGGCTGCAGCTGGAGGAAGGAGCCGCAGGAGCTCCCTCTGCCCCAGACAGCTCTCCCGGCACCCAGAGCTGGAGGAAGGCACTGCCTGGAGAGGAGCCAGAGCATCGCTCAGTGCTCCAGAGTGGAGACAGAGGTCTGCAACTCCGCAGCACAGTGTACAGTCTCCTGCCAAAAGCCCAATTGCACCATCTGCCAAATTAATATTTCCTATTTTTAATACCTCGTTTAAAGGGAAGCATTAAAGGGAGAAAGGAGAGAAAAATAGAATGCCACCTCACTGATTAGATTTCTAAGCTCTGTAAGGAATTGCACCAGACATCGGGGCTGCTTCTTTCCTGTCCTCCTGAGATCAGTCCTCTCTCCAGAGGTGTGCAGGGCTGCTGGGTTGAATGCAGGGAAATGCACCACTGCACACCATGCTGCTGCTGCCACTACCACTTAGCAAGGAGTGGAGAGCAGGGAGGCTGGAGAAGATGAATCAACATGGTTCATTTCTTTGTGAGGAGCTCTTTCCCCATCCTATTTCCAGCCTGGAATCAGCCCCTGCCACCTTGTTTCTCCTGGAGGGCATGTAGTAAGGCAGTAAGGATTTGCACCCTAAAAATGAAAGAGAAAGGGGTGAAAGCAGAGGAGAGAGGGAAAATCACCCCCCACGAACAGCAACGAAATGCAGATGCAGTGCTTTGGGAAGGAGGCAGCCCATGGAGCGGGCAGCAGCGGTTCATGCTGAATTAGCATGGGACTGTGAGCAAGAGGCAGACGCTGCGAGCTGCAGCCACGGCGTAGGGACTGCTGCTGGCTGAGGAGCTGGGCAGGGCTCTCTGGCCCCCGGCCAGCTGCGAGGTCCCCTTCCAAAAATGGCACCTCCCGAGGCTCATCCAAGCAGCTCCTGGGCTGAACGGCGGCCACGGCTGCTGATGCTAATGGAATTAAACATTAATATGCTAAACAGAACGAAGACAGAGGGGCTTGGATTTGTCTAGGTAGCAGACATGTCTGAGGTTAATGCCTGCCAATTCTTATTTGCTCTGCGATGTCAAAATCCATGTCCTTATTAGCCATCCCATTAGTCCCCTGAGGCTAGTAGCCCATTAGTCCTGTCCTGGCCCTTGCCAGCACTTAGTGCTTTCAAAGAGCCTCGCTCCCGCCGCGGGGCAGAGCGATACAACCGTCCAGGTTCCCACCTGGCATCCCCCCCGGTCTGTGCTGGGATCAGCCGGGCTTCCTGGGGTGGTGCCGGGCGTTAGGAAGCTGGCCTGCAGCAGGGAGCTAAGGGAGAGCAGCCTTCACCTCTGCCACCCTGCTCTGGTGGGGAGTGGGGGCATCCCACCAGGTTCTTTGGGCTCGGGAAGGCGAGATGGGCCTCCTGCCCTTCCTCTTCCTCCCTCCGCTTCCCTGTGCTCTCCTCAGCTTCTTCATCCTCCAGAACATTTTGGGCCTGCTCTGATTCTCTCCTCATTGACTTTCTGTTATGAGTCCTATGGGAGAGGAAACTTGTCTTCTGTTTGCCTATAAAACACCACTCCATACATAATTAATACTAATAATTATCGGGCGTCACTATTAGAGACAAAAGATTACCAAAGCACAGCAGACTGCTAGTCCGTTAAGCACAGCATCTGTTGCACACACTGCAGTGGCCCAGCGAGGGACCTCGAGCCGTGGCTCCAGCTGACCGAGTGGCAGCTGTGGCAGCTCAGGGCTCTGCGCCTGTGGCACTTTGCACCAGTGAGAAGTTTTGCTGGCGAGGTTCCCCTCGGCCCGGCCGGGATTTCAGCTTTCCCAGCAGCAAACCCTGTTTCTCTCCCCTGCAAAGCACCCTGGAGATGCCCGAACATTTGCCGCACAAAGCCGAGGGTCAGGCTCCCAGGCAGAGCAGCTGAGACCCAAGTTACGAGACTCAAGCCTCTTTCTACTACTTCCCAACGTGAAACAGCAGCCTGTGTAACCACACTTACCACTATAAACAGGGATTTGCTGTCAACAGATTGTGTGGGGCACTGCTAGTGAGACCTGTATCACCATCCCCACCTTAGAGATGGGGAAACTGGGGCGTGAAGGACATGCAGGGAGTCAAGCAAAGGTACTGGACCAAGGTCAGTCAGCAAGCCGGGAGCATAACTCAGCTTTTCTGCAGCACTCCTATTTCCCAGCTTTAAATTAATCCTAATATAAGATTAAAAGAGTGGAGAGTGCCTTCTTCACCTTCCCCCAAGAGGGCAGTTACTCACTTTTGTAGTTTTCTTACATTTACATACCAGGCCACAGCAGTGAAATAAATTTTCTCTTCCTGCAGCCACCAGAGTAAACGGTCCAAGCTCAATTTGGAGCCACGTGTTCAGTGTGGATAACTTCCCAAAGAAAGATTGCTGCACACACCAGGATGTAGAGAGGAAATTTCCCTCAGACTGCTTCTTCTACCTCTGGAGTAAATATTTCCCCAGAAGTTCCCCCCTTCACAGGCAAGATCCTTCCATTTATTTCTATTCCCAGACCTCAGATTTAGCAGAGCACTGAAGCAGGTACTTACCTTTAATCAAGCACATTAGTCGCCCCATTGAAGTCAATGGGACTTCTCAGGTGCTTAAAGCTAAGAATGTGCTCAGAGTGTGCTGCTAAGCCAAGGAAAGTGGTGGTTGATGAAGACAGAGAAAAAGCAGCCAACAAATGAACCAGAACCATCTGCAAATGACTCCCAACTGGGCAGGCTCCCTTGTATCTCCTTACACTGCTTTGCTTGCTGAAGAATTTTTCATTATGAATACAGAGCTCCTGCTGCTGCTACTGCTTTTAAATGGTGCTTAGCAATGCCAGACCCCGGGGGTACGGCGCACTTCCAGCCAGGGCCTCCAGCATGCTGCTGGGGCACTTCCAGCCCTGGTGCGGTGGCTGCAACAGGAGGGAGGTCAAAGCACGGCCCTGCCGTGGCCTGGCTGGGAAATAATCCCATAGCTGGTGCAGGTGTTGCAAGGGGAAAGCAGTGACGGAAACACTCCTACTGGAGTTACACTAGCCCAAAACTGCCGTCCAAACCTGCAGGTGATGGTCTCCAGTACTACTGCTATTTACACTACAGGGCAAACACCATGCAGTGTTGCATCCCACAACATTGTCCCATGTTTGCTCATCCCTGGTAGAGTTGTAGCCCATGTGAGGGCACCTTGAGAAATGCTTCCCACACAGCGTTTTCTGAAAAATTCTTCCCCATCCATCGTATGTGCTCAACTGAGTAGATTCCTCCAAACTTGCTAAAAACAAGTCAACAATTCAGGACCAATGTGTGGTCAGCGGGATTTGCTAGGCAGAATGTTAACTGGAATTAAAATTCATGTTTTGGAGACAGCTGCAGGAAGATGGTTGCGGACATCTGATATCGTGGCTTTGCAACAGGGGGTGAGCTTGCCCAGCACCAGCGCTGTGCCTTGCTCAGCTACCCGTAACCCTTAGAATGAGCACCTGCTCTAAACGGTTCTTCCTAAAAGCTCAAAACTCATGTTTTACAAATAAGCCCTTAAAAATTCACCGTTTTCTGCCAGCAAAGTACTATAAAATATTCACAACATTCAAAATGGATCTAGATGCAAAACAATTCTTTCTTTTTTCAGGTGATAAGTTGCAGAAGACATTACCCCCAGCTCCAGTCCTGTGAGGCACAGTTGTTCAGAGTAGCTTGTGCATGTTCTCTATTGCTTTTTAAAGACATTATAGGTGGCAGATTGATTTTTATTAATTATTTCTATTGCAGCAACACCTAAGGCTGATCTGATGTTGCTCTTATATTGCGTAGGAGTAGCAAATGATGAGATTATCAGATTGTGTACTGCCTCTGAAAGTGCCTTGTTTGGGACTTGCATCATTTGTTGCAATGTACCCTGTAGACAGTATTTGTCAGAGCAACACAAGAAGAATCCATAATATTCATCTGGCTATTGCCACCTCCATGGTAAAATTATGATGGCAGTTCAGGAAGACAGCTGAAAAAATTTCATTGTACTCTGCATAAGGATTGCATGTAACGACCACCACAGACAGTAAAAAATAGCCATCAGCCTGCTTCAGAATGCCTCCTTGATTGGAGCCGTAATTTCTGGGCACGCCCTGGCGTTGTGAGCAGCTGTCCCCACGGCTGGCTGGAGGCAGCCTGCCCCAGGGGCTATCCTGCTTCAGCACCAAGTCATCCGTCACGGCTCCCAGGGCCAGTGGGGATGGCATGAGCAAAGGTGACTGCACCAAACCATGACTCCAGACACATCAAACAGCTGGGAAGCAACAGGCCCAGTATCATCTTCAATTGCTTTAGCCAGATACTTGCCCTTATTATCACAGATGCACGCGTGCCTGATAAGAGAGAGATATCTGCTCAAGAATAGGATGCACTGTGCACAAAGGGAGAGAACTGCTGACAGGGAGAATGTAGCTTACTATTTAAATCCCACTTTAAAAAAAAAATGTCTTTTTTAATAAAATTTCCTTAGAAGAGTCTCTCTTGTGTACACAAAGCCATGGGGAAATTTCCCAACGGGTACAGAGGAGATTACAAGATACAGCTTAGGCTGGAACATCAGGGGGTGGATGCTTTGAACTCAGGGGGTTTCTAAAAGCACAGGGGAAATTCTTCCAGAGTCAGAGTATTTTACAGTGTTTTAATAGGGGACAAATTACTCTTTTTTTTTTTTTCTGCCCTCTACAGATCTGCCCAAAGAATCACAAACATTTTTCCTCCTTCAAATCGTTCTCTGGTGAGAGTGATAACAATACACCCCTGATAGTCTAACACCACCGGTAGATCTCAAAGCACTTGATAAAGTTGCACAGGTTTCATGAGAGCTATTTTTCAGGGGCAGAGAGAGGTGAAGTGACTTCACTAAAGAGCTAACCTAAGTAGTTGAATCAAAAAAGACCTTATTATAGTAACACAAAAGCGTCGTTTGAGATACTACGATTTGACATCATCCCAAAAAATATAATGCTTTAGGGCATGACTCCATAGCCATTAACGTTTGTGTAAGGCTTTCCATTGACATCGGTGGAAGCTGGGTCTGCCTTTTAAAAGCTATCCCTTCATCCACTCAGACAAGCATTTTTTTTTTCATTCCCATTTGCAGCTGATGTTCTCCAGGCTGTTTTCTGGAAAGCGACAACTTTTCCATTTTCACATAGAGCAACGTTATTTCCATGGTACGCCAGTCTGCTTGGGATGTCATGGCGTGGCTCACAGCAAACACTAACGTGACATGACAGGCAGATGCAACTCGCTGAGCTCTGCCTTGGCAGGACAAGCCAGGGAAGAAGTTTAAAGCAGCTTTTTCCAAGGAAACGTGATGGAGAGGGAAGGGAGTGCCAAATTCCACCTTTCTGCTTCTGGAAGCAGAGACCCCAATGTCACAGCCTGGTGCCACTGAGGGCATGGCACCACTGAGGTGCCAACACCACTAAGAGCCAACAGGGATGGCAAGGGCACCCTCGGCCAGCTGTGGTGACCCCAGTGTCCCAAGCTGGGGTGACGTGTCTCTCTGCATGACTGCCCAGCTTGCAGCCACACCACTGAGCTGTGTGCAAGCTCAGTTTTGCCTCTCAAAACACCCAGGAGACATCCTTTAACAGAGGGACAAAAAGAATAGATCATGTGGCCTACCCAGACTGTAATACCTTGGAGTTAAGCCAAGGCACTAAGGCACACATGCAAGTGGCAGAAGGAAGAAAATGTCCCGTGTCTTTGATGGCGCAGAGCAGCTTCAGGATGTCCGGAAGAGAGAACTCATCACCCAGCTGGGCTAAGCCGGCAGGAGGATCTGCACCACATCCCCAGGGACCCATGTGGAGGCTGGATCACAGCAGGAGCTCAGGGCCTCCTCACCTCCCTGTGCCGCTAGCTGGGGGGCAGGATCTGGCCAGCCCTGGGCAGGTACGAGCAGCCCTCAGCATGCACTGGTGGGGACGGACCTGCTGCTGTGTTCTGGCAAGGGGGTGGTTCAGCAAAGTGCTGCAGCCCAGTCCTTGACTCCGATGGTGCAGCAGCCACCAGGAATATTCCTTCCCAGCTCCGTCACTTCCTTGTCCTCCTGGGGGTGCTTCCCTGCTGCCCTGAGCCAGGCCTGGAAAACTTCCGGCAAAAGCAAGCATTGCATCAGGAATGAAACAGCACAGTGCAACTTTGGACTAGAGCCTGCTTTCGCAAGGTGTTGTATTCCAGCCACACACCAGACACCGTCATTTGTTGGATGGGGTGAGTATTTATGATGACCCCAGAGCCCGCATTAATTCATTTACCGTGATCCAACGACTGGAAGACATCCCTTTAGCTTCAATAGGATATTGGCTCAAGCCCACATACATCAAATCTATATCTGCAACATCCAAGCTGTCCCCATCTGTTACCCTGACTGTGAAGTTTACAGATGAGAAGCAGGAAAAGTTATAAAATGCAATGTGCAAGCCCTGATCTTGTGCAGACATATGAGGCATGCTTAACTTCTCACACAGAGTGTAATCTCAGATGTCCCCGTGGACAACCAATGACGCAGAGACACCGGCACACATGCCAGGCTTTCTGCACGCATTGCTCAGCCGCCTTCAGAGCGCAAGCATAATTAAGGTCAGCTCACACCTTGCCAAGCCCCAAACATGTACCTCCAGGAGCTTCAAGCAGGTTGAGGTAATTAATATCAATAGCTAATAAAGTCCAATAATATCCACTCTGTAGCCGTAGAATGAAATTGCAGAAACTCGAGGAGGCTCTCTCGGCTCTGCCTCGCAAGGCAGGATTGCTTTCTGCCGTGCGCGGTGAAGGACTGCTTCCCTGCAGCCCAGGCTCTGGCAGCACCACGTGCCGCGCCGTCCTCTCGCCCCTCCACCTTGACCTCCAAATCTCCCAGGGCAGAGGCTGCCTCAGTGAGATTGATGACTCCACTTGGCTACACGAAGAGCCTCTGATGAGCCTTGGTGGCTTTCGGCTCTTGCTGCAGCGGCAGTTCAGAGCCTTTTTGACCTCCAGCTGCGTGAGCACCCAAGGCTGCAGTCTCTGTGGTGCAACCCCCGTGGCACAGCCTCTGCAGCACAGCCCTGAAGCCTGCGTGGCAGTGGGGCAACACGTGCCTCCCGAGCAGGGCTGGTGTCGAGATGAACAACGCCAGCACGGCGGCACTGGGAAGCGGCACAGCAGACTTTCAGCACAGAAATTACTCCAGGCATAAAGAAAACACCAACAAAGATCACACTTGACAAAAAGAGGCAGGAATTTCACAGAAAAAGAGAAGAATAGAGACTTTAAAAGCTGCTTTCATTTCACTCCACAGCTCTGTACACGGATAGTCAAGCACCAGAAACGTTAGGGCCCGGGGCACACTGCAGGTCACTAGGATTTCCTCATTTATTGCTTATTTCTTATATAAACTCACTACAAACACAGGAGTCCTCTTCCTCTTTGTATTGTTTGGCAACAGTGAGACTGAATAGGATCTTTTCTTCTTCACTCCTCTTCCTCTTAAGGGCTGCAATAATGAGCTGAGGATGTAGTTCACTTCTCTGAGAGGAGGCTATTAGAGCTGGTGCTAAACACCTACATCAGAGAGGCTGCAAAGCAGCGGCTCCGTCCTCTCCTCCTCCGGGAAGTCGCAGCTCCACTCAGGAAGGACAAGGAGGCAGGCACTAGTGGAGGACACTGCGGAAAGGATTAACTCCCGATCCCCAGCGCGAGCAGAACCACTTCACGTGGGAAGCCCACACCTCTCTGCGGGCAGAGGGGCCCCCAGGCAAGCAGGAGCTCTCCAGGAGCACGCCAGCCGCCTCCCAGCTCCTCCGCCAGGTGCAGGGTGCCACCAGAGGATGGGCGTTGGGTGGGCGCAGAGGCACAGCTGATGGAAAGGGGCAGCTGTGGGGAGCAGGGCCAAGGGCCAAGCTTTCTCTGGCAGATGTTGGCAGCTGGCAGGATGCTTCCCGACCCGCAGCAGCTCGGGCTCAGGAAATGCTTGTCGTGAGGCGAGGCTGAGATCAGGTGCCCCAAGCCTGCTGTAACCCTAAAGTGATTATCGCCTTAAAGTAGGTTAGTGTGTTAATAAATTAATTATGCACCAGGGTAGTCGGTTGTCTGAGGAGAGAAGGCTTAAATTACCTCCTAGATAAATTAGGAACAGGATGGCCTGGGGGGAAGAAGGGAAGATCGGAACTTGAAGGAGTCCCACAGGAAACCCCAAGAAAAGACTGGAGATGAAGCCCACCCTGTGTTGGCCATCAGTGGACCGTGAGCTTTCATGCTGGGGAGCTGGCCTGGAGAAGACCTCCCCAGTGTGTGATAACGGCCAGGAGCAGCCCCCTGGCACACCGCGGGGTGGAGAACACCTCGGCCCAGGGCGGGTGTGCCACTAGCTGCAGCTCCAAGGCCAGGCAGCACCACCACCGCCCGGCAAATAAATTGCACGGGCAGCAAGAGACAGCAAAGAAGCTGCCGACTCACAGCTAGAGCTGCCACAAATCCAGGGCCTGTCACCAAACTATCAGTGGGATGAGATAAATGTTCCAGAAGTTCCTCTTCCCCTCCTCCCCCAAGCAGGCAGTGATTACTAAGGACATTTCCATGAGCGGTGTATGATCTTTATTTTTTTCATGCACAATGACCTTTAAAAGTACTGGCTAAGCTATTTGCATTGCCTAGCCCAGAGTTTCAACAGACAGCAGGAAGACGAGCATTAACCTTAATGGCTAAATCACTTCATGCCACGCCGAAGACAGAAGACTCCCATGAGTAGGCGAAGGACCATTTTCGTTTGATTATTACATATTTAAACAGCAACAAACACCTCTCGAGGCTCAAAGTTACATACCTGCCAAAGTTCCCCTGGTTTTTTGAGGGGGCAGCCTAGCAAAACACCCAGCCCACGGCTCGATCTGTGCCTTGAGATGCTTCACAGAGGAGGTCGGGAACCTCTGCTGGCCCCGTGCTGCCAAGGAGCTGTGAATTCAGAGCTGACCCCAAAGCACCCTGCGGTACTTACCGAGGGCTCACGTTGCCTTGGTGCTGGGATCTCACACTTTTTTTTTTTTTTTTCAGAGAAAAAGGATTTTGTAACGCGTAAGTTTTATTTATACCAACAGTAAAGAGGCAGCATAAAGAACATGCAAATAAAATCACAGCCCCTTCAGCACGCTGTTTAGGTGAAAATACCTGCTTTGGAGTGGGTTTATTTGTACATTCATAAACATGAAGCACAAAAGGAGTGAGCACTGATGAAATAAATTCCTAGAAAAATGCAATGCTTATGGCAAAACGCTTTGTGTTATTTAGCCAGCTCTGATAATTAAAACCTCACATCCAGCTGAGGTCAAAATATAGTTCTCTTTCAATGTGTATTTACTTCCATGGAAAGGTTTGCATCGATCCTGAGAGATTCCCCCAAAAGACCACTTCGCTCTCCCTCCCGCAGGCACGCAGCCACCTCTGGTAATACAGCTGCTTCCTAACAATTTGCAGCTTTGCCAGGCAAGAATTTCGGACAGAACAAGAGGGTGAATGCCACCACACCCAAACTGCGAGTTGTGCAGAAGTCCTCTGACACAACCGGGGCACCGGCTTGGGCCTCTCCCCCTTTGTCGTGTCGGCATTGATGACTTGAAAATCTGGCCCTTGCGCAGCCGTGGCCAGCGCTTTAATTTGGGTTCAGGGCGCTGTTATTAAGCCACCAAAGTCACTCCTCGCGGTGCGTGCTTTGCGGTCCACCCAAGCACCAGGCGCGTTCTGCTCCAACAGCCAGGCGCGACGGAGCAGCACCTCTATCTCCGTCTGTCTGTACGTGTAAAGAGAGAACATGCTGCCTGCCCATGTGCAAAACAGCATTTCTCACCCGGCCCCGGCTGCCGGCTG